>NC_083883.1:7838197-9086322 GCF_032452875.1 Bos javanicus | reverse complement strand
TAATGAGTCAGCTTTTCACATAAGCTGGTCAAAATAATGGAGCTTCAGCTTCAGCATCAGCCCTTCCAGTGAATATTCAGGATTGATTTCCTTTAAGATTGGTTTGATGTCCTTGCAGTACAAGGGACTCTCAAGAGTCTTCTCCAACACTACAGTACAAAAGCATCAATTCTTTGGTGTTCAATCATTTTATGGTCAAACTCTCACATCCATACATGATAGCTTTGACTAGACGGATCTTTGTCAACAAACTAATGTCTCCGCTTTTTAATACACTGTCTAGGCTTGTCAGAGCTTTTCCTCCAATGAGCAAACATCTTTTAATTTCATGGCTACAGTCACCATCTGTGATGATTTTGGAGCACAAGAAAATAAATTCAGTCAATGTTTCTATTGTTTCCCTATCTATTGGTCATGAACTGATGGAACAAAATTCCATGATCTTAGTTTTCTGAATGTTGAGTTTTAGCCAACTTTTTCACTCTCCTCTTTCACCTTGATCAAGAGGCTCTTTTGTTCCTCTTTGCTTTCTGCCCTAAGGGTAGAGTTATCTGCATATCTGATGCCATTGATATTTTTCCCAACAATATTGATTTCAGATTGTGTTTCATCCAGCCTGGCATTTCACATGAAGTACTCTGCATAGAAGTTAAATAAGAAGGGTGACAATATACACTCTTTCTCAATTTGGAACAAGTTCGAGGTACCATGTCTGATTCTAACTCTTGCTTCTTGACATGCATACATGTTTTGCAGGAGGTAGGTAAGGTGGTCTGGTATTCCCATCTCTTGAAGAATTTTCCACAGTTTATTGTGATCCACACAGCCAAAGGCTTTAGTGTAGTCAATAAAGCAGAAGTAGATGTTTTTCTGGAATTTCATGCTTTTTCTGTGATTCAGTGAATGTTGGCAATTTGATTTCTGGTTCCTCTGTCTTTTATACATCCAGTTTGAACATCTGGAAGTTCTCAGTTCACATACTGTTGAAGCCTAGCTTGGAGAATTTTGAGTATTACTTTGCTAGCATGTAAAACGAGTGCAATTGTGTGGTAGTTTGAGCATTCTTTGGCATCGCCCTTCTTTGGGACTGGAATGAAAACTGACATTTTCCGGTCCTGTGGCCACTGCTGAGTTTTCCAAATTTGCTGGCATATTGAGTGTAGCACTTTCACAGCATCATCTTTTAGGATTTGAGATAGCTCAGTTGGAATTCCATCACCTCCACTAACTTTGTAGTGGTGTTTCCTAAGGCCCACTTGACTTCTCATTCTGGGATATCTGGCTCTAGGTGAGTAATCAAACCATCATGCTTATTTGGGTCATGAAGATCTTTTTTGTAAGTTTTTCTATGTAACCTTGCCACCTCTTTTTAACACCTTCTGCTTCTGTTAGGTCCATATCATTTATGTCTTTTATTGTGCCCATCTTTGCATGAAATCTTCCCTTGATATCTCTAATTTTCTTGAAGAGATCTCTAGTCTTTCCCATTCTTTTGTTTTCCTATATTTCTTTACATTGTTCACTTAAGAAGGCTTTCTTTTCTCTCCTAGCTATTCTCTGGAACTCTGCAATTGAATGAGGATATCTTTTAATTTCTCCTTTTCCTTTAGCTTCTCTTATTTTCTCAGCTATTTTTAAGCCCTCCTCAGACAACCATTTTCCATTTTTGCCTTTCTTTTTCTTGGGATGGTCCTGATCACTGCCTCCTGTACAATATCACGATCCTCTGTGCATAGTTCTTCAGACACTCTGTCTATCAGATCAAATCTGTTGAATCTATTTGTCATTTCCACTGAATAATCATAAGGGATTTAAGTCATACCTGAATGACCTAGTGGTTTTTCCCTACTTTTTTCATTTTAAGCCTGAATTTAGCAATAAGTAGTTCATGATCTGAGCCACAGTCAGCTCCTGGTCTTGTTTTGCTGACCGTAAAGAGCTTCTCCATCTTTGGCTGCAAATAATATATCAATCTGATTTCAGTATTGACCACCTGGTGATGTCCATGTGTGGAGTCTTCTCTTGTGTTGTTCTAAGAGGGTGTTTGTTATGACCAGTGTGTTCTCTTGGCAAAACTGTTAGCTTTTGACCTGCTTCTTTTTTTATTCCAAGGCCAGATTTCCTTGTTACTCCAGGTAGTTCTTGGCTTCCTACTTTTGCATTCCAGTCCCTTACAATGAAGAGGACTTCCTTTTTGGGTGTTAGTTTTAGAAGGTTTTGTAGGTCTTCATTGAACTGTTCAGCTTCTTCAGAATTAGTGGTTGGGGCATAGACTTGGATTATTGTAATATTGAATGGTTTATACTGCACCTTGAGCTCTTTTGTTGAATATGATGGCTACTCCATTTCTTCTAAGGGATTCTTGCCCACCAGAGTAGATATAATGGCCATCTGAATAAAATCCACCCATTCCAGTCCATTTTAATTCACTGATTCCTAGAATGTTGATGTTCACTCTTGCCATTCCCTGTTTGACCACTTTCCATTTACCTTGATTCATCTATCTAACATTTCAGATTCCTATGCAATATTGCCCTTTACAGTGTTGGAGTTACTTTCACCACCAGACATATTCACAACTGGGTGTTATTTCTGCTTTGGCTCAACCTCTTCATTCTTTCTGGAGCTATTTCCCTACTCTTCTCCAATAGCATATTGGGCAGCTAAAAACCTGGAGAGTTCATCTTTCAGTGTCATGTATTTTTGCCTTTTCATACTGTTCATGGGATTCTGAACAAGGCGAGAATGCTGAGAGAATGCTGAAGTGGTTTGACATTCCCTTCACCGGTGGACGATGTTTTGTCAGAACTCTTGACCATGACCTGTCTGTCTTGGCTGGCCCTACACATCATGCCTCATAGTTTGAGTTAGACAAGGCTGTGATCCATGTCCTCAGTTTGATTAGCTTTTTGTGATTGTGGTTTTCATACTGTTTCCCCTCTTATGGATAAGTATAACAGGCTTATGGAAGCTTCCTGATAGGAGGAACTGGCTGTGGGGAAAACTGGGTCTTGCTCTGGTGAGCAAGGCCATGTTCAGTAAATCTTTAATCCAGTTTTCTGCTAATAGGTTCTAGAAGGCAACTAAATGATTCTCACATCAGGTTGATTTTGCTCTGTTTTTAAGCATTGCTTTTTTGAGTATAAAATAAATTTTTCTCTGGAGAAAATTTAGGCTTTTTACTACCAGTAATCTTACTTCAGAGAAGGCAATGGCAACCCACTCCAGTACTCTTGCCTGGAAAATCCTATGGACAAAGGAGCCTGGTAGGCTGCAGTCCATGGGGTCGCTAAGAGTTGGATATGACTCAGCAACTTCACTTTCACTTTTCACTTTCATGCATTGGAGAAAGAAATGGCAACCCACTCCAGTGTCTTGCCTGGAGAATCCCAGGGACTGTGGGGCCTGGTGGGCTGCCGTCTATGGGGTCACACAGAGTCAGATATGACTGAAGTGACTTAGTAGTAGGAATAGTAGTAGTAATCTTACTTCTAGGCTAGACAAATTAGACTTACTACTGTTATTGCTTTACTACTAAAATATTAACCTTTTGTGAACTTACTGAATGCCCAAGGTTATTGCCAGTTGACTCTCCAGTAATGTTGTTTGGATTCTTCAATATCTTTGCACCTCATGTACTCTTGGAGAATTATCTTGCTTATACCATCACCCTATCATTTTTTCCTAGTTTCATAAACCTTCATTGTACACATATGCAATTTAGTATTCTGTGAAGACTTGGTGCAATTGCTATGCAAAGTTTCAGTGCTCTTTTTCTATATAGGTTTGTCTTATGTTGACCTATGCTTTGCAACTTGCAACTACCTCAGTACACCTAAATTTTAATCTCTATATGCTTTGTGCCTGTGCTCAGTCACTTCAGTCGTGTCTGACTCTTTGTGACCCTATGGACCATTACCCTCCAGACTCCTCTGTCCATGGGATTTTCCAGTTAAGAATACCTGAGTGGGTTGCCACACCCTCCTCCAGGGGATCTTCCTGACTCAGAGATCGAACCCACATCTCCTGCATCTCTTGCATTGCAGGCAGATTCTTTACCTATATGCTTAGCTCAGTATATTACTGTACTCTACTTGGGATCTCTGTTTCTGTACTGTGATCTGTAGTATGTCCTTAGGCAATTTTATTTCTCACACAAATTTTTTTTCCCACTTTGGGGGATCACCGTCCTATGTTGTCAGTTAAATAATGTCTATATTTGTTTGTGTTTTTCCCCCTATTCTCTAAGTGTTCATGGTTGAAATTAAATCTGGATGTTTTACTTGATTATTGCAAAAAGCAGAAGTCTAGCTCATAAATTTTAATTAGTGTATTAATACAGAAATCAATTCCCTCATTGTTTTTCTCTTGCAGTTGTAATTAACAAGAAGTTTAGTAGTTCTGTGAACTTTACTTTTTTTATTAATCATGTCATTTGCTGGTAGGTTTTAAATCCATGTGCTTTTTTGTTTTATAAATTTGTATAAAAGTAGTTATTATGTGCACATAAAATGCAGTTAATAAAATTAAAAAATGATTCCTATGAACTGTTCCCTATTTAATATCCTTTTCTGAACTTGCTTTATATTGTGAAAATCACTTAATTTTGACTCTTAATAAAAAGTAAGTACAACCTCAGTTGATTTTTTAAAAATTACTGTTTTATTTTATATTATATACAATTTTAATGAAGAAAGTAGTAAAAACCACTATGTGAGATATAAAATAAAAGTAAAACATGAACTCTGAAATTATGTTCCTGGAGTATGAATTCTTACTTGACTATTTTCTTGGTCTGTAACCTAGGAATGGTTAGTTATACTTTTCATACCTTGTCATCCTAATCTGAGACATAATAACATGTATTTCCTAGAGCTGTTGTGAAGAATACATTATGTGTGTGTGTGTTTAAAACAGTTGGTACATCTAACAGCTATAACTGTAATTATTATTATTCCTGTATAAAGGGAAAATATAAAAAATAAACAATGTAGAATTTGATTTCAATACAGAAAATATGTGAGCAAGTAACAAGTATAATTAAGTGAATTTTAAAGTGAAAAATAAAATAATTGATAAGGCATAACAAATTTCACTTCTGTTGATCACAATCAAACCAACAAGTTCTGACATAAGACAAAAATTTTACCAAGAAAACAGAACATCACTTGTGTTTCTTTACAAGGCTACTTAGAGTATATTTTTCTGTAAGATTGCTGTGTCAATACAGACCTTATAAAAGGTCAAAACTCACACCAGTCCAGATGAAAGCGACACCAAGAGTCCTGGCTGAGAAAAGATGCAAACCACATTAACTCTCTGAAAAAGAGTAATGCACATGTGAAAGAACAGAAGATTTTAAGACAAGAAATCTAATTTTCATAAAAAGAAACAAAAATTGGAGAACACTCATTCATACTTAGAAAACATATTTTGTGAAACTAAATTAATATAGTTAATCTTTCACTTTCAAGTGGGAATTTTGTTTGCATTCTGTCTTCTGATATGTATAAAAAGTACTGACTAAAACCTTTATTGCAGAACATCTATATAATGCAGAAAATAACCATTTTATGGGATTTTTTAAACCTTTTCTTTTTGAAATTGCATCGCCCAACCAAAATAAAACAGGCTGTTATTTATTGCTTGGTAAGTCGGCTCTGAATTCTTATCCCACCTAATTTTCCTAGCAAAGGTAAAAGCTGTTCTTCAGGAGACTTCATGGCTGACATTAGTTTAGGATAATAAGGGTAGCAGAATATGTAATTTGTTTTGTGTAGACCACCACTGTTGTAAGAAATGAAAAATTATGATAATAGCAAAGTCAGCATAACTGACATTGCATACAAAGAGCAAAGAAATTTATGTACCATCAAGCTATCATTTTGATAAAGTAGGTTTTCCTCCCAGAGACATTTAAATGCCTTAGTAAAATTGTATATTGAAGTATCCAGGTGGGTCAGTGGTAAAGAATCTGCCTACCAATGCAAGAGACACAGGAGACTCCCTGGGTCAGGAAGATCCCCTGGAGGAAGAAATGGCAACCCACTCCAGTATTCTTGCTGAAAACTTCCCTGGACAGAAGAGCCTGGCAGATTGCAGTCCTTGGTGTCACCAAGAATCAAACACAACTGAGCATGCATTCAGGCAAAATAGTAGATAGAAGCAGCCATTATATATTTCAGTCCATTACCAAATTATGTTTTCTTAAAACTGAATTATTGATGGGAATAATCCAGTTACAGTGTTCTATATTATATAGTAAATAATCAGGTTAAAAATTATAACAGTTCTTAAATTTGAATGTTACTTTTAACTGTTAATGTAGGAGTTTTACAGTTTACATTGCTTAATGTCAAAGAATTGTATCCATTTACTTATAAATTTTTATCATCTCAATAATGCATTCCTGTTTGCTGTGACATTTTATAAACAAATGTCACAACTGCTCCTTGTTTTTCTTAGTTGTAAGGTAAGGTATTTGACTAGGTAGTTCTTACTGTTAAACAAACATCATAATTCATGAATAATTGAATACACTTATCACATGAACACTAATGTAGCTAAAAGCATAAAGAGAGTTTTTCCCAGAATAATGGTTTCTCACAGCATTTCAGGCTCCAGTGGTGTCTATATAGACCAAAGTGAGAGACATCAATTATGTGGTTCTTATGAGGTATTTTGTAAATTTAAGTAAATTTATTTTTATGTCACTTACTGTAACTTTCCTCAAGAAGAAAAAATAAATAAAATATATGTAATAGAAATAGTTCAACCAAAAAAAAAGAAGTTGCTGATATAATATACATACTAATAAACATGATTACACAAAGATATTATTAAGGAAGTTATCCACAAAACTAGAAAACATAAAACTTTTTTTTAGATTACTAAATAACTATATTAACATAGATTAAAATGTTATTAATGCTACATGAAAATTCTCAATGGTTCCTTGAAATCATAAATTTGAAGACAGTATGATATAGAATGTCCCTTTGTATATCATCTTTGGTAACCTATTATATTCTCAAGATATATTGAACTTCTTTCCAATAACTAAAAATTGCTTTTTTATCTCATTTTGAAGCAATGTTGAAACTCAACCCAAACAACTGGGACAGTAGAGCAGGTTATTTCTAGCTTTGATGTTGCCCTTTGCTTTAAAGTCAGAGCAACTATAAATATGAAGAAAACTAAAAAACAAACAAACAAAAAACATTTGGGTTCACATATGAGATAAATCTCTGAGAATGGAAACTTGTCCATCACATGAGTATTTTTCTTTCTTGGTTGGCACCCTAATTTACTGGTTATGATTATGGGGACCTGAGGTTAACTCAATGCTTGAAGTCAGTATTTCCACTTCTATCAGTGAATAAAAGAAGGAAAAAAAAATACTACTGAGCACATGAATACATTCAATACAATATATCTCCCTGCGTTGGGAAGATCCCCTGGAGTAGGAATTGGCAACCCACTCTAGTACTCTCGCCTGGAAAACTCGATCAAAAGAGAAGCCTGGCATGCTATAGCTCATGGGGATGCAAATAGTCTGACAAGAGCGAGTGACCGAGCACTCACTCACTGAAACATACCTTAAGACTCTAATTCTCCATGAGGTACATAACTTCAAAATGCTAAACAAAAGAAAATTTCTCAATGAAAATGAACTCTCAATAAAAGTTAAAAACAAAACATTAAGAAATGCAATGCTGAAAATGTCAATAAAGTTAAAAGCTAAACATTTATTTCTGATAAAATTAATATTTAAAGAATAATATTAACATTTCAAACTCTTGAAATAAGTGTGAAAAAGATATTCAAAGTTACATCTGAAAGCATAACTTACATTTAAAAGAGCAATAAACTATAAAACATAATAAGGTGAAATTAAATTACAGTAAAACAGACATCTGGATTTAATACTAATGACACTTTTGTAGTTGTTGAAATTGCTGTTAAATGTTCATTTTCTAACTATGCTTCGTTATTTATATAAATATATCAAAGGTAACAAAACACTGTAAAAATAAATACTCTGACTAGTTATTATTTACAAATAAAGCTTATTAAAAACCTGCTTAGGGATTTCACTGGTGATCCAGTCGTTAGGACTCTGAGCTTCCACTGCAGGGGCACAGATTTGATCTCTAGTTGGGGAACTAAGATCCCATAGGCACTTGGCACAGCCAAAAGATACATACAGAAAGCTTGTTCTAACGAATAAAAAGATATATTAAATCATTAAATTAAATAAATGTGCCAGGTTAGTTCTGTATATATTGTGAATATAAAAACTGGAGAAAAGAGATGAGGAAATGGAAAACCATAAAAATAATATAACACATAAGCATAAAACATTAAAACATCAATTTTAAAATACTCAGAAGTAACATTAAAGTCAGAAAAAAAAGTGTGTTCTAACAAAAAATAATGGGGATAGGTGGTATATATAGTAACAGTATCATTATAAAACTGATTTTTCCTAAATCATCTCTATAATAAACATAATTCCAATCAGCAAGAGAGAAGTATAAAGGGTGAACCATTTGAACTATTATACTTTACATTCAAGAAAATAACATTATATAAGAATTTACTTTTAAAAATTGACCTTAAATACTATGATGGATATGCAGTGTACATAATCACCAGTATTAGTTTCAAATATACACATTAAATATGTACACACAAGAAAGTGAAAAAAACAACACAATTGAATAACACAATTGATAAAGTCTTTGTGTTGACAGTTAATCTGCAGAAGAATAATCAAAATAGTCATAAAACAGATAAAAGAATAATCAATCGCTTTGATGATCAAGAACATTCAATTTAAAAGATTATGAATGTGAGAGTTAGATCATAAAGAAGGCTGAGTGCTGAAGGATTGATGCTTTTGAACTATGATATTGGAAAAGGCTCTTGAGAGTTCCTTAGACTGCGATGACATCAAACCAGTCAATCTTAAAGGAAATCAATCCTGAATATTCATTGGAAGGACTGATGAAGAAGCTGAAGCTCAAATACTTTGGCCACCTGATGTGAAGAGCTGACTCATTGGGAAAGCCCTGATGCTGGGCAAGATTGAAGGCAGGGAGAGAAAGGGGACAACAGAGGATGAGATGGTTGGATGGCATCGGCGACTCAATGGACATGAGTTTGAGCAAGCTCCAGGAAATGGTGAAAGACATGGAAGCCTGGCGTGCTACAGTCCATGGGTTGCAAAGAGTCAAACATGTCTGAGTAACTGAACAACAATAATGATACTATTATACACCTATAATATTGATTTAAAATAGTTTAAAATATTAAATTCTGTTAAGATGTAACGGGAACTCTTACACACTGCTGACATATAAATAGAAATATTTTTATGGTACTTTAGATTACATTTAGCTAATATCTGAGAAACTTTAAGATGCCCTTATAGTGAGGTGAAAAGTGAAGTTGCTCAGTCATGTACGACTCTTTGCGACGCCATGGACTGTAGCCCACCAGGCTCTTCTGTCCATGGGATTTTCCAGGCAAGAGTACTGGAGTGGGTTTTCATTTCCTTCTCCAGAATATGCCCTTATGCTGTTGCTGCTGCTAAGTCGCTTCAGTCGTGTCTGACTCTGTGCGACCCCACAGACGGCAGCCCACCAGGCTCCCCTGTCCCTGGGATTCTCCAGGCAAGAACACTGGAGTGGGTTGCCATTTCCTTCTCCAATGCATGAAAGTGAAAAGTGAAAGGGAAGTCACTCAGTCATGTCCGAATTTTAGCGACCCCGTGGACTACAGACTACCAGGCTCCTCCAACCATGGGATTTTCCAAGCAAGAGTACTGGAGTGGGGTGCCATTGCCTTCTCCATATGCTCTTATACATGACCCCAAAACTCCATTTCCAGATATATACCCTACACTTGCTCTTATGTAAAGGCTTAAGTACAAAAATGTTCAGGAAAAAAAAAAAAAAAAACAGGTCAGAAAAAAGTAACTTAAAAATATGCATCAGCATTGCAGTGAATACTGAATATGCATTAAACAGAATAGTGTGGAATGCTTCCATTGACCTCTTATTTCTCTCTGGTTCCCTGGGATAATCATCACCTTCTTTTCCTTTCACGATATTTGACACCTGGTCTATGTGTTCACAGGGCATTATTAGAAGAGATGAATATTGGTTTAAACTAACCACACATCTGTGAACATTCAACTCACTTCTTCCTTTCCTTCTAAGTCACCATGAATTCAGCATATTTCGGTCCCATGAATGGAATTGCCCTTTGGGGAAGCTGGACATGGAAGTAATTAAAAATGATCTTTATGAGTTTCATGACACAATGTAGAGCTGTCTTTTAAATTGGGCACTCATTTTTACATAAACTAGAAGAGATATATACAATTTAGGGCCTTGCTTACAGCTGTTTCCCCATTCACAATTTTAGACAACAGGCTGATACCCCCAGGGGTGTCATGAATTCGAGACTGTGACAAGAATTGGTGTAGCCTGAAAATTATGACCAACCTAGATAGCATATTGAAAAGCAGAGATGTTACTTTGCCAACAAAGGTACATCTAGTCAAGGCTATGGTTTTTCCAGTGGTCATGTAAGGATGTGAGAGTTGGATTGTGAAGAAAGTTGAGCACTGAAGAATTGATGCTTTTGAACTGTGGTTTTGGAGAAGACTCTTGAGAGTCCCTTGGATAGCAAGGAGATCCAACCAGTCCACTCTGAAGGAGATCAGCCCTGGGATGTTTGGAAGGAATGATGCTAAAGCTGAAACTCCAGTACTTTGGTCACCTCATGTGAAGAGTTGACTCATTGGAAAAGACTCTGATGCTGGGAGGAATTGGAGGCAGGAGGAGAAGGGGACGGCAGAGGATGAGATGGCTGGATGGCATCACTGACTCGATGGACGTGAGTTTCAGTGAACTCTGGGAGTTGGTGATGGACAGGGAGGCCTGGCGTGCTGCAATTCATGGGGTTGCAAAGAGTCGGACACAACTGAGCGATTGAACTGAACTGAACTGGCATGCTGAAGTCCACGGGGTTGCAGAGTCAGACACAATTGAGTGACTGAATAACAGCAACAACAATTACTATTAAGACAGCTCAATAGTAGTATAATGCAATATTTTATATATTTTAAAAACATAACTAATGAGAACATAATGTACAGCACAGGGAACTCTACTTAATGCTATGTGGTGACCTGGATAGGAAGGAAGTGCAAAAGGGTGGAAACATACCTATTAGTACGCTGATTTATTTTGCTATACATTATAAACCGACACAACATTGTAAAGCAACTACATCTCAATAAAAGTTAATTTATACCTGTGATGGATTCATTTTGATATTTGGCAAAACTAATACAATTATGTAAAGTTTAAAAAAAAATAAAAAAAATAAAAAATCACAAAAATGAATGTTGATATTAAAATTTTATCACCTATGTCATCTTCAAATATGAGGGGATAATTCATATATATATATATGTGTGTGTGTATATAAACATATATATATATATGTATGTATATTTCTCATACACTTTCCTCTTCAGAAGAATTACCACATAAATGTTTACATTTAAATTTGTATTGGAAGGAGTAATGAGAAGAAAAATTATACAACTCCATGAATGTTGAGTTATATGAAAATTAATGTGATCAACTATATAATACTTCGGTCTTGATAAATTAATCAAGGACATAAAGACGAAATAGAAACTACATGCTAGAGAAGTAATTCCAAGAAAGAGACCCTTAAAGCTGGGAATCTGGAATTGGTTGTCTAATTTGGTTAGATTAAAAGATGATAATGATTTATTTGTCATGGAACTGGGAGAATGGAAGTCAATGTAATTCAGTGGCAAAAAAAAAAAAAAAAAGAAAAAAAAATCCATCAGCAGATGAATGGATAAGAAAGCAGTGGTACATATACACAATGGAGTATTACTCAGCCATTAAAAAGAATACATTTGAATCAGTTCTAATGAGGTGGATGAAACTGGAGCCTATTATACAGAGTGAAGTAAGCCAGAAGGAAAAACATAAATACAGTATACTAATGCATATAAATGGAATTTAGAAAGATGGTAATGATAACCCTGAATACGAGACAGCAAAAGAGACACTGATGTATAGAACAGTCTTATGGACTCTGTGGGAGAGGGAGAGGGTGGGAAGATTTGGGAGAATGGCATTGAAACATGTGAAATGTCATGTATGAAACGAGATGCCAACAGTCTTATGGACTCTGGGAGAGGGAGAGGGTGGGAAGATTTGGGAGAATGGCATTGAAACATGTGAAATGTCATGTATGAAACAAGATGCCAGTCCAGGTTCAGTGCACGATGCTGGATGCTTGGGGCTGGTGCGCTGGGATGGCCCAGGGGGATGGTATGGGGAGGGGGAGGGAGGAGGGTTCAGGATGGGGAGCATGTGTATACCTGAAATTTAAAAATGTTAAAAATTATTAAAAAAAATAAATATGAAAATATAAAACTTGAAAAAAAAAATCACCCATATTCTTCTGGATGCATGCTGCAGATTCTGAAGAACACCATATTGCAGCAAATTCTAGTGAAACTGTAGACAGTAAAAATTCCTAGATCAGATGTCCACTCTTTACTAACTCGAAGATCTCATAGTGAAGAAAATGAGATGTTCAGTACAAGTCAAAGAACCACACTTCTGTGGGTACTCTAAGAGTCTGTTATTTCTTGGAAATGCAGAAAAATGCAACTATCTGAATTTAAGTACTCCAAATTAATCATTAAAGTAGCAAAATTATAATATAATTTGAAATGTTGTTAGCCTCCAATTAAAATAAATTAAAAAAATAAATAAATGAAATTTCTAGCTTAGATTGGGAAAGAAGGTCCTAAGAATGAGTTGTAACTTTGATAGATTCCTATCAACCTGATTACCTCCTTCCTCTCTTCCACTCCTTCTCCCTCCTTTGGGGAGATTAGTAGACTCTTCTCTTTGTAGTTTAGTTGCTAGTCATGTCGAATTTGTTTGCAACCCCATGGACTATAGTCTGCTGCCAGATTTCTTTGTCCATGGTATTTCCCAGGCAAGAATACTAGCGAGGGTTGTCATTTCATTCTCCAGGGGATCTTCCCAACCCAGGCATTGAAAAGGATGTCCTGCATTGCAGACAGATTCTTTACCACTCAACCACCTGGGAAGCCCTAGAGGACTCTTACTTCAGTCTCTATAATGCCTTGGCCTGAGGCAGAGCTTTGCAAAAGGATGCTGATTGCTTCAGAAAACACCAACTCTAACTGCTGCAGACTCATAGCTAGAACTTGACTTGAATGGAACACACAGCATTGAATAGAAACCCCCTCCTAGGAAGAGTTATTATACATTCTAAAAAATTTTGGACATTTAAAGACAGAGTTTATAAATTGGATGTACTACATTGGATCCATGGGTTCATGTGCCCTCATTTCAATGGTACAATGGCTCTAGACAGCGAAAGCTCTAAATATGAAGGAAGAATTGGGTATAGAAGGAGTTGAGACCATGTAAAAAAGACAGGATTGCAGGTTTGGCAAAAGTATTGTGCCATAATACAGTTTTTCACTCTAATTTTAATGTTTTTTGAGCATTTTGGAAACCAGTATGGCATCTCCTGTGTAATGAGAGCTATGCTTCCTATTGTTTTGAAGAACATGGGTGTGTATGTGTGTGTTTAGTCTGAGATAGAAACTATTAAGAGAAATAGATAAACATCTCAGTGCCATGTTCATTACACTGTCAGTTCAGTTCAGTCGCTCAGTACTGCCCTGTCATCACCAACTGGAGGAGTCCACCAAACCCATATCCATTGAGTCAATGATGTCATCCAACCATTTCATCCTCTGTCATCCCCTTCTCTTCCTGCCTTCAATCTTTCCCAGCATCATCTTTTCAAATGAGTCAGCTCTTCGCATCAGGTGGCCAAAGTACTGGAGTTTCAGCTTCAACATCAGTCCTTCCAATGAACGCTCATGACTGATCTCCTTTAGGATGGACTGGTTGGATCTTCTTGCAGTCCAAGGGACTGTCAAGAGTCTTCTCCAACACCACAATTCAAAAGGATCAATTCTTCTGTGGTCAGCTTTCTTTATAGTCCAACTCCCACATCCATACATGACCAATGGAAAAACCATAGCCTTGACTAGATGGACCTTTGTTGACAAAGTAGTCTCTGCTTTTTACTCTGCTGTCTAGGTTGGTCATAACTTTCCTTCCAAGGAGTAAGCGTCTTTTAATTTCATGGCTGCAATCACCAACTGCAGTAATTTTTGAGCCCAGAAACATAAAGTCAGCTACTGTTTCCACTGTTTCCCCATCTATTTGCCATGAAGTAATGGGATCCGATGTCATGATCTTAGTTGTCTGAATGTTGATCTTTAAGCCAACTTTTTCTCTCTCCTTTTTCACTTTCATCAAGAGTCTCTTTAGTTCTTCTTCACTTTCTGCCATAAAGTTGGTGTCATCTGCATATCTGAGGTTATTGAGATTTCTCCTGGCAATCCTGACTCCAGCTTGTGCTTCTTCCAGCCCAGCATTTCTTATGATGTATTCTGCATATAAGTTAAATAATCAGGGTGACAATATACAGCCTTGTCCTACTCCTTTTCCTATCTGGAACCAGTCTGTTGTTCCATGTCCAGTTCTAACTGTTACTTCCTGACCATACAGGTTTCTCAAGAGGGAGGTCATGTGGTCTGGTATTCCCATCTCTTTCATAATTTTCTACAGTGTATTGTGATCCACACAGTCAAAGGATTTGTCATAGTCAATAAAGCAGAGATAGATGTTTTTATGGAACTCTCTTGCATTTTCCATGATCCAGCAGATGTTGGCAATTTGATCTCTGGTTCCTCTGCCTTTTCTAAAACCAGCTTGAACATCAGCAAGTTCACAGTTCACATATTACTGAAGCCCTGGCTTGGAGAATTTTGAGCATTACTTTACTAGCGTGTGAGATGAGTGCAATTGTGCAGTAGTTTGAGCATTCTTTGGCATTACCTTTCTTTGGGATTGGAATGAAAACTGACCTTTTCCAGTCCTATGGCCATTGCTGAGTTTTCCAAATTTGCTGGCATATTGAGTGTAGCACTTTCACAGCATCATCTTTCAGGATTTGAAATAGCACACCTGGAATTCCAACACCTCCACTAGCTTTGTTCGTAGTGATGCTTTCTAAGGCCCACTTGACTTCACATTCCAAGATGTCTGGCCCTAGGTGAGTGATCACACCATCATGATTATCTGGGTTGTGAAGATCTTTTTTGTACAGTTCTTCTGTGTATTCTTGCCACCTCTTCTTAATATCTCTGCTTCTGTTAGGTCCATATCATTTCTGTCCTTTATCGAGCCCATCTTTGCATGAAATATCCCCTTGGTATCTCTGATTTTGTTGAAGAGATCTCTAGTCTTTTCCATTCTGTGTTTTTCCTCTATTTCTTTACATTGATTGCTGAGCAAGGCTTTCTTATCTCTCCTCGCTCTTCTTTGGAACTTTGCATTCAGATGCTTATATCTTTCCTTTTCTCCTTTGCTTTTCACTTCTTTTCTTTTCACAGCTATTTGTAAGGCCTCCCCAGACAGCCATTTTGCTTTTTTGCATTTCTTTTCTATGGGAATGGCCTTGATCACCGTCTCCTATACAATGTTATGAACCTCTGTCCATAGTTCATCAGGCACTCTGTCTATAGCATCTAGTCCCTTAAATCTATTTCTCACTTCCACTGTATAATCATAAGGGATTTGATTTAGGTCATACCTGAATGTTCTAGTGATTTCCCTACTTTCGTCAATTTACGTCTGAATTTGGCAATAAGGAGTTTATGATCTGAACCACAGTCAGCTCTCAGTCTTGTTTTTGCTGACAGTATAGAGCTTCTCCATCTCTGGCTGCAAAGAGTACAATCAATCTGATTTCAGTGTTGACCATCTGCTGATGTCCATGTGTAGAGTCTTCTCTTGTGTTGTTGGAAGAGGGTGTTTGCTATGGCCAGTGTATTTTCTTGGCAAAACCCTATTAGTCTTTGCCCTGCTTCATTCCATATTACAAGGCCAAATTTGCCTGTTGCCCCAGGTGTTTCTTGACTTTCTACTTTTGCATTCCAGTCCCCTATAATGAAAAGCACATCTTTTTTGGGTGTTATCTCTAAAAGGTCTTGTAGGTCCTCATAGAACCGTTAAACTTCAGCTTCTTCAGTGTTACTGGTTGGGGCATAGACTTGGATTACTGTGATAATGAATGATTTGCCTTGGAAATGAACAGAGATCATTCTGTCATTTTTGAGATTGCATCCAAGTGCTGCATTTCGGACTCTTTTGTTGAGCATGATGGCTACTCCATTTCTTCTAAGGGATTCCTGCCCACGGTAGTAGATATAATGGTCATCTGAGTTAAATTCACCCATTCCTGTCCATTTTAGTTTGCTGATTTCTAGAATGTTGACATACGCTATTAGCACTCAAATGATAGAAACAACCTGAAGGCCATCATGTGATGAACAGATAAATAAAATATGATATATACTCAGAATGGAAGACTATTCAGCCATAACAATGAATTAAGGATTGAAATATGCTACAAAGTGGATGGACCAAAAAAAAAAAAATTATAGTTAGTGAAATAAGGCAGGCACAAAAAGACAAATATTGTATGATTCTACTGGCTTAAGATACATAGAATAGCCTAACTTACAGAAACTGGAAATAGAAATCATCAAAGCCAGGAAGCAAGAGGGAAGGTGGATAATGACTTAATGGATACAGAGGTTATATTGGATCTGATAAAAAAGATTTAGATGTAGATGGTGTTGATAGATACACAGCACTGTGAATACAGAAAATTATACGGAACTTTTTAATTCTTAAAAATTATGAAAAGAATAAATACAATGTATCTTTGATCATAATGCTCAGCTGCTAAGTTGTGTCTGACTGTTTGTGAGCCCATGGACAGCAGCACACCAGGCTTCCCTGTCCTTCACTATCTCCCAGAGTTTGCTCAAATTCATGGCCACTGAGACGATGATGCTATCCAGACATCTCATCCTCTGTGCCCCCAAAACTTTTCCTCCTGCCCTCAATCTTTCCCAGCATCAGGGGCTTTTCAAGTGAGTCTGCCCTTCACATCAGGTGGCCAAAGTATTGACGGTTTAGCATCAGTCCTTCCAATGAATATTCAGTGTTTATTTCATTTAGAATTGACTGGTTTGATCTCTTTGCTGTCCAAGGCACTCTCAAGAGTCTCTTCAGCACCACTGTTCTAAAGTATCAGTTCTTTGGCACTCAACCTTCTTTATGTTCCAAGTCTCTCATCTGTACATGACTACTGAAGCATAGTGTGATTTTTAGTGTTTCCCTTTGTCAGATTAACAATTTCAAGTTGAAAACTGTCGCTTAATGACTTCATTTTTTAGCTGAATTCAAATAAATGTTCAAAGTATCCAAGAAACCTGATATATACAGTTTTTAATTTGATGAATGAATGTTGAGTCTTTCCCAGCAGATAAATAATTCAAAAGGGCATTTTTAAAAAATGACAACATAAATTAAAAACTGTTGTCAGGGGCAGTTTCCTCAGCAGGTTCCCCTTAGTGAGAAAGTTAAAGACTCTCTGACTCATTTCTGAAATGTTCATCACCTTAGACTTCCTCCATCCATGAGGAACGTTGTCCAACACATCTCAGCCCACACTTACTAACCACCCAAGTCTGCACACTTCCCCTGTGTATCCACATTAGCAAGATCTTCCCGATCAGCATCACAGATGTCCTGACAATGCCTCTATGTCCTCCTAGAGCTCCCTGAGGACCTGGTGGAGGAGCTATCCATTTCATCATCGGAGGAAGAGGCTTTGCCCAACTCCGTGGTAAGTATCCCTTATTTATCTGAGATAAAAGTGTTGCTTCTTGACTTTATTTTTTAGATGAATTCAAATAAAGGTTTAAAATATTCAAGACAGCTGATATGTACAGTTTTTAATTCGATGGATGAATGTTGAGTCTTTCTCAGCAGATAATGCAAAAAGGCATTTTAAAAAAATGACAACATATATTAAAGACTGTAGTCAGGGGCAGTTTTCTAGCAGAAAATATTCTTTATTGAAATAAAAAATTTTAAACTGCTAGTCAAAATGGGCTTGAGAGATCTTCCAGGAAAAGCTTCAACCTTTCTTACAGAAGTTCTCTATGTTTTCTTTTGGGGCTATGGACTCAACAACACTTTCCCATTTCGTTAGAACAAAAAGAGAACAAAAGACCTGAATGTACTGTACTCAAGATGTTGACGCCTTCACACTCTTTTCTTCTCTCTAATCACAGGCATGTGAGGCAGTCAACAAACATGGTAAGTATTCAGGGATCATACTTCTATTGAGGAACAATGTGATTGATGAAGGTGGGACTCTCTTTCTGGCTCTGGTTTGAGAAGCCCCGTGATGCTGGATTCCTACGGGGGTGAAGGCTGGGGGTGCAGAAAAGAGACTGATCTCCCAGGATGCCTGTGTTCTATGGTCTCTGAAAAAAACTACATCATTTAGATGCTGTGGATTTGTGTGAATCAGAGTTGGGGGCCCATATGTGGGCCCATGTGTTGTGATTCTGAAGCTCTATGTGTGTGTGTGTGTTTCCTCAGGAGATGTTTCCTTCTTACACAGCACAAGTCAACTGTGAACTTTCTAAACGCTTCTCACTACACTGAACACTGGCTATACATTACCTGATTATTTCCTTAACGCAGTCATTCCTCAAGTTTGGTTAATATTCATTTTCCTCAGATGAAGATGGTGCTGAGAAAAATGGTCCAAGCTCTTGATTTCCTAAGTGGAAAGCCAAACTGAGAACCTCAGGGTGGTCCCAGTGTGACTGCTCTAGACCCCTGACCTGCACTGATCACTCAACCTTGAAATCCTAGTCATGGAGCAAGGGGGTCCCTGCATCTGTGTTTATGCCTAGAGGTACTAGCAACTCCATAGATCCAGACCATGCTCATCATTATAAGATGTGCTCAGTGTCATGGAACCAGGGCAAGCAAAGCTGGATTAATGACAACTTTGGCAGTCATTAATGTGAAAGTCACCTAGGGACTTGCATCCTCCTGGTCAACTCACAGATTCTGAGGGTTGTGTGACTTTGTGTAGACAATGTAGGTCATATCTGTTGGTGCTACTGTCATTGTTTAAACAAGGACAAAAGCAGATTATAATCAGGGAGATATTTCATTGTATTGGGTAACATTACCATAAGCCTTACATTGATTAAACCCTGTAGCACACACTCAAGGGGAGGTGTCAAATATATCCCACAGTAGAATTTGATAGTTAGCCTAGTGACCATGACTCTTGTTGTAAATCTCCTGCACAGCTGGGTCAGAGACAGTCAGTACTCACCTCGTGGTTTCTCTCCATAATGAACTGTGCCAAAAGTGTAAGAATTCTTTCTGTGAGTGTGGACAGCCACTAATTCAGTGGGCATACAAAAATTGTTTTGAAAATGAAGATTAAAGAAAAGTATTACATGATTGATTATAGCTATTGGAAAGTTAGGATTAAAATCAGTCCTCTAACAGAGTTTGCTTTTAATGAAGAATAAAGTCTCATAGAAAACTTGATAAGTACAGTAGTGTAACTGGATCCTGGGGAGACAGTGATCTAAAAAGAAATGCAGAAGAGAGGAGCAATTTAGCAGAAGCTCTAACCAGGTAGGAGGGTCCTGGGTCTCTGACATTGAAAACTGGCATGCGTTTTAGTGTTTCTTTTATCCCCATTGGTTAGGTCATCACTAGTTAAATGCAGAAGTTCTGTTTCATTTCTTTTTCCTGCTGCTCTCTTTTATTCTCCTTCATCCAAGAAAGAGGATTATTTAGCAGCAGCTCAGTCCATAGTTACTAGCCTTCCTTATGCATACACTGGGCCACATGTCCCCATTTAAACAAAAATGCTGAGTTATTGGTGAACAGGCTCACCAGTGTCCTGATAACTACTCTGTGACCCTCCAGATACCCAGGAGGACCATTGAGGAACTGCGCCAAGCCTGGGCTGAGGAACCATCTCTGAATACCCTGAAGGTAAGCTCACCTGCCTTTATCTGGGACATGATGTTGCTTCACTTCTTTATTGTTTATTCAACTGGATATTGTTATAGTAATCTGACAATGTACATTATCACTGATGTATCCAATGCTTTGGATGGTGAAATATTGAGGATGGATCTATTATCAACACAGATCTTACTCAAAAGGACATTAAAAAAAGACAACATCAGTTATTGCATCAGACATCATCAGGTATTTTGTTCAGCAGAAAATTTTCCTTCTTGAAAAATAATTTTGTAATTGTTGGTCAAATTGAAACTGGAAGGTCTTACATGAAGCAGTCTAACCTTTTCAACAGGGGACCTCTCTGTTTTCTTATGGGGCCATTTACTAAATCGTTTTAGTTATCTGAGAACAAAAATCAGATAACAGAAGACCTAGTTTAGAGAACACAGGATGTTGATGTACTACGATTGTTTTCTTCTCTCTAATCACAGGCATACAGAGCAGTTTATGAACATGGTAAATATTCAGGAATCATCCCTCTGCTGAGGAACAATCTAGTTCATGAAGGTGGGGTTTTCTTGCCAGCTCTGTTTGGAGAGGGGCCGTCATGTTGGATTCTTTATTATTATTATCATTATTTTACTTTACAATATTGTATTGGTTTTGCCATACATCAACATGCATCCACCACGGGTGTACATGTGTTCCCCATCCTGAACCCCCCTCCCACCTGCCTCCCCATACCATCCCTCTGGGTCATCCCAGTGCACCAGCCCCAAGCTTCCTGTATCCTGCATCGAACCTGGACTGGTGATTCGTTTCTTACATTATATTATACGTGTTTTAATGCCATTCTCCTAAATCACCCCCCCCCACCTCTCCCACAGAGTTCAAAAGACGGTTCTATCATCTTTCTAAATTCCATATATATGCGTTAGTATACAGTATTGGTGTTTTTCTTTCTGGCTTACTTCACTCTGTATAATAGGCTCTAGTTTCATCCACCTCATTAGAACTGATTCAAATGTATTCTTTTTAATGGCTGAATAAGACTCCGTTGTGTATATGTACTACAGCTTTTTTATCCATTCATCTGCTGATGGACATGGCGGGTGAGGGGTTGAGGGTGCAGAGAAGAGACTGATCTCCCAGGAAAGAACAATGTCTGTGTTTTACAGTCTCTGAAAACAACTACATCATTTAGATGCTGAGGGTTTGTGTGGATCAGGGTTTGGGGCCCATATGTGGGCCCATGTTTTGTGATTTTGAAGCTCTGTGTGTGTGTTTCCTCACAATTTGTTTCCCTCTTACACATCACAGGTCAACTGTGAACTTTCTAAACACTTCTTATCACCACTGCACATTGACTATACATTACCCGATTCTTTCCTCAACTTGGTCATTCCTCAAATTTGGTTAATATTTATTTTCCTCAAATGGAGATGGCACTGAGGAAAAAGGTCCAAGGTTAGACCTCCAATATTGAACATCCAAACTGAGAACCTCAGGGTAGTCCCAGTGTGACAGCTCTGAACTCCTGACCTGCACTGATCACTCAGCCACGCGATCCTCACTCATGGAGCAATGCGGTCCCTGCATCTATGTCCATGCCTGGAGGTAATAGGAGCTCCAGAAGTTCAGACCATGCCCATAATTAGAAGATGGGCTCAGTGGTCATGGAACTCAAGAAAACCATAAATGGTTTAATGCCAACTTTGGCACAGTCATTATTATGAAAGGCACCCTGCGACATGCATCTGCCTGATCAACTCACAGATTCGGAGAGTTGTGTGGCCTTGTGTAGACAATATAGGTCATATCTGTTGGTCCCTCATTGCTTAAACAAGGACAAGAACAGATTATCATTAGGGAGATATTTCACTGTACTGGGAGACATTACCATAAGACTTACATTGATTAAACCTGGTAGCACACACTCAAGGGAAGGTATAAATAGATTCACAGTGGAACTTGGTAGTTAGCCTAGTGACCATGACACTGGCTGTAAATCTCTGAGAAGTTCCCTCATGCTTCCTCTTCTCAATAAACTGTCCCACTAAATGTATGACTTCTGTGAGTATGAACAGCCACTAACTCTGTGGACATGCACATATTTTTTTGGAAAATGAAGACTGGGAAAAAGACTGGGGGTTGATAATAGCTATTTGGCAAGGTAGAATTGAATTCAGTTCTCTAACAGAGCTTGCTTTTAATCAAGAACAAAGTCTCATAGAAAACTTGGTAAGTACAATAGCTATAACTTGAATCCTGGGGAGGCAGTGATCTAGGAAGAAATCCAGAAGACAAGGACGATTTAGCAGAAGCTCTGAATAGGCAGGAAGTTCATGAATCTCTGTCATTGAAAACTAGTATGCATTTCAGTGTTTCTTTTTTTCTGAGCTGTAAGGTTATCACTAGTTAAAATACAGAAGTTCTATTCCATTATTTACTGCTTCTTTGCTTTGCTCTCCTTCATCCAGCAATGAGGATGATTCAATAGCAGCTCAGTCCATAGTTATTAAGATCTTATGCATAAACTCCACCACCCGTCCCCATCAAAAAAAAAAAAAGAAAAAGAAAAACTGAGTGATGGATGAGCAGTCTCACCTGTGATCTAAACAGATACTCTGTGTTCCTCTAGCTCTGCAGAAGGACCCAGTGGTAGAACTGTTCCAGAACTGAATTAAAGAAGAGCCTCTGAGTACTCTGAAGGTAAATTCACCTTTCTTAAAATGGATGAGGCTGTTGCTTCACTTCTTTACTTTTTATTCTGTTTATTACAGTTATAGTAGTCTGACAATGTACATTGTCACTGGTGTATATAATTCTTTGGTTGATGAAACACTGAGGATAAATCCATTATCAACACAGACCTGATTCAAAAGAACATTTTAAAAAAGACAGCATCAGTTACTATTGTAGGTCTCTGCTCAGCAGAAATCTTTCCTTATTGAAAAACAATTGTGTAATTGTTGGTCAAATTGAAACTGAGAGATCTTATGTGAAACAGACCAGTCTTTTCAACAGGGGCATCTCTGTTTTATTTTGAGGCCACTGACTTAGAGTTTTAGTTATCTCAGCACAAAAATTAGATAAAAGAAAACTTACTGCAGAGAACACAAGATGTTGACAACCTTCACACTGTTATCTTCTCTCAAGTCACAGGCATCTGCAGCTGCCTGTGGATACGGTAAATATTCAGGGATCATCCCTCTTCTGAGAAAAAACCTAGTTGATCAAGGTGGGGCTCTCTTGCTGGCTCTGGTTGGAGAGGTGCCCTGATGCTGGATTCCTACAGGGAGTGTGGGCTTGGGGTGCAGAGAAGAGACTGATCTCCCAGGAAAGAACAATGTCTGAGTTCTATGGTCCCTGGAAATAACTATATCATTTAGGTGCTGTGGGTTTGTGTGATTCAGGGTTGGGGGCTCTTGTGTGAGCTCATGTGGTGTGATTCTGAAGCTCTGTGTGTGTGTGTGTGTTTCCTCAGATGTTTCCCTCTTACACAGCACAAGTCAGCTGTGAACTTTCTAAACACTTCTCATCACCACTGCACACTGGCTATACATTACCTGATTCTTTCCTCAACTCAACCATTCCTCAAGTTTGGTAAACAATGGCACAATCTCCTGACCTCCTAAGTGGAAAAGCCAAACTGAGAACCTG
Source organism: Bos javanicus (assembly GCF_032452875.1). Taxonomy (NCBI): domain Eukaryota; kingdom Metazoa; phylum Chordata; class Mammalia; order Artiodactyla; family Bovidae; genus Bos; species Bos javanicus. The sequence continues at coordinate 9,062,608 of NC_083883.1, read as the reverse complement.
GAGGTGGTCCCAGTGTGTCTGCTCTGGACCCCCGACCTGCACTCACCACTCAGCCTTGAAATCCTAGTCATGGAACAAGGAGGTCCCTGCATCTATGTTTATGCCTGGAGGTACTAGCTTCTAGAAGTCCAGACCATGCCAATCATTATAAGGTGGGCTCAGTGGTCATGCAACAGAGGGCAAGAATAGGTGGATTAACAGCTAACTTGGGAAAGTCATTAGTGTGAAACACACTTCAAGACTTTTGTCCTGGTCAGTTCAGATTCTGAGAGTTCTGTGGCCTTGTGTAGACAGTATAGGTCATATTTCTTGGTAGTAGTGTCACTGTTTAAACAAGGAAAAAAAGCAGATTTTCATCAGAGAGTTATTTCATTGTATTGGGTGATATTACCATAAGTCTTACATTGGTTAAACCTGGTAGCATACAATCAAGGGAAGGTGTCAAATAGATCTCACAGTGGAACTTGATAGTTAGCCTACTGACCATGCCTCTTGTTGTAAATCTCCTGCACAGCTGGGTCAGAGACAGTCAGCGTTCACCCTATGCTTCCTCTCCATAATGAACTCTCCCACTAAATGTATGACTTCTGTGAATGTGGACAGCCACTGACTCAGTGGACAGGCAAACATTGTTTGGAAAATGAAGACTGGAAAAACTATCACGTGATTGGTAATAGGTATTTGGAAAGGTAAGATTGAATTCAGTCCTCTCATTTAAGAGTACTTGCTTTTTCAAGAACAAATTTTCATAGAAGACTTGTTCTTCTATGAATTCAATAGCTACAACTGTGGATCCTAGGGAGGCAGTGATCTAGGAAGAAATCCAGAAGACAGGGGAAGATGTAGCAGATGCTCGAAATAGACAGGAAGGTTATGGGTCTCTGTCATTGAAAGGCGGCATGCATTTTAGTGTTTCTTTTTTCCCCAATGGTTAGGTTATCATTAGTTAAATACAGAAACTTTTTTTTTTTTTTCCTGCTCCTCTCCTTTCTCTCCTTCATTTGGCAGACAGGATGATTCAACAGCAGCTCAGGCCATAGTTACTAACTTCCCTCATGCATAAATTCCACCCCGTATCCCCATCAAAAAAAAAAAAAAAATCAATGAGTGATTGATGAGCAGCCTCACCTGTGTCCTGATGGCTATTCTGTGTCCCTCTAGCTCCCCAGGAGGAGCTGGTGGTGAAACGGCAGGCGGACTGGGCTGACGAATAATGTCTAAGTACCCTGAAGGTAAGCTCACCTGTCTTTATCTGGGATAAGACTGTTGCTTCACTTCATATTTTTTATTCAATTGAATATAGCTATAGGAATCTGTCAATGTACATTATCACTGATATGTGCAATTCCTTGGCTGGTGATATATTGAGGATAAATCTGTTATCAGCACAGAACTGATTCAAAAAGACATTAAAAGAGCATCCGTTACTACTGTAGGTATTTTCCTCAATAGAAATTTTTCCTACTTGAAAAATAATTTTGTAATTTTTGGTCAAATTGAAACTGAGAGATATTAGGTGAAAGAGTCCAGGTTTTTCAACATAGGTCCTCTCTGTTTTTTGTTGTTGCTGTTGTTCATTTGTTTGTTTGTTTGTTTTGGGGGAGGTATTGACTTAAAGAGTTTTGGTTTTCTGAGGTCCAAAATCAGAGACAGAAAACTTACTCCAGAGAACACAAGATGCTGATATCCTCACACTGTTTGCTTTTCTCTAATCACAGGCATATGGAGCAGTCTATGAACACGGGAAATATTCAGGGATCATCCCTCTGCTGAGGAACAATCTAGCTGATGAAAGTGGGGTTTTCTTGCTGACTGATGCTGGATTCCTACAGAAGATGTGGGCTGGGGGTGCAGAGAAGAGATTGATCTCCCAGGAAAGAAAAATGTCTGTATTCTATGGTCTCTGTAAACAACTATATCATTTATATGTTGTGGGTTTATGTGATTCAGGATTGAGGGCCCATGTGTGAGCCCATGTGGTGTGATTTTGAAACTCTGTGTGTGTCTGTTTCCTCAGGAGATGTTTCCCTATTACACAGCACAAGTCAACTGTGAACTTCCTAAACACTTCTAATCACCACAGCAGCTGGCTATACATTACCTGATTCTTTCCTCAACTCAGCCATTCCTCAAGTTTGGTTAATATTCATTCTCCTCAAATGGAAATGGTACTGAGAAAAATGGCCCAAGCTCTTGACCTCCTAAGTGGACAAGCCAAACTGAGAACCTGGGGGTGGTCCCACTGTGTCTGCTCTGGACCCCTGACCTGCACTTATCACATCCATGGGATCCTAGTCATGGAGCAAGGGGGTCCCTGCATCCCTGTCCATGCCTGGAGGTACTAACAGCTCCAGAGTTTCAGACCATGCCCATCATTATAAGCTTGGCTCAGTGGTCATGGAACTCAGGGCAAACAAATGTGGATTAACAGCCAAATGTGGCACAGTAATTAGGGTGAAAGGCATCATGGGGTCACATCCTCTTGGCCAACTCACAGATTCTAAGAGTTCTGTAGCCCTGTGTGGACAATGTAGGTCATATCTGTTGGTGCTACAGTTGTTGCTTAAACAAGGACAATAGCAGATTATGATCAGGGAAATATTTCATTGCACTGGGTGACATTACCATAAGCCTTACAGTAACTAAACCCTGTAGAACACACTCAAGGAAAGGTTTCAAATAGATCTCACAGTGGAACTTGATAGTTAGACTATTGACCATGACTCTTGTTGTAAATCTCCTGCACAGCTGTGTCAGAGATAGTCAGCGTTCACCCCATACTTCCTCTCCATAAAGAATTCTCCCACTAAATGTTTTATTTCTGTGAGTGTGGACAGCCAATGACTTAGTGGACATGCAGATATTGTTTGGAAAATGAAGACTAGGAAAGAATATCACATGATTGATAATAGCTATTTGGCAAGGTAGGATTGAATTCAGTCCTCTAACAGATCTTGCTTTTATTCAAGAACAAAATGTCATAGAACACTTGGTCAGTTCAATAGCTGCATCTGTGGATCTAAGGGATGCAATGATCTAAAAAAAGAAAAATCCAGAAGACAGGTGATTTAGCATATGCTTGAAACAAGCACGAGTATTATGAGTCTCTGTCATTGAAGCTGGTATGCATTTTAATGTTTTTCCCCATTGATTAGGTTATCACAAGTTCAAGTGTGGAATCTGTTTAATTTCTTTCCACTCTTCTCCTTTGCTGTCCTCCAGCAAAGAGGATTATTCAACAGCAGCTTAGTCCATATTTACTAACCTCCCTCATACATACACTGTACCCCACATCACCATCAAAAAAATAAAAAATTGTTGAATGATTGGTGAGCAGCCTCACCAGTGTCCTGACAGCTATTCTGTGTTCCTCTAGCTCTCCAGGAAGACCTGGAGGAGGAACTGTGCTTTCTATAATTAACTATCCCACTAAACATATGGGGTCTGTGAGGATGGACAACAGCTAACTTAGTGGACATGCACACACTGTATAGAGAACAAATGTTGATAGAAAATTATGATGTTCTTCATAGTGGCTGTTTAAATGGTAGGAATTCAGTATTAACAGATCTTGTATATTTGATTTTCTTTAAGACAATTGATTAGTGAATTAATAGAATAGCATACTTTTCCCAAGATTGAATTCAGTCCTCTAACAAAGTTTACTTTTAATCAAGTACAAAGTCTCATAGAAAACATGATAAGTGGAGTATCAGCAACTGTGGATCCTGAAGGAAGAGTGATCTGGGAAAAATCAAGAGAAGTGGCAATTTAGCAGGAGCTCAAACTAAGCAGGAGGAGTTATGGGTCTCTTTCATTGAACAGTACACACATTTTAGAATTTTCCTTTTTAGATTGAATATTTCCTTTTGATTAAGTTCTTCTTTGCTAAAAAGCCAAAACTCTGTTTTAATTTCCTTCCTTCTCTCTTTTGCTTTCCTTCCTCTACCAAAGAGGATGGATGAACACAAGTTCATCCCATGCTTATTAACCTCCCACATACATACACACCATTCCATGTCCACACAAAGAGAGAACCCCCTGAATGATTCCTGAGCCACCTCACTAGGGTTCTAACAGCCACTCTGTGTCCCCTAGGTTTCACTGATGACCTGCCAGTCAACCTATTTTGTAACAAGACAGAAGAGACTTGGTGTTTCTCCAAGGCAAGCTGTTTTGCTTTTTCTGGTCTGAGATAGAAATATTGTTTCATATCACTTTCAGTAGAATTAAGATGTGAGTCTTTGAGGGTGTTTGTTTCAGATAGAGATGATTTCCTTGGTTGGGATAATGTGGAGTGAGAGTCCTATTATGGACTCATGATGCCTCAGTCTGCAGGATATTAAAATTGTTAGCATCCATTATACCTTGTAGAGTAGAGTTCTCTCTCCTGCAGCAACATTTCTTCTGGGAAAAGATTTCTGCAATTTCCAACCCAAATGGACTTGGAAGTTACATCCTCCAGGCAAAGGTCTTGGCTTTCATCCTGAGTATGTGTGCTCTGATCTTGCTGGGTTCCCTGGACTCCACCACTGCTCTACCACAGGTTTTCTACTGTCACCAAATGAACCGAAGACTGTGCCTCCATGTGATTTTATCCTCATAGTGTCTTCTCTTCTGTACTTGAAGGTGGCCCTTTCAGAATGTGAAAGCAGTATGTATTCTAGAATCATTCATTTTGGGAGAAAAAACTTTGTAGATGAGAAAGCTGGGGTTTTTCGCTGGTTTTAGTGTAGAGGGCAAACTAATTCCAAATTCCTTCTGGGAAAGAGTATAGGGGCCCTGGTGATATAAAGTAATTTATAAGTAGAGCCATGTGGCTGATTACTGTATTTCCAGGAAGAAGCTATATTATGGTTACTAGTGTAGGTTTGTGTACAGGGGACTGGATGTGTCTCTATGTGTAATGAATAGTGTGATTCTTTGTGTGTCTGTGATTTTTTGTGTTGTGTTTTCCTCCATTTTTGTCATCCTAAACATCACTGTTACTGGTGTCAACTTCCCCAAAAAGTTTCCCATCACCATGTACCATTAATGGGCGTGTATATAAGAATTAAACCAAATATACACATTCACTGTATCCACTGATTTTATACCAAGCGAAATCCTTTAACCTGGAAGACAAATGTCATCACTACCCAGGAAAATGTTTACAGGATTCTTTTTCAGTTCAGTTTAGTTCAGTCACTCAGTCACGCCTGACTCTTTGTGACCCCATGAACCACAGCACGCCAGGCCTCCCTGTCCATCACCAATTCCCGGAGTCCACCCAAACCCATATCCACTGAGTCAGTGATGCCATCCAACCATCTCATCCTCTGTTGTCCCATGTCCACTGAGTCAGTGATGCCATTCAACCATCTCATCCTCTGTTGTTCCCTTCTCCTCCTACCCTCAATCTTTCCCAGCATCAGGGTCTTTTCCAATGAGTCAGCTCTTCGCATCAGGTGGCCAAAGTACTGGAGTTTCAGCTTCAACATCAGTCCCTCCAATGAATATTCAGGATTGATTTCCTTTAGGATGGACTGGTTGGATCTCCTTGCAGTCCAAGGGACTCTCAAGAGTCTTCTCCAACACCACAGTTCAAAAGCATCAATTCTTCAGTGCTCAGCTTTCTTTATAGTGCAACTCTCACATCTATACATGACCACTGGAAAAACCATAGCCTTGACTAGATGGACCTTTGTTGACAAAGTAATGTCTCTGCTTTTTAATATGCTATCTAGGTTGGTCATAACTTTTCTTCCAAGGAGTAAGTGTCTTTTAATTTCATGGCTGCAGTCACCATCTGTAGTGATTTTGGAGCCCAGAAAAATAAAGGCAGCCACTTTTTCCACTATTTCCCCATCTATTTGCCATGAAGTGATGGGACCGGATGCCATGATCTTAGTTTTTTGAATGTTGAACTTTTTTTTTTTTAATTTTATTTTATTTCCAAACTTTACATAATTGTATTAGTTTTGCCAAATATCGAAATGAATCCAACACAGGTATACATGTGCTCCCCATCCCGAACCCTCCTCCCTCCTCCCTCCCCATACCATCCCTCTGGGTCATCCCAGTGCACCAGCCCCAAGCATCCAGTATCGTGCATCAAACCTGGACTGGCAACTCGTTTCTTACATGATATTTTACATGTTTCAATGCCATTCTCCCAAATCTTCCCACCCTCTCCCTCTCCCACAGAGTCCATAAGACTGTTCTATACATCAGTGTCTCTTTTGCTGTCTCGTACACAGGGTTATTGTTACCATCTTTCTAAATTCCATATATATGCGTTAGTATACTGTATTTATGTTTTTCCTTCTGGCTTACTTCACTCTGTATAATAGGCTCCAGTTTCATCCACCTCATTAGAACTGAATGTTGAACTTTAAGCCAACTTTTTCACTCTCCTCTTTCACTTTCATCAAGAGGCTTTTGAGTTCCTCTTCACTTTCTGCCATAATTTTTATTAACTTTTTTGTTGATTCTGCTGGGTCTTCATTGCTGTTCAGGCTTTTCTCTACTTGTGGAGAGCCAGGGCAACTCTGTAGTTGTGTAATGTAGGCTTATCTCTTTGGTGACTTATTTGTCGCAGAGCATGGCTTCTAGGACTCTTGACCTTCAGTAATTTTGACATGTGGGCACAGTCATTGTGGTACACAGAGGCAGTTGTTGCAGACATAAACTTCATAAGAAACTAGACAACTTATTTATTTTCAATAAAGAAAGTGATTAATGCCTCACATTAGCAGCTTTTAGAACTTTGAGAAAATGTTTCCTGAACTCTCTTCTCACCAATACACATCCTCACCTGTGATATTATAAGAAAAAACATTTTAGTAATACCATATTAAATATAGCTATTTCATAGTTATAAAAGTCACACATATATACATACATAGCCTACCAGGCTCCTCCGTCCATGGGATTTTCCAGGCAAGAGTACTGGAGTGGAGTGCCATTGCCTTCTCCGATATATATAGTATGTATATTATGTATAATATTTATAATACATATATACATATATATATATATATATATATATATTTAGGGACCCTAATAATATGGACAAATTTTCAAACAGATTTAGGATATTTACATTTTACCACTTATACAGCATTAAGTAGAATTTTACATACCAAGAAAATTGTATAAGTAAAAAATGTAATTGACTATATTTGACTAACATATTTGAAGATATCCAGGGCAACACAAATGCCCAGAATACATAAAGTAGAAATGCTGTGACAAATTCTTAATGTTCTATGAAACTACCACTTGAATAAGAGAAAGAAATTTTGAGCATGTGGTATTTTTACTTTTCTAAATTATTCTCTGGTTTCTTCCCTTTGGCTACCATTTTCTACCAGATGTGCTTTTCATTTTTCCTTTTAATTAAAAAAAAGCTTTAATGTGATCTATATCTTTAGTTGACATCATAGTCCAGAAAAAATATACATTTATATACAATTTAATCATCATGATAAGAAAATATTATAGAGTTAAAGAAAATAAAACTAAGCTAATGAAACACATCAAAGCTATGATTTTTCCAGTAGTCATGTGTGGATGTGACAGTCGGACCATACAGAAGGCTGAGTGCCAAAGAATTGATGCTTTTGAACTGTGGTGTTGGAGGTTAAGACACTTGAGAGTCCCTTGGACTGCAAGGAGATCAAACCAGTCAATCCTAAAGGAAATCAGTCCTGAATATTCATCAGAATGACTGATGTTGAAGCTGAAACGCCAATACTTTGGCCACCTGATGGGAAGAACTGACTCATTGGAAAAGACCCTGATGCTGGGAAAGATTGAAGGCAGGAGGGGAAGGGGACGACAGAGGACAAAATGGTTGGATGGCATCACCGACTTGATGGACACAAGTTTGAGCAGATTCTGGGAGCTGGTGATGGAGAGGGAAACCTGGCGTGCAGCAGTCCATGGAGCTGCAAAGAGTGGGACACGACTGAGCAACTGAACTGAACTGAATGAAACATGTAGAAAGTAGTATTTAATAAACATTAGATGCATTGGGTATTATTTTTAAAAGAAAAAAAAATGGGGACCACAAAGCCACTTTTCAGTTTCTGGTTACAACATGACCTCATAGTTACATATTTCTAACAGTCAATAAAATACAGTTTTATCTCTTTGTATCAGTCTTCCGATGGTAGATGGAATATATTTTAAATATTAAAATGTTCTCATTATCTGTGCATAATATAGTTCTAAAATACATAGACTCAGCAATTTTATTCTCTTTTCGAATTAGCTTCATGACAAAATCATAAATTAACTCTTAAACACTGGAAGACTGAGAAAAAAAAATCTTTTTTAAGAAGTCACATTCCTTTACAGCATTTTCTTTTTAGACTAAATGCAGATACTTAGCCATCATTTCAATCATACTTTTTAAATTCATATAGTTAGAGATTAGAAAGCCAAATAGAAGAGCACATAGTGAATGGAATGGTTGCCAATTGTGTTAAACCCCATAATTATTTAGAAATAAACAGCTATTCCTTGGCCACAAGGGATGATAGAGCAGACACATTCATATATAAAACTTGAATAGAATTATGATAAATGTTATGTCTGTGTGTTGCTGCTGCTGCTAAGTCGCTTCAGTCGTGTCCGATTCTGTGCGACCCCATAGACGGCAGCCCACCAGGCTCCCCCATCCCTGGGATTCTCCAGGCAAGAACACTGGAGTGGGTTGCCATTTCCTTCTCCAATGCATGAAAGTGAAAAGTGAAAGTGGAGTCGCTCAGTCGTGTCCGACTCTTAGCGACCCCATGGACTGCAGCCTACCAGGCTCCTCCGTCCATGGGATTTTCCAGGCAAGAGTACTGGAGTGGGGTGCCATTGCCTTCTCCATTTGTGTGTTACTGAGCCCTAAATAAAAAAGCTACCTAAACTAAAGGGATAAAGGAAAACATCTTATAGTAAATAAGAATGGTTTTTAATCTTGAAACTTGAGAAAAAAAATTTCAATACAAATTAATGAAAGGGAGTGATTTATGAGGGACATCTGGGAATGGGCAGTCCTAGAAGTTGAAGGGTCTTTTACCATCTAAAAGTGTTTGCATGAGTAGGAAACACAGATGCTGCTAATTGCAATGTGTTTTCTAACTTCTACACACACACACACACACACACACACACAGACCCACCTCCCTTTTTTTTTTTTTTTTTTTTTATTCTATGAACAAGATAAAAACAACTGGGTAGAGATAAGAAAGGAAATCTTCCTATGAATTAAGTGTAGGGGTATACAGGGAAATGAATACGCACTTAGATGTTTATCTATTTCTGTTAATAATTTCTGTCTTAGACTAAACACACACACACACACATGTGTGTGCACATTCTTCAAAACAATAAGAAGCATAGTTCTCATTGCACTGGAAATGCCATACTGGTTTCTGAAATGCTCAAAGAGCCTGAAAATTAGAGTGAAAAAAACACTATCATGGCACAATATTTTGCAAAACCTGCAATTCTGTCTTTTTTGCACAGTCTCAACTCCTATACCCACTCCATCCTTCAAATTTGGAACACCCACTGTCTAAAGCTGTTGTACTATTGGAATGAGGGCACATGGATCCATGGATCCTTTGTAACATATACAATTTATAAACTCAGTTTTTAAAATGTCAAAAAAAAAAATGTCAGGATTTATAATAAGTCTTCCTAGGACAGGCTTTCTGTTCAATGCTTTGCATTCCACTGAAATCATGTTCCAGCTATGAGTCTGCAGCAGTGAGAGTTGGTGTTTTCTGAAGCAATCAACATCTTTTTGTAAAGCTCTACCTCAGGGCAAAGCATTATAGAGACTGAAGTAAGAGTTCTCTAAGGCTTCCTAGGTGGTTCAGTGGTAAAGAATCAGCCTGCAATACAGGAGACCTAGTTCAATGCCTGGGTTGGGAAAATCCCCTGCAGAAGGAAATGGCAACCCTTCCCAATATTCTTGCCTGGGAAATCCCCTGGACAAAGAACCTGGCGGGCTATATAGTCCATAGGGTCACCAATGAGTTGGACATGACTTAGCGACTACACAACAAACATGAGTCCACTAATCTCCCCAAAGGAGGGAGAAGGAGTGGAAGAGAGGAGGGAGGTAAGCAGGTTGACAGGAGTCTATCAAAGTTACAAATCATTCTCAGGGACTTCTTTCTCAATCCAAACTAGAAATTTCAAATAAAACAACATTTTAAATTAAATTATAATATTGTTTCTCTAATGATAAAATTGGAGAACTTAAATTCAGATAGATGTATTTTCTGAATTTCCAAGAGACTCCTAGAGTACCCACAGAAGAATTGTGGTTCTTTGACCTTTACTGAATTTCCCATTTTCTTCACTATGAGATTTTCAAGTTAGCAAAGAGTGGACATCTGATCTAGCAATTTTTACTGTCTACAGTTTCATCAAAATATGTTGCAATAGTTGTTGTTCTTCAAAGTCTGTAGCATCATTTCAGAAGAGTGCGGGTGATAACATTTTTTTTTTTTTTTTTTTGGCCACTAAATTACATGGACTTCTACTCTCCCACTCTCCCAGTTCCATGAAGAATAAACCATTACCATCTTCTAATCTAACCAAATTAGACAACCAATTCCAGATTCCCAGCTTTAAGAGTCTCTTTCTTGGAATCACTTCCGTAGGATATACTTTCTATTTTGTCTTTCTTTGTCCTTGTTTAATTTTTCAATAAAACATTCATTATATATTTGATCATATTAATTCTCATATGACTTAACATCCATGAAGTTGTGCAATTTTTCTCATTACACCTTCAAATATAAATGTAAATGTAAATATTCATGTGGTAACACTTCTGAAGAGGAAAGTGTATGAGAAATATATATGTATATACACACAAACACACACACATATATATGAATTATCCCCTCATATTTGAAGATGACATAGTTCATAAAATTTTAATTCCAGCATTCTTCTTTGTGATTTTTTAAATTAATTTTTATTGGAATGTAGTTGCTTTACAATGCAGTGTTAGCTTCTAATGTATAGCAAAATGAATCAGCATACTTATACATATATCCCTTCCCTTTTGGACTTCCTTCCTATCCAGGTCACCACCGAGCATTAAGTAGAGTTCCCTGTGCTGTACATTATGTTTTCATTAGTTATGTTTTTAAAATATATAAAATATTGCATTATATTACTATTGAGCAGTCTAATGGCTAGGCCAATTCTTGTCACAGTCTCAGATGCATGACACCCCTGGGAGTATCAGCCTGTTCTCTAAAATTGTGGATGGGGAAACAGCTGCAGGCAAGGCCCTCACTTTTACATATATCTTCTAGTTTATGTGAAAATAAGTGCCCAGGTTAAAAGACAGTTCCATTATTTCAGGAAGATCACAAAGATCGCTTTAAATTACTTCCTTGTCCAGGTTCCCCAAAGGGCAATTCCGTTTATGGGACTGGAGATATGCTGAATTCATGGTGACTTAGAAGGAAAGGAAGAAGTGAGTTGAATGTCAAAAGATGTTATTAGTTTTAAACAATATTCATCCCTTCTGATAATGCCCTGTGAACACATAGACCAGGTTTCAAACATTGTGAAAGACAAAGAAGGTAATAATTATCCTGGGGAACTAGAGAGAAATAAGAGGTCAATGGAAGCACTTCATACTATTCTACTTAATGCATATTCAGTATTCATTGCAACGCTGATGCATATATTTAAGTTACCTTTTTCCAACCTAAGAGATTCTTTTCTGAATATTTCTGTACTTAAGCCTTTACATAAGAGCAATTATATCGTATATATATCTGGAAATGGAGTTCTGATGTCATGTGTAAGGGCATCTTAAAGTTTCTCAGATATTAGCTAAATATAATCTAAAGTACTGTAAAATATTTCTATTTATATGAAAGCAGTGTGTTAGAGCTCTTTTTACGTCTTTATAAAAACTTATTTTACACTATTTTAAATCAATATTGTAGGTGTATAATGGTATTAGTGTTCTTGTTAGTCAGTCACTCAGTTGTCTCCGACTCTTTGCAACCCCATGGACTGCAGCACTCCAGCCCTCCCTGTCCATCACTATCTCCCAGAGCTTGCTCAAACTCATGTCCATTGAGTCAGTGATGCCATCCAAACATCTCATCCTCTGTCATCCCCTTCTCCTCCCGCCTTCAATCTTTCCCAGCATTAGGGTCTTTTCTAATGAATTATCTCTTCAGATCAAGTGGCCAAAATATTGGAGTTTCAGCTTCAGCATCAGTCCTTATAATGAATATTTAGGACTGATTCCCTTTAGGATGGACTGGTTGGATCTCCTTGCAGTCCAAGGGGTTCTCAAGAGCTTTCTCCAATGCCACAGTTCAAAAGCATCAATTCTTTGGCACTCAGCATTAAAAATTAGTATTTTAGACTATTCTATATCAGTATTATATGTGTATAATGGTATCATATAATCTTTTAATTTGAGTATTTCTGATCATCAATGTGATTGATTATTTTATTTGTTTCCTGACTATTTTGATTATTCTTCTGCAAATTAGTTTCCAACTCAAAGTTTTTATTAATTATGCTATTGGTCTTTTCACTTTTTTGTGTGTACATATTTAATGGGTATCTTTGAGACTGACAATGGTGATTTATGTACATTGCATATTTGTCATAGTATTTAAGGTCAATTTTTTAAAAATAAATTATTTTCTTGTGTGCGTGTGCTTAGTTGCTCAGTCATGTCTGACTCTTTGCGACCCCATTTACTGTAGCCTGCTGGGGTGCTCTATTTATGGGGATTCTCCAGGCAAGAGTATTGGAGTGCGTTGCCATGCTCTCTTCCAGAGGATCTTCCCAACCCAGGGATCGAACCCAGGTCTTCTGCACTGCAGGCAGATTCTTTATCATCTGAGCCACCAAGGAAGCCAGTGCCATTTTATATTTTAAATGTATAGTAAGTTGAATGATTCACCCTTTATACTTCTCTCTTGTTGATTGGAATTATGTTTATTTTAGAGATTATGTAAGAAAAATAAATTCTATCATGATATTACCACTTATTCCCATTATTTTTGTTTAAGCACATTTTTTTCTGACTTTAATGTTACTTCTGAGTATTTTAAAAGTGGTATTTTAATGTTTTATGTTTATGTGTTATATTATCCTTATGTTTTTTTCATTTCCTCATCTCTTTTTCCCAGTTTTTATATCCAGAGTTTATAGAGAAGTAACTTGGCATCCTTATTTACTTATTTAATAAATCTTTTTGTCCCTTACACAAGCTTTATATATATATATATATATATATATATATATATATATATATATATATATATAACATTTTGGCCATGCCAAATGGCATGTAGGATATTAGTTACCCAACCAGAGATCAAATCTATGCCCCTTCAATGGAAGCTCAGAGAACTAACCACTGGATCTCCATGGAAATCCCTACCCTGGTATTTTTTTTTTTTTCAATTAATTTATTTTTAAGTGAAGGATAACTGCTTTACAGAATTCTGTTGGTTTCTGCCAAACATCACATGAATCATCTATAGGTATACATATGTCCCTTCCCTCTGATCCTTCCTCCCATCTCCTTCCCCATCCCACCCCTCTAGGTTGACACAGAGCCCCTGTTTGAGTTTCCTGAGCCATACAGCAAATTCCTATTGGCTATCTGTTTTACATACGGTTATGTACATTTTCATGTTATTCTCTCCATATATCCCATCCTCTCCCGCAATCCCTTCCCCCACATCCATAAGTGTGTTCTCTATGTCTGTGTCTTTATTGCTGCCCTGCAAATAATTTCATCAGTTTCATCTTTCTAGATTCCATATATATGTGTTAGTACATGATATTTATCTTTCTCTTATCCAGCTCATTAGAATTGGTTCAAATGTGTTCCTTTTTATGGCTGTGTAACATTCCATATTGTCACCCTGCTTATTTAACTTATATGCAGAGTACATCATGTGAAACGCTGGACTGGAAGAAACACAAGCTGGAATCAAGATTGCCGGGAGAAATATCAATAACCTCAGATATGCAGATGACACCTCCCTTATGGCAGAAAGTGAAGAGGAACTCAAAAGCCTCTTGATGAAAGTGAAAGAAGAGAGTGAAAAAGTTGGCTTAAAGCTCAACATTCAGAAAATGAAGATCATGGCATCTATCCCATCACTTCATGGGAAATAGATAGGGAAACAGTGGACACAGTGTCAGACTTTATTTTTTTGGGCTCCAAAATCACAGCAGATGGTGATTGCAGCCATGAAATTAAAAGATGTTTACTCCTTGGGAGGAAAATTATGACCAACCTAGATAGCATATTCAAAAGCAAAGACGTTACTTTGCCAAAAAAGGTCCGTCTAGTCAAGGCTATGGTTTTTCCTGTGGTCATGTATGGATGTGACAGTTGGACTGTGAAGAAAGCTGAGCACTGAAAAATTGATGCTTTTGAACTGTGGTGTTGGAAAAGACTCTTGAGAGTCCCTTGGACTGCAAGGAGATCCAACCAGTCCATTCTAAAGGAGATCAGTCCTGGGTGTTCATTGGAAGGACTGATGCTGAAGGTGAAACTCCAATACTTTGGCCACCTCGTGCGAAGAGTTGACTCATTGGAAAAGACTCTGATACTGGGAGGGATTGGGAGCAGGAGGAGAAGGGGACGACAGAGGATGACATGGCTGGATGGCATCATCAACTCGATGGACATGAGTTTGAGTGAACTCTGGGAGTTGGTGATGGAGAGGAAGGCCTGACATGCTGCAATCCATGGGGTCACAAAAAGTTGTACACGACTGAGTGACTGAACTGAACTGAACTGAATTGAACTGAATATCCCATTGTCTATATGTACCACAGCTTCTTTATCCATCCATCTGTCAATGGACATCTAGGTTGCTTCCATGTTATAATTTGTAAATACTGCTGCAATAAACAGTGGGATACATGTGTCTTTTTCAATTTTTCTAACCTGGAATGTTTTTAATAAACTTCATTTGTGGTAAATAATAACTGTTAAATAATTAATAAAACGTATTCAGAGTTTCTTTTCACAGTATTTCGTTAAATCTGATGTAATACATTTATATAGGCATTAGCATAGTTAGAAAATTTGAACTTTTACCAGTAATTTCAAGAACAACAAAATATCATTAGTATTGAATCTAGGTGTCTGTTCTAGTATAATTTAATTTCACCTTATTTTGTTTCATAGTTTATTGCTCTTTTAAATGTAAGTTATGCTTTCAGATCTAAGTTTGAACCTCTTTTTCAGACTCATTTCAAGACTTTGAAATGCTGCTCTTTAAAGATTAATTTTATCAAAAATAAATTTTTAGCTGTCAACCTTATTGGCATTTTTAGCATTGCATTTCTTAATGTTTTGTTTTTAATTTTTATTGAGAGTTCATTTTCAGCAAGAGGTTTTGGGTTTTTTCTCTCTTTTCTTCTGTTTAGCATTTTGAAATTATGTACCTCATGAGGAATTACAGCCTTAGGACATATTTGAGCAAGTGAGTGCTGAGTCACTCAGTCGTGTCCAACACTTTGTGTCTTCATGGACTGTGCCCACCAAGCTGGTCTGTCCTTGGAATTTTCCAGGCATGAGTAGCGGAGTGGGCTGACATTTCCTACTCTAGGGGATCTTCCCAATCCAGGGAGATATGTTTAGTAGTATTTAATTTTCCCCCCTTCTTTAATTCACTGATAGAAGTTAAATACTGACTTTAAGCACTGAGTGTACCTCAGGTCCCCATAATCATAACACTTCAATTAGGGCACCAACCTAAAAAAAGCAATATTCATGTAATAGAAAAATTCCTTGTTCTTAGAGATTTATCTCATATATGAACCCAACTGTCTTTTTGAGTTTTCTTCATATTTACAGTTGCTCTGATTTTAAAGCAAAAGGAAACATCAAAGCTTGAAATAACTTGCTATACTGTCCCAGTTGTTTGGGTTAAGTTTCAATGTTGCTTCAGAATGAGATAGAAATAGCAATTTTCAATTATTGAAAAGAAGTAAAATATATCTTGACAATATAGCAGGCAACTGAAACTGTATACAAAGGGTCATTCTATGTCATACTGCCTTCAAATTTATAATTTCAAGGAACCATTGAGAATTTTTATGTAGGATTAATAACATTTTAATCTATGCTGATTTGGTTATTTAAATTTGAAGGTTTTACGCCTTCTAGTTTTGTGGATAACTTTCTCAATAATATTATTTGTGTAATCATATGTACTAGTACATGTATTATATCAGCAACTTAATTTTTTACTTTGATTTATTTCTATTCTATATATTTTGTTTATTTTTTTCTTCCTGGGGAAAGTTACAGTAAGTGACATAAAAATAAATTTATTCAAATTTACAAAATGCCTTATAAAAACCACAAAACTGGTGCCTCTCACTTTGGCCTATACAGACACTACTGGAGACTGAAATGCTATGAGAAACCGACAACCTTGGGGAAGAATCTGCTTATGCTTTTAGCTATCATTAGTGCTTATGTGATAAGTGTATTCAATTATTCATGAATTCTGATGCTTGCTTAACAGTAAGAACTACCTAGTCAAATGCCGTACCTTCAGATCAGATCAGATCAGCCGCTCAGTCGTGTCTGACTCTTTGCGACACCATGAATCACAGCACGCCAGGCCTCCCTGTCCATCACCAACTCCCGGAGTTCACTGAGACTCACGTCCATCGAGTCAGTGATGCCAGCCAGCCATCTCATCCTCTGTCGTCCCCTTCTCCTCCTGTCCCCAATCCCTCCCAGCATCAGAGTCTTTTCCAATGAGTCAACCCTTCCATGAGGTGGCCAAAGTACTGGAGTTTCAGCTTTGGCATCATTCCTTCCAAAGAAATCCCAGGGCTGATCTCCTTCAGAATGGACTGGTTGGATCTCCTTGCAGTCCAAGGGACTCTCAAGAGTCTTCTCCAACACCACAGTTCAAAAGCATCAATTCTTTGGCACTCAGCCTTCTTCACACTCCAACTCTCACAACCATACATGACCACAGGAAAAACCATAGCCTTGACAAACGGACCTTTGTTGGCCAAGTAATGTCTCTGCTTTTGAATATGCTGTCTAAGTTGGTCATAACTTTCCTTCCAAGGAGTAAGCGTCTTTTAATTTCATGGCTGCAGTCACCATCTTCTGTGATTTTGGAGCCCAGAAAAATAGTCTGACACTGTTTCCACTGTTTCCCCATCTATTTCCCATGAAGTGATGGGACCATGATCTTCGTTTTCTGAATGTTGAGCTTTAAGCCAACTTTTTCACTCTCCACTTTCACTTTCATCAAGAGGCTTTTGAGTTCCTCTTCACTTTCTGCCATAAGGGTGGTGTCATCTGCATATCTGAGGTGACTGATATTTCTCCCGGCAATCTTGATTCCAGCTTGTGTTTCTCCCAGTCCAGCGTTTCTCATGATATACTCTGCATATAAGTTAAATAAGCAGGGTGACAATATACAGCCTTGACGTACGCCTTTTCCTATTTGGAACCAGTCTGTTGTTCCATGTCCAGTTCTAACTGATGCTTCCTGACCTGCATACAGATTTCTCAAGAGGCAGATCAGGTGTTCTGGTATTCCCATCTCTTTCAGAATTTTCCACAGTTTATTGTGATCCACACAGTCCAAGGCTTTGGCATAGTCAATACAGCAGAAATAGATGCTTTTCTGGAACTCTCTTGCTTTTTCCATGATCCAGCGGATGTTGGCAATTTGATCTCTGGTTCCTCTACCTTTTCTAAAACCAGCTTGAACATCAGGAAGTTCACTGAGAAGAAGAAGGAGGAGACTTGTGACATTTACAGCAAATTGGAATGCATTACTGAGACAATAAAAATTTATAAGTAAATTGATACAGCTCTTTGACATTATGCATTGTAAAACTGTGCATTTAAGCATAAAATGTAAAACTCCTACATTAACAGTGAAAAGTAACATTCAAATTTAAGAACTGAGTTATAATTTTTTAACCTGATTATTTATTATATAATACAGTACACTGCAATTGGATTAATTCCATCAGATAATTCAATTTTAAAGAAACATAATTTAGCAATAGACTGAAATATATAGTGGCTGCTATTCTGCTTGAATGCATGCTCTTTGTGACTGAAACCTGTCAGGTTCCTCTGTCCATGGAAGTTTCCAGCAAGAATACTGGAGTAAGTTGCCATTTCCTCTTCCAGGGCATCTTTCTGAACCAGGGATGGAACCCGAGTCTCCTGGATTTGGGGCGGGGTGGGGGGGGTGGGGCAGATTCTTTACCACTGACCCACCTGGGAACTTCAATGTACTATTTTACTAAGGAATTCAAATGTCTATGGGAGGAAAACCTACTTTATCAAAAAGATAGCTTGATGGTACATAAATTTCTTTACTCTTTGTCTGCAATGTCAATTATACTGACTTTGCTATTAACATAAATTTTCATTACTTACAACTGTGTTGGTCTACGCAAAGCAAATTACATACTCTCATTATCCTAAACTAATGTCAGTCATGGTCTCCTGAATAAAAACTTTTAACTTTGATAGGGAAATTAGGTAAGACAGCAATGCAGATTTCCCTTACCAAGCAATAAATAATAGCCTGTTTTATTTTGGCTAGGCTATGATATTTCAGAAAGCAAAAGTTTAAAAACATCCCATAAAATGGTTATTTTCTGCATTATATAGATATTCTGGAATAAAGGTTTTAGTCAGTACTTTTACACATATGAGAAGATGCAATGAAAAAAAAAAATTCCACTTGATTGTGGAAGATTAACTATATTAATTTAGTTCCACAAAATCTGTTTCTTAAGTGTGAGTGAGTGTTCTCCAATTTTTACATTTCTTTCTATGACAATGAGATTTCTTGTCTTAAAATCTTCAGCTCTTTGATAAGTGCCTTACTCCTTTTGAGAGAATTATTGCGCCTTGCATTATTTCTCAGTCAGGACTCTTGGTGTCTCTTTTTTTCATCTGGACTGATTGTGAGTCCTGATCTTTTAAAATGTCAGTATAGACACAGGAATCTTACAGAAAAATATAGTCTAGCTAGTTTTGTAAAGAAACACAAGTGATGTTCTGTTCTTCTTCTTAATCACATTTTTGTCTTATATGAGAACATTTTTGTTCATATTCTGATCAACATAAATGATATTTATTATTCCTTAACAGTTA
This sequence comes from Bos javanicus, assembly GCF_032452875.1. Lineage (NCBI taxonomy): Eukaryota > Metazoa > Chordata > Mammalia > Artiodactyla > Bovidae > Bos > Bos javanicus. The sequence continues at coordinate 9,043,440 of NC_083883.1, read as the reverse complement.
TTTTATTTTTACCATAAAATGACTTAATTATACTTACAAACTTACTTTTTAATTTTCTGTATTGAAATCTAATTCTGTATTGTTTATATTTTTTATATTTTCCTTTGTCTACAGGAATAATAATTGCATTTACAGTTGTTAGATGTACCAAATGTTTTAAACACACATACACACATAATTTATTCTTCACAAAAATTCTATGAAAAAACATTCTATGAAGTACGTGTTATTATGTCTCAGATTAGGAAGACAAAATAGGAAAAGTATAAGTAATCATTCCTAGGCTACAGACCAAGTTAATGGTAAATTAAGGATTCATTCTCAAGCAGTGTAATTTCAGAGTTCATAGATTTAAATTTATTTTATATATCACATAACATTTTTACTACTTTCTTCATTAACATTGTATATAACATAAAATAAACAGAGTAATTTTTTCAAACAACTAATGGTGTACTTAATTTTTATTAAAAGAATCAAAAGTAAGTAATTTTCACAATATAAAGCAAATTCAAAAAAGGACACTAAATATGGAATTTTTGTTGTTCAGCTGCTCAGTCGTGTCTGACTCTTTGTGACCCTATGGACTGCAGCACACCAGGCTTCCCTGTCTATCACCAACTCCCAGAATTTGCTCAAACTCATAATTGAATCAATGATGTCATCCAACCATGTCATGCTCTGTCATCCCTTCTCCTCCTGCCTTCAATATCTCTGTTCATCAGAGTCTTTTCTAATAAGTCAGGTCTTCACATCAGGTGACCAAATTATTGAACCTTTAGCATCAGCATCAGCCCTTGCAATGAATATTCAGGGCTGCTTGATTTCCTTGCAGCCCAAGGTGCCGGGGTCCTGCCCCGGCTGATCCAGGGTATTCGAAGTGGGGACGGCGTCAGCGACCTATTTATTTATTTAAATATTTTATCAAAGATATAAAGAGTAATAGGATGAGGATAGCTCAGTAGGAAAATTCAGTGGAGAAAACAGGCTGAGTAGCTTGGTTTACGTGGGGGACCAATAAAACTTCAAGACAAGAAGCTTGCACCACTTACGTAGGCCTCAGGCGTCCTTCCGTTCTCCCGAAGGAGAGGAGACACTGAGGCCTCCCCGGTCGAATCTTAGAAGCCCAGGCAAAATTAGTAAGCTTGGTGGGTTCTGCGCTCCAGATGGAGACTCAGCCAGAGGGAGAGAGAGACATGGGGAGACCAGTATTTCGAGAAACTGATCCCAATTCTTTATTTTCCATGGTCTACTTTTATACACTGAGATGCTATGCAAAAGTCACGCGGGGTCAGCAGTCCTGACTTTTATCAAAGTCAGGTGCTTCATACAAAGGTATACAGAGGTCTTAGGGGTGTTACATCATCTTCTGGCCAGGGGGGCCTGCTGACAATTTATGACCCTCTCCTTGTGACAACAGTCAGTCAACCAGGACACTTATTTCTCCAGGGCTGATTATTCTCAAAACAGACGCCACCCAAATAAAGTTACATTCCTACAGGGTGAGGGTGTAGTGGGTTTTAGTTAAGGAAAGAATTTACTTAGCCTAAGGTCTAACATGATTAATATCAAAGGTTAATTCTATATATTCATTAATGCGTGTAAGGGCAGGGGATATGGAGACTTAGCAACAAACATTGGCTCAACAAATGAAAAACCCTTCACCAACACAATTTCTAATTAGCCCACTATACTTATACTTATAATTTTCTAACTTCTCTAAAGAACCTGTTTTTAGAGGGTTTAAAGTATCTTGTGCCTCTCACGGTTGGGAGGCTGTGAGCAATCACATGTGGCTGGACGAGCCTGTCAGGCAGGCTAGAGAATCTTCAGAGGAGTTTGTAGGTTAAAACACTCTTGTCACACCCAAGAGTTTTTATTGACTGGAGTTCTAGGTTAACTCCTTCTCCGAAAGAGGTGGTGGGGGACAGCCCCCCGTAAAGTCAGAGGTGTAGGTAAGAGCACAAAGTAGTAAAGTAGGCAGGCTCTGGTTATGGGGGTAGACACTCGAGGATTTCCAGGGGGACTCCTGAGGCTCGATCCCGCCTTTGCGTATCTCGAGCCTCCTTCCTCATGACCTTTGCCATGGGCGGAGTACCTCACTCTGGCCCCCAACACCAAGGGACTCTCAAGAATTATCTCCAACATCACAGTACAAAAGCATCAATTCTTTGGTACTCAGCTATCTTTATGGTCCAAGTCTCACATCCGTACATGACTACTGGGAAAACCATAACTTTGACTAGATGGACTTTGTCTGCAAAGTAATGTCTCTACTTTTTAATATCCTGTCAAGGTTTGTCATAGCTTTCTTCCAAAGAGCAAGTGTCTTCTAATTTCATGGCTGTAGTCACCATCTGCAGTGATTTTGAAGCCCAAGAGAATAAAGTCTGTCACCATTTTCCCACAGTTTCTCCATCTATATGCCATGAAGTGATGGGACTGGATACCATGATCTTAGTTTTTAGAATATTGAGTTTTAAGCCAGCTTTTTCACTTTCCTCTTTTACATTCATCAAGAGGCTCTTTAGTTCCTCTACCCTTTCTGCCATAACTGTGGTGTCATCTGCATATCTGAGATTATTGATATTTATCCCAGCAACTAGCTGGTACTTCATCAACACTGGCATTTTGTATGGTGTACTCTGCATATTAGTTAAATAAGCAGAGTGACAATATATAGCCTTGATGCACTCCTTTCCCAATTTGGAAGCTGTCCACAGTTCCATGTCTGGCTTTAAATGTTGCTTCTTGACCTGCATTCAGGTTTCTCAGAAGGCAGGTAAGGTGGTCTGGAATTCCCATCTCTTGAAGAATTTTCCACAGTCTGTTGTGATCCACACAGTAAAAGGCTTTAGCGTAGTCAGTGAAGCTGAAGTAGATATTTCCCTAGAATTCTCTTGCTTTTTCGATGAACCAACAGATGTTGGCAATTTGATCTCCAGTTCCTCTGTCTTTTCTAAAACCAGATTGAACACATGGAAGTTTTCAGTTAATGTACTATTGAAGCCTCTCTTGGAGAATTTTGAGCATTACTTGGCTGACATATGTCAAGAAAGTGAAGAGGAACAAAAAGCCTCTTGATGAAAGTGAAAGAGGAGCGTGAAAAAGTTAGCTTAAAGCTCAACATTCAGAAAACAAAGATCATGGCATTTGGTCCCATCACTTCATGAGAAATAGATGGGGAAACAATGGAAACAGTGTCAGACTTTATTTTAAGGGGTTCCAAAATCACTGCAGATGGTGACTTCAGCCATGAAATTATCCAAAATTCCTTTCTTTTGGATAAGAAAACTGACCTTTTCCAGCCCTTTGGCCACTACTGAGTTTTCCAAATTTGCTGGTATTTTCAGTGCAGCACTTTTACAGCATCATCTCTTAGGATTTGAAAAAGCTCAGCTGGAATTCCATCACCTCCACTAGCTTTGTTTGTAGTGATGCTTCCTAAGGCCCACTTGACTTTGCACTCTAGGATGTCTAGCTCTAGGTGACTGATCCTACCATTGTGGTTATCTGGGTCATTGGTATCTTTTCTGTATAGTTCTGTGTACTCTTGCCACCTCTTCTTAATATCTTCTGCTTCTGTTAAGTCCATACCATTTCTGTCCTTTATCGTGCCCATCTTTGCATGAAATGTTCCCTTGGTATCTCTGATTTTCTTGAAGAGATCTCCAGTCTTTCCCATTCTATTCTTTTTCTCTATTTCTTTTCATTGTTCAGTTATGTGGGCTTTTAGGAATCCTTTTTTTTTTTTTTTTTTTTAATTTTATTAACTGTATGTTATGTACCTTAGCCTTATGGCAGAAAGTGAAGAAGAACTAAAGAGCCTCTTGATGAAAGTGGAAAAGGAGAATGAAAACGTTGGCTTAAAACTAAATATTCAGAAAACTATGATCATGGCATCTGGTCCCTCGCTTCATGGCAAATAGATGGGGAAATAATCGAAAAAGTGACTGTATTTTGAGGGGCTCCAAAATCACTGCAGAAAGTGACTGCCATGAAATTAAAAGATACTTTCTCCTTGGAAGAAAAGTTATGACCAACTTAGACAGCATATTAAAAAGCAGGGACATTACTTTTCCAACTAAAATCCATCTAGTCAAAGCTATAGTTTTTCCAGTAGTCATGTGTACATGTGAGATTTGGACCATAAAGAAAGCTGAGTGCTGAAGAATTGATGCTTTTGAACTGTGGTGTTGGAGAAAAATCTTGAGAGTCCCTTGGACTGCAAGGAGTTCCAACCAGTCCATCCTAAAGGAAAGCAGTCTTGAATATTCATTGGGAGGACTGATGCTGAAGCTGAAACTCCATTACTTTGGCCACCTGATGCGAAGTACTTACTCATTGGAAAATACTCTGATGCTGGGAAAGATTGAAGGCCGGAAGAGAAGGGGATGACAGAGGATAAGATGGTTGGATGGCATCACCAACTTGATGGTCATGAGTTTGAGTAAGCTCCAGGAGTTGGTGATGGACAGTGAAGCCTCACATGCTGCAGTCCATGGTGTCACAAATAGTCAGACACAACTGAGGAACTGAATTGAACTGCATTTTATGTGCACATTTTAATAAAGTTCACAGAACTACATATTAATTTCAACTACAAGAGAGAAGAATGAGGGAATTGGCTTCTTCATTAATATACTAATTAAAATTTATGAACAACACTTCTGCTTCTGGCAATAATCAAGTAAAATGTTCAGACTTAACCTCAACCATTCCTGGGTTGGGAAGATCCCCCAGAGAAGGAAATGGTAACCCACTCCAGTATTCTTGTCTGGAGAATCCAATGGGAAGGGGAGCTTGGCAAGCTACAATCTATGTGGTCACAAGAGTTGGACATGACTGAGCAACTAAGCATACAACCTCAACCATGAACAATTAGAGAATAGGGGAAAACACCCAAACAAAAATAGACTGTAGATAATTGATAGCATAAGGCCGTGATCACCCAATGTGGAAAAGTAAGGACTGTGAGAAATAAAATTGCCTAGAGACACATTACAGTGCATAGACAGATATCCCAGGTAGAGATCAGCAATATCACTGAGTTAAGCATATAGGTAAAGAATCTGCATGTAATGCAGGAGATGCAAGAGACATGGGTTCAATTCCTGGGTTGGGAAGATCTACTGGAAGAGGGCATCAAAACCCACTCTAGTATTCTTAACTGGAAAACCACATGTACAGAGGAGTCTGGCTATCTATGGTCCATAGGTTTGCAAAGCATTAGACATGACTGAAGTGACTGAGCACAGGCATGGAGCATATAGAGATTAAAGTTTAGGTGCACTGAGGTAGTTGTAAGTTTTAAGGCATGGTTCAGTATAAGAGGAACCTATGTAGAAAAAGAACAGTAAAACTCTGCATAGCAATTGCTCTGAGTCTTTGCAGAATACTTAATTTCATATATGTGCAATGAAAGCTTATGAGACTAGGAAAAAATGATAGGGTGATGGTATAAGCTAGAAAACCCTCAGATATTACATGAGGTGCAGAGATACTCAAGATCCAACAACATTACTGGAGAGTCAACTGTTAACAACCTTTGACATTCAGTAAGATTCTTAGTTCCTCTTTCAGTATCCTATCATTTTGTCTTTTCATACTGTTTATGAGGTTCTCAAGGCAAGAATACTGAAGTGGTTTGCCACTCCCTTCTCCAATGGACCGCATTCTGTCAGACCTCTCCACCATGACCCGCCCGTCCTGGGTGGCCCTACATGGCATGCTGTAGTTTCACTGAGTTAGACAAGGCTGTGGTCCATGTGATCAGACTGGCTAGTTTTTTCAGATTATGGTTTAACTGTGTCTGCCTTCTGATGCCCTCTCATAACACTTACCGTCTTACTTGGGTTTCTCTTACCTTGGACGTGGGGTATCTCTTCACGGCTGCTCCAGCAAAGCGCAGCCGCTGCTCCTTACCTTGGATGAGGGGTGTCTCCTCATGGCCACCCCTCCTGACCTTGAATGTGGAGTAGCTCCCCTCGGCCTTCCTGCGCCCATACAGCCACCGCTCCTTGGATGTGGGGTTGCTCCTCTGCAGGTCAGGAAGCAACAGTTAGAACTGGACATGGAACAACAGATTGGTTCCAAATATGAAAAGGAGTACATCAAGGCTGTATATTGCCACCCTGTTTATTTAACTTATATGCAGAGTACATCATGTGAAACGCTGGGCTGGAAGAAGCACAAGCTGGAATCAAGATTGCTGGGAGAAATATCAATCACCTCAGATATGCAGATGACAACACCCTTATGGCAGAAAGTGAAGAGGAACTAAAAAGCCTCTTGATGAAAGTGAAAGAGGAGAGTGAAAAAGTTGGCTTAAAGCTCAACATTCAGAAAATGAAGATCATGGCATCTGGTCCCATCACTTCATGGCAAATAGATGGGGAAAGAGTGGAAACAGTGTCAACAGTGTAAGACTTTATTTTTGGGGCTCCAAAATTACTGCAGATGGTGATTGCAGCCATGAAACTAAAAGATGCTTACTCCTTGGAAGGAAAGTTATGACCAACCTAGATAACATATTCAAAAGCAGAGATGTTACTTTGCCAACAAAGGTCCGTCTAGTCAAGGCTATGGTTTTTCCAGTGGTCATGTATGGATGTGAAAGTTGGACTGTGAAGAAAGCTGAGTGCCAAAAAACTGATGCTTTTGAACTTTAATGTGGAGAAGACTCTTGAGAGTCCCTTGGACTGCAAGGAGATCCAACCAGTCCATTCGGAAGGAGATCAGTCCTGGGTGTTCACTGGAAGGACTGATGTTGAAGCTGAAACTCCAATACTTTGTCCACCTCATGTGAAGAGTTGACTCATTGGAAAGGACCCTGATGCTGGGAGGGATTGGGGGCAGAAGGAGAAGGGGACGACACAGGATGAGATGGCTGGATGGCATCACCGACTCGATGGACATGAGTTTGGGTAGACTTTGGGAGTTGGTGATGGACAGGGAGGCCTGGCGTGCTGTGATTCATGGGGTTGCAAAGTGTCGGACATGACTGAGTGACTGAACTGAACTGAAGTTACTGAAGATTCTTAGGAGGTTAATATTTTAGTAGTAAGACAATGACAGTAGTAAGCCTAATTTGTCTAGTCTAGAAGTAAGATTACTGGTCATAATAAGCCATAATAAGCCTTAATAAACTGGTCTACAGCTTTGGTAGATTTACTCTGTGTAATAGAAACAATCCAGAAGTTACACATATATTAATATTATTTTATTATTTTTTATTTCATTCAAAGACATGCAAATAACTTTAAAATCAATCTTTATTTATCATGGTCCTTATGCATAGATTTGGGCTTCCCAGGTGGCTCAGTGAACAGACAATCTGCCTGCCAATGCAGAAGCTGCAGGAGATGCAGGTTTGATTTCTGGGTCAGGAAAATTTCCCTGGAGGAGGAAATGACAATTCACTCCAATGGGAAATCTCATAGAGAAGCCTGGTGGGCTACAGTCCATGGTGTCACAAAGAGTTGGACATGACTGAGTGACTGAACATGCAGCAGAGCATACATAAAGTTAGGTAAAAATGAAGACTTGGAGGAAGTCAACATTATTTGTCAAGAGCAAAGAAAGTTTGTTTGTAATCCTCTAGGAAATCACCAGAGAAGGCAATGGCAACCCACTCTAGCACTCTTGCCTGGAAAATCCCATGGTGGAGGTGCCTGGTAGGCTGCCGTCCATGGGGTCGCTAAGAGTCCCATACGACTGAACGATTTCACTTTCACTTTTCACTTTCATGCATTGGAGAAGGAAATGGCAACCCACTCCAGTGTTCTTGCCTGGAGAATCCCAGGGACGGGGAAGCCTGGTGGGCAGCCGTCTATGGGGTCGCACAGAGTTGGACACGACTAAATTGACTTAGCAGCAGCAGCAGGAAATCACCAGATGACAGAGAACTAAATTTATAGTTTAATTGCATGTATTTTTATAGAGTATTTCTAGATTTCCTAAAATTGCTCACTTATATCATTGAGACAGTCTCACAGAAGCCTTCTAATACTTAGCCTATATGCAAATAAACTGAAAATAATGGTCATTGTCATAGCATCACTATATGTGTGCTTTTGTGTGTGTGTATTATATAAACAAAGGAATCAAGTACTCAGGAGTGATATATACCCATTAAAACAATGAAATTAGTGAAAGTTAATTGTCTAAGTTTTAGCCCTTTGCCCAGTTACTTTGCCAAAAGATTATGTATTAATCGAACCAAGTATAAAAAGCGTGTGGAGATCAGCCAGATAATTTACTAACTCTTAAATTGAGCCATCTGTTCACAGGCTAATTAGGCCACTCTGAGATTGTATCAACCCCATAATTACTCAGACTAACTATATTAATCATCTAAAATATGTTCATGAGAGACTGATAATGTCTAACCTTGTGGCTTTGCAATGACCTTAGTTCAATGAGAAAATGAAATCCATGTATGATTCACTGAATCAGACAAAGGAGGGCTTCTGAAAGCACATGTATAGATAAAGCACATGTATAGACCTTTTAGGGCACATATAAACCCAAAATTGGTGAGATGAAATGAGTTTTAAAATATTTATTCAGTGGTTGACCAGATTTCCCAGCACCACTTGTTAAAGAGATTGTCTTTAATCCATTGTATATTCTTGCCTCCTTTGTTGAAGATAAGGTGTCCATATGTGCGTGGATTTATCTCTGGGCTTTCTATTTTATTCCATTGATCAATATTTCTGTCTTTGTGCCAGTACCATACTGTCTTGATAACTGTGGCTTTGTAGTAGAGCCTGAAGTCAGGTAGGTTGATTCCTCCAGTTCCATTCTTCTTTCTCAAGATCGCTTTGGCTATTCGAGGTTTTTTGTATTTCCATACAAATTGTGAACTTATTTGTTCTAGCTCTGTGAAGAATACTGTTGGTAGCTTGATAGGGATTGCGTTGAATCTATAAATTGCTTTGGGTAGTATACTCATTTTCACTATATTGATTCTTCCAATCCATGAACATGGTATATTTCTCCATCTATTAGTGTCCTCTTTGATTTCTTTCACCAGTGTTTTATAGTTTCCACTTTCTAACACCATACACAAAAATAAACTCAAAATGGATTAAAGATCTAAATGTAAGACCAGAAACTATAAAACTCCTAGAGGAGAACATAGGCAAAACACTCTCCGACATACATCACAGCAGGATCCTCTATGACCCACCTCCCAGAATATTGGAAATAAAAGCAAAAATAAACAAATGGGACCTAATTAAACGTAAAAGCTTCTGCACATCAAAGGAAACTATTAGCAAGGTGAAAAGACAGCCTTCAGAATGGGAGAAAATAATAGCAAATGAAGCAACCGACAAACAACTAATCTCAAAAATATACAAGCAACTCCTACAGCTCAACTCCAGAAAAATAAACGACCCAATCAAAAAATGGGCCAAAGAACTAAATAGACATTTCTCCAAAAAAGACATACAGATGGCCAACAAACACATGAAAAGATGCTCAACATCACTCATTATCAGAGAAATGCAAATCAAAACCACTATGAGGTACCATTTCACACCAGTCAGAATGGCTGCGATCCAAAAGTCTACAAATAATAAATGCTGGAGAGGGTGTGGAGAAAAGGGAACCCTCTTACACTGTTGGTGGGAATGCAAACTAGTATAGCCACTATGGAGAACAGTGTGGAGATTCCTTAAAAAATTGGAAATAGAACTGCCTTATGATCCAGCAACCCCACTGCTGGGCATACACACTGAGGAAACCAGAAGGGAAAGAGACACATGTACCCCAATGTTCATCGCAGCACTGTTTATAATAGCCAAGACATGGAAGCAACCTAGATGTCCATCAGCAGATGAATGGATAAGAAAGCTGTGGTACATATACACAATGGAGTATTACTCAGCCATTAAAAAGAATACACTTGAATCAGTTCTAATGAGGTGGATGAAACTGGAGCCTATTATACAGAGTGAAGTAAGCCAGAAGGAAAAACATCAATACAGTATACTAACGCATATATATGGAATTTAGAAAGATGGTAACAATAACCCGGTGTACGAGACAGCAAAAGAGACACTGATGTATAGAACAGTCTTATGGACTCTGTGGGAGAGGGAGAGGGTGGGAAGATTTGGGAGAATGGCAATGAAACATGTAAAATATCATGTAGGAAACGAGTTGCCAGTCCAGGTTCGATGCATGATGCTGGATGCTTGGGGCTGGTGCACTGGGACGGCCCAGAGGGATGGTATGGGGAGGGAGGAGGGAGGAGGGCTCGGGATGGGGAACACATGTATACCTGTGGCGGATTCATTTTGATATTTGGCAAAACTAATACAATTATGTAAAGTTTAAAAATAAAATAAAATTGGAAGAATAAAAAAATAAAAAATAAAAAAATAATAATAATAAAAAATAAAAATAAAAAAATAAAATTTGAAAAAAAATAAAATAAAATAAAATATTTATTCATCAAGGTCTTGACCCAAATAAATGGTGTTAGATATATCTACATTACAAGGTAATGAATGATAAGGTTATTACTTAGAGATTTTTTCTTCAGAACTCTATGTGTATTGATGTGTGCACTTGTGCATATGTGCATGTGTGTACATGTGCATCTTAGAAGTTATATATGTATGTGAATAATCATTTTTATCAGCAACATATATTAAATTTCAGATGAATCCAATGCCCATTATTCACCAGACATTAATATTGTTGTTGTTTAGTTGCGGTCATGTCCAACTCCCTTGCGACTCCATGGACTGCAGTCTGCCAGGCTCCTCTGTCTGGGATTCTCCAGGCAATAATACTGGAGTGGGTTGCCATTTTCCTCCTCCAGGGAATCTTTGTGACTCAGGGATCAAACAACATGTCCTGAATCAACATGTGGATTCTTTACCTCTGAGCCTCCAGGGAAGCCCAGGACTAATATTACATGGTGGGAAACTATGGGTGAAAAAGAAGCAGTTGCTTGAGGACAGCAACAGAAAACTACATAATAATAAGATGCAAAATAATTTAAACATCATATTTCTACTCACATATAAAAGCAATATTCATTAAGAGTCAGAGAATATTCAGCACCTAACTGAAGCTTAATGTCTACAGACAGCAGTCAGAATGGGAAGACTGAAAGCAGACTGGGAGCCCAGGGGCACCAGCTGAAACTGCTCTGCCACTTAAATCACATGGATCAGCAGATCTAATGGTGCTCAAAGCATTATTGGCAGATAGAGAGGTTGTTCGGTGCCGCTGACAGGTCCCTATAGGTGAATCACATCTCCCACCCTAAGGGTTTTGGAGAAAAGCCCAGACATCATCTATGGAAAACGAGTGTCCTTTTGAATGTAGCTTTTGGCTTGTTTCTGGGTCTTGATAAAGACTAAAGCTCACCGTTGGCCACAGAGTTATCATGCATCTTGAGCTGTCCATCATGAGGCAAGATATTCTGAGCTACCAAAGCACAAAGTCAGGCCTGTGTGACAGTGCTCAATTATCAAATGGAAGCGGGAAGAAGGAGACAGGGCTGAGCAGGGCTGAGGGAAACGTAGCTTGTGTGAGGAAGAAGCTCACATGTCCATGGCTCCTAATACATCACACTCTTGAGCCCAGTAAAGACAGTACTGCGTGATATAAAGAGACGATCCAAAGCTGACAGCTGTGGCCACCTAGTTTCTGTCTGGGGGTACCTCTAAACGACAGGGCTGAATGGAAACTCGCCCAGGAGACTTGTAAAAGAGCATGGCCAAGTGCAGACCTCAGCACAGCCATACCTGTGAGCTATTACTCTGCACCCTGTTACCAGGCAACAAGTCCTGTTAAGCTATTTGCAATGGACTCCTCCCCCAAGGAAGCAACTGTCAGTGAGTGGTCATTAGTGGGGACATTAATCCAAGGTCAGTGGAGCAGGGATCATAAAGAGGAAAGTGAGGTAAGAATCGTATTCCCGCCTTCTCCCCAGGGTGCTCCAGTTCATCCAGCCTCAGACAAGTGGTGATCCGGGGGCCCAGGGGACATGTCGGGGGCCGTGTCCTGCTGACCTCCAGAGCCCTCACTGTGGCCCCCACTGGCCGGGCCCAGGCCTTGAGGAGACAGTGCCCCTCTCCATGCCTCTGCCACCTCCAGGCAGCACCATCTGCCTAGGATGCCATCTGCAGGACCTGCTTCCACACCCCCCACCTTATAGTCCGACATTACTGAGTGACTTCACTTTCACTTTTCACTTTCATGCACTGGAGAAGGAAATGGCAACCCACTCCAGTGTTCTTGCCTGGAGAATTCCAGGGATGACAGAGCCTGGTGGGCTGCAGTCTATGGGGTCGCACAGAGTCGGACACAACTGAAGTGACTTAGCAGCAGCAGCAGAGGAGCCTGAGGGCCAGTTGGCTTGGGTGCCCTGCTCCCTCAGCAATGATGGCTAAGCAGGGTCTGAGGACCCAGCACTGAGGGCTCTCCAGCTGAGCTCTGACTCAGCCAGGACTGGACCCTGGAGGGTAAGCCGTGCCGCAGGACCTGCCCTTTCTTGTCAGAACAGAGACTGTAACTCATGAGATATTTACGGGAACAGTTACCTGACCATGACCTGACCTCCAGAACAAGGGCTCTGACACTAAGATGTTTAAATAACTCACCATGCCCCTGCCTCACCTTCCTAGGAAAGGGCTTCACTGAGAGCTTTCAGAGAGTTTGGGATTTTTAAGGCATGAGATACTCCTCTCTTTGCAGGGCCCTCAGTACAGCTTTCTGGGCCCCACACCCTGACCTTTTGTTCTTGTATAGCCTCCCTGTGTGTTGGGCACATGGACTTGATTTTCAGTAAAAGGCAGAGGTTAAGTCAGGGTAACTGCCTGTTTGTTTTTGCCTAGAAGGAAAGGCAGCTCTATACTGATGACCAGCTCTATACCAACTTATGAAATGTGGCCAATGGTTTGGTGGAATGATCAGGGGCACAACTGTAAGATTCATGAAAAAAACAGTCTTGAAGATAGTATGTAGATAGATGTCTTTGGAAACAGGATAGGAAGATATTTGTGTTCCATACGGATTAATAAAAAAGAAAAAGAGAGAGAGAGGGACTTTAGCAATCAAGTGACTAAGACGGCCTCTACTATGAATGTCTGTGAGCATCCTGCTCAGCCACCTGTCTTTGCTCAGTGACTCATGAACAAAGCAGCCCTGGTGACAAGGATGGGGTCAGCATGATCTTAGCAATGCTGAATTCCACCCCCAAGGCTGGCCTAGCTATAGACACTGTTGAGTGTCTATATCCCAACAATGGAGACTGACCCTGAGTTCTCTGAGGTGATCAGCAGATACCTGGTGGCAGGCTGACTACATTAAATCCCTTTCTTTATCCAATTGGGTAACATCTTGCTTTTGCTGGAAAATACACTTACTCAGAAAATGAATTTGCTTTCCTTGTCCACAGTGCTTCCCCCCAGACTACCATGACTGTTATATCCACTGTCATGGTTTCCCACACAGCTTTGCTTCTGAACTAAATCCTCCAGAATTCCCTTTCTAGTGTGTTTCTACATTAGGTAGGCTACAAGAGCTACACACCTGTGAAATTTCAAGGAGGCTTTGAAATAACTAGTTTATAGTGCACACACACACACCTCCCAATGACTCAGTTACACACTCATCTATGCACTGCTGTGTAGGCATTTTGCAGCTGCAATTAAATTGATTTAATTAATAAGTTTTAAGCAATTTTATTAAAAGATACATTATCCTGGGTGAGCCTGACTTAATTAATCAAAAGGTCTTTAAAAGAGGGTGTGTGTGTGCTCAGTCACTAAGTTGTGTTTAACTCTTTTGTGACCTCATGGATGGTAGCTTACCAGGCTCCTCTGTATTTCCCAGGCAAGAATCCTGGAGCAGATTGTTATTTCCTTTTCCAGGGGATCTTCCCGACCCAGGGATCGAAGCCACGTCTCCTGCATTGGCAGGCAGGGTCTTTACCATTGAGCCATCTGGGGAACCCTATTAAAAGAGGCTAGACTCTTTCTACGTCCAGAAATTCCAGGCTTCCGTTCATGTAGTTTCCCATTATGATTTTTAGTTACTGACTGTATGCCTTGCCATCTTCCTCTTGTTTAATCAGCCACCACAAATGTGTGAACCAATCCTTGACATGATATTAGAGATTATTTCTAACACCATGAAAAGCATTTTTTATTAATTACATTTCTTTATTATTTATTATATTTTTTACAACTGATGGACCAATGTTGTCACATGATTATTAAGTAAGCACCATAATTTATGTAAGGAGTTACTCTTTCTTTTGTAGAGTTCTATGGGTTTTGACAAATGCATCATGCCATGTGTCCACCATTGTAATCTTGTATGGATAATTTTAGGACCCTAAAGAGCCCTGGGCTCCACTTATTCATCCCTGTTTCCCCTCACCTTCCACCAAACTCATCCACCAGACTTCTGGCAAACCCTGATCTTTTTAACACATGTAGAGTTTTGCCTTTTCCAGAATGTCATATGAGTGAGAGCATTCATTTATTCAGGCTTTTGAGAATGACTTCTTTCACTGAATAATATCTCTTTAAATCTTTTCCATTTCTTTCAAGGCTCAGTAACTCATTTCTTTTTATTGCCAAACAATAATCTATTGTATGAATGTATCACAGATTATTCGCTTATTATAGGACAACTTGATTACTTCCAATTTGTGGCAATTATGCATAAAGTTTCTCTAAACATTTGTGTGAAGGCTTTCATGTTTTCAATGCATTTGGATAATTAGGAATGTGACTGCTAGATCATATGGTAAGTAACGTATATTTGGCTTCATAAAAAATCCACAAAATGCTTGTACCATTTTACATTCCAATAGCAGTTAATGAATTGAGTTCCTGTAGCTCTATATCTTCACTGATAGTTGGTGTTTTCTGTTTTTTGGAGTTTATCCATTCTGATAACTGCGTAGATAGTAATATCTCCTTTTAACAGAAATTAATTTTTTCATTCTTTCTTACTTTACTTTAGACCATACTTTTGTATTTATTTATTTAGTAGTGCAGCTATAGTCTGCTTCCCTGGTGGCTCAGAGGATAAACATCTGCCTGCAATGCAGGAGACCCAGGTTTGATCCCTGGGTTGGGAAGATCCGCTGGAGAAGGAAATGGCAATCCACTGCAGTATTCTTGCCTGGAGAATCCCATGGAGAGAGGAGCCTGGAGGGCTACAGTCCACAGGGTGGCAAAGAGTTGGACATAACTGAGCAACTTACACACACACACACACACATAGCTATAGTCTAGTACCTGAAAACTTTAATCCTAGAACCAGGTTTCTTAGATTCAAATTCCAATTCTACCTTTTACTCCTTGGGTGACATAGGCTAAGTACTCAACATGAGTTTCGGTAACCTTACAGGCTTATCCAGTAAAGAGCTCAGATGCTAAAGAATCCACCTGTAATGCAGGAAACCTTGGTTTGATCCCTGTGTTTGAAAGATCCCCTGGAGACTGGAATGGCAACCCACTCCAGTATTTTTCTTTGGAGAATTCCATGAACAGAGGTTTCAGTCCTTGGGGTCACAAAGAGTTGGACAGGACTGAGTAACTTTCACTTTTTTCAGTAGCCTTACAGATAAGATCTACCTCACATAGTTGTTATGGTAATTAAGCTTAGATTATTATGGAAAATATAAATGAATATCTGGCCTGCACTAAACTCTTTTATTGTTTATTGTATAAAATAACTTCATTTTTTATCAATAGGAAGCAAATTAGAATGTAAATAATTCCAAATACTGATAAAGTAATGGTAATTATTTTAAGTTTAAATTAACTTTTAGGGAAACTCATTCACATAATAATAGTATTCCTCCATTTCTGCATCATTACCATACTCAGCTATCAGTACAGTACTTAAATTGTTGATTCAGTGCCTTTACAGTTGTAGGTCTTTCACAAACTTTTAATTTTGAGAAAGACAGTGTAAAGAATTTTTATTTTTATTTATTTATTTTTTTAATGGGAGGGAGAAGGATACATTTTAACCAGTGCTAATTTGTAATTCAGCTTGGTCATCATGACTTTGACCTGATAAAACTGAGTTTACTATAATAAATGAATTTGGAAAGTTCAAGATTTTGATCCTAAATTTATAGTTAACAATTCAATAAACTGAATTCTTAAAATTTCAATTATCTGTAGAAGATACCATAGCTAAGCATCTAAATTTCAATATATAAGCAGATTGTTATTGGTACTCTGATTCACCTACCACAACTGAATAGCCTGTGGCCTGACCCTAGGAGGGTACAAATTTCAGAGACTTAATTATTACAAACAGTATGTCTTCTGTTTTAATTTTCTAATGGAGAGTAACTCTAAGTCATTTATGCAAGGAACTGATTTAAGTTTCATGACCTTGAAAAATGTTGCCACCTCAGTGTAAATTAAAGATCTAACAGCTTTAACAATTTTGGGAGCACTGTCAGTAGTATAAGTCCTAAATTTGGCCATTTTCATATTAACATTGTTAAGACTTATAGGACTTCTTTGGTGGTCCAATGGTAAGGACTGAACTTTCACTGCCCAGGCCCAGGGTTCAGTTCCCAGTTGGGAAACTAAGATCCCACAAGCCACAAGGTGTGGGGGGAAAAAAAATCCACCTCCCTCCAAAAATATTATTAAACCCCAAAGCATCATGTTTAAAAGGTTTGCTATCACATGAAAACTTTCATTGACACCACCAAATGATAGAGCTAATTGGATTTATATATATATATATCAGAAATGGCTTAACTTTTTCATAGAATTTGTCCTGTGGATTTTCAGCCTTATCATGACACTGAGTAATGCTTTGTGTCTTCAGTAATGTTATTTTTGGTTGTGGAGTGTGGGGCATAATTTTTCTCCTGCATTCAAGAGATAATCCATTATAAACTCTCCATTCCTAAAACGTTTTAATGAACAGAGGATATTTTTAAATCCTACATAATTAGATTTTATAGCATATTTATATTTTTTAATTCTGATGTTTTACAGATCTGGGGAATTTCCAACTATCCTGAGAAATACCACTGGTAAAAAAAAATGAAAAAAAAAAATAATCCCTGTACTACACAGAGCACAGGAGTACTCTGTGCTCCTATCTTGGCCATGGAAAGCACATTTCTGAGAAAAGAGTTAATTTCAACAACTCAAATATCTTTAAGATAAATATTGACCTAAAACTTGCCTTATCATACAACCATACAAAAATTAGATAGAGTACAAAAAAGCATTCAGAATTTTTTATCTAGTTGATGAGAGCCAAAGGGCCAGTGATTCTTTTGTTTTTTAATATTGAACTAATATAAAAAATAGTTAAACATACTTTTGTGGTTCGTAAGTGAAAGCCATTCCTTAAATGATTATATTTATCATATTAAATTTTAAAATCCTAGTTTACAAACAATATTAAAAACAGTTAGATTAAGAAAAATTGCCAACAAATTTTTGGATATTTTCTTTTTTAAATGATAACAAATGGTATTTTATTAACTTCTTAATAAATTGTACACAATTTAGAAACACTTGCCATGCACACCATTCTTTTTTTGTTTGTTTGTTTAATTGGAAGCTAATTACTTTACAATAATGTGGTGATTTTTGCCATACATTCACATGAATCAGCCATGGGTGTACATGTATTCCCCATCCTGAACCTCCCTCCAACCTCCCATCTCCTCCCTCAGGATCATTCCAGTGCACCAGCCCCAAGCACCCTGTCTCATACATCAAGCCTGGACTTGCAATCTATTTCACATATGGTAATATACATGTTTCAATGCTATTCTCTCAAATCGTCTTACCCTTGCCTTCTCTCACAGAGTCCTAAAGTCTCTTCTTTACATCTGTGTCTCTTTGCTGTCTCACATATAGGGTCATTGTTACCATCTTTCTAAATTCCATATATATGCCTTAATATACTGTACTGGTGTTTTTCTTTCTGACTTACTTCTCTCGGTATAAAAGGCTCCAGTTTCATCCACCTCATTAGAACTAATTCAACTGTATTCTTTTTAAACAGCTGCGTATAATATTCCATCGTGTATATGTACCACAGCATTCACGTCCATTCATCTGCCAATGGACATCTAGGTTGCTCCCATGTCCTAGCTATTGTAAACAGCATGCACACCATTCTTGAACATTTTCTTAAAATTGTAAATGTTCAGATCACTTCACTATATTCCACAATGACATTTTCAAAGTTTATTTTCCATAAAGGAGCAACGTGCAAAAGATAAAACAGTATCGCTATGCTGTTTTATTGACTTCCAAAGCAATCTGTGGAACTAAATAATTGCAATTTTGACCTCTATGTTAAATGATCAGTTAGCTAAGACATATTAAAAGCTCTTAATATGACAGACAAAAGAAGATAAAATTGGCCAATGAAATGGCCAGATATTTATTAACTTTATTTTTTAAATGTTTATTTGCACAATAACAGATATAAATATTTGAATTTTTCATTAAATTTATCCAGTAAATACTTATGTTTTTTCCCAGCAGTCATGTGCAATTGTGAGAGCTGGACTGTAAAGAAGGCAGAACACCAAAGAATTGATGCCTTGGAACTGTGGTGCTATAGAAGATTCCTCAAAGTCCTTTGGACAGCAAGGAGATCAAATCAATCAGTCTTAAGGGAGATCAACACTGAATTTTCACTGGAAGAACTGATGCTGAGGCTGAATCTCCAGCATTTTGATCATCTGATGAAAACAGGCAAATCACTGGAAAAGTTCCTGATGCTGAGAAAGACTGAGGGCAGAAGGAGAAGAGGGTGTCAGAGGATGAGATGGCTGCAGGACATCACCAATGAAATTAACATGAACTTGGGCAAACTCTGGGAGATGGTGAGGGACAAGGAGGCCCGGTATGCTGTAGTCAGTGGGGTTGCAAAGAGTTGGACATGACTGGATGTTTGAACATCAACAACAAATATTTATTTAGCAGCTAGCATATGTTAGGCATTAGTCATTTGGGATCTAGAAAAGTAAAACATAAACACCCCTTAATCTCATGGTACAAAATTATTTTGAGAAGACAGATATTTACAGGGAAAAAGGTAAACATATAACATTGTATGCTCAGCCCAGTTTAGTCACTCAGTCATGTACAACTCTTTGTGACCACATGGACTGCAGCACGTCAGGCTTCCCTGTACATCACCAAATCCCAGAGCTTGCTCAAACTCATATACATTGAATCAGTGATCCTATCCAATCATCTCATCCTCTGTCATCCCCTTCTCCTTCTGCCTTCAATCTTGCCCAGCATCATGGTATTTTCTTTTTAATATAAATTTATTTATTTTAATTTAAGGCTAATTACTTTACAATATTGTATTGGTTTTGCCATACATTAACATGAATCCGCCGCAAGTGTACATGTATTCCCCATCCTGAACCCCCCTCCCACCTCCTTCCCCATACCATCCTTCTGGGTCATCCCAGTGCATCAGCCCTGAGCATCCTAATGAGTCAGTTCTTTGTATCAGGTGGCCAAAGGATTGGAGTTTCAGCTTCAGCATCAGTCCTTCCAATGAACATTCAGGACTGATTTCTTTAGGATTGAGTGGTTTGATCTCCTTGCAGTCCAAGGGACTCTCAAGAGTCTTCAACCACACAGTTCAAAAGCATAAATTATTTGGCACTCAGCTTTCATTATCGTCCAACTCTCACATTCATACATAACTACAGGAAAAACCGTAACGTTGACTAGAAGGACCTTTATCAGCAAAGTAACGTCTCTCCTTTTTAACATGCTATCTAGGTTGGTCATAGCTTTTCTTCCAAGGGGCAAGTGTTTTTTAATTTCATGGCTGAAATCACTATTTATGGTGATTTTGGAGCCCAATAAAATAAAGTTTCTCACGCTTTCCACTGCTTCCCCACATATTTGCCATGAAGTGATGGAACCAGATGTCATGATCATATTTTTCTGAATGTTGAGTTTTAAGCCAAAATTTTCATTTTCCTCTTTCACTTTCAGCAAGAGGCTTTTTAGTTCTTCTTTGTTTTCTGCCTTAAGGGTGGTGTCAGCTACATACTTGAGGTTATTGATATTTCTCCTGGCAATCTTCATTCCAGCTTGTGTTTCATCCAGCCTGGCATTTCACATGATGTACTATGCATATAAATTAAATAAGTAGAGTGACAATATACAACCTTGACATAATCCTGTTCCTATTCTAATTGTTGCTTCTTGACCTGCATACAGATTTCTCAGGAGGCAGGTAAGGTGGTCTGGTATCCCCATCTCTTGAAGAATTTTCCAATTTGATTGTGATCCACACAATCAAAGGCTTTGGTGTAGTCAATAAAGCAGAAGTAGATATTTTTTCTGGTATTCTCTTGCTTTTTCAATGATACAATGGATGTTGGCAATTTGATCTCTGGTTCCTCTGCCTTTTCTAAATCAAGCTTGAACTTCTGGAATTTGAAGCTCATTGTTCATATACTGTGGAAGCCTGGCTTGGAGAATTTTGATCATTACTTTGCTAGCGTGTGAAATGAATGCATTTGTGTGGTAGTTTCAGCATTATTTTGCATTGCCTTTCTTTGGGATTGGAATGAAAACTGACCTTTTCCAGGCCTGTTGCCACTGCTGAATTTTCCAAATTTTCTGGCATATAGAGTACAACACTTTCACAGTGAAAGGGTAACAGGCAGGAAGCTAGGGTTCTCCAAATGGAGAAAGTAGGCTGCAAGTATCAGATGTTTTTATCTCTCTCTTAAGTGGCAGGAGGAAACAAACTACAAGTGTTAGATGTTTTTCCCTTCTCTAAACAAAATTAAAACAGATTTCTCTTAAAATTGTGTGTTGCCATGATGACACATGGTTCCACTTGAACTTAACTTTTCTCAAACCTTGAGCTAACCAGTGCATTTTTCTTATGGAAATGTTCTTCTTAAGCTATGTTAATGAATTATGTATTTACCCAAGATTCTTTCTTAGAGTCAGTTCTACTTAAGACAGAACCATTAAAGGCTCAACAAACCCGTATGTTTTACTCATACATTGTTCTAATCTACATTAATGAAACTATATATTTACTTGGAAACCTGTCTTTCATCAAGATTCCCGTCAATTGTTTGTTTTATGGCGTGGGATGACTCACCATACATTGTTCTAATCTACATTAATGAAACTATATATTTACTTGGAAACCTGTCTTTCATCAAGATTCCCGTCAATTGTTTGTTTTATGGCGTGGGATGACTCACCTTGTGCCAATGTTAACTCAATACATACTGTGGGTGAGGGGCTTGGTGCCACTCTGAGTTTTGAGACATTTTCTTTCTCTAATTAACAGCTTGCTGATAGGCATATAACATACTCCTAAAGTATAACATGGGGGAACTCTTTCTGCTCCATTCTGATGTCTAAGTCAGAAGCTTTCTCTATCTCTTTTATACTTTAATAAAACTTTATTACACAAAGGCTCTGAGTGATCAAGCCTTGTCTCTGGCCCTGATTCAATTCCTCTCCTCTGGAGGCCAAGAATCCAGCATCTTTCACTGCTCAGCAACAGCCATTCAACAGCATCATCTTTTAGGATTTGAAATAGCTCAACTGGAATTCCATCCCTTCCACTAGCTTTGTTCATAGTGATGTTTCATAAGGTCCACTTGACTTCACGTTCCAGGATGTCTGGCTCTAGGTGAGTGACCACATCATCATAATTACGTGGGTCATGAAGGTCTTTTTTGTATAGTTCTTCTGTGTATTCTTGCCACCTCTTCTTAATATCCTCTGCTTCTGCTAGGGTAATACCACTTCTGTCTTTTATTGTGCCCATCTTTGCATGAACTGTTCCCTTGGTATTTCTAATTTTCTTGAAGAGATCTCTAGTCTTTCCTGTTCTATTGTTTTCCTCTATTTCTTTGCATTGATCACTGAGGAAGGCTTTCATATCCCTCCTTGTTATTCTTTGGAACTCTGCATTCAAATGGGTATATCCTTCCTTTTCTCCTTTGCCTTTTGCTTGTCTTCTTTTCACAGCTTTTTGTAAGGCCTCAGACAACCATTTTTATTTTTTTTTTTTTTTGCATTTATTTTTCTTGGGATTGTCTTGATCACTGCCTCCTGTACAATATCATGAACTTCCGTCCATAATTCTTCAGGCACCCTTTTTATCAGATTGAATCCCTTGGATGTATTTGTTGTTTCCGCTGTATAGTCATAAGATATTTGATTTAGTTCATACCTGAATGACCTCATGGTTTTCCCTACTTTCTTCAGTTTAAGTCTGAATTTTGCAATAATGAGTTCATGATCTGAGCCACTGTCAGCTCCCAGTTTTGTTTTTGCTGCCTGTACAGAGCTTCTCCATCTTTGGCTGCAAAGAATATAATCAATCTGATTTCAGTATTGACCATCTGGTGATGTCCATGTGTGGAGTCTTCTCTTGTGTTGTTGGATGATGGATACCCTATGTTCAAGGGCAGAGAAGCTGCAGCAAGATGGTAGGCATTGGAGTGGGCAGCTGCGGGTGTTGGAGTGACTTTGAAGAGATATGTCACATCCAAGCACAAAGAAGAAGTCCCAGCAAGATGGTAGGAGGGGTGAAATCATGTTTAGAATTGAATCCCATACCCGCCATAGGTGCTCAGAGGGCTCAAACAAACCTTGTGTGCATCAGGACCCGGAGACACCACAGAGACTGATACAGAACTGTGTTTGAGTGTCTCCTGGGGAGGTATAGGTCAGCAGTAGACTCCTGAAGGGGCAGGGGCTCCGGTTGCAGCAGACCTGGGTATGGCATAGCCCTCTTGGAGGAGGTTGCCATTAACCTCACCATAGAGCCACTGGAACTTACTCAGGACTAGGAAACAGACTCTTGGAGGACACAAACAAAACCCAGGATCCAGGAGAAAGGAGCAGTGACCTAATAAGATGTCATTTTCATTATAGGGGACTGGAATGCAAAAGTAAGAAGTCAAGAGATACCTGGCATAACAGGCAAATTCAGCCTTGGAGTACAGAATGAAGCAGGGCAAAGACTAATAAAGTTTTGCCAAGAGAATGCACAGGTCATAGCAAACACCCTCTTCCAAAAAATGTGTGAAGGTGACAAAATGACCAGGAAAAGGGACAGGGAAGTATGTTTCATAAAGTTCCTTTCACTGTTCTGTGAAGAATAAAATTGCTTGAAGCTAAACAGTAATAAGTTGAATATATAATTAAAGCAACCACTGAAATAGCAAAACCCAAACTGACACCAAAAAGTGAAAAAAGATAAAGTGGAATTGAAAATAAAAAACAAAATAAAACAAAAACTTTAATTCTAAAGAAGGCAGGAAAGGAGAAATAGTAAAGCAAAGAGGAAAACAAAGGAATAAATAGAAAAACACAAAAATGAATGCACCTTCTATGATACAAACTTCTAGAAAATACAAACTAATTGACAGGGACAGAAGGCAGATCATTGATGTCCTGGGTGGGGCAGGGAGGGTAGGGAACGGCAAGAAAGAGGATTACCAAGGAGCACAGGAAACTTTGGAGGGTCATGGTATGTTCATATTTTGATTGTGGTGTTGGTATTTTATTTATGTAGATGAACAACCTTGGCAGTTGTTATAATCACTTTAAGACAACTGTGGCGGATTCATTTTGGTATTTGGCAAAACTAATACAATTATGTAAAGTTTTAAAATAAAATAAAATTAATAAATAAATAAATATGTATTACATATCTAATTAAAAAAAAACACATTGTTGTTGTTTAATTGCTAACTCATGTCTGTTCTAAGTCTTCTGCAACTCCATGGACTGTAGCCCTCCAAGCTCCTCTGCCCATGGAATTTCCCAGGCAAGAATACTGGAGTGGATTGCCATTTCCTTCTTGAAAGGATCTTCCTGACCCAGGGAACAAACCCACATCTCATATTATGTCTCCTACATTAGCAGGTGGATTCTTTACCCCTAAGCCAAAGGTGAAGCCCTTAAGCTTGTATAAAACACTGGAGAAGAAAATATCATGCATCAATCCTGGTTGATTATAAATCAGAATTTCCCTCTATAAAATTATTAATTATGCAGTATATTTAAATGATATTATTATTATATATCTTAGCTATTGACCTAATAGCACACTTGCAAATAATATATTATTTTCCTAGTATTAAAAAATGGAATTTGTAACTTATGGAGTGAGTTTACACTATCTTCATTTCACTATCTTTTTTTGTTAATATAAATTTATTTTAATTGGAGGCTAATTACTTTACAATATTGTATTGGTTTTGCCATACATCAACATGCATCCACCACGGGTGTACACGTGTTCCCCATACTGAACCCCCTCCCACCTCCCTCCCATACCATCCTTCTGGGTCATCCCAGTGCACCAGCCCTGAGCATCCTGTATCATGCATTGAACCTGGACTGGCGATTTGTTTCACATATGATATTATACATGTTTTAATGCCATTCTCCCAAATCATCCTACCCTAGCCCTCTCCCACAGAGTCCAAAAGATTGTTCTATACATCTGTGTCTCTTTTGCTGTCTCACATACAGGGTTATCGTTATCATATTTCTAAATTCCATATATATGTGTTACTGTAGTGTATTGGTGTTTTTATTTCTGACTTACTTCACTCTGTATAATAGGCTCCAGTTTCATCCACTAATTAGAACTGATTCAAATGTATTCTTTTTAATGGCGGAGTAATACTCCATTGTGTATATGTACCACAGCTTTCTTACCCATTCATCTGCTGATGGACATCTAGGTTGCTTCCATGTCCTGGCTATTATAAACAGTGCTGCGATGAATGTTGGGGTACATGTGTCTCTTTCAATTCTGGTGTCCTCAGTGTGTATGCCCAGCAGTGGGATTGCTGGGTCATATGGCAGTTCTATTTCCAGTTTTTTAAGGAATCTCCACAACACCACCCTTATGGCAGAAAGCGAAGAGGAACTAAAAAGCCTCTTGATGAAAGTTAAAGAGGACAGTGAAAAAGTTGGCTTAAAGCTCAACATTCAGAAAAATAAGATCATGGCATCTGGCCCCATCACTTCATGGGAAACAGTGGAAACAGTGTCAGACTTTATTTTTGGGGGGCTCCAAAATCACTGCAGATGGTGATTGCAGCCATGAAATTAAAAGACACTTACTCTTTGGAAGGAAAGTTATGACCGACCTAAATAGCATATTCAAAAGCAGAGACATTACTTTGCCAACAAAAGTTTGTCTAGTCAAGGCTTTGGTTTTTCCAGTGGTCATGTATGGATGTGAAAGTTGGACTGTGAAAAAAGCTGAACACCAAAGAATTGATGCTTTTGAACTGTGGTGTTGGAGAAGACTCTTGAGAGTCCCTTGGACTGCAAGAAGATCCAAACAGTCCCTTCTAAAGGAGATCAGTCCTGGGTGTTCCTTTGAAAGACTGATGCTAAAGCTGAAACTCCAATACTTTGGCCACTTCATGTGAAGAGTTGACTCATTGGAAAAGACCCTGATGCTGGGAGGGATTGGGGGCAGGAACAGAAGGGACGACAGAGGATGATATGGCTGGATGGCATTACTAACTCGATGGACATGAGTTTGGGTGAACTCTGGGAGTTGGTGATGGACAAGGAGGCCTGGCATGCTGCAATTCATGGGGTCAGGTCGCAAAGGGTCAGACATGACTGAGTGACTGAACTGAACTGAACTGAACTGACACTGTTCTCTATAGTGGCAGTAGTAGTTTGCATTCCCACAAACAGAGTAAGAGGGTTCCCTTTTCTCCACACCCTCTCCAGCATTTATTGCTTGTAGCCTTTTGGATAGCAGCAATTCTGACTGGCACATTTCACTATCTTGTATTTCATATTTTTTAAAAGATTTAGTGGTAGAATCAGAATTTTTAGTAATTAAATAAGCCTTTGATAAAAGAGGAATAAACAGATTTATTTAATGTTAGATACTTCATGCATATGATTTTAGATTAATTTTCCTAACCCATTAAGAGAAAGAATTATAGTCCAAAAGACTTAAAGAACCTTGCTTTGCTTTCAGTGTTAGGTACAGTGTTCCATACACATTAGAGATTCATGACTGCCTATGTTTTATACCACTGTTTTTAGTGTGTATCTTATATTTCTAGTGATACCAGAATGTCTGCTGGAGCTTCAGCCACCAATTTCACATTCCAGGCAGCAGAAACAAGGAATAGGAAAGATATCTGCTTTTAAGGAGTATAAGCTATCTGTATTTTATTTCTTTGATCAGAATATATCCACAGGGTGAAATGAGAGCCTGAAAAAAGTAGTGCTTTATTTGGGCATTTTGTTGCCTCCCATAACATTCAGATCTATTACTAAGAATAGGAAAATTAATGTGTACAACTACTGGTCTCTATCTCATTACACAGTTAATAATTTTTTTCCCAGATAACATCAAAAACAAGTTGTAATGTTTAAACCTAAGGTTAAGGGTATTAATTTGAGTTTTTAAACTTTTTTTATTGTGATAACTCAATATGAGCTCTGCACTCTTAACACATTTTTAAGTCTATCATGCATTACTGTTGACAATAGGTACAGTGGTGTACACAAGATCTCTAGAGCTTAAAGATTTTAATAGCAATGATATAATGGATTTGCATATGAAAGCTTACCAGATTTTAAATTAGAAGACAAAAGTCAGAGGCTGAAAATTAAGGAAAATGGAAGATAATTTTAACTTTATAATTTAATGTTATTATTATTAGCCTTAAACATACCTTTAGGTTGCATTATGTTAATTGGTTTACTGGTCAGTAAATATTTATCTTATTTTTAAAGTAATTTAAAATCAGTTGATGAAAATTTAATTTTTCTATTTACTTCAAACTTTTCACAGCCTTGATGTAGGATTAGAAGCTAATGGGTTTGTGCAAAGTGGAAATCATTTCTCATTCATCTTGACATATCCAGACTCAATGAGTGCCTGAGTATCTGGTGCCCATTAAATTCAGATTGAGGAGATGATGTTGAAAAAAGTGGCCCTACCAAAAACACGCACACACACATACACACACACACATTATTGTTTTTTCTGAGAAAAATGAATCCTGTAAAAGTGGCAAGTGTAAGGAGGTTAGAAAGGACTGTCATTAGTCGTGTTAGTGTCTTTTTTTATATAAGTATAAAACTCTGTACATTCAAAGTATAGAGCTTGATGATTTGATAGATGTACACATTATAAAAAGATCATCATAATCAAGCCAAGTCTATTATCTACATACTTACTTTTGTAAGTATGTAAGTATGTGTGCGTGTGTCGAAAAGATATAAGATCTTTTTATAAAATTTAATATTTACAATTTAGTATGAACATTGGTCAGTATGCCATTAAGTTAGGTCCCCAGAGCTAATTGATCCTGCATAATTGAAACTTTGTACCTGTGACCAGGATCTCACCATGTCCTGCTAACAACCACATTATGCTCTCAGTTTCAGTAGGTCTTTTTCTGATCTCATGTGTAAGTGAGCTGGCAGTCTTAATAGTCTGGTGCTTATTTCATTTAGCCTAGTGTGCTCTGGGTTCCTCCATCTTGTTTCTTTCTTCTTCTTCTTTTTTTTTTTTTGAATTGGAGGCTAATTATTTTACAATATTGTAGTGGGTTTTGCCATACATTGACATGAATCAGCAATGGGTGTACATGTGTTCCCCATGCTGAACTCCCTTCCCACCTCCCTCCCATCCCATCCCTCAGGATCATCCCAGTGCACCAGCCTGAGCATATTGTCTCATGCATCAAACCTGGACTGGCGATTTATTTCACATATGATAACATACATGCTTTAATGCTATTCTCTCAAATCATCCCACCCTCGCCTTCTTCCACAGAGTCCTAAAGTCTCTTCTTTACATCTGTGTCTTTTTTGCTATCTCATATAAAGGGTCATCATTTGATATATATGCCTTAATATATTATATTGATGTTTTCGTTTCTGACTTACTTCACTCTGTATAAGAGGCTACAATTTCACCCACCTAATTAGAACTGATTAAAATGCATTCTTTTAATAGCTGAGTATTATTCCATTATGTGTATTTACTACAACTTTCATATCCATTCATCTGACAATGGACATTTAGGTTGCTTCCATATCCTGGCTATTGTAAACAGTGCTGTGATGAACATTGGGATACACGTGTCTTTCAATTCTGGTTTCCCCGGTATGTATGCCCAGCCATGGGATTGCTGGGTCATATAGCAGTTTTATTTCCAGTCTTTTAAGGAATCTCCACACTATTCTCCATAGTGGCTGTACTAGTTTGCATTCCAACGAAGAGTCTAAGAGGGTTCCCTTTTCTCTACATCCTCTCCAGCATTTATGGTTTGTAGACTTTTTGATAGCAGCCATTCTGAGCGGCAAGAATACACAGAAGAACTGTACAAAAAAGATATTCACGACACAGATAATCACTATGGTGTGATCACTGACCTAGAGCCAGACATCCTGGAATGTGAACCCAAGTGGGCCTTAGAAAGCATCACTACGAACAAAGCTAGTGGAGGTGATGGAATTCCAGTTGAGCTATTCCAAATCCTGAAAGATGATGCTGTGAAAGTGCTGCACTGAATATGCCAGCAGATTTGGAAAACTCAGCAGTGGCCACAGGACTGGAAAAGGTCAGTTTTCATTCCAATCCCAAAGAAAGGTAATGCCAAAGAATGCTCAAACTACTGCACAGTTGCACTCATCTCACACGCTCAAAATTCCCCAAGCCAGGCTTCAGCAATATGTGAACCGTGAACTTCTTGATGTTCAAGCTTGTTTTAGAAAAGGCAGAGGAACCAGAGATCAAATTGCCAACATCCGTTGGATCATGGAAAAAGCAAGAGAGTTCCAGAAAAACATCTATTTCTGCTTTATTGATTTATGCCAAAGCCTTTGACTGTGTGAATCACAATACACTGTGGAAAATTCTGAAAGAGATGGGAATACCAGACCACCTGATCTGCCTCTTGAGAAATCTGTATACAGGTCAGGAAGCAACATTTAGAACTGGACATGAAACAACAGACTGGTTCCAAATAGGAAAAGGAGTTCGTCAAGGCTGTATATTGTCACCCTGTTTATTTAACTTATATGCAGAGTACATCATGAGAAACGCTGGACTGGGAGAAACACAAGTTGGAATCAAGATTGCCAGGAGAAATATCAGTAACCTCAGATATGCAGATGACACCACCCTTATGGCAGAAAGTGAAGAGGAACTCAAAAGCCTCTTGATGAAAGTGAAAGTGGAGAGTGAAAAAGTTGGCTTAAAGCTCAACATTCAGAAAACGAAGATCATGGCATCCGGTCCCACCACTTCATGGGAAATAGATGGGGAAACAGTGGAAACAGTGTCAGACTTTATTTTTCTGGGCTCCAAAATCACTACAGATGGTGATTACAGCCATGAAATTAAAAGACGCTTACTCCTTGGAAGGAAAGTTATGACCAACCTAGATAGCATATTCAAAAGCAGAGACATTACTTTGCCAACAAAGGTCCGTCTAGTCAAGGCTATGGTTTTTCTTGTGGTCATGTATGGATGTGAGAGCTGGACTGTGAAGAAGGCTGAGCGCCAAAGAATTGATGCTTTTGAACTGTAGTGTTGGAGAAGACTCCTGAGAGTCCCTTGGATTGCAAGGAGATCCAACCAGTCCATTCTGAAGGAGATCAGCCCTGGGATTTCTTTGGAAGGAATGATGCTAAAGCTGAAACTCCAGTACTTTGGCCACCTCATGTGAAGAGTTGACTCATTGGAAAAGACTCTGATGCTGGGAGGGATTGTGGGCAAGAGGAGAAGGGGACGACAGAGGATGAAATGGCTGGATGGCATCACTGACTCGATGGACGTGAGTCTCAGTGAACTCCGGGAGTTGGTGATGGACAGGGAGGCCTGGTGTTCTGGAATTCATGGGGTCGCAGAGTCAGACATGACTGATCGACTGATCTGATCTGATCTGATCTGATTCTGACCGGAGTGAGATGGTACCTCATTTTGGTTTTGATTTGCATTTCTCTGATAATGAGTGATGTTGAGCATCTTTTCATGTGTTTGTTAGCCATCTGTATATCTTCTTTGAAGAAATGTCTGTTCAGTTCTTTGGCCTATTTTGTGATTGGGTTGTTTATTTTTCTGGAATTGAGTTGCAGGGGCTGCTTGTATATTTTTGAGATTATTTGTCAGTTGCTGCATTTGCTATTATTTTCTCACATTCTGAAGTCTGTCTTTTCACCTTGCTTATAGTTTCCTTCGTTGTGCAAAAGCTTTTAATTTTAATTAGATTCCATTTGTTTATTTTTGCTTTTATTTCCATTACTCTGGGAAGTGGGTCATAGAAGATCCTGCTGTGATTTATATCAGAGTGTTTTGCCTCTGTTTTCCTCTAGGAGTTTTGTAGTTTCTAGTCTTACATTTAGATCTTTACCATTTTGAGTTTATTTTTGTGTATGGTGTTAGAAATTGTTCTAGTGTCATTCTTTTAGAAATGGTTGACCAGTTTTCCCTGCACCACTTGTTAAAGACATTTTCTTTTCTCCATTGTATATTCTTGCCTCCTTTGTCAAAGATAAGGTGTCTGTAGGTGTGTGGGTTTATCTCTGGGCTTTCTATTTAGTTCCATTGATCTATATTTCTGCCTTTGTGGCAGCACCATACTGTCATGATGACTGTAGCTTTGTAGTATAGTCTGAACTCAGGCAGGTTGTTTCCTCCAATTCCATTCTTCTTTGTCAAGATTGCTTTGGCTATTCGAGGTTTTTTATATTTCCATACAAATTGTGAAATTATTTGTTTTAGTTGTCTGAAAAAAATACCATTGGTAGCTTAATAGGTATTGCACTGAAACTATTGATTGCTTTGGATAGTATACTCATTTTCACTATATTGATTCTTCCAATCCATGAACACAGTATATTTCTCCATCTATTTGTGTCATCTTTGATTTCTTTCATCAGTGTTTTATAGTCTTCTATATATAGGTATTTTGTTTCTTTAGGTAGATTCATTCCTAAGTATTTTTTCTTCATTGTGATGGTGAATGGAATTGTTTCCTTAATTTCTCTTTCTGTTTTCTCATTGTTAGTGTATAGGAATACAAGGGGTTTCCCTGTTTTAATTTTATATCCAGCAACTTTACTATATTCATTGATTAGCTCTAGTACTTTTCTGGTGGAGTCTTTAGGGTTTTCTATGTAGAGGATCATGTCATCTGCAAACAGTGAGAGTTTTACTTCCTTTCCAATCTGGATTCCTTTTATTTCTTTTTCTGCTCTGATTGCTGTGGCTAAAACTTCCAAAACTATGTTCAATAGTAGTGATGAGAGTGGGCACCCCTGTCTTGTTCCTGACTTTAGGGGAAATGATTTCTATTTTTAGCCATTGAGGATAATGTTTGCTCTGGGTTTATCATATATGGCTTTCATTATGTTGAGGTATGTTCCTTCTATGCCTGATTTCTGGAGGTTTTTTTTTTTTTTTATCATAAATGGATACTGAATTTTGTCAAAGGCTTTCTCTGCATCCATTGAGATAATCAAATGTTTTTTTATCTTTCAATTTGTTAATATGGTGTGTCACATTGATTGATTTGCAAATATTGAAGAATCCTTTGCATTCCTGGGATAAAGCCCACTTGGTCATGATATATGATCTTTATAATATGTTGTTGGATTCTGTTTGCTAGAATTTTGTTAAGGATTTTTGCA
Source organism: Bos javanicus (assembly GCF_032452875.1). Classification (NCBI taxonomy): domain Eukaryota; kingdom Metazoa; phylum Chordata; class Mammalia; order Artiodactyla; family Bovidae; genus Bos; species Bos javanicus. The sequence goes on along the minus strand of NC_083883.1, from coordinate 9,011,734 downwards.
TCTATGTTCATAAATTATACTGGCCTGAAGTTTTCTTTTTTTGTGTGGCATCTTTGTCTGGTTTTGGTATTAGGATGATTGTGTACTCATAGAATGAGTTTGTCAGTTTACCTTTCTCTGTAGATTTCTGGAAGATTTTGAGTAGGATACATATTAGCTCTTCTCTAAATTTTTGGTGGAATTCAGCTGTGAAGCTGTCTGGTCCTGGGATTTTGTTTGCTGGAAGATTTCAGTTTACAGGTTTGATTTCCATGCTTGTGATGGGTCTGTTAAGATTTTCTATTTCTTCCTGGTTCAGTTTTGGAAAGTTCTACTTTTCTAAGAATTTTTCCATTTCTTCCAAGTTGTCCATTTTATTGTCATATAGTTTCTGATAGTAGTCTCTTATGATCCTTTGTATTTATGTATTGTCTGTTGTGATTTCTCCATTTTCATTTCTAATTTTGTTGATTTGATTCTTCTCCCTTTGTTTCTTGATGAGTCTGGCTAATGGTTCGTGTATTTTATTTATCTTCTCAAATAACCAGCTTTTAGCTTTGTTGATTTTGGCTATGGTATCCTTTGTTTATTTGTCATTTATTTCTGTTCTAATTTTTATGATTTCTTCTCTTCTACTAACCTGGGGTTCTCATTTCTACTTTTTCTAGTTGCTTTAGGTGTAGAGTTAGGTTATTTATTTGATTTTTCTCTTGTTTACATCTTGTTTCAAATGACAGGATTTCCCTCTTTCTAAGCTGGAATAATGAAGAGCAGATACATCTTTGATATTTCACATTAATTCATTTAGACAGACAGTAGATCCTTGAATAATGCATATGTTAGGGGCACCCACCCTCCCTCTAGTCAAAAACCCACATGAAATTCAGAATCAGCATCTCCTAATAGGCAGGTCTGGTATTCCCATCTCTTTCAGAATTTTCCACAGTTTATTGTGATCCACACAATGGCAACCCACTCCAGTATTCTTGCCTGGAGAATCCCATGGATGGAGGAGCCTGATGGGCTACAGTCTACGGGGTTGCAAAGAGTTGGACACGACTGAGCAACTTCACTTTCACTTTCACATAGTCAAAGGCTTTGGCATAGTCAGTAAAGCAGAAATAGATGCTTTTCTGGAACTGTCTTGTTTTTTCGATGATACAGCAGATGTTGGCAATTTAATCTCTGTTTCCTCTGCCTTTTCTAAAACCAGCTTGAACATCTGGAAGTTCAACGTTCATGTATTGCTTAAGCCTGGCTTGGAGAATTTTGAGCATTACTTTGCTAGCGTGTAAAAGATGCTTATTCCTTGGAAGGAAAGTTATGACCAACCTAGATAGCATATTCAAAAGCAGAGACATTACTTTGACAACAAAGGTCTGTCTAGTCAAGGCTATGGTTTTTCCAGTGGTCATGTATGGTTGTGAGAGTTGGACTGTGAAGAAAGCTGAGTGCTGAAGAATTGATGCTTTTGAATTGTGATGTGGAGAAGACTCTTGAGAGTCCCTTGGACTGCAAGGAGATCCAACCAGTCCATCCTAAAGGAGGTCAGTCTTGAGTGTTTACTGGAAGGACTGATGTTGAAACTGAAACTCCAGTGCTTTGGCCACCTCATGTGAAGAGTTGACTCATTGGAAAGGACCCTGATGTTGGGAGGGATTGGGGGCAGGAGGAGAAGGGGACGACAGAGGATGAGATGGCTGGATGGCATCACTGACTCGATGGATGTGAGTTTGAGTGAACTCTGGGAGTTGGTGATGGACAGGGAGGCCTGGCGTGCTGCGATTCATGAAGTCGCAAAGCATTGGATATGACTGAGTGAACTGAACTGAATAGGCAGGTGATTCCCCCCCAGCAACGATTCGGGTTCCCCATCCGTGGATGCCATCGACCACAGATAGGGTAGACCTGAGCATTTACTACTGAAAGAACAATCCTTGTGTAAGTTCAGTTCAGTGGAGTTCAGTTGCTCAGTTGTGTCCAACTCATCGTGACCCCATGGACTGTAGCACACCAGGCCTCCCTGTCCATCTCCAACTCCTGGAGTTTACTCAAACTGATGTCCATGAAATCTGTGATGCCATCCAACCATCTCATTCTATGTTGTCCTCTTCTCTTCCCACCTTCAATATTTCCTAGCATCAGGGTCTTTTCAAATGAGTCAGTTCTTTGCATCAGGTGGACAAAGTATTTGAGTTTCAGCTTCAGCATCAGTCCTTTCAATGAGTATTCAGGACTGATTTCCTTTAGGACTGACTGGTTGGATCTTCTTGCAGTCCAAGGGATTCTCAAGAGTCTCCTCCAACACCACAGTTCAAAAGCATCAATTCTTCAATGCTCAGCTTTCTTTACAGTCCAACTCTCACATCTATACATGACTACTGGGAAAATAATAGCCTTGACTAGATGGACCTTTGTTGGCAAAGTAATGTCTCTGCTTTTTAATATGCTGTCTATGTTGGTCATAAGTTTTCTTCCAAGAAGCAAGCTTCTTTTAATTTCATAGCTGCAGTCACCAACTTCAGTGATTTTGGAGCCCAGAAAATGAAAGTCTGTCACTGTTTCCATTGTTTCCCCATCTATTTGTCATTAAGTGATGGGACCAAATGCCATGATGTTGGTTTCCTAAATATTGAACTTTAAGTCAACTTTTTCACTCTCCTCTTTCACTTTCATCAAGAGGCTCTTTAGTTCTTCTTCACTTTCTTCCATAATTTTGGTGTCATCTGCATACCTGAAATTATTGATATTTCTCCTAGCAATCTTGTTTCCAGCTTGCACTTCATCCAACCCAGCGTTTCTCATGATGTACTCTGCATATAAGTTAAATAAGCAGGGTAACAATATACAGCCTTTATGTACTCCTTTCTTAATTTGGAACCAGTCTGCTGTTCCATGTCCATTTCTTCCTGACCTGCATACAGATTTCTCAGGAGGCAGTTCAGGTGGTCTGGTATTCCCATTGGCACAATTTAAGGTCATGTTTTTCTAGGGTCAACTGTATTCCTTGTAGTGGGATTGCTAACCCATATTATCCTCTGTTTTTAGTTTAGGGATGTTAAAATCTGAAACCTGAGAAGACTTCTTGGTATCTTTCCTTCTTATATCTTCACAGCTAAGTAACCATATCCACCCACCCCATGCACATGGCTTTAGCTCAACATTTGTAATAGGCCAAAATTAGAAGAAATAGCCAGGACATGGAAGCAACATAGATGCCCATCAGCAGATGAATGGATAAGAAAGCTGTGGTACATATACACAATGGAGTATTACTCAGCCATTAAAAAGAATACATTTGAATCAGTTCTAATGAGATGGATGAAACTGGAACCTATTATACAGAGTGAAGTAAGCCAGAAAGAAAAACACCAATACAGTATACTAACACATATATATGGAATTTAGAAAGATGGTAACAATAACCCTGTGTACGAGACAGCAAAAGAGACACTGATGTATAGATCAGTCTTATGGACTCTGTGGGAGAGGGAGAGGGTGGGGAGATTTGGGAGAATAGCAGTGAAACATGTATAATATCATGTGTGAAACGAGTCACCAGCCCAGGTTCGATGCACGATACTGGATGCTTGGGGCTGGGGCACTGGGACGACCCAGAGGGAAGGTATGGTGAAGGAGGAGGGAGGAGGGTTCAGGATGGGGAACACAGGTATACCTGTGGTGGATTCATTTCAATATTTGGCAAAACTAATACAATATTGTAAAGTTTAAAAATAAAATAAAAATAGATGATTGGTTAAAGAAGACGGACACATCTTTTCCATACAGACACAGTGGCATACCACCCAGCTATGGCAAAGAACGAAATCCTGCCATTTGCAGCAGCATGGATAGACTTGGACGGTATTATACTAAGTGAAATGGATCAAAGACAAATACTGTATGATATCATTTCTATGAGGAATTGAAAAAAATACAACAAACTAGTGAATATAACAAAAAAGAAGCAGACTCACAGACATAGAGGACAAACTAGGGGTTTCCAATGGAGTGAGGGAGGGAAGGACGGGCAATGTGGGGACAGGGAATTGAGAAGTACAAGCTATTATGTATAAAATAAGCTATAAGAATATATTGTACAATGTGGGGAATATAGTCAATATTTTACAATAAGTATAAATGGAGCACAACCTTTAAAAATTATGACTCACTGTATTGTACATCTATAACTTACATAATATTGTACAGTAACTATAACAATAAAAATTTTTGTAAAAGGAAAAAAAAAAAACAAAACTTCCTGACGACACTGACTGTCATCACCCTTAGCATCTCTGGGGATATCTAAATGTGATTTTTTGTTTTCAAACTACTATGCAACTTGCACTTGTGTTACAAAATGAAATGACTGTCTTACAATCTTTGCATTTGTTTCATAATGTAAAAACTTAAAACTAGGTCTTTAAATAAACACATTAAATAGTACTTTCAAGAACACGATGTTGAGGCTCATTTGAATTGGGGGAGATATTTTTGTCTTTTTTTTTTTTTTTTCCTCACAGAATGTAGGAAATGAAATCCTCTAGATGAACAAGTTCAATGAATAAAATGTGTGATTTTTTTCTTCCAAGTTCAAAGCCACATTCATTTCAAAAGCAAGGCATCCACCAATCAAAACAACATGGCTGAAGTCTTTCTAAAAATATTTTGATGTGGACCAATTTGAAAATCTTTAATGAATTTGTTATAATATTGTTTCTGTTATATATATATATATAACATTGCCAAAGAGGCATATGGGATCTTGGCTCCCCAACCAAAGATTGAAGCAGCACTCCCTGCATTGGAAGGCAACTTCTTAACCACAGTACTGCCAAGTAAGTTCCAACACTAGTCTTAATTAAGCAAATTTTAATCAATAACCTCTAATACTGGATGGTAAATATTGAAACAGCAGATAACAACTAAGTATGGGAGAGTATGGGTCAGGCAACAGTCAGAGTGGGGTTGCCAATCCATTTCATTTAAATGAAGGGAAAAAATGGGATGCTACCTATGGAAAACATCACAGGAATGTTCTATTGCAATCATCTGCTCAAACTTTAAAAACTATAGATATGATAATGTGTCCATGTGGGGGAGACAGGCATATTCAAACTGGCCAATTTGAGGAGAAATTATTGAGGGGAAAATTACAAAGTTTTGCAAAGAATACAAGAGTAGTTGGGTACCCCCAGAGACGGTCATGTTGGGCTGAGTCTTCTCCTCAAAATGCAAGTCAAGGAATAGGAGAGAAATGTGAATGAAGAGAGGCAACTGACAAAGCTGTGGTCTTTGCTACACATCCAACCCACTTGTGGGAAGCAGGAATTCATAGCACAAGTTCCTTCTCCTGCTCTCTTTGTTGCCTTCTAGTGATACAAACTTTCCAAACACAAACAAAGCTAGAGAGTAAGTCTGGATTTCAGTTTTTAAAAATTGAGATAAAGGTTGCATCTAATAAACGTTGACTTCTATAAGATAAACTTTCAGTCAGTTCAGTTCAGTCACTCAGTCGTGTTCGACTCTTCCGACCCCATGGATGCCAAGCTTCTCTGTCCATCACCAACTCCCAGAGATTGCTCAAAATCATGTCCATTGAGTCAGTGATGCCACCCAACCATCTCATCCGCTGTCTCCTTCTCCTTTTGCCTTCAATCTTTCCCAGCATCAAGGTATTTTCCAATGAGTCAGTTCTTTGCATCAGGTGGCTTACGTATTGGGGCTTCAACTTCAGCATCAGTCCTTCCAATGAATATTCAGGACTGATTTCCTTTAGGATGGACTGGTTGAATATTTCTTGCTGCCCAAGGGACTCCAAAGAATCTTCTCCAACCCCACAGTTCAAAAGCATCACTTCTTCAGTGCCTAGTCCTCTTTATAGTTCAACTCTCACATCCACACATGACTACTGGAAAAACTCTTTAACTAGACAGACCTTTGTTGGCAAAGTAATATCTCTGCTTTTTAATATGCTGTCTAGGTTGGTCATAGCTTTTCTTCCAAGGAGCAAGCATCTTTTAATTTCAAGGCTGCAGTCACCATCTGCAGCGATTTTGGAGCCCAAGAAAATAAAGTCTGTCATGTTTTCCATTGTTTCCCCATTTATTTGAAATGAAGTGATGGGAATGGATGCCAAAATTTACATATTTACAAATCAGAGTGAATGTGACTCAGGTCAAAATATGAACTTTTCCAGCACAGTGTCAGTCTTTTTGATTCCATCCAATTACTACTGTGTTAGTCATTCAGCTGTGTCCAACGTTTTGCAACCCCACCAGCTCCTCTGTCCATGGTGTTCTTGAGGAAAGAATACTGGCATGGGTTGCCATTTCCTTCTCCAGGGAAATTACTACAACACTGTGGAAAAACACATCTCTGAACTCTGTCACCATAAATTAACTTTCCCTCTTTGTGAACCTTGTGTACATGCAATTATGCAGTATGTATTCTTTTGTGACTGGCATTCTTTGTTTATCATTGTTTTCCTGTGGTTGCACTTAATAGTAGTACAATAGTAGTTGTTTGAAATTACTATGGAGAATTGCCTGTGTGTGTGCTGCTGCTGCTAAGTTGCTTCAGTCATGTCCAACTCTGTGCAACCCCATAGATGGCAGCCCACAAGACTCCTCTGACCCTGGGATTCTCCAGGCAAAAATATTCGAGTGGGTTGCCATTTCCTTCTCCACCTATATGCGTGAGTCTCTATAATATATATGTATATCATATCATATCACATACGATATACATATGTATATCAACAAAATACTAAAGTCAATTTTTAGACTTTTTTCCCCTGAGGCAATCCTCATAATAATTCCTGTATCAGTAAGTGACCTGCCAAGTCTAGACATCGGAGTCAAATTGGGGCACTTAACTAGACATGGCAGACAGAGTATAGGAAAACTACAAAAATGAATGCACTATTTATTCTGGGACTACTAACAGTAGGATTTTAAAAATAATTTTTCAGCCTGAAGGGGAAAAAGTAAGAAGCAATTATTGGAACACAGAGAAAAATAAAGTTTTATTAAGAAGGTGGCTCGTCAATGATCATGATTAGCAGGATCCTTGGTGTGATGTAGCCACAGTGACACTGAAGGTAATAAGCAGAGGCACAGATATTGCAAACTCACCCTCCTCTCTCATCTCCTGTGTGTGCTTTCACTGAACAAAATGTAACTTACACAGTCTTTAAAGGACTGACTTGGGGAAACAGAACATATTCCCAGAAGGGTGGAGAGAGAAGCTGAGGGAGAGAATGTGAGCTAGCCAGTGCTAACAAAGGTCCATCTAGTTAAGGCTATGGTTTTTCCAGCGGTCATGTATGGATGTGAGAGTTGGACTGTAAAGAAAGCTGAGTGCCGAAGAATTGATGCTTTTGAACTGTGGTGTTGGAGAAGACTCTTGCGAATCCCTTGGACTGCAAGGAGATCCAACCAGTCCATTCTGAAGGAGATCAGCCCTGGGTGTTCTTTGGAAGAAATGATGCTAAAGCTGAAACTCCAGTACTTTGGCCACCTCATGCAAAGAGTTGACTCATTGGAAAAGACTCTGATGCTGGGAGGGACTGGGGGCAGGAGGAGAAGGGGACGACAGAGGATGAGATGGCTGGATGGCATCACTGACTCAATGGACGTGAGTTTGAGTGAACTCTGGGAGTTGGTGATGGACAGGGAGGCCTGGTGTGCTGCGATTCATGGGGTCACAAAGAGACGGACACTACTGAGCGAATGAACTGAATTGAACTGAACTGAACATGACATGAAGTCTGCAATGATTTCTCCTCAACATCAAAGTATAAATAATGTCTGTTGGGGCAGCATCATACATTTGACCTAAGTCCCCATAGGCTTTAGTTTAAAAACACAGGTATACCTATGGTGGATTCATTTCGATATTTGGCAAAACTAATACAATATTGTAAAGTTTAAAAATAAAATAAAATAAAAAAATAAATAAATAAAAACTCTGTAATTCCAGTAACTGATCATGAAGAAGAAGGATTATGCTAATTAGTGATAGAGGAGGAGGAGGGCATGGCAACCCACTCCTGTATTTTTTCCTGGAGAATTCCAATGGACAGAGGAACCTGGTTGAGTGCAGCCTATGATGTCGCAAAGAGTTGGACATGACTAAGCGACTAAGCATATACTAATTCACAGAAACCAGAATGATTTTCTCATTTCTTGGGTTCCACTACGGACCAACTAGAAAACCTACCCCTCATTTTCTGTAAGGGCTTCCCTGGAGGCTCAGTGATAGAGAACCCATCTGCCAATGTAGGAGACATAGGTTTGATTGCTGAGTCAGGAAGATCACCTGGAGTAGGAAGTGACAATTCACTCCAGTATGGTTGCCTGGAAAATTCCATGAACAGAGGAGCCTGGTGGGCTATAGTCCAAGGGGTTGCAAAGAGTCAGACACATCTGAGAGACCAATCATGCAAGATGTACATGAAAATGACACAAGACTGCAAAGGAGTTGATAATCAGAGGATACATATCATCGTGGATAATTTGTGACCATTACTGGAACAGATATTCTTCATTTTTAGATTCCTCCTTTCCACAGAGCGGAAAACCCAGCACACTCCAAGGATGTCTTTATGCAAGAAATTCTCTTCCCTAGGGGTTTACTTCTCTTCTTGGTCAAGAATTGGAATGATGCTGAGGTAGATGAAAGCATGGTCTTTCTGTTGCATTTATAACCCTTTTTAAACACAGGGTTAAACTTCACTGTTTTGTATCTATACTCCATGCTTGATAGATGCTATTTACTCTCTACAGTATGTGAAATGAGATCTTCCAGGTGTATAAACTAGGTTTAGAAAAGGCAGAAGAACAAGAGGCCAAATTGCCAACATCCAAAAGATCATAGAAAAAGCAAGGGAATTCCAAAAATATATAATCTATTTCCGCTTCATTGACTACCTTAAAGCCTTTGACTCTGTGAACTTCAGAAATGCAAATTAGTACAGCCACTATGGAGAACAGTGTGGAGATTCCTTAAAAAACTGGAAATAGAACTGCCTTATGATCCAGCAATCCCACTGCTGGGCATAAACACTGAGGAAACCAGAAGGGAAAGAGACACGTATATCCCAATGTTCATCGCAGCACTGTTTATAACAGCCAGGACATGGAAACAACCTAGATGCCCATCAGCAGATGAATGGATAAAGAAAGCTGTGGTACATATACACAATGGAGTATTACTCAGCCAGTAAAAGGAATACATTTGAATCAGTTCTAAGGAGATGGATGAAACTGGAACCTATTATACAGAGTGAAGTAAGCCAGAAAGAAAAACACCAATACAGTATACTAACACATATATATGGAATTTAGAAAGATGGTAACAATAACCTTGTGTACGAGACAGCAAAAGAGACACTGATGTATAGATCAGTCTTATGGACTCTGTGGGAGAGGGAGAGGGTGGGGAGATTTGGGAGAATAGCAGTGAAACATGTATAATATCATGTATGAAACGAGTCACCAGTCCACGTTCAATGCACGATACTGGATGCTTGGGGCTGGCGCACTGGGACGACCCAGAGGGAGGGTATGGGGAGGGAGGAGGGAAGAGGGTTCAGGATGGGGAACACAGGTATACCTGTGGCAGAGTAATTTCGGTATTTGGTAAAACTAATACAATATTGTAAAGTTTAAAAATAAAATTAAATTAGAAATAATTGCGAAAACAAAAAACAAAAAAAAAAAAAAGAAAAGAATGGAAAATTCTTAGAGATGGGATTAACAGATCACCTTACCTGTCTTCTGAGAAACCTGTATGCAAGACAAGAAGCAACACTTAGAACTGGATGTGGAAAAACAAACTGGTTAAAAATTTGGAAAGAAGTATATCAAGGCTGTATATTGTCACCCTGCTTACTTAACTTCTATGGACTATATCACACTAAATGCCATGCTGGATGACTCACAAGCTGGAATCAAGGTTGCTGTGAGAAATATCAACAACCTGAGATATGCAGATGATACTACTTTATGGCAGAAAATAAAGAGAAACTAAAAGAGCCTATTGATGAAGGTGAAAGAGGAAACTGAAAAAGCTGGCTTAAAACTCAACATTCAAAAAACAAAGATGATGGCATCTGGTCCCATCACTTCATGTCAAATAGATGGGGAAACAATGGAAACAGTGACATTTTATTTTTTTGTTTTCCAAAATCACTGCAGATAGTGACTGCAGCCATGAAATTAAAAAATGCTTGCTCCTTGGAAGAAAAGATATAACAAACCTAGACAGAGTACTAAAAAGCAGAGACATCACTTTGCTGACCAATGTCCGTATAGTCAAAGCTATGGTTTTCCCAGTAGTCATGCATGTGTGTGAGAGTTGTATCATAGAGAAGGCTGAGCACCGAAGAATTGATGTTTTTGAACTGTAGTGTTAGAGGAGACTTTAGAGAGTCCCTTGGACTGCAAGGAGATCAAACCAGTCAATCCTAAAGGAAATCAATTCTGAATATTTGTTGAAAGGACTGATGCTGAAGCTGAAGCTTCAACACTTTGGTCATTTGATGTGAAGAGCTGACTCACTGGAAAAGACTCTGATGCTGGGAAAACTGAGGGCAAGAGGAAAAGGGGGGTGACAGAGGATTAGATGATTGGATGGTATCACTGACTCAATGGATATGAATTTGAGCAAACTCAGGGAGATAGTGAGAACAGGAAAGCCTGGCCTGCTGCATTCCTTGGGGTCATAAAGAGTTGGACACAACTTAGTGACTGAACAACAACAACAAAACCAGCAGATTCTGTACAGAATCACTGAAGGATTTCAGTTGGGGAGTGAAGAGGAAACTCTAACAGAATGAATATTATAATCATCTGATCACTTCAACTTGTACAATGAAGAAAGCAAAAATACTAAAGGTTAGGTATTCTGGGTCAGTGCTCTTTATGTGTGGTTCATGGGTTATTACTGGTCCGTAAATGACTTTTTTTTTTTTTGAACAACATAAGCATGGAAATTGAGAGTAAGTATTTGGAAATGCCTACTGAAATCTGACAGCTTATGTGCCTAGGTATTATTGCTAGTTACTAGAAATAGAAGCATGTTTTAATTTATAACAGTCAAAGCTTAGTTCAGTAAATATAACTCAAAAATATACATGAACTAGTGTTCATTTCTTCTAGGGAAAGATACTTCATTTATAGTCATATAAGAAACATGATTGAAGCTGGATAAAATTTTAAAGATGAACTTTGAAAATACAACACTTGCTTCATTTTTCATAAAAGTTAAAGATGGGCTTTCTCAGGTGGTGCTGGTGGTAAAGAATCTGCCTGCCAATGCAGGAGATGCAGGGGACACGGGTCTGATCCCTGGGTTGGGAATATTCCTTGGAATAAGAAAGGGCAACCCATCTCAAATACTCTTGCCTGGAAAATCCAATGAATAGAGGGGCCTGGCAGGCTACAGTCCATGGGATGGCAAAGAGTTAGACATGACTGAGCATACAACATTAAAAATGAACATCAGAATTTCACTGAAGGTGCTATAAAGCCACTTTCATGACTTATCAATACTTTTCTGTGAGACTGACTGTTGCAGTATGTTACTAAAACAAAACATAGCTAGAGGATAAATAGGCTTATTTTTCCAAGAATAATGTCTTTAATCTAACAGATAACTCAACAAGCAAGGCTTTGTACATTTTGAGTTACAGTTGTCAAAGTATATGCACACATTGGACAGACACTCTGTTTATCAATATCTTGAGTTTTAATATAACGAATGGGCTTGTTTAATGTTTGCATGTAGGTGGTTAATATGAGGAATCACTGTTTTCTTCATTTAATACTGCAGGGGGAAAAATATATCAGTTGTAAAAGCAATTATCTATATCAATCCCCTTGCATAGTTTCCATAACAATGTATAAAATGTTTATACTTTGGTCCTATCATATTTATCCTGAATATATTTATTTAATGTGATTTTCTTTCTTGCTTCTAATAAAATAGATTTTATGTTTTATGTATCTTCATTGCTTATATTTTTCTAGTACTTTATATACATTACATTTTACAAATTTATTTTTCCACACTAAATTATGCAGGAGGTGGTGACTGATTCTAGATAGGCTGGGAAGTACTGAGTTTCGTGAAAATTTCAGAAGACAAATAAAATATCTTTTAAAATATAGTAAGGTATTTGGAGTGGTATTAGTATGTAGAAACTTAACCAGTGACTTCATCAATATTTGACTAACAAAAGAAAAAAGTATGAAGTTCAAGTTTTGAATTGCTGTAGTTGAGTGAATAGTGAGACACTCAATTTTCTGGGAAATTCAGGAGAAGACACAAGTTTGGAAAAGGGACAAGGAGCTAGCAAGATAGTTCATAAGTATTTTAAGTGTTTAACAGATCTTTACTGTATTTACATCATAGTTAAAATTTTCAGAGATAACTGAAAAATCATGGTATCTTTTCCTTCCCCTGAGTTTGTATAACACAGGATCATAAAATGTCACTTAGCCTCAGGTGTTTCACTAGTTATTAACTAGTTATTAACAGAATTTCTTTCTGTTTCTCATACTCCACTGCCTCCCAGCAGTCCTGTGTATACTTTTAAAGATTTAGCCTGAAGATAAATTTGAATGACATTGCATTTAGAATCATTATTATCCTGAAAAATACAAAATGCTTTTTTTGGAGATCAAAATATGTTTTATAAAGGTAGGTTTCTATCAAGATGACAGTGTGCAGTGAGTACTCACATGACTGAACTCCATCAGTGAACTTTATCTCTAGTGTGATACTTGATGCACTGAACTTCAAATTATCTTTATTTCTCAGATGTACTTGAAGTGATGAATAAGAAACAAATTAACATGCAAATAAACATAGGTATTAGCATATATAAGAAATGAAACATACTTTGCTATCAGGTTTTACAGAGATAGTTCTGACACCTTTGACTAAGTAAATCATATAATATCATATTGTTCATTTGTTAAATTTTCATGATGGCTTATTACTGTCATCTGTCACTCTGTTCAGATATTTATTTTGCATTTATTTGTATAATAATTAATATATATCTGTCTTTTCACCATACTGTATATCTCTGTATTTATTCTTTTTTAGTAACTAGCATACTGCCTGACAAAGATTAGGCTAAATAAATATAGTAAATGAAAGATGGGCTTTATTAAACATACAGTCTGACCAGAACAAAATGCTTATTAATTACAGAGTTCCATTTGCTTGTTAGTAGCCATCTGCCTAAGAACACTAAAAAGATTTAAAATGCTGGTCGTTATTATCATTAAGCACTGCTGTTCAGTGATTCTGTTATTAAAGGAAAATTCATTTTCTTCTCATGCAAAAATGAATTAACCCATTCTTAGAAGAACTTTGAATTTCCTAGAAGAAAATGCACTTTGAAATGCTTGTTTCTTCTTTCTAACATTATTTGAAATATGGCAGAGTAAATTTCTCTCACTGAGAATTCTCTTAACGATGCCACTCCAACAATTCTAGTAACCCAGGTCTCTAAAATAAATTTATCTGAGAGGCTCATTCAATGCCCCTAATCTGGGAACATCTGCTTTCCAGCAAATATTTGTATTTTAGAGAACAGTGAGGTTTATCACTGTGACTTGTTTTTCTCACTATGAAACTAATCAGCATTTTAAAATTCAAAATGTTATACATAATTTTGAGTAGCAGGGCTTCTCTGGTGGCACAGCTAGTAAAGAATTCACCTGTAATGCAGGACACCTCGGTTTGATCCCTGGGTTGGGAAGATCCCCTGGAGAAAAGAACGGCCACCCAGTCCAGTATTCTAGCCTGGAAAATATACAGTCCATGGAGTCACAAAGAGTCGGACATGATTGAGCAACATTCACTTTCATATTGTTTTAAAATATTCATGCAAAATTATATTTGAGAGCATTTTACAATTGTAGAAGACAGGAGCTCTATTTACATTTTTTTATTAATGAGGTTTGAGAAATGTTTATTCATCTATAACATCATTGACCATGCACTAAGGGCTACACCTTCAGTTTGCAAATTAAAAAAATAATCTTTGCTCTCAAGCAGGTAAAAGGCAGTAACATCAGAAATGGAAATGTGCATGTTTATAATCATTTGCAAATGGTTGAAATGTGTACTAAATTTATATGCATAATTATACTGCAAAAATGTCCCTTAATGTTTACTTAAAAATCTGTAAAGAACAGACTTTTGGACTCTGTGGGAAAAGGTGAGGGTTGGATGATTTGGGAGAATAGCATTGAAACATGTATATTACCATATGTGAAATAGATCACCAGTCCAGGTTTGATGCATGAAACAGGGTGCTCAGGGCTGGTGCACTGGGACGAGGGTTCAGGATGAGGGACACAGGTACACCCATGGCTGATTAATGTGAATGTATGGCAAAACCCACCACAATATTGTAAATTAATTAGCCTCCAATTGAAATTAATTAATTAAAAAATTAGCTGGGGAGCTGACATCACAAAAGCATCTGTTCAGTTCAGTTCGGTTCAGTCGCTCAGTCGTGTCCGACTCTTTGCGATCCCGTGAATCGCAGCACGCCAGGCCTCCCTGTCCATCACCAATTCCCGGAGTTCACTCAGACTCACATCCATCGAGTCAGTGATGCCATCCAGTCATCTCATCCTCTGTCGTCCCCTTCTTCTCCTGCCCCGACTCCCTCCCAGCATCAGAGTCTTTTCCTATGAGTCAACTCTTCGCATGAGGTGGCCAAAGTACTGGAGTTTCAGCATTAGCACCATTCCTTCCAAAGAAATCCCAGGGCTGATCTCCTTCAGAATAAAGGAAAATAAACATGAAAGAGTAACTTCTAAAATTACATAATGCAGTATTGATTCATTATAGGCTATTCATATTAAAATTTTTCATGAAGTATATAGATAAATTTAACACAAAATGAAAATCTATGGGTTATTAAAGATTTGATTTATTATTCAACATTTTATATTAGGAATATACTAATGTAAAATTTTATATTTTGATTTAAGAAAATATAATCTTGATAAGGATTATAAAGAACAATTTACTAGTAGAAATGAAAATAAAAATAGCAGTCAAGGCTCAATATTAGAACTGATGTTATTGAAGAACAGATATGCTTGTTGAAAAAACATCTTTCCCATTTCTTAGTTTAAACTTGTAAGAAGTAGACATTGTCACTAAATCCATTAAAATAGTTTAGCTCCTTAACCATGATTTATATTTCACTATATATTAGTTATCGGAGAAGGCAGTGGCACCCCAGTCCAGTACTCTTGCCTGGAAAATCCCATGGATGGAGGAGCCTGGAAGGCTGCAGTCCATGGGGTCGCTAAGAATCGGACACGACTGAGCGACCTCACTTTCACTTTTCACTTTCATGCATTGGAGAAGGAAATGGCAACCCACTCCAGTGTTCTTGCCTGGAGAATCCCAGGGATGGGGGAGCCTGGTGGGCTGCCGTCTATGGGGTCGCACAGAGTCAGACATGACTGAAGCGACTTAGCAGCAGCATATATTAGTTATAATCACGGAAAACACATTTTCTAATTCAATACTTTAAAAGCTATAGGTCTCTTTACCACAAATGTGATGGCAAGTTAAAATTTTTGCTGAAAGCACCAATATGTTGCTCTTAAGTCTGCACTTGAACAAGACCTGGAAACCGTTCAAGCTCACTTCAATTTATGCTATCTCCCTTCCTTCCCATTCCTATCACAAAGCAGTTTCACAAATCTAAGGGAGGACTAATATTGGTGTAAGTAGATAAATAACTTTGATATAAGGAATAATTAATGTATTCTACTTATATGCTTCCCCACCTCAAATTATGTTTCATTCAAATATACTGGTTGTTCATGGCCAAGGAGTTTGAAGAAACAAAATGTGATGGCTTTAAAGGACTAAGCTTAGGAAATACAAATCATAATTTTTCCTCTATGCAGTTCTTCAGTTAATTAAGACCTAGATAAGAGGTTATACTTTATTTTATTTATTTATTTATTTTTTTGCCTGCTATCCTCAAAGGAATTCTTTTTTTTTCTTTTCTTTTTTTATTATTTTATTTTTTATTTTTTTGCTTTACAATATTGTATTGGTTTTGCCATACATCAACATGCATCCAAAGAGGTTGTACTTTAAAAAAATCATCATAAGGGAAATTATGTCACATTGTAACCCAGAAGAAGATGGGAAAAGGGAGATGAAAAATATAGACATTCAACTTTTTAATCTTAGACTGGGCTTCCCTGGTGGCTCAGATGGTAAAGAATCTGCCTGCAGTGCAGGAGACCCATTTTCCATCCCTTGGTTGGATAGATTCCCTGGAGAAAGGAATGGAAGCCCATTCCAGTATTCTTAGCTGGAGAATTCCATGGACAGAAGAGCCTGGTGGGCTATAGTCCATGGGATTGCAAAGAATCAGACATGACTGAGTGATTCTTAATAAACATTTAAAGTCTAAACTGGATGGTTTACTCATCCAGTTAGTACAGAGGGTTAGTGCGTCTGTTAAAATTGTAAGATTAACCCATAGAAAATGTAAATATAATAAAACACATGGTGTGTGTGTCTGAGAAAGAAGATAGTAATATTTATGTGTATATGATACTATGTTCCAGCTTGTAACTCACCCATCCAGGCATTTCTAATGATGTGCCCAGCATATAGGTTAAACAAACAGGGTGACAGCAGCCATGTCATATTCCTTTCTCAATCTTGAACCAATCAGTTGTTCCATGTAGGGTTCTAACTGTTGCTTCTTGACCTGCATACAGGTTTCTCAGGAGACAGCTACGATGGTCTGGTATTCCCATCTCTCTAAGAGATTTCCACAGTTAGTCATGATCCACACAGTCAAAGGCTTTAGGGTAGTTGATGAAACAGAGATAGATGTTTTACTGAGATTCCCTTGCTTTCGCTATAATTCAGTGAATGTTGGCAATTTGATTCCTAGTTCCTCTTCCTTTTCTAAACCCAGCTTGGAGATCTGAAAGTTCTTGGTTCCCATAATGCTGAAGCCTAGCCTGCAAGATTTTAAGTATGACCTTACTAGCATGCAAGATGGGAACAATTGTCCAATGGTTAGCACGTTCTTTGGTACTATCCTTCTTGGGAATTGGGATGAAGATGGACCTTTTCCAATCCTGTGGCCACTGCTGGGTTTTCCAGATCTGCTGATGTAATGAATGCAAAATCTTGATGGCATCATCCTTTAGGGATTTGAATAGTTCTACTGGAATTTCATTACACCTACTAGCTTTATTAACAGCAGTGCTTCTTAAGGTCCATTTGACTTTGAACTCCAGAAAGTCTGGCTCTGGGTCACTAACCATAGTAATCTGATTCATTAAGATCTTTTTTATACAGTTCTTCCATGTATTCTTTCCATCTCTTCTTGATCTTTTCAGTGCCTACTGCTGCTAAGTTGCTTCAGTGGTGTCCGACTCTGTGCGACCCCATAGACGGCAGCCCACCAGGCTCCCCCATCCCTGGGATTTTCCAGGCAAGAACACCGGAGTGGGTTGCCATTTCCTTCTCCAATGCATGAAAGTGAAAAGTGAAAGTGAGGTCGCTCAGTCCTGTCCGACTCTTAGCGACCCCATGGACTGCAGCCCACCAGTCTCCTCCATCCATGGGATTTTCCAGGCAAGAGTACTGGAGTGGGTTGCCATTGCCTTCTCCATCAGTGCCTACTAGGTCTCTACGATTTTTATCCTTTATTGTGCCCATCTTTGGGCAGATTATTTCTTTGAGGTCTCCAATTTTCCTGAAAACATCTCTAGTCTTTCCCTTTTTATTGTTTTCTTCTATTATTCAGCATTTCATTAAAGAAGGCCTTTTTGTCTCTCCTAGCTATTCTTTGAAACTCTGCATTTAATTGGATTTACCTTTCCCTCTTTCCCTTGCTTTTCACTTCTCTTCACTCTTCCACTATTTGTAAAGCCTCCTCAGATAACCACTTTGCCTTCTTGCTTTTCTTTTCTTTTTCTTTGAGATAATTTTGTTTGCTACCTCCTGTACAATATTACAGACTTCTGTCCATAGTTCTTCAGGCATGTTGTTAAGTAGAGCTAGTCCCTTGTTTCTATTTGTTACCTCTACTGTGAATTCATACAGAATTTGATTCTGGATGGCCTAGTGTTTTTTCCTGGTTTTCTTTAGTTTAAGCCCCAATTTTGCTATGAGCTGCTAATGATTTGAGCTAGTCATCTCTGGATCTTGTTTGTGTTGACTTTATACAGCTTCTCCATCTTCAGCTACAAAGAATGTAATCAATTTGATTTTGATATTGACCATTTGGTGATGTCCATGTATAGAGTCATTTCTTGTGTTGTTGAAAAAAGGATATTTGCTATGACTAATTCATTCTCTGGGAAGAAATCAAGAGCCTCTTGATGAGGGTGAAAGAGGAGAGTGGACGAGCCATCTTAAGACAAAATATTAAAAAAAATTAAGATCATCGCATCCAGGTAGTATGGCAAACACGAGAGGAAAAGGTGGAAGTAGTGATAAATTTCCTCTTCTTGGGCTCCAAAATTACTGCAGATGGTGACTGCATCCATTAATTAAGAAGACAGTTGCTTCTTGGCAGGAAAGCAGTGACAAACTTAGATAGTGTGTTGAAAGCTTACATTACTCTACTGACAAAGTCTGTATAGTCCAGGCTTTGGTCTTCCCAGTGGTCACATACAGTTTGACAGCTGGAACTTAACAAGGGCAGAATGCCAAACAATTGATGCCTTTGAATTGTGGTGCCAGAGAAGACACCTGAGAGTCCCTTGAACAGAAAGGAGATCAAACCAGTCAATCTTAAGGGAGATCAACCCTGAATATTCATTTGAAGGACTGATGCTGAAGCTGAAGCCCCAGTATTTATGTCATCGGATGCAAACAGATGACTCATTGGAAAATTCCCTGATGCTGGGCAAGATTGAGGGCAGAAAGAGAATAGGGCATCAGAGGATGAGATGCCTGGACAGCATCACTGATGCAATGACCATGAACTTGGGCTAATTCTGGGAGATGGTGAGGGACAGGGAGGCCTGGTGTGCTGCATTCCATGGGGTTGCAAGGAATTGGGCACAACTAGGGGACTGAACAACAAAATATACTGTTATTGTATATATATATATATATATATATATATATATAAACATATATACATTTTCAGACATATTTAGATATATGTTTATATAAGAATGTCATTCAAATGCTGAAATATTTGAATCTGCCATCCAGAATGTATTTATGATTTTGGAACTGTCATTGGGTATTTTATTCTAAATATAGAGAACAAGTTCTTTTGTCCTATATTTAAGCCCTAAGAGACTTTTTGAAAAATAGTTCAAGCTAATTAGCAATGACACAAAAAGTAGAAGAAAAAATAACTCTCAGACTATGTTGGTTACTGCAGCACCTCTGAAGGGTCCAGAGACATTCATACAAAATATTTAGGACTGGAATTGTTTTGTTTTTGTTAGATTGTTTTAATGTCTCAGATACCTTCAACATCTAGTATCTTACACAACTGCAGTCACTTTTTCAAGGTAAGAAATAGTGTTATATTCTCAGATAATTTCACATCTTCCACTTGGTCTACTGATCATACCAGATAATCGGGTTGAAGGGATCAATTTATTACTCTAAGATTCAAAAAACTTCTCAGAAAGTGCTATGCTCAGGCACAATATATAAAAGACCTATGACAAAGATGATACATATTGATTTATTCTTTTCTTTAATAAAACATTATTGAATTATTGAAAACATTATAAATTACTGTTGAAAACAGTATAAATTACTGCTAAGTCATTTGAGTCGTGTCCGACTCTGTGCGACCCCATAGACGGCAGCCCACCAGGCTCCCCCATCCCTGGGATTCTCCAGGCAAGAATATTGGAGTGGGTTGCCATTTCCTTCTCCAATGCATGAAAGTGAAAAGTGAAAGGGAAGTTGCTCAGTCATGTCCGACCCTCAGCGACCCCATGGACTGCAGCCTTCCAGGCTCTTCCATCCATGGGATTTTCCAGGCAAGAGTACTGGAGTGGGGTGCCATTGCCTTCTCCGTATAAAGTACTAAAATATAAAATATATTTTTATCATTTAAAAAGTCTCTAGTTATATATAAAAATGAGTATTTTGTTAGTCATAGAACAATTGAAATAATGCCATTTGCAGCAACATGGATGGACCTAAAGATTATCATTTTAAGTTAGACATATGATGTGATATTAAGTCAAATATCTTATGATGTCACTTGTATGTCAAAACCTAAAATAATGATAAAAATTAACTTACTTACAGAACAAAAATAGACTCAGACACAGAAAACAAACTGATGATTACCAAAGGGGAGAGCAGGGGCAGGGAAATAAATTAGGAGATCAGGACTGACAGATACCCACTACTCTAAATAAAATGGATAAACACGGACTTCCCTGATGGTCCAGTGGTTAAGAATCTGCTCTTCCAATGCAGAGGTCCAGAGAGGTCAATCCCTGATCCAGAGAACTAAGATTCCACAGTGCTATGTGGTATAGCCAAAGCAGCAACACAGAAAGGCAAGTTCCAGAATGGTACATGTAGTATGATATCATTTATTAAAAAAAAATAAACAGAGAGGACCTATTGAATAGCATAGGGAACTGTATTCAGTATCTTGCAATAACATATAATGGAAAAGAATCTGAAAAAGAATATATATATTCATATATATATGTGCATATATATATATATATATATATATATACATCTGAATCACTTTATTGTATACCTGAAACTATATAGTAAAATAACTGTATGTCAATTTAAAAAAAAGTGATTTAAAAAAAGAAGAGAAACATGAGTAGTTTGTCAGCTAAAGCATTTGCTTGGGAACTAGCAGTAAAACTAAATCTGCTATTTGTTGCTAATTAAATAACAACCTTAAACGTAAGATATGATTCATTTTAGTGGTTTAAATTATTGTCCTTTTCTCCTTTCCTCTTTTTCTTTCTTTTCACAGGAACCAATACTCACAATAAATGTTACCCAGACTGACAATGAAATGAAAATATCAAAACATATGGCTTTTAAATATTGAAGCCAGGAGGTTAGTAAATTATTACCATTCTGACTCTGCTTTTTTCTTTACTACTCTTGTTCTGGGGGTCAGGGTATAACTCTGGGGGAAAAAAAAACAGACTTTGAACTTGTGATGTAGTTAAAATTGTTATCTATTTGCACAAGAAAACTAAGGTAAAGAATGACTAAAACTTCCTTAGGGAATAGATGTTAGACTTTAGAACTGCACTCAGGTTATTAAAAGATTGATTGCAATCATTTTCTTACAAGTTTCTGCAGTGAAAGTCTGAAGGGAAAATAGTGTGTTAGGAGTAATAAAAGTGTGTTGAACAATAGAGTGTAAATTTATGCTTTTTAATACATTGAATATGCTTTTAGCCCTCACCCTGAAGTCAAATCAATTTAAATTTTGTAATGGGTGGAGTACAATTATTAAAAATTTCCTTCTTATCCACTGCCTTTTAGTATGAATACACATAATGGTTTAAAATTACATTCATTCAATCTATATTCATGTGACCTTTAGAATTTTATTGGAAATAAAACAGCAAAAAAAAAAAAAAAAAACTGATTTGAATAACCAACCTGCTTCAGTGTGAGGAAAAGTAATCTGAAGAAGTACTGGAAAAAATGGTATTGAATATGTGCTCCATATGTGCTCTGACATAAGTTAACTAACTGCACTGTTTGAACCTGTTTACAGACAGTTGTATTGATTATTAAAAAATCTATAATAAAAAATTTCTCAAAATGGCACTAACAAATCTTATTTTATCATTGATTGAACAAGTGCTATTTTTGCTTTTGTAAGGCATACTTTATATCAAGAGTATATACCATAATTAACTTTTATTTGGTTAAATAAAATAAAATAAAATAAATAAAAAAACTTATTTTTTTATTGAAGGATAATTGCTTTATAGAATTGTGTTGTTTTCTGTCAAAGGATTAAATATAAATGTATTAAGAAGTCGTGAATATAAGTGATTTGGTAACAGAGCAGTACCCTATTGGGGCTTCTGGAGACAGACCCTCCCCCATATCCTCTGCTTTATTTTCTCTCTGAAGTACCCAGATAACAGTATCTGTGTTACAGATGCTAAAAAAAATCACCAGATGGAAGAAATTACCTACTTGATTATCACAAGCAAAACAAATGCTTTGCTGAACTGCTTTGGGCAAGTCTGTTTCCCCTCCCCTACCCCCGCCCTAACTTGCTGCTTTGCACTTCTTGCTTGGTGCCCCAAAATAGAACTGCACTTGCCTTCATCACAACCCCATGTCAGTAGAGTGGCTTGTTGATTATAGTTGTGTCAGGTTATCTAAGGTCGGAGAAGGCCATGGCACCCCACTCCAGTACTCTTGCCTAGAAAATCCCATGGATAGAGGAGCTTGGTAAGCTGCAGTCCATGGGATCGCTAAGAGTTGGACACGACTGAGCTACTTCACTTTCACTTTTCACTTTCATGCATTGGAGAAGGAAATGGCAACCCACTCCAGTGTTCTTGTCTGGAGAATCCCAGGGACGGGGGAGCCTGGTGGGCTGCCGTCTATGGGGTCACACAGAGTCGGACACGACTGAAGCGACTTAGCAGCAGCAGCAGCATCTAAGGTCAAGATAGAGGATACAATTCATTTCATGAGTCCTAATGTAACCAACGGAGAAGGCAATGGCATCCCACTCCAGTACTCTTGCCTGGAAAATCCCACGGATGGAGGAGCCTGGTGGACTGCAGTCCATGGGGTCGCTACGAATCGGACATGACTGAGCGACTTCACTTTCACTTTTCACTTTCATGAGTTGGAGAAGGAAATGGCAACCCACTCCAGTGTTCTTGCCTGGAGAATCCTGGGGACGGGGAATCATGGTGGGCTGCCGTCTATGGGGTCACACAGAGTCGGACACGACTGAAGCAACTTAGCAGCAGCAGCAATGTAACCAAACCAGGTCTGGCTGTTGCCTCTGAAAAGCCAATAAGGAGGCCAGGTTGGTGGGTAAGAAAGATTTCTTTTTTCTTTTTTTCTGAATGCTGGCAACCAGCGGGGGACAGAGGGTGCCCCTCCAAAGACTGACTCCTGCACTCGCCCCCCCCACCCCGACCCGCCCCGGACAGTCAGTGGGCAAGAGTTTTTGTAGGCAGAGGAGGAGGTTACGTGCAGAAAAAGTATAGTCAGCTCTGACAATCATCTTGAAATTGGTCATGGGTGGTCTGACCAGCATCTTCTTGACGGTTTTAGATGCCCTTAATCCTCAGGTCCTTAATCCTCAGTTGTCCATCCGGAGAAGGCAATGGCAACCCACTCCAGTACTCTTGCCTGGAAAATCCCATGGATGAAGAAGTCTGGTGGGCTGCAGTCCATGGGGTCGCTAAGAGTCGGGCACGACTGAGCAAGTTCACTTTCAATTTTCACTTTCATGCACTGGAGAAGGAAATGGCAACCCACTCCAGTATTCTTGCCTGGAGAATCCCAGGGAAGGAGGAGCCTGGTAGGCTGCTGTCTATGGGGTGGCACAAAGTTGGACAGGACTGAAGCGACTTAGCAGCAGCAGCAATCCTCAGTTCCAGGGCTGGTTTCCTCCCATTTCTCTGAGGCCAGTCTCAGAACTGTGGCAGCTTCCTTAGGTCATAGGTACAGTCTGGTCATTGGGTAGTTAACTTCTCCTACCTGGTGGGGGTTCAGTATCTATAGGACACAGGATATGGCTCAGAATATTATCTGTAGACCTGGAGAAGAAACGAAATGTCCTTGACTATGCTTAATGACTAACCTCTAACTATTTGGTCTCCTTTCACTGTTTTCCTTTGTTTCTTAATTCTCATTTCCCTGATTAAACATAGTGTTTGGCTAAAGTTTTTCCACAGACAGAGGGCAAGCAGAGGGCATGGGGGACAAGGAACATAGGGTCCTGCTCCATTTCATTAATACCTGTTTTTCTCTCCTTGCTTATGGAAAAGTGACCCACAGAGGACTGGAAGGAAGTGAAGAGATGGCCAAGTCTAAACACTTTTTCATGTGGTTGAATAACTTCAGTTTCAAAATATTCAAGCAACATTCCCAAGGTTGTGTAACTGATTAATGACAGAGCTGATCTAAAAAGGTAAGACTGAATGAGCATCAAGTATTCAGTGTTTGTAGAAATTATATGTGAGCTCAATGCCATCAGTTTTTTGGCTGTTCTCAGCCTGAAATGCTCTTTGCCTTAAATCTTTCTATATTGGTTTTGATCCACTTACCCAAGGAAGTCTTTCTAACCTGGCTCAAAGTCTAGGTACAGGGCATCTTCTCCTACAGTGCTTTTGTGTCCAGAACTTAACTATATCACTTTACTCACCATTCTGAACATGCTTGATTGCTTTCTTCCTTCTTTTAGACTCTAAACTTCTTGATGGCTAACTTTGATTCTTATTTGTGGTCACTTCAAAACCCAGAAAATATTGAATACATAATAAGGAGTCAATTTTTAATGCATTCAGAATTGCAAAATTACATGCTGATTTATATTGCTTTTTCAATATCTTTAGTGTACATGTTTTATCTCATAAACCATATTATTTGCAATCTAAAACGTGCTACAATCTCATATCAGAAAAAGCAGTGCTGCATACATTCAAAACAGCCCTGCCTATTGATTACTATATTTTTTATTTGTAAAGCCAAATATAAGACTAAGCTTTATGAATCATATTTAATGTTCACCATAAGCTGGAATCAAGATTGCCGGGAGAAATATCAATAACCTCAGATATGCAGATGACACCACCCTTATGGCATAAAGTGAAGAGGAACTAAAAAGCCTGTTGATGAAAGTGAAAGTGGAGAGTGAAAAAGTTGGCTTAAAGCTCAACATTCAGAAAACGAAGATCATGGCATCCGGTCCCATTACTTCATGGGAAATAGATGGGGAAACAGTGGAAACAGTGTCAGACTTTATTTTTCTGGGCTCCAAAATCACTACAGATGGTGACTGCAGCCATGAAATTAAAAGACACTCTTTGGAAGGGAAGTTATGACCAACCTAGATAGCATATTCAAAAGCAGAGACATTACTTTGCCAACAAAGGTCCGTCTAGTCAAGGCTATGGTTTTTCCTGTGGTAATGTATGGATGTGAGAGTTGGACTGTGAAGAAGGCTGAGTGCCAAAGAACTGATGCTTTTGAACTGTGGTATTGGAGAAGACTCTTGAGAGTCCCTTGGACTGTAAGGAGATCCAACCAGTCCATCATAAAGGAGATCACCCCTGGGTGTTCTTTGGAAGAAATGATGTTAAAGCTGAAACTCCAGTACTTTGGCCACCTCATGCGAAGAGTTGAGTCATTGGAAAAGACTCTGATGCTGGGAGGGATTGGGGGCAAGAGGAGAAGGGGATGACAGAGGATGAGATGGCTGGATGGCATCACTGACTCGATGGACGTGAATCTCAGTGAACTCCGGGAGTTGGTGATGGACAGGGAGGCCTGGCGTGCTGCGATTCATGGGATTGCAAAGAGTCAGACACGACTGAGCAACTCATCTTATCTGATCTGATATTCTTTAAATTTATAAATGCCTTGTAATTTAAAGGAAGGCAGTATTATATCATTTTTCTAGATTTTTATTGGGGTCTAGCTGATCTACAGTGTGCTAGCTTTGCTGCACAGCAAAGTGAATCAGTCATACATATACATATATCCCTCTTTTTTAGATTTATTTTTCCATGTAGATTATTACAGAGTATTGAGTAGAGTTCCATGTACTATATAGTAGATCCTTATTAGTTATCCATTTTATATTTAGTAGTGTGTACATGTCAATTCCAATCTCCCAGTTTATCTCTCTCCCCTCTTCCTCTCTTTTAACCATGTTTGTTTTCTACATCTGTGACTCAATTTCTGTTTTGTAAATAAGTTCATTTGTGCCATTGATGATATCAGCTCAGTTCAGTCACACAGTCATGTCCAACTCTTTGCAACTGCAGGGACTGCAATATGCCAGGCTTCCCTGTACCTCACCAGCTCCCATAGCTTGCTCAAACTAATTTCCATTGAGTCAGTGATGCCATCCAACATGCTGATCCTCTGTCTTGCCCTTCTCATCCTGCCTTCAGTCTTTCCCAGCATCAGGGTCTTTTCTAATCAGTCAGCTCTTTGCATCAGGTGGCTAGAGTACTGGAGTTTCAGCTTCAGCATCAGTCCTTCCAATGATCAAATTCTTAGGATTGACTGGTTTGATATACTTGTAGTCCAAGGGACTCTCAAGAGTCTTCTCCAACACCACATTTCAAAAGCATCAATTCTTTGGTGCTCAGCTTTCTTTAAGAGTTTCTGGTCCAACTCTTACATCCATACATGACTACTGAAAAAACCACAGATTTGATTAGATGGATATTTGTCAGCAAAGTCCTCTCTGCTTTTAATTATGCTGTCTAGGTTTGTCATAGCTCTTCTTCCAAGGAGCGGGCCTCTTTTAATTTCATGGCTGCAGTCACTATCTTCAGTGATTTTGGAACCCAAGAAAATAAAGTCTGTCATGGTTGCTATTGCTTCCCCATTTATTTGCCATGAAGTGATGGGACCAGATTCCATGATCTTAGTTTTATGAATGTTTAGTTTTAAGCCATATAGTATAATATCTTGTATATGATCTACGAAGAGCAAAAATAGCTTCATGTCCTGAAAATTAGACCAGTCTCAGGGTATGGGGGAATAATGTGTTTAGGGTCAAGACAGGCTGTTGGAAAGTAAGACACCAGGCTGTAGGAAGCTTTTCATGCATGTTGTTAGTGGTTTCTTTGTTTATTTGGAGGTAATGCAGTAGAAATGAAGACTGGTTGTCAGGTAAACAACTGAAGCAACCAACTGTTGTTTTTTAGTTGCTAAGTCATATCTGATTCTTTTGGAACACTCTGGACCTGCTAGGCTCCTCCGTTCATGGGATTTCCCAGGCAAGAATACAGAAGTGGGTTGCCTTTTACTGCTCCAGGGGATCTTCCTACAGGGATCAAACTTGTGTCTCCTGCACTAGCAGGAAGCTTCTTTAACACTGAGCCATCAGGGAGGCCCCCAAGCAACCAGTAGCAGTATCTTAATCACATTTTCTTGGTAAAAATGGAGCCATACATCTAAAGAAGCAGCCTCAGGAAGAGAATTAAGAGCCCAGACAACTCTAGTACAAATTAGGATTTTCAGACACAGACACAGTGACTAGATGCACTTAGGGGAAGGGCAGAGTTCACCAAATGAAAGTACACATTCACAACAGAGTTTGGGGAAAGGCTGATTGGCTTCTGGGTCTTCTGAGTACTAAAGTCAGACCAGAGAATGCTAATTTCTTTGACTTTTGGACAATTATTTTCAGAGACATGGGAAAAACATGGTCCAAATTTTTAGATGCAAGTTAAGTGATCAGAAATGAGAGGCACATGGAGATCAGTTCAGTTTAGTTCATTTGCTCAATCCTGTCTGACTCATTGTGACCCCATGGACAGCAGCATGCCAGGATTCCCTGTCCATCACCAACTCCGAGAGTTTGCTCAAACTCATGTCCATTGAGTCAGTGATGCCATCCAACCATCTCATCCTCTCTCACCCCCTTCTCTTCCCACCTTCAATAATTCCCAGCATCAGGGTCTATTCAAGTGATTCTTCACATCAGGTGGCTAAATTATTGGAGTTTCAGGTTTAACATTAGTCCTTCCAGTGAGTCTTCAGGACTGATTTCCTTAGTATAGACTGGTTGGATTTCCCTGTAGTCCAAGGGAGTCTCAAGAGTCTTTTCCAAAAAGACAGTTCAAAAGCATCAATTCTTTTTTTTTTTTAATTTTATTTTATTTTTAAACTTTACAATATTGTATTAGTTTTTCCAAATATCGAAATGAATCCACCACAGGTATACCTGTGTTCCCCATCCTGAACCCTCTTCCCTCCTCCCTCCCCATGCCCTCCCTCTGGGTCGTCACAGTGCACCAGCCCCAAGCATCCAGTATCGTGCATCGAACCTGGGCTGGCGACTCGTTTCATACATGATATTATACATGTTTCACTGCTATTCTCCCAAATCTCCCCACTCTCTCCCTCTCCCACAGAGTCCATAAGACTGATCTATTCATCAGTGTCTTTTTTGCTGTCTCATACACAGGGTTATTGTTACCATCTTTCTAAATTCCATATATATGCGTTAGTATACTGTATTGGTGTTTTTCTTTCTGGCTTACTTCACTCTGTATAATAGGTTCCAGTTTCATCCATCTCATTAGAACTGATTCAAATGTATTCTTTTTAATGGCTGAGTAATACTCCATTGTGTATATGTACCACAGCTTTCTTATCCATTCATCTGCTGATGGGCATCTAGGTTGCTTCCATGTCCTGGCTGTTATAAACAGTGCTGCGATGAACATTGGGGTACACGTGTCTCTTTCCCTTCTGGTTTCCTCAGTGTGTATGCCCAGCAGTGGGATTGCTGGATCATAAAGCAGTTCTATTTCCAGTTTTTTAAGGAATCTCCACACTGTTCTCCATAGTGGCTGTACTAGTTTGCATTCCCACCAACAGTGTAAGAGGGTTCCCTTTTCTCCACACCCTCTTCAGCATTTATTGCTTGTAGACTTATGGACTGCAGCCATTCTGACTGGCGTGAAATGGTACCTCATAGTGGTTTTAATTTGCATTTCTCTGATAATGAGTGATGTTGAGCATCTTTTCATGTGTTTGTTAGCCATCTGTATGTCTTTGGAGAAATGGCTATTTAGTTCTTTGGCCCATTTTTTGATTGGGTCATTTATTTTTCTGAAGCTGAGCTGTAGGAGTTGCTTGTATATTTTTGAGATTAGTTGTTTGTCTGTAAAAGCATCAATTCTTTGGTGCTCAGCTTTCTTTATAGTCCAATTCTCACATCCATACATGACTACTGGAAAGACCGTAGCTTTGACAAGACAGACCTTTTTTGGCCAAGTACTGTCTCTGCTTTTTAATATGATGTCTAGATTGGCCATAGC
The DNA here is from genome assembly GCF_032452875.1 of Bos javanicus. Classification (NCBI taxonomy): domain Eukaryota; kingdom Metazoa; phylum Chordata; class Mammalia; order Artiodactyla; family Bovidae; genus Bos; species Bos javanicus. The sequence goes on along the minus strand of NC_083883.1, from coordinate 8,982,698 downwards.
TTTTCTTCCAAGGAGCAAGCATCATTTAATTCCATGGCTGTAGTCACCATATGCAGTGATTTTGGAGCCCCCCAAATTAAAGTCTGTCACAGTTTTTGTTGTTTCCCCATCTATTTGCCATGAAGGGGTGGGACCAGTTTCCGTGATCTTAATTTTCTGAAGGTTGAGTATTAAACCAACTTCTTCACTCTCTCTTTCACATTCATCAAGAGGCTCTTTAGTTCTTCTTTCGCTTTATTCCATAAGAGTGGTATCATCTCTTATCTGAGGTTATTGATATTTCTCCTGGCAATCTTGATCCAGTTTGTGCTTCATCAAGCCTGGCATTTTGCATTTTGTACCCTGTATATAATTTAAATAAGCAGGGTCACAATATACAGCCTTGACATACAACAACCAGTCTGTTGTTTCATGTCTAGTTCTGTTGCTTCTTGACCTGCATACAGGTTTCTCAAGAGGCAGGTCAGGTAGTCTGGTATTCCCATCTCTTGAAGAATATTCCATAATTTATTGTGATCCACACAGTAAATGGCTTTGGTTTAATCAATAATGGATAAATTTTTTTGGAACTTTCTTGCTTTTTTGATGATCCAAAGGATGTTGGCAATTTGATATCTGGTTCCTCTGCCTTTTCTAAATCCAGGTTGAACAGCTGGAAGTTCATAGTTCATGTACTGCTGAAGCCTTACTTGGGGAATTTTGAGCATTATTTTGCTAGTGTCTGAGATGAGTGCAATTGTGTGGTAGTTTGAACATTATTTTACATTGTGTTTCTTTGGAATTGGAATGAAAACTAATCTTTTCCAGTCCTGTGGCTCCTGCTGAGTTTTCCAAATTTGCTGGTATATTGATTGTAGCAATTTCATAGCATCATCTTTTAGGAATTCCAGCTCAACTGGAATTCCATCACCTCCACTAGCTTTGTTCAGTAATGCTTCCTAAGGCCCATTTGACTTCACATTCCAGGATGTCTGGCTCTAGATGAGTGATCAGACCATCATGGTTCCATTGTGTACATGTACCACAGCTTTCTTATCCATTAGTCTACCGATGGACATCTAGGTTGCTTCCATGTCCTGGCTATTGTAAACAGTGTTGTGATGAACACTGAGGTACATGTGTCTCTTTCAATTCTGGTTTCTTCGGTGTATATGCCCAGCAGTAGAATTGCTGGGTCATATGACAGTTCTCTTTCCAGTTTTTTAAGGTATCTCCACACTGTTCTCCATAGTGGCTGTACTAGTTTTCATTCCAACCAACAGTGTAAGCAGGTTCTCTTTTATCCACACCCTCTCCAGCATGTATTGTTTGTAGACTTTTTGATAGCAGCCATTCTGACCAGAATGAGATGATACCTCATTGTGGTTTTGATTTGCATTTCTCTGATAATGAGTGATGTTGAGCATCTTTTCATGTGTTTTTTAGCCATTATGTCTTCTTTAAAGAAATGTCTGTTTAGTTCTTTGGCCCATTGTTTGATTGGGTTATTTATTTTTCTGGAGTTGTGCTTGTATATTTTTGAGATTAATTCTTTGTCAGTTGCTTCATTTACTATTATTTTCTCCCTTTCGGAAGGCTGTCTTTTCACATTGATTATAGCTTTCTTCGTTGTGCACATGCTTCTAAGTTTAATTAGGTCCCACTTGTTTATTTTTGCTTTTATTTCCATTACTCTGGGAGGTGGGTCATAGAGGATCCTGCTGAGATTTATGTCAGAGTGTTTTGCCTATGTTTTCCTCTAGGAGTTTTATAGTTTCATGTCTTGTGTTTAGATCTTTACTCCATTTTGAGTTTATTTTTGTGTATGGTGTTAGAAAGTGTTCTAGTGTCATTCTTTTACAAGTGGTTGACCAGTTTTCCCAGCACCACTTGTTAAAGAGATTATTTTTTCTCCATTGTATATTCTTGCCTACTTTGTCAACTATAAGGTGTCTATAGGTGCATGGATTTATCTCGAGACTTTCTATTATTATTATTGTTTTACTCCCATGCTATGATTTCCATTAAAGAATTTCCTCTTACTCATGCCTGGTGTTTCCTTAAATGTTTCTGAAGAAGAAATGGGGACATGTGATATTGGAGTTTTCAGTGCTCTTGATTTTGCAGATTCTGTAGCCAATGTGCAGTCCAACACATCCCTCTGTTTTCTGTATCACTTGCAGGCTCTCAACTTGCAGCACTGTGGCCAGATAGGGAGTTCTGCAGTGTTCTTTCATCACGAGGTGGGTGATACTCAGGTTTTTCTCTTTGTGCCCAGTTATGATGCTCAGTGCCCTGTCAATTAATTTATGTAAGAGACAAAAATTATTATATTCAAATTCTATGATTTTATTTATTAGCTACAATAACAAGGATATGCTTTCTTCATCCACTCTTTGGCTGTTGGTTATGCAACAATATAACTCATATACAAATGGCAGGATAAATGCTGGATTCTTTTCTGGATCTAACCATCTTTCAGTATAAGGAACTGATTCTCTGTCATTGGAGAAGTTTTGTTGTTGTTCAGTCGATAAATTGTGTCCAACTCTTTGCAACTCCATGAACCGAAGCTCCACAGGCTTCCCTGTCATTAATCATCTCCCAGAGCTTGCTCAAACTCATGTCCTTTAACTTTGTGATGCCATCCAACCATCTCTTGTCCTCTGTTGTCTCCTTTTCCTCCTGACTTCAATCATTCCCAGCATCATGGTCTTTCCAATGAATCTGCTTTTTGCATCAGGTGGCCAAGGTTTTTGGACCTTCAGCATTTGTATCCAACTCTTTGAGAGCCTATGGACTGCAGCATGTCAGGCTTCCCTGTCCTTCATCATCTCCTGGAGCTTGCTCAAACTCTCATTGAGCAGATGATGTCATCCAACTATCTCGCGCTCTGTTAAATTAGTCCTTCCAATGAACCTAGAAGGTTACTCACTTGTTTATTTTTCTAATATGTATTTTAACACAAATTTAAAATATTATAATTTGTATGTTTATTAAATTTGATGGTGTTCAAATTTTAGCAACGGGAACCTCTTCAATTTGGCACCTGAGATTTTTGCCTAAATATCCAAAGTATTTTTTTTCTTTTTCATGAATGCAATAATTTGACTAGAATATCTTAGTGTCTGCTGTTCTTGCTCAATATGATCATGTAAATACTGCTCTATCAATATGCAGTTTTAAAGCATGCTTCATTTTAGAAAGTTCTACTGAATTATTTTTAGTACGTGTTCTGTTCCTTTAATATTTTTCTCTTTTCAAGCATCCTACCATATGTATGCAGGATCTTCTGTTCCTATCTTTTCTGTTGTCATCTCCATCTCCTACATAATTTATTTTTTTTATTTGTCAGTATTTAAACTTTTTATCCCTTTTACCTTTACTTTTTACAATGTATTTTCTTTTGTCCTGGCATGCCTGAACAGTATATTGAAAAGCAGATAGATTATTTTGGAGACAAAGGTCCATCTAGTCGAAGCTATGGTTTTTCCAGTAGTCATGTATGGATCTGAGAGTTGGACCATGAAGAAATCTGAGCACCGAAGAAGTGATGCTTTCGAACTGTGGTGTTGGAGAAGACTCTTGAAAGTCCCTTGGACTGCAGTGAGATCCAACCAGTCAATCCTAAAGAAAATCAGTCCTGAATATTCATTGGAAAGACTGATGCTTAAGCTAAAACTCCAATACTTTGGCCACCTGATGCGAAGAACTGATGCTTTGAAAAAGACCCTGTTGCTGGGAAAGGCTGAGGGCAGGAGGAGAAGGGAACAGCAGAGGATGAGTTGGTTGGATGGCATCACCGACTTGGTGGACACGAGCTTGAGCAAGCTCTGGGAACTGGTGATGGACAGGGAAGCCTGGCGTGGCCTGATGCAGTCTTTGGGTTCACAAAGAGTTGGAAAGGGCTGAGTGACTGATGACTGGCATGCTTCTAATTTAGTCTTCATAGCTAAATTATTTTTAACTCTAATGTAACATTTCCCCCACATCTTTTCTTACACTGTTTACTTATACTGTTTAATTATATATGTTTTTTGGATTGTATAATTTTACTAACAACTTTAACTCACTTTTCTACTCTGAATCTTACATATTCAATCTCTTTGAGTATGTTTTTCTGACACAAGAAACAAGTTCTTTGTATGTAGAGATGTTATTTTTCTTCTTATTCTTATGTTACTTTGCTAATTTTTCAAATGGATTTGACCTTGATGCTATTATATTTTTCAATCTTACATGAATTTAGTCAATCATTCTTAGGTGAATTTCTTTCTGAGGTGTGAAAGCATCTGTCTACCACTTTTATCTGGACTTTTAAAATATTTGACTCTGTTTCCCTTGTAGGACTCTTCCGATTTCAGCTGCTATTTCTCTTGAGATCATGGGCCTGCCTTTGATTATCTTTTAGCTATTTTATAGTTTTCCTATTCTACCAGTCAATCCTAAATGAAATCAACCCTGATTATACATTGGAAGGACTGATGCTGAAGCTGAAGCTCCAATACTTTGGCCACCTGATGCACAGAGCCAACTCGGTGTTGGAAAAGACTCTGAGGCCAGTAAAGACTGAGGGCAGGAGGTGAAGGGTGTGACAGAAGATGAGATGGTTGGATACCATCACAGACTCAATGGACATGAGTATACGCAAACTCTGAGAGATAGTGAAGGACAGGGAAGCCTGGTGTACTATAGTCCATGGGATTGCAGAGTCATAAACAACTGAGAAACTGAACAACACCAGTTCTCATCAGATGTCCCTTTTCTGTCTGCTTTCCCAAAACCAACAAGAACAGCACCAAGTCTCCTAGCTGTTAGTGGTTACTGAAAATGTTGCCCAGGGGGAGTTAATTTTTTCTACCTAACTGTTTGCATATTTTAATGTGATAATCAGAAAGTGCTCTTGCCTGGAGAATCCCAGGGATGGGGGAGCCTGGTGGGCTGCCGTCTATGGGGTCGCACAGAGTTGAACACAACAGAAGCGACTTAGCAGCAGCAGCAGAAAAACCTAACACCCAAAAAAGATGTCCCTTTAATTATAGGGAACTGCAATGAAAAAATAGAAAGTCAAGAGGTACCTAGTGTAACAGGCAGATTTGGGATTACAGTACAAAAAGAAGCAGGGCAAAGGCTAACAGAGTGTTATCAAGAGAACACGCTGGTCATAGAAAACACCCTCTTCCAAAAGCAGAGGAAAAGACTCTACAAATGGACATCACCAGATGGTTAATACCAAAATCAGACTGATTATATTCTTTGGAGCCAAAGCTGGAGAAGCTCAATAAAGTCAGCAAAAATAAGACCAGGAACTGACTGTGGCTAAGATCATGAACTCCTTATTGCCAAATTCAGACTTAAATTGAAGAAAGTAGGGAAAACCTAGACCATTCAGTTATGACCTAAATCAAATCATTTATGATTATACAGTGGAAGTGGCAAATAGATTCAAGGGATTAGATCTGACAGACAGAGTGCCTGAAGAACTATGGACAGAGGTTCTTGTCATTGTACAGGAGGCAATGATCAAGACCATCCCCAAGAAAAATAAATGCAAAAAGGCATAATGATTGTCTAAGGAGGCCTTACAAATAGCTGAGGAAAGAAGAGAAGTGAAAGGCAAAGGAGAAAAGGAAAGATATACCTGTTTGAATACAGAGTTCCAAAGAATAGCAAGGAGAGATAAGAAAGCCTTCTTCAGTTATCAATACCAAGAAATAAAAGAGAACAACTGAATGGGAAAGACTAGAGATCTCTTCAGGAAAATTAGAGATACCAAGGGAAATTTTCATGCAAACATGGGTACAAAAAAAGGAGAGAAATGTTACAGACCTAACAGAAGCAGAAGATATTAAGAAAAGGTGGCAAGGATACATAGAAGAACTATTAAAAAAATCTTCATAATCCAAATAACCATGATGCTGTGATCACTCAACTAGAGCCAGACATTCAGTAATGTGAACTCAAGTGGGCCTTACGAAGGATCACTGTGAACTAAGCTGGGGGAGGTGATGGAATTCCAGTTGGACTATTTCAAATCCTAAAAGATGCTGCTGTGAAAGTACTGCACTCAATATGCCAGCAAATTTGGAAGACTCAGCAATGGCCACAGGACTGGAACAGGTCAGTTCTCATTGCAATCCAAAAGAAAGGCAATGCCAAAAATTGTCAAAACTACCACACAATTGCACTCATCTCACACACTAGCAAAATAATGCTCAAAACTCTCCAAGATAGGCTTCAATAGTATGTTAACTGTGAACTTCCAGATGTTCAAGCTGGATTTTGAAAAGGCAGAGGAACCATAGATCAAATTGCCAACATCTGTTGGATCATGGAACAAGCATGCTAGTTCCAAGAAAACATCTACTTCTGCTTTATTGACTATGCCAAAGCCTTTGACTGTGTGGTCACAACAAGCTGTGGAAAATTATTCAAGAGATGGGAATTACAGACCACCTTACCAGCTTCCTGAGAAATCTGTGTGAAGTTCAAGAAGCAACAGTGGGAACTGAACATGGAACAACAGACCAGCTCCAAATCAGGAGAAGAATGCATCAAGGCTGTATATTTTCACCCTGCTTATTTAACTTATATATAGAATACATCATGCGAAATGCTGGGCTGGTAGAAGCACAACCTGGAATTAAGAGTGTGGGGAGAAATATCAATAACCTCAGATATGCCGATGACCCCACCCTTATGGCAGAAAGTGAAGAACTAAAGAGACTCTTGATGAAAAGGAAAGAGGAGAGTGAAAAAGTTGGCTTAAAACTCAATGTTCAGAAAACTAATATTATGCCATCCCGTCCCATCACTTCATGGCAAGTAGATGGGGAAAGATTGGCAATCGAGACAGACTTTATATTTTTGGTCTCCAAAATCACAGCAGATGGTGACTGCAGCCACGAAATTAAAAGTCACATGCTCCTTGGAAGAAAATCTATGATCAACCTAGACAGCATAGTACAAAGCAGAGACATTACTGTGCCAACAAAGGTCCATCTAGTCAAAGCTATGGTTTTTCCAGTAGTCATGTATGGATGTGAGAGTTGTACTATAGAGAAATACGAGAGCCAAAGAATTGATGCTTTGGAACCGTGGTGTTGGAGAAGACTCTTGAGAGTCCCTTGGACTGCAAGGAGATCCAACCAGTCCTTCCTAAAGGAAATCAGTCCTAAATATTCATTGCAAGGACTGATTCTGAAGCTGAAACCCAATACTTTGACCACGTGATGCAAAGAACTGACTCATTGGAAAATAGCTAGAGCTGGGAAATATTGAAGGCAGGAGGACAAGGGGACAACAGAGGATGAGGTTTTGTATGGCATCATGGACTTGATGTACATGAGTTTGAATAGGTTTTGGAAGTTGGTGATGGACAGGGAAGCCTGGCATGCTGCAATCCAGGGGGCCACAAGGAGTTGGACACGACTGAGCAACTGAACTTAAACGAAGTATTTTTTAGTATACAATATTCATCTTTTGGGGAGAAGGCAATGGCACCCCACTCCAGTACTCTTGCCTGGAAAATCCCATGGACAGAGGAACCTGGTAGGCTGCAGTCCATGGGGTCACTAAGAGTCGGACACAACTGAGCGACTTCACTTTCACTTTTCACTTTCATGCATTGGAGGAGGAAATGGCAACCCACTCCAGTGTTCTTGCCTGGAGAATCCCAGGGATGGCGGGGCCTGGTGGGCTGCTGTCTATGGGGTCGCACAGAGTTGGACACGACTGAAGCGACTTAGTAGCAGCAGCAGCAGCATTTGTCTTTTTCGTCTGTATCTTTGCTAGATGCCTAGCTCTCAGATCAAAACCTTGATATCTGCCCATTTCTTAAATCTTGTTGGTATATGGATTTCCTACTGCTCACCTTATATTCTGAAAGTAACCTAACAACACATTTTTTATTGACATTTCATTTACCCATTGGAATAATCTGATTTTTCCTATGTAAGCTTCTTCTGTTACTCTGGGACAAGTATCACATTTTGAATCATCTTTCCATACTTTCATTTACTTTCCCCACATTACCTGTGTGTTCTCATCCCTAAGTTATCTCTAAAATAAGATTTTAGTGTGAGATTTCTATAGACTCTTTCTTTTCTTTTGTACCTCATTCTGCATATCTGCTGTCTCTACACTTGAGCCACAAAACTACACAAGATACTGAGTTATAACAACAACTGTTATCATTTTACAGGAAAAAAAGTCCATCTCCTGCTCAGTTTATGTGACACTTCCTAAATGTAATGCCATTTTTTAAATTTGTATAAAATTCTTTATATTATTGCACACCTAAGCCAGTGCTCCTTGAAACTTTTTCATTTGGTTTTACTTATTCATAGATCCATACTTTATTCTTAATCTGTGATTATTCTATTTTATTTGATTCTGACAATTTCCATACTTGACCTCTGATTAGCATGTCAGTTCTGCACTTTCAGCATACATACTTTGTGATACACATAAGCCCTTATGTGACTATAATCTCCTCATAACAAATATTAATTCATATAATATCCAAAAACTGTTGTCTTATCAAGTCTTTAAGTATCTACTCCACTTTTGAAACATGTCTCTAAATGATGTCAGAAATGCTTAAAATCTCACAATCATGAATCCACTGTCCTAATGTCAGTAAGGATGACTGGTATTTCTTTGCTGGAATTTAATTATTTAATTTCAAAAATAATATATAGATATTTAGTGATGATGATACAGTTATGATTGTGACAGACATCATGTTCTGACCTCTCCCACATCCATGACACCTCTTCCCACCCTGAACAGCACTGATGGGTTTTGGGCAAATTGTTTTCACAGTCATCTCTGAGGATGATCCCTTAGAAATTAAAACAATCAAGACATCAGTTTTGTTGTTGTGTTCATTAGAAAACTTGTATTCTTTTGGACTCTGTGGGAGAGGGAGAGGGTGGGATGATTTGGGAGAATGGCATTGAAACATGTATAGTATCATATATGAAACGAGTCGCCAGTCCAGGTTTGATGCACGATACTGGATGCTTGGGGCTGGTGCACTGGGACGACCCAGAGGGATGATACGGGGAGGGAGGAGGGAGGAGGGAGGAGGGTTCAGGATGGGGAACACGTGTATACCTGTGGCGGATTCATGTTGATATATGGCAAAACCAATACAATATTGTGAAGTTAAAAAATAAAATTAAAAAAAAGAAAAAAAAAACTTGTATTAAGTGATATTCCCTTCTAGAATTAAAAATTACAAAAGAAATTTAAATAATATAATTACCAATTACATTTTGAACTGTGGCATTGGAGAAGACTCTTGAGAGTCCTTGGACTGCAAGGAAATCAAACCAGTCAATCCTAAAGGAAATCAGTCCTGAATACTCATTGGAATGACTGATGCTGAAGCTGAAGCGCCAATACTTTAGTCACCTGATGTGAAAAACTGTCTAATTGGAAAAGACCCCGATGCTGGGAAAGATTGAAGGCAGGAGGGAAAGGGGATGAGTGGAAAAGGATGAGGTTGTTGGATGGCATCACTGAGTCGATGGACATGAATTTGAGCAAGCTCTGTCAGTTGGTGATGGACAGAGAAGCCTGGCATGCTGCATTCCATGGGATCATAAAGAGTCAGACATGACCGAGTGACTAAACTGAACTGAACTGATTAAATTAGTATAAAAAACCACATACATATATCAGTGTAAACATATGTGTATATACATGCATAGATATGTACGTTTATCATAATTTATAACAATTTAATCAATATTAAAAATATATATACAAACATTAAATCTCATTTAATTATGGAGAACATAGCAATTGTGTTACACATTGATATTTGAAAAGTAGATTAAATTGTCAAAATTAGCAAAATTTGTAAATATTCAAGATATACATTCCTGAGACAGTTTGTTTAATGATCATAATACTTTTTGTTTCAAATTTACAGTCTTTTTTGTTTCCCAGTAGAATCTATAATGTATTTGAATACATTTTCAGAACTTAGGAAGGATTTCATGAGGCCCAAATGGATGATATACTTTATTTAGATCTATATGCAGTTCTTAATGCATGTTAAGAAAGTCTAATACAAATAAAATAATTCTTTCATCTATTGCACTGCCATATGTGCACTATCCATGAGCATTGCACCAACAGAATCTTTCAGGCACATCCAGTTTAGTTTCACTCAGTTGATTTTACTAATGAGGTAAACAAATCATTTTTTACATGCAAAAGTGGCAGAAGTTGTGCTTTTCCTCTTGTTGTGTCTGCATTTCTATTGTGAAGATGATATTTATTCATGTAATTTAAGAAAAGGAAAAAATAAGGCTTCTTTTTGAAATTCAGCTCTATAGAGACTAATACTTTCTCTGTAAATACATTTTTATTACTCAGGATTAACTTAAAATAATATCTTTCATTTTAATTAGAAGTAGCAGTTAACAAAACATACCAAGTCAAAGACTAAAAATAGTAATTTAAGAGTCAGAGGCAGAGTCTTATTGCCACCTCTCTTCTTGGAGATCTATTATAAGGAATAGAATACATCTGTCAGTTCCCTAAAAGTGTAGAAATAATGTTGAGTGATTATAATTAGGAATATTGATTAAATTACCTCCTAAAATAACTTGGTACTCTGTATATAAATGGCATATATTCATATTTAGCTTAGTTAAGTGGATTTAATTAGAATGAATATTGATCCCAGGCAACTGTATGGGAACATTTGGCCACAGTGATTACTGGAAAGCAGGCACTTGGGAGGATGGGGAGAGAAGCATATTCTCTCCATCTGTTTTATTCCCCCCATTTATATAGTGACTTCATTCAGTTCATCAACTGAGAATCAATATGGTAGAAGCCATACTACCAACAATGCTTAGGCTCAGATTTCCATGTTTTTATCATCAAATCAGCACTCCTCATTTTGTATATGTTTGGATTTCTAAAAACCAATCAAATTGGAGATGTCTACCTCTGTCTACCCCTTGCTCATAAATATATTAATACATGCACATGTGTGCATAGAAACATACATTCCCATACATTTATTTCCCTCTCAAATTCAATTTTACAAATGTCCCAGATATTTATTATTCTCTTTCTGACTATACCTCACCCTGTATGATAGTCTCTAGGTCCATCCATGTCTCTGTAAATGACACAGTTTTGTTCTTTTGGATGAGTAATGTTTCATTGTATATATGTACCACATTGTCTTTATCCTTCCATCTATTGATGGACGTTTAGGATGCTTTCATGTCTTGGCTATTGTGAACAGTGTTGCACTTAAAAATGAGGTGCATGTATCTTTTTGAATTATGGCTTTCTCTGCATGTGTCCCAGGAGTAGGATTGCTGGGTCATCTCATAATTCTATTTTTAGTGTTTTTTTTTTTTTTTTTTTTTGAGAAATTTCCATATTGTTCTCCATAGTGGCTATATCACTTTATATGCTCACCAGTGTGGGAAAGTGCCCTTTTCTCCACACCTTCTCCAGCATGTAGTTTATAGATTATTTTGATGATGGCAATTCTGATAGGTGTGAAGTGATACCTCATTGTAATTTTGATTTGCATTTCTCTAATAACTAGTGATATTAAAGTATCTTTTCATGTTTTTCTTGGCCATCTGTATGTCTTCTTTGGGGAAATGTCTGGTTACATATTTTGCCCATTTTTTTATTTTTATTTTTTGGTACTGAGGTGCATGAGCTGTTTGTATATTTTGGAAATTAACCTCTTGTCAGTGGTTTAATTTTCAAATATTTTCTCCCATTCCAACTGTTGTTTTTTTCATCTTTTTTATGATTTCCTTTGCTGTACAAAAGCTTTTAAAATTAATTTGGGGCCCATTTGTTTATTTTTGTTTTTATTTTCATTACTCTAGGAGATGAGTCAAAAAAGATCTTTCTGCCTCTATGTAATTTAAAATCATATCTAGGACAGGATATATAACTATGATATTGGTATTTTGTGTGACATTTATTCCTATCAAATGGCTCTGATAATACTTCTCAGTATAGAACATGAAACAAATGATATATTTTAACTTCTTCTATCATAATCAAAGCATTATAATGAGTAAAGTATAACAGGATCATTGAAGAGATGTTTAATTAAAATGGAAAATGCAGTTATCAAGATAATTCTTATATCTTAGCTGGATAGTATTTTTTTGCAATTTTGTATTCCATTATTCAATGTTATCTAGCCTGAGAAATAAATCTCTTTATTCTGTATCAAGCTGACTTCTGTGCCTTGTGGTTGGTTTGGTCAATGTGAGCACTGAGGGTCTGAGGGAATAAGAGGAGTTAGGTTAATTACTGATAAGATACACTGATGGAATGGATACTGTTAATAGGCTCTTGTGTATGATTTGTTATATGGTCTGTATATCATAGGGTGATATATGACAGTGCTATGTAACATACATAAGTAGAAAAATATTCTAGGTCTGTTTGGGGGAATTGATTCAGTTGACTAAACAGGTGTTTCATTTTTTTTTTTTATTTCATTGCCAAATTAAAGTTAGTTTGTACCTGCATCCTCTTGATGGATTGATCTCTTTGAAGGACTCTGTAATATAGCCACAATGAATCTTTCTTCAAGTGTTTTACAGCCATTTACACAGTGACTATTTATTAAGAAAAGGAAAATATTTTTAATGTTCACACAGTTATAAAGTATTACTGATGCCAATTCCTGAAAACCATTAACACCAGCCACAAGTGAAGTTTCTTGATTTATGGACTGTTGCTGTGAGACTGCTTCCCAGATGGTCCAGTGGGGCTGTGACCTGCACCACTACTAAGAGTGTTTTTTAGTTCCAGACTGTATGGTCAAAAAAGGTATAATTTAAAAACTGGAAAAATTCCTACAATGATTCTTGATCCACAGAGTGATATTATGAAAGGAAGAACCAGATAGTAAGTCCTTGGAACTGTCTCTCATCTTTGTTGTTTTTATTCAGTTGTTAAGTTGTGTCCAACTCTGTGATCCCATGGACTGCAGCATGCCAGGCTTCACTGCCCTTCACTATCTCCTGGAGTTTGCCCAAACTCATGTCCACTGAGGGTCTGTCATCTATATCCTTTTATGATCAAAAGGGAAGAAAATGCAATAGAGTATCTCTGAGCAATTTCAGAAATTAATGCAAAAATCAAGGATTTTAAAAATGCAGGATTAATAATTTATATCTCATATGGGTTCACCTTTTGCCTGTGTAAAGTAAAACAGTTTGTGGAAGATGACTATTATTATATAATAAATCTGAAACTACTTCCAATCATAGTTCCTAGGTAATATCCTGCAGAAGCAAATCAGAATAGACCCAGACATCTGGTATGTACCTCTTAAGCTAGTGAATGAATTCAATTCATATCAGCAAAAGTAATCAGAAGCAATATATATTCATGTGGCAAATAACATTTTTATATATCCATTCCCTTTGTCTCTCTTACCATGCTTGTTTCATATTCAATGTAATAGTACCTTTGATCAACAAACTCATTTTACGACAATGTATAATCATACAGAATTTATAAAGATTAATATGTGCCTATCAACAAGAAGTAACTGGCTTGGTACAATGATGGAATAGCATTTTAGGTGAGATAATAATGTGTCTGAGGTCAGAGTTATTTCCTCAGTTCAATTCAGTTTAGTCTCTCAGTCATGTCTGACTCTGCACCCCCATGGAATGCATTATACCAGACCTCCCTGTCCATCAGCAACTCCTGTAGTTTACTCAAACTCATGTCCATGGAGTCGGTGATGCCTTCCAACCATCTCATCCTCTGTCATGCCCTTCTCCTTCCACCTTCAATCTTTCCCAGCATCAGGGTCTTTTCAAATAAGTAAGTTCTGCTTATCAGGGGGCCAAAGTATTGAGTTTCAGCTTCAGCATCAGTCCTTCCAATGAATATTCAGGACTGATTTCCTTTAGGATGGATTGGTTTGATCTCTTTGCAGTTCAATAATCACGTATAGATGTAAGAGTTGGACTATAAAGAAAGCTGAGCACTGAAAAATTGATGCTTTTGGACTGTTATTAGGGAAGACTCTTGAGAGTCCCAAGAGACTGCAAGGAGATCAAACCTGTCAATCCTAAAGGAAATGAGTCCTGAATATTCACTGGAAGGACTGATGCTGAAGCTGAAGCTCCAATACTTTGGCCACCATATGCAAAATACTGATTTATTTGAAATGACCCTAATGCTGGGAAAGATTGAAGGCCGGATAAGAAGGAGATGGCAGAGGGTGAGATTGTTGGATGGCATTACCTACTTGATGGACATGAGTTTGAGCAGTCTTCGGTACTTGATGATGGACAGGGAAGCCTGGCGTGCTACAATCCATGGGGTAGCAAAAATTTAGAGATGACTGAGCAGCTGAACTGAACTAAGTGGCAGGAAGAAATAAACTACAAGTGTCAGATGTTTTTTCCCATTCTCAGCAATACGTGAACCGTGAACTTCCAGATGTTCAAGCTCGTTTTAGAAAAGGCAGAGGAATCAGAGATCAAATTGCCAACATCTGCTGGATCATTGAAAAAGCAAGAGAGTTCCAGAAAAACATCTATTTCTGCTTTATTGACTATGCCAAAGCCTTTGACTGGTGGATCACAATAAATTGTGGAAAATTATTCAAGAGATGGGAATACCAGAGCACCTGACCTGCCTCTTGAAAAACCTATATGCAGGTCAGGAAGCAACAGTTAGAACTGGCCATGGAACAACAGACTGGTTTCAAATAGGAAAAGGAGTACATCAAGGCTGTATATTGTCACCCTACTTATTAACTTATATGCAGAGTACATCATGAGAAACGCTGGACTGGAAGAAGCACACGCTGGAATCAAGATTTCCAGGAGAAATATCAATAACCTCAGATATGCAGATGATACCACCTTTATGGCAAAAAGTGAAGAGGAACTAAAAAGCCTCTTGATGAAAGTGAAAGAGGAGAGTGAAAAAGTTTGCTTAAAACTCAACATTCAGAAAACTAAGATCATGGCAACTGGTCCCATCACTTCATGGGAAATAGATGGGGAAACAGTAGAAACAGGGTCAGACTTTATTTTTTTGGGCTCCAAAATCACTGCAGATGGTGATTGCAGCCATGAAATCAAAAGACGCTTACTCCTTGGAAGAAAAGTTATGACCAACCTAGATAACATATTTAAAAGCAGAGACATTACTTTGCCAATAAAGGTCCGTCTAGTCAAGGCTATGGTTTTTCCTGTGGTCATGTATGGATGTGAGAGTTGGACTGTGAAGAAAGCTGAGCGCCGAAGAATTGATGCTTTTGAACTGTGGTGTTGGAGAAGACTCTTGAGAGTCCCTTGGACTGCAAGGAGATCCAACCAGTCCATTCTGAAGGAGATCAGCCCTGGGATTTCTTTGGAGGTAATGATGCTGAAGCTGAAACTACAGTACTTTGGCCACCTCATGTGAAGAGTTGACTCACTGCAAAAGACTCTCATGCTGGAACGGCTTGGAGGCAGGAGGAGAAGGGAACGACAGAGGATGAGAAGGCTGGATGGCATCGCTGACTTGATGGATTTGAGTCTGAGTGAACTCTGGGAGTTGGTGATGGACAGGGAGGTCTGGGGTGCTGTGATTCATGGGGTCGCAAAGAGTCAGACATGACTGAGAGGCTGAACTGAACTGACTGATACAAAATTAAAAAGAGGTTTCTTTTAAAATACTGTGTTGCCATGATGACACCTGGTGCCACCTTTTCTTAATTTTTCTCAAACCTTCAGCTAACTAATGTGTTTTTCCTATGGAAATGATTTACTTAAGGTATGTTAATAAACTATGTATTTATCCTAGACTCTGTTTCCTCAAGTTGGTTCTGCCTAAGATTCAGAACTGATAATGGCTCAAGAAACTAGTATGTTTTACTCATACAATTGCTCTCCTAAAGTGTAGTAATGAGACTATGTATTTGCTTGGATACCTTCCTTTCTTAAAGGTTCATGTCAATCATTTTATGGCCTGGAATGACTCACTTTGTGCTAATGTTATCTCAAAATGCATGTTGTGAGTGAGGGACCTGGTGTCACTCTCTGTGCTTTGAGATAGTCCCTTTCTCTAATTAGCAGCCTGCTAGTTGGTATGTACCTTCCTGCTAAAGACTGGCAGGGAGCACTCTTTCTGCCCCCTTATCATGTCTATGTCAGAAGCTTTCTCTATGTCTTTTATACTTTAATAAAACTTTATCACACAAAATCTCTGAGCAATCAAGTCTTGACTCTGGCCCTGGATTAAATTTCTCTCCTCCAGAGGCCAAGAATCCCAGCATCTTTCACGGCTCAACAACAACCTTTCAGTATTTTGTTTTAGTAACCTTAACAGACTAAGACCACATACTTGGAGTTTAAATGGAAACAAAGAAATCCGCCCCCCACCAAAAAAAAAAAAAAAAAGCCCAATAGAAGCTCTAAAATGTTTTAAAAATATTAAACGTGATTTCAAATTGTAAAATATCTTAAAAATACAAGGAAAAAAAAAACGAACACAGAGAATCAATTTAGCAAAAAACAAAACAAAACAAAACAGAACAAGCGACTGTAAGCATTTCCCAGCATTGAAATCCAAAATTCGTCTTTTAGAGGGGTTAGCACCTATTTTTGGAGAAGGCAATGGCAACCCACTGCAGTACTCTTGCCTGGAAAATCCCATGGATGGAGGAGCCTGCTAAGCTGCAGTCCATGGGGTAGCTAAAAGTCGGACACAACTGAAGCAACTTAGCAGCAGCAGAAGCAACAGCAGCACCTATTATTAAAAGATGCCTACTCTTTGGAAGGAAAGTTAATGACCAACCTAGATAGCATATTCAAAAGCAGAGACATTACTTTGCCAACAACCGTCCATCTAATCAAGGCTATGGTTTTTCCAGTGGTCATGTATGGATGTGAGAGCTGGACTGTGAAGAAGGCTGAGCACTGAAGAATTGATGCTTTTGAACTGTGGTGTTAGAGAAGACTCCTGAGAGTCCCTTGGACTGCAAGGAGATCCAACCAGTCCATTCTGAAGGAGATCAGCCCTGGGATTTCTTTGGAAGGACTGATGCTGAAGCTGAAACTCCAATACTTTGGCCACCTCATGTGAAGAGCTGACTCATTGGAAAAGACCCTGATGCTGGGAGGGATTGGGGGCAGGAGGAGAAGGGGACAACAGAGGATGAGATGGCTGGATGGTATCACATACTCGATGGATATGAGTTTGGGTAAACTCCAGGAGTTGGTGATGGACAGAGAGGCCTGGTGTGCTGCAATTCATGGGGTCACATAGAGTCGGACATGACTGAGCAACTGAACTGAACGGAACTGAACTGAGCACCTATTATACAGAGTGAAATAAGTCAGAAAGACAAATATCAATATCGTATACTAATGCATATATATGGAACCCAGAAAGATGGTACTGATGAATTTATTTGCAGGGCAGCAATGGAGAAACAGACTAATGGACATGGGGAGGAAAGGAAGGGGAGGATGAAATGCATGAAGAGAGTAACATGGAAACTTACAATACAATATGCAAAATAGATAAGAATAGGAAATTACTACATGATTCAGGGAACTCAAGCAGGGGCCCTGTAACAATTTAGAGGGATGGGGTGGGGAGGGAGATGGGAGGGAGGTTCAAGAGGTAGCGGAAATTGGAGTATTTATGGCTGATTCTTGTTGATGTTTAACAGAAAGCAAGCTTCTCTAAAGTAATTATCCTTCATTAAAAAGTAAATAACAAAGCAAATATGACCCTACAATTAACAATACTTAGTCATAATGGCATATATTCTCTTTTGATGTTCAGGTTTTAATATCTACCTATAGACAAAGCAAATACGACTTAGTTTTAAATACTTAGAACTTTAACACTCTGGCTGCAGGAAATAGGAGCAGGCTTCTACAAAACCATCTGTGGAAATGAAAGCTGATTCCAGTCCCAGGAATCCTTGCACATTTTTTGGGGAACCAGCTTCCATCTACTCCCAGTATTCATCACCTCACTGAAAGTATGGAATTCTCATAGCATGCTTTTTACTTCTATTTGTGCTGGTCACCTGCAGGAGCTAAGACTCTTAGGTCATCCTTTATTACAGAAACTTACCCCCCTAAAGTGGCTGCTTAATATAGGGTGAAAAGAAAGTGTTAGTCACTGAGTTGTGTCCAACCTTTCACAACCCCATGGACTGTAGCCCTCCAGGATCCTCTGTCCATGGAATTCTCCAGGCAAGCATACTGAAGTGGGTAGCCATTCTCTTTTCCAGATGATCTTCCTGACCCAGGGATGGAACCTGGGTCTCCCGCATTTCAGAGAGATTCCCATATAAGCCACCAGGGCCACTCAATATATTGTTCCCCAATTCCTATATCCCTTTTACAGTGCCTTTTGGGACTCACTGTCCATCAGTCATATCTTTTACCTCATCCTCTTCTCTGACCTTCTGCTAAATTCTTGGCATCAAAACTGACTCTTTATTGAAGCTACTTAAAGGACACTGCTTAAATCATGAAGAAAGATAAGCCACTAGTAACAACTTTCCTAATTTTCAGTCTCAATCGCTTACCTCTCCATTAAGGAAATAAATCAGTAGGAAATCCCACCTATGATTGTTCTCCTATCACAATAACTACTAATGTACCTGCATTTGTGCCCACACAATCTGCATTCCCTATTGCGAGTAAAAATTAAATATTTATTCTACAGTTTGAAATAAATTCTTCACTATTTCCTTCCCAAGGACATTTCTCCAACAGTTGTTTTCTCAGTGTTGTATCATCTGTTATTTGGTAAATTTTATCATCTCCTTGAAGCCTCCTTGAAGTCTTCTCTTATCACTTGATTTAGATATATCATGCACTCCTTAAGGTTTATCAGTCTATTAAAATGTATGTTTCTTTTTATTCCATCTCATTTATACATTTTCTCTAATAATATTGGAGTGAGTTCTCATTTCTGTGTACTTTTTAAAATCTAAATAAACCCATTTACACTTTTGACATCAAATATTAATACTATGTTTAGAAAATCCCCAAATGTATAAATGTCTCTACTATGAAATCTTGTATATTCAATAGATACTCAAAATTCTACCTCAGATTTCTAATAAGTCCCCAAATAAAATTTTTAAAAATTATACATCTGACCCCTTCCTAAACTAATCTTGGTTTCACTGCAGCCTTCCATATCTTGTTAAGTTGACTCTCTGATTTTCTCAGGCCAATAATCTTATACTATTTTGAATTATTCCTGTCCTGTCTAACTCATCACTAAGTCTTGTTAGATACAACATCTATCCAGATCCTGATTACATCTCATCCACTTTCCTGCTAGGATTTTGGTCCAGTCCACCCTCACCGTGTGAGGGTTTCAATAGTTTCTAAATTAGTTATTCTTACTTCTGTTCTTTTCACCCAAACAGTCACCCTCTGAGAATGTATTTTAGATCATATCATTCCTCTGCTCAAAATCCTACTTTAGTTTTACAGTTCAGAAAGAGTAAAAGCCTATGTACTACAACAGTCTTCAGCACACTATTATGATGGAACAATCTGATGCCTTATCAGCCTCATGCTCTGTCAGTGTGCTCCATCAACACTGACTTACTAGCTCTTTGCTAACAAACTAAGCATGCTCTTATTTCAAGACCTTCTACAATTTTCCCTGCATTCAACATTCTTTCTCTAGACACCAAAGTGTCTCATTGCCCTTCTTCTTCATATTATTTAGGTCTCTGCTCAACTGTGACCTTAGCAGTGTCTTTTACCTATCTGGTACCAAAATATGGCACGAGAAAGGAGAAAACTATAAAGATGTTGAGAAAGTGGAGCATATGTATTCTTGGACCTGTGTGTCCACGCCACATTGAAGCTGGTGAAAAATAGAGCACATTCTTCTTGTGGTCTGATTCCACAGTTAGAAATCCGGAAGAACAAGGTTATGTCAAGAGTCTCTGTGACCCAAGACCAAAAGGCTGAGGGAGACTGAGCTACCTTAGACCATGTGTCAGTCATTGATCCAAATGTTTTTGATTTCTAAATCATGGTCATGTGACACTACAGGAGGCTAGGATATCTCTGTAATAGCCACTCTCACAGTCTTCAACTGGGGCTGTAGAATTTAACTGCTGCTGCTGCTGCTGCTAAGTCGCTTCAGTCATGTCCGACTCTGTGCGACCCCATAGACAGCAGCCCACCAGGCTCCCCTGTCCCTGGGATTCTCCAGGCAAGAACACTGGAGTGGGTTCTGATAAGGGCTGGGTGGACTAGCCACATATATTTGTGTGTGTGTGTGTGTGAGTGTATTCTTTTTTTTAATATAAATTTATTTATTTTAATTGGAGGTTAATTACTTTACAATATTGTATTGGTTTTGCCATACATCAACATGAATCCACCACAGGTATACACGTGTTCCCCATCCTGAACCCCCCTCCTACCTCCCTCCCCGTACCATCCCTCTGGGTCATCTCAGTGCATCGGCCCCCTAAGACCAGTTTAGGACCTCATTTCCAATCTCCCATAAAAATCCACATGGTAAAATCAGGGAAATTCAGAAAAGCAAACAGTATATAGCTGTATTAAACTACAAACAAGATGGTTTCATATCGTGAAACTTTTCTGGCTTGTGTGGCAGCATTTTGATGTTATAAAGTGTGAAGTGGAAACATGTTTGTCAAAATCTCTTAACAGAACTCAGAAAGCTGTCCCCTATAGCAATGTAAAGTAATATATGTATATATAATATATAGGGTATTGTACCTTTAATATCATGTATATATGATGTGCATGTGTGCTCAGTCATATCTGACTCTTTGCAGCCCCATGGACTGTACCGCTTCAGACTCCTCTGTCCGTGGGATTCTCCAGGCAGGAATACTGGAGTGGGTTGCCATTTCCTTCTCCAGGGGATCTTCCCAATCCATGGATCAAACCCATATGTCTTGAATCTCCTGCAGTGGCAGGTGTAATTCTTTACCACTGAGCCACCTGGGAAGCCCAATACATGATAGTGTATTTCTAAGAAATGAAAATTTTTTAAATCGCCCATCTTTCCCCAGTATCTTCCTTCCAGTAATATTTATCTCGAGGTTCTTTTTCAAACAACAACAAAAAAAGAGTAGTTATTTTCCATACGAGTACCATGAGTTAAGGGTTTATCTAACTGTATAACTCTCATCAAAGTCAATGTATCTTTTCTAGGTTAAAAATATCTCAGTTACAGGGTATAGCTGACCCCTCAGAACACAAAAAGTTATTCATAGAATAGAAAAAAATGATACTGAGTCACACAATGTATGCTTACATATAATTAATTAGTGTAAGAAAATATGGATTGATATTATTTTAAAACTTAAAAATATTTTATAAATGATATTTTTAGTTAAGGGAAAGTGTTTCTTTTTTTTTTTTAACTTTTTTTAGTGATAACAAACATTCCTTGTCCTTATAGGATTTCACCAAGATCTTAGAAGTACCTAATTAGAATCTGAGCATAGAAGTAGTGGATAGTTCTTTGTGTTTGTACGGTGTTTTATATAATGTATAAATTCTTAATCCAAAGCTTTCAGGATCCTGTTGATTGAGAAATGTAATTGGAAGAAGATGTGTATTAGAAAATTCTATATGTTATTAGTTTAATTTTTTATTAGATGTTTTATAAATAAGGGGAGAGGTAATAAATTATTCTTTATCCATATGAGTTATGTTGTGGTCACACTACCTTTGCAAAATCAATTTGATATTTGTGCTTATATAGGGGGTTTTATGGTAATCAAACATCAGACTTGATTTACTTTAAACTTAACCATTGGCTACTAACCTCTCTCTGGTTACCTCTGAGTACTTAGTTAATAAGTTTATTATTGTGACAATCAGCCTATATCTTTCACTATAACTTTCCAATTATCAGCTCCTTGGGGAGAAAATTTTGGCTGGTCTAGAAAAATTAGCTTTGCACATTCAGGAAGTTATTATCCTTCTAGGTTTCTTGTGGTGTATTTGATTTTGTTTTGGCTTGTTTTGTTATTGTAACCTCTTTTTGAACAGGAATATCCCACCCCACCCCACCCGACACCTACCAATCTATTGTTCTGTTGGAATGTAGAGTGGGGTTTCTTTTTATCCCAGATGGAGGCAGGGAGGCTATGTCATACAGGTGACAAGAGATCAGATTTAGTGGAAACAGAGATCTGTCTGTCAGTACTAATGTGCTTGTGGCTTTGCCTCTACTCTGCCACTTCCTTCTCCAACTCTGCCACTAGCAGCTGAAATAAAGATATTATTCCATCATTGCTTCTTTATTCAGTTTTTTTAACTTCCAGTTGCTACCACGAATTCTATAAAATGCCCTAGTTTTAGAAGCTGTTACTTAAGATTACCCTGCTAGTCACTGCTGTGTTTATAATTCCATTTTTACTAAACTATTTGCACAATTATAACTTTAAACATGTGTCTACAACCATCAAGAATATCACCAAAGTAGTATTCTTCACATCAGGTCTTCTTTGTCAGTCACAAAACCTCCTGGAGAGACTGTCAATAAAGTTTTCCCTCTCCATTTATCATTCTGACCCAGCAAAGACCAACTGGCCCTTGACTGTCTCAGTCAGCTTTTGTTTCATATTGATTAATCTATTTATAACTGTAATAACATCAGCATTTCAAATAGCAAGTTTGGGATTTTCAATAATTACTTAAGTCCTTTCTGCTGACCTGTGTCTTTTGCATGGTGAACATTTGGCTGAGATCGGTTCTTTCTCAGCTAAGCCACAGCAGATTCAGTGGGGTTTCTTTAGGAAGCGAGTATGTCTTCTAACAGTTTTTAGTTGAGTAAAACTGCAGTTACTTTTATTTTATTCCTTGTACCTTAGTGGATCCCCAAACTATTTGATGCATGCATGTGTGTGATGCATTATTTTTTCTTCTACGGTACCTGCTGCTGCTAAGTCGCTTCAGTCGTGTCCGACTCTGTGTGACCCCATAGATGGCAGCCCACCAGGCTCCTCTGTCCCTGGGATTCTCCAAGCAAGAACACTGGAGTGGGTTGCCATTTCCTTCTCCAATACATGAAAGTGAAAAGTGAAAGTGAAGTCGCTCAGTCGTGCACGACTCTTAGCGACCCCATGGACTGCAGCCTACCAGGCTCCTCCATCCATGGGATTTTCCAGGCAAGAATACTGGAGTGGGTTCCCATTGCCTTCTCCATCTATGGTACCTAGGAACTTTAAATATTTTTCACTTTAGAAATTTTTATTTTATTGGTCATTGAGTTTACTTGCCAGATTAATTTTTATTATAATTTGTTCAATCAACATTTTTCAGGGACTGAGATTTCCAATTTTAAAAAGATAAAGCTCTTCTGGTTATTTATTCATTGCCAAAGTTGAAATTAAAGTATAAGTGATGCTGTGACTCAATTAAGGAAAAATAATCTAACATAGAGACAATTTTATTAAGAAAAGGTGGTCCTTACTTATTAGATATAATTTTAGTGGAAAGAATTTTATTTTATTTTTTATTTTCCATTTATTTATTTCTTACTTTATTTCAGCCAAAAATTTAGACAATGACTCTGAATTTCCAGAAGTCAAAAAGAAACAATCTGAAGTCAATTAATACATTGTAATTTGGCCTTAGATTAAAATAATTTTTATTTCTTTATTTCCTTTAATATAAATTTATTTATTTTAACTGGAGGCTAATTACTTTACAATATTGTATTGGTTTTGCCATACATTGACATTAATCCACCACAGGTGTACATGTGTTCCCCATCCTGAACCCCCTCCTACTTCCCTCCCCATCCCATCCCTCTGGGTCATCCCAGTGCACCAGCCCCAAGCATCCTGCATCATGCATTGAAACTGGACTGGTGATTCATTTCACATATGATAATATACATGTTTCAATGCCATTCTCCCAAATCATCCCACCCTCGCCCTCTCCCACAGAGTCTAAAAGACTGTTCTATACATCTGTGTCTCTTTGCTATCTCGCATACAGGCTTATCGTTACCATCTTTCTAAATTCCATATATATGCGTTATTATACTATATTGGTGTTTTTCTTTCTGGCTCACTTCACTCTCTAAAATAGGCTCAAGTTTCATCCACCTCATTAGAGCTGATTCAAATGTATTCTTTTTAATGGTTGAGTAATACTCCATTGAGTAATACTCCATTGTGGAGAAGGCAATGGCACCCCACTCCAGTACTCTTGCCTGGAAAATCCCATGGATGGAAGAGCCAGGTAGGCTGCAGTCCATGGGGTTGCTAAGA
The DNA here is from genome assembly GCF_032452875.1 of Bos javanicus. NCBI lineage: Eukaryota > Metazoa > Chordata > Mammalia > Artiodactyla > Bovidae > Bos > Bos javanicus. The sequence goes on along the minus strand of NC_083883.1, from coordinate 8,958,427 downwards.
GTTGGATACGACTGAGCGACTTCACTTTCACTTTTCAGTTTCATGCATTGGAGAAGGAGATGGCAACCCACTCCAGTGTTCTTGCCTGGAGAATCCCAGGGACGGGGAGGCCTGGTGGGCTGCCATCTACGGGGTCACAGAGTCGGACACGACTGAAGTGACTTAGCAGTAGCAATACTCCATTGTGTATATGTACCACTGTTTTCTTATCTATTCATCTGCTGATGGACACCTAGGTTGCTTCCATGTCCTGGCTATTATAAAGAGTGCTGCAATGAATATTGGGGTACACATGTCTCTTTCAGTTCTGGTTTCCTTGATGTGTATGCCCAGCAGTGGGATTGCTGGGTCATAAGGCAGTTCTATTTCCAGGTTTTAAGGAATCTCCACACTGTTCTCCATAGTGGCTGTACTAGTTGGCATTCCCACCAACAATATAAGAGGGTTCCCTTTTCTCCACACCCTCTCCAGCATTTATTGTTTGTAGACTTTTGGATAGCAGCCATCCTGACTGGGGTGAAATGGTACCTCATTGTGGTTTGGATTTGCATTTCTCTGATAATGAGTGATGTTGAGCATCTTTTCATGTGTTTGTTAGTCAGTTGTATGTCTTCCTTGGAGAAATGTCTGTTGAGTTCTTTGGCCCATTTTGTGATTGGGTCGTTTATTTTTCTGGAATTGAGCTGCAGGAGTTGCTTATATATTTTTGAGATTAATTCTTTGTTGCTTCATTTGCTATTATTTTCTCTAATTCTGAAAGCTGTCTTTTCACCTTGCTTATATTTTCCTTTGTTGTTCAGAAGCTTTTAAGTTTAATTAGGTCCCATTAGTTTATTTTTGCTTTTATTTCCAACATTCTTGGAGGTGGGTCATAGAGGATCCTGCTGTGATTTTTGTCAGAGAGTGTTTTGCCTATGTTCTCTTTTAGGAGAACATAGGGTTTTCTGTGTAGAGGATCATATCATCTGTAAACAGTGAGAGTGTTAGAAAGTGCTCTAGTTTCATTCTTTTACAAGTGGTTGACCAGTTTTCCCAGCACCACTTGTTAAAGAGATTGTCTTTTCTCCATTTTAAATTCTTGACTCCTTTGTCAAAGATAAGGTGTCCATACGTGCATGGATTTATCTCTGGGCTTTCTATTTTGTTCCATTGATCTGTATTTCTGTCTTTGTGCCAGTACCATACTGTTTTGATGACTGTGGCTTTGTAGCAGAGCCTGAAGTCAGGCAGGTTGATTCCTCCAGTTCCATTCTTCTTTCTCAAGATTGCTTTTGCTATTCAACGTTTTTTGTATTTCCATACAAATTGTGAAATTATTTGTTCTAGCTCTGTGAAAAATACCATTGGTGGCTTGATAGGGATTGCATTAAATCTATAGATTGTTTTGGGTAGTATACTCATTTTCACTATATTGATTCTTCTGACCCATGAATATGGTATATTTCTCCATCTATTAGTGTCCTCTTTGATTTTTTTCACCAGTGTTTTATAGTTTTCTATATATAGGTCTTTTGTTTCTTTAGGTAGATATATTCCTAAGTATTTTATTCTTTTCGTTGCAGTGGAGAATGGAATTGTTTCCTTAATTTCTCTTTATATTTTCTCATTATTAGTGTATAGGAATGCAAGTGATTTCTGTGTGTTGATTTTATATCCTTCAACTTTACTATAATCATTGATTAGCTCTAGTAATTTTCTGGTGGAGTCCTTAGGGTTTTCTATGTAGAGGATCATGTCATCTGCAAACAGTGAGAGTTTTGCTTCTTCTTTGGAAAGAATTTTAAATGTGAAAATCTGCTGTACAAAATTTCCTTTAAAAAAAAAAAAGCATAATACTGCCACTATGATTGGAATTTTATCACAAATATTCCCTATTCTTAAATAAATAAAAACAAAAATGGCATGAAATTAGTTTCCACAATATGAAATTATTTACAGCAGCAGCAGACCAAGGTCTTACATAAAGGCATCAAAATATGTGTGTCTGGAAAGCTGGGAACTTACGCAGGTGGACTCCATAGCATCTGGAGGTCGACAGCTGGTTATTATGTACACCTAATTTACCAGAGTGGTAAATACTGAGAGTGGAGAGATCAGTTCACCAAAGGTCTATGGTTCAGTAGGTTTAGCACTTCATGCTGAAAATAAAATGTGGAATAAATTAGGAAAAAACCTTTTCCACACTGCCTCACTATGAAAAGAACTCCCATGGTAGAAAAAGGCACTAAATGAAGTGTCTCTGATCTAATTATGTGGATTGTAATAAGCCTAGTCTTTATATGCTTTATGAAGCTATTGTAATAACATTAATGGGTTTAACCATGTAACAATCCTGGACAAATGGCAAATCTATTTTCACTATCAAATTATGCATATATGTGGAAATTTAGAAAGATGGTAACAATAACCCTGTGTACGAGACAGCAAAAGAGACACTGATGTATAGAACAGTCTTATGGACTCTGTGGGAGAGGGAGAGTGTGGAAAGATTTGGGAGAATGGCATTGAAACATGTATAATATCATGTATGAAATGAGTCGCTAGTCCAAGTTCGATGCACAAAACTGGATGCTTGGGGCTGGTGCACTTGGACGACCCAGAGGGATGGTATGGGGAGGGAGGAGGGTTCAGGATGGGGAACACATGTATACCTGTGGCAGATTCATTTCAATATTTGGCAAAACCAATACAATATTGTAAAGTTTAAAAATAAAATAAAATTTAAAAAAAAGAAAAAAGAAAATAAAAGAAGATTAAAAAGGTGAAAAAAATTATATTAAATAAAAATGGACTAAACACTAAAAAAATAAAATAAAATAAAATAAATTAACAGTTCCTGCTGATGGGATATTATTGGAGAAGGCAATGGCAATCCACTCCAGTACTTTTCCCTGGAAAATCCCATGGATGGAGGATCCTGGTAGACTGCAGTCCATGGGGTCACTAAGAGTTAGACACAACTGAAGCAACTTAGCAGCAGCAACAGCTGTTGGGATATTACAGGAAAATTACATCAATCAAAATTCAGAGCATGTAGACAAAAAATAGTTTATAAAGGAAACACAGAATTTTGGATTAAGCTTTATGGTCAGTCATTTGTGTTAATGCAGGAAATATAGCTAATATTTGAGAATACAAGAATACAGAGTCAGTAATTAGAGAATTAGCTCCTTTCATTGTATTAGTCATTAAGGAAAATGATTACAAAATACAGCCTACCATCTAATCTTAAAAGGATAATTAAAATCTTATATATAAAACATATATATTTATTTTATTCAATTTTTTATATAATCATCAAAATCTTAATAAGAACAACATCACTGAGGATAACCACCAATAAATCTCAACCAGGATTAACTAAATACTCAGATAAATTGTTCTTGTTCATGCCTCATAGCATGTGATATTTATTTTCTATTTAAATCAGTTTTACTGAACTAAGTTTTACATTCCATAAACTTCACTGCTTTTTTAAGGGGGAATTTCAATGAGCTCTGACAAATGTATTCAGTTGTGCAGCTGCTACCAAAATCAACGTATAGAATATATCACCACAGAGGCTTACACTATCTATGCTATTACACATCATCCCCCTCCCTCAAACTCATCACTTGGCAACGGCCATTCTGCTCATTGTACTCATAGATTTTTTTTTTCTCTAGACATTCTATAAATGCATTTGTGCAATATGCATCCTCTCTGTTCAGCTACCAATTTGTGTTTGAGATTAATATATTTTGTGGCATGTATCAGAAATTTGAGCTTCCCTGGTGGCTCAGATGGTAAAGAACCTGCCTGCAATGCAGGAGACCCAGGTTCACTCCCTTGAGAAAGGAATGGCTACCCACTCCAGTATTCCTGCCTTGAGAATTCCATGGACAGAGGAGCCTGGCATGCTACATTCCATGGGATTGCAAAGAGTTAGACAAGACTGAAAGGCTAACATTTTCACTTTTCACTTTCACCAAAAGTTTGATTCTTTTTAATTACTAAGAGAAATTATATAATCCTTTAAGGTGCACTCAAACTCACGGCTTCTGATACAACTTTAGACTTGCAGTTGTTCAGCTCTTTTAAAATCTTACCTATGTTCTTATGAGTGTTCTTGGTTTTCAAGGAAGGTTTTAGAGAGAAGTGGATCTTTATTAGGTGTGACTAAAAGCTTTGTAAGCTACCTTTGGCAAAATACAGAAAACCTTTTCCTTATTCTTACTTGCTTACTTTGTTCAAGCTGGAACTATTTCTTTAAAACGATCCTATATAATTTTCAAAACTTGAATATGCATTTGGTCAAACTAAGGATTACATAGTATTTATTTAAAAATTTGAGAGCTTAATGGCCTCCTCTTTTTCAAAGTATTTCAGAAACTATCCTGTTTTCATCTAACATCAAACCGACTAGCTACTCTCCAGGTGAAAATATCTTTTATTATTTATTTCATATTATCATGTGCTTATTTTAAAATTCTAAAATAGTATATTTGATTCCAATGCTTATAAGGTACAATCTTATTATTACAATGACTAAAGAAAAAGAAAGCAGTGATAGAAAAAAAAAAAAAAACATTCTTGACATAAATCTATTGTTGTTTGGTCTTTACCAGACATCCTTGAGATTCTAAAATAAACTGAGCTATAGATGTTTGGGCAACAACCAATCGATGCAATTGCTGGTAATGTTTTAAATATCTCACAATAAAGGCGTTTTTCTTTTTGTTTGGTATTTGTGGTTTTTGTTTGTTTTAGTACCTTTTTTTCGTAAGTATAATCACTCACAAACCTGGAGGTATAACTGTAACTGTTACACTCAATATTACAGAGTTATTAATACTTTTGGTGTCTAGATAGACACTGGTCTTCCTTAGCTCACAGTGCCTGAAAACATTCCAGTTGTTTTGAATCTTACTTTTTTCTTCCTCCTTTTCTCGCTCTCTAACCCTCTCTTTCCCTCTCCTCACCCTCTTCCTCTTTCTCTCAATCACTCTCTTTTTGAGGTCACCATATCTTTATTTTCCTCTTGTGTTTTTGACCTCTGTCTATATTTTCCTGGCTCCTTTCTTATTACTTTTAATGTCCATGAAACCCTGAGATTTCAACTTCCTTCCACTGTTCTATTGTGTTTAGATCTCCCTAGTCAATTCATATGTCACTTCAACATCCATAACCTCTAAATATAAATTTTTAGTCCTGAACTTCTATTCAAAATTCTGATTTCAAATTTCCATGTAGAATGTCTCCACGTGGATGCTTTAGCCTCAAACAAGCATTACATCAGCCCCATGTTTTACATTAATCCATTCGTGTGTAGGTTTTCCAATTTCTTTCAGTGATACTCTTGTCTCTTGGTGACCAGGTTCTAGAACAATGCAGCATTTTTCTTTTTGCTTTCTTCCTATAGTTGCCCTGTTGATTTTCTCTCCACATTATTATGCATCTGATATATATATATATATATATATATATATATATAAACTTTCTTTTGCAAACTGTGAGAGTTTTTGCTTTGTTCTAAACTTTTTTTTTCTTTTTTTTTAAATTTTATTTTATTTTTAAACTTTACAATATTGCATTAGTTTTGCCAAATATCAAAATGAATCCACCACAGGTATACCTGTGTTCCCCATCCTGAACCCGCCTCCATCCTCCCTCCCTATACCCTCCCTCTGGGTCGTCCCAGTGCACCAGCCCCAAGCATCCAGTATCGTGCATCAAACCTGGACTGCCGACTCGTTTCATACATGATATTATACATGTTTCACTGCTATTCTCCCAAATCTCCCCACCCTCTCCCTCTCCCACAGAGTCCATAAGACTGATCTATACATCAGTGTCTCTTTTGCTGTCTCGTACACAGGGTTATTGTTACCATCTTTCTAAATTCCATATATATGCGTTAGTATACTGTATTGGTGTTTTTCCTTCTGGCTTACTTCACTCTGTATAATAGCTTCCAGTTTCATCCACCTCATTAGAACTGATACAAATGTTTTCTTTTTAATGGCTGAGTAATACTCCATTGTGTATATGTACCATTGCTTTCTTATTCATTCATCTGCTGATGGACATCTAGGTTGCTTCCATGTCCTGGCTATTATAAACAGTGCTGCGATGAACATTGGGGTACACGTGTCTCTTTCCCTTCTGGTTTCCTCAGTGTGTATGCCCAGCAGTGGGATTGCTGGATCATAAGGCAGTTCTATTTCCAGTTTTTTAAGGAATCTCCACACTGTTCTCCATAGTGGCTGTACTGGTTTGCATTCCCACCAACAGTGTAAGAGGGTTCCCTTTTCTCCACACCCTCTCCAGCATTTATTGCTTGTAGACTTATGGATCGCAGCCATTCTGACTGGCGTGAAATGGTACCTCATAGTGGTTTGGATTTGCATTTCTCTGATAATGAGTGATGTTGAGCATCTTTTCATGTGTTTGTTAGCCATCTGTATGTCTTCTTTGGGGAAATGTCTATTTAGTTCTTTGGCCCATTTTTTGATTGGGTCATTTATTTTTCTGGAGTTGAGCTGTAGGAGTTGCTTGTATATTTTTGAGATTAGTTGTTTGTCTGTTGCTTCATTTGCTATTATTTTCTCCCATTCTGAAGGCTGCCTTTTCACCTTGCTAATTGTTTCCTTTGTTGTGCAGAAGCTTTTAAGTTTAATTAGGTCCCATTTGTTTATTTTTGCTTTTATTTCCAATATTCTGGGAGGTGGGTCATAGAGGATCCTGCTGTGATGTATGTCGGAGTGTGTTTTACCTATGTTCTCCTCTAGGAGTTTTATAGTTTCTGGTCTTATGTTGAGATCTTTAATCCATTTTGAGTTTATTTTTGTGTATGGTGTTAGAAAGTGTTCTAGTTTCATTCTTTTACAAGTGGTTGACCAGTTTTCCCAGCACCACTTGTTAAAGAGATTGTCTTTAATCCATTGTATATTCTTGCCTCCTTTGTCAAAGATAAGGTGTCCGTCTGTGCGTGGATTTATCTCTGGGCTTTCTATTTTGTTCCATTGATCTGTATTTCTGTCTTTGTGCCAGTACCATACTGTCTTGATAACTGTGGCTTTGTAATAGAGCCTGAAGTCAGGTAGGTTGATTCCTCCAGTTCCATTCTTCTTTCTCAAGATAGCTTTGGCTATTCGAGGTTTTTTGTATTTCCATACAAATTGTGAAATTATTTGTTCTAGCTCTGTGAAGAATACCATTGGTAGCTTGATAGGGATTGCATTGAATCTATATATTGCTTTGGGTAGTATACTCACTTTCACTATATTGATTCTTCCAATCCATGAACATGGTATATTTCTCCATCTATTAGTGTCCTCTTTGATTTCTTTCACCAGTGTTTTACAGTTTTCTATATATAGGTCTTTAGTTTCTTTAGGTAGATATATTCCTAAGTATTTTAATTGATCAAAAATGTTGTTATAGTTTCAGGTGGACAGCAAAGAAACTCAGCCATACATATACATGATATTAATACCTGCCCTTCTTAGCAATGTTACTATATTTACTCTAGCTTAGGCCAATGTCACTCCAGTTTTGAGGTACTCCAGTTGTTTCTTTTGTCCCTTTTCTCCTCTTCTCCAACCCCTTCTGCAAGTTTTAGATATATTAATCTTAAAAAAATCTCATAAGACAATATTATTATTATTATATTTTCTTAGCAATAAAAAGAAGGAAGTACTCTTCATTCTACGACTTAGATGAGCATTATGCTAAATGAAAGAAATCAATTACAAAAGACCACACATATTGCATGCTTCCATTTATGTGAAATGCCTAGTATAGTAAATTTATAGATATAAAGTAGGCTAGCAGTTGCCATTGGGAGGGGTAGGGAAATGGAAGAATGGGCAGGGACTGCTAATGGGCACAGTATTTATCTGGGTGTAAGGAAAATGTTCTAAACTTACAGTGTGGTAAGAGTTGTACCTTATGAATTTTGGTATATGAATTATATATCAATAAAGATTTTTTTATCTATTTATTTTTTGCATCATGTTTTATTTGTTTTCTTTTTTTATTCAAATGTTTTTTTTAAATTTTATTTTATTTTTAAACTTTACATAATTGTATTAGTTTTGCCAAATATCAAAATGAATCCGCCACAGGTATACATATGCTCCCTATCCTGAACCCTCCTCCCTCCTCCCTCCCCATACCATCCCTCTGGGTCGTCCCAGTGCATTAGCCCCAAGCATCCAGTATCGTGCATCGAACCTGGACTGGCAACTCGTTTTTTACATGATATTTTACATATTTCAATGTCATTCTCCCAAATCTTCCCACCCTCTCCCTCTCCCACAGAGTCCATAAGACTGATCTATACATCAGTGTCTCTTTTGCTGTCTCGTACACCGGGTTATTGTTACCATCTTTCTAAATTCCATATACATGCGTTAGTATACTGTATTGATGTTTTTCCTTCTGGCTTACTTCACTCTGTATAATAGCTTCCAGTTTCATCCACCTCATTAGAACTGATTTAAATGTATTCTTTTTAATGGCTGAGTAAGACTCCATTGTGTATATGTACCATAGCTTTCTTATTCATTCATCTGCTGATGGACATCTAGGTTGCTTCCATGTCCTGGCTATTATAAACAGTGCTGCGATGAACATTGGGGTACACGTGTCTCTTTCCCTTCTGGTTTCCTCAGTGTGTATGCCCAGCAGTGGGATTGCTGGATCATAAGGCAGTTCTATTTCCAGTTTTTTAAGGAATCTCCACACTGTTCTCCATAGTGGCTGTACTGGTTTGCATTCCCACCAACAGTGTAAGAGGGTTCCCTTTTCTCCACACCCTCTCCAGCATTTATTGCTTGTAGACTTATGGATCGCAGCCATTCTGACTGGCGTGAAATGGTACCTCATAGTGGTTTGGATTTGCATTTCTCTGATAATGAGTGATGTTGAGCATCTTTTCATGTGTTTGTTAGCCATCTGTATGTCTTCTTTGGGGAAATGTCTATTTAGTTCTTTGGCCCATTTTTTGATTGGGTCATTTATTTCTCTGGAATTGAGCTGTAGTTGTTGCTTGTATATTTTTGAGATTAGTTGTTTGTCTGTTGCTTCATTTGCTATTATTTTCTCCCATTCTGAAGGCTATCTTTTCACCTTGCTAATAGTTTCCTTTGATGTGCAGAAGCTTTTAAGTTTAATTAGGTCCCATTTGTTTATTTTTGCTTTTATTTCCAATATTCTGGGAGGTGGGTCATAGAGGATTCTGCTGTGATGTATGTCAGAGAGTGTTTTGCCTATGTTCTCCTCTAGGAGTTTTATAGTTTCTGGTCTTACATTGAGATCTTTAATCCATTTTGAGTTTATTTTTATGTATGGTGTTAGAAAGTGGTCTAGTTTCATTCTTTTACAAGTGGTTGACCAGATTTCCCAGCACCACTTGTTAAAGAGATTGTCTTTAATCCATTGTATATTCTTGCCTCCTTTGTCAAAGATAAGGTGTCCATCTGTGTGTGGATTTATCTCTGGGCTTTCTATTTTGTTCCATTGATCTGTATTTCTGTCTTTGTGCCAGTACCATACTGTCTTGATAACTGTGGCTTTGTAATAGAGCCTTTTTTTGTTTTTTTCCATACTCTTGCCTACAACATTTTGATGCCTATTTTAATGTCAAGGTTCAAACTAGGACAATTTACTAACAGAAGCTTTAAGTTGGCTGGCTGTAAATAAGAAAGAACTCCACATTATTCAATTTGATTCAGTGGCTGAATAAGGAGAAATAGTTGTAGATACAACTGTGCTTGTACCTGTAGATGGATGAGAAATGCAAGTAATAAATATTTCAAATGCAATTTTTAATCTTGGCCTATGGGACCAGGTTTTGAAATTTAATATTTAAACATAAAGCACTTGTACCAGAAGTTCCATTCAGGATGAAGAGAGCCAAAACTAGCCAATAAAAAAGAGCCACATAAGTGGGGTGGGGTTATCAAGTCAAGGATGACACTGAACTGAGTTAGATAAGGTCAGGAATTATTTAAATTATGATTAGAAGTAATAGTGTCTTATATATTCTTATAGAAGTGAGTTCCAAAAGTGAGTTTTACTAAGACTTACTCTTAAATGTCAAAATTTATTGAAGCAACATGGAAATTCTTTTCAAATCTCATTTTAGGCAACTTGTGCCTTAATGAGTAGCAATCCATCAGGTTAAATACCAAAGGCTCAGATAGTATATCTACTTAACTCACTGAGTGCTACAAGAGTGATTTTCTGTGCCAATGCCACTACCTAATTAAAAGTTCAGTTTCTTTCATAGGTGCATGGTCAGGCCACTCAAGATGGCTATTTTCTTGCTCTCTGTCCATACACTGCTTGACCAATGCCTGCTTAACCTGCACCCTACTTGCATTACCGACTTTCCTACACATTTGATGCATGTCCCAGCTAGTGATGGTTTCAGGCTTAAATCAGGATTTTCTACTATGATTGGCAAAGGGGCAATGAGGCATGTGCCCACCTGCTGGTTTCCTTGGTCATCAATGAGCCAACTTGACATCAATTCCCCTAAAACTGGTAACCTCCTTCCCCTGGAGGGGAAGAACATCACCAAGTCCTGCACACGTACTACAGCACATGGTGGGGTATGGATCCAGGACCATGCTTCAGACATGTGTGATCCCTGATGCATTAAACCACTGATGAATCTGTCCCTGACTTTGGGCTCTTTCTTTCATCTTAAAGCTGGGAAAGGGCTTCCCTGGTGGCTTAGATGATAAAGAATCTGCCTGCAATTCAGAAGACCTGGGTTTGATCCCTGGGTGGGGAAGACCCCCTAGAGAAAGGACTGGTAACCCATTCTGGTATCCTTGCCTTGAGAATCCCATGGACAGAGGATCTTGGCGAGCTACAGACCATGGGGTCACAAAGAGTCAGACACAACTTAATGACTAACACACACACACACACACACACACACACACACACACATTAAATGAATGATCCACCAAGTTTATTTTTGAATTTAAACTTATTTATTTTAATTAGAGGCTAATTACTTTACGATATTGTATTGGTTTAATTGAAAGATATTCTAATTAAAGCTGGGAAAGTATAGGGCTTGTAGGCCTGTGGGATGCATAGCAATAGCAGCAAATATTTCTTTTAAATTTTTATTTTATTAACTTATTGTTGATTCAAAAGTTTATATTAGTTTCTGGTATACAACAGTGATTCAGTTATACCTATATATAATACTTTGCATCTACTGACCCCAAACTCCCAATTCATCTCTCCCCTGACCTCTTGGCAACTACAAGTTTATTCTCTATTTCTGTCAGTCTGTTTCTATTTTGTAAATAAGCTTATTTGTATTATAGTCTGTTTCTGATTTGTAAATAAGTTTATTTGTATTATATTTTAGATTTCATATATAAGTGATATCCTGACGTTTGTCTTTTTCTTTCTGACTTACTTCACTTGGTAGGATAATCTCTAGGTCCATCCATGTTGCTGCATATGATACTGTTGTTCAGTCACTAAGTCATGTCCAGTTCTTTGTGACCCCATGGACTTCAACACACCAGGTTTTCCTGTCTTTCACTATCTCCTGGAATTTACTCAAATCCATTTCCAGTGATTCAGTGGTGTTATCTAACCATCTCCTTTTGCCTTTAATCTTCTCCAGCATCAGGGTCTTTTCCAATGAGTTGGCTCTTCACATCAGGTGGCCAAAGTATTGGAGTTTCATCATCAGTCCTTCCAATAAATATTCAGGGTTGATTTCCTTTAGGATTGACTGGCTTCATCTCCTTGCTTTCCAAGGGACTCTGAAAAGAGTCTACTCCAGCACCACAGTTTGAAAGCATCCATTCCTCAGTGGCCAGCCTTCTTTATGGTCTAACTCTCACATCCATACATGGTTACTAGAAAAACCGTAGCTCTGACTGTACAGACTTTTGTTGGCAAAGTGATGTCTCTGATTTTTAATATGCTGTATTGGTTTCTCTCTTTTTATGGCTGAGTAGTAACCCACTGTAAATCTGTACCACATCTACTTTATCCATTCATCTGTTGAGGGATATTTAAATTGCTTCTATGTCTTGGCTGCTGTGAATAGTGCTTCAGTGAACATAGGAGGGAATGTATCTTTTTGAATGATAGTTTTGTCTGGTTATATGCTGAGGATTGAGATTGCTAGATCATATGTCAACTCTGTGTTTAGCTTTTTGAGGAAACTCCATACTGTTTCCACAATGACTACACTAATTTACATTCATACCAACAGTGTAGGAGGGTTTCATTTCCTCCACATCCTCTCCAGCATTTTTTATTTGTAGACATTTTAATGATGGGCTTTCTGACCATTGTGAGGTGGTACCTCATTGTAGTTTTGATTTTCATTTCTCTAACTAGTGATGAGCATCTTTTCATGTGCCTGTTGGCCATCTGTATGTCTTTTTTGGAGAAATGTCTATTTAGGTCCTTTGCCCATTGTTTGATTGGGTTGTTTGTTTTTTCATTATTGAGTTGCATGAGCTGGTGTATATTTTAGTCATTGCTGTTGAAATCACTCATAAAGCTAAATGACTATGCAGTATGTTCGATTAGGGTATAAAACTTACTTTCAAAATCATCCTACAATGAAATTCTCAAGTTCCTTTCAGTCCTTAAAACATTGCCTAATAAATATCAAAAACTTTCTCAAAAGTTATTGTAATGTTTAAAGTAATAAATTATTCCACAATTAAAATTGTCTTTTGAATTGTGCTCATAGTATATGTAAAACAATGTCTAATTCTATAAAAATTATCCATGCTGAAGAAATACTTCTTTCCATATCTGAGCATTTTCTAACTGAGAATCTTTCCATGTATAATGCTTCTCTCTCTCTCTCTCTCTTTAAAATTTATTTACAGGTGTCTAGGCTTTGAAGTCCATTCATCTAATAAAACTTTAACCAATGATTCTATTTCAGTAAATTGTTTCCTTTCTAAAATGCAGTAGAATAGTTTGCCTTTAATATTCCAACAGCATTTAACAATGCTCCTCATTATTGTGAGGGTTTTTTGAGTATTTGTTTTTAATTGGAGGATAATTACTTTACATTATTGTGCTGGTTTCAGCCATACATCCACATAAATGAGCCACAGGTATACATATATCCCCTCCCTCTTGAACCTGCCTCCCATCTTCCACCACATCCCACCCCTCTAGGTATTCATAGAGCACTGGGTTAAGCTGCCTGCGTCACACAGCAAATTCCCACTAGATATCTGTTTTACATATGGTAGTATATATGCTTTTATTCTACTCTCTCAATTTGTCCCACCATATCCTTCATGCACTGTGTCCACAAGTCGGTTCTCTATGTCTGCATCTCCATTGCTGCCCTGCAAATAGGTTCATCAGTAGCATCTTTCTGGGTTCCTTTTTTTTTTTTATGGGTTCCTTATATATGAATTAATATACAATATTTGTCTTCCTCTTTCTGACTTACTTAAGTCTGTACAATAAGCTCTAGGTCATCCACCTTATTACAGCTGACTCAAATGTATTCTTTTTATAGCTGAGTAATATTCCATTGTATATATGTACCATATATTGGGGAAGATCCCCTGGAAAAGAAAATGGCTACCCAATCCAGTATTCTTGCCTGGAGAATTCCATGAAGAGAAGAACCTCTTGGGCTACACTCCACTGGATCACAAAATGTTGGACATGACTGAGCAGCTAACACTTTCACCATAATTTCTGTATCCATTCATCTGTCGATGGACATTAGGTTACTTCCATGGACTAGATATTATAAAAGAGCTGCAGTGAACATTGTGTCTCTTTCAATTATGGTTTTTTCAGGGTGTAGGCCTAGTAGTGGGACTGTTGGGTCATATGGTAGATCTATTACTAGTTTTTAAGGGACTCTCCATACTCTTTGATTCACCTCCTAAAGTAATGGAAATAAAAACAAAAATAAATAAGTGGGACTTAATTAAACTTAAAAGCTTTTTCTCAGCAAAGGAAACAATAAACAAGACTAAAATACTAGCTCAGAATGGGAAAAAAATTGCAAATGAAACAACTGACAAAGTATTAATTTCCAAAACATACAAGGAACTCATGCAACTCAATACCAATCAAATAATGGGCAGAAGATCTAAACAGACACTTCTCCAAAGAAGACATACATCTGTGTCTCTTTTGCTGGCTCACATATAGGGTCATCGTTACCATCTTTCTAAATTCCATATATATGCTTTAATATACTCTATCGGTGTTTTTCTTTCTGACTTACTTCACTCTGTACAATAGGCTCCAGTTTCATCCACCTCATTAGAACTGATTCAAATGCATTCTTTTTAATAGCTGAGTAATATTCCATTGTGTATATGTACCACAGCTTTCTTATCCATTAGTCACAGATGTAAAGAACAGACTTTTGGACTCTGTGGGAGAAGGCAAGGGTGGAATGATTTGAGAGAATAGCATTGAAACATGTATATTATCATATGTGAAATAGGTCATCAGTCCAGGTTCGATGCATGAGACAGGGTGCTCAGGGCTGGTGCACTGGGATGACCCTGAGGGATAGGATGGGGAGAGACGTGAGAGGGAGGTTCAGGATGGAGAACACATATACACTCATGGCTGATTCATGTGAATGTATGACAAAACCTACCACAATATTGTAAAGTAATTAGCCTCCAATTAAAATAAATAAATAAAAAATAAAAACTAACATGAAACTTAAAAAGAAAAAGACATACAGATGGTCAACAAACACATGACTATGCCTTTTTTTTTTTAATCTGTAAGGTCCAGTTGTAAATTCCCCAAAACAGAAATACAATCTTATATGTCTTCATTCCTTGAATAATGTTCATTGTAATCTGAAGGGAGGTGCAGAGCAAAATTTTTGATACTTTCATGGCTGTTAGGTTGATCTCTGTTCCAGTCTGCAATGCATGTTTTAGTGAAAGCATATTAATATTTTGATATAAGTTAAATATTGGCTCTGAGAACTGCAGTACACTGACCACAGGACACAATAATGACAGCACCAAAATGCAAATCAAAATAAGTAAGCTATAACTTTAGGTATGCCTGTAGTCTGTGATAATTCACCTACTTCTTTGTCACATATCTCTTAGCCCAAAACTCAGATTATTTACTGATACAAGATTTTATCATTTTATGACTAGATTATCCCTATAGCTCTCAAATTTCTTGAGTTTAAAAATAACCTATTTACTTTGTAAAATGCTTGACTCTTTATATGAACCTACCTTTTATTGTCTCTTAAGTAAAGAATGATTCTTAATCATTTCAATGTATATATATATTTGCTCTATGTGTGTTGAGCTCATTCACTTTTCTCTCATTATACAAAATTTCTTAACATATCAGTACTTACTACATTCTTACATTATTACTGTTTTTAATCATCCCATAAACATGGAAAATGGTACTGCTCATCTAGATGTTTCTTAATTTTTTTATTAAAATAACTAAGATGCAGAAATTAGTAAATAAAATATGAATTCCCCTAGTATTTCCTTAAATCAAATTCCATACTAAAGTCCAGACAAAAGTAAATGTTACTAGTATTAACATGAAAGTGAAGTGAAACTGTCAGTTGCTTAGTCATGTCTGACTCTTTGCGACCCTATGGACTGTAGACCACCAAGCTCCTCTGTCCATGGAATTCTCCAGACAAGAATACTGGAGTGGATGGCCATTCCCTTCTCCAGGGGATCTTTCCGGGCTAGGGATCAAACCCATGTGTTCTGCACTGCAGGAAGAGTCTTTATAGTCTGAGCCACCAGGAAAACCCAGTGTTAACACAAGTCAGTTTAATTTGAAATGCAGTAAACTGCAGAGCCTGTCTTAAAGATCTTACACATTGTCCCAATAAAAGAAAATAGTTAGGTTTATAGATAAACTATATGTTAAATGCCACCTGAAAGCAAGCAAACTATCAGTGTAGTGAAGGAGAGTCATGATTTACTCCACAATGTCTTATGCATATAAGGCATTTTGTACTGACAACCAAATGTTTCCTATTTTCCAAAGCTTCAAATAAGGATCATTACCTGTTCCTAACTACCAAAGGTTCTAACCAAGATTTACACCAGCACATACATGTTTAATAAAGGCAAAAACGGGTGAAAGGTCCAGCAGCTTTCTCTACCTAAGAAATCACATTTTGGTCTTTAAATGATTTTGAGTTTATTTTTGTGTATAGTGTTAGGAAGTGTTCTAGCTTCATTTTTTTGTACATAGCTGTGCACTTTTCTAAGCACTCCTTATTAAAGAGACCATTTTTCCTCCATTATATGTTCTTGTCTCCTTTGTCAAAAATAAGTTGCCGAGAGAGAATAGCACTGAAACATTCATTGAATTCAGTTCAGTCAGTTCAGTCATTCAGTCATGCCCAACTCTTTGCGACCCCATGCCAGGCCACTGTGTCTATCACCAACTCCGAGAGTTTACTCAAACTCATTGAGTTGAGTGATGGCATCCAACCATCTCATCCTCAAATTAGATAGCCAGTGAGAATTTGCTGTATGATGCAGGCAACCCAAAGTCTGTGCTCTGTGATAACTTAGAGGGGTGGGATAGAGTGGGAAGTGGGAGGGAGGTTCAACAGAGAGGGGACATATGTATACCTATGACTGATTCATGAAAATTAGAGATACTGAAGGAACATTTTGTGTAAAGATGGGCTCGATAAAGGACAGAAGTGGTAGGGACCTAACAGAAGCAGAAGATATTAGAAGAGGTAGCAAGAATACACAGAAGAACTATACAAAAAAGATCTTCAGGACCCAGATAATCATGATGGTGTGATCACTGACCTAGAGCCAGACATCCTGGAATGTGAAGTCAAGTGGGCCTTAGAAAGCATCACTACGAACAAAGCTAGTAGAGGTGATGGAATTCCAGTGGAGCTATTCCAAATCCTGAAAGATGATGTTGTGAAAGTGCTGCACTCAATATGCTAGCAAATTTGGAAAACTCAGCAGTGGCCACAGGACTGGAAAAGGTCCATTTTCATTCCAATTCCAAAGAAAGGCAATGACAAAGAATGCTCAAATTACCACACAATTGCACTCATCTCACATGCTAGTAAAGTAATGCTTAAAATTCTCCAAGCAAGGCTTCAGCAATACGTGAACTGTGAACTTCCAGATGTTCAAGCTGGTTTTAGAAAAGGCAGAGGAACTGGAGATCAAATTGCCAACATCTTCTGGATCATGGAAAAAGCAAGAGAGTTCCAGAAAAACATCTATTTCTGCTGTATTGACTATGCCTAAGCCTTTGACTGTGTGGATCACAATAAACTCATAAAAGAGAATGAGATATCTCATAAAGATATGAGAATACCAGACCACCTGAGCTGCCTCCTGAGAAATCTGTATGCAGGTCAGGAAGCAACAGTTAGAACTGGACATAGAACAACAGACTGGTTCCAAATATGAAAAGGAGTACATCAAGGCGGTAAATTGTCACCATGCTTATTTTACTTCTATGCCGAGTACATCGTGAGAAACGCTGGGCTGGAAGAAGCACAAGCTGGAATCAAGATTGCCGGGAGAAATATCAATAACTTCATATATGCAGATGACACAACCCTATGGCAGAAAGTGAAGAGGAACTAAAAAGCCTCTTGAGGAAAGTGAAAGAGGGGAGTGAAAAAGTTGGCTTAAAGCTCAACATTCAGAAAACTAAGAATATGGCATCTGGTCCCATCACTTCATGGGAAATAGATGGGGTAACAGTGGAAACAGTGCCACACTTTATTTTTTTGGGCTCCAAAGTCACTGCAGATGGTGACTGCAGCCATGAAATTAAAAGAAGCTTCCTCCTTGGAAGGAAAGTTATGACCAACCTAGATAGCACATTCAAAAGCAGACACTACTTTGCCAACAAAGGTCCATCTAGTCAAGGCTATGGTTTTTCCAGTGGTCATGTATGGATGTGAGAGTTGGACTGTGAAGAAACCTGAGCACTGAAGAATTGATGCTTTTGAACTGTGGTGTTTGAGAAGACTTTTGAGAGTCCCTTGGACTGCAAGGAGATCCAACCAGTCCATCCTAAAGGAGATCAGTCCTGGGTGTTTATTGGAAGGACAGATGTTGAGGCTGAAACTCCAATACTTTGGCCACCTAATGCAAAGAGCTGACTCATTAGAAAAGTCCCTGATGCTGGGAAAGATTGAGGGCAGGAGGAGAAGCAGATGACAGGATGAAATGGTTGGATGGCATGACTGAATCAATGGACATGGTTTTGGGTGGACTCCAGAAGTTGGTGATGGACAGGGAGGCCTGGTGTGCTGTGATTCATGGGGTCACAAAGAGTCAGACACAATTGAACAACTGAACTAAACTGAGAAGGAATTCTTGACATTTTGAGGCAAAAAAGAAGGAAACAGAGGCAGAGAAAACTTATATACCTGGACTTTGTAGAATTAGGAATATGGGCTGTAATTTCAGTCAAATGTTAATTTTTTAAATTAAAGATAATTATGTATGATGAAAATACTTCATGGGAAGTCTGTGAAATTGCAAAACCTGAAACTGGGCATTTATTTTATAAATAGCCCCCTGTTTTTCTTATCTAAATTGTAGTCTTTGCAACCCTACCTGTATTATTTTTCATCTTTGGCATAAGAATACTTCTTAAGGCGGGGCGGGGGGGGGGGGCGTGGGGAGGAAAAAGGCATGCAAGAAAACCCCAGTATTTATTGCTGGGACTTATTTTTCCAAGTGTGAAATGAAGTCTGGAGAACTGAGACTTGACAAACTGTTTAAAATACTTAGAGACAGAAGCTGTCACTGACGACTTCTGCAGTAATGCTGGTGAGCAATTATTTCAGTATCAGAACCCAGACTCCCCCATTAATTTCCCAGCCCTCTAAGTAGGCGAACCCATCTGTGAATGCCTTCAATCTGTTCCAACATGTACCTGTGTTTGTTATTACTCAGATGGGTGCACATCGTCCAGCTGTGACACAAATTCACAAATCAACTGTCAGGAAGTTGTGAAGACAAAGATGTAGGAAAGCAATCTCAAGTTTGAATACACTTTGACTCATAAAAATATAAGAATTAATCCTTTTATTGCTAAATGCTATAGTTTATTAGTGGCCTTGTATAAATGCCTTTATTAGCAAGTTGTATGTTATGGTTATTGTAATCTACTCTTTAGGAAAGGTCTCTAGTTATTTTGGGTTCCAGAAAATAACTAGAAATGAAGAGAATAGATTTTATTTTCTTACACCTTATTAGAAATAACTTGCAAGATTATATGTGATTTTTTGTTTATCAAGAACAAATGAATAATTGTGGTAAGTAAATAAGAAGATACATAATAACAAAAACCATGAAGCCACAGAGATGAAATTGTTCCTCAGCTGAGATTAGCTTTAAGAAGTATGTCAAAGATATTTAATCAATAATGTTGTCTATTATGTTTTTGAAGATTTTTAAGCAATCTACCCATTGTTAAAGACCCAAATAAATATCTCTGCTCCTTAACACTTCATTGATTATTCACAGCAAAGTTAATAATTATCAATCATCACTTCCAATTATTATCAGTGTTACTCCCATAATCATTTAATTATTGTACAAATTTGTATGTGTCACGTACTGCCTGGCATAAATCTTTTCTGAGTTGAGTATTTATCATTCTAACTACTTTGCATAATCTGTTGACAAGAGCATCATTGTTCATGACTAAACCTATATATTCCTTTTTTATTGTCTTTTAAAATGAAAAAAATTTATGTAGTAAAGATTACTTTCCATTTACAGTTATTAAAAAATATTGGCTATATTCCCCATGTTATACAATATACTTTTGTGTCTGTCTTACACCCAATAGTTTGTACCTCTTAAATCCCCTTTATTGCCTCTCTCCTTACTCCCCACAGTTTGTTTTCTATATCTTTGGCTCTGCTTATTTTTTTAATATTCACTACTTTGTTGTATTTTTCAGATTCTACATATAAGAGAATCTCATAGAGTATTTCTCTTTCTCTGACTTATTTTACTTAGCGTAACACCCTCCAAGTCCACTGATGTTGTTACAAGTGGTGTAACATCATTCTTTTTGTGGCTGAGTAATATCCCATTCTGTAACTTTTTTATCCATTCTATCTATTGATGAACACATAGATTACTTCCATATCCTGACTATTATAAATAATGCTACTATAAATATTGAGGTACATGTATCTTTTTTAGTTTTTTTTTTCAAATATATGTGAGTGTGGAATTTATAGGTCTTATGATAGTTTTAGTTTTTTTCAGAAATCATAATACTGTTTTCCATAGTGGCTGCACCAATTTCCATTCCCCCCAACAGTGTAGGAGGATTCCTTTTTCTCCATATCTTTGCCATCATTTGTTATTTGCTAGTTTTTTCCTTATTGTGTCTTTTAAGATAGACAATCCGACAGCTGTAAGGTGATATCTCACTGTGGTTTTGATTTGCATTTCCCTGATGATTAGTGATGTTGGGAATGTTTTTATGTCTTATATTGACCATCTGCATTTTAAACCTATGTATTTTCATTCAGACACTTGTGGGTTTCAACAATGGCTCATACTATGACTTGTAATATGGCCTTTGATTATTTATCTTCCTTTGGCTTTAGTCTTCTCACATGAAATTACTAGTGTTAATATTACTTACTTCTAATTATGATGAGTATTGAATCAAATAAAGACTATAAATTCATTATAGTGCCTTAAATACAGTAGCTACTCAGTGAAAAATAATTATTAATGTGTTGTTGATATCAAGCAAAAGTTAGTCTAAAACCCTATACCCTACTCACTGATTGTTCCAATATGTTGTATGATACATTTCAGTATTTTCTGCTGGAAAACAAATCTATTAAAAAATTCAGCACATGACGGCAGCTGCAATTGATGCTACAACTTAATTGAATTCAGGATAATCTGTTGTCACTCTTCATGATCCATCTGGTATCCGTAGAGGCAAGCTGGTAAATTGAATACAATATTCTTGAGTGATACAGCCTTTGTATCCTTTAGATCCCAGAGAGGCCATTGATGTCTTCTGTCTTGCTCCATGATACAATATTACTTCTGATTTATTATCTTGGGAGTCAGTTACAGAAGCTTGTATTTAGTATCACTCTTTCTGATAGGCACACTGCATGATACGGGGATTTCAAAAACTACAAGGTACATCAATCCCAGTCATATCCTCTTGAGCCCAGGAAATGATTACAAGATGGTCTAGGAACCCAGTTTACCTACTTCTTGCTGAGCTGTGTGAAGAAATGTATTTATTACCTGGTCTAATCCAGTCAAACAGAGAATTATGATGATTCTTCAGATCTCCAGGTATTCATGTAACTCAGACATTGAAAGATCATCCTCTAAAATCTGGATGTTTTACTTTACCCAATGCAGTTATCCAAGTAAATAGCCATGAGGTCCTCTTGGAGGATGTCTGGAGGTAACATTTGCATGTGTTTCTTGAATGGTCCTTCCTCCTGGAGATCTGGCCTCCTTTTAAGTAAAAGTCTTCTGAATCTGAATCTTGAATCTGGGCAGATAACTATAACTTTATAAGAGTACAACCAAAAGTCTTATACCTGGTTTCTCCTGATATTATAAGCTAGGTGGTACCCTTTTGTACCACGTACTTCTTGTATTTATGGGCACTGTGTTCTTCTTCTATCCCCATAAGTATCTGTGGCTTAGACAAGCCTAGTCTAGTCTAACTCTGTGAGTCGAATCCCAGTTGTTCATTGCAATAATTACATCCTCCTGGCTTCTGGTGGTTGAGAAAATTTACTAGACCTTTTCACTTTGCAGTGGTATCATGTCTGTTTCTATTCAGTTCAGTTCAGTTGCTCAGTTATGTCTAACTCTTTGTGACCCCATGAACCACAGCACGAATCACAGCACGCCAGGCCTCCCTGTCCATCACCAACTCCCGGAGTTTACCCAAACTCATGTCCATCGAGTAAGTGATGCCATGCAGCCATCTCATCCTCTGTCATCTCCTTCTCCTGCCCCCAATCCCTCCCAGTATCAGGGTCTTTTCCAGTGAGTCAACTCTTTGCATGATGTGGCCAAAGTATTGGAGTTTCAGCCTCAGCATTAGTCCTTCCAGTGAACACCCAGGAATGGTCTTCTTTAGGATGGACTGGTTGGATCTCCTTGCAGTCCAAGGGACTTGCAAGAGTCTTCTCCAGCATCACAGTTTGAAAGCATCAATTCTTCTATTAATTGTTCCTAACTCTGTAACAGCCTCTCTTTCAGTTAGCCCTGGCTTACTGAGGAGAGGAACCGATGAACATTTTAATAATCCTGGTGTTCTTCTACACAGCGAGTGTTGATTTCCGCAGTGTTTCCCAGGGAATGTAACCACCTGGTGACATTTCCTGCCTTACCTATTTTAATCCCTCCAGGTGTCCTGCTTTCCCAAGGTTTTGAATCCTCTTTTCTCTCCTCATTAATTGCATGTTCACCCTTTTCCCAACTTTCATAAGCTATCTTTGCAGCCAGTTCATATCATCCCTGGGGTTCTTTACAAGATTTTAAAATGTATGTCTTTGAAGATGTCTCCTAAATAAATAAATTCCCCCATTTCAATCTTATATTCTGTCTCTCTGAATCAAAAAATCTCAGAATTAAATACTATTTGTATTTCCCCAGCTATTTAAGGTACATACGAATTAGGTCATTGAAGATTGTGTTCCTTTCCTTCATTATGAGGATCAGCAAATTTCCAGCTGGGTTATGCCACAACTAAACATCAATTATATGCCTAGTGTGTACAGCAGAGAAGGATGGGGCCAATTGTGAGGGGAAATATATTGTCTGAGGACAGATGTCCCTTTCTACATTGTAGAAAGTCTTGCTCCTAAAAGGGAGAGATGTGACACCTTTTCAAGCATCAAGAGTTCAGAGTCTAGGGTTTCAAAATTTCCTAGGTATCCTAAAGTTGGTTTCCCACTAGCATAAATTATTTTCCTTGATAAGGTATTATTAAACTTCTCTAGAGTTTGATTATTCTGACTGAGATATTTCCATCTGGTGAATCTCTAGATTGTTGGCAAAGAAAGGAATGAAAAACCAATTGAATTTTTTTGCTATAGTTTAAATAATTATGGACTTTAAAAATTTTTCTTGGAGTATAGTTGATTTACAATGTTGTGTTAGTTTCATGTGTACAGCAAAGTGATTCAATTATACATATACTACTCCTTTTTCAGATTCCTTTCCCATAAAAATTATTAGAGAATATTGAGTAGAGTTCCTTGTGTTATACAGTAGACCCTTGTTGATTATGTAACATATATAATAGTGTGTTAATCCTGAGCTCCTGATTTATCCCTTCCCCCCAACACATTTCCCATTTAGAAACCATAAGTTTCTTTTCAACATCTATAAGTGTGTTTCTGTTTTGTAAATAAGTTCATTTGTATCCTTTTGTAAATTAGATTCTACATATAAGCAATGTCATATAATATTTGTATTTGTCTTACTTTACTTAGTATGTTAATCTCTAGGTCCATTCATAATACTGCAAATGACATTATTTCATTTTTTATGGCTGAATAATATCCCATTGTATATGTACAACACATCTTCTTTATCCATTCCTCTTTCAAAGGACCCTTAGGTTGCTTCCATGTCTTGACTACTGTAAACAGTGTTGTAATAAATACTGGGGTGCATGAATCTTTTCTAATTGTAGTTTTCTCCAGATATATATCTAGGAATGGGACTACTGGATAATATGAATTCTCTTTTTAGTTTTTTGAGGAGCCTTCATATTGTTTTCCAGAGTAGCTTATATCAATATACATTTTCACCAACAGTGTAGGAGGGTTCCCTTTTCTCCACATCCTTTCCAGCATTTACTGTTTATAGACTTTTTGATGGCCATTTGACTGGAGGTAAGATATCTCATTGTAGTTTTGATTTTCATTCCTCTGAGAATTAGTGGTGTTGAGCATCTTTTCATGTGCCTTTTAGCCATATGTATGTCTTTTTTGGAAAAGTGTCTATTTAGATTTCCTGCCCATTTTTGATTGGATTGTTTGTTTTTTAATATAGAATTGCATGAGCTTTTAATATATTTTTGGAGATAATCTCATCAGTCACTTCATTTACAAATATTTTCACACATTCTATGGATTCTCTTTTTGTTTATGGTTTTGACAAAGTTTAAAGTCGTGAAGATGATTTTTAAAAAGCTAGGTTTGGGATCTACCTTAGAAGCTGGAGACAATTATGTGACGTTTTTAGAGAGTTGGATAGCTATGTGTCATTCAGTAGGTATTTATCTAGAGCCTGTATTGTGCTGTCTACATCAATACACTAGTCATATGGTGTCTGCCATAACTTTCCAAGTTGGTAGTGATATAATAAGTTTACCTGTGATGGATTCATTTTGATGTTTGGCAAAACTAATACAATTACGTAAAGTTTAAAAAAAAAAAAAACTGTAGAAGGAGAAGTCAGGGAGCTTGGCTTCTAACACTGAAGTAAGTGAAAAGTGAAGGACTTATTTTTAAAGAGTCTTAAGGGAGACTGTCTCTCCCAGAACTTGCTAGGATCCAGTTAAGGTAAGGAGACAATTAGGCAATGCTTTGAGATAGTGTTGATGATGTCAGAATGGTGTTGATTAAAAAGAGGAGTCCAAAACAACATAAAAAAATATTTGACAGACAGAAGTGGTGTTTGACCTAAGATGAGGAATACAGAATGTTAGGAATGAAGAGACAGCAGATATATAAAGAAGGAATTCAGAGCTCAAAACTAGGACAGAAATATAAATACAGTTTGACGTTGGTATATTACAGGTCAAACTGTATTTATATTCCTATTCTAATTTTGAGCTCTGAATTCCTTCTTTACATATCCTCTGTCTCATTTCTGTGTACTTGCTAAGTCACTTCAGTCATGTCCAATTCTTTGAGACTCTATGAACTGTAGCCCTTATTCTTCAAACCCCACTTCTACATACCAGTCAGTGCTAATAATTCTGAATATTAAATTTGTGCAATTTATTACAAGAGTAAAAGTGAATGGACACTTCTGAGGATAGTATGGACATTGGCAGCTCTCAGGCAAATCTCAGTTCTTTTTAGTGATTAGTTTTCTGCAGTTAGAACAAAAATACCCAGTACTGGCTATCACTGGACTCCAAGAAATACAGAATTTTTTCTGGTATGGAAGAATGCAGTATATGCCATCATTACTTCAAAACAACATTTTTTTTTCCTTTTAAAACCCATAAAAGCAAATGTAATTATCCTGTGGATTTTGCTAAAATTATGAACATTCCTGCTATTGCATTAAAAATAACCATTATTAAAGAATTAACACACTCCCTGGCTTCAAGATGGCCAGAGTACTTTGTTGAGGTAGCTCTGAAAAACGATAATCTGATGTGCTCCTTTCGCTCAGTATACATCTTCCTCAATGCTAAGAGGAATTAAAATAGATTTAATAACATTAGAGCTAATATTTTCCTATAACATATGTATTGCAACGTATGCAAGGTCAGGGTCTTCTTGGACTCAAACTTGTCAGCTGAGGCTGACTCAAACTTTCAAGTCAAAGAAAACAGCAAATAGTATATTTAAAGCCTCTTCTCCAAATCTTACATAAGTATGAGTGAAATCATGTGCAAAACATAAAGAATGTATCATCATTCCATATTCCATGCTCTTGATTTGATAGTTCCAAACAATATTACTGAATTATCTCATGAGTTTTCAATATACATATTCAATTATCATTGTCTATATTTATCATTAGTCTATTGATAACTTTTGCTTCAAAGAGCCTCAGCTAGATTAGTTGCCAATATATCATGGATTTCCATGCTGCTGCTGCTAACTAGCTTCAGTCATGTATGACTCTGTGTGACCCCATAGATGGCAGTCCACCAGGCCTCTGTCCCTGGGATTCTCCAGACAAGAATACTGGAATGGGTTGCCATTTCCTTCTCCAACACATGAAAGTGAAAAGTGAAAATGATTGAAAATGAAAATGAAAGTGAAAAGTGAAATGATTGAAAATGAAGTCGCTTAGTTGTGTCCAACTCTTTGTGAACCCATGGACTGCAGCCTACCAAGCTCCTCTGTCCATGGGATTTTCCAGGCAAAAGTGCTGGAGAGGGTTGCCATTTCTTTCTCCATGGATTATCATACTTAGCTTTTATAACTTTTTTTAAGTGTCTGCAATAAATTAGTTGTATTATTTTATTAACAAATGACTGCATTGCAACTCAAAGTACTTGGCAGCATTTTAGAATCGTGAGAAAATCATTGTAGGACCAGATATTCATCACCTTATTTATCCAAGCTGTACCTAAGCCATAGTAAGGAGATAGGGGCATACATAGAAATGCCTTCATTGAAAATAAACATATTTCGTGTTAACTAGTTGGAGTTACTAGCATGTCTAGTCTAAGACTAAGAGTTTAAAGCAAAAGTGAAAGTAAGCAAATATCATAGCCAAACTTTAACAATTAAAACTGAGGAATCAAGATCATCCCCAAGAAAAAGATATGTGAAAAAGCAAAATGGCTGTCTGAGGAGGCCTTAAAAATAGCTGTGAAAATAAGGGAAGTCATGAAGTTGCTCAGTAGTGTCTGACTCTTTGTGACCCCATGGACTGTAGCCCACCAGGGTCCTCCATCCATGGAATTTTCTAGGCAAGAGTACTGGAGTGGGTTGCCATTTCAGGGAAGTGAAAAACAAAGGAGAAAAGGAAAGATAAACCCATTTGAATGCAGAGTTCCAAAGAATAGCAAGGAGAGATAATAAAGCCTTCCTCAGTGATCAATGCAAAGAAATAGAGGAAAACAATAGAATGGGAAAGACTAGAGATCTCTTCAAGAAAATTAGAGATACCAAGGGAATGTTTTATGCAAAGATGGGCTTAATAAAGGATAGAAATGGTAAAACCTAACAAAAGCAGAAGATATTAAGAAGAGATGGCAAGAATACACAGAAGAACTATACAAAACTATAGTGATACACACTATCACGATGGTGTGATCACTCACCTAGAGCCAGACATTCTGGAATGTGAAGTCAACTGGGCCTTAGGAAGCATCACTATGAACAAAGCTAGTGGAAGTGACAGAATTCCAGTGAACTGTTTCAAATCCTGAAAGATGATGCTGTGAAAGTGCTGCACTCAATATGTCAGCAAATTTGGAAAACTCAGCAGTGGCCACAGGACTGGAAAAGGTCCGTTTTCATTCCAATCCCAAAGAAAGGCAATGCCAAAGAATGCTCAAACTACTGAACAATTGCAATCATTTCACACGCTAGTAAAGTAATTCTTAAAATTCCCCAAGCCAGGCTTCAGCAATACGTGAACCATGAACTTCCAGAAGTTCAAGCTGGTTTTTGAGAAGGCAGAGGAACCAGAGATCAAATTGCCAACATCTTCTGGGTCATCAAAAAAGCAAGAGAGTTCCAGAAAAACATCTATTTCTGCTTTATTGACTATGACAAAGCCTTTGACTGTGTGAATTACAATACACTGTGGAAAATTCTGAAAGACTTGGGAATACCAGACCACCTGGCCTGACTCCTGAGAAATCTGTATGCAGGTCAGGAAGCAACAGTTAGAGCTGGACATGGAACAACAGACTGGTTCCTAATAGGAAAAGGAGTATGTCAAGTCTGTATCTTGTCACCCTGCTTATTTAACTCTACGCAGAGTACATCTTGAGAAACACTGGACTGGAGGAAGCACAAGCTGGAATCAAGATTGCTGTGAGAAATATCAATAACCTCAGATATGCAGATGATAACACCCTTATGGCAGAAAGCCAAGAGGAACTAAAGAGCCTCTTGATTCAAAAAACTAAGATAATGGCATCTGATCCCATCACTTTATGGCAGATAGGTGGGGAAACAGTGGCTGACTTTATTTTGGGGGGCTCCAAAATCATTGCGGATGGTGATTGTACCCATTAAATTAAAAGACAGTTACTCCCTGGAAGGAAAGTTATGACCAACCTAGACAGCATATTAAAAAGAAGAGACATTACTTTCCCAACAAAAGTATGTCTA
The DNA here is from genome assembly GCF_032452875.1 of Bos javanicus. NCBI lineage: Eukaryota > Metazoa > Chordata > Mammalia > Artiodactyla > Bovidae > Bos > Bos javanicus. The sequence goes on along the minus strand of NC_083883.1, from coordinate 8,930,373 downwards.
GTCAAGGCTATGGTTTTTCCAGTAGTCATGTATGGATGTGAGAGTTGGACTATAAAGAAAGCTGAGCACTGAAGAATTGATGCTTTTGAACTGTGGTGTTGGAGAAGACTCTTGAGAGTCCCTTGGAGTGCAAGGAGATCCAACCAGTCAATCCTGAAGGAAATCAGTCCTGAATATTCATTGGAAGGACTGATGTTGAAGCTGAAACTCCAATTTGGCCACCTGATTCAAAGAACTGACTCACTGGTACAAATACCCTGATACTGGGAAAAATTGAAGGGAGGAGGAGAAGGGGATGACAGAGGAAGAGATGGCTGGATGACATCACTGATGCAATGGAGATGAGTTTGTGTAAGCTCTGGGAGTTGGTTATGGACAGGGAAGCCTGGCATGCTGCAGTCCATGTGGTCGCACAGAGTTGGACAGGACTGAGTGACTGAACTCAACTGAACTGAGGAGAGAGCTGATAATCTTCTATATATTCCTTCAAAAAACACTCATCTCTAAGGAGTCTCTGGCATTCTCTTACTCTCCTAGAAGTAACGGTGGTACATGTACCATTTTTAAAAAAATAATATTATGAGATAATAGAAACCATTTATAGGTAACACACAGGCAGTTTTATAATAATTGTCATCTTTGTAATTTTTATGTGGATTTCAATATTTCTTAGAAACAGCCATGCCAGAAACATATACAGTGTAGAAGATCTGGTGGAAATATACTTTTGTTTTAATACAAAACCTAGAATTTTAATCCTGGATGTCCTGGATGCTGGTAGCCTAAATCAAAGAGAGTTATCCCCATTCTAGAAAACAGAAAACTGTGAATCTCAATAACGTGGTCTAACTGACAATATTTTAGTTATAATCAAGGTTTTCCTTTTATTGTATGTAGAAACAATGATAGTAACATTGTTGTAAATAAGATTTAAACTAGTTTTCTGATGAAAAATACCAGAATATGTATAAATACATGTACAGCTTGATATATTTATGTATATGTTTTCAAAGCATATAACATAAACAATGAAGTCTAGATTTAATCTATCCTTCCCATTTGTTCTATTCTTAATATCTGTAGCATTTATATGTGTAGATAGATTGATGAAGAGATTGTATAGATCATATATAGGTTAAGTTAAGGGAGTGAAAGTTGCTCATTTGTGTCCAACTTTTTGTGATCCCATGGACTGTAGCCCACCAGATCCCTCTGTCCATGGTATTCCCCAGGCAAGAATACTGGAGTGGGCAGCCATTCCTTTCTCCAGGAGATCTACCCAACCCAGGGATCTAACCTGGGTCTCCTGCATTGCAGACAGATTCTTTACTATCTGAGCTCCCAGAGAGGCTCAAGTTATGGAAACCAAGAGTTTAATAAGGAATTAGTCTACCCTCAAGTTGCTCACTTTCTAGGGTAGGTTAAAAACATTAGCATGATAACACATGGCATGTTCTTTATCACTTATATACATATTTTCTTCTTACTGATTTATGTGATTTAGCCTATTATGAAAAAAAAAATCAATGTTCTAGTTTATTTTCCCTATATGTTATTCAATTACTATTTAATGAGTTCCTGCCATGTACTCTTTGGGAAAAAAAAAATCTGTTATCAATTTTACTCTTTGGGAAAAAAAAAATCTGTTATCAATTTACAAAATGGTTGCAGCCCTGAAAATTTCAGTTTCTATTAAAACTGTACCAAAATGTCTTCTACTTACATGTAAAATAGCATTTTTTTATGCTGGTCTGGAAGGTGTCCTGGGTAGCTGGCAGGTATTTAAATATTATGTGGGACTTAGAACAAATCTTTAATTTTGAGAAAGGTTCCATAGCTTGAAATTTTCTAGCTCCTCTCTACACAGTCAACTAAATCAAGCAATGTCCCCAAAAAATATCCATACAAATTTCTGAAATGTGTGTTATAAGGCAGTTTCCAGCTGAGGCCTACTGTGCTGTAGAATATCTACTCCTTTTCTCATCATGATGGCTGTTTATGTTCTGCAGACATATATTACTGGAAAATGTTCCTATTCAGAGCATCAGGTCTGCTAATTCACCTCAAGGTTTCACCATCAAAAGAAGGAAGCTGCCGCTGGTGATATTAGACATCTCAGATAATTAGTGGTTTCTGGGGACTCAGCTAAGTATAAGTTCAGAGATTTTTCCCCTGCAATCTTTCCCTCTGCATGTGTTCAATTCACTTTAAGTTTAAAATTTGGGGTTATTTCAAAGTTTGAGGTGAAACCAAATATAGGTTACTTTCAGGAGAAACTTTATTCTTCTAAATGATGCATAAACTTTATTTACTCTCTCTGCATGCTCCTTCCATACACACACCAACATCCTTCACAACAGAAGTAAACAAAAGTGCCTCTAATTTTCTGAGAATGTGTAAGACAACCTTGTCTCTTGTTGTCAGAAACCAGTAGTATTGTAGGATGTGTGGTAGATCGGATTTACCACTAAATAGATGGGGAAACAGTGGAAACAGTGTCAGACTTCATTTTTGGGGGCTCCAAAATCACTGCAGATGGTGATTGCAGCCATGAAATTAAAAGACGCTTACTCCTGGAAGGAAAGTTATAACCAACCTAGATAGCATATTGAAAAGCAGAGACATTGCTTTGCCAACAAAGGTCCGTCTAGTCAAGGCTATGGTTTTTCCTGTGGTCTTGTATGGATGTGAGAGTTGGACTGTGAAGAAGGCTGAGCGCCGAAGAATTGATGCTTTTGAACTGTGGTATTGGAGAAGACTCTTGAGAGTCCCTTGGACTGCAAGGAGATCCAACCAGTCCATTCTGAAGGAGATCAGCCCTGGGATTTCTTTGGAAGGAATGATGCTAAAGCTGAAACTCCAGTACTTTGGCCACCTCATGCGAAGAGTTGACTCATTGGAAAAGACTCTGATGCTGGGAGGGATGGGGGCAGGAGGAGAAGGGGAAACAGAGGATAAGATGGCTGGATGGCATCACTGACTCGATGGACATGAGTCTGAGTGAACTCCATTAGTTGATGATGGACAGGGAGGCCTGGCTACTGCGATTCATGGGGTCGCAAAGAGTCAGACACAACTGAGCGACTGAACTGAACTGATACTTGTATATATAATTAAAAAGTTAATATAGAATAAATTAGGATTATATCAAAATTTATCTAACTACTTGGTAGGACATTAGCAGTTCTGTGCAATGTCTTCATCTTTTCAAAAGACAATCAGAGCACTATGACTTGGTTTTGCTCTAAAATTTAGAACACTTTTACAATTACACATACAGTAAATTTTTACACCACTAGAGATTTATATCCATAATTTAAGAGTTCTTAGTAATTTAGCATGTTTTAAATTAAACATATTTTCAGAAACTAGATCATAAAATGCAGATTAGGTTGTATGTCATTAATATTTTACTTAACCTATAGACGAAGATATTTAGAGGTCAAATATAATTTCTAAACAGAATTGACTCACCCCCAACATATAACTTGTTCAGTTCAGTTCAGTTCACTTAAGTTGCTCAGTCGTGTCCGACTCTTTGCGACCCCATGACTCGCAGCACACCAGGCCTCCCTGTCCATCATCAACTCCCGGAGTTCACTCAGACTCACGTCCATCGAGTCAGTGATGCCATCCAGCCATCTCATCCTCTGTCATCCCCTTCTCCTCCTGCCCCCAATCCCTCCCAGCATCAGAGTCTTTTCCAGTGAGTCAACTCTTCACATGAGGTGGCCAAAGTACTGGAGTTTCAGCGTTAGCATCATTCTTTCCAAAGAAATCCCAGGGCTGATCTCCTTCAGAATGGACTGGTTGGCTCTCCTTGCAGTCCAAGGGACTCTCAAGAGTCTTCTCCAACACCACAGTTGAAATGCATCGATTCTTCAGTGCTCAGCTTTCTTCACAGTCCAACTCTCACATCCTTACATAACCACAGGAAAAACCATAGCCTTGACTAGACAGACCTTTATTGGCAAAGTAATGTCTCTGCTTTTCAATATGCTATCTAGGTTGGTCATAACTTTTCTTACAAGGAGTAAACATCTTTTAATTTCATGGCTGCAGTCACCATCTAATAATGGAAATTAAAGGTCATGATTTTCTGAAGAAAGATCATTTTTTTGCAGAACTTAAAACTAAAATTGAATTAATGTATCTTGTTTTTTCTTTGTTATTCTGCTGAAAAAAATAATATATTGGTTCAAGGCATATATCCATGAAATTGCTTTCATGAAAGAAAGCAAGTGAAGTCATGTTCAGCTCTATGCAACCCCATGGGCTGTAGCTTGACAAGGTCTTCTGTCTATGGAATTCTCCAGGCAAGAATACTGGAGTAGGCTGCCATTTCCTTCTCCAGGCGATCTTCCTGACCCAAGGATTGCAGCCAGGTCTCCTGCATGCAGGCAGACTGTTTACTGTCTGAGCCACCAGGGAAGCCCCTGAAAGAAAACAAAGTTATCTTATAGATAAATAAGGCAATTGTACATCTATTGTATTCTGCTAGTAAACCACCTCACTGATTCTTAGTATGCTTGGTAAGTCTTTATTAGATTGAGTAGAGATGTGGAATGAAATTTGGTTTATGCTCAGAATAACTTGGTTTTTTATAAAAATCATTTTATATCTTAGCAAGTATTTGACTTACAGTAATGAACAGAGTATGTTAGATTTATATTTAATATGTTTAACTTAAGGTGAAATAGCATTTTAAACATCTAATGTAAACATAATAAAACAAAATAGTAAAACTATTTATATAATTGCTAATTTTTTAAACTGAAATCCACTTAAAATCAATAATACATAGCCAAAATTACCCCAATAATTCTGGGAATATAAAAATGCCTAAGGTTACTTATTTTCCTAAAACCAATGCATTGCACCTAAAGTGAATTCATGTTGTGGGAAACTGCAAAAATATAAAATGTTTTTCTTTTCTAATTTATGTTTCCATTAATTTTATTTACAATGATCAAAATAGCTCATCACTTGAGAGGTCAGTGTCTCTCTTCTAGTGGTGTGTATTAACATTTGTATAACACAGTAGCTGAAAGTACAATAGAATTTAAATCTCAGTTCCAGCTGTGGAACCTGAGCAAGTTATTTAACTCTGTGGGGTTCTGTTTTATCCCCTGCTGTCATGGATGTGGGTTTTATCAATGGATATCAAAAATATATTTTGTACTTAAGACACTAGAGAAATTACCAAATTCTATTGAAATTACCAACAGAAAAAAGTGGAAAAGTGTGAAAAATTGGCACTAAATAGACCAAAAAAAAAGAAAGAAAATTTGCTTATAGTATAGGGCTAAAGTAGAGTGTTATCATTTTCAGCCTTGGCTAGGAAGGTGTGCTTAGGGAAGATCAGAGATTTTGCCCCTCCGTGCATGTCCATGAATAAACATGGAAACACTCCAAGTGTTGATTTGGTTTTACAAATAAATTTTAGCAAATAAATGAATTTGCAAATAGGTAATCTGCAAATAATGAAGATTCAGTATTTTTTTGTTGGAACACAAGGCTTATGATTTATATTTATATATATATACATATATATATGTATATATATATATATATATAGAGAGAGAGAGAGTAACCCTAATCTAAATCATAAGAAATTATAAAAATAACTGGAAAGATTTCTCTTAGTATTATTTCATCTACTATCTACACTTACTAATTTTCTAGTTGATGGTTCAATTCAGTTCAGTTCAGTCGCTCAGTTGTGTCCAACTCTTTGCTACCCCATAGACTGCATCATGCCAGGCCTCCCTTTCCATCACCAATTCCTGGAGTTTACTCAAACTCATGTCCATTGAATCGGTGATGCCATCCAACCATCTCATCCTCTGTTGTCCCCGTCTCCTCCCGCCTTTCTTTCCCAGCATCAGGGTCTTTTTAAATGAGTCAGCTCTTCATATCAGGTGGCCAAAGTATTGGAGTTTCAGCTTTAACATCAGTCCTTCCAATGAACACCCAGGACTGATTTCCTTTAGAATGGACTGGTTTGATCTCCTTGCAGTCCAAGGGACTCTCAAGAGTCTTCTCCAACACCACAGTTCAAAAGCATGAATTCTTCGGTGCTCAGCTTTCCTTCTAGTCTGACTCTCACATCTGTACATGACTACTGGAAAACCATAGCTTTGACTAGATGAACCTTTGTTGTCAAAGTAATGTCTCGGTTTTTTAATACACTGCCTAGGTTGGTCATAACTTTCCTTCCAAGGAATAAGTGCCTTTTAATTTCATGGCTGCAGTCACCATCTGCAGTGATTTTGGAGCCAGCAAAAGTAAAGTCTGCCACTGTTTCCCCCCCCCCCTATTTGCCATGAAGTGATGGGACTAAGTGCCATGATCTTAGTTTTCTGAATGTTGAGCTTTACACCAACTTTTTCACTCTCCACTTTCACTTTCAGTGTGATCACAATAAACTGGAAAATTCTGAAAGAGATGAGAATACCTGACAATCTGACTTGCCTCTTGAGAAATCTGTATGCAGTTCAGGAAGCAACAGTTAGAACTGGACATGGAACAACAGACTGGTTCTAAATAGGAAGAGGAGTATGTCAAGTCTGTATCTTGTCACCCTGCTTATTTAACTTCTATGCAAAGTACATCATGAGAAACACCAGGCTGGATGAAGCACAAGCTGGAATCAAGACTGCTGGGAGAAATATCAATTACTTCAGATATGAAGATGACACCACCCTTATGGCAGAAAGTGAAGAGGAACTAAAGAGCCTCTTGGTGAACATGAAAGAGGAGAGTGAAAGGGTCGGCTTAAACCTCAACATTCAGAAAAATAGTTTATGGTAGTAAGTCCCAATTCTGAGATTTAGTTCTATACAGACTCCACTGTTCTGGGGGCAAAGTTCATTGAAAACAGTACTACATTCATGTCTTTTAACTGAAGATGCAACGAAGAACATTATAATTTTCACTAGCTGCTGCTGCTGCTTAATTGCTTCAGTCATGTCCAACTCCGTGTGACCCTATGGACTGTAGCCCTCCAGGCTCCTCTGTACATGAGATTCTCTAGGCAAGAGTATTAGAGTGGGTTGCCATGTCCTCCTCCAGGCGATCTTACCCACTCTGGGATCTATCCTGGGTATCCTGCATTACAGGCAGATTCTTTACCACTGAGCCACTAGGGAAGCCCCAGTCATCACTACAGGGCCCCTAAAACCATTATATATACCCATTTGGATGCAGACTTCCAAAGAATAACAAGGAGAAATAAGAAAGCTTTGCTCAGTGATCAGTGCAAAGAAGTAGAGGAAAACAATAGAATGGGAAAGAGTGCTTCAAGAAAATTAGAGATACCAAGGGAATATTTCATGCAATGATTGGCTCAGAAGGGACAGAAATGGTATTGCCATAACAGAAACAGAAGATATTAAGAAGAGGTGGCAAGAATACACAGAAGAACTATACAAAAAAAGATCTTCACAACCCAGATAAACACAATGGCATGATCACTCACCTAGAGCCAGACATCCTAGGATGCAAAGTCAAGTGGGCCCTTGGAAGCATCACTATGAACAAAGTTAGTGGAGGTGATGGAATTCCAGTTGAGCTATTTCAAATCTTAAAAGACGATGCTGTGAAAGTGCTGCACTCAATATGCAAGCAAATTTGGAAAACTCAGCAGTGGCCACGGAACTGGAAAAGTTGTTTTCATTCCAATCCCAAAGAAAGGAAATGCCAAAGAATGTTGAAAGTACTGCACAATTGCACTCATCTCATACGCTAGCAAAGTAATGCTTAAAATTCTCCAAGTGAGGCTTCAACAGTATCTGAACCGTGAACTTCCAGATGTTCAAGCTGGTTTTAGAAAAGGCAGAGAAACCAGAGACCAAATTGCCAACATCTGCTGGATCATCGAAAAAGAAAACAAGAGAGTTCCAGAATTTCTACTTTATTGTCTATGCCAAAGCATTTGACTATGTAGATCACAACAGAGTGTGGAAAATTCTGAAAGAAATGGGAATACCAGATCACCTGACCTGCATCTTGAGAAATCTGTAGGCAAGTCAGGAAGCAACCGTTAAAATGGACATGGAACAATAGACTGGTTCCAAATAGGACAAGGAGTACGTCAAGGCTGTATATTGTCACCACATCATGAGAAATGAGGGCTGGATGAAGCATAAGCTGGAATCAAGATTGCCAGGAGAAATATCAATAACTTCAGATATGCAGATCATACCACCCTTATGGCAGACAGTGAAGAAGAACTAAAGAGCCTCTTGATGAAAGTGAAAGGGGAGAATTAAAGAGTTGGCTTAAAGCTCAACATTCAAAAAACTAAGATCATGGCATTTGGTCCTGTCACTTCATGGTAAATAGATGGTGAAACAATGGAAACAGTGAGAAACTTCACTTTTTTTTGAGCTCCAAAATCACTGCAGATGGTGCCTACAGCCATCAAATTAAAGATACTTACTCCTTGGGAAAAAATGTTATCACCAACCTAGATAGCATATTAAACAGCAGAGGCATTATATTGCCAACAAAGTTCCGTGTAGTCGAGGGTATGGTTTTTCTAGTAGTCATGTATGGATGTGAGAGTTGGACTATAAATAAAGCTGAGCACCGAAGAATTGATACTTTTGAGCTGTAGTGTTGGGGAAGACTCTTGAGAGTCACTTGGAGTGCAAGGAGAACCAAGCAGTCCTTCCTAAAGGAAATCAGTCCTGAATATTCATTGGAAGGACTGATGTTGAAGCTGAAACTCCAATACTTGGGCCACCTGGTGTGAAGAGCTGATTCATTTGAAAAGACCCTGATGCTGGGAAAGATTGAAGGTGGGAGGAGAAGGGGATAACAGAGGATGAAATGGTTAGAAGGCATTACCAATTCAATGGGCATGAGTTTGAGTAAACTCAGGAATTGGTGATGGTAGGGAGGCCTGGCATGCTGCAGTCCATGGGGGTCACAAAGAGTCGGACGTAACTCAGTGACTGAACTAAACTGAACTGAACTAAACCATTATAAATTGGCCAAAATTTCTCTGAGGCTTTGGAAAAAAATAATGTTACTATTGCCTCCTTCTGAGAATATTTTGCATTCCTTGCGAGCTGAGCATAACCAGACCTCTGAGAGCACAGAATATCTTTCACCTTCAAGTATGGGGTGTTCCTTCAACAAAAACAGCTCATTTTCTTAGTTTCTTATGGAATAATGAACATGCCTGTTGTTTTTTTTTTTTTTTCCTATTTTCTCTGATGATGAAAACACATTCAAAAATAAGACAGCACCCAATATTTGTAGTTGGAAAAAATAGTGTAATCTTCAACAAAATTATTAATTTGGAGTTTTTTAATGAGACTTTAAAAGTGTGACATAATCCACAGGAAGAAAAAATGATGTCAAATTTTTGAAAGACTCTATTAAGAGAAAGATGTAGGAGACATGGGCTTGATATCCTTCAAGAAGAAATGACAACCCACTCCAGCATTCTTGCTTAGAAAATTCCATGGACTGAAGATTCTGGCAGTCTGCAGTCCATGGGCTTGCAAAAAGTTAGACACCACTGAGTGAGCACAGGGCACATTTAGGAAAAAAAAAAAAAAAGACAAGATGCAGCCCAGACAAAAATAGCTGGAAGATGCCCATTTGTTAAAGGCGTTCAGTTCAGTTAAGTTGCTCAGTCATGTGCGACTCTTTGCAACCCCAGGAACTGCAGCACGCCAGGCCTCCCTGTCCATCACCAACTCTCAGAGATTACTCAAACTCATGCCCATTGAGTTGGTGATGCCATCCAGACATTTCATACTCTGTCATTCCCCTTTCCTCCTGCCTTCAATCTTTCCCAGCATCAATAGCTTTTCCACTGAGTCAGTTCTTCACATCAAGTGGCCAAAGTATTGGAGCTTCAGCTTCAACATCAGTCCTTCCAATGAATACCCAGAACTGATTTCCTTTAGGATTGACTGGTTTGATCTCCTTTCAGTCCAAGGGACTCTCAAGAGTCTTCTCCATCACCAAAGTCCAAAAGCATGTACTTTTTGGCACTCACCTTTCTTTATAGTCCAACTCTCTCATCCATACATGACTGCTGGAAAAGCCATAGCTTTGACTATATAGACATTTGTTGGCAAAGTTTGATAACAGGGTAGTATCCAAAATATTCACCAGCATTGCTGGTGGCCAGGGCACTGAGGTGATGGGTGTGGTGGAGCTGGGAATGCTGATGGCTGACAGTGCAGGTGGTGGCTGCTGGGGATTTCAAGAAGCTTGTTGAGGCCAATCTTCTCTTTGTTGCCTTCTGCTAGCAACAGGCCTGTGGCCTTGTGAATAGCCTCAGACAGTTCCAAGGCGGATACTGGCCTGGTCATTTTGCTGGATCCAGGCTGTACTGCCTGAATGGTCATGTGGAGTCTGGATTTTTCCCTTGCTGCACTTCTTCCTCTACACAAAGATGCTTAGAAAACTGTCTCAATTTCCAGACCTGGTTCTTATACTTCATCACTCTGCTTGTCGAGGAAGGTGCAATCTGGCTGCTGCAGCCATCATGGATATGGTGAGCATGGGTTTCTGCAATTTGCTGCTAGAAGCTTCTCCATCATAATGGGGACACATATTGCTCATCTGGAGCAGAGGCTGGAGGCAGGGGCTTGGAAACCTTTCATTTTTTGATATTAAAATGGCTCTATATGCATGGTGGGCTATTTATTTAGTGTATGTACTTTGTTTTAAATATTCCTCTCAAGGCTGCTTTAACCTTATCTCTGCCATTTGATTTATTTTTTCATTTTCTGTTATTGCAAAGTATTTCATGTGTGCTTATTTGTGTCTGACTCTTTGTAATTCCATGGACTGTAGTCCACGAGGCTCTGCCCATGGGATTCTCCAGGCAAGAATCTGGAGTGGATAGCCTTTCCTTCTTCAGGGGATCTTCCTGGCCCAGGGATCAAACCTGGGACTCCTACATTGCAGGTGGATTCTTTACTGTCTGAGTCACCAAAGAAGTTTCACCAAAGAAACTACTTCCATAAATATTTTCTCTTTGATATGTGAATGAATTAGACCTATTGTTTAGTATTTTGAGATTTCCTAATTATCTTACTGTTGATTAATAATTTAATTCCACTGTGGATAGAGAACACATTTTGTATGATTTCAATTCGTGTAAATTTTTGGAGGTTGTTTTATGGCCCAGGATACAGTGTGTCATATTTTAAATTTGTCAATACTTGAATACATCTTCTGTTCCTTTTCATGGAGGGTTCTGTGAATTTTGGTTGGATCCTGGTGATGAAATGTGTCCTTGAGATCTTCTATATAATTATTGAATCTCTCTCTAGCTCTCCTATCAATGGTTTTGAAAGGACTATGAAAATCTGTAACTTTAACCAAATATGGGCATCTGTATTTCTCCTTTCAGTTCAATCAGATTTTGCTCTGCATATTTTTCATCTCTATGACTGAGTCCATGCCCACATAAGATTTCCCCATTTTTCTGATGGATTGACACTGTTTACATGATGTAATCTCTCTCCCCACCCAGTGACTTTCTTTGCTCTGAAGCTGAATTTATTTGCTATTAAGATAACTACTTTGGCTTTACTTTGATTAATGTGTTCAGTGGAAGGAATGATGCTAAAGTTTAAACTCCAATACTTTGGCCACCTTATGTGAAAAGTTGACTCGTTGGAAAAAACTCTGATGCTGGGAAGGATTGGGGGCAGGAGGAGAAGGGGACGACAGAGGATGAGATGGCTGGATGGCATCAAGGACTCGATGCACATGAATTTGGGTGAACTCCAGGAGTTGGTGATGGACAGGGAGGCCTGGCGTGCTGCGATTCATGGGGCTGCAAAGAGTCAGGCATGACTGAGCGACTGAACTGAACTGAACTGAACTGATAGTGTTTATGAAGGGCTTCCCTGGTAGCTCAGCTTGTAAAGAATCTGCCTGCAGTGTGGAAAACCCAGGTTCTATTCCTGGGTTGGGAAGATCCTCTAGAAGAGGGTATGGCAACCCACTTCAGTATTCTTACCTAGAGAATCCCCAAGGACAGAAGAGCCTGGTGGACTATAGTCCATGGGTTCACAAAGAGTCAGACATGACTGAGCGACTAAGCACAGCACACACCTAGTTTCTGAGGGTTTTTGTTTGTACAGTTTTTTTAATGACTGTTTTTCTTTGACTGCATTCAAGATTTTTCTTTCTTTTTAGTTTTCAGAAGCTTTATTATGAAGGATCTTGTTATGCATGTCTTTAGGTTTTTTCTATTTGGAGTTCACTCAACTTAGACTTGTAGGTTTATAGGTTTTTGTTTCTTTTTTTCCCCAAATTGAAACATTTTCAACCATTATTATTTGAATGTTTTTTAAAGTATATACTATGTATATACGTCTCTTCTCATAGTCTACTGCTGTCATCACTTTACCAGCTTGTTTGAGAAGTTGAAGGCTTCCTTCCATTTATGTACTTTTACCCTCCTTTTCTTAATTAATCATCCTAAATGTTCCCTGTGCATTTATATAGAACCACATCAGGCAGTATTATAATTTTAACTTCAACCACCAAAAGTAATGTAGAAGACTCATGGGAAAGGTATCTGTTGTATTCATTACTCATTTGCTGATTGTTATCTTTTTCTTTTCCTGGTATTCCAGATTCTATCATTCTTTTTCTATTTAGAAAACTTCCTGCCATTCCTTTAGGGTAAGGCTGTTGGTAACAAATTCTCTTTAGTTTTCCTTTATCTGAAAATATCTTGATTTATTCCCAAAGTGTATTTTCACTGCATATGGGATTCTGTTGACAGTTCTGTTCTTTCAACATATAAAAAATACTTCCTTCTGGCCTCCATCATTCCTGATGAGAAATCTACTATTTTCTAATTTAATTCCCATGTAGGTAAACTATCATTTTTGTTTGACTGCATTCAAGATTTTTCTCTTTAGTTTTCAGAAGCTTAATTATAAAGGATTTTGTTATGTATGTCTTTAGGTTTTTTTCCTGTTTGGAGTTCACTCAACTTAATCTTGTAGGTTTAGAGGTTTTGTTTTTAATTTTTTTTCCAAATTGGAATGTTTTTGACCATTATTATTTGCAATGCTTTTTGTTTGTTTGTTTTATTATTATTTTAATATAAATGTATTTATTTTAACTGGAGGCTAATTCCTTTACAATATTGTATTGGTTTTCCCATATATCAACATGAATCCACCAATGCTTTTTAAATATCACCTTTTTCTCCTTTCTTACAGGTCTCTAAAAGTCTGACAGGTCACTGATGTCCTTTTCTGTTATTCTCTATTGTTTAAATTAGGTAATTTCTAGTTATATTTCCTAACTTCCAATTACCTTTTTTTTTTTTTCCTGTTCTTTTCTTGAGCCAATCAAATGAGATTTTTACTTCTGATATGCTGTTTTTCAATTCTAACTGCTGTATTTTGTTCTTTGATATATTCTCTTAGATACTAATACTTTCTTATCTTATTTTTACAAGGGTTCTCCCCCCCCCCCTTTATTGCAAGCATGTTTGTAATTACTCCTTGAACAATTTTTGTGATGACTACTTTAAAATTTTTGTGAAACAGTTCAATATCACTTTCTTCTTCGAGTTGGCATCTATGATTGATTCATCTCATTCAGTTTGTGATCCTCCTGGTTCTACTTAAGAGAAGATTGAAACCTGGACCTTTCTGCATCATGTTGTAAGACTCTGGATCTTATTTGACCTCATGTTTAAGCTGGCTTCTGCTACAAGCACTTTGGGAAGGAAAGGGGGTACTTCACTGTCCCTAGGTGAAGCTAGAATTCCAGATTCACTACTGGTTTCAGTTGATACCGAGTTAGAAGAGAATTCCACATTACACTTGGGCAGGCCTGGGAACTTGGGATCCCCACCTGGTCTACACAGACAGTGCTTCAGAGGTACAGAGGTAACCTTGTTTCCACTGGGTGATGCTGAAAAGCGTTATTGTTTTCTAGCTCTCTCCCAGATACAACCTCCATGGGGGAGGTTAAGGGCAGCACATTGTATCCAGGTGGGTCTGGAGTTCAAGCTCCCCACATGGTCTCCACTGATATCACAGTGGGAAAAGAATCTTGATGCTGGTAATTGGATGTCAAAGAACAATTTCTTTCCTGGGACTTCTCTGAAAAGACTCTAGCAGTAGCCTTGAGAGGTAAATGAGAGCCTCAAAAGAATGTAGAAATGTAGGCTCATGATTCAGCTCTTGCTGGCATGGGTGGAGAGAATCATGCTGTTTCCTGCGCTGGTTTACTGCAGTAGAGCTGTTACTGACTCATGTTCCTGTCTTGCTATGTTTTACCTATGTTGTCCCTTTATCTATCAAGGGGGTAGGTTTTGTTAGAGGTGCTTGTGTCCTCTGCCCTTTGGCAGGTAACTGGATTCTTCAAGTCCAAGTTTGGACTATATGAAGTAAAAAGAAAACCCAAAGAACTCATCCCCATGTTATTCTGTAGACCCTCAAGTTTCTGCCCCTTTCAGTCATCTTATGTTTGATTTGTATATAATTATGCAGGACTTTCCATTCTACTTAAGAAGAAAGATATGACAGTTCATCTTTTCAGAAGTAGAAGTTCATCTCTTTATTTTTAGTCTATCTTAGTCTTTGTATTTAAAGTAGGTTTTTATAGACCTCATACAGTTATTGTTTATAAGCTCAGAAAATCTCTGTATTAACTATTAATTAGTATCTTTAGACCATTTATATGTAAAGTTGGATTAACACAAACCATGTTGGTAAATGGTTTTTATTTATTGATAGAGGCTTCCTTTGCTCTTTTATCTAGTTTTAATTGAGCATTTTATATGATTCCACTTTATCGCCTTTCTAGCATAGTGTTGCCTAGATTTTTACAATGTTCATTTTTTACTAATATAACAGTTCATTTCTATTAGTAGAGATACCTTACAACAGAATGTTCCTAATCCTTTCTTCTCATCCTTTGAGTCATTGATGTCATTCATTTTATTAATAATTTGCATGTAACCAATTGTTTCTATTTATGATTTAAAATTGGAGAAGGAAATGGCAACCCACTCCAGTATTCTTACCTGGAAAATCCCATGGACAGAGGAGCCTGGCAGACTACAGTTCGTGGGGTTGCAAAGAGTCAGACACAACTGAAGCAACTTAGCATGCATGCATACATGATTTAAAATAATATTGTATTCAGTGAAATACCTACTTAGGGTCAACAGGATGTTTTTACTAGCTAAGTTTTGGAAATATTTCTCCAAACTACTTTTGAATTTTATTTTGATAAGTGTTTGGGGATCTTATTGACTTGTAACAAATACTATAATTTTTAATGGTTTTGCTTTTATCATGAAAAACTCTGAATCATTTGAGTCATTTCTCTGGGTACTCTCTGCCATCATTTCTCCAGGAAATGTACTCACTTTAACTATTAATTGGAATGGTTAATTGTTGTGTATGAAACACAAGCATGGCAATTTATTGGTAAGATGCTGTAGGTCTTAGTCTTCACTATGGTCTCACAAATTATAATCCATAACAAAACATTTTCCTAAGGATTTCAAGCCTAAAAAGATGATTCTCCCTGCAGAATCTAATGATCTGTCAATCATGGTCATTCTGCTGGCTGAGTAACATAGGAGAAAGGGAAAATGAGTGGACACTCTTGAGTGACATCTCTTCTATACTATTTTAAAAATATATTTATCTGTAAACTTTTTTGTAAATCGTGATTATATTTGAAAGGTGAGCATTATTTATAATTTGTAAAATTTCAGATACATATTCAATTATGTAAAGTGTAAGTGACATTGAAAATAATCCCCTAGTTTTATCTTCAAAGTATTTATTTTCATGTTTTAAACCAGCCAATTATGTGAGAGAAATTATTTAAAAAGCTAATTTCATGATTGGAGAAATTATCCTAAATGTAAGATGTCCTCTAATTTTGTAAGAAACTAGCCTGCAGATTTTCATTCCCTTAGGCAATGAGGATCTCATTACTGAGACCACCCATGGATGGTGTGATTGAAATTTTGAACCTGCGCATAATCACCTCCTCATTTTGATCTTTTGATGCAAATCTCTAGACAATCATGGAATTATATTAAAAAGCCTAGGAAGCTCAATTTTACCCCTAAATTGTTCACATTTCATTTTAGCCCCAAGTAAATCTGAAGCACTGCTAATATGCCTATCTTCTCTCAAGGTTTAAAGCATTGTACTCTAAACTTTCTGTGATTGACATATTATTTTATTTTACACATTCTAGGAAGCTTGAGTATCAGGTAATATCATACGTGGAAAACTCTGATTTTAAATAATGTGTTATGTTTTTGATTGATTTTAAAGTCTTAACTTTTTTTCATGCTTACCAATTCTCTTTTAAATTTACTTTTTAATTGAAGGATAATTGCTTATCATCCTATGTTATTTTTGTCAATGTGTTATTAGTTTGCAAATTAGTGGGATTTTTCTTCATTACCTGCTGAGATGAGAATATTATTTAAAATATATATTTTTTGTTTTATATTAAACCAAATTAGCTTTATATTAAAAGAATTGAGTTGTACCTCTTAACATGTCAAAATATTATTTTAAATGAGGAAAATCATCTTCTACAGACACCAGAGATTACTCTCCCATTTGTTATAATTTCCCTTAATTATTATAGATAGAATTGTGAAATTTTATATTTAAATTAAAAAAAATTGCTTTTAAAACAATCATCACATGTTGGTTTGTTAAGAAATATTTTCAAAATTGTCAATTAGCTATATTAAAGATTATTATGTAAATGTAGGTTACATTAAAAGTTTAATTACTTTTCAATTCAGACTCAGAATCATTTACTATAATAAAGTCTGTATTATATAAACAACATAAGTGATAGCAGTTTTTATAATTATTATTAAGATAAAATAATTAAATGTAATAAATAACTTCCCTGGTGGCTCAATGGTAAATAATCCTCCTCCCAGTGTAGGAGACTTGAGTTTGATTTCTGGGTTGGAAAGATCCCATGAAGAAGTAAGTGGAAACTCACCCTAGTATTCTTGCCTGGAAAATTCCATAGATAGTGGAGCCTACAATGTCAAAGAATATTCAAACTACCACACAATTGTACTCATTACACATGCTAGCAAGGTAATGATCAAAATCCTTCAAGCTAGGCATCAGTGTTACATGAACTGAGAAATTCCAGATGTACAAGCTGAATTTAGAAAAGGCAGAGCAACTAGAGATCAAATTGCTAACATACGCTGGATCATAGAGAAAGCAAGGGATTCCAGAAAAATATCTGCTTCGTTGAGCTAAAGCCTTTGACTGTGTGGATCACAACAAACTGTGGAATATTCTTCAAGAGATGGGAATACCAGACCACCTTACCTACCTCCTGAGAAACCTCCATGCAGGTCAAGACACAACAGTTAGAACTGGACATGGGACAATGGACTTGTTCAAAATTGGGAAAGGAGTACGTCGAAGCTGTATATTGTCACCCTGCTTATTTAATTTCTATGCAATGTACATCATGCGAAATGCTGGACTAGATGAAGCCCAAGTGGGAATTAAGATTTCTGGGAGAAATATCAATAACATCAGATATGCAGATGACATCACCCTTATGGCAGAAAGCAAAGAGGAACTGAAGAACCTCTTAATGAAGGCAAAATAGGAGAGTGAAAAACTGGCTTAAACCTCAACATTCAAAAAACCGAGATCATGGTATCTGGTCCCATTACCTCATGGCCAATAGATAGGGGGAGAAAAATGGAAACAGTGACAGACTTTATTTCCTTGAGCTCCAAAATGACTGTGGACAGTGACTGCAGCCATGAAATTAAAAAACACTTGCTCCTTGGAAGAAAAGCTGTGACAAACCTATACAGCATTTTAAAAAACAGAGACATCACTTTGCCAACAAAGGTCTGTATAGTCCAAGCTATGGTTTTTCCAGTAGTCATGCATGGATATGAGAGTTGGAACATAAAGAAGGCTGAATGCCAAAAAATGGGTGCTTTTGAACTGTGGTGTTGGAGAAGACTCTTGAGAGTCCTTTGGACTACAAGGAGAGCAAACCAATCAATCTAAAAGGAAATTAACCCTGATCATAGGAAGAACTGATGCTGAAGGTCCAATACTTTGTCAATCTGTGTAAAGAGCTGACTCATTGGAAGAGAACCTGATGCCGAAAAAGAGTGAGGGCAAGCAGAGGAGGGGGCAACAGAGGATGAAATTTTGAATGCATCATTGACTCAGTGGACTTGAATTTGAGCAAACTCAGGGAGAGAGTGAAGAACATGAAAGCCTGGTGTGCTTCAGGTCTTAGGGTTGCCAAATGTGGGACACAGTGTGTGACTGAACAAAAACATATCAGATCTTAGCTCACTGGCCAGGGATTGAACCTACACAACCTGCATTAAAAAGCAAAATCTTAACCACTGGACCACGAGGGAAATCCCCATTTTGAGTTATTTTTTGTGAATTTTGTTAGCTCTCTTTCTAAATTCATTGCTTTTCATGGGGATATCAAGTTGTTCCATCTTAAAGAAACTTTCTTTGCTCCATGTTATTACCTTTGAAGTGAAAGTGAAATTGTTAGTCACTCAGCCCTGTCTGAATCTTTGCAACACCATGGACTGTATCCCGGCAGGCTTCTCTGTCTGTGGAAGGAATTCTCTAGGCAAGAATACTGGAATGGGTAACCATTCCCTTCTCCAGAGGATCTTCCTGACCCAGGGATGAAACCTTGGTCTTCCACATTATAGGCAGATACTTTATCATCTGAGACACTAGTAAAAGTTCAGTAGTCTCTGTTTATCAGGGTCTATTTCTGTACTTCCTGTTCTGTACCATTGATCTCTTGGTCCATTCTTTTGCCAGTAACACACTGTCCTAATTACTGTAGCTTTATATTAAATCTTCAAGTTGGTTTACTGTCACTCTTTCAGCTTTGTTCTTCTCATTTAATATTGTGTTGGCTAATCTTGGTCTTTTGCCTCTCCATATGCACTTTTGTGGCTTCCCTGGTGGTGCAGGCTGTAAAAAATATGCCTGCAATATGAGAGACCTGGATTTGATCCCTGGGTTGAGCAGATCCCTTGGTGAAGGGAACGGCTACCCACTCTAGTATTCTTGCCTGGAGAATTCTATGGGCAGAGGAGCCTGGCAGGGTACAGTCCATCAGGTTGCAAAGAGTAAAGAGTCAGACACTACTGAGCAACTTTCACTCACGTACTTTCATGATGCAGTGGTAAAGAAAACACCTGCCAATGCAGGGGACATAAGAGACATGGGTTCTATCCCTGGGTCAGAAAGATTCCTTTGAGTAGGAAATGGCAACCCACTCCAGTTCTTGCCTGGAAAATTTCATAGACAGAGGATCCTGGCAAGGTGGCTTGCAGTCCATGGGGTTGCAAAGATTCAGACACAAATGAGCATAAGCATGGATGGAATGTAAGTGGTATTGTGCTTTTACTTAAAATCTCACTTGTTCATTGATGAAACATAGAAAAGCAATTGGTTTTGTATACTAATCTTTATTCTGCCACCTTGCTATAATTGCTTATTAGTTTCAGAAGCTTTTTTCCATCCTTTCTGATACTCTAAATTGACAATTAGAGTCATCTGTGAACAAAGAGAGTTTTATTTCCTCCTTCCCAATCAGAAAAATACTTTTTCTTCATGTCTTATTATCCAGGACTTCCAATACAATGTTAAAAAGGAGTGATGAGAAGGTACATCCTTAACTTTATACATGATCTTAGTAGAAAAGCTTCAAGTTTCTCATGCTTAACCATGACGTTAGCTCTAGATTTTGTTGTAAATAGTCTTTATCAAGCTGAGAATGTATCCCTATAGTACTAGTTTGTTGTCGTTGTTTAGTTGCTTAGTCATGTCAGACTCTTTGTGACCCCATAAACTGCAGCATGCCAGGCTTCCCTGTTCTTCACCATCTTCCGGAGTTTACTCAAACTCATGTTCATTGAGTTGGTGAGGCCATCCAACCATCTCATCCTCTGTTGTTCCTTTCTACTCCTGCCTTCAGTCTTTCCCAGCATCAGGGCCTTTTCCAGTGAGTCGGCTCTTTGCATCAGGGCATCAGGTAGCCAAAGTATTGGAGACTCAGCATCAGTCCTTCCAAAGAATATTCAGGGTTGATTTCCTTTAGGATTGACTGGTTTGAAATCCTTGCTGTCCAAGGGACTGAACCTTTTTATGATTAATAGGTGTTGGATTTTTTTCAAATGCTTCTCCTCATCTATCAATATGAGAATTTAGTTTTCTTTCTCGACCTGTTGATATAAGTGATTATTTTAATTTTTAATAATTGAATTAGCCTTGCATTCCTGGGATAAATCCCACTGGGTCATAATTTATAGTTATTTTTATATATCATTAGATTATATTTGCCATAGATGTAATTTGAAAATTTTACATCTATGTTCATGAGAGATGCTGGGTATAATTTTCTTGTGAAATTTGTAATTTTAGTGTCATGCTGACCTCATAGAAAGTGTTAAAAAGCAATTTTTCTGTTTATAACCTCTGAAAGAACTGAGAGAGAATTGCTACAATTTCATCCTTAAATATTTGGTAGAATTCACCAATGAACCGAATTGTTCCTTGTGCTTTCCGTTTTGGAAAACTGTTAATTATTGATTCATTTTTAATAATTTAAGCCTATTCAGTAATCTATTTTTTTTCTTTTTTTTTTTTTTTTTGAGTTTTGATAGATTAACTTGCTAGGAATTAGTCCATCTTATCCAGGTTATCAAGTATGTGGGCATAGTTATTTCATTTTATTATTTGTCTCATTTCTGTTGTATCTGCAGTAAACTTCCTTCTTTTACTTCTGATATTATGAAAATAAATTTCTATCTGCTCGCTTTTTTTCTTTGTTAGCCTAAGAGCATATTAATTTTATCAATATTTTCCAAAATATCATCTTCTCATTCCATTGATTTTATTTTCAACTTATACTCAGTTTAAACTTTATTCCTCTTATTTTTCTCCCTCTCTCTCTTTTTTTTTTTTTTTTCATTGTTTTGTGGTGCAAAGTTCTCCTGTTGTTGGAGTTAAAATTTTTCCTCATTTATTCTATGTACATTTAATACTATAAATGTTCCTCTAAGCACTTCTTTCTTCCATCCCTCAATTTCTGATAAGTAGTTTTTGCTTTTTAAGTTAATTTAAAATATTTTTAATTTTTTTCTTGAAATTTTATTTGACCTGTGTGTTATTTAGACCTGTGTTGTGTACCTGCCATGTATTTGGGGCTTGTCCAGTTATCTTCCTATTACTATTTATTTCTGGTTTAATGTCAAGTTGTGTTATTTAGACCTGTGTTGTGTACCTGCCATGTATTTGGGGCTTGTCCAGTTATCTTCCTATTACTATTTATTTCTGGTTTAATGTCAAGTAGTCTGAGAGCAAACATTACATTATTTTTATTATTTTAAATTTTCTGTGTTCTTTGGCCCACAGTGTGGTCTGTCTTTGCGAATTTTTATGTGTGCTTGAGAAAAATGTGTATTCTGCTATAGTTGGATGAAGTGGTCTTTGTACGTAAATTTTATCCAGTTAATTGAGTGTGTTGGGGTTTAAAAAAATTTTTGGCATATACTGCTTTACAATATCCTGTTAGTTTCTGCTGTACAATGAAGTGAATCAGTTATTTGCATACATATATCCTCTCTTTTTTTAGATCTCCTCCCAATTTAGATCACCAAAGAGCACTAAATAGAATTCAGAGTGGAGGTGATAGCATTCCAGTTGAGCTATTCCAAATCCTGAAAGATGATGCTGTGAAAGTGCTGCACTCAATATGCCAGCAAATTTGGAAAACTCAGCAGCGGCCACACGACTGGAAAAGGTCAGTTTTCATTCCAATCCCAAAGAAAGGCAATGCCAAAGAATGCTCAAACTACTGCACACTTGCACTCATCTCACACGCTAGTAAAGTAATGCTCAAAAATCTCCAAGCCAGGCTTCAGCAATATGTGAACTGTGAACTTCCTGATGTTTAAGCTGGTTTTAGAAAAGGCAGAGGAACCAGAGATCAAATTGACAACATCTGCTGGATCATGGAAAAAGCAAGAGAGTTCCAGAGAAACATCTATTTCTGCTTTATTGACTATGCCAAAGCCTTTAACTGTGTGGATCACAATAAACTGTGGAGAAATCTGAAAGAGATGGGAATATCAGACCACCTGATCTGCCTCTTGAGAAATTTGTATGCAGGTCAGGAAGCAACAGTTAGAACTGGACATGGGACAACAGACTGGTTCCAAAGAGGAAAAGGAGTACATCAAGGCTGTATATCGTCACCCTGTTTATTTAACTTATATGCAGAGTACATCATGAGAAACGCTGGACTGGAAGAAGCACAAGCTGGAATCAAGATTGCCGGAAGAAATATGAATAACCTCAGATATGCAGATAACACCACCCTTATGGCAAAAAGTGAAGAGGAATTCAAAAGCCTCTTGATGAAAGTGAAAGTGGAGAGTGAAAAAGTTGGCTCAAAGCTCAACATTCAGAAAACGAAGATCATTGCATCCAGTCCCATCACTTCATGGGAAATAGATGGGGAAACAGTGGAAACTGTCAGACTTTATTTTTGGGGGGCTCCAAAATCACTGCAGATGGTGACTGCCACCATGAAATTAAAAGACTCTTACTCCTTGGAAGGAAAGTTATGATCAACCTAGACAGCATATTCAAAAGCAGAGACATTACTTTGCCAACAAAAGTTCATCCAGTCAAGGCTGTGGTTTTTCCTGTGGTCATGTATGGATGTGATATTTGGACTGTGAAGAAGGCTGAGCACCGAAGAATTGATGCTTCTGAACTGTGGTGTTGGAGAAGACTCTTGAGAGTCCCTTGGACTGCAAGGAGATCCACCCAGTCCATTCTGAAGGAGATCAGCCCTGGCATCTTTGGAAGGAATGATGCTAAAGCTGAAACTGCAGTACTTTGGCCACCGCATGGAAAGAGTTGACTCATTGGAAAAGACTCTGATGCTGGGAGGGATTGGGGGCAGGCAGAGAAAGGGACAACAGAGGATGAGATGGGATGGCATCACTGAGTCGATGGACGTGAGTCTGGGTGAACTCTGGGAGTTGGTGATGGACAGGGAGGCCTGGCATGCTGCGATTCATGGTGTCGCAAAGAGTCGGACACAACTGAGCGACTGAACTGAACTGAACTGAACTGAAAATCCTACTTTTTAATTTCTAGAGGAGAAAAAAAAAAAAGATGAAAAGGAGTTTTGAACAGAGAGAAACATAAAGAATAGTGAAAATTCCCAGTTCTTATAGAGCTATTAAATAGCTGAAAGACAACACAGTCTCTCTGTCCTTCCTCCTCTGCCCCCGCCACCCTCGCTACAATATTGCTTGCTTTAAAGGTAGGTTTGGGAGATGCAATTCTCTCCAGGGTGGGAGGGATTAGGAGCAAGAGGAGAAGGGGACGACAGAGGATGAGATTGGCTGGATGGCATCATTGACTAGATGGACGGGATCTGAGTGAACTCCGGGACTTGTTGATGGACAGGGAGGCCTGGCGTGCTGCGATTCATGGGGTTGCAAAGAGTTGGACAAGACTGAGCGACTGATCTGATCTGATCTGATATAGTAGGATCCCATTAGTTATATATTTTTTAACAAGTTCAGTTCATTCAGTCATGTCTGACTCTTCTTGACTCCATGAACTGCAGCCCAGCTTCCCTGTCCATCATCAACTTCTGGAGTTTGCTCAAACTCATATCAATCGAGCAGGTGATGCCATCAACCCTCTCATCCTCTCGTCCCCTTCTATTTCTGCCTTCAGTCTTTCCTGGCATCAGATTCTACTCCAATGAGTCAGTTATTTGTATCAGGCGGCCAAAATATTTGAGTTTCAGCTTCAACATCAATCATTTCGATGAATATTCAGGACTGATTTCATTTAGGATTGACTGGTTTGATCTCTTTGCAGTCCGAAGACCTCTGAAGAGTCTTCTCCAACACCACGGTACAAAAGCATCAATTCTTCAGGGCTCAGCCTTCTTTATGGTCCAACTCTCATATCCATGCATGAATATGGGGAAATATATAGCTTTGACTAGACAGACCTCTGTCAGCAAAGTAATATCTCTGTTTTTAATATGTTGTCTAGGTTAGTCATAATTTTCTTCCAAGGAACAAGGTTTTTATTTTTATTTTTTTAATTTCATGCCTGCAGTCACCATCTGCAGTGATTTTGGAGCCCCCCAAAATAATGGGGGACTCTCACTCGTTTCATCGTTTCCCAATCTATTTGTCACCAAGTGATAGGACCAGATGCCATGATTCTAGTTTTTTGAATTTTGAGTATTAAGCCAGCTTTTTCACTCTTCTCTTTCACTTTAATCAAGTTCCTTTCATCTTTAGGTCTTCTTTGCTTTCTGCCATAAGGGTGGTGTCATATGCATATATAAGGTTATTGATATTTCTCCTGGAAATCTTGATTCCAACTGGTGCTTCATCCAGCCTGGCATTTTGTATGATGTACCTTGCATATATGTTAAACCGGGTGAAATATACAGCCTTGACATAATTCTTTCCCAAAATGGAACCAGTCTGTTGTTTCATGTTTGGTTCTAACTGTTGATTCTTCACCTGCATACATATTTCTCAAGAGGCAGGTAAGGTGGTCTGGTATTCCCATCTCTTGACAAATTTCCCACAGTTTGTTGTGATCCACAGAATCAAATGCTTTGGCATAGTCAATAAAGAAAAAGTAGACTTTTTTTCTGGAATTCTCTTTCTTAATGGGACAACAGGTGCTGGCAATTTGATCTCTTGTTCCTGTGCCTTTCCTAAATCCATCTTGAACATCTGGAAGCTCTTGGTTCACATATTGTTGAAGCCTTTCTTGGAGAATTTTGAGCATTATTTTGCTAGTGTGTGAAATGAGTGCAATTGTACAGTAGTTTCAACATTATTTGGCATTGCTTTTCTTTGGTATTGGAATGAAAACAGACTTTTTCCAGTCCTGTGGTTACTGCTGCTTTTTCCAAATTTACTGGCATATTCAGTGCAGCACTTTCACAGCATCATCTTTTAGGATTTGAAATAGCTCAACTGAAATTCCGTCACCTCTACTAGCTTTGTTCATAGTGATGCTTCCTAAGGTCAACTTGACTTTACATTCCAGGTGTCTGGCTCTAGGTGATAATCACACCCTCGTGGTTATCTGGGTCATTAGATCATTTTTTGTATAGTTTTTCTGTGTATTCTTGCCACCTCTTCTTAATATCTTCTTCTTGTGTTAGGTCCATACTGTTTCTGTTCTTTATTGTGCCCATATTTGCATGAAAATTTCCCTTGATATCTTTAATTTCTTGAAGAAATCTCTAGTCTTTCCCATTCTATTTTTTTTTAACTCCTTTCATTGATCACTGAGGAAGGCTTTTTTTTTTTTTTTTTTTTTAATCTATCCTTGCTATTCTTCAATTTAAGTCTAAATTTTGCAATTAGGAATTCATGAACTGAGCCACAGTCAGCTCCTGGTCTTGTTTTTGCTTACTGTATAGATCTTCTCCATCTTAAGATGCAAAAATATAATACAATCAATCTGATTTTGTAATTAACCATTTGTTGATGTCCATATGTAGAGTTGTGTCTTGCGTTCTTGGAAGAGGGTATTTGCTCATTGGAAAAGACCTTGATGCTGGGAAATATTGAAGACAGGAGGAGAATGGGACGACAGAGGATAAGATGGTTGGATGGCATCACCATCTTGATGGTGATGAGCTCCTTTGAGCAAGCTCTGGGAGTTGGTGTGGATAGCCTGTTATGCTGCAGGCCATGGGGTCTCAAAGTGTTGGATACAACTGAGACACTGAATTGAAGTTAACTGAACTCGTCCCAGATGGTTCCATCTGGGGCTGTTTGTTTGTAGCTTCCTCTCTTGTCTGTGGACACCCTAACTTAAAAATTTATATTAACTTTGGAGAAGGGTGGGATTGGAGGGTTTTAGACAAACACTTGAAGCAGTTCTGGCTACAGTGTGACCTTCCCAGATCTTTGGTCTGGTGGCAGATATTAATTTGGAAAAATTATAAATTTTTGTTTAAAATATTTATTTTTTCTCTTTTTTTTCCTCTTTCTGGGACTTGCATGCATATCTTCTGCAGTTGTCCCACAGTCTTTGGAATTATCATCAGTTTTTTCAGTCATTGTTTTCTTTGCTTTTTAGTTTCTGAGGATTCTATTGATATAGTCTCAAGCACAGAGAGTTACTCCTTACCTATGCACAGTCACCTAAAAATCCCATTGGAGGTAGTATTTTTCTGCCCCACCCCCACTTTTTTAATCTTTATCATTTATTTTGATATTATTTTTAGAATTTCCATTGCCTGCTTATATTGTGCATCTATTTTTCCATGCATCTTGTTTATCCATCTTCTTTTAGAAGAAATGGAGTAGTCCTCACAGTCAAAAAAGAGACCGAAATGCAATACTTGGGTGCAAGCTCAAAAATGACAGAATGATCTCTGTTCATTTCCAAGGCAAACCATCCAAAACCACAGTAATCCAAATCTATGCCCAAAACAGTAATGTAGAAGAAGCTTAAGTTGAACTGTTCTATGAAGACCTACAAGAACTTTTAGAACCAACACCATAAAAAGATGTCCTTTTCATTATAGGGGACTGGAATGGAAAATATAGGAAGTCAAGAGATACCTGGAATAATATGCAAGTTTAGCCCTGGAGTACAACATGAAACAGTGCAAAGGCTAACAGAGTTTTGCCAAGAGTATGCACTGGTCATAGCAAACATCTTCTTCCAACAACATATGAAAATAATCTACACATGTACATAACTAGATGGTCAATACTGAAATAAGATTGATTATATTCTTTACAGCTAAAGGTAGAGAAACTCTAAACAGTCAGCAAAAAGAAGACGGAGCTGACGGTGGCTCAGATCATGAACTCCTTATTGCAAAATTCAGACTTAAATTGAAGAATGTAGGGAAAACCACTAGACCATTCAGGTATGACCTAAATCAAATCCCTTACAATTACTCAGTGGAAGTGACAAACAGATTCAAGGGATTAGATTGGATAGAGTTCCAGAAGAACTATGGGTGGAGGATCATGACATTGTACAGGAGGCAGTGATCAAGGCAATCACCAAGAAAAAGAAATGCGAAAAGTTAAAATGGTTGTTTGAGGCAGCCTTACAAATAGCTGAAAAAATAAGAGAAGCTAAAGGCAAAGGAGAAAAGGAAATATATACATTTGCATGCAGTGTTCCAAAGAATAGCAAGGAGACAAGAAAGCCTTCCTCAGTGATCAATGCAAAGAAGTAGAGAAAAACAATAGAATGGGAAAGACGAGAAATCTCCTCAAGAAAACTGGAGATATCAAGGGAACATTTCATGCAAATATGGGCACGATAAAGGACAGAAATGGTATGGACCTAACTGAAGCAGAAGATATTAATAAGAGGTGACAAGAATACACAGAAGAACTATACAAAAAAGATCTTCATGACCCAGATAATCACAATGGTGTGATCACTCACCTGGAGCCAGACATCCTGAAATGCGAAGTCAAGCGGCCCTTAGGATGCATAATGACAAACATCACTAGTGGAGGTAATGGAATTCCAGTTGAGCTATCTCAAAACCTAAAAAATGATGCTGAGAAAGTGCTACACTCTATATGTTAGCAAATTTGGAAAACTCAGCAGTGGCCACAGGACTGGAAAAGGTCAGTTTTCATTGGAATCCCAAAGAAAGGCATTGCGAAAGTTCAAACTGATGCACAATTGCACTCATTTCATACGCTAACAAAGTAATGCTCAAAATTCTCCAAGCAAGACTTCAATAGTACATGCACCATCAACTTCCAGATGTTCAAACTGTATTCAGAAAAGGCAGAGGAACCAGAGATCAAATTACCAACATCCGCTGGATCGTCAAAAAAGCAAGAGAGTTCCAGAAAAATGTCTACTTCTTCTTTATTGACTACGATAAAGTCTTTGATTCCGTGTATCACAACAAACTGTGGAAAATTTGTCAAGAGATGGGAATACCAGACCACCTTGACTGTTCCCTGAGAAATCTGTATGCAGGTGAAGAATCAACAGTTAGAACCAAACATGGAACAACGGATTGGTTCCAAATTGGAAAAGGAGTATGTCAAGGCTGTATATTGTTACCCTGTTTATTTAACTTATATGTAGAGTACATCATGTGAAATGCCAGGCTGGATGAAGCAAAAGATGGAATCAAGATTGCTGGAAGAAATATCAGTAACCTCTGATATGCAGATGACACCACCCTTATGGCAGAAAGTGAAGAAGAACTAAAGAGCCTGTTGATGAAAGTGAAAGAGGAGAGTCAAAAAGTTGGCTTAAAACTCAACTACCAAAAAAATAAGATCATGGCATCTGTCCCCATCACTTCATGGCAAATAGTTGGGAAACAGTGGAAACAGTGAGAGGCTTTATTAATGGGGGGGGGGGGGGGGCTCCAAAATCACTGCAGATAGTGAGTGCAGCCATTAAATTAAAAGACATTTGCTCCTAGGAAGAAAAGCTATGACAAACTTAACATATTAAAAGGCAGAGACATTACTTTGTTGACAAAGGTCCGTCTAGTCAAAGCTATGGTTTTCCATACGGATGTGAGAGTTGGACTATAATGAAAGCTGAGCCCCAACGTATTGATGCTTTTGAACTGTGGTGTTGGAGAAGACTCTTGAGAGTCCCTTGCACTACAAGGAGATCTAACCAGTCAATCCTAAAGGAAATCAGTCCTGAATATTCATTGGAAGGATTGATGCTGAAGCCAAAACTCCAATACGTTGGCTACCTGATGAGAACAAATGACTCATTGGGAAAGACCCTGATGCTGAGGAAGATTGAAAGAAGGAGAAGGGGATGACAGAGGATGAGATGGTTGGATGGCATCACTGACTCAATGGACATTAGTTTGAACATGGTCCAGGAATTGGTGATTGACAGGGAAGCCTGGCATGCTGCAGTCTATGGGGTTACAAAGACTTAGAGGTGGCTGAGTGATTGAACTGAACTGAACTGACTTTATCCATTAGAGGCCACAGTTTATTAATCATACTTGTTTCCAATTCCCAGTAAATGTATCAATATTTCTGCCATGCCTGGTTCTGACAACTGCCTTTTTTTTCTTTGCCTTTTAGTATGCATTCCATTTTTTTTCATGGTAGCCAGATGTGACGTCCTGTAAAAAGAAACTGCTCTAAGTAGACCTTTAGTAAAGTGCTAATGTGCTGTGAGATGAGAGAAAGCATTTTGTTCTCCTAGAATTGTAGTTTGGTCACTCAGTCATGTACAACTCTTTGTGACCCCATGGACTGTAGCTCACGAGGCTTCTCTGTCCTTGGTATATCCCAGGTAAGAATATTGCTATGTGCTACCATTTCCTTCTCCAGGGGATCTTCATCACCCAGAGGTTGAAGCTGTGTCTCCTGTATTGTCAGGCAAAATCTTTACCATTAAGCCACCAAGGAAGCCTCTCCATGTCAGCTAGGCTCTGATAAAACCCCAGATAGTTAGGCTCTGGTTAACTAGTTTCCTCTGAGGACAGGCCTTATTACACAGCATTCAATGTTCTGGCATTTCTCAAGATGGTTCCTTTCCTCAGCCTCCTGATGGAAGTTGAAGGGATTTTTCTCTGATATTTAGAATGGGAACCTGGTTAAGCTTCTAGAGGTAAATTTCACCATATTATGGAGTTTGTTCCTTTGAGAATTGTCTGCATTGAGTCTCCAGCAATTTATTAATTATAGTGGAGATTTTCTTGTGTTGGCACTGGTTCCTGCAGCAGTTCACCTCCCTAGTTTCCAGGGTAAGATGTGCCTGCCCCTGTACATCTGCCTGTCTCTTCTGTCCAGAAGTTAGTAGTTTTTCCTATGTTCTATCTTGTATTTGATCCAAGAAGAGTGTTGATTTTTTTCAGTCTATTCAGTATTTTACCTGTTAGGGTAGCATGATAAATTCCAAGCTATGTGTAGGCAGAACTGGAAACTGGAGGTTCATCTATTGTTATTGAAAAATTAATCTGTGCAACAATTGAAAAATAATTCCACTAAGGCTATTCTTTAAATGGGCTTTGAGAAAAAAAAAATATGTTTTGCTTAATTTATCATAGACAGTTGTTAAAAAAAATAAAATAAAGCTTTTATTTCCTACATTGGAAACTAAAGAGACATATACACATTGACATAAAAATAGATATGGTGCTTCAAATAAGTTTACAAGAATAATGATGAATGAGTGCCAGGAGCCGGTGAGGCATTCCACTCGTGACAAAGGTCATGAGGAAGGAGACTCGGCATACGCAAAGGCAGGATCGAGCCTCAGGAGTCCCCCCGGATATTCTCGAGCATGTTCCCCCCAAAACTAGAGTCTGCCTACTTTATTGCTTTGTGCTCTCACCTCTGACTTTACTGGGGGCTGTCCCCTACCACCATCTCGCTCTCTGTCAAAGAGTTAACTTACAGCTCCAATTAATAAAAGTTCCTGGGCAATTAGGAGTGTTTAAATCCAAACGCCTCAGATGGCTCTCTAAGTCATCTGACAAGTTTACCCGGACTCCTGCAGCTATGCATATGATTGTTTACAGTCTCCCAGCCTTGAGAGGCACGGGAAGCTTAAGATATTCAAATAGCTTAGAACCTCTCAGAGAGTTAAAAACTGTCAGAATAAACTAGTAAAGTATTTCAATGATGAGCCAATGTTTGTTGCCAAGTTTTCACATCCCCTGAATTGTATCCTTGAATGTGTATTAATTAATATAGTTGGTCTGTAGAGAAAATAAGTAGTGGCCTTGGTGTTAGTAACTTTAGACCCTTAAGGTAATAAATTCTTTCCTTTGTTGTAAACCCGTTGCACATCCACCCTATAGGAATGCAATTTTATCTTCGGAAGATGGCGCCAAACCTTAAAATAATTACTCTTAGAGAAAATAAGTCTTTGTTGATAAGTCCTTGACAAGAGTCATAAAATGTTAATAGGCCTTCTGGCCAGAAGATTATGTAAATCACCTAAACCATTTGTATACAATAAATTTGCAGGAAAGAAACCCTGGTTTGTTGTTTTTTTTTTTTGAGTGAAAATTTTTTTTTTTTTTAACTTTACATAATTGTATTAGTTTTGCCAAATATCAAAATGAATCCGCCACAGGTATACATGTGTTCCCCATCCTGAACCCTCCTCCCTCCTCCCTCCCCATACCATCCCTCTGGGTCATCCCAGTGCACTAGCCCCAAGCATCCAGTATCCTGCATCGAACCTGGACTGGCGACTCGTTTCATACATGATATTATACATGTTTCACTGCTATTCTCCCAAATCTCCCCACCCTCTCCCTCTCCCACAGAGTCCATAAGACTGATCTATTCATCAGTGTCTCTTTTGCTGTCTCGTACACCGGGTTATTGTTACCACCTTTCTAAATTCCATATATATGCGTTAGTATACTGTATTGGTGTTTTTCTTTCTGGCTTACTTCACTCTGTATAATAGGCTCCAGTTTCATCCACCTCATTAGAACTGATTCAAATGTTTTCTTTTTAATAGCAGAGTAATACTCCATTGTGTATACGTACCACAGCTTTCTTATCCATTCATCTGCTGATGGACATCTAGGTTGCTTCCATGTCCTGGCTATTATAAACAGTGCTGTGATGAACATTGGGGTACACGTGTCTCTTTCCCTTCTGGTTTCCTCAGTGTGTATGCCCAGCAGTGGGATTGCTGGATCATAAGGCAGTTCTATTTCCAGTTTTTTAAGGAATCTCCACACTGTTCTCCATAGTGGCTGTACTAGTTTGCATTCCCACCAACAGTGTAAGAGGTTTCCCTTTTCTCCACACCCTCTCCAGCATTTATTGCTTGTAGACTTTTGGATCGCAGCCATTCTGACTGGTGAAACCCTGGTTTTTGATAAGGATCAAAAACTGCTGACTTTGCATCCCCTATTATCTTCTATGTGTAACTTAGGGTATATAAGCCCCTGTTGAAAATAAAGCTACGGGCCTTGCTCACCAACGCTTGGTCTCCCCATGTCATTCTTTTCACATTCTGGCTGAAGTCTCCATCTGGAGCGCGGATATCCTCTGCGACCATTTATTTGCCTGGGCTTCTAAGACCCACTCGAGAAGGTGTCTAAGGTGGGGTACCTTCCACTATTCGAGAGGGTGCCTGTGGCCTCTGTGGTCAGAGCTAACCTGGTGTCACGGGTTATATTGATTTTCTGCGTAAACCAAGCTACTCAGCCTCTTTTCTCCACTGAATTTTCCTAGTGAGCTATCCTCATTATATTACTCTTATATCTCTAATTAACATATAAATAGTCGCCTAGGCCGTCTCTCCTTCGAATACCCTGGATCAGCTGGGGCTAGACCCCGGCAAATGAGAATTTACTTGCAGTAGAACAAATTAGGAAATTTGTTTGCAGACTTCCAAACCAAGCATAGTCAAAATGGAATAGGGAAAATAGGTTCGGGATAATAGTTCTTGAAGATTTTATCTAGTTGGATTACAAACCAGAACCTCTTTACAAAATTTAATATTCAAAACACCTTGAGAGTAAATGTTGTTATTTGGATTATAGGCCATGTAACAAAGGCATGATAAATTCACAGCTTATTAAATATAATATGACATAGAATTTTATCCCAGATGGTCTGATTTGAAGAGAGAAACTTTGGGGGGCGGTCCTATGATAGTGGTTGAATAGGACAGGGAGACCACTTGCTCCCACACAAATTCATTGAAAGAACATTTGAACGCTGAGCAAATTCCACATAACAACTTCTGAATGCTGGCAGAGGACACAGGTACCCAGAAACGCAGCCCATTGTCTTCAAAAGGATGTAGGAAAAAATATAAAAGATAAAAAGAATAACAAAAGAGGTAGGGATGGAAATACATCCTGGGAAGGGAGTCTTAAAAAAGAGAGAAGTTTCCAAACACCAGGAAACATTCTCACCTGCAAATCTGCAGTGAGTCTTGGAACCTCAGAGGACAACAAAACTGGGAGGAAAAATAAATAAAACCCACAGATTACGTGCCTAACAGCAACTCCCAGCAGAAAAGTAATGCAGATGCTCACATCTACCACTAGCAAGTGGGGACTAGACAGGGAAGCGCAGGTGGCATTGCTTAGGGTAAGGACCCGGCATGAATGCCCTGAGGGCAATCTGAGGGAACTAACTTGAGATAGCAACCCAGACTGTGGGATAGCTATCCCATGAAAAGCCCTAACCTAAGACACCACCAGGCCCATTCACAGAAAAAAGGACTGAGCAGAGGTAGCCAGCTGAGGACTAGCCCATCCCCCAGCAGAGACAGGCAGGCAGGGGCAGCCAGAGCTGGAAGGGTGCAATCATGGTCCCAGAGAGGCATCCTCTATCAAACTGCAAGCAGCCTTCCTTGTTAACCAAGACTTCTTGGGATTCTGGATAGTCAACATCTGCCAGGAGGGTCGCAGCCAGAGATCAGCTCCCCAGAAGAGACACACAGCACCCCTGAGAAGGCGTGCCTGTAGTACACCTAGAAAACTGAGTGGCTGGGATGGGGAAGGCAATAAAATGCAGCCCCTAACTAGGGGCGACTGTGCTCACCAAGCACCTGGTCCCCTGAGCTGCTCAGACCTGGGAAGGGCACAAAACTCAGGCCCAACCAAGTCTGCACCTTTGTGGAGTACCCAAGAACCTGAACCTCAGTGGCTTTGATGTGGGAAGTGCATGCAACCCAAGGCCCATCTCAGACAGTTTCTGGCAGAGCAACCTAGAGCCTCAACAGTGTAGACTGTGAAAGCACACATGCTGCGAGAGGGGCAAACTCAATGTGGCCAAGACACTGTGACCACTCCCCACACACGCCAGTGATATTTGTTTGCAGTGTTCCTCCCTCCCCTCAGCATGACTGAACAAGTGAGCCCAAATAAGTGACCACCACTGCCCCCTTGTGCCAGGGCAGAAATTAGACACTGAAGAGACCAGCAAACACATGAAGCTAAAATAAACAGAGGGAACTGCTTTGGAAGTGACAGGTGCAATAGATTAAAACCCTGCAGTTAGCACTGACTACATAGGAAGGGGTGTATAGATCTTGAGAAGTATAAGCAGGATCAAGGAACTATCTGAAAATGAACTGATCCCACACTGTCCACAAAAACACCAGAGAAAGTCCTACATATTTTTTTTTTATCATTTTCATTTTTTTTATTTTTTTATGTATAAGCCCTTTTACTCCTTTAATTTTCATTTTTATAACCTACAATTACTTTTCAAAAATACTACACTTGATCTTAGCCAAAAGGCCGAGAAGTGATACTTTTCAAAAATAAGACCCTATTTTTAAAGCAAACTTCATATATATATATATATATTTTTAAATATAATTTTTGAGAATTTGTTTTTTTCTTTAATACTGCATTTTTGAGAATCTAACCTCTGCTATGGGTTTTTATTTATTTATTTTTATTCTATTTTTAAACTTTACAATATTGTATTGGTTTTGCCAAATATCGAAATGAATCTGCCACAGGTATACATGTGTTCCCCATCCTGAAACATCCTCTCTCCTCCCTTCCCATACCATCCCTCTGGGTCGTCCCAGTGCACCAGCCCCAAGCATCCAGTATCATGCATCGAACCTGGACTGGCGACTCGTTTCATATATGATATTACATGTATTTCAATGCCATTCTACCAAATCATCACACCCTTTCCCTCTCCAACAGAGTCCAAAAGACTGATCTATACATCAGTGTCTCTTTTGCTGTCTCATATACAGGGTTATTGCTACCATCTTTCTAAATTCCATATATATGCGTTAGTATACTGTATTGGTGTTTTTCTTTCTGGCTTACTTCACTCTGTATAATAGGCTTCACTTTCATCCACCTCATTAGAACTGATTCAAATGTATTCTTTTTAATGGCTGAGTAATACTCCATTGTGTATATGTACCACAGCTTTCTTATCCATTCATCTGCTGATGGACATCTAGGTTGCTTCCATGTCCTGGCTATTACAAACAGTGCTGTGATGAACAATGGGGTACACGTGTCTCTTTCAATTCTGGTTTCCTTGGTGTGTACGCCCAGCTGTGGGATTGCTGGGTCATATGGCAATTCTATTTCCAGTTTTTTAAGGAATCTCCACACTGTTCTCCATAGTGGCTGTACTGGTTTGCATTCCCACCAACAGTGTAAGAGGGTTCCCTTTTCTCCACACCCTCTCCAGCATTTATTGCTTGTAGACTTTTGGATCACAGCCATTCTGACTGGTGTGAAATGGTACCTCATAGTGGTTTTGATTTGCATTTCTCTGATAATGAGTGATGTTGAGCATCTTTTCATGTGTTTGTTAGCCATCTGTATGTCTTCTCTGGAGAAATGTCTATTTAGTTCTTTGGCCCATTTTTTGATTGGGTCATTTATTTTTCTGAAATTGAGCTGTAGGAGTTGCTTGTATATTTTTGAGACTAGTTGTTTGTCTGTTGCTTCATTTGCTATTATTTTCTCCCATTCTGAAGGCTATCTTTTCACCTTGCTTATAGTTTCCTGTTGTGAAGAAGCTTTTAAGTTTAATTAGGTCCCATTTGTTTATTTTTGCTTTTATTTCCAATATTCTGGGAGGTGGGTCATAGAGGATCCTGCTGTGATGCATATCTGAGAGTGTTTTGCCTATGTTCTCCTCTAGGAGTTTTATAGTTTCTGGTCTTATGTTTAGATCTTTAATCCATTTTGAGTTTATTTTTGTGTATGGTGTTAGAAAGTGATCTAGTTTTATTCTTTTACAAGTGGTTGACCAGTTTTCCCAGCACCACTTGTTAAAGAGATTGTCTTTAATCCATTGTATATTCTTGCCTCCTTTGTCGAAGATAAGGTGTCCATATGTGTGTGGATTTATCTCTGGGCTTTCTATTTTGTTCCATTGATCTGTATTTCTGTCTTTGTGCCAGTACCATACTTTCTTGATAACTGTGGCTTTGTAGTAGAGCCTGAAGTCAGGTAGGTTGATTCCTCCAGTTCCATTCTTCTTTCTCAAGATAGCTTTGGCTATTCGAGGTTTTTTGTATTTCCATACAAATTGTGAAATTATTTGTTCTAGCTCTGTGAAGAATACCGTTGGTAGCTTGATAGGGATTACATTGAATCTATACATTGCTTTGGGTAGTATATGCATTTTCACTATATTGATTCTTCCAACCCATGAACATGGTATATTTCTCCATCTATTAGTGTCCTCTTTGATTTCTTTCACCAGTGTTTTATACTCTGGGTTTTTAATTTTTGCTTTTTGGTATTTGTTATCAATTTTGTACCTTTAATAACCCAGTCTTCAGTACCCATTTTTACTTGGAAGCAAGATTACTGGCTGGATTGCTCTCTCCATCTTTGGACTCTCCTTTTTCTCCACCAGGTCAGCTCTATCTCCTCCCTCCCCCTTCTCTTCTCTACCCAACTCTGAATCTCTTTGTGTGTTACAGGCTGTGGAGAACACTTAGGGAATTGATTAGTGGCTAGATCAGTCTCTCTCTTTTTGATTCCCCTTTTTACCCTCCTGGCCACCTCTGTCTTCTTCCTCCCTCTTCTCTTCTCTGTGTAACTCTGCAAACATCTCTGGGGAGTCCAGACTGTGGAGAGCACATAGGGAAGTGATTACTGGCTAGCTTGCTCTGTCCCCTTTTGATTCCAGCTTCTGGGCACCTCTATTTCCCTCCTTCCTCTTATCTTCTCCATGTAACTCTGTGTACCTCTCTGGGTGTCCCTCACTATGGAGAAACTTTTCATCATTAACCTAAATGTTTTACCATTGGTACTGTATAGATGGAGAAGTCTTGAGGCTACTTTAAGAATAAGACTGAAAACCAGAGGCAGGAGGCTTAAGTCCAAATCCTGAGAACACCAGAGAACTCCTGACTCCAGGAAATATTAATAAGAGCTCATCAAACGCCTCCATGCTGCTGCTACTGCTGTTAAGTCGCTTCAGTCATGTCCAACTCTGTGCGACCCCATAGACGGTAGCCCACCAGGCTCCCCCGTCCCTGGGATTCTCCAGGCAAGAACATTGGAATGGGTTGCCATTTTTTTTCTCCAATGCATGAAAGTGAGAAGTGAAAGAGAAGTTGCTCAGTCGTGTCTGACTCTTAGTGACCCCATGGACTGCAGCCCACCAGGCTCCTCCGTCCATGGGATTTTCCAGGCAAGAGTACTGGAGTGGGGTGCCATTGCCTTCTCTGAAATGCCTCCATACATACACTGAAATTAAGCTCCACCCAAGGGCCAACAAGTTCCAGAGCAAGACATGCCATGCAAATTCTCCAGCAACACAGGAATATAACCCTGAGCTTCAATATACAGGCTGCCCAAAGTCACACCAAACCCACTGACATCTCAAAACTTATTACTGGACACTTCATTGCACTCCAGAGAGAAGAAATCCAGCTCCATCCACCAGAACACTGGCACAAGCGTCCCTAACCAGGAAACCTTGACAAGCTACCCGGTCAACCTCATCCACAGTGAGGAACCCTCCTCCACAATAAAGAGGAACCACAAACTGCCAGAATACAGAAAGGCCACCCCAAACACAGCAATATAAACAAGATGAAAAGGCAGAGAAATACCCAGCAGGTAAAGGAACAGGATAAATGCCCACCAAACCAAAGAAAAGAGGAGGAGTTAGGGAAATCTACCTGATAAAGAATTCTGAATAGTGATAGTGAAAATGATCCAAAATCTTGAAAAAAAAAAAAATGGAATTACAGATAAATAACCTGGAGACAAGGATCGAGAATATGCAAGAAAGGTTTAACGAGGGCCTAGAAGAAATAAAAAAGAGTCAATATATAATGAATAATGCAATAAATGAGATCAAAAACAGTCTGGAGGGAACCAACAATAGAATAATGGAGGGAGAAGATAGGATTAGTGAGGTACAAGATAGAATGGTAGAAATAAATGAAACAGAGGAAAAAAGAAAAAGTTATTAAAATAAATGAGGACAACCTCAGAGACCTCTGGGACAATGTTAAACGCCCCAACATTTGAATCACAGGAGTCCCTGAAGAAGACAAAAAGAAAGGCCATGAGAAAATATTTGAGGAGATAATAGTTGAAAACTTCCCTAAAATGGGGAAGGAAATAGTCAACCCAGTCCAAGAAACAAGAGAGTCCCAAACAGAATAAACTCAAGGTGAAACACCCCAACACATATTAATCAAATTAATAAACGTCAAACACAAAGAACAAATATTAAAAGCTGCAAGGGAAAAACAACAAATAACACACAAGAGGATTCCCTTAAGGATAACAGCTGATCTTTCAACAGAAACTCGTCAGGCCAGGAGGGAATGGCAGGACATACTTAAAGTGATAAAGGAGGAAAACCTACAACCCAGATTACTGTACCCAGCAAGGATCTCATTCAACTATGAAGGAGAAATCAAAAGCTTTACAGGCAACCAAAAGCTGAGAGAATTCAGCACCACCAAACAGCTCTCCAGCAAATGATAAAAGATCTTCTCTAGAAAGGAAATGCAGAAAGGGTGTATAAACTTGAACCCGAAACAACAAAGTAAATGTCAACGGGATCATACGTATCAATAATTACCTTAAAGGTAAATAGGTTGAATGTCCTAACCAAAAGACAAAGACTGGTTGAATGGCTACAAAAACAAGACCCTTATATATGTTGTCTACAAGAGACCCATCTCGAAACAAGGGACACATATAGACTGAAAGTGAAGGGCTGGAAATAGATATTTCATGCAAATAGAGACCAAAAGAAAGCAGGAGTAGCAATACTCATATCAAATAAAATAGACTTTCAAACAAAGTGTGAAAAGAGGCAAAGAAGGACACTACATATAATGATCAAAGGATCGATCCAAGAAGAAGATAAAACAATTATAAATATATATGCACCCAACATAGGAGTACTGCAATATGTGAGACAAATGCTAATGAGTATGAAAGGGGAAATTAACAATAACACAGTAATAGTGGGAGACTTTAATACCCCACTGCAACCTATGGCTAGATCAACTAAACAGAAAATTAACAAGGAAACACAAACTTTAAATGATACAATAAACCAGTTAGACTGAATTGCTATTTATCGGACATTTCACCCCCAAACAATGAATTTCACCTTTTTCTCAAGTGCACATGGAACATTCTCCAGGATAGATCACATCCTGGGCCATAAATCTAGCCTTGGTAAATTCAAAAAAAAAAAAAAATTGAAATCATTCGAACCATCTTTTCTGACCACAATGCAGTAAGATTAAATGTCAATTACAGGAGAAAAACTTAAAAATTCCAGCATATGAAAGCTGAACAACACGCTGCTGAATAACCAGCAAATCACAGAAGAAATCAAAAAAGAAATCAAAATATGTATAGAAATGAATGAAAATGAAAACACAACAACCCCAAACCTATGGGACACTGTAAAATCAGTGCTTAAGGGGAAGGTTCATAGCAGTACAGGCTTACCTCAAGAAACAAGAAAAATATCAAATAAACAACCTAACTCTACACATATAGCAATTAGAAAAGGAAGAAATGAAGAACCCCAGGGTTAGTAGAAGGAAAGAAATCTTAAAAATTAGGGCAGAAAAAAATGCAAAAGAAACAAAAGAGACCATAGCAAAAATCAACAAAGTCAAAAGCTGGTTCTTTGAGAAGATAAATAAAATTGAGAAATCATTAGCCAGAATCATCAAGAAACAAAGGGAGAAAAATCAAATCAATAAAATTAGAAATGAAAATGGAGAGATCACAACAGACAACACAGAAATGCAAAGGATCATAAGAGACTACTATGAGCAATTATATGCCAATAAAATGGAAAACTTTGAAGTAAACAAATTCTTAGAAAAGTACAACTTTCCAAAACTGAACCAGGAAGAAATAAAAAATCTTAACAGACCCATCACAAGCACAGAAACTGAAACTGTAATCAGAAATCTTCCAGCAAACAAAAACCCAGGACCAGATGGCTTCACAGCTGAATTCTACCAAAAATTTAGAGAAGAGCTAATATCTATCCTACTCAAATGCTTCCAGAAAATTGCAGAGGAAGGTAAACTTCCAAACTCATTCTATGAAGGCCACTATCACCCTGATATCAAACCTAACAAAGATGCCACAAAAGAAGAAAACTACAGGCCAATATCACTGATGAACATAGATGCAAAAATCCTTAACAAAATTGTAGCAAACAGAATCCAACAACATATTAAAAAGATCATACATCATGACCAAGTGGGCTTTATCCCAGGGATGGAAGGATCTTCAATATCCGTAAATGAATCAATGTAATACACCACATTAACAAATTGAAAAATTTAAAAAAAAAATGATTATCTCAATAGATTCAGAGAAAGTCTTTGACAAAATTCAACGTCCTTTTATGATAAAAATCCTCCATAAAGCAGGAATACAAGGAACATGC
This sequence comes from Bos javanicus, assembly GCF_032452875.1. Lineage (NCBI taxonomy): Eukaryota > Metazoa > Chordata > Mammalia > Artiodactyla > Bovidae > Bos > Bos javanicus. The sequence continues at coordinate 8,889,905 of NC_083883.1, read as the reverse complement.
CTCAAAAAATAAAAGCTATATATGATAAACCCACAGCAAACATTATCCTCAATGGTGAAAAATTGAAAGCATTTCGCCTAAAGTCAGAAACAAGACAAGGGTGCCTACTCTCACCACTACTATTCAACATAGTATTGGAAGTTTTGGCCACAGCAATCATAGCAGAAAAAGAAATAAAAGGAATTTAGATTTGCAAAGAATTAAAACTCTCACTGTTTGCAGATGACATGATCCTCTACACAGAAAACCATAAAGACTCCACCAAAAAGTTACTAGAATCAATGAATATAATATGAATATAGTAATCAATGAATATAGTAAAGTTGCAGGATATAAAATCAACACACAGAAATTCCTTGCATTCCTATACATTAACAATGAGAAAATAGAAAGAGAAATTAAGGAAACAATTCCGTTCTCCACTGCAACGAAAAGAATAAAATACTTAGGAATATATCTACCTAAAGAAATAAAAGACCTATATATAGAAAACTATAAAACACTGGTGAAAGAAATCAAAGAGGACAGTAATAGATGGAGAAATATACCATGTTCATGGATTGGAAGAATCAATATAGTGAAAATGAGTATACTACCCAAAGCAATCTATACATTCAATGCAATCCCTATCAAGCTACCAACGGTATTTTTCAGAGAACTAGAACAAATAATTTCACAATTTGCATGGAAATACAAGAAACCTCAAGTAGCCAAATCAATCTTGAGAAAGAGGAATGGAACTGGAGGAATCAAACTGCCTGACTTTAGGCTCTACTACAAAGCCACAGTCATCAAGACTGTATGGTACTGGAAGAAAGACAGAAATTTAGATCAATGGAACAAAATAGAAAGCCCAGAGATAAATCCACACACATATGGACACCTTATCTTCGACAAAGGAGGCAAGAATATACAATGGATTAAAGACAATCTCTTTAACAAGTGGTGCTGGGAAAACTGGTCAACCACTTGTAAAAGAATGAAACTAGAACACTTTCTAACACCATACACAAAAATAAACTCAAAATGGATTAAAGATATAAACATAAGACCAGATACTATAAAAATCCTAGAGGAAAACATAGGCAAAACACTCTCCGACATAAATCACAGCAGGATCCTCTATGACCCACCTCCCAGAATATTGGAAATAAAAGCAAAAATAAACAAATGGGACCTAATTAAAATTAAAAAATTTTGCACAACAAAGGAAACTATAAGCAAGGTGAAAAGACAGACTTCAGAATGGGGAAAAATAATAGCAAACGAAGCAGTTGACAAAAAAATATATAAGCAACTCCTGCAGCTCAATTCCAGAAAAATAAATGACCAATCAAAAAATGGGCCAAAGAACTAAACAGACATTTTTCCAAAGAAGACATACAGATAGCTAACAAACACATGGAAAGATGTTCAACATCACTCATTATCGGAGAAATGCAAATCCAAACCACAATGAGGTACCATTTCATGCCAGTCAGAATGGCTGTGATCCAAAAGTCTACAAGCAATAAATGCTGGAGAGGGTGTGGAGAAAAGGGAACCCTGTTGGTGGGAATGCTGACTAGTATAGCCACTATGGAGAACAGTGTGGAGATTCCTTAAAAAACTGGAAATAAAACTGCCATACCACCCAAGAATCCCACTGCTGGTCATACACACCAAGGAAACCAGAATTGAAAGAGACACATGTACCCCAATGTTCATTGCAGCACTGTTTATAATAGCCAGGACATGGAAGCAACCTAGATGTCCATCAGCAGATGAATGGATAAGAAAGCTGTGGTACATATACACAATGGAGTATTACTCAGCCATTAAAAAGAATACATTTGAATCAGTTCTAATGAGGTGGATGAAAGTGAAGCCTATTATACAGAGTGAAATAACCCAGAAATAAAAACACCAATACAGTATACTAACGCATATATATAGAATTTAGAAAGATGGTAACGATAACCCTGTATGCGAGATAGCAAAAGAGACACAGATATATAGAACAGTCTTTTGGTCTCTGTGGGAGAGGGTGAAGACAGGATAATTTGGGAGAATGGTATTGAAACATGTATATTATCATATGTGAAATGAATCGCCAGTCCAGGTTCGATGCATGATACAGGGCGCTCGGTACTGCTGCACTGGTATGACCCAGGGGGGATGGGATGGGGAGGGAGGTGGGAGGCGGTTCAGCATGGTGAACACATGTATACCCATGGTGGATTTCTCTCAATGTATGGCAAAATCAATACAATATTGTAAAGTAATTAGCCTCCAATTAAAATAAATTCATTTATATTAAAAAATAAAACAATAAGGAGAAAAAGTTTATAATACATAAACATATTTATGAGAAGTGTTTATGAGAATTACTTTGCAAAATAAACATTTGCAAGTATTATTTCAGAAGATGTCAAATCTGAATAGAGGCAGTAGCTGGCAGTATTGCTAGAACTGCATGAGAAGTTAAATATATCTTTGTTGGCATCCAAGAATTTCTTAATATTTGTCCTCTAGTAAGTCTTTAACTTTATGTTCATATTATTCTGTTTTTTCAGTGTAATGTATGTATGTACTGTCAGTTCTGAATCCTTGATCAGATCTAAGAGTAGATAAAAATTTCCTTCTGTGTTAATATTTAATCCAGTAGACCAATGTTTGAATTTTTGTAACTGTATATCATAGACTATACATATCTCTCAGTTCAGTGTTTTTAACTGATATTTACATGAAAACATTTATATTTTTTTCTCAATGTGTAAATAAGTTAAGCATATATGTAGGAAAAGTCTAGAATTATATTCTAAATTTAGTTAGTAGCAACTAGTAATTGTATGTAGCTGTTTGAAAAACTCACTGTATATCCACAAAAGTTTCTCTGTCTTGGATGTTGTTGTCTTTAAGAAAGCACCACAGCATCATACTCTGTGCCATGATTTTTGCAATTGTGTGTGTGTGAGAATGTATCTCCACATTGCCTCATATACTTAATCCATACTTTTGTCAGTGTGTACAGTGAGTATCACAAGATTCAAATACACTGAATAAATTTGTGGAGAAGAGAAATGAGGAGAGAAATGTTGCTATAAACACACAAAACAATTGTTAACAGCACATTGGAACTTTGGTCACAGAAATCATAGAAGATTGTATTTTGGATGTACATGTTTCTGAGTGCTTGTTTTGCTATTTTAGTATTTTGGGGAAACAGATTAGAGGTTTGGTGTCATTATAAAAATTACCTAATTTGGAGAAAGCATTCCAATTAATATTTTATATGTAAATCTGAATTTTCAGGAACAATTTGCTGGTGTTTGGCTTGAAATGCCTGATGTGTTATTTTGAGAGTCACAGGGGACCAGTATTTTTCTTCTGGTATTCACATATTCCACTCATCTTTTTTTCAGACTAATTTATGAAAAAATACTGCTGTTCCCTAACATAATGTGACACCAAATTCATAAGTGAATAATTTGGCAATTCTATTATTTTCCAAGTGATAAATATTTTTATATTTTTGGACCTATAATCTATGAAAATCTCAGTATTTAGCAAGATAATTCAAAATTCTCTTCACATTTTTATCTATACATGGATAGTAAAATATTGCTTTACCTTGTCATGATAAGAGTATGAGAATTAAGAAGACTTTACGAAAACTGACAAATAAAAATATTAAGTTTAATATTTTGTAATGAAATAACTTTCAAAGTCTTAGAGGCTTGTATTGTCATGTATGTATGTTTGTGTGTGGGAATTATTATGGCATGGACATTATACTATGATCGATATCTAGAAGATGATTTAGATTTTCTTATAAAGCAAAAAATATTAATAGAATGCATAGTCTTGAAATGATTATTTTTTGAGTCTGTTCATGAGATTTCAAAAGGCTGAAATATACACAGAAATTTTAAACAGTTTCTTGCAAAAAAATTCTATATGGTGATTTTGACAAACATCTTCTGTATAATATTAAAAAAGTTTTCTACTACTAGTAGGAAAAAAATCTGTAAAAATGTGTTAAGAAAAAATATATATGTTATTGCAAATGCATACACATATATACAGCATTTGCAGTTGGTAAATTTAATTTCTGGTTTGAAAGTTTGTTGTCTCTATTTTGCTTTTATGAATTCTCATTACATTTGAGACTCAGTTCTAATTTCACATTTGTGTAATAGTTGTTGACTATTTAAACTGTTATTAGCTTTTTTCCCCTCAAAACTCATGATTAAGGTACCTGAAGCTAAAAATAACATAGTTATCTTATACTTCTTCTATTAGTACTGTAATTGAAAGAGCTTCACTGTGAATGTATTATCATTTTGAGATAAAGTATTTCATTATTTTTATTAGAGTATTTCATTATAGTACATCATCATTTTATTTTTATTAGAGCACTTTAAAAGTTTTGCATATTATAATTATTGATTTAATTTCTCATGATATTTCTTTATTTTGCATCCTTTGTTTTTCTTTGGTTCAAATTTTGTCAGTTCAGTTCAGTCGCTCAGTCGTGTCTGACTCTTTGTGACCCCATGAATTGCAGCACACCAGGCCTCCCATCACTAACTTCGGGAGTTCACTCAGACTCACGTCCATCGAGTTGGTAACAAAAATCGAAAAAGAAATGAAAATAATTATTTTAAAATTATTTTAATCAAAGTTTTAAAGAAGATGTGAAAGTTCAAATCTATAATTAAAAAGAAAACTCATTTAGACTCACCAGGTACCAAATAGAACAAGGCAACATCAACATTTAAACTTTTATGTACAGGGAAATAAATGCATGTGGATGTTTTAAATAGTTGTACATGAGTTTGACTTTTGTCAATAAAATAATGAAAATAATATAATATGTAGAAGAATGAAAGTATGTGAAATATTAAATGGTTAATGTATTGACATTATATTTAAGTATCTTTGACCACTGTTTTATTCCCTCTGACAATAATTAGTGTTATGCCTTCTCAATTACTGATTTTTTATAATAGCTCCACTTTGTAGAATACATTAACTTTCTGTTTTAACAGTATTATATTTTTTTTTCCGCATAGAGAGCACTTTAAACCTAAATTACTATAGACTGGTGTTATCTATATAAATCCATCCCATAATTGTGTGACATTTTTGCCTTTGATGAAACTTTGTTGGTCTAATTGAGCTTGACTAATAGAAGAAAACTCGAATTTATGGCCAGGGTCACAACAGGCATTATTAGTTGACCAGGTGTGTGGATCCCATCTAGTAATATCAATAGGGACCTGAATATGACTATAACTTTTTTTTTTTTTTTAAAGTAAAGGCCAACCAATTAGAGCCCTGGAATAGAGACATTCACCATGGTAACACAGAACTAGATATAGGGAATTGGCCACAAACCCAACAGTTGCATTGATTTCTAAAACTAGCATAGGATCATGCCTATGATAGGAAAACATTTGATTTATATGCAAAGGTCTAAGAAGTCAAGAAAACATTATAAATGATTATACGAATCAAATCCAGCATCTTGGGCAAGCCTTCTACTTCTGGTATCATCTACTCATCCTAGTATAGTGCAGTTTCCTCTGTTTGAGCATCATTTTAAAGTGAGTTTAGGTTATCAGTCCTCTCTATAGGCTAGTCCAGTGTAGGGGCCTTTGGAAGTGGGAACTAATCTTAAGAGTCAATTTCCCTTCAATTTTACTGTGCATGAGCCAGTTAAGAGTATCTGATTTAAAAGGTCATCCCATCCAGGTTGGAGACAATCCCTTAAATTATGTCTTTTTCCAGTCCTGGTTGCAGGTCATGAGGCATCTGATCTTTGTCCAAAGATAGGTTACTGAAATAACCTTCAGAAACCAACTTAGGGTGTTCTTTAACAATTCAACTGAATTTTATATTAACATTGCATAACAGCTAGGAACTATCCAGAAAATGAGTCTTAGTAGATACAGACTTCCATTAACAAACTGGGATTTAGCATTTATTGAAACATCTTTTTCTCCCTAAAGTTATCCTCGTTTTTAGCAAACTAACCAAACTAAGGCTAGTTTTTTTTTTTTTTTTTTCCAAAATAGGTCTATTCTCAATAAATTTGGCCTGATGATTTATATAACTATAAATGGTTGCAGACTTTTTTTTTCATTTTTAATTTTATTGGAGTATAGTTGATTTACAATGTTGTGTTAGTTTCAGGTAAGAGCATAGAATTTTTGTTTTGCTGAAACTTTCAGAGTCTCAGACTGAACTTTTAAACACAACCTTTCAGGGATGGCAAAGTCACACCAAAGGCTTACGACAGGCTATGCCTCACAAATCTAGGTGAATTCTTCCATTTTCAAGGTCTCAAAAATTCCTTGAGATTTCTGTACTTGTTAGTGAGATAACCTTCCTAACTTACCTGATAAAGTTACTGGAAACCTAAGAGTTCTCAATCTCTGGAGGAGTCAGACAGAGAAAAATATAATTGTTTCCATTTGTTTATAATATTTAATTTTACCAAATCATTGTCATAATTAGTTTGATGGAAAGGTTTTTCCTACTCCCAGGAAACACAGATTCAAACCTGTAATTTTTTCAGATAGAAACCATAAAAGTTATAAGCATATTCACTGGTTCATTCAGTCCTTTTGTTAACCTTTATGAAGTCATTATATTTCCCACTAGAATACCAGAACATATCAGATTTTTAGGAACTTCATAAAATTTCTAGGATATCTATATCAGTAACTTTACCACACAGTATAACCTGGGAGGATTTATTACTCATTTGATATTATTTCCCATGTAATTTAACGAGCCAAATGAAGTAGTTAGTTTAATATTTCTCTTTGGGATGTTTCAGGGGCTCTCCGAAGCATCACAAAGTTAACCAGAGGTCAAAAGAACTTCAGTAGAAGTTGATTTAGGAAGTTTCATACAAAAAAAAAAAAATCAATCAAAAGGGTCTAGAACATTTGGTCAGATTTAGCCGATACTGGTGGGTATGTCATTTAGCTTGCTGATCTGTCACAATGGGTGTATATACCAAGGCTCAAGGTCTAATGAAAGCTGACTCTACTATCTTGAACCTTGTTGACTCTAACCAGTTTTCCTATGGCTGTGTCATTTCCAACAAAATCCAGTTATCAAACTAATTATAATCCAATTTTAGAAAATCCTGATAATGCATAACTCTTTTCAGAATTTTTGCATACCTTTTTCTCCTGAAAATGCATCTTAGTTCCTCTAAAGTATTTTCCACAGTGAGGTACCTTTCTTGTTGACCAATTTGTAACAGAATACAGTCTTATTTGACCTTATAGTAAACCTAGGTACAACAGAAGTACTATATTTATTGATGGTTCTAGAGACATGTCTATGTTACCAGGCATTATTTTAATAATGAATATTTCCCTCTTCACATGAACCTGGAATTCATTTAGCTTAATTTAGAATTATTTGATTTATAAGCACTTACTTTTTTTTAAGTAAATTAAATGGAGCTCATTTACAAATAAATCTCAAAATTATTATCCAGAGACAAAGACATACTGAGACATACAGATTTTCAGACACAGCGTGAGATCTAGCTTCATTTTCTAAATTTAGTCATGAATTGTATGTTACAATATGACATTCACTAGTTGGAATACATAAAAAATTTAAAGGCTTCTTTACATTTTTCCTCAGTCTCAGGAGTTAGAGATGGTCTAGATAAGTGTTCCTGAGAGCTCTGGTCTCAAGGCACAGGGGAAAAAATCAAGTCCTAACAAAATGGCAGTAGGTCTAAACCAAATGGTGGCCCACACAGAGCAAAATGGCCGTCACAAATCACAACACAGAACCCAGAGTATAAAACACACACATAGACCTGACAGTCCTAATCAATACAAGATTAAGTCTCCTTTAAATACAAGATTAAAGTCTCTCAGAAAACCTCCAATAGAGACACAGGACTTTGGATCCAAGTACTAACAGAGTAAATGAAAATATCTCCGACTTTCAAAGATTTCAAAGAGAGGAAAGGAAGCCAGGTTGAAAGGAGAGTTGGGAGGAGGTGGGGGAAGAGGGCAGAAGGGGTGGCCTTATAGACATCTTTAGCCAGATGCAAATACCCAGACATTATAGGACTTTACCCTGAAACTCCAGAAAAGGGAGGACTAGTACCTGGGCCTATCAGAAACCAGACCAGATCAGAACAGAACCAGAATTCAAACCAGAAACCAGACCAGAACCAGAATTTGAGTTCTCAGCCAAGAGGAGTTGATCAAGCTCTAATCCTCAGCTCAGGCAGAGGCCCTTTGACCAGATTCCTGCACCCAGGACTAGGGGACTAGAAAGTAGGATGAAAAGGGTTAAGGAGAGGAGAGAGAGATGGAAGGGGAGAGAGGTCAATAAAGTCTCTTGTTCCTTACCTGGTTAGGGCACTCTGGTCAGTCGTCTGCATCAGGAGAAGACCAGAGACAAAGGGGACCCAGTTGCAGCTGTTGGGTCTGGTTGATTGGTGGGTGAGTTGGTCCCTGAGTACCTTGAGTGGTCAAGATATCAGTCATAGCGAAGAAGATGCTCCACCAGAGTTGCCATTTGTTGCAGGAAGGGGGGCTCTTTTCAGGGCACAAATGGGACTCTTATCTAACACTCAGAAATGAATTGTCTGAAGAGACACACATGCTGACAAAGCAAGAGATTTTATTGGGAAGGTGCACCTGGGCAGAATGCAGTAGGGCAAGGGAACCTGGGAGAACTGCTCTATCATTAGGCTTGAAGTCTCTGGTTTTATGGTGATGGGATTATTTTCCAGGTTTCTCTGAAAAATACTTATTCTGACTCAGAGTCCAGGAATGGTGTGCACACATTGCTTAGCCAAGATGGATGCCAGTGAGAAGGATTCTTAGAGGTGGCTGGACACGTAGTGTCTCCTTTTGACCTTTCCCAAACTCTTTCAGTTGGTGGTGGTTTATTGGTTCCACGTTCCTTACCAGGACCTCCTGTCATAAAACAACTCATAAAAATGGTTACAAAGGGGCCTGGCCAGGGTGGGCAGTTTCAGTCTGTTTGCATCCCCTAAAAATTCCAATGAATATTCATGACTGATTTCCTTTATTACTGACTTGTTTGTTCTCCTTGCAGTCCAAGGGACTCTCAAGAAGCTTCTCCAACACTACAATTCAAAAGCATCAATTCTTCAGTGCTCAGCCTTCCTTACAGTCCAACTCTCACATCCATACATGACTACTGGAAAAACCATAGCTTTGATTATATGGACCTTTGTTGGCAAAGTAATGTCTCTGCTTTTTAATACACTGTCTTCCAAGAAAGAAGGTTCTTTTAATTTCATGGTCTTTGTTCATTTCAGTCACCATCTGCAGTGATTCTGGAGCCCAAGAAAATAAAATCTGTCACTTTCCCCATCTATTTGCCATGAAGTGATGGGACCAGATGTCATGATCTTAGTTTTTTGAATACTGAGTTTTAAGCCAACTTTTTCACTCTCTTCTTTCACCTATATTAAGACATTCTTTAGTTCCCCTTTGCTTTCTGCCATAAGGGGGTGTCAACTGCATATCTGAGGTTATTTGTATCTCTCCTGGAAATCTTGATTTCAGCTTGTGATTCATCCAGCCCAACATTTCCCATGATGTACTCTGAATATAAGTTAAATAGGCAGGTGACAATATACAGCCTTTATGTACTCCTTTTTCAATTTGAAACCAATCTGTTATTCCATGTCTAGTTCTAACTGTTGTTTCTTGACAGGCATACAGGTTTCTCAGAAGGAAGGTAAGATGGTCTGGTATTCGTATCTCTTGAAAAATTTTCAACAGTTTGTTGTGATCCCCACAGTTAAAGGCTTTAGTGTAGTCAATGAAGCAGAAGTAGATGTTTTTCTACTTTCTATGGAATTATCTAACTTTTTCTATGATCCAACGGATGTTGGAAATTTGATCTCTGGTTCCTCTGGCTTTTCTAAATCCAGCTTGAACATCTGGCAGTTCTCAGTTTACATGTTGTTGAAACCTAGCTCAGAGAATTTTGAGCATTACTTTGCTAACATGTGAAATGAGTGCAATAGCACATGAAACTGGTAGTTTGAATACTCTCTGGCATTTTCTTTCTTTGGGATTGGAATGAAAACTGATCTTTTCTAGTCCCGTGGCCACTTCTGAGTTTTCCAAATTTGCTGGCATATTGAGTATGTTATCATACTTTTTTATATATGTGTGTTATCAGATTTTTTATCCAGTCTTCATTTTGGAATGTAGTCCTAGAAAAATATTTTACTTAGACATGTTTCATGAAGCTAACTATATCATTCAAAGAATAAATAGGTCAGATTATTCAATTTCTCTATTATTTTTTATTGGAATCTAGTTGTGATAATTGATTTACAATGTTGTGTATGTTCCTGCTGTACTGCAAAGTGAATTAGTTATATGTATATCCATTTTTTAATATAATTTCTCCATATAAGTCATTGCAGATTATTGAATAGAGTTCCCTGTACTATACAGTAGATTCATATTAGTTATCAATTTTATATATAGTAATATATGTATGTCAATCCCAATCTCTCAATTTATTGCTCCTCCTTCCTTTCTCCCTGGGTAATCATAAGTTTGCTTTCTGTATCTGTGACTCTATTCCTGTTCTATAAATAAGTTAAACTGTATCATATTTTTATATTGCATGTATATGTAATACCATATGATATTTATCTTTCTCTGTCTGATTGCACTCAGTATGACAATCTCTATGTCCACCTATGTCACTGCAAATGGCACTAGTTTGTTCTTTTTTATGATTGAGTAATATTACGTCATATATAATATGTACATCTTTATCCATTTGTCTTTCAATGGCCATTTAGGTTGCTTCCACATTCTGGTTATTGTAAATAGTGCTGCAATGAACATTAGGGTGCATTTAAATTGTTTCTGGAGCAATATATTTATTCAATCTCCCATTTTCACTTGAGCATAGGTCTGTTCAACATAGAACAGAATTTTTATAAAGGTTACTTTGTTTCACCTTCTATGCCAAAGTCTAGATAATTAAAATAAAGGGATAGGTAAGAGAAAAGAGGATGTTTACTTAACATCTGAGGTAGTCCATAATTTCCAATTTGAAGTCCCAGTTTTGTTTTCTTGTTTATCTCTCCAGGCTTATTTTTACATATCCCAACACATTGCTTGCAATTTTCCTAGGTAGCCAGACTGTTGAGGACAAAGTTTGAAAAATATATAATGTAATAATTTATAATATATGTTATTAAAGAAATTCAAATGTAGGGGAGAAACACATAAAGAGATTCATTCCCACATAGTATCATGAGCAATACAGATAGATATATGTACAGAATTGTATGGGACCACAGAACAGCACTTTACATAAGCTGATATTTAAAGCAATACTAATTAATAGAGCCCTTGAAAGGCAATAATTTGGATTATTGAAAGGTTCTTATAGGCAATGGCATGAGAAAAGGCACAGAGATACAAAAATAATTGTTTATATAAAAACAAACTATCATTAGAGAGAAAATCAAAAGTTTTTTTGATTACTATTGATTGCAAAAAGAAATAACAGGGATGCTAGTTAATCCGAATTGTATAGATAGTGCTACTTCTCAGGTAGCTCTGGGGTAAAGAATCTTCCTGCCAGTACCAGAGATGCAAGAGACGCAAGTTCAATCCCTGGGTGAGGAAGATTCCCTGGAGGCAACCCACTCCAGTATTCTTGCTGGATAATCCCATGGACAGAGGTGCCTGGAAAATTACAGTCCATGAATCTGCAAAGAATCGGACACAACTAAATGAATAAGCATGCACACATGTCTAGTTAGTAATATTAGTTATTATCAGGGGAAAAAGAATACTTCAGAATGATTCTTTATGTCTTCCAAAATTAACCTTGCTTATACGTTACGTGAAGTTCAAATGCAGAATGGTAATTATTGGAAAAGTAAGAACTGAGACATAAAGGTCATTATCTGCTTTAATTTTAGCACAACATGCTCACTAGAGCTCTGGATAAAGATAACATTCTCATCAAGATTTGTCAGAGAATTACTACAATTATGTGTCTGAGTAGCCACAAATGAGTGGCAACTTTGGTCAATAACACAAACAGAGTGAGAGCTCATTACTGCATGTTATTTTATGTGTGATTCTGTCTTCTTTTCCATCCGTTTAAGAAAAAAAAGATTTCTTTTTACTTTTTGATATTCATTTTGAGATCCTTGGCATAATTACACATAAATTTCACCTTTAAACTATTGAAGATAATATAGAGTAAAATAGAATATTAAATGAGTATGAGTACAAAAAATACATAATGAAGCATAAAACATTTTGCAACTATATTTCTTATAATAACTCATAATTAAGAGTAATACCTTTATCTTAGAATTATTCCTGGTGATTTTCATTCTATGGCTTGTGGATATTTTATATTTTAAACCATACATGTGGGAATAAAAAAGTGCATGACTGTCCTTTTCATTAGAAGTAATTAAATTTTGACTCCCTCAAAATTTTGTGTTTGAATCAGAGAGCACAAAATGGATAAATAATTTATATATCTCAATATAAAGACTGAGGACAATTCTATTAATATATTACATATAAACATAGAATACAAATAATATCTAATAGTAATATTTGGATTATATCCACATTATTTACAATTTGTGGGGAAATATGCAATGTATTCCAAAGTATATGGTACATTCCATCAGTATCTATGATCTTAGTACTAGGAGAAATTCCCCACGATTATTTTCTGCTTTTACATTTTATTCTACTCTTTTTTAAATAATTGATATGTTCTTATCCACTCCTAAAATCTTATAATTCTCACTGCTCATCCCAATCCTGCCTTCTTTTGCTTTTCACTAAATTCTGTCATTTTCAGATTTTCAGTTATTCCTACGCATCTGTACCCTCCTCTTTTTATATCCCATAGACAGCATTTCACAAATATCAATACTATAAATTTGAAAATTTGATATTTCCAATCTGTCACATTTTTATATACTAGCATGTGTTCTCAAGTTGTTCCCTGCTGTATCTCTTCTGAAGTTGTTAACTTCTATATCTGTTAGGATATTAATTAATGGAGCAGAAAGCAACAAAAAATAATCTTAAAAACTAGGTACACTTTGATTCAGAAGAGGGACAATCCAGAGTGATGACTGACTCTACGACTGGTCAGTGTTGTATCTTCAAGGATCCAGCTCTTCTCATAGTTTTATGTTGTCATTCACAGCACTGGCTATGTGCTAAGTTTCATTCTCCTCATAATTATGGGATGTTTACTGGGTTGAGATCGGCCCAAGTTTTTCATTCATGGTTTTTAAGACTATGTGTCTTGGTCCATTTAGATTGCTATAACAAAATATTGTAAACTGGGTGGATTATCAACAGAAATTATTTCTCATAGTTCTGGAAGTTGGAAATCCAAGATCAAGATGGGCATATTTGGTGTCTGATGAAGTCCACTTACTGGTTCATATATGTATGGCAGCTTCTTACTGTGTCCTCACGTGGTAGAAGGGGAAACAGTTTTCTTGGGCTTTTTTATAATGACATCATCCTAATGCCCTAAATCATCTTCCAAAGACTTTACCTCCTAATATTATGACCTTAAAGGGTAATATTTTATCCGGTGAATTTTAGGGGTGCATAAATATTCAGACCCTAGAACTATTAATTCTTTGGGTACTGAGGAAAGTTTCTTATATCTCATTAACTGTATTGGACTATGTATCTATTCCTGGACCAGTCTCTGCTTACTGAAGAATATCATTAAAGAATAATGATAATAAAACAGTCTTCACAAAATATAAAACAGGAAAGAAAACAATAAAACAAAAGCCTATCAAAGGATATTAGAATCAGATAATTATAAATGTCCCTCAGTAATCTAAGTCCAAACAGATACTTTGGCCACCTGATGTGAAGAGCCAACTTACTGAAAGAGATACTGATGCTGGAAAGACCGAGGGCAGGAGAACAAGGGGACAACAGAGGATGATATGGTTGTATGGCATCACTGACTCAATGGACATCAGTTTGAGCAAACTCTGGGAAATGGTGAAGGACAGGGAAGCCTGGCATGCTGCATACCATGGGGTCACAAAGAGTCGGACATGACTAAGCAAATGAACAACATGATGGTATGAATTTAAAGAATCATCTACAGTATTCACTTCCACTGGCTCAAATCCCAGAGCTGGTTAAACTGATATGTTGATCTTTCTTCTAGCTTAATATTTCCTGATCTTTGAGAAACAATATATATTGCCCAGATAAAACTGCTCAGTTTTACCAATTCAGCATAATATCAGTGATCAAAGATTTTTTGTGAAAATTAAAATTATGTTAACTATTTAAATGGTGATGATATTTACATAAGAAATACAGTATTACAGTAGACTGTATATTACAGTAGAGTGCAGGAGATGTAATCTCTGACCTTTACACATAACACTATAAAAACTAAATTTGAAAAAAAAGTTGCTTTTCTGCAATATGATAGAATTAACTTCAGAATATTCTTGGCTAAAAATAAAGCTGACTGAATGAATATCAATGTAGAAGGAAACGACTATCTACTCCAGTGTTTTTGCCTTGAAAATCCCATGGACACAGGAACCTGGCAGGCTACACTCCGTGGCGTCGCAAAGAGAGCGACATAACTTAGTGACTGAGCAGGCAGCATGAATCGACATCAAAAACAAAAGGCCAAATGATTTTATGTTCTTACTAGAATACGCACTTCTTTAGAGCTTTGTTCCTCTATGATTATATTACTGATGATATACAAATTGGAGACTCTTCCTTACCTTGTCTTTATCACTAAGGAATGGTGGTGTTTCAGACTGTTGTATCAAGTAAATGATGGTGCTGTGAGATGAGGAAAAGCTTGGGTATTTTGGATACAGAAGGAAAAGAAGAACTGAAAGAGAGCAGAAAGACAATGCACTATGTTAAAAAGAGGTTAAGAATTCCAGGGGGTTGCACAAAACTTAAAAACCAAAATTTTATCATGTAGCTATTATGGTATTATACCATTGTCATATTTTGAGTGACAATGACTATAATATTTAATGTAGTCTCTTTAGTTTGATTGTTCTTCCTAAAATGTATAATCTCTTCTATATCTATGTTTTGAAATTTTGAGTATCAAGTGATAGATGGAAAAATTATTACACAGGAAATAGGTACTCATTTTCTAAAAAAAAAAAACAGAATGAATAAATTTTGTTTAATTATAATTCTCTGCTTTTGATAGCACTGTGAGGATTTGATATGGACACTGATCAATTGACTATCCCTTAGAGAGATGAAAGGGCTTCCCTGGTAGCTCAGCTGGTAAAGAAACTGCCTGCAGTGCAGGAGACCTTTGTTCAATTCCTGAGCTAGAAAGATCCCCTAGAAGAGGAATGGCAATCTACTCTAGTATTCTTGCCTGGAGAATCCCCATGGATAAAGGAACATAGACAGCCACAGTCCATAATGTTTCAAAGAGCTGGACACAACTGACTAAGCACAGAGAGTTGAAAAAAGTAAACTTGTAAGGTCAATGATTTGATTACTATTCAAAGAAATGTAAAACAACTTGCAATCCAGCAGTTTTCAGCATGTGATCTCACAACAATTCTCCAAAAACTGAGACAAATTATATTTTAAAATTTTAGTATTAAGACATGAGAGTGTAATGCCTTGAAACCTGTATCAACCAGGTTTTAAAAAAAGAAGAAAAAACCCTGAATTTGAGAGTGGCCTTGTAATTTACAATACGAAGGCAAACAATAATTAAAATTAAGCTCAATGATTATATCAGTATCAGAGAAAGTAGACTTCAGAGCAAACAGACAGTAAGACTATTACAAGATAAAATAATCAGTTCTCTAAGGAGATGTATCTAAATATTATGTGTGTATATATGAGCAAAACAACTGAATTTCAATAAACAATATGGAATGATGTCTCTACAAATCATTGTAAGTTAAAAAAACAAAAACAAACAAACTTCTAAGTAATTCATAGGAAAGAGAGGATGTTTTAAAAAGTCCCCAAAATATATGGTTCTGATTGACCATGAAAGTAAAACATGTCAAATCTGTTAAAGGGAGGTAAAGCAGTTCTGAAACAAAAATTTATGCCAATAAATGTTTGTATCACTAGAGTAATAATAATGTTTAAAAAGGAAATAGCAGTTTAATAGATTGGAGAGTAGGAGAATTTGTTGTTGTTCAGTCAGCCGGTAACTTGTGTCTGACTCTTTGTGACCCCATGGACTGCAGCACACCGGGCTGCACTGTTCTTCACTACCTCCCAGAGTTTGCTCAAATTTATGTCCATTGAGGCAGTGATGCCATCCAATCATCTCATCCTCAGTCATCCCTTTGCCTTTTGTCTTCAGTCTTTCCAGCATCAGAGTCTTTTGCAAAGAATTGGCTCCTTGCATCAGGTGGCCAAAGGATTGGAGCTTCAGCTTCAGCATCAGTCTTTCCAATGAATATTCAGGGTTGATTTCCTTTAGGATTGACTGGTTAGACCTCCTTTCTAATGGTCCACCTCTCACATCCGTCCATGACTACTGGAAAAACCACAGCTTTGACTGCTGTTGCTGCTGCTAAGTTACTTCAGTCATGTCCAACTCTGTGTGACCCCACAGACAGCAGCCCACCAGGCTCCCCCATCCCTGGGATTCTCCAGGCAAGAACACTAGAGTGGGCTGCCATTGCTTTTTCCGACAGCTTTGACTAGATGGACCTTTGTCAGCAAATTATGATGTCTGTTTTTTAATATGCTGCCTAGGTTTGTCATAGCTTTCCTTTCAAGGTTTTAATTTCATGACTGCAGTCACCATCTATAGTGATTTTGTAGCCCAAGAACAGAAAATCTGTCACTGCTTTCACTTTTTCCCCTTATATTTGCCACACAAGTGATGAGACCAGATACCACAATTATTATTATTATTTTTTACATGTAGAGTTTCAAGCCCGGTTTTTCAGTTTCCTCTTTCACCCTTATCAAGAGGCTCCCCTAGTGGCAGAAGACATAGTCATCTACATGGAAAATGGAAAGGAATTTATCAAAAATAATTGTAGAATCCTAGACAAATAAGTAAGTTAGGCAAGATTGAAGAACACATACTCAATACATAAAAAGAACTTATATATATATATATATACTAAAAATACATAGGACATCCAAATTTGAAAACACAGCATCATTTGTCATCATTGACTCTAAAAAATAAAATTTGTAGGGATAAGTATTTCAAAACATGTACAGTAGCTGAATGTCAAAACTATTATTGCCTAATAAAAGAAATCCAAGAAAATCTAAATAAATGGAGAGACATAACTAGTTTGTGGATTGGAAGATTTAAACTAGTAACAATGTCAACTCTTCTCAGATTGATCTACGTTGTGCTGTACTTCTCTCAATTGTGAACGACTCTTTGTGACACCATGGACTGTAGCCTGCCAGACTTCTCTGTCTCTGGGATTTCCCAGACAAGAATACTGAAATGGGTTGCCATTTCCTTCTCCAGGAGGTCTCCCAACCCAGGGACTGAACCTGGATCTCCTGCATTGCAGGCAAATTCTTTATTGTCTGAGCCATCATCTACCTAATATATAGTTAACTATATACTATGAATCTAAATAATTTGTCATATATGTGACTTGCAAATACTTTATCTCAGGTTTGCATATTGTTTTTTAATCTACTTGGCATGTTCCTTTTAAGAACAAAACCTTTTAGTTCTAAGTAAGTCAGTTTATATATTTTAAAATTTTTATTGATCATGCCTTTGGGGTCATGAGTAAGCATATTTTTCTTTTTTACCTTGTCTTAGGTAGCAATGTTTTTTTTTTTTTCTATACTTCTAAATTTTTGCTTTGTTTTATGTTTAAGTCTATTATGCATTTGGGTAAACTTTGCTTTTTTGCTTTTTTAAAAAAAAATTATTTATCTTTTTTTTAAATATTTGGGCATATATTTTTATTTCTCTGCAGAGACAAATAATTTTTGCTTCTGTCAAAATAGGCTCATACTGTGCATATGATTTTGTAAACTGTTTTTTTCAGCTCACAGTGCATTGTGAACATTTTGCCATATATTAGAACAAACAGTGGGAAGTATCATTCTTACATCAGCAAGTTTTATCTCATGGCTGGCTGATTCAGCGGTCTCCTACTGGTCTTCCTCTACTGAGTCTTTTACAATTCCAGGCAGTTCTATTGGCTTCCAGATGGGTCTTCCAAAAATACTCTTTACACCCTAGATCAGAACCCCTGATGAACTTTCTACCTTCAACCTCTCCCAACTGCCCTGAGGGTGGAGTCTTCACCCAGACTTTTATTCCAGGCTTTTCTCAACAGACTCCAACTGATTTATGTACATTTGTTTTACATAATTTCTTCTGTAAATCACTTTTTCAACAAGATTCTATCTAACATTATTACTTGTTATTTCCTGATAAGCTTCTCCACCTCCTCATCTTTGCTAAGGCTACTTCCTCTCTCCCCTACTTTCCTTCCTTGCCTGGGAGCTTCTCTGTACTTACTGTACACCATGATTTTTCTTAAATTTTATTTTATTTTTAAACTTTACATAATTGTATTAGTTTTGCCAAATATCAAAATGAATCCGCCACAGGTATACATGTGTTCCCCATCCTGAACCCTCCTCCCTCCTCCCTCCCCATACCATCCCTCTGGTTCGTCCCAGTGCACTAGCCCCAAGCATCCAGTATCGTGCATCGAACCTGGACTGGCATCTCGTTTCATACATGATATTTTACATGTTTCAATGCCATTCTCCCAAATCTCCCCACCCTCTCCCTCTCCCATAGAGTCTATATCTTTTTTATGGGACTTTTTATGTGCTTCCTTGGTGGTGCAGTGGTAAAGAATCACTTGCCAATGCAGGAGATGGGGTTCAATCCCTGGTTCAGGAAGATCCCCTAGAGAAGAAAAGGGCAACAATCTCTAGTATTCTTGCCTTGGAAACCCCATGGACAGAGAAGCCTGGCTGACTACAGTACATGGGGTTGAGAAAGAGCTGGACATGATGTAGCATCTAAAGAACAACAAATAACTGATGGAAAATTTTGTAATAGTTTTAGGTAGAAAACACAGGAGCTCAGCCATATGTATACATGTATCCAGTCTCCTCCAAACTCCCCTTTTGTCTGGGCTGTTACATGACAGTGTTACATGACAACACTTTTACATGAACAATGTTCCTTGTCCTATACTAGTTCCTTGTTAGTTATCCATTTTGATTATGGCAGGGTGTACTTGTCCATCCCAAACTCCCTAACTATACCTCCCTCACTTCTTCCCCCAGGCAACCAGAAGATTGTTCTTGTAAGTCTGTGAGTCTGTTTCTGTTTTGTGAATGTGTTCATTTGCATCATGTCTTTTTAGATTCCACATATAAGGGGTGTGATAATATATTCCTCATTCTCTGACTTACTTCATTCAGTATGACAATCTCTAGGTTCAACGATGTTGCTGCAAATGACATTATTCTTTCTGATGGCTATGTAATATTCCATTGAATATATATACCACAACTGCTTTATCCATTCCTCTTTTGATATAATTTAGGTTTCTTCCATGTCTTGGCTACTGTACACAGTGTTTCAATGAACATTGGGATGCATGTATACTTTGGGGCCATATTTTCTTCCAGATATATGCCCAGGAGCAGGATTGTTGGTCATATAGTAGTTCTATTTTTATTTTTTTAAGGAACTACCATACTGTTCCCCATAGTGGCTGTACCAATTTATATTCCCACCAACAGTGTAGGAGGGTTCCCTTATCTCCCTACCCTCTCCAGCATTTATTGTTTGTGATTTTTCTGATGATAGCCATTTTGACTGGTGGGAGATAATATCTCAATGTAGTTTTGATTTGCATTTCTCTTATAACTAGCAATTAGTGATGTTGAACATCTTTTTCATGGGCCTTTTGGATAAATTTTGGATAAATTTTAGGCCTATTTAAGGTCTACTTACATAGATCTTCAGGTCTAAATAGACATATTTAAGGTCTGTTTTAGTCCTGCCCATTTTTGGATTGGGTTGTTTGTCTTGATGATGCTGATTTTCATGGACCATTTGTAGATTTTTGGAGACTAATCCATTGTAAGTCACATCATTTGCAAATATTTTCTCCTAATCTGTGGTTTGTCTCTTTCTTTTGCTTATTGTTTCTTTTGCTGTGCAAAATATTTTTAGTTTAAGTAGGTCCAACTTGTTAATCTTTATTTTTATTTCCATTATTCTAGAAGGCACATTAAAAAATATCTTGCCACAATTTATGCCAGAAAGTGGTCTGCCTATGTTTCCCTCTAGGAATTTGACAGTGTGCAGGCTCACGTTTAGGTCTTCAATCCACTATGAGCTTATTTTCTGTGTATTTTGTGAAATAATGGTCTAATTTCATTTATATATACCTGCCCAGTTTTCCCAGAATCATTTGTTGAAGAGACTGTCTTTCTAATATTGTGTTGTCTTGCCCTCTTTTATGAGAAAGCTTTGAATAATATGTGAAATTTTGATTGAGTTTGCAATTATCTAATATCATTTGTTGATAAGATCATTCCTATTCCATTTATTTGCTTTGTCACATTTGTTAAACTTAGTTGACTGTTTTTGGGTGGGTCAGTTTCTGGCTTCTTGATTCTATTCTTTTAATCCATGTGTCCTTTGCCCTGTACACTTTCATTCTTTTTTTTTTTTTTTAACTTAGCTATATGTTAAGTCTTAAAATCAGATACTATAATTCTTCCAATTTATCCTTCTTTTTCAAAATTGTTTTGGTTCCTTTGCTTTTCGTTTTAAAATAAGTAACTGAATTATCTTCATCTACAAAGAATAGTGTTGGGGTTTTAGTGCAAACTGTGTTCTATTGCAAGGAGCAGGGTGTAAAAATAAAATATACAGTATGTATTTATTTGTATTAATACAATACATACACTTCAATCTTAAACTTCATTCATCCTGCTTATCTTTTCTCCCCCTAAGAATTAGACTTTTTCCCCTGAAGAATTAGAAAGAACCTTCTTTTCTCTAGTTTCCATCCTGGAGACCATGTCTTGTCTTGACCTAGCATCTTTCATAAATTTAAATGCTCTAGTCCTTTCTCTGGAGCACCAAATCCTATTGTTTGATCTCATTTATTAGCATATCCACTAAATTTTTGTTTTGCATCACAAGAAGCATTCAGAACTAATTTGCATAGTTATGAAATAAGCAGGGTCAAATACACTAAGGATTATCATTATTAAAGGTTGCTTAGCAGTCAGAATGAATTCTGAGTTTAAAATGTCTGTTGTAAAATGGACAATTTGGAAGGAATGGAGAAAACCTTCCAAAACTGAACCAGGAAGAAATAGAAAATCTTAACAGACCTATCACAGGCACAGAAATCAAAGCTGTAATAAAAAATCTTCCAACAAACAAAAGCCCAGGACCACATGGCTTCACAGATGAATTCTACCAAAAATTTAAAGAGATAACAGGTATTCTACTCAAACTCTTGCAGAAAATTGCAGAGGAAGGCAAACTCTCAAACTTATTCTATGATGCCAACATCACCCGATTACCAAAACCAGACAAAGATGCCACAAAAAAAGAAAACTACAGGTCAATATCATTGATGGACATAGATGCAAAAATCCTCAGCAAAATTCTAGCAAACAGAGTCCAACAATATATTAAAAAGATCATACATCATGACCAAGTGGACTTTATCCCAGGGATGCAAGGATTCTTCAATATTAACAAATCTATCAATGTGACAGGCCATATTAACAAATTGGAAGATAAAAACCATATGATTATCTCAGTAGATGCAGAGAAAGCCTTTAACAAAATTCAACACCCATTTATGATCAAAACTCTCCAGAAAGCAGGCATAGAAGTAACATAACTCAAATAGTAAAAGTCATATACAACAAACCCACATTGTCCTCTATGGCAACAAATTGGAAGCATTTCCTCTAAAACCAGGAACAAGACAAAGGTGCTCACTCTCACCAGTATTATTCAACATTGTTTTGGATGTCCTAGCCACAGCAATCAGAGAAGAAAAAGAAATAAAAGGAATCCAGATTGGATAAGAAGTAAAACTCTCACTGTTTGCAGATGACATGATCCTCTACATAGAAAGCCCTAAAGACACATCAGAAGATTATTACTATTATGAATATAGTAAAGATATAGGATATAAAATTAATACACAGAAATCCCTTGCGTTCCTATATGCTAACAATGAGAAAACAGAAAGAAAAATTAAAGAAACACTCCCATTCACCACTGCAATGAAAAGAATAAAATACTTAGGAATAAATTTACTCAAAGAAACAAAAGACATATATATATATATATATATATATATATATATATATATATATATATATATAAATCTATAAAACACTGATGAAAGAAATCAAAGATGACACAAATAGATGGAGAAATATATCGTGTTCATGGATCAGAAGAATCAATATAGTGAAAATGAGTATACTCCCCAAGGCAATTTATAGATTCAATGCAATCCCTATCAAGCTACTAAGGGTACTTTACAGAGAACTAAAACAAATAATTTTACGATTTGTACAGAAATACAAAAAAAAAAAAAAAACAAAACACTCAAATAGCCAAAGCAATCTTGAGAAAGAAGAATGAAACTGGAGGAATCAACCTACCCGAATTCAAATTATACTACAAAACTGCAGTCATCAAGACAGTATGATAATGGCACAAAGACAGAAACATAGATCAGTGGAACAAAATAGAAAGACCAGAGATAAATCCATGCACCTAAGGACACCTTATCTTTGACAAAGGAGGCAAAAATATACAATGGTGAAAAGACAATCTCTTTAACAAGTGGTGCTAGGAAAACTGGTCAACCATCTGTAAAAGAATGCAGCTAGAATGCTTCCTAACACCATACACAAAAATAAACTAAAAATAGATTAAAGATCTAAATGTAAGACCAGAAACTATAAAAATCTTAGAGGCAAACTTAGGAAGAACACTGTTTGACACAAATTACAGCAAGATCCTCTATGATACATGCCCAGAGTAATGGAAATAAAAACATAAATAAACAAATGGGACCTAATTAAACTTAAAAGCTTTTGCACAACAAAGGAAACTATAAGCAAGGTGAAAAGGCAGCCTTCAGAACGGGAGAAAATAATAGCAAGTGAAGCAACCGAGAAAGACTTAATCTCCAAAATACACAACTCATGCAGCTCAATTCCAGAAAAATAAATGAACCAATCAAAAAATGGGCCAAAGAATTAAACAGATATTTTTTCAAAGAAGACGTACAGATGACTAACAAATACATGAAAAGATGCTCAACATCACTTATTATCAGAGAAATGCAAATCAAAACCACAATGAGGTACAATCTCACCAGAAGGGCTGCCATCAAAAAGTGTCTGAGACTCCTATCTGGCTGTGCAGCAGCATCTTCAGGTGCAAGCCTGACCTTGCTATCATCCCTCCCCAGAACCCGTGACTTCTGAAGGAACGGAAATCAGTATTCATGCACCTTTATGCTTGAGAGGTCAGATTCACTACCTACTTCACTCCTTCTTTATTTAGATAGAACATTCTGAAGCACCACATTAATATTGTCTTCCTTAGAACTCAACCTAAAGGGCACTCTCTACTAGGTGAGATTGAATTCAGACTCATTCACTTACTTTGTGACTCTATAAATTCATTTTCTTTCTTGATCTCAATAACATCACCTGTAAAAGCATTAATGTTGTTCTTGCTTGAGCAAAAGCAGATTCTAACCTTAGCAAATTTCAAGTATTCCCCTGATTTTTTTCTGAAATGTACCCAATATGTATATGATCTTCTTGACATGGAAGGGTAAAAACACCGAGTTGTTTGTATGGTAACTCAGATTCTTATAGGAAAAATAATGTATTAGAAGGCTTATTCTACCTGAACTCCAAATTTGCTATGCATGACATTTCTGAAAGGTGAATTGGGACTATCTATTCTCAGGTATCTCACTGGTACCTGCATGGCCTTTACTCACCAAATTAGGCTTGTTCTTCCAGCATCCATATCTTCCATATTACTATCATGCATATTATCCATGTGCCATGACTCAGTGAGAGCAGAGGGAATTAATTTTCCTTTAATTTTCTTCTTCAACAAGGGCAAACATTGTGGAAAGGAAAAGATGGGGGCTAGATGGGAGATTCATCCAGAAATATATTCTAATTAGCCTTTGCTGAATTGACTAGATGTGGATAAGCCAGTTTTTCCATTTGCAAAATTGCTTGGATGATGGACATAGTGCCCCTATGATCCATGAAAAAAAAAAGTCTTATATATTCAAGATCTTCAGAAAATGAAGAGAAACTAAAAAGCCTCTTGATGAAAGTGAAAGTGGAGAGTGAAAAAGTTGGCTTAAAGCTCAACATTCAGAAAACAAAGATCATGGCATCCGGTCCCACCACTTCATGGGAAACAGATGGGGAAACAGTGGAAACAGTGTCAGACTTTATTTTTCTGGGCTCCAAAATCACTGCAGATGGTGACTGCAGCCATGAAATTAAAAGACACTTACTCCTTGGAAGGAAAGTTATGACCAACCTAGATAGCACATTGAAAAGAAGAGACAATACTTTGCCAACAAAGTTTCGTCTAGTCAAGGCTATGGTTTTTCCTGTGGTCATGTATGGATGTGAGAGTTGGACTGTGAAGAAAGCTGAGCACTGAAGAATTGATGGTTCTGAACTGTGGTGTTGGAGAAGACTCCTGAGGGTCCCTTGGACTGCAAGGAGATCCAACCAGTCCATTCTGAAGGAGATCAGCCCTGGGATTACTTTGGAAGGAATGATGCTAAAGCTGAAACTCCAGTACTTTGGCCACCCCATGTGAAGAGTTGAAACATTGGGAAAGCCTCTGATGCTGGGAGGGATTGGGGGCAGGAGGAGAAGGGGACGACAGAGGATGAGATGGCTGGATGGCATCACTGACTCGATGGACGTGAGTCTGAGTGAACTCCGGGAGTTGGTGATGGACAGGAAGGCCTGGCGTGCCGCGATTCATGAGGTCGCAAAGAATCGGACAGGACTGAGTGACTGAGCTGAACTGAACTGAACTGAAGTAAATAATACATTGGCTTCTATCTAAATTAGCATATACCCACACTTGCTGTCACAAATTCTACCCTAATTTACTGGCTGAGATCATATATAATTCCTAACATAGCATTAAGCTCTCTCAGTTCTGTTCCTGTAGTGCCTGGTTAGATGGCAACGTTTCAGCACTGTATGTAACCACTTACAATGCAAACCACTTCAACACTTAGCAGTAACCACTGCTCAGAATCATTGTTCAAGTTCACACAAATGCCTCTGGTTTATTTTATCTCAACAGAAATTCAACTCTTGCTTAACAGGTTGTCACACATTAAGTGAAATCCACCCAAATGTGCTAAGAATGATCAATCATTAAAACCACTTTTCTTGAATCTACTCTTTATTCCCTCCTACAAGCTCACTTCAATGCATCCCCTTAACAAAATAACAACTTTGGATAAGTCCAGTGTTCTGCCTAGCCCACACCTATGTTCATGAAGCTGAATGTGGCTAAAGAATTAAAAAAAAAAAAAATCCTAGTTCTTTCCATTTAAATATGTCTCTATGAACATCACAGGATCATTGGTATGGCAAGACAACCAGGGTTTATTCCTCTAATCCACAGGCTCTCCCATTCTTATAATTAACTATCAGAATGTTCTTCTCTCTTCTAAAATCTGTGATATGGTTACCCAACCATTACTATCAATGATTATCTTGCTTTCTACTTCAAGGAGAAAATAGACACAACTAAACGAGCATTTCCATTAGTCACCTTACCAAACTATTAACCTACTTTTCCTCTTATTACCAAGTTGAACTGTTCCTGCTCCCATGCATGATCATCCCTTTTGCTTATGAATGAGTCTTTTCCTGTGATGCCAACTCAAGGACATTTCTCAAGTAGGTCTCCCCTTTTCCTTTGCCACTTTACCTTCTCTACTTGACCATATGAACCAACATACAATTATTTTCTCTCTTATTACAGGAAAAATACTTTTTTTATACCCTCAAGCTTTTGATTCCAGTCCTTTCAGTGAATAATCATGAAGAAATCATTGTTGATTTCTTTTAGGATTGACTGGTTCAATCTCCTTACAGTCCAAGGGGCTCTCAAAAGTCTTCTTGAGCACCACAATTCAAAAGCATCAGTTTTTTGTCATTCAGCATTTTTTATGCCCCAACTCTCACATCCATACATGACCACTGGAAAAACCATAGCCTTGACTAGATGAACACTTGTTGGCTAAGTAATGTCTCTGCTTTTAATATGCTATCTAGGTTGGTCATAACTTTCCTTCCAAGGAGTAAGCGTCTTTTAATTTAATGACTGCAGTCACCATCTGCAGTGATTTTGGAGCCCAAGAAAATAAAGTCTCTCACTGTTTCCATTGTTTAATCATATATTTCCCATGAAGTGATGGGACCAGATGCCATAATCTTAGTTTTCTGAATGTTGAATTTTAAGCAATCTTTTTCACTCTTCTCTTTCATCTTCATCAAGAGGCTCTTTAGTTCCTTTTCACTTTCTGCCATAAGGGTGGTGTAATCTGCATATATGAGATTATTGGTATTTCTCCCAGCAATCTTGATTCCAGCTTCTGTTTCATTCAGCCCAGCATTTCACATTATGTACTCTGTATATAAGTTAAATAAACAAGGTGAGAATACAGAGCTTTGACGTACTCCTTTTCCAATTTGGAACCAGTCTGTTGTTCCATGTCTGGTTCTAACTGTTGCTTCTTGATTTGCATACAGGTTTCTCAGGAGGCAGGTGATATGGTCTGTATTCCCATCTCTTGAAGAATTTTCCGCAGTCTGTTGTGATCCACAGAGTTAATGCCTTTAGTGTAGTTAATAAAGCAGAAGTAGATATTTTTGGAGTCCTGTTGCTTTCTCTATGATCCAGCGGATGTTGACAATTTGATCTCTGGTTCCTCTGCCTTTTCTAAATCCAGCTTGAACATCTCGAAGTTCAAGGTTCATATACTGTTGAAGCCTGACTTGCTGAATTTTGAGCATTACTTTGCTAGCATGCGAAATGAGTGCAAATGTGCAGTACCTTGAACATTCTTTGGCATTGCTTTTCTTTGGGATTGTAATGAAAACACCTTTCCCAGTCCTCTGTCCACTGTTGAATTTCCCAAGTTTGCTGGCATATTGAGTGCAGAACTATCACAGCATCATCTTTTAGGATTTGAAATAGCTCAGGTGGAATCCATCACCTCCGCCGGCTTTGTTTGTGGTGATGCTTCCTAAGACCCACTGACTTCTTACTCAAGGATGTTTGACTCTAGGTCATACCATTGTGGTTATCTGGTTCATTAAGATATTTTTTGTATAGTTCTGCATATTCTTTCCACCCCTTCTTAATATCTTCTGCTTGTGTTAGGTCCATACCATTTCTGTCCTTTATTGTGTCTATCTTTGTATGAAATGTTCCCTTGGTATCTCTAATTTTCTTGAAGAGATCTCTAGAGTTTCCCATTCTATTGTTTTCCTCTATTTCTTTGCTTTGATCACTGAGGAAGGTTTTCCTATATCTCCTTGCTATTCTTTGAAACTCTATTCAGATGGATATATCTTTCTTTTTTTTCCCCTTTGCCTGTCACTTCTCTTCTTTTCTCAGCTACATGTGCTTGTGTGCTCAATATTGCCTGACTCTTGCGACCCCATGGACTATAACCTGCCAGGCTCCTCTATCCATGGGATTTTCCAGGCAAGAATATTGCAGTGGTCCAAAAGACTGTTCTATACATCTGTGTCTCTTTTGCTGTCTTGCATACAGGGTTATCAGTACCATCTTTCTACATTCCATATATATGCATTAGTATACTGTATTGGTGTTTTTCTTTCTGGCTTACTTCACTCTGTATAATAGGCTCCAGTTTCATCCACCTCATTAGAACTGATTCAAATGTATTCTTTTTAATGGCTGAGTAATATTCCATTGTGTATATGTACCATAGCTTTCTTATTCATTCATCTGCTGATGGACATCTAGGTTGCTTCCATGTCCTGGCTATTATAAACAGTGCTGAAGTGAACACTGGGGTACACATGTTTTTTTTTAAATTCTGGTTTCCTCAGTGTATATGCCCAGTAGTGGGATTGCTGGGTCATAAGGCAGTTCTATTTCCAGTTTTTTAAGGAATCTCCACACTGTTCTCCATAGTGGCTGTACTAGTTTGCATTCCCACAAATAGTGTAAGAGGGTTCCCTTTTCTCCACACCCTATCCAGCGTTTATTGCTTGTAGACTTTTGGATAGCAGCCATTCTGACTGGCGTGAAATGGTACCTCATAGTGGTTTGATTTGCATTTCTCTGACAATGAGTGATCTTGAGCATCTTTCCACGTGTTTGTTAGCCATCTGTATGTCGTCTTTGGAGAAATGTCTGTTTAGAGAGAGAGTGGGATGATTTGGGAGAATGGCATTGAAACATGTATAATATCATATATGAAATGAATTGCCAGTCCAGGTTTGATGCATGATACAGAATGCTTGGAGCCGGTGCACTGGGATGACCCAGAGAAATGGTACGGGGAGAGAGGTGGGAGTGGGGTTCAGGATGGGGAACATGTGTACACCCGTGGTGTAATCATGTTGATGTCTGGCAAAACCAATACAATATTGTAAAGTAATTAGCCTCCAATTAAAATAAATAAATTTATATTAAAAAAAAGTAAAATAAAAATCTTATCAATACCACATATATATATAATTACTATATATATATATATATATATATATAGTATATATATATATTACTCAGTAACTAGGTTACAGAAAGGAAAAAAAAAAATATTGCAGTGGGCTGCCATTTCATTCTCCAGGGGATCTTCGTGACCCATGGATTGAACCCACATCTCTAGTTTGGCAGGCAGATTCTTTACCACAGAGTGATCATGGAAACCCTCAACATGCAGTTGGCACAAAATTTTTCCTCCCAGGTTATGAGAGACCTAGTGACAGGAATAGTAACTACCTTCCCCCAAAGTTACATATGTCAACAACACAAATGGCTACCTCCAGATTCTTATTCTTAAATCATGCCAATAATTTTTTCTTGCCTCTAAATAACTATTTTCCCTTTTATATTTAAATGTCATTAATGACAATTTCAGTGTTTCCAATATTATCTGATAATCCTTATTATTAATCTTTATAAGTATTATTATTGCTGTTAGAATTTAAGCATTTTGGCTAATTTTTCTTTCAATTTAAGCTATTTTCACCCATGCAAAGGAGCAGGAATAGCTTTCAAAAGTAATAATGTGGGTTCTTTTGAAGACCTACAGAAATATGTAAATGTTATAGCATTCATTAAAATCATTATCTGTATTGAAACAATACGTGTATTATAAACTTACAAACATTTTAACCTAAAAATTATATACTACTTTTAGAGCCAATTTTGAATATAAAAATGGCTTTGATTAACCTTTCATTTTGTTCATTATTATAAGGATAAATTTTGAGTTTCAAATAAAAGATAATCCTCCCTATTTCTAGACTGTAATGGAAAATATTCAAAGATGATACATAATTAAGAGTACATATGGAATCAGATGATGAAGCCACTCCATATGGGGAAATGGTGCCAATCATTATAATAGCTGTTAAAATAGAATCCTTAAAAAAGACATAATTCATATTCCTAATACCTGTGATAATTTGTAAACAGAAGAGGTTGTGATTCCAGATGGATAAATGTGATACTAATACTATCAGATAAAAGAAAAAGCATGCTCCCTTGGTGGCTCAGGGGTAAAGAATCCACTGTATTGAATTGCCAATACAAGAGATGTGGATTCCATCCCTGGGTCGAGACAATCCCTTGGAGAAGGATATGGCAACCCACTTTAGTATTCTTGCCTGGGGAATCCCATGAACAGAGGAGCCTGGTGGGCTACAGTTCATGTGGTTAGAAAGTGTCAGACACGACTTAGCAACTAAAAAACAACAAAGCAATTTTTAGTGATGGAGAGAGGATAATGAAGCCAAAGCTCCAATATTTTGTCTGTCTGATGGGAAGAGCTGACTAATTGGAAAAGACCCTGATGCTGGGAAAGATTGAGGGGAGGATGGGAAGGGGGCAACAGAGGAGATGATTGGATGGCATCATCCAATGCCATCCAATGACTGACTGGATGATTGGATGAGACTCAGTGGATAGGAGTTTGAGCAACTGTGGGAGATAGTAAAGGACAGGAAAGCCTGGCATGCTGTAGTCCATGGGGTTGGACTATATTGGAGTTGGTTGTAAAGTGTTGAACACAACTGAGTGACTGAACAATAACAGTAATGAAGTTTTAATTTAGAAATTGTATCCATTACATAATAAAATAACATCATAACTTAAAAATGCTCCACTGCTTGCCATTAGAGTGTTATTTTAAAATTCTTTTAATTCATAGATTCATAATCAAGCCAACAATATCAATATGTTCAGTCTGTCATCAGTAATGCTAAGTACTGTAGGACATTTAAAATAAATATTGATACCTACGATTATAAATTAACCTAAAAATAATCCTGTATCAGTGAGACAAGTACATTCACAATTGTCACTTAATGGTTTTCTGTTTTTGTTTTTTGGCCATACCCTTTGGTCTTTGGGATCTTAGTTCCCTTACAAGGGACTCAACCTGTGCCCACTGTAGTGGAAGCATGGATTAACCACTGGACTGTGAGGCATATTTCACTGGGGGCATATTTTACCATTTACTTACTCAGAGTTCTTCACTTTTAGGGTTATAACCTAATGGATTTAGAATTGTGTTAAATTTTAAAATAAATGTAGACAATTTAAGAAGAGATGGCAATTTTAAAAGTACATTTCTTACTTACTAGTGTGCTGAATTTTTTCTGTTTGAGACACACTCTCCCAACTAGCTCCTTAGACGCATTTTCTTCCCCCATTCACCCTGTTCTGTATTCAGGAAGACCCATCCCTGATGGCTGTCTCCTGCCTCTAATTCTGCAGAGGACTTCACATTAGGTTAGGACAATGGGAAGGAAAAAAAAGTGTGGGGGGCAAAACTGACATAACCTGGAAAAATTCTCCTGCATTCCCTTCAGTGCCACACCTCTCCCAGGACATGCATTCCATCTCTGTGTGGCAAATACTCACTGGGCTCCAGTAAAATATGTATCGCCCTTGTCTTCTCAGCAAAAGTTTGTGATAGTTTCCCATGGTAGGACTTTTGTAAGATATTCTCTTTGCCTCAGACTCACCATTTAAGTCTTATCATTTGAAACATTTAGGGTGAATTCTAATTCATGCCCCAAACTCAGCCTAAAATGTCAAGAAATAGTTACTTTAAAAAAGTATTTATTTTAAATTGGAGAACTGCTTTCTAACATTGTGTTGGTTTCTGCCATACATTAACACGAATCAGCCATAGGTATACATGTCCTCTCCCTCTTGAACTTTACATTTCCCACCCTTCTAAAATAGATCGTCAGTGGGAATTTACTCTATGACACAGGGAGCTCAACCCAGTACTCTGAAAATAATTACTTTTTAAACCATGGTGACTATTCGCTATTCATATATCCACTCTAGAGATACATCTATAATTTTACATAGATGAATCACCTCTTTCTGCACTTTTAATTCACTTTGACTTTTCCTTAGTGTGGTATAGTGGTTAACAAAAGTTGCTCTGGAGTCCAAATCCCCAGACTAATATCTCATTTGTATTATTTACTAGTTATGTGACCTTAGGAAAGCATTTCTTAGGAAAGCAGGAATTTCTGCCTTAAATTCCTAGTGTTTGGCATGGAGACTTTAAGGGTGCCTTTCACACTGAGTGCTTCTGAGCTAGTTAATAAAGTGCTGGGAGCACTGACTAGTGCATAAGTCTTCAGTAAGTTATAGCTTTTGTTGTTGCTACTGTTTGTTTTTTCTATTGTCACTAAAATTATTAGCATTACCATCATCTTCAGATGATAAAATAATGCCAAAAAATGTTCAAAGAAGATAAATTTACACACCTACCAAGAGTGCATAAGAATGTGCATTCTTAACATTCCATAGGAAATAGTGGTACTTTACAATTTTTGTTTATCTTATAGGAGAAAGTATCTTATTTGTATCATGTGATGAGTTGCATTTCTTCTTTTGACTTGCTTTAAAAGTTTCTAATTTCTTTGAAAAATTACCAATGAAATTATACTTTTATATATTTAATAATTTTTATCTTTCAATAAAAGGGGAATGAGATCCTTTGTCATTACTGTTGTACTTACTTTTGATATTTTATTTTATTTTTATCACCTTTCTAATGATGTATTTTGTGTTATACAAGTTGTTTTTGTTTGTTTGTTTGTTAACTGTGCCTTGTGTCTTAAGAAAATTCAGTTCCTGAACAGGGTTTGAACTGGAGCTACTACAGTGAAAGCCTGGAATCTTGACCACAAGGCCCCCTATGGAACTCCCTATAATTTTATATCATTTCAGTAAATCATTCATGCTCCTATGGCTTCCGATGTATATGGTATATTTAGAAAAACGTTGAATACAAAATTATATGTAACATAATGCTTTCTTTTACCCATTGGACATCTAGTAATTTTTGTATTATTTTTCATTTTGGTCATATTGTATACTTTCTATATGAGGTTTTTTTTTTTACATAAGGAGGAAAGAAAAGATGACATTTTCATGTGACTT
This sequence comes from Bos javanicus, assembly GCF_032452875.1. Taxonomy (NCBI): domain Eukaryota; kingdom Metazoa; phylum Chordata; class Mammalia; order Artiodactyla; family Bovidae; genus Bos; species Bos javanicus. The sequence goes on along the minus strand of NC_083883.1, from coordinate 8,857,100 downwards.
TTTCAGTTTCTTCTTTCTTTCAGTTATTTCAAATGTCATCCTGTGGCATTTCCTATGAACCTGAGTCATAAAAGTCTATATCTAAGTTGTCTATTTTAATATCTTGATCTGACAGATTTTTAAAAATGTATATAATACAGTCCTTTGCTTTGGGTGAAAAATTTTCTTAATTTATGATGAAAATATAATGTAGTTATTGTTTCATTCACAGTGTTTTTCTATATCACTTTATGATAGTAAATTAATAATTCTGTATTCCGGATTCCCATATCAGTTTCTGATAACTATTATTTTGGGGATTTTTGTTAAATTTCTTCATTTCTATACTTTATACGCATGTTTCTCTATTCTTGTGAAATTTTACTTTTTTATAATGCTTCTTACCATCCTCAACATTTTAGTAACCAGTGTAATCAGTCAGTTGACAATAATCAATGTATTGCCACAACTTATAGAATGATACCAAATAAAACATAAATGCTCAATAAATATTTGTAGAAATAATGTCCAGGCAAAAACAATAGCAATATTAATAATATTTTCTATTAAATAATAACAATAATTCCTATTATGAAATACATACTTCATTTCTGATATTTATTATCTCTGTTATGATGGCTCTGAGTTCCAAAATAATGGAAAAATCTCATATCTTTTAAATATATATATACATAAAAAAATATTTTCTGAAATACTTCAACTAAGTGATTGGCTCAATAAGTTAAGGACTTGAAGGGAATTCATTTTAAAACATTTTCTTAGAGGTCCAAAGAAATATTTTTCTGCACGCATATATCAGGAAAGGGACGTCAAACAGATGATGCTGGTAGTTTACACTGAAGACATTTATACACTTAAGAAAATACACAGAATTATACAAACTTCAAAATAGATATTAATACATATGATCTATCTAGAAATTTATATCTCTAATTCTGTTAACACTAGTTATCAGACAACAGATATATTAATACACAGTCAAGTTATATTCATAAGAACTTATCATTTAAGAGGGCCCATATTTTTCATTATAATTCAACCCTGTTCTAGCACTAGATTCATTGCCTTTACAATTCTTTTCGCTGTGAACTCTGACAACAAATTTCACTCATAATTTTAGCAAGTTCTATGAATTCTTCTTAGAGGTGACAATTTTAGGAGATATGCTTTTTTCAGCTACATTACATTAAATTTATTTGCCCAAAGGTGTTAAATTGTAACCACCTCAATGATAATTTTAATAAATTGGATGATAACTTCAACAAGTAGTAAAAATCTCATGTCTTCAGTCACATGGTACCTAACCATTTTTTTTTTTTTTTAGTAATATTCTGTTAAAGAACTATGTAGCAGAGTGTTAGCTGCTAAGGAAACCATCCTCTATGAAACTGAATAAAAATAGAAACCTTTAGAAAAGATACTCTAAATGAACACTGAATGTTTTGAATTAGTCTCTTTTGATTTTGTAGTTGGCACTGGTATCTTTTTGAATATATATTTTAATAGCAGATACAATAAAACATTTCAGGCTCTAAATGTATGAAGCAGATTTCAAAGTTTAATAATATAGTGGATATAAAACTTGGAGAATTTCATGAAGCAAATGACTTTAAAAATTATGAATTTAACTGTACAAGAGCAAGCTCCAGCAAAGTTGTATAACAGTTTATAATTTTTGTGCATATGCTGCTTTCTCAAATATAAATGCTTTAAATTAATAGTCTTTTAAAAATATATCATTTGCATTCTGAATTTAACACCTAAATGAATCTAAATGAATAATAATTATTTAAGTCAAGATGAGGTTAATATTAAATAAAGAGCATTTTTAGCCTTAGACCTTTTATTATAGTCTCAGTCTCTTTGAAACCCAGAACATTATAATGTTCACAAATCATTTGAATTTCCCACAAGGTTAAATTCTAAATTTTGATGGAACATACAATCCCCTTTAAACTTCTGTAAATATCTGAAATAAATCAGTATAGTTGTCGATAAGCTTTTTATTCATACATGACACAAATAATATAAAAATATATTATTTTGTAAAATACCAGAACCATGTAAATAAATACTGATCCTTGACTGCCCCAGTGTTGTAACACTAGTGGTATTAATAGCAAAAGAATAAAGTGTCTATTATAATTAGGCTCTGTTCTAAATATTTTCCATATAGTTTACACTGATTTTCACAAAATTTCATGGGATAGATCCTATGAATATTGCCATTTTAGAGTAAAGGAAAATGAAATATGGAGACTTGTGTAATTTACCCAAAACAATATGTTTATAAATAGTAGAAGTGAGATTTCAAATCAGACAATCTAATATCCCCTCTCAGAGGAAACCTTGTCATTACAGCATTCCAGATCATACATTTTACATGAAAATAATCATGTTCTTATAAAACATGAATTCTAATCAGTAAAAGAAAAGAAAATATAATCTTAATGCAAAGCAGTCTTTGATGAATGCTCTAAATGTACCAGACTGTATGTTAAGATTTTAGAATACAAGGATAGAATAATTTATGTCATAGACTATATATACTTAAGCTAAAATATGGTTTAAAAGATAGATATTAAGGGCATATTGATGGTATATGACACAGGAATCTAAAAAAGAACACAAACTTAAGTACATAAACATAAAGTTGCCTATGATTATTTGAAGTAATATAACAGCAAACTAATCAAGTCAGAAAAAAAATTTCTTCAGGGTATTTATTGTAGATATTTCCATACAAGTATTTTCATATGTAGCTTAGAATAAGGTTCCTTAAACATGTCTACATCATAATCTATGAAACTAAGTGTGTTACCTTACATGGCCAAAGGGACTTTGCAGAAGTGATTAAGTTAAGGATCTAGAGATGGGATGATTATCCTAGATTGTGGATATGGGAGTAGTTCAGGGACTATAAAAACAAATCTTTATTACATGGAAGCAGGAGGTCAGATTCAGAAAAGACACACTGACTGAAGCAGAGGTTAGGGTGATGTGGCCATGAGGCAAGGACTACAAACAGCTTCTAGAAGCTGGAGAAATGAAGAAATTGATTCTCCTATAGAGCCTGCAGAGAGAGCACAGCCATGCTTGCACCTTACCCCATGAAATTAATTGCAGAATTCTGACCTCTAATACATTTATATTGTTTTAATCCACTAAATCTGTGTTGATATGTTACAGTTGTGAATGGAAACTAATATAGTACATTTAATACTGTTCCATTGTATTTCACAATTCATAAGTCCCATGCAATACTTTTTAAAAAGCTGTCCAAATCTAGTTACAGCTTCATAATTATGGGAGTTGGAAAAAATTACATGGGAGTTTCTTTTAGTATGCATGGATTAGAAATAGTACTAGAATTATGCATTCTTTGGAAATTGAGTAAACCTGTATGAGCATTTAGATTTGGTATCCTTTGAGGAATATGACATTTGATTACCTTATTTTAAAATAAAAATTTTATTTTAGAGCAGTTTTAGATATCCAGAAACAATGCAAAATTAGTACAGAAAATTCTCATTCTCTTAATGAGAATTTCCCAGTATCTTCCAATTTTGAAATCTTGCATGGTATACTATTAATGAAACAACATTGGTATATTATTACTAACTATGATTTATACCTCATTGAGATTTTCTTACTCTTTTTTTACCCAAAGATAAGATTTTTCTCTTCCAGGTCCTTTTTTCTTTACTAAAATCTCATCCAGAATTCCACATAAAATTTATTATGTATGCTTAGGTACTGGTTGGGGGGGGGGGTGACAGTTTCTCTGACTTGCCTTGCTGTGGATGTCTCTGACAGTTTTGAAGAGCGTCTGTCAGGTATTTGAAGAATGTCTGTCAGCTTGTATTTGATATTTTCTCTCATGATTACACTGGGATTATGTGTTTTGGAATAAAACAGAGGTAAAGTGCCATGTTCATCCTATCGTATTAAGGATTCATGTTATCACCTGGATGAAGCAGCATTTGGCAGATTTCTCCACTGAAAAGTTTTTCTATTTCCTTTTCCATATTATCCTTTTTGGAAGGAAGTAACTATGCTGCCCTTACTTAGTTGAGAGTGATGCACTCCTTTCTTCAGAACAGAGTATCTACATAAATGATTTATCATTTTTCTTCAGGGGACATTTATCTCTTCACTCCATCTATTTGATTCCTTATGTATGTGTCATATGTATTTATACTTTGCAATATAATCCAATACTATATTATTTTGTTTCTCAAAGTAATCCAGCTTTACATATTGGGAGCTCTTTTAGATACCCCTTGTGTATGCCTTTGATATACTCCCATCATTGTGGGTTGTTTCTTTTTGTTTTCTATTTTGTGCTGAAGCACTTTCTTAAGTTTCTGGCACTACAAGATGTTCTTGGGTCATCTTCTATATTTCAAGGCACTAGAATTAGCTATTTCCCTAGGGAGTCCTAGTTAACTCCCTAGAGAGTTAATCATTAGAAAGTGGATTAAAAAAAACAAGATCTGGGTACTCATTTCTACTGAGGTGTTGTTGCTTCTAGATGTACTCAGAGGACAGAAAAAGGAATCTATGCGTATAGTAGCCCATGTCTGTACACATATCTCTAAATAGCTTTGTGTTTGTGTTTTCATCTGTGTCTGAATTAAGCTAACATGAATTCACACTGACATCCTCAACTGTAATGCACTGTCATGCTGATAATTTTAGTCTCTTCCCCTTGCTTATCTATAACTTTCCACTGCATCAGTGAGAAATCTAGCACTTACTGTCTGACAGCCACTTACTTAACTGTTCTGTTCCAGCATCTGTTTGCAATGACCTCAGAATGGTTAGCCTAGAGCCCCACAGAGGTCTGTTGCTGGACTTTCTAATCTGTTCCACTGATCTTTGTGAAAACATTTTGTTTTATCACTAATTATTTTATGTACAGACATTATTTTATTAGTTCAAATAAATATTAGGTTGACTTGTAATGTTTAAATACATATATCATATACAAAGGGTTTTGCACTTCTATATTTAATGCAATGACTTCAATGTTTGATATATAATAATTATAATATTAATAATATATATTCCAGTATTTTCCTTAAATCAATTGATGTCGTATTAATTTTTATTGATAATTCTTACTGCTCTTTTTCCTTTTCTGTATTCTATTATGAAAAATTTTAAAACATCACAAAATTTCTAAAATTTCCCAATGAATACCCATATCTATTATCTAGATCCTACCCAAAAAAATTCCTTTACTTTATTTAGTTCACATACCTATCCATCTATTCAGTTATTTATACCTACATTCATCAATTCATCTTATACTTAGATGCATTTCAACATAGACTGATAAAATCAGTAAACTTTATCCCTAAACATATCAGCAGACATATCACTGAAAGGAACTTAATATTTATATTATTTACAGTTTTCTTAGGTAAAGTTTATATAGAGTGAAATTCAGCAAACTTACATGTAACACTTAATGCATTTTGACAGATGTATTCATCTGTTAACCCAAATTCCTATCAGGATATACAACATAGCATCACTCTAGAAAATTCCTGCATGTCTCTTTCCAGATAACCCATGTTCCTCTCAGGCTACATGGTAAAACTGTATTTTTCCACCATGGATTATTTTGCCTTCTTTGAAATGTCATAAAATTAATATTCAGTATACACTACTTTGTATTTTGAAAGCATCCACATTGCTTCATGAATCAATTGCTATTAATATTTGTTATGTGTGCTTTGTAGTTTTTGTCTAGACTTGTATTTTGTGATTCTATTTCAGTTTGATTACACAGTCTTCTGTTAATGGACTTATGGAGCATTTCCAGATTGTGTATATTATAAATAGAGCAGCTAAAAACTTTCTTGTAAATATATTTTTGTGATCATATGTTTTCATTTCTTTTCCACGGGCATTTGTTTTGTTTTTGTTAAGCACCTATAGTTGGAATAATTTGGTCATATGTTAGGTGTATATTTAGTCTAAATGAAACTGTCAGATATTTTTTAACAACTTGTATAAAATGTATTCAAGTTATAATTGTTCCATATTATCACAAACAATGTTGTGAGATTTTAAAGATTTCAACTATCATCGTTTGTATGTGATATCTCATTATAGCATAAAACTCCATCTCTCTGAGTTCTAGTGATGTTTCCATGCCTGTTTAAGGTATTTTAATATAAATTTTGTGAAGTTTTAGCTCAAGTCTCAATGGCACTCCACTCCAGTACTTTTGCCTAGAAAATCCCATGGACGGAGGAGCCTGGTAGGCTACAGTCCACTGGGGACGCTAAGAGTCGGACACGACTGAGCGACTTCACTTTCATTTTTCACTTTCATGCATTAGAGAAGAAAATGGCAACCCACTCCAGTGTTCTTGCCTGGAGAATCCCAGGGACGGGGAAGCCTGGTGGGCTGCCGTTTTTGGGGTCGCACAGAGTCGGACACGACTGAAGTGACTTAGCAGCAGCTGAAGTGACTTAGCAGCAGCAGCAGCTCAAGTCTTAAAAAGCCTTAGACCATTCTTTTTTGAAATTGGTTTATATCTTTTTATCTCACTATTGTGGCTTACTTTATACTGTTTTATATAGTTCAGATACAAGTAATTTGTCAGATATACATAGTAAATACTTTATTCCCATCTGAGTCAATATTTTTGAATCCTAGTAACTTTGGTCAGTGAGCCCAATTTATCAAGGTGTTTGTTTTGGTTTAGTGTGGTTTTGTGGTTTTGTCTTAGTTGTTATTTTTGGCTGTTGTATGTAAGAAATACTTTATTTACAGGTGATGAAAATATTTACTCATGGGTTTTTTAGTATCCTTTATGTCATTATTATTTTACATTTGGTGTGATCCTTCTTGAATTAGTTCTTGTGTGTTGTGTGAGATAAGGATTCTGTTTTGTTTTGTTTTCCAAAAAATATTTTAATGTTTCAGGTACCAAAAAATTGAAAAGCTGATCTTTCCCATGTAATTTCTTTGGGACCTTTGTTGAACATCAAGATAATATATGTTTGGATCTGTCTATGATTATTATGTTCCATTGATCTAATTTGTTTTTCTTTGTGTTAATGTGTTTGCCATTATGTATAGCAATCGTACTGCACAATTGCATTCATATCACACACTAGTAAAGTAATTCTCAAAATTCTCCAAGCCAGTCTTCAGCAATATGTGAACCTTGAACTTCCAGATGTTCAAGCTGATTTGAGAAAAGGCAGAGGAACCAGAGATCAAATTGTCAACATCTGCTGGATCATCGAAAAAGCAAGTGAGTTCCAGAAAAACATCTATTTCTGCTTTATTGACTATGCCAAAGCCTTTGACTGTGTGGATCACAATAGACTGTGGAAACTTCTGAAAATAATGGGAATACCAGACCACCTGACCTGCCTCTTGAGAAACCTGTATGCAGGTCAGAAAGCAACAGTTAGAACTGGACATGGAACAATGGACTGGTTCCAAATAGGAAAAGGAGTATGTCAAGGCTGTATATTGTCACCCTGCTTATTTAACTTATATGCAAAGTACATCATGAGAAAAGCTGGGCTGGAAGAAACACAAGCTGGAATCAAGACTGCCAGGAGAAGTATCAACAGCTATGCAGATGACATCACCCTTATGGCAGAAAGTGAAGAGGAACTAAAAAGCCTCTTGATGAAAGTGAAAGAGGAGAGTAATAAAGTTGGCTTAAAGCTCAACATTCAGAAAACTAAGATCATGGCATCTGATCCGATCACTTCATGGGAAAGAGATGGGGAAACAGTTTTGGGGGCTTCAAAATCACTGCAAATGGTGATTTCATCCATGAAATTAAAAGACGCTTACTCCTCGGAAGGAAAGACATGACCAACCTAGATAGCATATTCCAAAGCAGAGATATTACTTTGCCAACAAAGGTCCGTCTAGTCAAGGGTATGGTTTTTCCAGTAGTCATGTATTGATGTGAGAGTTGGACTGTGAAGAAAGGTGAGTGCCAAAGAATTGATGCTTTTGAACTGTGGTGTTGGAGAAGACTCTTGAGAGTCCCTTGGACTGCAAGGAGATCCAACCAGTCCATTCTGAAAGACATCAGTCCTGGGTGTTCTTTGGAAGGAATGATGCTAAAGCTGAAACTCCAGTACTTTGGCCACCTCATGTGAAGAGTTGACTCATTGGAAAAGACTCTGATGCTGGGAGGGATTGGGGGCCAAGGAGAAGGGAACGACAGAGGATGAGATGGCTGGATGGCATCACTGACTCGATGGATGTGAGTTTGAGTGAACTCCCAGAGTCGGTGATGGATAGGGAGGCCTGGCGTGTGGCAATTCATGGGGTTGCAAAGAGTAGGACGCCACTGAGTGACTGAACTGACTGACTCATACCAATCCTATAATATTTATTGCAGTTTTAAAGAGAGTCTTGAAATTCAAGATTTTACTGGCTCTTCTAAATTCTTTGCATTTCCACATAATTTTATGATTATACTGTAACTGTTTATAATTTTGATTATAATTATGATTGAATCTGTAGATTAGGTAAGGATGGACATCCTTAAAAAACTGAGAGAGACTTTAACACCATGAATAATGATATATTTAACACTGTTTAATTTCCCTTAAAATATTTTCTAATTGTCAGAATAGATGTCATAGACAATATTTATTAAATTTATTTTAAATATTTTATGTTATTTTAAATGGTGTTATTTTGTTTTTTAATTCGTTTTCCACTGATTTGGTGCTGCTGCTGCTAAGTTGAGTCAGTTGTGTCTGATTCTGTGCGACCCCATAGATGGCAGCCCACCAGGCTTCCCCGTCCCCAGGATTCTCCAGGCAAGAACACTGGAGTGGTTGCCATTTCCTTCTCCAGTGCATGAAAGTGAAAAGTGAAAGTGAAGTCGCTCAGTCGTGTCCGACTCTTAGCAACCCCATGGACTGCAGCCTACCAGGCTCCTCCATCCATGGGATTTTCCAGGCAAGAGTACTAGAATTAGTTATTTATGTATATTGATCTTGTTCTTATGACACTGGTAAATTTAATTATTTAGTCATAGTCATTTTATTGCAGATCATTTTAGGTTCTCTGTTTATGACTATCCTTTCTAACCCTCATGGGCTATTTTTTCATGCTATGTTCAGTAGCTCTTGTAGCCACTGTAATGTTTTAAGGGCTTCCCAGATAGCACAGTGGTAAAGAATCTGTCTGCCAGTGCAGGAAGAGCAGGAGATGTGGGTTTGATCCCTGGATCAGGAAGATTCCCTGGAGAAGGAAATGGCAACCCACTTCAGTACCCTTGCCTGGGAAATACCATGGACAAAGGAGCCTAGCCAGCTATAGTCCAATGAGTCAGACATGACTGAGTAACTGAGCACATATACACACACCCACATGTAATATTGAAAAGAGGTGGTGAGATTAAACATCCTAACCTTAGGGGAAAAATATCCAATATCTCATACTCAAGTATGATCTTATTTATAGACTTTTAAAATATATTCATTGAATTGAGAAAGTGCTTCTCTGTTTCAAAATTTCTGAGATGTATTTTTATCATAAATATGTATTTTGTCAGTGCTTTTCCTGCATATACTGAATTGATATATATTTCTTCTCTATTATTCTATTAATGTGGTAATTTACATTGTTTTTTAACATTAAAGCAACATTTCTACATTACCATAAAATAATGCAATTGTCAAAGAAGACTCACATAAATCATAGATTTTCTCCAATACCAAATTTAGGAATTATTCAGAGGATTCCAACACTATAGAAGCACCAAGTTCTTCCTAGAGAGACCAAAACCACCAGAAGCAATTTCTAACTATTCCTTTTCCCCACAATTTGTACATGAGTGCTAAGCTGTTTCCAACTCTTTGCGACTCCATGGACTGTAGCTCTCCAGGCTCTTCTGTCCTTGGAATTTTCCAGGTAAGAATACTGGAATGGATTGCCATTTCCTACTCCAGGGACAATGAAAACATGGACACCTAACCATATGTCCATAAAATTATTGTTAAAGGTTTCTCTCTCTCTCTTTTTTTTTAAGGATTTATACCCAATGCACTTCATTAATTTTTACTCTTCAGCTGATAACGTTCTATAAATCCTTAAATTTTGGATTTATAATAAGAGAGTCAGACAGACAAATCATGTCTTGCCAAAATGCATTTATTTAAAAACATTCTCAAGTATATTCTCCTTTAAAATGCCATCAGCTTATTTACACAGAAGTCTGATCTAAATCATAGCCCATTTGTATCTTTATTATCCTGTCCACCCTCTGGCCTTGATCAATATTGTCTTGCCAAATATTTATATGTTTCTTTTCATAATTTGTCTTAATGTAAATTTTATGAAAATATTCCCCCCAAAATTTTACACAAAGAAGTCTGCAAACATTCCAGTGACTAATGGAATTTGAGCTACATAATGGAAAATGGAAATTATATTTACATAAATCATTTTAGTAATGACTATATCACTTCACATACATTTTGTATTTTTATCAACTTGATTACTCCCTTTCTCTGACATCGTGTTATTTGAACATTTTTTTATATATTAATGAAGGCCCGGCTGATATTTCTTAAACATCCTTTAGACCAAAGTATATTGATATGCATGGCACTGTTGAGCTTGAGATAAATCCCTCAATATTTTCTCATTCTGATGAGGATGGGAAGTTGACTTTAATATTAAAGATAATAGAATACAGACTTCAACATAATATTTGACATATGACACATAGTTAAAACTACAGTACTTTTCACACGTTTAACCTGTGTACCCATAAGAGCAATACCTGGGTGGTTCAGTTCAGTTCAGTTTAGTTCAGTCTCTCAGTCATGTCTGACTCTTTGCGACCCCATGAATCGCAGCACGCCAGGCCTCCCTGCCCATCACCAACTCCCGGAATTCACTCAGACTCATGTCCATCGAGTCAGTGATGCCATCCAGCCATCTCATCCTCTGCTGTCCCCTTCTGCCCCAATCCCTCCCATCATCAGAGTCTTTTCCAATGAGTCAATTCTTTGCATGAGGTGGCTAAAGTACTGGAGTTTCAGCTTTAGCATCATTCTTTCCAAAGAAATCCCAAGGCTGACCTCCTTCAAAATGGACTGGTTGGATCTCCTTGCAGCCCAAGGGACTCTCAAGAGTCTTCTCCAACACCACAGATCAAAAGCATCAATTCTCTGGCGCTCAGCTTTCTTCACAGTCCAACTCTCACATCCATACATGACCACTGGAAAAACTATAGCCTTGACTAGATGGACCTTTGTTGGCAAAGTAATGTCTCTGCTTTTCAATATGCTATCTAGGTTGGCCATAACTTTTCTTCCAAGGAGTAAGCATCTTTTAATTTCATGGCTGCAGTCACCATCTGCAGTGATTTTGGAGCCCAAAAAAATAAAATCTGACACTGTTTCCCCATCTATTTCCCATGAAGTTATCAGACCAGATACCATGATCTTCGCTTTCTGAATGTTGAGCTTTAAGCCAACTTTTTCACTCTCTACTTTCACTTTCACCAAGAGGCTTTTTAGTTCTTCTTCACTTTCTGCCATAAAGGTGGTTGTCATCTGCATATCTGAGTTTATTGATATTTCTCCCAGTAGTCTTGATTCCAGCTTGTGCTTCTTCCAGCCCAGCATTTCTCATGATGTACTCTGCATAGAAGTTAAATAAGCAGGGTGACAATATACAGCCTTGACATACTCCTTTTTCTATTTGGAACCAGTCTGCTGTTCCTTGTCCAGTTCTAACTGTTGCGTCCTGACCTGCATACAGGTTTCTCAAGAGGCATGTCAGGTGGTCTGGTATTCCCAGTACTTTCAGAAGTTTCCACAGTTTATTGTGATCCACACAGTCAAAGGCTTTGGCATAGTCAATAAAGGAGAAATAGATGTTTTTCTGGAACTCTCTTGCTTTTTCAATGATCAAGCAGATGTTGGCAATTTGAATTCTGCTTCCCCTGCCTTTTTTTTTTAATCAGCTTGAACATCTGGAAGTTCACAGTTCACATATTGCTGAAGCCTGGCTTGGAAAATTTTGAGCATTACTTTAATAGTGTGTGAGATGATTGCAATTGTGTGGTAGTTTGAGCATTCTTTGCCATTGCTTTTCTTTGGGATTGGAATGAAAACTGACCTTTTCCAGTCCTGTGGCCACTGCTGAGTTTTCCAAATTTGCTGACATATTGAGTGAAGCACTTTCACAGCATCATCTTTCAGGATTTGGAATAGCTCAACTGGAATTCCATCACCTCCACTAGCTTTGTTTGTAGTGATGCTTTCTAAGGCCCACTTGACTTCACATTCCAGGATGTCTGGCTCTAGGTCAGTGATCACACCATGGTGATTATCTGGGTCGTGAAGATTTTTTTGTACAGTTCTTCTGTGTATTCCTGCCACCTCTTCTTAATATCTACTGCTTCTGTTAGGTCCGTACCATTTCTGTCCTTTATGGAGCCCATCTTTGCATGAAATTTTCCCCTGGTATTTCTAATTTTGTTGAAGAGATCTCTAGTCTTTCCCATTCTGTTGCTTTCCTCTATTTATTTGTATTGATCGCTGAGGAAGGCTTTCTTATCTCTTTTTGTTATTCTTTGGAACTCTGCATTCAGATGCTTATATCTTTCCTTTTCTCCTTTGCTTTTCACTTCTCTTCTTTTCACAGCTATTTGTAAGCTCTCCTCAGACAGCCGTTTTGCTTTTTTGCGTTTCTTTCCATGGGGAAGGTTTGATCCCTGTCTCCTGTACAATATCATGAACCTCAGTCCATAGTTCATCAGGCACTTTATCTATCAGATCTAGTCCATTAAATCTATTTCTCACTTCCCCTGTATAATCATAAGGGATTTGGTTTACATCATACCTGAATGCTCTAGTGGTTTTCCCTACTTTGTTCAATTTAAGTCTGAATTTGGCAATAAGGAGTTCATGATCTGAGTCACAGTCAGCTCCCGCTCTTTTTTTGTTGACTGTATAGAGCTTCTCCATCTTTGGCTGCAAAGAATATAATATATCTGATTTTACTGTTGACCATCTGGTTATGTCTATGTGTAGAGTCTTCTCTTGTGTTGTTGCAAGAGGGTGTTTGCTATGACCAGTGCAGTTTCTTGGCAAAACTCTATTAGTCTTTGCCCTACTTCATTCCGTATTCCCAGACAAAATTTCCTGTTATTCCAGGTGTTTCTTGACTTCCTACTTTTGCATTCCAGTCTGCTATAATGAAAATGACATCTCTTTTGGGTGTTAGTTCTAAAAGGTCTTGTAGGTCTTCATAGAACCGTTCAACTTCAGCTTCTTCAGTGTTACTGGTTGGTGCATAGATTTGGATTACTGGGATATTGAATGGTTTGCCTTGGAAACGAACAGAGATTATTCTGTCGTTTTTGAGATTGCATCCAAGTACTGCATTTTGGACTCTTTTGTTGACCATGATGGCTACTCCATTTCTTCTCAGGGATTCCTGCCCACAGTAGTAGATATAATGGTCATCCGAGTTAAATTCACCCATTCCAGTCCATTTTAGTTCACTGATTCCTAGAATGTTGACATTCACTCTTGCCATCTCCTGTTTGACCACTTCCAATTTGCCTTGATTCATGGACCTGACATTCCAGGTTCCTATGCAATATTGCTCTTTATTGCATTGGACCTTGCTTCTATCACCAGTCACATCCACAACTGGGTATTGTCTTTGCTTTGGCTCCATCCCTTCATTCTTTCTTGAGTTATTTCTCCACTGATCACTAGTAGCATATTGGGCCCCTATTGACCTGGGGAGTTCCTCTCTCAGTATCCTATCATTTTGCCTTTTCATACTGTTCATGGGGTTCTCAAGGCAAGAACACTGAAGTGGTTTGCCATTCCCTTCTCCAGTGGACCACATTCTGTCAGACCTCTCCACCATGACCCTCCCATCTTGGGTGGCCCCACAGGCATGGCTTAGTTTCTTTGAGTTAGACAAGGCTGTGGTCCTAGTGTGATTAGATTAACTAGTTTTCTGTGAATATGATTTCAATGTGTCAGCCCTCTGATGCCCTCTTGCAACACCTACCGTCTTACTTGTGTTTCTCTTACCTTCGACATGGGGTATCTCTTCACGTCTGTTCCAGCAAAGCACAGCCACTGCTCCTTACCTTGGATGAGGGGTATCTCTTCACCGCTGCCCCTCCTGACCTCGAACGTGGAATAGCTCCTCTAGGCCCTATTGTACCCACGCAGCCACTGCTCCTTGGACGTGGGGTTGGGTGGTTACTAGGGGACATTTTTTTTAAAACCCTATAGATTTCACTTGGTGTTTGGATATAACCATTATCATATATCATGGCACATGTTCCTACTAATACAGGTCTTCAGGTAAGATAATACTATCCATTTTCTCCCTAGTTACAATGACATGATGTTGATTTTTAATACTTTAACCCTGACCATTTGAACCGCAATGGAAGTGACTTCACTCCTGAGGTATATGACCTGGGTACATGGAGAAGAGAAATATAGACCACATGGCCTGATGTCATTCTACCTCAGCTTAAACTTGTAATATTGTCCTCATAAGTGCATCTCCCAGGCAGAGATCTCTAACACACCTCACTGAGCCACTGAATCCTTAAGGAGATGATTATAATATATTATTATATAATATATTATTTTATATAATATAATATATTATATTATTCAATCACCTTTCTTGGGAAATGGCTCATATCTTCTCTCCTATCTTTTTTAATGCCTGTGATAGTTCATCAGAGACCTGGCCTCTCTGTCTCTGGTCCATTCACAGATCTTTCATTATCCTCCTGAAATGGCTTCTTTGTACAAACAATCCCCTGGAAAAATACTTATTTTATCATCCACATTCAGTATAATTATTCTTCCCATCATGCATTACATATGTAATGTAGCAATTCTGACTCTGGTAAATTTAGATATACACGATTGATCAAAATTTATGGTAAGTTCCTTGAAATGCTTTGTCATATTCCACAATCTGGGTTCAAAAGACTTCCCCCAACTGGCCCCTTTTATACAGTTTATGAAGTTCTCACAGAAAATATACTGGGGTGGTTTGCTATCCCCTCCTCCAATGAATCCAGTCAATCTTAAGGGAAATCAAACCTGAATACTCATTGCAAGGACTGATGCTGTAGCACCAGTATTTTGGTCATCTGATGCAAACAGATGGCTCATTGGCAAAGTCTCTGATGATGGGAAAGATCAAAGGCAGAAGGAGAAGAGGGCAGAAGAGGATGAGATGGTTAGATGATATCATTGATGCAACAGACATGAACGTGGGCACATTTTGGCAGATGGTGTAGGACAAGGAGGCCTAGCGTGCTGTATTCCATGGGGTCACAAAGAGTCAGACACAACTGGGCGACTGAACAACAAGTGTCCCCTAAAGGAGCATCATTGGTAAATGGGAGTTAACATTGCACTTGCTAAGACCATTTGAGTAACATTTCCACTTTACTTGAAACCATTATAACTACAGTAAAGTTTACAATTCAAACATCATATTTCCCTCATGTTACTTAAAAATAAAAAAAAAAAATAGTAGCAGACCAAAAACATGAACCAAGTTATCATACCAACTGGCTATTAGTCAATTAAGTCATCAGGGTTGGCAAGTCAAGCCTCTTTCTAGATTATTTTAACAGAGTTTTAGTCAGTGACCATAAATGAGCATTGTTCAGTTCCCCAATTTTGGGGTAAAATCAGTAGTGGTTTTATTAGCATCAGTTAAAAATTTATAACAGGTCTGAGCAAATGTAATGTGTGTTAGCAAATGCAGTACACTGAGTTTTGCTTGTAAACGCTCTCATTACTGCATCCTTCCTAGGAATTAAGCATGCATTCCCTGGTGGCTCCGATGGTAAATAATCTACCTACATTGCGGGAGAACTGGGTTTGATCCCTGAGTCTGAAGATTCCCCTGGAGAAGGGAATGGCTACCCATTCCAGTATTCTTGCCTGCAGAATTCCAAGGACAGAGGAGCCTGCTGAGTTACAGTCCATGGGGTCACAAAGAGTCGGACACAACTGAGTGGCTAACAGACACACACACTTCAGAACCATTTGCCATGATTTCTCTTGGTTTCCACTGAGGTTCCTTCTTAACTCATATTTTCCCACCTCTTATATGGTGCTTAGTTTTAACTACATGATATACCCACAAGGCAAGGAGCATAATTAGTATTACAAGTACCTCTCTTTGATCCATTCCTGGAAAATACTGAAAGATTTGATGGGTAAAGAATTACAGGACTCCCCCTGCCTTCACATAACAGGGATATATTCACTGTAAGTACAAATCTGAGTTTATGGGGTGAGGTTTTGACCCAACCTAGGATACCCTCAGGAATACATCATATTTAATACATAAGGCAATGGCACCCCACTCCAGTACTCTTGCCTGGCAAATCCCATGGATGGAGGAGCCTGGCAGGCTGCTGTTCATGGGGTCGCTAGGAGTCGGACACGACTTCACTTTCACTTTCATGCATTGGAGAAGGAAATGGCAACCCACTCCAGTGTTTTTGCCTGGAGAATCCCAGGGACGGGGGAGCCTGGTGGGCTGCCATCTATGGGATCGCATAGAGTTGGACACGACTGAAGCGACTTAGCAGCAGCAAGTTCACTGATGTCCCTTCAATTTACAAACATAAGTACAACCCTTAATATGGGACATCCAGATCAGTCAAGATAAATAAAACCTCTGTGAGATGGGAAAGGTATAAAAAAACCTCAATCACTCCTTTCCATTGCTATGAAAAATCTTTTAAGTTAATTAGGTCCCATTTGTTTACTGTTGCTTTTATTTCCTTTGTTTTTTTATTTCCTAAACTTTTACTTGTATTACCCATAACTGCGTTTGTTACAAAGTATATCAATGAAGTCCTAGAGTAGGATGAGTATTAATCCCAACTGATCATTTAATATTTATTTGTAGCCACCACATTGCATAATGGCAGTAAGAGGGATCAATTATGAGTAAGACTTTCACTTGGTGAAATTTTTACCTAGAGCCATCACAGAATGAGTTCTTTTACATTCTTACTAAGTAAAATTTCTTACCATGTTAGGGACTTCAGAGAATAAGAAGGAAATGTGTCAAAGTTTTGGTTTCTTTTCTCTTTTCCCCATCTGTGCATGCTTTCTACTCCTCTTAAAGAATTTCTGTAAGATTGTTAGTTTTCTTCACTTATATGTTACATGGATTTCATCCATGAAATAATCTAGATATAGACTTGTGTTTCTGAAAATATTTTGATAATTTTGTCTTTTATAAGATACAGAATAAGGAACATTTTGTAATTTTTTCAGTAGTAATTTTGAATTGGTTGATTTTGTCTGAGTTTATTGAATTAACTAGCATAAATTTTCATTATAGCCTCTTATTATATTCATATTATTAGTAGCATTCTCAGTATGCCTCTTCTATTATTCCTCAGTTCATTTCAGTCACTCAGTCATGTCTGACTCATTGGAACCCCATGGACTGCGGCACGTCAGGCTTCCCTGTCCATCACCCACACCCAGAACTTGTTCAAACTCATGTCCCTCGAGTTGGTGATGCCATCCAATCATCTCATCCTCTGTCATCCCCTTCTCCTCTTGCCTTCAATCTTTCCAAGCATCCGGGTCTTTTCCAGTGAGTCAGTTCTTTCCATCAGGGGGTGAAAGTACTGGAGTTTCAGCTTCAGCAATCAGTCCTTCCAATGAATATTTAGGACTGATTTCCTTTAGGATTGAATGGTTTGATCTCGCAATCCAAGGGACTCTCAAGAGTCTTATCCAATACCACAGTTCAAAAACATCAATTCTCTGGTGCTTAGCTTTCCTTAGGGTCCGACTCTCACATCCATACATGACTTCTGGGAAAAAAAAACACCCTTGACTATACAGACCTTTATCAGCAAAGTAATGTCTCTGCTTTTTAATACGCTGTCTAGGTTGATCATAGCTTTTCTTCCAAGGAGAAAGCGTCTTTTAATTCTGTGGCTATAGTCAGCAGCTGCAGTGACTTTTTATTCTAGTTCTGTGAAAAATGCCATTGGTTACTTTGACAGGAATTGCATTCAGTTCCTGTAGTTTGCCTTAGATAGTATAGTCATTTTAATAATAGTGATTCTTCTAATCCAAGAACACAGTATATCTTTCACTGTGTTTGTGTGTCTTCAATTTCTTTCATCAGTGTCCTATAGTGTTCAGAGTACAAGTGTTTTGCCTCTTTAGGTAAGTTTATTCCTAGGTATTTTATTCTTTTTCATGCAGTGGTAAATAGGATTTTTCCTGTAATTTCTATTTTAGGCTCCTATGAGAGACAGATGATTTTTAAAGGACAAATTCCTGTCCCAATGTGCATTAGACATTGGGATAGTTACAACAGCTACAGCGGCAGGATGCTACTGCCTCTTTAGATGAGATGTTCCAAACAGCCACCAATATCTTTCATAACAGAGAACAGGAGAGAGAGCCCAAGACCCAGGAAAGGGAGAGAAGGAAAGAGACAAGGCATGCCCAGATGCTGGCCGTCATCCAGGGAAGCCCTATGGCAAATCCCGATTCCTTAAAGAACAAGGCATGAGGTAAATGCCTAATCTGTAGACAGGCGGGACAATGGGCCAAAGAGTGTCCAAACCATGACAAGTCTCCTTAAACGGCTTGCTATAAATGCCATCAGTTGCGGCATTGGGTAACACTCTGCCTTGGGGTCAAAAAGCCTCAAAGTCAAGTGCCAAGCCTTCCCTCATGATGATTCAACAGGACTGAAGCAGCCCTATTCAGCTGGCCCACCTGTCACAGATAACCATCACAGGACTGGAGCCAAGGGTGCAACTGCATGTGGCAGATAGGTCTGATAATTTCTTGGTTGACACAGGGGCTACCTACTCTGTCCTGACCTCCTACTCTGGAGCCTTCTTCTGGCAAACCTGTACCATTTTGGGCGCCACAGGAAAAACAATTACAAAAAGATTCACCCGAGCACTTCTTTGTTTCTGGGATGGAAAAATATTTTCTCACCAGTTTTTGGTGGTCCCTGAGTATCCTACTCCTTTATTGGGAAGAGATCTTTCCTTGCCTTCAAAATCTTGGAGCTATTGCAGTTCTGATAGAAGATGCTTTAAAACACTTCCCTTGCAGGCAAACTAACTATTTTTATTAGCCACCAAGTGAAACAACTCTTGAATGGGAGGAGCCATTTATGGATGTCTGATCAAAGGATCCTCAGATATCAAGTGGTGTCGATGGAAAATCCAGGCCCGACTATATCCCACTGTGAGGTTCTTAACCCAGCCACCCTCCTGCCTACTCCTGAGGGCTCTCTCCCCTTTCACTCTTGCCTAGAAACTTTGGACCACTGGACAAAATCCTGAGAGGGATTGTTGAAAGATCCTCTGAACAATCCTGAGGAAATTTGGTGCATTGATGGAAGCACATTTGTCTTGGATGGAGAAAGAAGGGCTGGATAAGCAGTAGTCTCCAATTTTGAGACCATAAAGGCTAAACCTTTGTCACCATGTACTTCAGCCCAATTAGTTGCACTTATAGCCCTGACTTGAGCTTTAGATCTGGGAAAAGGAACAAAGAGTAGCCATTTACGCTGACTCCAAGTATGCCTTTCTGGTGCTACATGCACATGCTGATATTTGGAAAGAAAGAGGCCACTTGACCACCTGAGGGTCCCCAATCAAATATGGTGATCAAAGTCTTAGGCTCTTAGAGGCAGTTCATGTGCCTGCCAAGGTTTCAGTCTCTCATTGTAAAGGACACCAAAAAGGGAGCACAGAAGTGGCATAAGTGAACCAAGCAGTGGATCAGGCAGCTAAGAGAGCAGCATTACAGAACAATGACCTAATAGGGGTTGCCACCTTAGTTCCACAGACTAATTTTCCAGAAACTCCTTCATATACTTTAGGTGAGACTCTTAAAGCTAAGAGTGAGGGCTTTCAACAAAACCATATGGGGTAATTCAAGGAGGGACTCCTTTTTCTGCCTGGGAACCTCCAATGGAAGTTGGTTAACTCCTTACATGCCACCACTCATTTAGGGGAGAAGGCCTTCCAAAGATTATTAGAAAGGTCCTTCAGAGGAACAAGCCTCCAAATGACTATAAGGCAAGTGGTCTCCTCTATCCCACTTTCAAAGGAGCTTGAAGACCCTAGCTGGCCCAGTCCATCTAATAGGTGGACCTACTCAGGAGAGAACTGACAGATGGATTTCACCCAGATATAAAGGGTATAAATACCTATGTTTCATGATAGATACATTCACAGGATGGATTGAAGGCTTTCCCACCTGGTCTGAGAAGGCTGAGAAGGTGATTAAAAAACTGCTTCATAAAATCATTCTGAGATTTGGTCTGCCCATGTCATTATAAAGTGACAATGGGGCATCATTTACTTCTAAGGTCACCGAAGGGGTCTCTAAAGAATTGAGCATTACTTATTATCTCCATTTTGCCTGGAGGCCTCAGTCTTCACGAAAAGTAGAAAGAGCCAACCAATTCTTAAAATGAGCGGTATAAAAGATAATCCAGGAGACCTCCCTGGAATGGAAGGGGGCTTTACCAATAGCTCTCCTCCACACCTGTATTGCCCCTAAGGAACAGGTTGGTCTTAGTCCTTATGAGATCCTATATGGGAGACCTTTTGTTTGTGTCAATGACCTCTTCCTAGATCCAGAGGCTCAGACCTTCTGGTCTTATACAATGGCCATTGGGCAATTCCAACAAGATATACGCTTGTGGGGTGTCAACCAGAACCCAAAAGATTCTAAAGAGTCACTACTATATGCTCCAGGGACACACATCCTAATTAAAGTCTGGAAAGATGGGTCTCCAAAAGGCTCAACTTCAGCCCACATGGAAGGGTCCCTATCCTGTAATACTTTCTACCCCCACAGCAGTCAAGGTACCCAGACATGACTCCTGGATTTACTACTCACAAGTCAAGTTGTGGAAGAAAACAAAAGAGGACACTCAATACACCTGTGAGCCCCTGGGAGATCTGATACCTATTCAGGGCTACAAATAAGTGCCATGCTAATGAACACCCCCAACATTAGGTTTCTGGGGGTAAGATTTCTCAGGATAGCTCTAAAGAGCCAACATAGCTTGGCAGAGGTTGTACTCCAAAATAGACAGGAGATAGATCTCCTGATGCCTGAACAAGGAGGGATTTGAGCCGTCATGAATGAGACATGTTGTTTCTGGGTAAAAACCTACAGCTAAGTTAAAGTCTCACAATCCTCAAGAAAAACATTCAGATCCTATAGGATCTCAAAGAATGAGCCTCAGAGTTCTTAGGGTGGCTACAATCTCTCATTGGGGGGACCCTTCTCTTGGTGATAGGGAATTTGGAGTTGGCTAATGCCCCTAATAATCCTTGTTATCACCATATTGATGCTGCTTATTATGGCTCCATGTATTATTAATTGTCTAACCCATTTTGTCTCTGTCCAGGGCAACAGGCTACAACATGCAGTGCCAGTTTAACAAGGATGTATAAAACTATAGCCGATCATGGAAAATACCACTCACCCCTAGATGGACATCAGTATAAGGACTCTGAGGCTTGAGACTAGCAAGAGGGGGTTGCCCAATGCCCCCTGCCATCCCAGTTCAGCAGGAAGTAGCCAGAGAGACCTTGATGCCCATATTCCCAAAGAAATGCACCTCCCATCTCTTGAGGGGGGAATGTTAAGTAGTTAGAATAGGAAAAGAGTCCAGAATGGTGGTGGCTAAATGACAAAGAGGGGAAAAGCCCACGAAAATGGAACAAAGAAAGGTCCAAGGACCAGAGTGAGTACCTCAGGTAAAACAAACAGCCCTCCTGGCTAGCCCAATTTACACAGGACAGGCTCAGGGGGGAGGAGACAAATGTATAAAAGGAGGAAGCCTAAAAGGATTGAGGCCTCTTTTCTCTTCGTGTTTTGGGTGGACCTGCCCTCACTCCTCGAGACTGTACTATCCTTTGTTTTTCCTAATAAAACTGAGCTATAACACCCATTCATCCATTGCTTCAAATTTTTGCTGTGGTGAGACAGAACTGAGGAAATTACACATTCCCCTGACAATACTGTGACTCCACATCACTAAATAATCCTTATATCTTCAGAAGCCAAAGAGTATCTGGCTTCTGATACTAGAGAACTACTGCAGTAAACAAGGTCAGATCACACACTGAATTGCCTCTTTGAAGTCATTTTACTAAAAATCTATACTGAAACTATTCTAAAAGTGGTACTTTGTCAATGACTATAAATTTTCACATCATATGAGCAATTTTTATCCTTGTTTTTTTTTAATTGATTTATTTTAATTGGAGACTAATTACTTTACAATATTGTAGTGCTTTTTGCCATACATTGACATGAATCAGCCATGGATGTACATGTGTTCCCCAACCTGAACCTCCCTCCCACCTCCCTCCCCATCCCATTCCTCAGGGTCATCCCAGTACAGAGGCCCTGAGCACCCTGTCTCATGCATCAAACCTGGACTGGTGATCTATTTCACATATGGTAATATACATGTTTCAATACTATTCTCACAAATCATCCCAACCTCGCCTTCTCCCACAGAGTCCTAAAGTCTCTTCTTTACATCTGTGTCTCTTTTGCTGTCTCGCATATAGGGTCATTGTTACCATCATTCTAAATTCCACATATCTGCATTAATATAATGTATTAGTGTTTTTCTTTCTGATTTACTTCATTCTGTATAACAGGCTCCAGTTTCATCCACCTCATTAGAACTGATTCAAATGCATTCTTTTTAATAGCAGAGCAATATTCCATTGTGTATATGTACCATGGCTTTCTTATCCATTCCTCTGCCAATGAATATCTACACTACTTCCATGTCCTAGCTATTGTAAACAGTGCTGTGATGAACACTGGGGGTACATGTGTCTCTTTCAATTCTGGTTTCCTTAGTGTGTATACCCAGCAGTGGGATTGCTGGGTTGTATGGCAGTTCTGTTTCCAGTTTTTTAAGGAATCTCCACACTGTTCTCCATAGTGGCTGTACTAGTCGGCATTCCCACCAACACTGTAAGAGGGCTCACTTTTCTCCACACCCCATCCAGCATTTATTAATTGTAGACTTTTGGATAGCAGCCATTCTGACTGACATGAAATGGTACCTCATTGTGGTTTGGATTTGCATTTCTCTGATAATGAGTGATGTTGAGCATCTTTTCATGTGTTTGTTAGCCATCTGTATGTATTCTTTGGAGAAATGTCTGTTTAGTTCTTTGGCCTATTTTGTGATTGAGTTGTTTATTTTTCTGGAATTGAGCTGCAGGAGTTGCTTGTATATTTTTGAGAATAATTCTTTGTCAGTGGCTTCAATTGCTATTATTTTCTCTCATTCTGAAGGCTGCCTTTTCACCTTGCTTATAGTTTCCTTTGTTGTGCAAAAGCTTTTCATTTTAATTAGGTCCCATTTGTTTATTTTTGCTTTTATTTCCATTACTCTGGAAGGTGGGTCATACAGGATTCTGCTGTGATTTATGTCAGAGAGTGTTTTGCCAATGTTCTCCTCTAGGAGTTTTATAGTTTCTTGTCTTATGTTTAGATCTTTAATCCATTTTGAGTTTATTTTTGTATACAGCATTAGAAAGTGCTTTAGTTTCATTCTTTTACAACTGGTTGACCAGTTTTTCCAGCTCCACTTGTTAAAGAGATGATTTTTTCTCCATTGTATATTCTTGCTTTCTCTGTCAAAGATAAGGTGTCCATAGGTGCGTGGTTTTATCTCTGGGCTTTCTAGTTTGTTCCATTGATCTATATTTATGTCTTTGTGCCAGTACCATACTGTTTGATGACTGTAGCTTTGTAGTATAATCTGAAGTCAGGCAGGTTGATTCCTCCAGTTCCATTCTTCTTTCTCAAGATTGCTTTGGCTATTTGAGGCTTTTTGTATTTCCATACAAATTGTGAAAGAATTTGTTCTTGTTCTCTGAAAAATACCATTGGTAGGTTGATAGGGATTGCATTGAATCTATAGATTGCTTTGAGTAGTATACTCATTTTCGCTATATTGATTCTTCCAATCTATGAACATGGTATATTTCTCCATCTATTTGTGTCATCTTTGATTTCTTTCATCAGAGTTGTATACTTTTCTACATATAGGTCTTTTATTTATTTAGGTCGATTTATTCCTAAGTATTATATTCTTTTTGTTATAATGCTGAATGGAATTGTTTCCTTAATTCTATTTCTGTTTTCTCATTGTTAATGTATAGGAATGCAAGGGATTTCTGTGTTAATTCTATATCCCGCAACTTTATTGTATTCATTGATTAGCTCTGGTAATTTTCTGGTGGAGTCTTTAGGATTTTCTATGTAAAGGATCATGTCATCTGCAAACAGTGAGAGTTTTACTTCTTCTTTGCCAATCTGTATTCTTTTATTTCTTTTACTTCTCTGATGGCTGTGGCTAAAACTTCTAAAACTACGTTGAAAAGTAGTGGTGAGAGCGGACATCTTTGTCTTGTTCCTGACTTTAAGGGAAATGCTTTTAATTTTTCAGCATTGAGGATAATGTTTGCTGTGGGTTTATCATATATGGCTTTTATTATGTTGAGGTAGGTTCTTTCTATGCCTGATTTCTGGAGGGTTTTTTTTGTTTTGTTTTGTTTTGTTTTACCATAAATGGATGTTGAATTTTGTCAAAGGCTTTTTCTGCATCTTTTGAGATAATCATACAGTTTTTATCTTTCAATTTGGTAATGTGGTGTATCACATTGATTGATTTGCAAATACTGAAGAATCCTTACATCCCTGGGATAAAGCCCACTTGGTTATGATGTATGATCTTTTTAATATGTTGTTGCATTCCATTTGATACAATTTTGTTAATGATTTTTGCATCTATATTCATCTGTGATATTGGCCTGTAGTTTTCTTTTTTTGTGTGGCATCTTTGTCTGGTTTTGGTATTAGCGTCTTGGTGGCCTCATAGAATGAGTTTGCAAGTTTACCTTCCTTTGCAATTTTCTGGAAGAGTTTCAGTAGGATAGGTGTTAGTTCTTGTCTAAATTTTTGGTAGAATTCACCTGTGAAGCCATCTGGTCCTGGGCTTTTGTTTGTTCAAAGATTTCTGATTACAGTTTTGATTTCTGTGCTTGTGATGGGTCTGTTAAGATTTTCTATTTCTTCCTGGTTGAGTTTTGGAAAGTTATGCTTTTCTGAGAATTTGTCCATTTCTTCCAAGTTTTCCATTTTATTGTCACATAGTTACTGATAGTAGTCTCTTATGATCCTTTGTATATCTGTGTTGTCTGTTGTGATTTCTCTATTTTAATTTGTAATTTTGTTGATTTGATTTTTCTCCCTTTTTTTCTTGATGAGTCTGGCCAACAGTTTGTCTATTTTATTTATCTTCTTAAAGAACCAGCTTTTAGTTTTGTTGATTTTTGCTATAGTCTCCTTTCTTTTTCAATTATTTATGCTCTAATTTTTATGATTTCTTTCTTTCTACTAACCCTGGGGTTCTCCATTTCTTCTTTTTCTAATTTATTTAGGTGGGAAGTTAGGTTATTTGTTTGATTTTTCTCTTTTTTATTGAGGTAAGCTTGCTTTGCTATGAACCTTTCCCTCAGCAGCGCTTTTACCGAATCCCATAGGTTCTGGGTGGTTGTGTTTTCATTTTCACTTGTTTCTATGTATATTTTGATTTCTTTTTTGATTTCTTCTGTGATTTGTTGGTTATTCAGAAGCATGTTGTTTAGCCTCCATATGTTTGTATTTTTAATAGTTTTTTTTTTTTTTCCCCCCAGTAGTTGACATTTAATCTTACTGCATTGTGATCAGAAATGATGCTTGAAATGATTTCAATTTTTTTTGAATTTACCAAGTCTAGATTTATGGCCCAAGGTGTGATCCATCCTGGAGAAGGGTCCATGTGTACTTGAGAAAAAGGTGAAATTCATTATTTTGGGGTGAAATATCCTATAAATATAAATTAGGTCTAACTGGTCCATTGCAAATTTGTTTTTGATTCTCTCTTTCTGGATCCTGAGTTTTATCAGTAGTAGTTTACATTGTGAATCATTAAATAATACTTGCAGTAACTTTGGTCTTTTAATCATAGTTACACAGATATTTTACTGGTTGTGGCTTGCTCTTTAATCCACCATGGAAGGTATGAGTTGAGTAAGATGCTTCCCTGTGGAAAAATCTGGGACTAATACTTGGGTTTTCTGGCTGTTATCCTGAATGCCCTCTCTTTTTGCCTGGGTCATCAATAAGATCATAGCAGTCAAATCCCAGAATTTATTCAAATTCTATGATCTCTTTAAAAGTTTCATTAAGAAAACTCTATGTATAATAAACCGTGTTTGAGTTTTGAAATATAACCAGTTTTTTAACTTTAGTTTAAAAAAAAAAAAGTAATTTAGAATTCATAAAAACAGCTGTTATTTAGTGATAACCTTTACACTTCATGGTTCCCAACAAGTTTTTCAACTATCTGAACATTTAAAGTGGAAAAATTGTGTAACTTATGGTGATAATTTTAGCTTAGCTACTAACTTGTGATTCCAAATCTCTAGCTTCATATCCAAGAGTACTTTTAGCGATATTATTTACTATGTTTTTCTAAGTTTCTCCTGTAACTAATATTCTATTTTGATTGTGGGGGAAGAAAATTTCTGATCTTTGAAACAAACAGTAGTTTCCATCAGAAGCTGAGTAACTGAATAGATGAGCCAGCAATATACTTCAGCAAATTATGTTCCTTTTGGCTGATGACAAATAACATTATTTAAGACTCAGTGAATACTAGTCTGAATTAACATTTATGTGAGTTACATTTAAAATGCACTTACATATAGTTGAACCACACAGTCAGTAATCTGATAGCCTGAACTCAATAAATGTCTACTCTGATAGTATCACCACTATTTGACAAATGGAAATCCCATTTAATAGGTTACACTCTGAATGACAGCTATTCAGAGAGTTAACATATCCAAGGCTAGATGTGACAGTGGTGATGATGATGATGGTAATGGTTAGTTCATTCATCTTACCCCATGTAGTTGCATATGACTTTTGTGACAAATCAACCATAACCAGATGGCTCAATGGTAAAGAATCTACCTACAGTGCAAGAGATCCACGTTCAATCCCAGGTCAGGAAGATACCCAGAAAGGAAATGGCAATCAACCCCAGTATTCTTGCCTGGGAAATCCCATGGACTGAGGAGTCTGGTGGGCTATAGTCCATGGGGTTGCAAAAGAGTCAGACATGACTTAGTGACTAAACAACAATGACCATAAATATGTAACTCTGCAAACTATAATTCTACAAAAGGGATATGTAGAGTGAAATCCATCCATCTTCATATATGCAAGATGTTCTGTATTGACACTCTTAGATCTTTACTTATTTAAATTTCATATAAGAAAAAATAAAACTAATCTATGTATTTGCCACTCAAATTTACAGAATATTAACATTTTGTGATTGCTCCTTTCTTTTAGATAAAAGTTTTCATATACAAAAAGAAAGTCACATTTTCCCAATTCATTACACCTAAAGAAAGTGCAAGAGAAAATGCGCTGCCAATATATGAGCCACTGAAGACTCCATATGTACTTTGCAAGCAGGTGTTTCATGTGCAATTTTCCACATTTACACCTGAAAAATGTTTTTTAGGTGTATGGAGAATATCATCTTTGTATGAAAAAGGAACAGTTATAACTATTTGTACCCAAGATTTTTTCTCAGTAGGAGAGTATTATAGATTGTTACTTAAAGGACAGACTTGAACACACAATGTTTGACAGCCTCAGTGCCCCTATCCAATTGGGTTCCATGTTAATTACTCATCCTAGAATGGATGGAAATAAAATGCCAGAAGATGAGGATGAGCATGATTAAGTACTTTTATGTGAAATATAGTACTTTTTGGGCCTCTGTGAGTAGGTGCTGTTATATCTACTGGATAAATGCAAAAGCGTGGCTCAAGTATTATGCAGCTTTCCCAAAATCACACAGTTCATTAAGGTGTATCAGACTTCATACCAACCTAATTTCATAAAACCTATGACTTGAATTCCTCTTTGGTCTCTAGTGTCTTATTCTTGAAAGTTGAACTTCCTGAGATTAGAATGCTTCATATGACTTGAGGTAAAGTGACCATTTTCGCTACCTATGTTTGTTTAATTCCAGCCAAAGCAACAACCTGGTACGTTTTTGTGAGTAAAAGTAGAAACATTGATAGTGAACAGAATAGTGCCATTTTATGGAAAGACTGGCAAAAATTACCTATAACATTTTTACTTTCCCAATATTTGAGTTTAGGGTACAAATAACCATGGAGGTACTGTTTATTTGATTCATTTTATCTCTCCTCTGTCATAAACACGTACTATAGCTAGTCTTGATTCATAGTTCCTGAGTTAGCATACACCCTAATAGAAATTTCTTAGTTTTTTGCTCTAAAGTTATACATATCTCCATTAATAATCATTATATCTTACATAGAATCTCAAAAAACAAGATGTACCATCTCACCCAAAACTAAAGCATGCTTGTGCCAACTCACAGAAAGAAATTAGAAAAGAAGAACACTTTAGCACAGGATATCAGCTGAATAGATTTAATTTCTAATACAGTGTTTTCACTTACCAACTATGACCATAACTACTTAATTTTTTTTTTGCATTTTAGTTTTATTTTCTACTTTAGTTCAGTTCAGTCACTCAGTCGTGTCTGACTTTGTGACCCCATGAATCACAGCACACAAGGCCTCCCTGTCCATCACCAACCCCCGGAGTTTACCCAAACTCATGTCCATCGATTCAGTGATGCCATCTAGCCATCTCATCCTCTGTTGTCCTCTTCTCCTCCTGCCCCCATTCCCTCCCAGCATCAGGGTCTTTTCCAATGAGTCAACTCTTCACATGAGGTGGCCAAAGTATTGGAGTTTCAGCTTCAGCATCAGTTCTTCCAATGAACACCCAGGACTAATCTCCTTTAGGATGGTCTGATTGGATCTCCTTGTAGTCCAAGGGACTCACAAGAGTCTTCTCCAAAACCACAGCTCAAAAGCATCAATTCTTCAGCACTCAGCTTTCTTCACAGTCCAACTCTCACATCCATACATGACCACTGGAAAAACAATAGCCCTGACTAGATGGACCTTTGTTGGCAAAGTAATGTCTCTACTTTTTAATATTCTATCTAGGTTGGTCATAACTTTCCTTCCAAGGAGTAAGCATCCTTTAATTTCATGGCTGCAATCATCATCTGCAGTTATTTTGGAACCCCCAAAAATAAACTCTGACACTGTTTCCACTGTTTCCCCATCTATTTCCATGCCATGATCTTCGTTTTCTGAATATTGATCTTCAAGCCAACTTTTAGTTCCTCTTCACTTTCTACTTAGTAGTGAGCTTCAAATTTTTACTTCAGTGAGTTGTTTTCAACATTAATGATAATAAATCTAAATAACTAATGAGAATATATTTCTTATTGTCAAATACATTATGATGCTAATAAATGCTTGTTTTCATTGCAATGAGAATATTTATGTTTATATTTCATATGCATTCTGAAACAATATTAGAATGAACCTGCGGCAAATCAATCGGAGAAGGCAACGGCACCCCACTCCAGTACTCCTGCCTGGAAAATCCCATGGACGGAGGAGCCTGGTAGGCTGCAGTCCATGCTAAGGGTCAGACATGACTGAGCGACGTCACTTTCACTTTTCACTTTCATGCATTGGAGAAGGAAATGGCAGCCCACTCCAGTGTTCTTGCCTGGAGAATCCCAGGGATGGGGGAGCCTGGTGGGCTGCCGTCTATGGGGTCACACAGAGTCAGACACGACTGAAGTGACTTAGCAGTAGCAGCAGTGGCAAATCGATAAAATATAAACATTAAGACAGTCTCAATTCATATGTATATGGCACTTAACAGATCTCCCTGTATCATCTCATATAAGTATTCGTTTTTTAAAAAAAGAAAGATACAAGGAAGTTTCTATACGTCAAATGGTACTGATGAGCTTTGTATGCATACAATATTGGCAGCCTCTACCTCATTCTTAGGCTTGTATTTTGGAAGATCAATGGCACCCCACCCCAGTACTCTTGCCTGGAAAATCCCATGGACGGAGGAGCCTGGAAGGCTGCAGTCCATGGGGTCGCCGAGGGTTGGACACGACTGAGTGACTTCACTTTCACTTTTCACTTTCATGCATTGGAGAAGGAAATGGCAACCCACTCCAGTATTCTTGCCTGGAGAATCCCAGGGATGGGGGAGCCTGGTAGGCTGCCGTCTATGGGGTGACACAGAGTCGGACATGACTGAAGTGACTTAGCAGTAGCAGCAGTGGCAAATCGATAAAATATAAACATTAAGACAGTCTCAATTCATATGTGTATGGCACTTAGTGACTTAGCAGCAGGAGAGCTGAATCTAGTGACCCAGGGCCAGGCCCACTGTAGGTCCTGAGGCAGTTTTATTTTGGGTTAAATATTTTGCAAATTCCATGGAATGTGAGAAATTTGACAGTACACAATCCTATATAATGCGTTTACATCCTTTGTAATTTTGCTTTTATACATACTGTTTGTGTGTGTAGGTGTGTGGTGTGTGTGTGTGTGTTAGTCACTCAGTCGTGTCTGACTCTTTGTGATCTCATAAACTGTAGCTTGCCAGGCTTCTCTGTCCATGGAATTCTCCGGGCAAGAATACTGGAATGGATTGCCATTCCCTTCTCCGGAGGATCTTCCTGGCCCAGGGATTGAACCTTGGTCTCCCGCATTGCAGGAGATTTTTACCGTTTGAGTTACAGTGAAGTCCTTTTATATATTCTACTTCTAAATATTTTATGTAGTCCATAATATTTGTTTTTCATATTCACATTAAAAACCAATACATATTTAAATAAGTTAAAAACAGAACAATATGGGTTGAATTAACCCATACCTTTACAATTTCCTTTACTTCTCATCTACTGGTGTGAGCTTCCACCTGGAATAAATTTCTTTCATGTCCTCAAATTCCTTTAGTCAATTCATTTTATTTTTTGTATTATTTATTTCCAGAGTTGCCTTTGCTTCTTATTTGAAAATAACTTCTTTCTGCTGAAATTTTCCTTCTGTTCATTCATCTTATTCATCCTGACCTCTCCCAAATCTTTGGCCAATTTTTAATAATTTATAACAGCTCAAGTGTGTGTTTTTAGTCCAAGAAAACTGGAAGTGAAAGTCACCCAATTGTGTCCGACTCTTTGTGACCCAATGGACTATATAGTCCATGGAATTCTCCAGGCCAGAATACCGGAGTGGGTAGCCTTTCCCTTCTCCAGGGGATCTTCCCAACCCAGGGATTGAACCTGGGTCTCCCATATTGCAGGCAAATTCTTTACCAGCTGTACCACAAGGGAAGTCCAAGAATACTGGATGGGTAGCCTATCCCTTCTTCAGTGGATCTTCCCAACCCAGGAATCCAACCAGGGTCTCATGCATTGCAGGTAGATTCTTTACCAACTGAGCTATCAGGGAAGCTGTTTTTAGTCCAACCTATGGATTATTTGTGGTCAGCTATTTTTGACGTTTATGTAGATTATGGATCATGTTTTCTTATTTGTAAATGTTATTTTGATTTTAAATTTGCTCATGCTACATATTTTGTGTAAAAGAAAAAAGCCTGAAAGAGCATTGTCTTACCCCCAGAGGGAATAGGTTAGTTTGCATTTTTTGCCAGTGTATCATTTGGAAGATCCTCTAATTGGGATTGTTGACTCAAAAGTGAAATGCACAGATTTTTTTTTTTTTTATATTGCCAAATGAATTTTCATCTAAGTAAAAACTGTTGTAATCTCTTAAACGATGGCATTGTACCTGTTCTGATAGTCATAGTATTAGATTATATTATCCAATTATTTTTTTAAATTTTTTTCCAAAGAGGTAAAAATTTAAATCTGAGTGTTCCATTTGATCTCCATTTCAGTTCTCATTAAATACCAATGATAGTCCTTCTTTACACATTGTAAGTGCTTGCAATTTTTTCGTACTCTAAGTAGTCAGTCAGAGAGATGAGGATAAAGAAAGAGGAGAGATGGGAGAAAGGAGGAAGTCAGAGAGACCAAAAGTGTGAGGATTTGATCTGTCTCTGCTGGCTCTGAATGTGATAGGAGGGACCATGAGTCAGAGGATGCAGATGGCCTCCAAAAGCTGAGTGCAACCCCTCTCAACCATCTGCAGGAAACAGGGGCCTGAGTCCTACAATCACACAAAATTCTGCCAATAGCCTAAATGAGCCTGGAGCATCTCCTGATTAGATCAGTGTTTTGTGGGGCCCACTGTAGAGAAACTACTGGCACCCCCTGAACTTCTGACCTTTGGAATTGTGAATTAATACATTTTCTTGGTTTGAGCTACTACATTTATGATAATTTATTATGGCAACTTTTTCAATAGAAGAAAAAGAATTTGAAAACTTTTTTCATGTAGTTAAATCTTTGACAGAAAAATAACAGCTAAAGGGAAAGGATAATTATAATACAATAAATAATAATTTTTGTCTATTTATAAAGAGCTATAGAGAGAAACATAAAATGGAATAATTGGAAATGATGAAAGAGACTGTCAGAGAGTAAGCTATTAGGATTTAAGATGAGAGTTCAGATAATTTCTGTAATAATAATATACAGTGATGCTTTTAAGAATAAAAAACCAAGTGCAAATGAAAGTCACTATAGTTTAACAGGTCAAGAAAATGAGGCTAATGAATTAGTTGAATTCAATAACTTGAGCCGTGAATTATCCTAACTGTTGCGATGGAGAGGAAATTGTGAAACACAAGGAAAAACCCCATTAAGAATGTTGGGATAAGTAGGCATTTTGGTAGAAAAAAATCAAAACAGTCATAATTTGTTGTAAAGTCAAATGATAAAATTCACAGTAGAAAGATATTTACACCAGAGTGTCTAAATAAAAAAAAAAAACTTTTCCCATGTTTTAGCATACTGTTAGCATTTTTATTTCCAGAATTTTTAGTTTATGAAACTTTGCAGGAAAGGATGTTTCCTTTTTACATCTGTATGTGTATTGCGTGTTAGTCGCTCAGTCATGTCTGACTTTTTGTGAACTCATGGACTGTAACACCACCACCCCCACCCAACCACCACCACACCACTCCTCTGTCCATGGGATTCTCCTGGCAAGAATACTGAAGGGAGTAACCGTTCCCTTTTCCAGGGAAAAGGGGAATCAAACGCAGGGATCAAATCCCAGTCTTCTACATTGGAAGCAGATGCTTTACTGTCTTAGCCACCAGGGAAGCCCTATTATATTTATGTAAGTTAATTCAAATTAAATGAAAATGCAATTGATACACACTTCTAGATGATACTTTCAAAATCACTAATACAAACAAGTTTTAAGAGATTTCTTTTAAGATTTTGCTTAAATTTTGATAAATATTGAAAATTTTTAAGAAATTTGAGAAATATATTCTGGTTGAGAGTTTTCTTTATATCCATGGCTTCAACCTTCTCCTCTCAAAGAAACACCTCAGCTTATAATTATATTTATCTTTCTGAATCTTCAGCCCTATAGAATCGGTCAGGATTTGGAACAAGAAACAAATCACTCTAGATATTGTCAAATATAAAATAATCAAGTATAGAGTTTTGTGTCGGGAGCCGCGTTAGGCATTACTGACAAAATGGAGGCATGGCCCCAGCCCCCTCCCCTCATTCCGCAGGAATGGACCTGGGATGAGGAGGTAAGCCTTGTAATTCTGACTTGTTTTTTCCTCTCCTCGGCTGAGTTGACTGGAAAGGAATATTAAGGTGCTTATTGCTCTTGAGAGGAAAATGAGAAGGCACAAAGCCTTCTGCAGCTGTGCTCAGAAAATAATTCATAAAGTTACTCACTGACATTTGTTCAAGGACTTTTACAAAAGAGTATTCCAGGATGAGCACATAGGCAGTAGCTTAAGGCCATGGGAGGGACTGCTATTTGAAGCCTATTTGTGAGGAGAATGTTTATGGCAAAGGAGTTTACTGAATTTAGGGCTTAGAAATAATTAAAATAGTTAGAAGTTAAAGATTTAAGGAATATTGTAAAGTTAGCATATTTTACTATAGCTTATAGAAGTTAGGAATTTTTAGAGACACTATAGCTAGAAGCCTTTTTAAGAGAGAGTGAGCTCAGGATGTTAGGGGCAAACAGGATTTAGGAAGATAAGTAGTAAACTGAGGAATGTAGCATGAGTTACAATGTAATCACAAGTTTACTATAGGACACATTAGAGGAAGTAGATAATAGATGCTAAGGCTGATTCCAAGAGAATCACTGAAGCAGGAACTCTGTTTAAAGAGCAATGATGATTTATCGACATAATAAATCTGGGTGAGGGGGAACTGAAAATGCCAAACCTCTGACCTAATGCTTTTGTAAAAGTATAAAAGAAAATCTTAAACTTGAAATAAATAGGCAGTCCAAAAGAAAACTGAGAGGCTGTCTCATTACTCACCAACACCGTTCATCTCTTCTGGTTGAATCCCTGGCTGCTGGAGCTGGACTCCAGCAGTTTTGGATATTTATACCATTTTTGAAATGAGGAAGAATAAAATTTTTAGGTTTTCCTCATTCTGTTTCAAGGTCCCTACCTCAGTAATTTCACTCAAGAGATTTGGAAAAATACCCAGAGGCCAGCATAACATAGAAAAGCTCCTGTAACATGACTGCTAGCTACAACTAGTGATCAGACTCTGATAATGATCTTTGTTCAATCTCATGTCTATATTTCTTTAATAATCACAATATTCATTTACATATATATGAATATATAATTATATAACATATGAGTATAAATATATTTAACTGGTTTTGTGTTCTGGTTGTTCACATAGTATCTCCTCTATCTGCATTACTTCAGATGGAAAGTTAATCATTTTTGACTTATTCAGGCTCAAGCATAGTTATTGGGATTTCCTTATTAGCAGGATTCCTATGGGTGATAAAAGCTCAGTGTCCTCTGCTTTGTGGGCCTAGGGATTAAAAGGCAGCTATCATTCCTCTCCAAACGGAGCTGCATGTAACTACTCTGCTCTCACCTTCCTATAGAGATGCACTGAGACAGAAATGAATTCCCTACAGAAGAGAAGTCTCAACTCCCTAATGAATTTTACTTGGCCTCATGGGTCATAGATTCTGAATGAATCAAGTAGAGTTGACACTAAAACCATACAAAGTTGCATTGAAATCTTAGAGTTGGCATTGAAATCTTAGATTTGACATTGAAATCATCCTTTGAGGTACACATTCAACACATGTGTGATTCCTGCAAGGATGCCTTCCTCATTCTTTTTCAAACACCTTACAACTGACTCCCATGTCACAAGAACTAGTGTATTGACTCAGTTTTCCTTATGTGATTCCATGTGTGATCTCAAGTGAGAAAGAAGTGTGGTTTCAGAGTTCCTCAAATCCAACATGTGTGGGAAAAGAAGTGTATGATATTCCCCCTACTCACTTCCCACAAGCAAATATCCTTATTTTACTATTCCTTGTCTCAGAAAATGACAACAGTATTCACCTAATAATAAGCACTTGGAATTTCACAATCTTCCTTAGTTTATTTCTCTTTCTTGTCCCTTATATTCAATCCATCACCAATTCAGGTCTAAGTGACCTTCTAATGTCTTTTAGGTTAATCATGTCCTTTTCATCTCTCTTGCTATAACTTTGTGTTGGCTGGACTTCAATGAATAATACTTTAACTGATCTCCAAAAATGCTCAACAGCAAAAGTTATATTTTTGAAACACATATCATATTCCCCTCTTATCAGAAACTGCTACCATGGCCACCATTCCCTCCTGATCCCCCTATGACACATTCACATACTGTACTTAAAACCCTTATATCATTCTTTGGAAAATATACAAATCATGCAAATAAGCTATAGGGCCCTGAATAATCTCAGTCTTACTATGTCCACAGTCTTGTATCTCTCCAAACCCCTCCTCCGTGGCTTTGCTCAGATAAATCAGCTTTTCATTACATTATACATTATTTGTAATAGACAAGATTTGGAAACAACTTGAGTGACTATCTACAGATGAATGGTTAAGGAAAATCTAGTATATACACATATATATTCGACTAACATTCAGCCATAAAAAAAGAATGAAATCTTTCCATTTGGGACAACAGGGACAGACCTTAAGCCAAGGGCATTATGCTAAGTATAAAAAGTGACAACAAATAAACAATGTTGCATACAGAAAATACACTGGTGTTTGCCACAGGGAAAGGGGGCCGAGAAAAATAGGTGAGATGGGTCAAACTTCTAGGTATAAAATAATTCCTGGAGATGTAAAGATAAACATGGTGACTAACATGGCTAATTCTGTATTGCATAGTTGAAAGTTTCTAGGAGACTAGATCTTAAAAGTTCACAAGAAAAAAAAAATTAACTGTGGAGATGGATATTAAATAGCCTTATTGTGGTGACTGTTTTAAAACATATACGCATAGCAAATCACAACACTATACATCTGAAATCATTATAATGTTTTCTATCGATTATACCTCAATTAAAAATAAAAAGACCATTCAGTGGTTATTTCTACCTACCAGAGGGCCTGAGCAGTGGAAGCTGTAGACAGTCTTCAGGCCTGGCTGAGGGAACCCCTGAAGGGGACTCCTGCCGCCTTCACACCAGTACTGACCTCAGCTTAGGTGGCCGTTAACTCAGGAGCTGCAGCAGGATATTCACCCTGAACTTCTCCTGGGTCGCAGCCTTCTCTGCAGCAGCGAGCTCTTCCTTCACGCGCTCCTCACTGCCTTAGCGGGAACGATGCTGAGGCATGACCACCCGCGGGTGCTCATGGGAGTAGCATCCATGCCTGCGTAGAACCTGAGCCCATGTCCATCACCTCTGCTCGAGTCTGTTTTGTTGTGGTAGCCCTGGTGTTTTGTCCTCACAGCAGGGAAGAGTCTGACCATAGCGGTATAGGCAGATTCACAGAAGATGCCTTTTATGTCCATGGTCATAAAACTTTCAGGGTCCATCACCACCTAAAGTCATGGCTCCCATGAAGCCATGGGGCTATGATAAGTGAGGGAGGTGACCAGCAGTAAGAGTGGTGCTCATGGCCCAACTTGCTGGCTTGTCTTCTTGGAGGATATGGTGCTGATGTCAGCCTGGTTTCCAATGGTAACAGCAGTGCCTGAGCTGCTAGCAGGAGCTTCCTCCAGGTTTTCATCAGATCTAAAGGTACTCGCATCACTTTTCCTTTTGTACATGTTCCCTTCCATTTGAGAGTCAAGGTTGATGCCACCTAAATGAGTTCCTGCTAAACAGGATTGGAGGACAAGAAGGGCTCTGAGCATTTTGAAAGCTTCATTTTAGTCAGGATGGGGACCCAAAACAGTGCTCTGTGACCTCTTTCCAGGCAGCAAGGAATGACTTGCTTGATGGCACTGATTTTGAGAGGTTTAGTTGTGGCATTATTATAATTGCTAATCAGTATTCACTTCTCTACTTGTGAAACAGAAGAGATCAGAATATGGTCCACTGGAGAAGGGAATAGCAAACCACTTCAGTATTCTTGCCTTGAGAACCCCAAGAACAGTATGAAAAGGCAAAATGATAGGATACTGAAAGAGAAACTCCCCAGGTCAATAGGTGCCCAATATGCTACTGGAGATCAGTGGAGAAATAACTCCAGAAAGAATGAAGGGATGGAGCCAAAGCAAAAAGAATACCCAGCTGTGGATGTGACTGGTGATAGAAGCAAGGTCAGATGCTATAAAGAGCAATATTGCATAGGAACCTGGAATGTCAGGTCCATGAATCAAGGCAAACTGGAAGTGGTCAAACAAGAGGTGGCAGGAGTGAATGTCAACATTCTAGGAATCAGTGAACTGAAATGGACTGGAATGGGTGAATTTACCTCAGACGACCATTATATCTACTACTGCGGGCAGGAATCCCTCAGAAGAAAAAATGGAGTAGCCATTATGGTCAACAAAAGAGTCCAAAACGCAGTACTTGGATGCAATCTCAAAAATGACAGAATGATCTTTGTTCGTTTCTAAGGCAAACCATTCAATATCAGAGTAATCCAAGTCTATGCCCCAACCAGCAATGCTGAAGAAGCTGAAGTTGAATGGTTCTATGAAGACCTACAAGACCTTTTAGAACTAACACCTAAAAAAGATGTCCTTTTATTATAGGGGACTGGAATGCAAAAGTAGGAAGTCAAGAAACACCTGGAATAACAGGAAAATTTGGCCTTGGAATATGGAATGAAACAGGGCAAAGACTAATAGAGTTTTGCCAAGAAAATGCACTGGTCATAGCAAACACCCTCTTCCAACAACACAAGAGAAGACTCTATACATGGACATCACCAGATGGTCAACACCGAAATCAGATTGATTATATTCTTTGCAGCCAAAGATGGAGAAGCACTATACAGTCAGAAAAAAACAAGACCAGGAGATGACTGCGGCTCAGTTCATGAACTCCTTATTGCCAAAGGCAGACTGCAACTGAAGAAAGTAGGGAAAACCACTAGAGCATTCAGGTATGACCTAAATCAAATCCCTTATGATTATACAATGGAAGTGAGAAATAGATTTAAGGGCCTAGATCTGATAGATAGAGTGCCTGATGAACTACGGAATGAGGTTCGTGACATTGTACAGGAGACAGGGATCAAGACCATACCCATGGAAAAAATGCAAAAAAGCAAAATGGCTGTCTGGGGAGGCCTTACAAATAGCTGTGAAAAGAAGAGAAGCGAAAAGCGAAGGAGAAAAGGAAAGGTATAAGCATCTGAATGCAGAGTTCCAAAGAATAGCAAGAAGAGGTAAGAAAGCCTTCTTCAGCAGTCAATGCAAAGAAATAGAGGAAAACAACAGAATGGGAAAGACTAGAGATCTCTTCAAGAAAATTAGAGATATCAAGGGAACATTTCATGCAAAGATGGGCTTGATAAAGGACAAAAATGGTATGGACCTAACAGAAGCATAAGATATTAAGAAGAGATGGCAAGAAGACACAGAAGAACTGTACAAAAAAGATCTTCACGATGCAGATAATCACGATGGTGTGATCACTCACCTAGAGCCAGACATCCTGGAATGTGAAGTCAAGTGGGCCTTAGAAAGCATCACTACGAACAAAGCTAGTGGAGGTGATGGAATTCCAGTTGAGCTATTTCAAATCCTGAAAGATGATGCTGTGAAAGTGCTGCACTCAATATGCCAGCAAATTTGGAAAACTCAGCAGTGGCCACAGGACTGGAGAAGGTCAGTTTTCACTCCAATCCCAAAGAAAGGCAATGCCAAAAAATGCTCAAACTACAGCATAATTGCCCTCATCTCACACACTAGTAAACTAATGCTCAAAATTCTCCAAGCCAGGCTTCAGCAATATGTGAACCGTGAACTTCCTGATGTTCAAGCTGGTTTTAGAAAACGCAGAGGAACCAGAGATCAAATTGCCAACATCTGCTGGATCATGGAAAAAGCAAAAGAGTTCCAGAGAAACATCTATTTCTGCTTTATTGACTATGCCAAAGCCTTTGACTGTGTGGATCATAAGAAACTGTGGAAAATTCTGAAAGACATGGGAATACCAGACCACCTGATCTGCCTTTTGAGAAATTTGTATTCAGGTCAAGAAGCAACAGTTAGAACTGGACATGGAAAAATAGACTGGTTCCAAATAGGAAAAGGAGTATGTCAAGGCTGTATATTGTCACCCTGTTTATTTAACTTATATGCAGAGTACATCATGAGAAACGCTGGACAGGAAGAACACAAACTGGAATCAAGATTGCCGGTAGAAATATCAATAACCTCAGATATGCAGAAGGCACCACCCTTATGGCAGGAAGTGAAGAGGAACTCAAAAGCCTCTTGATGAAAGTGAAAGTGGAGAGTGAAAAAGTTGGCTTAAAGCTCAACATTCAGAAAACGAAGATCATGGCATCCGGTCCCACCACTTCATGGGAAATAGATGGGGAAACAGTGGAAACAGTGTCAGACTTTATTCTTCTGGGCTCCAAAATCACTACAGATGGTGACTGCAGCCATGAAATTAAAATATGCTTACTCCTTGGAAGGAAAGTTATGACCAACCTGGATAGCATATTCAAAAGCAGAGATATTACTTTGCCAACAAAGGTTCGTCTAGTCAAGGCTATGGTTTTTCCTGAAATCATGTATGGATGTGAGAGTTGGACTGTGAAGAAGGCTGAGCGCCGAAGAATTGATGCTTTTGAACTGTGGTGTTGGAGAAGACTCTTGAGAGTCCCTTGGACTGCAAGGAGACCCAACCAGTCCATTCTGAAGGAGATTAGCCCTTAGATTTCTTTGGAAGGAATGATGCTAAAGCTGAAACTCCAGTACTTTGGCCACCTCATGTGAGGAGTTTACTCATTGGAAAAGACTCTGATGATGGGAGGGATTGGGGGCAAGAAGAGAAGGGGACAACAGAGGATGAGATGGCTGGATGGCATCACTGACTCGATGGACTTGAGTCTCAGTGAACTCCGGGAGTTGGTGATGGACAGGGAGGCCTGGCGTGCTGCGATTCATGGGGTCACAGAGTCGGACACGACTGAGCGACTGATCTGATCTGATCTTAGTGTTTGATGTAGCCTGTAACAAAATAATACTAAAAATAAGCAGCTTAAAATAATGGTAAAAAGTAATCCTTGTCTCACATTTTTTGAGACTTTAATTTAAATTCTATTTTTTCTATTACTTTAGATGCTTTACTTTTTTCATATTTCTTCTAAAGTCTTATAACATTCAATTTTTTGAGGGGACACACCGTGCAGCATGGGGTATCTTAGTTCCCTAACCAGAGGTCCACAACCCATGCATTGGAAGCACAGTCTTAATCATGGACCGCTAGGAAAACCAGTACAACTTTTGAATACAATGGCAATGATTTTCTGAACTCCTTATTCTCAACATATTTTGACATCATCAGGATGTCCAAATCTTGTCACCTTTTTGTCTCTTCATCAGTCTCAACTTAATCTTTATTTTTCTTTCCCAAATTGGTCTAGATCACAGTTTCCAACTCTCACCGTGTATTATCCTTAGCTCCTTTGGTCTCTATAAAGATATCTCCCCAAACAAACCCTGCCGCTACTGCTGCTGCTGCTAAGTTGCTTCAGTTGTGTCCGACTCTGTGCGACCCCATAGATGGCAGCCCACCAGGCTCCCCCGTCCATGGGATTTTCCAGGCAAGAGTACTGGAGTGGGGTGCCATCACCTTCTCTGAAACAAACCCTAAGCTCAGTTAAAAACAAAAAAAGAAAAAAGAAATACAGAAACATACTAGTACTTTTTACCTACAAAACCCACCTCCAAGACTCACTCCTGTACACAGACAGGGTCTAATGAAGTGATACATTGTATTCATTTTTCCTAACTTGCTTCAACTCTTAGCACTTTTTAATATAATGCTCCTCAGTTGTCCCTACCCTGTTTCAAAAAGCCATTCAAAGTATTTAACATGTTTTACTCAATTTTTCTATCCTACAATCACTCCATCATTCTCAAATGCATCACCACTTCATCAAAAACAAACTAAAACAAGCAAACTAGCCAATAAATTGGAGCTTTACTTAAGACATTCTTTTCCACCTACAGATACTATTCTTTGTGTTCCTTCCCTGTAGTTAATACCTCCATCTTCCTTCTAAATTACATGATGTTCTGCATATATCCTTAAATGTCTCTAATTTAAACAAAATGAAAAACTCAATTCTGTCTCCTTTTAGAAAGAACATCCCAATTGCTCTATTGCAATTAAATTTAAGATACAAGTTAAAATAGTTGTCCCCAAAGTCTAACAGATAACCTGAAGAAACATCAAGTAGTTTGGAGATATCAGGCTAGTTGCCTCTAGCAAGAAGCCATTTTATTTGGGTTTCATAAGAGTCATCAGGTTCTGTTAATACCCTGTGGTGTGCATAGTGATCTAGGAGAAATTGGGCCAAAGTGATCAAGGAAAGACTGTGTAACTTGGAAACTTTTACAGTCAGATGCAAAGAACATTACTATTGATGATAGATAAGAGGCCCAGCCATGAAGCTGCTAGAAAATTTGTGTTCTAGGTGTCAGTAAAGTTCTGTGGTCCGTGATAGCATTAGCTGTATGTAGAATGGCAGGGTAAGTAAGTTCAAGTTCATGTTCTACATTTCTTAATCAGGAATTGAATTTACCCCTTAAAGAAGAAAATGCAGTGCTAAAGATGTTTGCATAGGCAGGCTCATCTTTCACTTCCTAAATTAAATACTGAAATGATTTCATTAGCACATTTAACCCAAATACAATTTTCAATGCTTTCCCTAATAAGTTTTATTTCATTGTATGATGTAAAGAAAACATGATGTTTTTTGTTTTGTTTTGTTTTGTTTTGTTTTTAACAAGCTCCCTATATATGTCCCTAAATACTCACATTTAGAGGATGTCTTTCTAAATCCCTCCACGGTTTTCTTCAGTATGCTGTACAAATACAAATACTATCACTTTAACTGAACTAACAGTCCAGTATCTCATATCTCACCTTCCCTTCTTAACTGAGCTTTTCAGAAGAGAATCTTGTCAATCAATGAATGTACTTCATCACCTGCCATTAATAACCATGATTTCATTACAAGACAATTTGGGGTTATTAATAGTCTTCTGGTGGCCAATGCAGCAGACAATTCTTAAACTTAATGCATATGATATCTTCTGAATTTCTGGCACCATTTATGGGAGTTGCCATACTGCCATATCTTTGAAAAACTGTAGTTTTGACTTTTTTGACAGCGTTTTTAACCCTTAACCTCTATTGTTCCTTATCCCACTTATTGTGAACCTCTTTTCCTTCATTCGCTGTTTGAATGGTGGGGTTCAGCAGAGTTTCTCTTCAGTCATCTTATTTTGTGCTACATGCATGTATGCATGCTAAGTCATGCATGCCAGGCTTCTCTGTCCATAGGATTCTCTAGGGAAGAATATTGGAGTGGCTTGTCCTTCTCCAATATTCCTCCTCCAGGGGATCTTCCTGACCCAGGGAATGAACCCATGTCCCTTACTTCTCCTGCATTGGCAGGTGGGTTCTTTACCACTAGAGCCATATGGGAAGCTACATGCTCATATCTAAATATCACCAATGTATGCATGATTATATGATCTTTCTCTCCAACCCAAACTTTCTTCTTGAGTTCCAAACCTGTGAAACTGCTTCCTCTTTGGCATTGGTATCCTCAGCTAAAGTGTGGAGATAAGACTCTGTCATATTTTCTGATTCCATATTCTCCCGTTTTACATCCTCTGCAATCAAATCACAGCCTTGGGTCCTCCTAAATTCCATTTCTCTTTTACCTTTGATATTCAGATTCATCCATACTATAAATTCCACTACCTTATTGTTTCCAAATCCCTTTGATTTCCAACAGTATCATTGTTTTTTGCTACTACTCAGGCAATGAGTTCCTTTTATTAATCTCAAAGCCTCAGAATCTGTCATATCTGTGCTCAGATGTTCTTTATACAACTTGAAATATGCTATCTCTTCTCATATTTCTTCATGAAATCTTTATTCCCTTTATCTAACCTCCTAAACACAGTATGTAAAGTCATTTATAAACTGACAATCAGACTCTTTTGTCTATGATATGAATGAT
This sequence comes from Bos javanicus, assembly GCF_032452875.1. NCBI lineage: Eukaryota > Metazoa > Chordata > Mammalia > Artiodactyla > Bovidae > Bos > Bos javanicus. The sequence continues at coordinate 8,813,400 of NC_083883.1, read as the reverse complement.
TTACCCTCAAAATTCATGTTGTCACCATGTGAAGTGAAAGTGAAAGTCACTCAGTCATGTCTGACTCTCAGCAATTCGATGGACTATGTGGACTTCTCCAGGCCAGAATACTGGAGTGGGTAGACATTCCCTTCTCCAGGGGAAGATAAGCAAATGCATAGCCTCTGACATCTCTGGGCTGTCACTCAGCCTGAAATGATCTTAGTGATTAACCTCACTCCTCCCTGTATCACCTCTTCAATAAAATTTCAGTTTAGAAGTCACCTCTTGTGACTTGTGGAAATTAAGATTTCAATATTTACACAACCTTTCTTCTTTGTATTTCTGAGGTTTTCCTGATCATTCTGCATTATGTGACTTTATTTTTATTAGTTTCTTGAAGTCAATAATTTTTGGATTTCCTCTATATATTTTTAGCAAAAGCATATGACATGAAATAAAATAGTAAAGTATGATTTATTGAAAATAAAATTAAAGAGGATATCCTGTTCCAGCTAGAGTCTGGTACATGACTTAATCAGATGGTATTCCTTTGGTTGAGCTTTGTTGATGTTCTCATTGTCTTTACTTTTGTCATCATATTACTTTATGTCATCACAATAAGAAAAGTACATTTTAAAAAACAAAGAAACATGAATGTGTGAGAAAATGTAGAGATAAAACATCTCCAATTAAAATAAAGTACATTTAATATATGGAATTCTAAGTTTTGTTCATTTCAATAAATTATTTTTACATTTTTATCCTGTGACAATCTTATATTTTTTTAAAGTTGACTTAAATTTTGTACTTAGCACAGATCAAATTTTATATATGAAAATGTAAAACATAATTATTTTAAGTTTACTCAGTTTAGTAACACATACTTAAAAATGGTCATTGCAGAAGAGGGAGACAAAGCTGCTTGCTTTGCTAAAGGGAATTGGCACAAAAAGCTAATTGCATAACTTGCATCTCTTTTTGCACGTATTGTGCCAGGAGAAAATGCTTATAAGGATGTTTCACTTACTTGAATATTTTAATGTGCAATCAATTATGAATAGAAGTATACCCATAGCATCCTTATAATAATGGAAATGATAATAGCAATAATATATATATAAAGATGGGGTTAACCTGTGGCTCAGTGGTAAAGAATCTGCCTGCCAATCAGGATACATGGCTTCAATCCCTGGTTTGGGAAGATCTCCTGAAGAAGGAAATGCAACCCATTCCAGTATTCTTGTCTGGGAAATCCCATTGACAGAGAAGCCTGGCTGGCTCCTGTCCATAGCATCACAGTAGTTAGACACAACTTAACTAAACAACAGTAAAAACAAGACTTAAGACAGCAGAGTCAGTTCCTTATTAGATTATTTAGTTAAATACATACAATTTAAATAACAAGAATTATGTAATTTAGTGAACACAATATGATATTCTTAGTAGCATTTATAGTTGTTCATAATAATGAAGAACAATAAATTATTTCTAGAAGGAGACAATACATCTCTAAATTCACTTTGTTTTGACAACACATTTTGTTTTCAGGCTTAAACAAGACTATTTATGTTGTGGCGTGTATATGTATACATATTTAGATGATGATAATACACACATGGGGCCGTAGCTGCTAAGTCGCTTCAGTCATGTCCGACTCTGTGCGACCCCATAGGGTCTACAACATTATAATGTCTACAACATTATAATGTAGACATTATAGAATGTTGTAACAGCCCACCAGGCTCCCCCATCCCTGGTATTCTACAGGCAAGAACACTGGAGTGGGTTACCATTTCCTTCTCCAGTGCATGAAAGTGAAAAGTGAAAGTAAAGTCATTCAGTTGTGTGCGACTCTTAGCGATCCAGTGGACTGCAGCCCACCTGGCTCATCTGTCCATGGGATTCTCCAGGCAAGAATATTGGAGTGGGTTGCCATGCCCTTCTCCAGGGGATCATCCCAACCCAGGGATTGAACCCAGGTCTCCCGCATTGCAGGTAGATTCTTTGCCATCTGCGCCACAGGGAAGCCAATGTTCATAAAACTATTTTTTCCACAGCATAGAATCTTATGGATATTATAGAATGTTGTAACACTTAACGCTTCCTTCCACTGCTGCTGCTGCTGCTGCTGTCACTTCAGTTGTGTCCGACTCTATGTGACCGCATAGACGGCAACCCACCAGGCTCCCCCGTCCCTGGGATTCTTCAGACAAGAACACTGGAGTGGGTTGCCATTTCCTTCTCCAATGCATGAAAGTGAAAAGTGAAAGTGAAGTCACTCAGTCGTGTCCGACCCTCAGAGACCCCATGGACTGCAGCCTTCCAGGCTCCTTCATCCATGGGATTTTCCAGGCAAGAGTATTAGAGTGGGGTGCCATTGCCTTCTCCGTTCCTTCCACTGCTCTTCATTTAATTCTCTTCCTTTGTCTGTTATATCTTTCTTTTTACATTTTATGCCATTACTTGATCATTATTTTGCAAATCTGTTCACTTCACTACCAGAACTCAATGTGAAAGTATATATTGTCTCCTAGAATTATTCAAGTTAAAAATCTTTATATCATCTACTGGAAATATCACTTGTATAGAGTTCAAATGGAGTCTGTAGTTTAATACTAGTCTAAATCATCTTCCAAGCTCTTAATCTACAAATTTCCCTCCTGCCCTTTCTCACTTCCCTAATATTCTACTCACCTGATCAAATTCAGGTTCGTTGATCTCCAGGCTGCCTGTGAGGATGTTTTTTCAGGTTCTTCTCTTTATTTTACTTCTATGCCTGATGTAGTACATTGAATGTACTTTTATTCTTTCTTTTTGTATCTTCATCTTTTGCTAGAATGTGTTTTATAGTAGGTGTAAAGAAATTGTACTTAACTTTATGAATCATTCCAATACCCAAAAAAGCCTCTTTTACTTTCATATTTCCTTTGATATTTTGACTTGATGTATAACTCTTAGTTTAAAAATAATATTCAGTACATTGAATGCAGAAATGGACTAAGATATGTCATGTATAACCTATAATAAAATTGGAAGTTATGTGATGAGTAAATTCAGATTTTTATTTTTATTTTTTTTCTAATTTTATTTTATTTTTAAACTTTACATAATTGTATTTTAGTTTTAAAAACTTTTCAGTAAATACTGCTATCCATTTGGAAAAATAACAAATACAAAATCAGATTCTTAATTTATATATTCATGCATTTGATAAATATTTTTAGCATATGCTATATGCCAAGTTGGATATTTGTTAAGAATATACTGTTGAACAAAACAAACATGATAAAACAAAAGCATGAAATGAAGCCAAATGCATATATTTTTATGAGTTTGTAAACTACAATGGCAGGAAAACTGAGTATTCCATATTTAGTAGAAAGTGTATAATATACTATATTTGAATTTACATATACTGATTGAAACACTAAACAGGAAGTGGAATAATAAAGTAACATTTACTAATAAGAGAGATAATAAAAGCAAAATGCTACATGGATAGTATGGAAACTGTGAAATTAATGAAGCATTTTATGTGGGAGAGTTACAAATAGTAGGCAACTGTTATCCATATAAAAGTTTGAGCTTTATTTGAAATACTCTTTTAAATTACCTGTAAAATTATATAATGCACCTTTTATTTTTTTCTTATCTATTCCCTGACTCCTTCTATTCTAAATTCATAAAAAATATTAACACTAAATATTTAAGAACAGCTTGAAACATTTCATTGGCAATGATGTTAAGGAGTGTTACAATAAGGTGATTTGATCCTTAAATCAGGATATAATTTCTAGAGATCTTAGGACAAAGAGTTTAAATGAACTTTTAAAGAGCTGAGGGGAAAACACACACACACACAACACACACACAGTCACTTCTCCTGACCTTAGAAAAATATTTGGAAATTATATAATGAGGTCTATTATAACATGAACAATAGTTAAAAGGCCACTGAGGATTCCATATGACTTCTTTTGTAAAGAGGATTCCAATGTTTTATATTAATTATGCAATTAATATTTCTTTGTTCTTAAGAAATGTTTTTGTCTGGGTTCTGTAGAAGATAGAACTTGAAACAAAACTTAATGTTGATGCTTTATTTACTGTATGATGTGATTCTAGGACAGGAGGGGGGAAATGGAAGCAGTGGAGGCTAGAAAGCAAATACAAAGTTTTCTGAGTTACTGAAGCAGGCTGGTTCTGATGTTGTAATTGATCATTATCATCTACTTCTCTACTACCTATCATAATATTCTCTTGTTTCTAACCAGTAACATGCCTGTTTTGGGTTGCCTGAGTGGTCTTGACTTTGTTGGATTATGGTCATAACTACTAACTGATAGTTATTACTGGGCATGGTATATGAAGTGATGGCCCCAGGGAATTGACTCGACTGCAGACAAATTACCTCTGCCGTACGTTGTATTTAGAACCCAACATCCATATAGCAATTCAAGATGAATGCCCCAAACAATAATGTATCTCCTTTCACTAATTGATCATTGGAACTCAACGTGGCCAGATGGTAGTTGCAACTTGTCAGATATGTTCACTTCTAGGAAACAAGACTCCTAAGCCAGCACATGGCAACCCACTCCAGTGTTCTTGCCTGGAGAATCCCAGGGACGGGGGAGCCTGGTGGGCTGCTGTCTGTGGGGTCACACAGAGTCGGAGACAACTGAAGCAACTTAGCAAGCAAGCAAGCCAGCACAACCTAATGTTGGTGGAATGATAACCCCAAGTGGACCAGTGAGGAGTCTACTGAGGGAAGGTTCTCTCCTTTGTTATTCTCTCTCAAATAGTGTTGAACACTGAGTGATGACTATTGGAAATTTAGTCCTTATTGTCTATTCTAGATGGCAGAGTCCTAACCCTGAAGGATGATATTTCAAATGTGATATCTATAGTACACTGTGCCATCATTCTGTCAGGCAGGCTACCTCTGGAAAAGATAAATGAATCCTGTGTCATAAAACTTTTATACATTTTTTTTCTTATTACATTTGTGTACTTGGGTTAGAGTAATTGTGCTTTGGTTCTTTCATTTGCTTTACACTTGCCTTATTAAAGCATTTTACATGCGACACTAATCTTCAAAATGGCTTTGTCCATTCGCCTCTTCACTCTTCTAGTCCTTTTCATTTCAACAAAAGAATCATCTTTCAGAGCTCTCAGAACTTTCTTACCAATCTACCAAATACCAAAAAAAAAAAAAATTTGCACTGTCCAATTTCTTAAGAGCTTGGTATAAATCAGTGATATATGGAGGAGGAAATGGCAACCCACTCCAATATTCTATCTGGGAAAATCCCGTGGAAAAAGAAGACCAGTTGGCTACAGTTAATGGAGGTGTAAAGAGTCAGACACTACTGAATGACTGAGCCTCTGGATCAATAATATAATTTCATACTAGACTTTAAAATTCAACAAATATTTATTTTTTGTCTATCCTAAAACTGACTTTAGTGTTTTGAATTTGTTCTTATTTTTGCTATTCAAAAGATTATTCAGACCAGATCAGATCAGTCTCTCAGTCGTGTCCGACTCTTTGTGACATGAATCGCAGCACGCCAGGCCTCCCTGTCCATCACCAAACCCAGGAGTTCAATGAGACTCACGTCCATCGAGTCAGTGATGCCATCAAGCCATCTCATCCTCTGTCATCCCCTTCTCCTCTTGCCCCCAATCCCTCCCAGCATCAGAGTCTTTTCCAATGAGTCAACTCTTCACATGAAGTGGCCAAAGTACTGGAGTTTCAGCTTTAGCATCATTCCTTACAAAGAAATCCCAGGGCTGATCTCCTTCAGAATGGACTGGTTGGATCTCCTTGCAGTCCAAGAGAGTCCCAAGAGTCTTCTCCAACACCACAGTTCAAAAGCATCAATTCTTCAGCGCTCAGCCTTCTTCATAGTCCAACTCTCACATCCATACATGACAACAGGAAAAACCATAGCCTTGACTAGACGAACTTTGTTGGCAAAGTAATGTCTCTGCTTTTGAATATGCTATGTAGTTTGGTCATAACATTCTTCCAAGGAGTAAACCTCTTTTAATTTCATGGCTGCAGTCACCATCTGTAGTGATTTTGGAGCCCAGAAAAATAAAGTCTGACACTGTTTCCACTATTTCCCCATCTATTTCCCATGAAGTGGTGGGACCAGATGCCATGATCTTCATTTTCTGAATGTTGAGCTTTAAGCCAACTTTTTCACTCTCCACTTTCACTTTCATCAAGAGGCTTTTGAGTTCCTCTTCAGTTTCTGCCATAAGGGTGGTGTCATCTGCATATCTGAGGTTATTGATATTTCTCCCGGAAATCTTGATTCCAGCTTGTGTTTCTTCCAGTCCAGCATTTCTCATGATGTACTCTGCATATAAGTTAAATAAACAGGGTGACAATATACAGCCTTGACGGACTCCTTTTCCTATTTGGAGCCAGTCTGTTGTTCCATGTCCAGTTTTAACTGTTGCTTCCTGACCTGCATACAAATTTCTCAAGAAGCAGATCAGGTGGTCTGGTATTTCCATCTCTTTCAGAGTTTTCCACTGTTTATTTTGATCCACACAGTCAAAGGCTTTGGCATGGTCGATAAAGCGGAAATAGGTGTTTTTCTGGAATTCTCTTGCTTTTTCCATCATCCAGCAGATGTTGGCAATTTGACCTCTGGTTCCTCTGCGTTTTCTAAAACCAGCTTGAACATCAGGAAGGTCACTGTTCACATATTGCTGAAGCCTGGCTTGTAGAATTTTGAGCATTAGTTTACTAGCGTGTGAGATGAGTGCAATTGTGTGGTAGTTTGAGAATTCTTTGGCATTGCCTTTCTTTGGGATTGGAATGAAAACTGACCTTTTCCAGTCCTGTGGCCGCTGCTGAGTTTTCCACATTTGCTGGCATATTGAGTGCAGCACTTTCACAGCATCATCTTTCAGGATTTGGAATAGCTCAACTGGAATTCCATCACCTCCACTAGCTTTGTTCATAGTGATGCTTTCTAAGGCCCACTTGACTTCACATTCCAGGATGTCTGGCTCTAGGTGAGTGATCACACCATCGTGATTATCTGGGTCGTGAAGATCTTTTTTGTACAGTTCTTCTGTGTATTCTTGCCATCTCTTCTTAATATCTTCTGCTTCTGTTAGGTCCATACCATTTCTGTACTTTATCGAGCTCATCTTTGCATGAAATGTTCCTTTGGTATCTCTGATTTTCTTGAAGAGATCCCTAGTCTTTCCCATTCTGTTGTTTTCCTATATTTCTTTGTATTGATTGCTGAAGAAGGCTTTCTTACCTCTTCTTGCTATTCTTTGGTACTCTGCATTCAGATGTTTATATCTTTCCTTTTCTCCTTTGTTTTCGCTTCTCTTCTTTTCACAGCTATTTTTAAGGCCTTCCCAGACAGCCATTTTCCTTTTTTGCATTTCTTTTCCATGGGTATGGTCTTGATCCCTGTCTCCTGTACAATGTCATGAACCTCATTCCATAGTTCATCAGGTACTCTATCTATCAGTTCTAGGCCCTTAAATGTATATCTAACTTCCACTGTATAATCATAAGGGATTTGATTTAGGTCATACCTGAATGGTCTAGTGGTTTTCCCTACTTTCTTCAATTTAAGTCTGAATTTGGCAGTAAGGAATTCACGGTCTGAGCCACAGCCAGATCCTGGTCTTGTTTTTGCTGACTGTATAGAGCTTCTCCATCTTTGACTGCAAAGAATATAATCAATCTGATTTCAGTGTTGACCATCTGGTGATGTTCATATATAGAGTCTTCTCTTGTGTTCTTGAAAGAGGGTGTTTGTTATGACCAGTGCATTTTCTTGGCAAAACTCTATTATCCTTTGTCCTGCTTCATTCCGTATTCTAAGGCCAAATTTGGCTGTTACTCCAGGAGTTTCTTGACTTCCTGCTTTTGCATTCCAGTCCCCTATAATGAAAAGAACATCTTTTTTGGGTGTTAGTTCTAAAAGGTCTTGTAGGTCTTCATAGAACCGTTCCACTTCAGCTTCTTCAGCATTACTGGTTGGGGCATAGACTTGGATTACCGTGATATTGAATGGTTTGCCTTGGAAATGAACAAAGATCATTCTGTCATTTTTGAGATTGCATCCAAGTACTTCATTTCGGACTCTTTTGTTGACCATAATGGCCACTCCATTTCTTCTGAGGGATTCCTGCCCGCAGTAGTAGATATAATGGTCCTCTGAGTTAAATTTACCCATTCCAGTCCATTTCAGTTTGCTGATTCCTAGAATTTCAACATTTACTCTTGCCACCTTTTGTTTGACCACTTCCAATTTGCCTTGATTCATGGACCTGACATTCCAGGTTCCTATGCAATATTGCTCTTTATAGCATCTCACCTTGCTTCTATCACCAGTCACATCCATAGCTGGGTATTGTTTTTGCTTTGGTTTCACCCCTTCATTCTTTCTGGAGTTATTTCTCCACTGATCTCCAGTAGTATATTGGGCACCTACTGACCTGGGGAGTTTCTCTTTCAGTATCCTATCATTTTGCCTTTTCATATTGTTCATGGGGTTCTCAAGGCAAGAATACTGAAGTGGTTTGCCATTCCCTTCTCCTTTGGACCACATTCTATCAAATCTCTCCACCATGACCCACCCGTCTTGGGTTGCCCCACGGGCATGGCTTAGTTTCATTGAGTTAGACAAAAGATTATTAATATCATTTATTTTTCTTACACTCACTCTCACTTATTTATCATATCACATGTGCTTGGGCCAGTTAGGAATTTTAGGTTAATACTCTGGGCTTCCTTCATAGCTCAGTTGGTAAAGAATCCACCTGCAATGCAGGAGACCTTGGTTTGATTCTTGGGGCGGGAAGATCTGCTGGAGAAGGGATAGGCTATCCATGCCAGTATTTTGGGGCTTCCCTTGTGGCTCAGCTAGTAAAGAATCTCCCTGCAGTGTGGGAGATTGGGTTCGATCCCTGGGTTGGGAAGATCCCCTGGAGAAGGAAAAGTCTACTTGCTCCAGTATTCTGGCCTAGAGAATTCCATAGACTGTATAGTCCATGAGGTCACAAAGAGTCAGACTCGACTGAATGAGTTTCACCATCACCTTCTAATATAAGTATAAGTTTAAGAATATTGCTCATGTCAGTATTTCTATTTTAATCAGAATCAAAGCTTTAAATTAGAATGATGAAACAGTAATAACAGAGTATTGAGCTGAGGGTGATATTTCTCTTTATTAGTACATTTAAATAAAGGATAACTCGACTTAGGTTTATTCTAATACTTACAAGTAAATTCTACTCTTTAGGTTTCTAGACTTCAAAACATTTCACAGATACAATCTAAGTTAAGCTAGTTAATATGGATGTGAGAGTTGGACTGTGAAGAAAGCTGAGCACCAAAGAATTGATGCTTTTGAACTGTGGTGTTGGAGAAGACTCTTGAGAGTCCCTTGGACTGCAAGGAGATCCAACCAGTCCATTCTAAAGGAGATCAGTCCTGGGTGTTCATTGGAAGGACTGATGCTAAAGCTGAAACTCCAGTACTTGGGCCACTTCGTATGAAGAGTTGACTCATTGGAAAAGACTCTGATGCTGGGAGGGATTGGGGGCAGGAGGAAAAGGGGACAACAGAGGATGAGATGGCTTGATGGCATCACGGACTCGATGGACATGAGTTTGAGTGAACTCCAGGAATTGGTCATGGACAGGAAGGCCTGGCATGCTGCAGTTCATGGGGTCACAAAGAGTCGGACACGACTGAGCGACTGAACTGAACTGAATATGTTTTGTATCACAGATAACACATTTCTGAAGCAGATAAGAAAATAGTATGTGTCCTAAAAATGCATTCTTATCTGTTAGGCAAAGTAGCTATGAACTTAGTTTATAAATATTAAACATTACTGATTGTGTATTAGTAACTGTAGGAATATTATGCTTGTCTTCCAGTAGTTTAAATTCTAAATAACACAATGCCACAAATCACTCATCGTTTATTTATGCTTTAAACTTCTCCTAAGATGTGTGAAGCTTGAGTATTTAATCAAAAGAAATATAATATTTGGGAAATTTGGGGGGAGAATATTCACATAAGAAATTTATTTGGGAGTCTGTTGATAATATAGAACTTAATGAATAATTTTATTAATTTAGAAGAAACAACTTTGAACCAGTTGAAGAAGACAATATTGTTTACAGAAATGTCAGAGAAGTGTTTAAGAATTTTACACATTTATGGTGAAATAATAAAATATTTTTCTGTGTATATATTTTAATAAAACTGGAATAAATGCAAGATAAATATTTCCTAGTTATTTGTCATTTTTATTTTATTTACAACAAAAAAAATCACTGATATTTTATACTTAACATAGAAGTAATTATGTATGCCCAATATGAAAAAGGAAATGTGATACTGAAGAATCCAATGAAAAACATAAACTAATCACACAAACATTCCAAAATATTTTAAGGTACAGAAAAATGAGACTAAAATACAGCTCAGGAGTGCTCACTCTGAAACTATATTTCAGTGAAGCACTATTTTCACTATGAAAGGGAAGTCATTTTACCCCAGTGCTGTGATGACGCATCTGGGACTAAGGAAATTTATCCCAGCCTTTCAGTGAATCCACACAATTAATAGAGATTTGGCTAAAACTGTGTTGAAAGGAACATTCTAGCTATGTGCAGTAAATTGATGGTACTGATTTCAATTATGCTTGATTTCTGCCTTGGGATTAGCAGTTTAGAGTTTAAGCTCCAGGTAACCATTAAATATGATTTCATTGCCCCTTACTCATCCCATTCCTCACATATTTTTGCACTGAACAATTGTGACTCCACTGATGCCTTAGAAAACTGTGTTAGCTTTGCTATTCCTAGTGAAAATAGGAAGCAAGCATCTCAAGGACATACTGGATTTATTTAACAGAGGTTTACATGAACCTAATCAGAGTTAGAGGAAGAAAATACTTGACACCATCTGTGTTCTTTACATGTTTTGAAAATATATGATTCAGGAAACTTGGGACAAGGGGACTTTATTTATGATTTTAAAGTTATTCTGTTGTGAACTGGCCTGTGTCAGTTTTGAATAGGAGTAGACTGTTCAGAGTTACGTTTCTCTTTGATCTTTTCCAGACATTAATGAATGAAAGTCGAACACTAAATCCTTCCACCATGCTATTTGTTAAGCACACTCTTTTTGTTTGTTTTTGTTTTTAGCAAGCTGGAGTAAGACACTATATGCATTCTATTTTGGAGATTTAATTTGGAAAATAGCTCTTTTATGTGCTCTGAGCAAAACTTACTTAAATGATTCATTCCAAGAAGAGGTTTGTATTATAGAGGTAGAATTCTCTTACCCTTAGGAGCAATATGAGGCCGCCAATACTTAGATCCATTGGTTAGACACAGAAATAAGTAGTCACCAAGGCTTGGGTTTCATTACTAAGAGTACTTGAACAAGACAAGGGTGCCCACTCTCAGCACTATTATTCAACATAGTTTTGGAAGTTTTGGCCACAGCAATCAGAGCGAAAAATAAATAAAAGGAATCTAAACTGGAAAAGAAGAAGGAAAACTCTCACTGTTTGCAGATGACATGATCCTCTACATAGGAAACCCTAAAGACTACGCCAGAAAATTACTAGAGGTAATCAATGAATATAGTAAAGTTTCAGGATATAAAATCAACACACATAAATCCCTTGCATTCCTATACACTAACGATGAGAAAATAGAAAGAGAAATTAAGGAAACAATTCCATTCACCATTGCTATGAAAAGAATAAAACACATAGGAATATATCTACCTAAAGAAACAAAAGATCTATATATAGACAACTATAAAACACTGGTGAAAGAAATCAAAGAGGGCACTAATAGATGGAGAAATATACCGTGCTCATGGATTCGAAGAATCAATATAGTGAAAATGAGTATAATGCCCAAAGCAATCTATAGATTCAATGCAATTCCTATCAAGCTACCAATGGTATTTTTCACAGAGCTAGAATAAATAATTTCACAATTTGTATGGAAATACAAAAAACCTTGAATAGCCAAAGCAATCTTGAGAAAGGAGAATGGAACTGGAGGAATCAACCTGCCTGACTTCAGGCTCTACTACAAAGCCACAGTCATCAAGACAGTATGGTACTAGCACAAAAACAGAAATATAAACCAATGGAACAAAATAGAAAGCCCAGAGATAAACCCACGCACCTATGGACACCTGATCTTTGACAAAGGAGGCAAGAATATACAATGGATTAAAGACAATCTCTTTAACAAGTGGTGCTGGGAAAACTGGTCAATCACTTGTAAAAGAATGAAACTAAAACACTTTCTAACACCATACACAAAAATAAACTCAAAATGGATTAAAGATCTAAATGTAAGACCATAAACTATAAAACTCCTAGAGGAGAACATAGGCAAAACACTCTCCAACATAAATCACAGCAGGATCCTCTATGAAGGATAGAATATTGGAAATAAAAGCAAAGATAAACAAATGGGACCTAATTAAAATTAAAAGCTTCTGCACAGCAAAGGAAACTATAAGCAAGGTGAAAAGACAGCCTTCAGAATGGGAGAAAATAATAGCAAATGAAGCAACTGACAAAGAGTTAATCTCAAAAACATACAAGCAACTCCTGCAGCTCAATTCCAGAAAAATAAATGACCCAATCAAAAAATGGGCCAAAGAACTAAACAGACATTTTTCCAAAGAAGACATACAGATGGCTGAAAAACACATGAGAAGATGCTCAACATCAGTCATTATCAGAGAAATGCAAATCCAAACCACAATGAGGTACAATTTCACGACAGTCAGAATGGCTGTGATCCAAAAGTCTACAAGCAATAAATGCTGGAGAGAGTGTGGAGAAAAGGGAACCTTCTTACACTGTTGATGGGAATGCAAACTAGTACAGCCACTATGGAGAACAGTGTGGAAATTCCTTAAAAAACTGGAAATAGAACTGCCGTATGACCCAGCAATCCCACTTCTGGGCATATACACTGAGGAAAAGAGAATTCAAAGAGACACGTGTATCCCAATGTTCATAAGCACTGCTTATAATAGCCAGGACATGGAAGCAACCTAGATGTCCATCAGCAGAAGAATGGATAAGAAAGATGTGGTACATATACACAATGGAGTATTACTCAGCCATTAAAAAGACCACATTTGAATCAGTTCTAATGAGGTGGATGAAACTGGAGCCTATTATACAGAGTGAAGTAAGCCAGAAAGAAAAACACCAATATAGTATACTAATGTATATATATGGGATTTAGAAAGATGGTAATGATAACCGTGTATGCGAGACAGCAAAGAAACACAGATGTATAGAACAGTCTTTTGGACTCTGTGGGAGAGGGCTAGGGTAGGATGATTAGGGAGAATGGCATTGAAACATGTATATTGTCATATGTGAAATGCCAGTCCAGGTTTGATGCATGATACAGGATGCTTGGTGCTGGTGCACTGGAATGACCCAGAGGGATGATATGGGGAGGGAGGTAAGAGGGAGGTTCAGGATGGGGAACACATGTACACCTGTGGTGGATTCATGTCAATGTATGGCAAAACCAATACAATATTGTAAGGTAATTAGCCTCCAATTAAAAAAATAAATTATATTAAAAATGATAGACAAATTAAGGTATGTGATTTTTCTTATCAAATATTGATATTTGATATTAGAATGACAAAATGTTTTATATGGTAATACTTTAAAGTTTTGTATGATAATACTTTAAAGTAACTGAGTTTGTTTATAATGACTACATTGTGTGAACATCTTGTTTGTGTGAAATGTAGGTTATGAGATGATTTTTTCTAAATATTATCATTAATATTCTGGATGACTAAGGAGTAAAAACAAAATTCACTAAATAAAGAAAAATGCCACCAATGTGGCCTATAATTAGTGTGAATTCATGTGATATGTTGCCTTTTACTTAATATTTTAAAGGGATTCATGGCAGTTGTCTGCAGAGAGCCTCCATTTTTATGAAGTGGTGAGTTGAAGGGAACAGACGGTGGAAGATATGCTGGAGTCACTTCTTCCTTTGCCCCCTGTTACTGACATAATTTTAGCCTTTCCTTCACCCTTTAACCATGTCCATGTTTATTAGGGATGGAGCTGTACCTACTGGAGACTTTATAGTGCAGTATTATAGATCACAGAATGATATGTTAAACCCACAATTTCTTGCCACACTGAAATTAGCCTCTTTTCCACAGAGTGTATTTCTGTTTAAGCTTACAATCTAAACAGGATAGAATAATTTCTTAAATAAAATGAAAACAGAAATTAAATAGATATTTAAGCATTAGCAACTGTGATTCAGAACACAATCATACATTTATATACCCTTTAAAATAAGGCATGAGTCATTTAATCATTCATTATTTATAAATATACATTAAATAATTTCTCATATTAGAAAAGACAGAGAGCTTTTAAATTTTATAATTAAGCCTATGTGTATAACTTCTAAAGGCTTACCCTTGTCAATCTGCTATTACATAATTCTAATATAATCATGCCATGACTACCACAATTCACTATTATTTTTCTAAGCTATTTTAAAAGAGTCTGTCTTTTTTAGCCCGAATTATCTTACTGGATCAGAAACCACCTTACAAGTAATGTTTTGGAGATAAATACACAGTTTGTGATTTGAGGGAAAATTTATTTAATTGAAGATATGTCACTGCAATTATAACTATGCAGTTAAAATTTTGAATGGATTTTTTTCTATAAAGACAACAATTAACACAGTGAAATAAATTTGCATTTTATCATTAATAGGAAAGTGTAAGTTATAAATTTTTATCTGTACTATTTATAAAATTGAATTTTATTATAAATATTTTATACAAATCATTTAAGTACAGTCATTCAGTCATGTCCGACTCTTTGCAACCCCATGAATCGCAGCACGCCAGGCCTCCCTGTCCATCACCAACTCCTGGTGTTCACCCAAACTCACGTCCATCAAGTCAGCCATCTCATCCTCTGTCGTCCCCTTCTCCTCCTGCCCTCAAGCCCTCCCAGCATCAGAGTCTTTTCCAATGAGTCAGCTCTTCGCAAGAGGTGGCCAACGTACTGCAGTTTCAGCATTAGCATCATTCCTTCCAAAGAAATGCCAGGGCTGATCTCTTTCAGAATGGACTGGTTGGATCTCCTTGCAGTCCAAGGGACTCTCAAGTGTTTTCTCCAACACCACAGTTCAAAAGAATCAATTCTTTGGCACTCAGCCTTCCTCACAGTCGAACTCTCACATCCATACATGACCTCAGGAAAAAGCATAGCCTTGACTAGATGAACCTTTGTTGGCAAAGTAATGTCTCTGCTTTTGATTGTGCTATATAGGTTGGTCATAACTTTCCTTCCAAGGAGTAAGCGTCTTTTAATCTCATGGCTGCAGTCACCATCTGCAGTGATTTTGGAGCCCAAAAAAATAAAGTCTGACACTGTTTCCACTATTTCCCCATGTATTTCCTGTGAAGTGGTGGGACCGGATGCCATGATCTTTGTTTTCTGAATGTTGAGCTTTAAGCCAACTTTTTCACTCTCCTCTTTCACTTTCATCAAGAGGCTTTTGAGTTCCTCTTCACTTTCTGCCATTAGGGTGGTGTCATCTGCATATCTGAGGTTATTGATATTTCTCCCGGCAATCTTGATTCCAGCTTGTGTTTCTTCCAGCCCAGCGTTTCTCATGATCTACTCTGCATATAAGTTAAATAAGCAAGGTGACAATATACAGCCTTGACATACTCCTTTTCCTATTTGGAACCAGTCTGTTGTTCCATGTCCAGTTCTAACTGTTGCTTCCTGACCTGCATACAAATTTCTCAAGAGGCAGATCAGGTGGTCTGGTATTCCCATCTCTTTCAGAATTTTCCGCAGCTTATTGTGATCCACACAGTCAAAGGTTTTGGCATAGTCAATAAAGTAGAAATAGATGTTTTTCTGGAACTCTCTTCTTTTTCCATGATCCAGAAGATGTTGGCAATTTGATCTCTGGTTCCTCTGCCTTTTCTAAAACCAGCTTGAACATCAGAAAGTTCACAGTTCATATATTGCTGAAGCCTGGCTTGGAGAATTTTGAGCATTACTTTACTAGCATGCAAGATGAGTGCAATTGTGCAGTAGTTTGAGCATTCTTTGGCATTGCGTTTCTTTGGGATTGGAATGAAAACTGACCTTTTCCAGTCCTGTGGCCGCTGCTGAGTTTTCCAAATTTGCTGTCATATTGAGTGCAGCCCTTTCACAGCATCATCTTTCAGGATTTGAAATAGCTCAACTGGAATTCCATTACCTCTACTAGCTTTGTTCGTAGTGATGCTTTCTAAGGCTCACTTGACTTCACATTCCAGGATGTCTGGCTCTAGGTCAGTGATCACACCATCATGATTATCTTGGTCATGAAGATCTTTTTTGTACAGTTCTTCTGTGTATTCTTGCCATCTCTTCTTAATATCTTCTGCTTCTGTACATGCACACAAACCAAGAAATAATGATAGTAATATTTCTGCTTACAATTTAATCAAAACTTTTAACTTCTTTCTAGGTTTTATATAATTTTTGTGTGTCATTACTCACTCAGTTGTGTCTGACTCTTTGTGACCTCATGGACTGTAGCCCACCAGGCTCTTCTGTCCATGGGATTATCCAGGCAAGAATACTAGAGTGGGTAGCCATTCACTTCTCCAGGAGATCTTCCTGTCCAAGGGATCAAACGCATATCTTTTACATCTCCTGCATTGCAAGCAGATTCTTTACCATCTGAGCCACCAGGGAATCCCTTAACTTTTATATAACACACATATTTTGAAAGAAACAATGGTTAAATCCACTAGGTCAAGTATTAAAATTAAAATGTCGTATTAACATTAGAAAAGAACTCACTATGACTCTATTTAGTGAATTGCTTCTTAATCTTAAATCTCAGTTTGCTCTTTTAAACCTTCATGATATAGATTAACTGTAGTCAGAATATGTCTTAATTAATAAATATTTTAATTATGAATATTTACTCTTGTGTAAAAATAAACATTTATATAGATGCAAGATACTTTTGTAAAAAGTTATGAAAATAATAACATTATATGTTAGTTTGAAAATAAAGTTTGTTATTGTGTCACATAACCTAAGAGCTATTGAAGTTGAGATATTTGTTGAGATGGAGTATAACAATTATTGTCTCTTAAATGAAAATTACTTTTAAAAGACAAAATATCAGTTTATATTTGTATTGATAATAAAGCAGACAAATCTTTAACATCTCTGCATTAAAAATAAGTAAAGTCTCTTAATAAGCCAATAACAAAATAACTCAGAGCTAATGGTAAAAGACATGAAAAGACAATACACAGGCAAAGATTCAGTGAATAATATATACTTATTAGAATGGAATATAACATTTTATAATATAATATAAATGTGAATTTTAAAAAGAAGCAGAGGATATAAAGAGGCATTTCACAAAAGAGGAAATCCAAAAGACTGGAAACAATATAGTGGATTCATATAAAATACAATTGTGGCAATCTAGTATACATGCTGAAAAGTAGAAATAGTGTAAAGGTTATTTTCATTGTTCTAGGGATCAAGGTGAATAGGATTATAGTGAATAGAATTATTCAGAGCATTATTGGGCTTCCCTGGTGGCTCAGACAGTAAAGCGTCTGCCTGCAATGCAGGGACCCGGGTTTGATCCCTGGGTCAGGAAGATCCACTGGAGAAGGAAATGGCAACCCACTCCGGTACTTTTGCCTGGAAAATTCCATGGACAGAGCAGCCTGGGAGGCTAGTAGCAGCCTACCAGGTAGCCTGGTAGTCCATGGGGTCACAAAGAGTTGGACACAACTTAGTAACTTCGCTTTCTTTATCCAGAGTGCTGCTGATAGGATGGTAATATTCCAGAGTGCTGCTGATAGGATGGTAATGTGCTTTTTCTTGGTCTGGGTGCTCATTGCATGAATGTGATTACCTGTGAAAATATATGGAGTTGTGATATCCCATGGACGGAGGAGCCTGGTAGGCTGCAGTCCATGGGGTCGCTGAGGGTCAGACACGGCTGAGCGACTTCACTTTCACTTTTCACTTTCATGCATTGGAGAAGGAAATGGCAACCCACTCCAGTGTTCTTGCCTGGAGAATCCCAGGGATGGGAGAGCCTGGTGGGCTGCCATCTGTGGGGTTGCACAGAGTCTGACACGACTGAGGTGACTTAGCATGTATATTATACTTCATTTAAAATAGAATAGGAGGAGGGTGAGGGGAATTACTGAAAGAGAAATGTAATCTATCTTTCATGTAATTTTAGAGAAGAAACCATAGAATAATAGAATAGTTTGTGATTCACTTTGAAAACAAAGGGGGAAAGGAACAAATGCAAAGAAATTAAATGATAAAAAGATAATGCTGCTGCTAAGTTGCTTCAATACAATGGCATAATAATTAAAAGGTAAACTATAGATATATCACATCAAAAAGGAGGAATTCTCTTATGAAACAACAGAAAGACACATCTCAGTATTGTAGTTAAAGGAATGGCTTAGTAACAGCATAGATGCCCATCAATAGAAGGTTGATTAATACACTGTGATATGTAAAATCATTGTTCTAGTTATCTTAAGGATATTTTTCTTATATTAATCATATTGCTAAAAACGCAAAGCCCAAACTTAAAATTTTCTCCTTGCTTTTTGCCACTTCAGAAACCTTTTAGGTTGATATCGGAGAACTCACATGATTAGTGGTGGGGTACAGTCCATGGGATTGCAAAGAGTCAGGCAGGACTGGAGTGACTTAGTACTCAGACGTGCATAGGTATTGTAGTAATCAGAGATGTTAGAGGTAGGTTTTGAGGAAAGATGATTACAAGGAAACTGCTCAAGTGAAATCATTGCTAAGTCACTTCAGTTGTGTCCGACTCTTTGCAACCCCATAGACGGCAGCCCACCAGGCTCCCCCTTCCCTGGGATTCTCCAGGAAAGAAAACTGGAGTGGGTTGCCATTTCCTTCTCCAGGGGATCTTTCCGACCCAGGGGTCAAACCTGGCTTTCCCACGTTGTAGGCAGACGCTTTACCATCTGAAAAAGTGAAAGTAAAAGTCACTCAGTCATGTCTGCCTCTTTGCGACCCCATGGACTGTAGCACACCAGGCTCCTCTGTGCATGGAATTCTCCATCCAAGAGTACTGGAATGGGGAGCCATTCCCTTCTCCAGGAGATCTTCCCAACCCAGGGATTGAACCCAGTCGAACTCGCATTGCAGGCAGACTCTACCATCTGAGCTGTATACAGTTGTAGACAGTGTACACAGCACTCAAAAAGGACTAACGCAAAACAATGATGCAAGCATTCTCATCTTCGGATTTCTTTACAGATGTGAAAGCAAGCAGACTTGCCTACATGTAAACATTTGCAAATAGGATTGAAGTTCAGATTTGGTCTCACTTCAAAGCTTTTTTTTTTTTTTCCCTCTGATAAAATTGAGCCTGCTGATTATGTTATGTTCTAGTTCATCCTCTTCTCATGTCCCCTATTCCTAACAATAGACTGTAGTTCGGTGATGGGTTAAGACATTTCAAGTTACTTTTAATGATTTGGAGCAACACGCAGAAGAAATAAATGCAAATACTATAAATAACCACAGAAGTTATCAAAATATATGC
Source organism: Bos javanicus (assembly GCF_032452875.1). Classification (NCBI taxonomy): domain Eukaryota; kingdom Metazoa; phylum Chordata; class Mammalia; order Artiodactyla; family Bovidae; genus Bos; species Bos javanicus. The sequence goes on along the minus strand of NC_083883.1, from coordinate 8,793,720 downwards.
TCAGACAAATTATATTCATAAGATGAGAAAGAGAGCTAAGAACTGAGCATTGAATCATAGAATTCTTTTTTTTTTAAGTTTATTTTTTATTTTATTTTATTTTTAAACTTTACATAATTGTATTAGTTTTGCCAAATATCAAAATGAATCCGCCACAGGTATACATGTGTTCCCCATCCTGAACCCTCCTCCCTCCTCCCTCCCCATACCATCCCTCTGGGTCATCCCAGTGCACTAGCACCAAGCATCAAGTATCGTGCATCATAGAATTCTTAATGGATTTGAGCTAAAATGAGTTTGGTTTTATATTCCATATCTATCTACTTAGCCTGCAGCTACAGAGAAAGTTTCTGATTATAAAATTTATACATCCCAACTGAAGAATATTTAGAAATTACAAAATTCACATAAAGGTAAAAGCATACACAAGCAAACAATGAAGGACAAAGACTGGATATATTTTTTCATGCTCCTTGAAATAAATTGTATTTGTAAGCACTTTCCCTGAATGTAGCATCCATTATAAATTTTAGCATATATTTTGCATAATATGGTTATAGAATGCATGCTACATGCTTAACATCTCTATGGGGTTAGTGGAATTATGCTGTTACTTATTAAATCATATCACTAGTTCAGATGTTTAGGTTGTTTCTGACTTAATCACATTCAATTATGATCATTTTCTATGTAAAAAATGTTTCAATTACATATTCAAGTCGCTTGTTATTATAAAAAATCTCCTTCAAACACCCCCAAAAAGATTAACTTATTTACATTTAATATTTAGATTGGGGTTCCCAGCTGGTGCTAGTGGTAAAGAATCCCCTGCCAATGCAGGAGACACAAGAGATGCAGGTTTGATTCTTGGGTTGGGAAGATCCCCTGGAGGACAGCATAGCAACCCATTTCTGTATTCTTGTCTGGAGAATCCCATGGATACAGGACCTGGTGGACTACAGTCCATAGGGTCACAAAGAGTCAGACATGACTGAGGGACTAAGCACACATGCATACTTATAATACACTCTATGATGGAAAAGTCCCACTACAAATTTTATATACAAGAGAAACTCATAAATGTATACCACAGAACATCAACAAGAAAGTTTATAGCAGTATTTTAATTAAGACCAAAAATCAGGAAAATTTAAATATTCTTTAGTTAATGAGTAAACAATAAATCCATATTTGAAGTATTGTAAAGCAGGAAAACAAAGAAACCATATTCACATACACAAAGCAACATGCAATTGTGAGTGGAAAAAAAAATAATATAGTCTTTTAAGATATGGTACCAGCAAGAAACAGAGAGTGCTCTCATATTAGAATAATTCCAGGCAGGTGTACTGATGAAGCTGGGAAAGTGAGAAAAAGTGACAGCCTGGATGTAGCAGGCACTAAGTACCTACCTCCTTTGGGGACAGCCTCTGCCACTTGTATCCAGTGCCCACTGGAAGCTTCTCTCTTAGAATCTAATGGGAAATTTTTATTTAATTTTTAATCAAATAAAACAATTTAGAATAGCACTAATACATTTTGTTTCAATTTAAGAAACGTGTTCTAGAAGACACATTACAAAAACCGTAAGGAAAAATTTGTTTTTTGTTTTTGGTGGGTTTTTTGGTTTATTTTTTTTGTTTGTTTGATTAATTTTATTGGAGTACAGTTGCTTTACAATGTTGTGTTAGTTTCTACTGTACAGCAAAGTGAATTGGCTGTATGTGTTCATATAACCCCTCTTTTTTGGCTTTCCTTCCTATTTAGGTCACCACAGAGTACTGAGTAAAGTTCTTTGAGCTAAAATTGTAGAGACAACTTTGTAAAGAAGAAAATATTTCCACTGAGAATGTTAAGTGTTCTGAAATATTTTTATAATTTTTCTATTTTTTTTGTGAAGATAGCAATTATTTTACAGATATAGAATAAGAAGGCTTGAGAAAAATTACTAAGCTGCTTATAAACCAAACAAACTTGTTGTCCAAGGGAGGGGGGTTCAGGATGGGGAACACGTGTATACCTGTGGTGGATTCATGTTGATGTATGGCAAAACCAATACAATATTGTAAAGTATTAACCTCCAATTAAAATTAATAAATGTATATTTTAAAAAAATACTGAGGTGAATAAAATACTGTCTTTGTACATTGTTTGACAGATAAACATTCACAATGCTTGTGTTACAATGTGAGTGTTGTAATAAATGCTTAGAGAAGGTAAAATGGGTGCACAGAGAAAAAAAGTAAAAGTTACTCCTATATTTTAGATTTTTGTTATTTAATGACAAAGCAATGTTCATTTATGTATCCACTTTCTGCAGGATAGAAATCTGGGCATGGCATAGATGGATTCTCTTCTCCAAGTGCACTAGGCTTAAATCATGGTGTTGCCAAAACTGTTCTTATACTTGTAGACACATACTCTCTTCGTAGATCACTGAGGTTTTCAGAATAATTAATTTTTCATAGCTATGTGAGATCTTGATTTTCTTACTGGTTCTGGTCAAAAGTTGTTGCCAGCTACTAGTGGGCCCACTCAGGTCCCAGCCCAGTGGCCCTATTATAAGGTTCAGGGACAGCAAGAGAAGGTTCCTCTAGCTGACAACAAGTGAGCATTCTGTAACATACCTAATTATCGGAGAGACTGCCCCATCATTGTTGCCATATAATAAATAGTGTGTACTTGCATTATAAGATGTGTACTCATGTGTACTCATTATAAGAAGCTGTACAAAAAAGATCTTAATGATCCAGATAATCATGATGGTGTGATCACTCACCTACAGCCAGACATCCTGGAGTCTGAAGTGAAGTGGGCCTTAGGAAGCATCATTCTGAACAAAGTTAGTGAAGGTGATGGAATTCCAGCTGAGCTATTTCAAATCCTAAAAGATGTTGCTGTTAAAGTGCTGCATTCAATATGCCAGAAGATTCAGAAAACTTGGCAATGGGCACAGGACTAGAAAAGGGCAGCTTTCATTCCAATACCAAAGAAGGGCAAGAGCAAAGAATGTTCAAACTACCATACAACTAATATCAAGGCTCTTTTACAGCATTATAAATAAGATAGTGAAACACTAGGGTAAAAACAGAAGAAAAAATGGCCAATAAAACAGAAGCCAGACAAAATATACATTAATACTTTGCACAGTTAACATTATGTGTAACAAACGTTCCACTGCAGTGAAGTGAGAGGAAATTGTAATACTTTTAAGAAATTCTATGGGTTTATTTAAATAGGTACACATACAAAAAAAATATATTGTGATCTCCTACCTCATACTAAGGGCTTCCCAGGTGGCTCAGTGGTAAAGATCCACCTGCCAAGCAGGTGACACAGGAGATGTGGGTTCAGTCCTTGTGGAAGATCCCTTGAAGGAGGAAATGGCAATCCATTCCAGCATTCTTGCCTGGAAAATTCCATGGGCACAGGGGGCTGGTGGACTATAGTCCATAGGGTCACAAAGAGTCAGACTTAGCGACTAAATAACAACAACAACAACTTCACACTAAACACATATATATATATTCTAGAGAGATTGCAGATATAAATTCAAATAAAAGTAGAATTGTCTGTTAGAAGATAAAGCATAGGGAAATATTTTCAGAATCTTAGAGTAGAAATTATTTCTTAACCAGGATTTGAAAAGTAATAACCATAGAAGAAAAGATAAGAAAATGTACTATATTATGAATAAAAGCTTTTCCTTACCAAAGGCATTTTATAAGAGTAAATACACAGGCCAAAGCATCAGTAAAGTTATTTGAGATAAATATTTTTCCAAGAAAAGACTCATATTCTCAAATATAAAGAAGTCCAATGTATTACTAATTCACATAACCCAACAAAAGTTGGCAAAGAAAGGGATGACCCCAAAACTTGCATGTATAATATCATTGGTCATCAGGAAAAAATGTATTAAACCAAAATTAGGATTCATTACATACTCAACAGGATGGCTAAAATGAGGACAAAAATATGCCAAAAGGCAATGTATATATTGAACAACTGGCATTCATATACATTACTGTTTGCAGTGTAAATTTGTAGTATACCTTTGGAAAACAAAGCAGCAAAGTATCTTTTTCTTCATGAAACAAATTCAGATTCTTCTATTCAATCAACTAATAGTACGTATAAGGGTGAGCAGATAAAATCTAACTCAAAATCCTTTAACAGGTGTGGACATGTTTATATTTTAAAATAGCCATATTTCTAGCTGAAGAATCGTATCAATTTTCACAGAAATTCATATAAAAATTTCAGGTTTTTGTTCAGAAAGGGTTGTTAATTATAAAAATGCGTTTAGTTGTTGTAGAGAAACATTGGTAAGAAATGTATACATTTATATAACCTTTTGAAAAGGCCACAGAAATAATTTTCAAACCAAACCAAAGAAAATTGCATTTTGAAAATTAATCCATGGAACAGGATCATCTAAGCTTCAACAAATTCATGTGATAAAATACTGAAAATGTGATAAGCTATGAGGAATATTACTTACAAAAAATAGTTATATTCAAGATTTGATAAATGATGGTCATTGAAAAAAATAAATGTTTTTCAATTTTTAACCTTAGGAAATATTTTCTTTTATATATTTAATATCTTACAATTTAATATTTATTACTTGGTAGGTTTCATGATACAAATGGAAACTATGATTTGTATTCATTTTTACAGTACATATTAAGAGTCAGGATAAATCAAGGGGAAACTCTGTGAGCAAAGGTCTCTCTGTTTTCCCCCAACATATTCTTTCAGGGCAAAAGTTAAGACTGAGTCATGAAGACAAGAGGATCAATAATGAAGACATTTAGGATTGCAGGTGTCAAGGGCAGAGTGACTATAACCAACCATGACACAGGAAAAAAAAAAGAAAAAAATGTCATATTTCTGTAGTTGATGGGAACAATTGCCAGGCCAAGCAGGCTACTCAAACCCAATGCCCACAGAGAAGTGGAAAAGAGCCCATAAGATGCCAAAGAAGTGGTAAACATCATGTTTGATGCCAAGAATCAGTGACAAAGACATTCATAAATCAATAGAGATATGACTTGGAATCTTTTCAAAGTACAACTTTAACAAAAAAGGCATTAGGTCACAGACCAAACAAGCAAAAAAACTTCAAGTATGTTTTAACATTGTTATAACTCATTTCTGGATATTGCTTCTTTACACTCACATACATATATCCTGCCCAAAATACAACCCATTGTGACCTTACAGTCATGAGATAGTAGTTTTGGTCAGGACAAAAATCATCACAATTCTAATTCAACCGTAGCTTTAGTCAATTATTAAGAGTATAACTTGAAGACTTTACTAAATAAAATCCAAAAATGATTCACAATTTTTCAACTACAAAATTTTGTGTGTATTTTGTATTTCATCCTTGAAAATATAATATCTATATCAACTTGGGAAATATGTAACAATATAATTAGTTGCAAAAAAGTTTACAAAACACTGTTCAGATCAGATCAGTTCAGTCGCTCAGTCATGTCCAACTCTTTACGAGCCCATGAATCACAGTACGCCAGGCCTCCTTGTCCATCACCAACTCCCAGAGTTCACTGAGACTCACGTCCATCGAGTCAGGGATGCCATCCAGCCATCTCATCCTTTGTCGTCCCCTTCTCCTCCTGCCCCCAATCCCTCCCAGCATCAGAGTCTTTTCCAGTGAATCAGCTCTTTGCATGAGGTGGCCAAAGTACTGGAGTTTCAGCTTCAGCATCATTACTTCCAAAGAAATCCCAGGGCTGATCTCCTTCAGAATGGACTGGTTGGGTCTCCTTGCAGTCTAAGGGACTCTCAAGAGTCTTCTCCAACACCACAGTTCAAAAGCATCAATTCTTCAGCGCTCAGCCTTCTTCATAGTCCAGCTCTCACATCCATACATGACAACAGGAAAAACCATAGCCTTGACTAGACGAACCTTTGTTGGCAAAGTAATATCTCTGCTTTTGAATATGCTATCTAGGTTGGTCGTAACTTTCCTTCCAAGGAGTAAGCGTCTTTTAATTTCATGGCTGCAGTCACCATCTGTAGTGATTTTGGAGCCCAGAAAAATAAAGTCTGACACTGTTTCCACTGTTTCCCCATCTATTTCCAATGAAATGGTGGGACTGGATGCCATGATCTTCGTTTTCTGAATGTTGAGCTTTAAGCCAACTTTTTCACTCTCCTCTTTCACTTTCATCAAGAGGCTTTTGAGTTCCTCTTCACTTTCTGCCATAAGGGTGGTGTCATCTGCATATCTGAGGTTATTGATATTTCTCCCGGCAATCCTGATTCCAGCTTGTGTTTCTTCCAGTCCAGTGTTTCTCATGATGTACTCTGCATATAAGTTAAATAAACAGGGTGACAATATACAGCCTTGACGAACTGCTTTTCCTATTTGGAACCAGTCTGTTGTTCCATGTCCAGTTCTAACTGTTGCTTCCTGACCTGCATACAAATTTCTCAAGAGGCAGATCAGGTGGTCTGGTATTCCCATCTCTTGAAGAATTTTGCACAGTTTATTGTGATCCACACAGTCAAAGGCTTTGGCATAGTCAATAAAGCAGAAATAGATGTTTTTCTGGAACTCTCTTACTTTTTCTATGATCCAGCAGATGTTGGCAATTTGATCTCTGGTTCCTCTGCCTTTTCTAAAACCAGCTTGAACATCAGGAAGGTCACAGTTCACATATTGCTGAAGCCTGGCTTGGAGAATTTTGAGCATTACATTACTAGCGTGTGAGATGAGTGCTATTGAGTGGTAGTTTGAGCATTCTTTGGCATTGCCTTTCTTTGGGATCAGAATGAAAACTGACCCTTTCCAGTCCTGTGGCCACTGCTGAGTTTTCCAAGTTTGCTGACATATTGAGTGCAGCACTTTCACAGCATCATCTTTCAGGATTTGGAATACTTCAACTGGAATTCCATCACCTCCACTAGTTTTGTTTGTAGTGATGCTTTCTAAGGCCCACTTTACTTCACATTCCAGGATGTCTGGCTCTAGATCAGTGATCACACGATCATGATTATCTGGGTCGTGAAGATCTTTTTTGTACACTGTTACATCTGAGCAAATACAATTCTATTGACATCAAATATGCAAGTTAAGTATTAATATTTATTCTTCCAGGAAGAAAAAATACAGTCAAAAACTGGACACACATATACAGATTTATTATGTGCTATATGTTAAGTTGCTGCAGTTCAGTTCAGTACAGTTCAGTTGCTCAGTCGTGTCTGATTCTTTGCAGCCCCATGAATCACAGCACGCCAGGCCTTTGTATCCATCACCAACTCCCGGCTTTCACTCAAACTCACATCCGTCGAGTCAGTGATGCCATTCAGCCATCTCATCCTCTGTCATCCCCTTCTCCTCCTGCCCCAAATCCCTCTAAGCATCAGAGCCTTTTCCAATGAGTCAACTCTTCGCATGAGGTGGCCAAAGTATTGGAGTTTCAGCTTTAGCAGCAGTCCTTCCAATGAACACCCAAGACTGATTTCCTTTAGGATGGACTGGTTGGATCTCCTTGAAGTCCAAGGGATTCTCAAGAGTCTTCTCCAACACCACAGTTCAAAAGCATCAATTCTTCGGCACTCACCTTTCTTCACAGTCCAACTCTCACATGCATGCATGACCACTGGAAAAACCATAGCCTTGACTAGATGGAACTTTGCTGGTAAAGTAATGTCTCTGCTTTTGTTTCTTTTCTTTTCTTTTTTTTTTTTTAATATGCTATCTAGGTTGCTCATAACTTCCCTTCCAAGAAGTAAGCGTCTTTAAATTTCTGGCTGCAATCACCATCTGCAGTGATTTTGGAGCCCCCCAAAATAACGTCTGACACTGTTTCCACTGTTTCCCCATCTATTTGCCATGAAGTGATGGGACCAGATGCCATAATCTTAGTTTTCTGAATGTTGAGCTTTAAGTCAACTTTTTCACTCTCCTCTTTCACTTTCATCAAGAGGCTCTTTAGTTCTTCTTCACTTTCTGCCATAAGGGTGGTGTCATCTGCATATCTGAGGTTATTGATATTTCTCCAAGCAATCTTAATTCCATCTTATACTTCTTCCAGCCCAACATTTCTCATGATGTACTCTACATTAAGTTAAATAAGCAGGGTAACAATATACAGCCTTGACATACTCCTTTTCCACTTTGGAGCAAGTCTGTTGTTCCATGTCCAGTTCTAACTGTTGCTTCCTGACCTGCATATAGATTTCTCAAGAGGCAGGTCAGGAGGTCTGGTATTCCCATCTCTTGTAGAATGATCCACAGTGTCAAAGGCTTTGGCATAGTCAATAAAGCAGAAATAGATGATTTTCTGGAAGTCTCTTGCTTTTTCCATGATCCAGAATATGTTGGCAATTTGATCTCTGGTTCCTCTGCCTTTTATAAAGCCAGCTTGAACATCTGGAAGTTCATGGTTCACATATTGCTGAAGCCTGGCTTGGAGAATTTTGAGCATTACTTTACTAGTGTGTGAGATGAGTGCAATTGTGCAGTAGTTTGAGCATTCTTTGGCATTGCCTTTCTTTGGGATTAGAATAAAAACTGACCTTTTCCAGTCCTGTGGCCACTGCTGAGTTTTCCAAATTTGCTGGCATGTTGAGTGCAGCACTTTCACAGCTTCATCTTTCAGGATTTGAAATAGCTTAACTGGAATTCCATCACCTCCACTAGCTTTGTTCATAGTGATGCTTCCTAAGGCCCACTTTACTTCACATTCCAGGAAGTCTGGCTAGGTGAGTGCTCACACCATTGTGATTATCTGGGTCGTGAAGATCTTTTTTGTACAGTTCTTCTTGTATTCTTGCAATCTCTTCTTAATATCTTCTGCTTCTGTTAGTTCCATATCATTTCTGTCCTTATCGAGCCCATCTTTGCATGAAATGTTCCCTTGGTATCTATAATTTTCTTGAAGAGATCTCTAGTCTTTCCCAATCTGTTGTTTTCCTCTATTTCTTTGTATTGATCACTGAGGAAGCTTTTCTTATCTCTTCTTGCTATTATTCGGAACTCTGCATTCAGATGCTTATATCTTTCCTTTTCTCCTTTGCTTTTTGCTTCTCTTCTTTTCACAGATATTTGTAAGGCCTCCCCAGACAGCCATTTTGCTTTTCTGCATTTCTTTTCCATGGGGATGGTCTTGATCCCTTTCTCCTGTGTAATGTCATGAACCTCCATCCATAGTTCGTCAGTCACTTTATCTATCAGATCTAGTCCCTTAAATCTATTTCTAACTTCCACTGTGTAGTCATAAGATATTTGATTTAGATCATACCTAAATGGCCTACTGGTTTTCTCTATTTAGTCATGTCTAACTCTTTGTGACCCTATGGATTGTGGCTTTCCAAGTTCCTCTGTCAGTAGAATTGCCAGACAAGAACACTGGAGTGGGTTGCCATTTCCTCCTCCAGGGATCTTTCCAACCCAGGGACTGAACCCACATCTCTCATGTCTCCTGCATTGGCAGTTTGGGTTCTTTACCACTAGTGCCACCTAGATACTTGGGATTGAATCTCAGATATTTTATTGGGGAAATACTTTTCCCACTAAACTCTCCAGCATTCTGTTTTTCTTCTTTGGACAAATTAATGTTTGCTTTCTGCCTTTGCAGAGATATTGTAACAGAGAAGAACCCTGACTCCATACTGAATCTGTTCCTTTAAGACTTATGCTCTGTTGCCTGTGCTTAGAAATGCTGGCTCTGCACCTTTTGTAAGAGAATGTTGCCCATAGCCTAAAATATACATTCTCAAGACTCTGACCTTTACAGGTATAATACTTCAATTCATATAGGTATCAAAAGTTGCAGAACAAAACACAATGCCTGAAAACTTCCCTAACATTGGAAAGAAAATAGTCAACCAAGTCCAGGAAGCACAGAGTTCCAGGCAGGATAAACCTGAGGGGGAACAACCCAAGACACATAGTAACCAAACTGACAAAAATTAAAGACAAAGACAAAGTATTAAAAACAACAAGGGAAAAATGACAACACACAAGGGAACTCCCATCAAGCTGATATCTCAACAGAAACACTGAAAGCTAGAAGAGAATGGCACCATATATTTAAAGTAATGAAAGGGAAGAGCCTACAACTAAGAATACTGCAGTTACCCAGAAAGAGACTCATTCAGATTTGCTGAAGAAATCAAAAGCTTTTCAGACAAGCAAAAGTTAAGACAATTTCACAACATCAAACCAGCTTTACAACAAATGCTAAAGGAACTTCTCTAGGCAGAAAACACAAGACAAGAAAAAGACCTACAGAAAATAAACCAAAAACAAATAATAAAATGATAATAGGTTTCTAATGAGCAGTCATGGTTGAAAACAACTGGACTGTATGATGATCTTTTACTTTTATTTAGTTTGTTTCATTTTTTCTATTTCATATTCAGTGGTCCAATTTCATTTAGTTTATGTTTTCCAATTTCTCATCTCTTTTTTGATGTTCTTTCTTAACCCTTTATCAAGTGTAGTAGAAATACTTTTGTATACATATATATAATTCATATAAAATATATTTAAAAAAACATGAATTTCTGCCTAACTAAAAATTTATGACACTTTGATTCCAGTTGTTTGACTTAGCATGAATAGAATGCTAGATTTCTAATTATAAAATAGATATGCAACAAGCAACAAAGATTTACTGTATGGTACAGGGAACTCTAGTCAATACCTTATAATAACTTATGATAGAAAATAATACCAAAAGTAATATATGTGTATATGTTTAGCTGAATCACCTTACTGTGCACCTAAACTCTCTTGCCTGGAAAATCCCATGGACAGAGGAGCCTGGTAGGCTGCAGTCTATGGGGTCAGAGAGAGCCAGAAACTACTGAGCGATTTCACTTTCACTTTTCACTTTCATGCTTTGGAGAAGGAAATGGCAACCCACTCCAGTACCCTTGCCTGGAGAATCCCAGGGATGGGGGAGCCTGCTGGGCTGCTGTCTATAGAGTCGCGCAGAGTCAGACATGACTGTAGTGACTTAGCAGCCACAGCAGCAGCATACCTCAGTTTTTTTTTAATTTAATTTTTTTGTTTTGTTTTGTTTTCTGAGGGTTTTATTTTTTATTTTTTTATATTATTTTATTTTTAAACTTTACAATATTGTATTAGTTTTGCCAAATATCGAAATGAATCCGCCACAGGTATACATGTGTTCCCCATCCTGAACCCTCCTCCCTCAGGTATACATGTGTTCCCCATCCTGAACCCTCCTCCCTCCTCCCTCCCCATACCTTCCCTCTGGGTCGTCCCAGTGCACCAGCCCCAAGCAACCAGTATCATGCATTGAACCTGGACTGGCGACTTGTTTCATACATGATGTTATACATGTTTCAATGCCATACTCCCAAATCTTCCCATTCTCTTCCTCTCCCAATTATATATATATATATATATACACACACACATATATATATATATATATATATATATTTTTTTTTCCTTTAAGTTGCAGAACAGAGAACAGCATGTGTATTTTTGGACGTTTGTAAGAACACTGTGACCAGATCTATATGGACAACTACAAGAACAAAGTATTCTGGTACCAAGAAGTTTGCAACAACCAGTGATACCTCACCCCCTTTTAGTATAAAAACAGTGGAAACAGTGTCAGACATTATTGTTTTGGGCTCCAAAATCACTGCAGATGGTGACTGCAGCCATAAAATTAAAAGACGCTTACTCCTTGGAAGGAAAGTTATGACCAACCTAGATGGCATATTCAAAAGCAGAGATATTACTTTGCCAACAAAGGTCCGTCTAGTCAAGGCTATGGTTTTTCCAGTGGTCATGTATGGATGTGAGAGTTGGACTGTGAAGAAAGCTGAGCACCGAAGAACTGATGCTTTTGAACTGTGGTGTTGGAGAAGACTCGAGAGTCCCTTGGACTGCAAGGAGATCCAACCAGTCCATTCTGAAGGAGATCAGCCCTGGGATTTCTTTGGAAGTAATGATGCTGAAGCTGAAACTCCAGTACTTTGGCCACCTCATGCAAAGAGTTGACTCATTGGAAAAGCCTCTGATGCTGGGAGGGATTGGGGGCAGGAGGAGAAGGGGACAACAGAGGATGAGATGGCCAGATGGCATCACTGACTCGATGGACTTGAGTCTGAGTGAACTCTGGGAGTGGTGATGGACAGGGAGGCCTGGCGTGCTTCGATTCATGGGGTCGCAAAGAGTCGGACATGACTGAGCGACTGAACTGAACTTAATTGAAGCTTGAACTGAGAAAGAGGGTTCATTGGGCTAAACTAGTCCATCACCTCAGTCAGCTGGATTTCTGATTAAAGTTGCTATTTCTCACCAAAGCAGCTTGCCTCTGATTTATTGTTCTGTTGTGTGGTGAGCTGGATGAGCTTGGTCTCTGTAGAAAAATCAATACTTTTATGCATTCCCTCACTTTCTATGTCCCTTTTCTCCATAATTCTGCATTTCAACCTTTATCCTCCCAACTGATCCAATAACATCAAAATGAATTTGCTTTCTAATCAAAATGATTTTATTAAAATTGCTCCTATAATTTTTATAGGTGTCCAAATGGAGAAGGTAATGGCACCCCACTCCAGGACTCTTCCCTGGAAAATCCCATGGATGGAGGAGACTGGAAGGCTGCAGTCCATAGGGTTCTCTGAGGGCCGGACACGACTGAGTGACTTCACTTTCACTTTTAATTTTAATACATTGGAGAAGGAAATGGCAACCCACTCCAGTGTTCTTGCCTGGAGAATCCCAGGGATGGGGGAGCCTGGTGGGCTGACATCTATGGGGTCGCACAGAGTCAGACACGACTGAAGTGACTTAGCAGTAACAGTAGCAGCAAGTGTCACTCTAAATAGTTCAGTTACAGAAAATACCAACTGTAGGTATTAGGTTGCCTTATTGGGTAATATTTTAATTTATATACACTAAGTATGGAATTTTCTCAAAAAATTAAAAATTGAAATACCATATGATCCAGCAATTCCATATATGGGTATTTTTTCAAAGTGTGTATCAAAAGACGAATGGGTAAGATTTGGTCTACATGGATTATTGCTCAGTCATAAAGAAAAATGATATCTTGTTATTTGTGACAACACAGATGGACCTAGAGAGTATTATGCTAAGGAAAATGTCAGACAGAGTGACAAATATAGTAAGATGTCACTTGTATGTGGAAACCAAAAACCAAAAACAAATGAACCAACATAACCAAACAGTAATGAAGTCATAGATCCAGACAACAAAGAAGTGGTTACCAGAGAGGAGAGGGTTGTGGTGATGAGAGAATTAGGCGAGAGAGATTAAAACTTACAAAACTCCCTTACAAAATAATGAGTCCAGGGAACAAAATGTACACCATGGAGAATACAGTCAATGAGAATAATTTGGTAACTAGCCTTATTGTGGTGACCATTTTGTAATATACAAAAATACCAAATCACTATATTGTACATCTCAGTGTTGTAGTTAAATTAAGTTACAGTTATACTTCAATTAGAAAAAAACTGGGAATAAGTAAACTTTACAGAAATCCTTAGCAACTTGTCCATAAATATAAATATTCTCATTCCTGTATGATGATGTGCTTAACAATAGAGTAAGAAGTGTTAAAAAACAAAAAATAGAGAAAAAGAGAAAAAAATTATTTTCTTTTTTTCTTCAGTTAAAGTTTGGAAAGGACATCATACATCAGAATTGAGAAAACTCAGAAATCAGTACATGGGACTCAGAAAAGAATAAGAAAAAATTGAAAAATCACTTTGTAAATGAAAGTAAAAGTAGGAGAAAGACACTGAGAAATAATGCCTTATGAGAAACAGTAGATGAAAAGAAAGTCTGTTAAAAATTATTTTGAAAAAAACTTCTGGCAAATAAATTAAGGAAAAAGCTGTAAAATATTTGAATAATATGTTAAAAGTAGAAGATCCAAAAGACTGTTCTGTTGGGGGCCAGAGTGAGGTACTCCACCCATGGCAAAGGTCATGAGGAAGGAGGCTCGACATACGCAAAGGTGGGATCGAGCCTCAGGAGTCCCCCTGGAAATCCTTGAGCATCTACCCCCATAACCAGAGCCTGCCTACTTTACTACTTTGTGCTCTCACCTACACCTCTGACTTTATGGGGGGCTGTACCCCACCACGTCTTTCGGAGAAGGAGTTAACCTAGAGCTCCAGTTAATAAAAACTCCTGGGTGTGACAAGAGTGTTTTAACCTACAAACTCCTCTGAAGGTTCTCTGGCCTGCCTGACAGGCTTGTCCAGCCACGTGTGATCGCTCACAGCCTCCCAACCGTGAGAGGCACGAGATGCTTTAAACCTTCTAAAAACAGGTTCCTTAGAAAAGTTAGAAAACTATTAGGATAAGTATAATGGGCTGATTAGAAATTGTATTGGTGAAGGGTTTTTCATTTGTTGAGCCAATGTTTGTTGCTAAGTCTCCACATCCCCTGCCCTTACACACGTTAATGAGTATATAGAAGAAATAAGTATTAACCTTTGATATTAATCACGTTAGACCTTAGGCTAAGTAAATTATTTCCTTAACTAAAACCCACTACACCCTCACCCTATAGGAATGTAACTTTATTTGGGTGGTGTCTGTTTTAAGAATAATCACCCCTGGAGAAATAAGTGTCCTGGTTGACTGACCACTGTCACAAGGAGAGGGTCATAAATTGTCAGCAGGCCCCCTGGCCAGAAGATGATGTAACACCCCCTAAGACCTCTGTATACATTTGTATGAAGCACCTGACTTTGATAAAAGTCAGGACTGCTGACCCCACGTGACTTTTGCATAACATCTCAGTGTATAAAAGTAGACCATGGAAAATAAAGAATTGGGATCAGTTTCTCGAAATACTGGTCTCCCCATGTCGCTCTCTCTCTCACTCTGGTTGAGTCTCCATCTGGAGCGCGGAACCCGCCATGCTTACTAATTATGCCTGGGCTTCTAAGATCCGACCAGGGAGGCCTCAGTGTCTCCTCTCCTTTGGGAGAACGGAAGGACGCCTGCGGCCTACGTAAGTGGTGCAAACTTCTTGTCTTGAAGTTTTATTGGTCTCCCGCGTAAACCAAGCTACTCAGCCTCTTTTCTCCACTGAATTTTCCTACTGAGCTATCCTCATCCTATTACTCTTTATATCTTTGATAAAATATTTAAATAAATAGGTCGCCGACGCCATCTCCGCTTCGAATACCCTGGATCAGCCGGGGCAGGACCCCAGCACTGTTCTATACATCTGTGTCTCTTTTGCTGTCTCACATTCCAATCAGATCAGATCACATCACATCAGTCTCTCAGTTGTGTCTGACTATTTGCGACCCCATGAATCGCAGCACGCCAGGCCTCCCTGTCTATCACCAACTCCGGACTTCACTGAGACTCACGTCCATCGAGTCAGCAATGCCATCCAGCCATCTCATCCTCTGTTGTCCCCTTCTCCTCCTGCCCGGAATCCCTCGCAGCATCAGAGTCTTTTCCAGTGAGTCAACTCTTCGCGTGAGGTGGCCAAAGTACTGGAGTTTCAGCTTCAGCATCATTCCTTCCAAAGAAATCTCAGGGCTGATCTCCTTCAGAATGGACTGGTTGGGTCTCCTTGCAGTCCAAGGGACTCTCAAGAGTCTTCTCCAACACCACAGTTCAAAAGCATCAATTCTTCCATGCTCAGCCTTCTTCATAGTCCAGCTCTCACATCCATACATGACCACAGGAAAAACCATAGCCTTGACTAGACGAACCTTTGTTGGCAAACTAATGTCTCTGCTTTTGAATATGCTATCTAGGTTGGTCATAACTTTCCTTCCAAGGAGTAAGCGTCTTTTAATTTCACGGCTGCAGTCACCATCTGTAGTGATTTTGGAGCCCAGAAAAATAAAGTCTGACACTGTTTCCACTGTTTCCCCATCTATTTCCTATGAAGTGGTGGGACCGGATGCCATGATCTTTGTTTTCTGAATGTTGAGCTTTAAACCAACTTTTTCACTCTCCTCTTTCACTTTCATCAAGAGGCTTTTGAGTTCCTCTTCACTTTCTGCCATAAGGGTGGTGTCATCTGCATATCTGAGGTCATTGATATTTCTCCCGGCAATTTTGATTCCAGTTTGTGTTTCTTCCAGTCCAGCGTTTTTCATGATGTACTCTTCATATAAGTTAAATAAACATGGTGACAATATACAGCCTTGACGAACTGCTTTTCCTATTTGGAACCAGTCCGTTGATCCATATCCAGTTCTAACTGTTGCTTCCTGACCTGCATATAAATTTCTCAAGAGGCAGATCAGGTGGTCTGGTATTCCCATCACTTTCAGAATTTTCCACTGTTTATTGTGATCCACACAGTCAAAGGCTTTGGCATAGTCAGTAAAGCAGAAATAGATGTTTTTCTGGAACTCTCTTGCTTTTTCCATGATCCAGCGGATGTTGGCAATTTGATCTCTGGTTCCTCTGTCTTTTCTAAAACCAGCTTTAACATCTGGAAGTTCACAGTTCGCATATTGCTGAAGCCTGGCTTTTAGAATTTTGAGCATTACTTTACTAGCATGTGAGATGAGTGCAATTGTGCGGTAGTTTGAGCATTCTTTGGCATTGCCTTTCTTTGGGATTGGAATGAAAAATTCCTTTTTCCAGTCCTGTGGCCACTGCTGAGTTTTCCAAATTTGTAGGCATATTGAGTGCAGCACTTTCACAGCATCATCTTTCAGGATTTGGAATAGCTCAACTGGAATTCTATCACCTCCACTAACTTTGTTCATACTGATGCTTTCTAAGGCCCACTTGACTTCACATTCCAGGATGTCTGGCTCTAGGTCAGTGGTCACACCATCATGATTATCTGGGTAGTGAAGATGTTTTTTGTATAGTTCTTCTGTGTATTCTTGCCATCTCTTAATATTTTCTGCTAAAGTAAAAAATAATAATAATAATAATAAAAAAAGTAGAAGATCACCATAAGAGATCTGATAAATGAATGATTGATTGTTGTTTAGTTGCTCAATCCTGTCCAACTCTTTGTCACCCCATGGACTGCAGCACACTAGTATGCCCTGCCCTCGTATGAATGATTGGAGTCTGTGAAAGATTAAAATCACAGCAAAGATACACAGCAAATATTAAACATTTTGATGCAAAGTTTTCTGGGAAAAAAAATTCTTTGAAAGTGTTTATTAAAAAGAATGAGCATATACTTGCAATGACTAATAGCAGATGATACTGTAGTAAAGCTTCTGCTGCTGCTGCTAAGTTGCTTCAGTCGTGTCCAACTCTGTGCGACACCATAGACGGCAGCCCACCAGGCTTCCCGGTCCCTGGGATTCTCCAGGCAAGAACACTGGAATGGGTTGCCATTTCCTTCTCCAATGCATGAAAGTGAAAAGTGAAAGTGAAGTTGCTCAGTCGTGTGCGACTCTCCACGACCCCATGGACTGCAGCCTACCAGGCTCCTCCATCCATGGGATTTTCCAGGCAAGAGTACTGGAGTGGGGTGCCTTTGCCTTCTCTTATAGTCAAGCTACTAGGTTTTAAAAATAAAAGTCCTTTGGGCAGCTAGAATAAAAGAGTGGGAGAAATAAAAGGGAATAAAAACTAGAAATTTAAGAGCCTTTTCAGAGAGAAAATCTCTGTTAGAAGAAAAGAGACAAACACATTTAAGTTACATGAGAGAGAAATGATGAATTAGGAACTTTTTATCAGTCAAGCAAAATGAGTTTCAAAAGTCCTGACATGCAAATCATGAAAGAGCTAGGGTAATATTGATCTCCTTTGACTAGTGGAATGAGCAGACATGCAAAAACAGAATCCTTAAAGATAATGACAAGGGGGTGACAGAGAATGAAATGGCTGGATGGCATCACTGACTCGATGGACGTAAGTCTGAGTGAACTCCAGGAATTGGTGATGGACAGGGAGGCCTGGTGTGCTGTGATTCGTGGGGTCGCAAAGAGTCGGACAGGAGTGAGCAACTGAACTGAACTGAACTGAAAGACAGTGACATGAGGACAGATGCAAGGACTAAATTTGCAGTTCCTTACTCAACGAAGACTGGGTTGTATGTGAGGGGGGAGGTCTTTGTGGTGGACACAAGGGTGACTGCCTTATGACAATTCATTAAGTTCCACCTCTGTTGAGGGTGCTTTTCTGTACACATGTGTGCTTTAATAGAAAAATTATTTTAAAAAAGATATATTTTAAAAATTTAATGAAAAACCTTACATATAAATATTGAACATACAGATAAATGCACAACATATAGATAACACTGTAGAAAAAACTAATACTAAATCTATACAACAAAACAACTGAAGCTGTACTAAATGAGGACCCTCAGGAGAGAAGCAGGGAGGCCTCTTATGATCTGGTCCAGATGAGGCTCTTGGTGCTGTGGGGGCTGTATCCCCTGTGGAGTCCAGGATGGGGTCCAGGTCCAGGTCTTCATGGATTCAGATCAGAGCCTGCAACAGCAACACAGGTGATGGAGTCCCTGGGAGGTGCAGAGTCAGACAGAAGAGGGCTCCCTGAGGAGGGTGTGCATGACCCAGAAGACTTCCCAGGATCTAGACTTGGCTTTGGAGCTCAGATCTGCAGGGCACTGGGCCTATTTGATTCTACTTCCTGAGTGTGTTTTCTGTCAGCAGGGAGTGTTTAGAAATGTCCCATAGGAGCGAGTACACCTGGGCATCCGGCCGGCAACCCTCAACTGATGGGTACCCTGGACAGTGAGACTCAGTCAGAGGAACAGGGGACTCTGGGATCCAGGGCTGAATGCTTGAGTCCTCCCTTCTCTCTAGCCCCTGGGAGGAGCAGGAGGTCAGATGTCGTGGGGGGTATGAGAACATATCCACCCATCCTACACTCAGTACAACTGCTCCTGAGACCTGAGCATTGGAAATGGACAGACACCTAGGGTCTATATTTTCCCTAATAATCATTTCCAAGCCCCAGCCAAACTCTCCTGAGGTTTATGATTTTAAACTGTTATTATATTGTTGTAATAAAAAGGTGCATTTTATGTTTAGCATGTTGCAACACTAAACTTTGACAGAAGACACTGATTTTTAAATTATAATAAAATAAGATGTGTTGTTAATGACAGAATCAGAAAAAAATAAAAGGAACATAAGCAACTTGAATCCTGCCACTCATCCCAAGTATGCTGCTCAGTTCAGTCATGTCTGACTCTGTGCAGCCTAGGATTATAGTCCACCAGGCTCCTCAAGTCACTGGGATTCTCCAGGCAAGAATACTGGCTTGGGTTACCATTTCCTTTCCTCAGGGGATCTTCTCTACCAAGAGATTGAACCTGAGTCTCTTGTGTCTCCTGCATTGATAGGTGGCTCCCTTACCACTACCAGCATCCCAAATGGCACTGTATTGCTTTCTGGTGTGTCTTCAGTTGGACACATACACAGAAGAATCTGCAGAACCTCCAACTTCAGATTAAGAAATGGTGCCTGAAGTGACCAAGGACTCCAGGTTCAAGAACCTGAGGGACCCCAGACTGGACACCTGACTGAGGAAACCTCTCAGGCTGGCTGGGACCCTCAGGACCAGGGAGCACCCACAGGGATGTGGAGCTGCCAGGTGACTCCTGCCTACAGGAGCTCTGGGCACCTGTGTCTCCTTCACTCTGTTCCCAGGAGCCCAGGCCTGGGGAGCGTGGGGCCTCCCCAACCTCTCTCTGCAGCTGGTGATGAACTAGGGGTATCCCCTGCTGCCTTTGGGGGGTTGGGTGGGCAGAGCTGGGTCCTGCAGAGGGAGATGAGGAAGCCTCCAGTGGGGATCTTCAAAGAGAACAGCGGCTCCTTGACTCAGGCACACAGTGGCTCCACAGTGCCCCCCAGCCTCCCTGCAAATGTAACAGCTGCCGGAGGAGCCAGCCCAGAAACCTCAGGGGCATCTGGGGACAGGACCTGTACCCTGGGGAGACGTGCTCAGGGCATCTTCCTCTCGTCTGCATGGACGGACTGTTACCACCCTCTTGTCTCCACTTTTGTGGTCACACTCAGCAACAGACCCCAGTGTTTTTGCTGGTGATTCTGAAGCCCCACCAAGTGAGTTGAGGACATGATGCAGACATGTGCCCTTCTCTGCTTCACCTTTTCACCCAGGTCCCACATTCATTCTTGCTTTTCTTGGTCTTCTTTATTATCTTTGATACCCCCAAAAACATTCCTCCAGCAAACAAGCAAAGAGTTTTCTGAAATCTGAAAGAAAGAGATCAGTCAGGCAGGTCCAAGCTCTTTCAGGGCAGGAAAGCAACTATATGGGGTAACCCAGGGCAGGGCAGACTTCATGCAGGCACTTCAACTGCATGGATCCAGACATACTAACTCCAGCCTCCACTCCTTCTCAGGCCAGTCATAGTGACAAAACCAGGTTGAAGGGTGCAGACATGAGGTCAGGAGCTGGGGCAATGCTATGAGAGTAGGGGAAGAGAGCTGAAGACAGATTCACAGGTTTTATATAAGCTCCCAGGATCCCCCGTGCCTATAAGAAACCAGGTGCTCCAGGAGGATAATCACGAAAAGACGGAAAGTGGAGATGGGGAAGGGTTACAAGGAAGAGTCTATGGATCAGAAAAAGAGAAAACTTTTAAAAATATGAAAGAAGGAAGAAATGACCTCTGTATTCTTGCTCTCTATCTCTGAATCTTTATTATCTTCCATGCATTTTTCTGATGTCTGAGGGTAGTAGTCATGTGGAGAGTCTGTGGGAAAGCAAAGGAGAGACTTAGAGTCAGGATGTGACTGGAGGACCCTGGTGCCCCTCAGAGCCTGACCCTGGGACCCCTGGTGCCTTTTCTCCAGGGACAACCCAGGGCTTCAGTGTTTCACCTCTTCAGTGAAAAAGTGGGTCTCTGAACTGCAGCTTCCTGTCACCACTCTCAACTTGTCTACATGCGAACAGGAATGAGGCCATGTCAACCTGTTCCTCCTCCAGGCGGTCACTGTCTCCATGCATCTCTGCCCATGACCTCACTTCCCTCCTTCTCCCCCTGTTTCTCCTCTACTTCCTTCCTCATTTCTCTCCTCTTATCACTGTTCCTTCCCTTGCTCCTTGAAACTCCATCAACCCTAGAGTTATCCAACATGGGAACATTGGAAGAAGGACCATGGGTGTATGGCCACTGTCTTCTATCAGCCCATTATTTAATTAAATAATCCATCCCTGCCAGGGAGGACTGGGCATGGACCTGAGAGTGTTTTGAGCCCTGGGGGAGGGAAGGACAAAATTTCACATAACAGAGACTCTCCTGTTGCCTTTGGTGATCTGAGTTACCTGGGGGATACTTAATGCTCACAGCAACACCTTAAGTTTTACAGACCCTTAGGACAGAGGCAAACGCTTCCAATTCCATTTAGCCAGAATGATGTGACAAGGGTCCTCGATAAACATCTGGTAGCTTCCTGGTTTGCACTAAGACTTGGAAAACTGGAGGGATGAGACCTGGGAAGGTGTAAGGAAAGGACAGAGGATGGGGCAGGCCTGGGGTTGAGGAGAAGGGGCAGGACACTTTGGATGGAACAGTGGGTTCTGAGAGCAGCAGTGACCCCAGGACCTGCTGCCCTGGGACTGCTCAATCCCAGAAGACCAGGTCAGCAGGGCTGTGAAAGCAAGTGTGTGAAGAAGCCCAGTGGACTCTTCACAGAATGTACAGTCTGAAGCCATGGAGGTAGGAGCAGCTGGACATGGACCTCTCACATGGAAGCACCTTCAGCACATCAGCCTTTGCTGGTGCAGAGGCTGAGATGAGCTCCAGGAGACTGAGCCCAGGCAGGGACTCAGAGCCTATATGCTGTGACTCATCCACCCCTGGGAGTGCCCTTTACTTGAGGGATTAACAGTGAGGAGAAACATGAGAGGAAGTCACAAGTCCTGAAAGTGCAGGAGGAGAGAGTTCACATCTCACACACTACTTCACATGCATGCAAGGACGTGGTCTCTAGTGTCAAGTGACAATAAGAGTTTTGTGCCCACTAGGATATGGCCATCATAGTTCAACATGCAATAGAAAACAGAGTCTGCAATGAGCAATACTCGAGATGTGCTGACCAGAGACCTGGTTTTCATACTAGTCAGTGACAAAAGCAGGAGAGAGCAGCTCTTACAGGAAAAATAATCTTTGAAGAGCAAAGCAAGAAAAGGTGATTGTAAACAGAACACAACGCAAGTCCAGGACACAATTTCTCTATCATATCATTAAAATATGAAAAGAGTAATTCACAACTCTACACACATTTCCTTCTTTCTAATTTCATGTTAACCTTCCTTAGCCTGCAAGCAGAGGGTTTAACCCTATATTTTCAGGAGCCCTCTCCTGTCAGGTCCTATTTGAATGTTGTTTCCTGCCAGTGTCCCCTTCCTCACCACCACACCAAATGCTCTCCACAACACATTCCATAGGAACACAACCATGAGCAACAAAGTGATTAGAATAAGCGACCCACCCACTTCTCCTGCTCCAGTTGAGGCCCTTCTGGCTCTCACAGCATCACCTCGACCTTTTTCCAAAGGTTCTGAAGAGACACCCCACTGTGGATAGCAGATGGCAGTCATCTGTGCTCTGTGCAGTCAGAGCCCTTCAATAAGACACTGATCTCAGTTACAAACCTAAAGACAGGGATGCTGAAAGAGTCAATTTTCAACCTTTCACTTCTATAGGCCCATTAGAGCTCTCACCTTCATGCTAACCTATCTGAAATTGCAAGTATTTTTCACCATTTAAAACATGCCTTTAAACAAACTATAACAGTTACATCTGGCTAGTGGCTACCACACTGTAATTCACAATATCCTCTATATATGTTTATATATGTGTGTGCTTAATCACTCAGTTGTGTTGGACAATTTGTGACCCCATAAAGTGTAGCCCACCAGGCCCCTCTGTCATGGAATTCTCCAGGCAACAATACTGGAGTGGTTAGTCATTTCCTTCTTCAGGGGATCTTCCTGATTCAGGGTTTTAACCCAGGTCTTCTGGATTGCAGGTGAATTCTTTATTGTCTGAGCCACCAGGGAAGACTGAATGAATCTTAAGATCAGCTCCAATGGTTCTAACACTTCTGATAGATTGTGGCAGAACAGTTTATGGAATACCAGGGCACTGTGGTAAAAGGGAGGGCGTAGGGCTTCCCAGATGGCTCAGTGGTAAAGAATCTGCCTACCAATGCAGGGGACATGGGTTCAATCCCTGGGTTGGGATGATGCTTTGGCAGAGGAAATGGAAACACTTCAATATTCTTAGCTGGAGAATACCAGGAACAGAGAAGCTGGGGGGATATAGTTCATTGGATCACAAAGAGTCAGACACAACTGAGTGACTGAACAAATGAATATATATAGAATGTTACCACCTTTCTCTTGGTTATTCCCTCTGCATTTTCTGCACTTTTCAAGATAGCTGTTTTCCTGTAGATTAACAAAGAAAAGATCTCTGGCCTATGAAAGTATTTAGCCTGAGGGGGTAAGAGAGGGATGTGGCCCTCTACTTGTTTCTGTGGTAACCAATGAGCCAATCTGCTGTTAATTCCCCCTGTAACTGGTAGATTCCCCATCCCCCCAGAGTGAAGAATATTGCAGCTTCTGTGTTCTGCCTGTCACATGCTGTCCACAGTAGGTGTCTCTCCAGGACCCTTTTACTTCAGATATATAAGACATTCCATCTATTAAAACTCTGATATCTCTGTAAACTCTGGGACCTTTCTTTGGCCTCAAATCTAGGCAGTACAGGGCTTGCAGGCCTGTGAAGTGTAGCCCAACAGCTTCTGCAGGGTATTTGGCTGGCCTGATTTGGTGATTTATTTATGTGTTTCTCCTGGGCTCATGCACACATCCCAGGTACTCATGAGCCTTTGGGACACTGAAACAATGTCAACACCCAGATCTTAGAGGAATTCCCAGCAGGTGCTCCTTTTGAGGGGAAGAGTATGGGCACAGGGCCCAGGGCACCTGTGCTGAACATAATCAGAGAACATGTGCAGAAGAGAAAGAGGGACACTTTGTCTCTTCATGAGATCATCCTTCCAACCACTGACTCTGAAAGATCCAGAGAGGTCAAGGACAAAGTACCTTTAGAAAGCAAACAACCTGCACACTGAAAACCACGAACCATACTGAAAGAATTAAACCAGGCACAAGGAATTGAAATGACATATCATGCTCATAGACTGAAGACTTAGTACTGCTGACATTTCTATGCTACCCAAAGCTAGATAAAAATTCATTGCAACACCAATCAAAATATTAGCATAAATTTCATAGAAATGGAAAAAGCAAATTCAAAAAGATATATGGAACCATTAAAGACTGTAAAAAGACAAAATAATCTTGAGAACAAAGATCAAAGTTTTTCCCCTCCTGATTTCAAGGCACATTACAAAGATATAGGAATCAAACCTGTATGATATTGACATAGAAACAGATGCATAGCCCTAAAGCCCAGAATAAGGACCCCCAAGTAAATTCATGGATACATGGTCAAATAAAATTCACCAAGTTTCTAAGACCACAAAACAGGAAAAGTGTAGCCTCTTCAATAATCAATAGGATAAAAAGATAACCCACAGAAAAAATACAAAACATATTCAAATAAGAAGCTCATACTCAAAATGTATAAGAAAATACAACAAATCAAATGCAAAAAAAATTAAAAAGATAAATAAACGAGTTGAGGAGTGTGCAAAGATGGTGATAAAAACCATCTGGAGCTTGTCTGGAGGGAATAGTGAGTTCTAAAAAGATCAGTGACCCCGAGTCCTGCTGCTCTGAGTCTCTGACAAGTCTGCTCAGTTCCTGGAGACAAGGTCAGTCGGGCTGTGAGAATATGTGTAAAGAAGTCTAGTGGCCCCTTCACAGTCTCTAGAATCTGTGGCCATGCTGGTCTCTAGGGGCAGCTGAACATGGACTGCTCTCACGTGGAAGCACCTTCAGCACAGCATCCTTGGGGAGGTGTGGTGCTGAGATGAGCTCCAGGAGACTCAGCCCAGGCAGGGATGCTAGAGCAGGTGTGCTTTGACTCATCCAATCCTGAGAGCACCCTTCATATGAGGAATAAACAGTGAGGACAAACATGAGGGGAAGCCACATGTCCTGAAAATGCAGATGGAGAGGGTTCACGTTTCACCCATCACCTGACACTTATTGCAGAACTTGGTCTCCAGTGTTAAGTGACTATGAGACTTTTGTGCCCACTAGGATGTGGCCATCATAGGAGAATTTAAACACGAAGCTAATGTCCCTGTCCATACTACCCTGCAGATACTACCCAGAAACCAAGCTTTCATATTTGGTGGTGAAAGGCCAAGGAAAGAGGTGTCTTGTGAGAAAGGCCATTTCTAAATGGAAAAGCAAGGAGAGATGACTATAAGCACAGCACAATATATAGTACATGGACACATAGCTCTATTATATCATTAAAATGTATGAAGAACAAATCACAGTTCTAATACATTTCCTTCTTCTTCCTGAATTTATATTCACCTTCCTTCATCTCCACAGAAGCAGGTGTAACCTGAGTGGTCCAGGAACCCTCTCCTTCTAAATCCCACCTGAGAGTTGTTCCCTACCTGCATTATCTTCTGTATCACTGCTGCTGACACTCTCCAAGAAGCAGTCTGTAGAAAGACAACCATGAACAATAATACAGTTATTATACAAGTTGACCCACCCATTTCTCCTTCTCCACTTTGCTCACACAGCATCTTTCTGGTTGTCCCTGCAGGTTCACAGACCTCCCCTGTGCTTTGTGGAGTCAGAGCCCTTCAACAAGATGGTGATCACAGTTGGAATATTTCACATGAGAGATGCTGAGAGAATCACCTTTCAACCTTACATTTCTACAGGACCAATATAGCTTGCATTCAAGCTTACCAACCTGAAATTTCAACACTTATGGACATACTTGAGATATGGCTAGGGTGACCAGGTAATTGTGTGTTTTTTTGTTTTGTTTTTAATATATCAAGTTAAGTATTGTTTGAAATAGGTTAATTATAAATAGGCAGATCTGACTAGTGGCTACTACACTGGAAAGTTCAGCTCTAAGAACTCCAAAGATAAGGAAAAGGCAACAAACTGCCTGTCCTCATTTGTTCTTTATTGCAGATTTGTTGGCCTAAAATGATCATTCATATGTAGGTATACCTGGGGCTCTAGGACACAGGCCAGGCATTGGGAGATTCCTTGTGGACATTCCAATAGAAAGGTAAATACTCAGTTTCAAAGAAAAATCCCCGTAGGGAGCTCATTTGTAGGCAGAGGTAAAGGGCATGGCCCAGCACTCCTGTACTACAAGTAACCAGAGAGTAGGTACAGAGGGGAAGGAGAAACATTCATTCTCTTCATAAGCCCATCTTTTCCATCCCTGACTCTAGGGCACCCAAGCAAGGCAGTGGAAAAGGCTCCTTAGGAAGTGAAAGATTTGTGCACTGAAAACCACAGGACACTGTTGAAAGAAAGAAGAGACAAGTAATTTCAATGACATACATATTCATAGACTAGAATATGGCCATAGACTAGAAGGTCACAGACTGACCTTCTTATTCTACTAAATGTGATGTACATATACATTGAAACAACTCACAAAATCTCATGTCATTTTTATAGAAATGAAAAAAAGAATCCCCAATTCTAATACTTATGGAACTCAAAAGAAATTCAAAGAGAAAAAACAATCTTGAGTGCAAAGAACAATGGGGCCTTAAGGCCTCCTAAATTCAAAACACATTAGAATGCCACAGCAGTCAAAATAGAGTTCTACCAGAAACAAAATAGGCAGAGAGACCAATGAAGGGAATCTCGAATAAATTCATATGTGTGTGGCCAAATGATCTTTGCCAAGGTTCTAAAATTACCAAGTGAAGAAAGGATAGTTTCCTCAACAATCAACAGAAAGGCAACCTATAGAATGAGAGGAAGTACCTGCAAACTTTGTATCTGAATAACAGGACAATATCAAGAATATATAAAAAAGTAACTGCAACTTCAAAACAACAGCAGGCAAACAACTGAGTTTAAAAAATGTGTAAAAAGCTTCAATAGACATTTCTTCAGGAGAAGGCAATGGCAACCCACTCCAGTACTCTTGCCTGGAAAATCCCATTGACGGAGGAGCCTGGTAGGCTACATTCCATGGGGTCGCTAAGAGTCGGACACGACTGAGCGACTTCCCTTTCACTTTTCACTTTCATGCATTGGAGAAGAAAAGGCAACCCACTCCAGTGTTCTTGCTTGGATAATCCCAGGGAAGGGGGAGCCTAGTGGGCTTCCGTTTATGGGGTTGCATAGAGTTGGACACAACTGACGTGACTTGGCAGCAGCAGCAGCAGACATTTCTTCATAGAAGAAATAGAAGTGATCAGTATACATAAGAAAAGTGGTCAACATCACTAAGTATCAGTGAAATGGAAAGTGCAAGTCAGTCGCTCAGTCGTATCCAACTCTTTACGACCCCATGGATTTTACAATTCATGGAATTCTTCAGGTCAGAATAATGGAATGGCTAGCCTTTCCCTTCTCCAGGGGATTTTCCCAACCCAGTGACTGAAGCCAGCTCTCCTGCATTGCAGGCAGATTGTTTACCAGCTGAGCCACAAGGAAAGCCCAAGAATGCTGGAGTGGGTAACCTATCCCTTCCCCAGTAGATCTTCCTGACCCAGGAATCGAACCAGGGTCTCCTGCACTGCAGGCAGATTCTTTACCCACTGAGCTAACCAAGTGAAAAGATATCACCTTTCAGGATGTGTATTATAAAAATAAAATAACAAGTATTGGCAAGGATGTAGAGAAGTGGAACATTTGTACCCTGTTAGTAGAAATGGAAAATGGTGTAGTCACTATGGAAGTTTAGAAGTCCCTCAACAAATTATTAAGAGAACCATTATAAGATTGAGGAATCACTCTTTTGAGTGTATGTCCAAAGGAGATAAAATGAGAATGTCCAGGAGATATCTACAATCTCACATCCATTGCCACATTGTACACAACAACCAAGATTAAAAAAACTACCCAGTGTCCACAGGCAGATAAATCATTACAGAAAATGTGGTGTATATATATACACTGGAATGTGATTCAGTCTTTATTGATGAAGGAAATCCTGTCATTTGCAGCAATGAATGAAGCATGAGGATGTCAGTAAGAGTGAAATAAGCTAGTCACAGGAAGACAAATATTGCACAATTCTATTTACCTGAGTTATCTAAAGGAAAACTCAGGGAAACAGAGAGTAAAGGGTAGTTCCAAGAGCTGGGAAGAGGTTGATACAGGGAATGTCTGTTCAATGACTATAAAGTTTTAGTTGCAAGATGGAAAAGTTCTAGAGATGTACTGAACAACATGGAATTAACAGGACAGACTGAACATTTCAAAGCTTAAGAGGCAAAACTGTACTGAATTTCCTTCATCTATTCCTAGAGGGTCTTCTTTCTTAGATTCCTCTAGAACTGGGTGTGGCCTGCAGGTACCACCAGGGGCTCCCTGAAGAAGGAAGGAGCCTCCCCAGTACTAGGTGCCTTGGGTGAGGGGGGAAGATTCATTTGGAGGCTCTAATAGGAAAGAGTGTGAATGAGGGAAGTGGCAGAGTGATTAATCATGACCAATCAAAATACCATAAGACCTACTAGGAGACAATATTTACAATGGCACCCCACTCCAATACTCTTGCCTGGGAAATCCCAGTGACAGAGGAGCCTGGTAGGCTACAGTCCATGGGGTGGCGAAGAGGCAGACATAACTGAGCGACTTCACTTTCACTTTTCACCTTCATGCACTGGAGAAGGAAATGGCAACCCACTCCAGTATTCTTGCCTGGAGAATCCCAGGGACGGAGGAGCCTGGTGGGCTGCCGTCTATGGGGTTGCACAGAGTCTGACCCAACTGACGCGACTTAGCAGCAGCAGCAGCAAAGGTGTAATTGACCCAGTAAGGGAGGTTCTGAAACAGTTTTGTTCAAAAGAATCCTGTAGGGCCTCCCTGGTGGCTCAGTATTGTAAAGTAGATAAATAAATAAAACTAAAGAAAAAAAAAAAGAAAAGGTACACATGTTGAAAATAATTTACTGAAAATAAAAACTTTTTTATTAAAGCATAAAAAAAAAAAAAAAAAGAATATACTTGCCAATGTAGGAGATATGGACTGGATCCCTGGACTGGAAAGATTCCACATGTCCCAGAGCAACTAGTCCCATGTGCCACAACTACTGCCTGTGCCCTAGGGCCCAGGAGCCACAACTACTGAGCCCACATGCCAAAAATGAGGAAGTCAGAGAGCCCTAGGACCCATGCTCTGCAACAAAAGCAGCCGCAAAAGTGAGAAGCCTACTCACGACAACTAGGGAGTTGTCCTTGCTTTCCACAAGTAGAGACTAGCCTGCGTAGCAATGAAGGCCCAGTACAGACAATAAAAAAAAATAATAATAAAAGTTAAAAAGAATCTTGAAAATATTTTCATGGAGAGTAATGGGATTTATTTTCCAGGTTAAAGGATGTACGCTTGGCATAAAATCAAAGCATACAATGAATGTGTATATACATCCTCATTCATGGTGCAATGGTGATGGGAATTTTGGGGGTGGAGAGTTGACAGTGATATTTAGGGTGACAAAAATTGGGAAAAACACAACACAAAAAATGCACACACACAAGAAGAATCACACTATTCATTACGATTAGGGACATACCCAGTTCCATGGACACAAACCTACATTATTAACCATAGTACAGTTTCTTCCTGGAACTACAATAATCAGCCACATTATTTTACTTGAAAACTACTTTATATCACCAGGGCCCCCGTATTCATTCCCAGCAGGAATTTGGAATCAGTTTCCCTTTACACTAAAACCAGTGAGAAAGCCCTAACGTTCTCATATACAAAGCTTTATCTCCCCAACTGAATGATTGTAGAATACGTACCACTTGCACATGCTGAAAGGGCCACCTGCAAGTACAGAAGAGAAGACACTATGAGGGTAAGATCACACAGATGCACAGTCTTTGGTTCATTAGGTGATAGTGGAAAGCCTGATGAGGAACAGTGGTGGAGTCCAGGGAACCCAGCAAGATCAGAGCACACATACTCAGGATGCAAGGCAAGACCTTTGCCTGGAGGATGAAACTTCCAAGTCCACTTGGGTTGGAAATTACAGAATTCCTTTCTTAGAGGAAAATATACTATAGGATAGAGAACTCTGTACAGGGTGTAATGGATGCTAACAATTTTAATAACTTGTGGACTGAGGCATCATGAGTTGGTAATAAGACTCTCACTCAACATTATCCCAACCAAGGGAATTGTTTCTATCTAAAATGAACACACTCAAAGATTCATAAGTTTATTCTACTGAAAGAGAAATGAAACAATACTTCTATCTCAGACCAGGATAAAAAGAAAAACTTGCCTTGGAGTCACATGGAATCTCTTCTGTCCTGTCACAAGCTGGGTTGACTATCAGGTCCTTAGTGAAATCTAGAGGGATACAGAGTAGCTGTTAGAAGGGTGGTGAGGCTGCAAAGGAATTAGGAAAAAAGAAAAAACAGTGTTTTTTCCTTTGTGTGAACATGGGGTGGTGTGTATGGATATGGTGGTTAGTAAGCATGGGCTGAACTTTTGTTCATTCATCCTCTTTGGAGGAGGAAGGAAAGCAAAGGAGAGGAGGAAGGAAATGGAAACAGAGCTTTGCCCTCTAGCTAAGAGAAACCTAATAAAAAGGAAATATTCAATCTATAAAAAGAAAAACTCTAAAATGCATGTACTGTTCACTGAAAGAGACCCATGACTCCTGCTCATTTTGAGCTCCTGCTAAATTGCCACAGTCTCTTGATTTTTCCCAGATCACTCTTCCTCCGAGATCCACAGTTGCTGCTACTCTGTTCATCATGTTTCCTATGAGACTTTGTACTTGATTAAAAGTAAACTGTTAGAGGACTGAATTTAATCCTGGGCCATTCTATTAATTCACTAATCACTTGTCTTAAAGAAAATCAAATATACAAGATTTGAAAACACTGAATCCTACCATTTATGCTATGAATAATATCATACTTTTCTGTCAATATTTGTTTATATACACTGTGTACATGTCCACTGACTGAGTCAGTGGCTGTCGATACTCACAGGGGCTATATGTTTAGTGGGACAGTTGATTATAATAAAAAGCACACTTTCTCCACCTCACTGATCTTCCTAGGAAGCTAGAAGGACACAGAGTAGCTGTCAGGACACCAGTGAGGCTGCTCAAGAATCACTCAGCGTTTTTGTTTTTTGTTGTTGTTTTTGATGAGAACATGGGGTGGAGTGTATACATGAGGGAGATTAGCAACTATGGACTGAGTTGCTGTTGAATCATTCTCTTTGTTGGATGAGAGAGAGCAAAGGAGAGAAGCAGGAAAGAAATAAAACACAGTTTTGCATTTTAACTAGTGATAACCTACACAATGGGGATTAAAGAATACTAAACTGCATTCCAGAATTAAGTGACAGAGACCCACAGCGCTCATGCTTCTTTAGAGCTTCTGGTAAACCACACGTGTCTTCTGGATTTCTTCCTAGATCACTGCATCCCCAGGATTCACAGTTACAGCTACTGTACTTAACAAGTCTTGTATGAGAATTAGTTTTTGATTAAAAGCAAACTCTGATTCAAATGTATTCTTTTTAATTGCTGAGTAATACTCCATTGTGTATATGTACCACTGCTTTCTTATCCATTCATCTGCTGATGGATATCTAGGTTGTTTCCATGTCCTGGCTATTATAAACAGTGCTGCGATGAACATTGGGGTACACGTGTCTCTTTCCCTTCTGGTTTCCTCAGTGTGTATGCCCAGCAGTGGGATTGCTGGATCATAAGGCAGTTCTATTTCCAGTTTTTTAAGGAATCTCCACACTGTTCTCCAGAGATGAAACTGGAGCCTATTATACAGAGTGAAGTAAGCCAGAAGGAAAAACACCAATACAGTATACTAACGCATATATATGGAATTTAGAAAGATGGTAACAATAACCCTGTATGCGAGACAGCAAAAGAGACAGTAATGTATAGAACAGTCTTATGGACTCTGTGGGAGAGGGAGAGGGTGGGAAGATTTGGGAGAATGGCATTGAAACATGTAAAATATCATGTATGAAACGAGATGCCAGTCCAGGTTCGATGCACGATACTGGACGCTTGGGGCTAGTGCACTGAGACGACCCAGAGGGATGGTATGGGGAGGGAGGAGGGAGGAGGGTTCAGGATGGGGAACACATGTATACCTGTGGTGGATTCATTTTGATATTTGGCAAAACTAATACAATTATGTAAAGTTTAAAAATTAAATAAAATTAAAAAAAAATAAAAAAGCATACTCTGTTAGAGGACTGTATTCAATCTAACCTATCCAAATAGCTATTGTCAGTCATGTGATATTCTTTCCCAGTCTTCATCTTCCAAACAATATTTGCATGTCCACCGAGTCTGTGGCTGTCCACACACACAGAAGTCATACATTTAGTGGGACAGTTCATTATAGAGAGGAAGCATGGGATCAATGCTGACTATCTCGCACCCAGCTGTGCAGGAAAATTTACATAAACAGTCATGGTCACTAGGCTAACTAACAAGTTCCACTGTGAGATCTATTTGACACCTTCCCTTGAGTGTGTGCTACAGGGTTCAATCAATGTAAGGCTTATTTTAAATTCACCCCGTACAGTGTAATATCTCCCTGAGGATAATCTGCTTTATTGCTTGATTAAGCAAGGACACTAGAACCAACCGATATGGCATACACTGTCTACACAAGGCCACACAACCCTCAGAAACTGTGAGTTGACCAGGAGGATGTGAATTCCGAGGTGCCTTTCCACTAATGACTGTGCCAAAGTTAGCAGTTCATGTAAATTTGGTTGCTCTGGGTTTGGTGACCACTGAGCCCACCTTATAATGGTGGACATGGTCTGGAACTCTGGAGCTGCTAGTACCTCCAGGCATGTACATAGGTGCAGGGACTCCCTTGCTCCATGACTGAGGATCCCATGAGAGTGATAAGTGCAGGTCAGGGGTCCAGAGCAGTCACACTGGGACCACCCCGAGGTTTTCAGTTTGGCTTTTCCACTTAGGAGGTCGAGAGCAAAGGCTATTTTTCTCAGCACCATCTTCATCTGAACAAAATGAATATTAACCAAACTTGAGGAATGGCTGAGTTGAGGAAAAGAATCAGGTAATGTATAATCAGTGTGCAGTGCTGATGAGAACTGTTTAGAAAGTTCACAGTTGACTTGTGCTGTGTAAGAGGGAAACATCTCCTGAAGAAACACACACACACAAAGCACCAAAAACATACCACATGGGCCCACACCTGGGCTCTCAACCCTAATTCAAATAAACTCGCAGCATCTAAATGATGAATGTAGTTGTTTCCAGGTACCATGGAACACAGACATTGCTATTTCCTTGGAGATCAGCCTCTTCTCTGCACCCCAAGCCCTCAACTCTTGTAGGCATCCAGCATCAGGTTGCCTCTCCAACCAGAGCCAGCAAGGGAGCCCCACCTTCATCAACTCTATAGTTCCTCAGAAAAGAAATGATTCCTGAATATTTACCGTGTTCACAGACTGCTCCGTATGCCTGTGATTAGAGAGAAGAAAACAGTGTGAGGGTGTCAGCATCATGTTTTCTCTCCAGTAAGTCATCTGTTATCAGAGTTTTTTCCTCAGAAAACTTAAACTCTTCAACTCAATGGTCCACTCCAAAAAAGAGAGGAGCCCTGTTGAAAAGCCTGACGAACTTCACATATGCACTCTCAGGTATAACTTCACCAATGATTACAGAATTACTTTTCTTGGGGGAAAAATTTCTACTGAGGAAAGTGCCTAGAGTAGTAACTGATGTCTTTTTTTTTTTTTTAATGTCCTTTTGAATCAGGCATGTAATGATAATAGGTTTATCCTCAATATTTCCCCAGCCAAGGAATTGCATACATCAGTGATAATGCACATTATCAAATTACTATAACTGTATTTGACTGAATAAAAAATAAGTGAAGCAACAGTTCCTATGCCAGAGAAAGACAGAGGAGCTTACCTTCAAGGTACTCAGACTCTGTTCCTTAGCCCAGTCCCGGCAAAGTTCCACCACTGGGTCCTCCAGGGGATCTAGAGTGATGGACACATAGTAAACATCAGGACACAGTGAGGCTGCTCACCAATCATTCAGCATTTTTTTTCTGTTTTTGCTGTTTTATTTGCTTTTTTTTTTGATGGGGTCATGGGGTGGAGTGCATGTATGAGGGAGGTTAGTACCTATAGACTGAGCTGCTATTGAATCATCCTCTTTGCTGGATGAAGGAGAGCAAAGGAGAGGAGCAGGAAAGAAATGAAACACAGCTTCTGCATTTAACTACTGATAACCTAACCAATGGGGACAAAAGAAACACTAAAGTGCATGCCAGTTTTCAGTGACAGAGACCCATGTCCCTCCTGCCTGTTTACAGCTTCTAGTAAATCGCCCCTGGCTTTTGCATTTCTTTCTAGATCACTGCCTCCCCAGCATTCACAGTTACAGCTATTGTACTTAACAAGTCTTCTATGAGAATTTCTTCTTGATTAAAAGCAAACTCTGTTAGAGGACTGTATGCAGTCCGACCTGTCCAAAAAGCTATTGTCAGTCATGTGATATTCTTTCCCAGTCCTCATCTTCCAAACAATATTTGCATGTCCACCGAGTCAGTGGCTGTCCACACTCACAGAAGTCATACATTTAGTGGGACAGTTCATTATAGAGAGGAAGCATGGGATGAATGCTGACTATCTTGCACCCAGCTGTGCAGGAAAATTTACATAAACAGTCATGGTCACTAGGCTAACTAACAAGTTCCACTTTGAGATGTATTTGACACCTTCCCTTGAGTGTGTGCTACAGGGTTTAATGAATGTGATGCTTATTTTAATGTGACCTAATACAATGAAGTATCTTCCTGATAATCTTCTTTATTCCTTTTTTAGGCAATGACACTACTACCAAGAGTTATGACCTACATTGTCTACATAAGAGCACATAATTCTCAGAATATGTGATTTGACCAGGAGGATGCAAGTCCCAAGGTTCCTTTCATACTACAGACTCTGCCAAAATTGTCTGTTAATCCATCTTTGGGGCTTCCCTAGTGGCTCAGACAGTAAAGTGTCTGTCTGCAATGCAGGAGACCCAGATTCAATCCCTGGGTTGGGAAGATACTCTGGAAAAGGAAATGGCAGTCCACTCATTTTCTTGCATGGAAAATCTCATGGACCACGGAGCCTGGTAGGCTACTGTCCATGGGGTCACAAAGAGTCTGACACGACTTTGTTGCCCTGGTTTTTGTGACCACTGAAAAGTGAAAGTGAAGGTGGAGTCACTCAGTCATGTCCAACTCTTTGCGACCTCATAGACTATGGCCTACCACGTTCCTCCCTCCATGGGAATTTCCAGGCAAAAGTACTGCAGTGGGTTTCCATTTCCTTCTCCAGAGGATCTTTCCAACCCAGGGATCAAAGCTGGGTCTCCCACATTGTAGGCAGATTCTTTACCATCTGAGCCACCAGGGAAGTGACAACTGAACTCCCCTTATAATAAAGGGCACAATATGGACCTCTGGAGCTGCCAGTAGCTCCCAGCATGGCTCACAGATGGAGAGATCCCCATGTGCCATGACTGAGGATCCCAGGTCTGAGTGTCAAATGAAGGTCAGGTGTCCAGAGCAACCACATTGGGACCACACTTAGATATTCAATTTGGCTTTTCTATTTAGGAGGTCAAGAATTTGGACATTTTGTCCAGCACCATCTTCATCTGAGGAAAATGAACATTAACCAAACTTGAGGAACGGCTGAGCTGAGGAAAGAATCATGTAATGTATAGCCAGTGTGCAGTGGTGATGAGAAGTGTTTAGAAAGTTCACACTTGACTTGTGCTAAGAGGGAAACATCTCTGAGGACATACACACATACATACACTCACACAGAGATTCAAAATCACATCACGTGGGCTCACACATGGAACCCCAACCCTGATTCACACAAGCCCACAACATCTAAATGATGTAGTTGTTTCCAGGGACCATAGAACACAGTCATTGTTCATCCTGGGAGATCAGTCTCTCCTCTGCACCCACACCCCTCAGCCCCTTTAGGGACCCAGGATCAGGGTGCCTCTCCAACTAGAGCCATCAAGAGAGCCCCACATCCTTCTAGACTGTACCTCAGCACAGGGATGATCCCTGAATATTTACCGTGTTCATAGACTACTCCATGTGCCTGCAATTAGAGAGAAGAAAACAGTGTGAGGGTCTCAGCATCATGTATTATCTGCAGTAAGTCTCCTGTCATCTGATATTTATCCTCAGATAACTAAAATTCTTTAAGTCAGTGGCCCCAAAGGAAAACAGGGCAGGCACCCTTTTAAAAGGCTGGGCTTTTTCACCTAAGAGGTCTCAGTTTCAATTTAACCAATAATTACAAAATTACTTTTCAGAGGAGAAAAATTCTCTTCCTAAAAGCACCTACGGTAGTAACTGATGCCGTCTATTTTTAATGTCCTATTGAAACATGTCTGTGTTGATAATAGATTTAACCTCAGTATTTCTGCAGCCAAGGAATTGCATACATCAGTGAGAGTTTACATTGTCAGACTACTATAACTGTATTCAGCTGAATAAAAATAAAGAAGTGATGGAGCAGTCTTTTCCCCGATAGAGAGAGATGAGCTTACCTTCAGCATGCTCAGAGGCTGCTCCTCTGCGCAGGCCTGGGGCAGCTCCTCTACCAGGTCCTCCTGGGGTGCTAAAGGGACAGAGCACAGCTGTCAGGACACAGCTGAGGCTGCTCACCAGTCACTCAGCCTTTGTTATTATTTGACTGGGACGTGTGATGGAGTGCATGCATGAGGGAGGTTAGTAACTATGGATTGAGCTGATGTTGAGTCAAGCTGCTGAAGGAAGGGGAGCAAAGGAGAGGAGCAGGAATGAAATGAAACACAGCTTCTGCAATTTAACTAGAGATAATCTAACCAATGAGGACAAAAGAAACACTAAAATGCATGCCCTCTTTCAATGACAGAGATCCATGACCCGTTTGCCTGTTTACAACTCCTGCTAAATCACCCCTGTCTTCTGGAGTCCTTCCTAGATCACTGCATCCCCAGGATCCACAGTTACAGCCATTTAACTTACCAATGGGCCTTCTATGAGCCTTTATTCTTGATTGAAAGGAAATTCTGTTAGAGGACTGAATTCAACCCTACTATTCCAAATTGCTACTATCAGTCATGTGATATTTTTCCCCAGTCTTCATTTTCCAAACAATATTTGTATGTCCGCTGAGTCAGTGGCTGTCACACTCACGGATGTCAGACAATTTGTGGGACAGTTCATTGTGGATAAGAAGCATGGGTGAAAGATGTCTATGACCCAGCTGTGCAGGAGATTTACAAATAGAGTCATGGTCACTAGGCTAACTATCAAGTATCACTTTGTGATCTATTTGACATCTTCCCTTGAGTGTGTGCTACAGGGTTTATCAATGTAAGGCTTATGATAATGTACAATGAAGTATCTCCCTGGTCATTATCTGCTTTATCCTTGTTTAAGCAATAACAGTAGCACCAACATATTTGGCCTACAGTGTCGGCCACACAACTTTCAGAATTTGTGAGTTGACTGGGAGGATGCAAGTCCTGAGGTGTCTTTCAGAGTGATAACTCTGCCAAAGTTGGTCGTTAGCCCATCTATGTTTGCCCCTGGATTGTGTGACCACTGAGGCTATCTTATAAGGATGGCCATGGTCTGAACCTCTGGAGCTGCTAGTACTTGCAGGCATGGACACAGATGCAGGGACCCCCTTTCTCCATGACAGAGCATCCCATGACTGAGTGATCAGTGCAGGTCAGGGGTGCAGTGCAGACACACTGGGACCATCCCTATGTTTTCAGTTTGGCTTTTCCATTTAGGAGGTCAAGAGCTAAGGCCATTTTTCTCAGCACCATCTTCATCTGAGGAAAATGAACATTAACCAAACTTGAGGAATGGCTAAGCTGAGGAAAGAATCACATAATGTATAGGCAGTGTGTAGTGGTGATGAGAGGTATTCACAAAGTTCACACCTGACTTGTGCTGTGTAAGAGGAAAACATTTCTGAGGAGACACACATACACACACATACACACATACGGAGATTCAAAACCACATCACATGGGCTCACACAAGGCACTACAACCCTGATTCACACAAACCCAAAGCATCTAAATGAT
This sequence comes from Bos javanicus, assembly GCF_032452875.1. NCBI lineage: Eukaryota > Metazoa > Chordata > Mammalia > Artiodactyla > Bovidae > Bos > Bos javanicus. The sequence goes on along the minus strand of NC_083883.1, from coordinate 8,755,456 downwards.
GTAGTGGTTTCCAAGGACCATTGAACACAGTTATTGTTCATCCTGGGAGATCAGTCTCTTCTCTGCAGTCCCACCCCTCTGCCCCTTTAGGGACCCAGGATCAGGGTGCCTCTCCAACCACAACCCGCAAGAGACCCCTGCCTCCATCATGTAGATTGTTTCTCAGCAGAGGGATGATTCCTGAATATTTACCATTTTTGTTGGTTTCTTTCACCTGTAATTAAAGAGAAGAAAACAGTGTGAGGGTGTCAGCATCTTGTGTACTATGCATACAGGGCTTTTGTTCTCTTTTTTGTCCTCAAAAAACCAAATGGGAAAGTGTTGTTGAGTCCATGACCCAAAAACAAAACAGAGAGGATGCCTGTGGGAAAGGTTCATGCTTTCCCTGAAATATCTCTCAAGCCCATTTTGACTAGCAGTTACAAAATTTTATTTCAAGAGGGAAAGCTTTCAGCTGAGACATGTGCTCCCAACCACAGTTTCTAATTAATGTTGTCATTTTAAATAATGTCCTTTTGTATAAGCTTTCTGCTTGAAGACTCAACATTCATCCACTGAATTAAAAACTTTGTATGAGCTGTCTTGAATATTGTGAACCCTTATCTGAACTCAACTGAAAAGTAAAGCCATGAAGTAACGCTTTCACCTCAGATAGATTGGGGCACTTACCGCACCGGTGGGCAGGGCCTCTTCCTCCAAATTTGAGGTGGACAGCTCGTCCTCAGGGAGCTCTAGGAGGACGTAGAGGGGTAGTCAGGACACCTGTGATGCTGATTGGAGAGACCATGCTAATGTGGACATGTGGGAGCAGTGTACGGATGTGGGTGGTCAATAAGTGTGGGTTGAGATCTGTTGGACAACCTTCCCGGTAGGTGGAGGAAGGCTAAAGAGATGAATGTTTAAGAAATGAGACAAAGAGCCTTTAGCTTTCTAGCTAAGGGGAACCTGATCAACTTGAAATTGTTAGTCTGACAAAGGTAAGCACTAAAAATCACTATGTTCCAGTAGTCATGTACAGAGTTGGACCATCAAGGAGGCTGAGTGCCAAAGAATTGATGTTTTATAACAGTGGTGCTGAAGAGACTCTTGATAGCAAGGAGTTCAAATTAGTCAATTCTGAAGGAAATCAACCCTGAATATTAATTGGAAGGACTGATGCTAAAGCTTCAATACTTTGACAACCTGATGTGAAGAGTAGACTCACTGGAAAAGCTTCTGATGCTGGGAAAGATTGTGGGCAGAGGAAAAGGGGGTGGGGGCACAAAGAATGAGATGGTTAGATGGCATCATCAACTCAGTGGACATGAATTTGAACAAACTCTGGGAGATAGTGAAGGGCGGGGAGCCTGGTGTGCTGCTGTCCATGGGCTCACAAACAGTCAGACACGACACAGCAATTGAGCATTGTGATCAAAGTTAACCTCCAATTAAAATAAATAAATTTATATTTAAAAAATATACATTCTATTTATTCTTTTCATAATTTTTAAGAATTAAAAAGTTTCATAGCATTTTCTACTTTTGCATACCTATCAAAATCATCTACATCTAAATCTTTTTCATCAGATCGAGTATAACCTCTGTACTCATGAAGTCATAATCCACCTTCTCTCTTACCTCCTGGCCTTGGTAATTTGTATTTCCAGTTTCCATGTGTTTGCCTATTCTGTGTACCCTAAACCAGTGGAATCATACAATATTTGTCTTTCTGTGCCAGCATTATTTCAATAACCATAATACATTTTTGTATTATTTGGCCCATCCATTTTGTAACATATTTCAATCCTTAATTCATTTTTTTTTTCTTTTTGGTTTTTTCTTTTTTTTTTTTTTACTTTTTTTTAAATTTTATTTTTTGATTCATTTTTATAGATGAATAGTATTCCATTCTGAGTATATGTCATATTTCATTTACCCATTCATCACATGATGGTTGTTGGGTTGCTTCTACCATTTGACTACTAAGAATACCCTATGAACACTAATGTACAGATTTCTGTATGGTTCCATAATGGTGATAAATAATATTGTGCATATTTAACATATCATTGAATATAACAATACAAAGTGTGAATCTTAGGTGAACTATGGACTTTTAATTACTAAAAATTTATTATCTCATGAATTTCAATAAATGTACTACACATATGGTATCTGTGAGTAACATATGATAGTTGAAACTGGAGTGATAGGATATAAGAATTTTCAGTATTTTCTGTACAACTTTTTTGTCAATGTAATCCTGTTCTAAATAAAGTCTAATAATTTAAAGAAATCATGAAACATAGCTTCAGGGAGGAACATATCACAGCTAATGTTAAAAAATTAGCTAATGTCCAAATCATAGCTAGAGATCATCTTCAGTCTTAAACATGAATCAAATGTTGAATTTTAAATGCATGTTTCCTTCCATACTTAAAACAGTACCAATTGACATAGTTTCAATTTGAACACATGAAACAAAAGAAGAACATTGCTTAATATTTCCATTTTTTCTTAAATATGAGACACTGAACATACTACAATATTTATTCATGAGTGAACTTAGAAAATTTCCACAGTACCTTCAACTGGGTCAGTTATAGGGTGCATCCTACTGTGTGGCCAACAATGAACTCTCTTGACCCAGCTGGTCTTTAATGTTCTTGAACTCTGAGGAATGTCTTTTTTGGTCTTCCAGACAAAACATCCTGGGAGAAGCATTATAATGGTGAGAGTAGTTGATGTCTTGCCAGCAGAAGAACACATAGAAACTAATAATAATTGATCCACAGTTCAGTCCTCTGGTCCCCTTCATCACCAGATGCCTAGCAGGGCCTCCTGAATCCAAAGTGGACTTCAGAAGATCTGCAGTTTGATGTGCACTGAAAGCACCCAACAGACTGGCTGTGTTTACAAATATGTCTGTTTAGCTGAGACCTAGAAGCTCAGCAGAGCATGGTGACCACACCTGATGGACTGGATTCAGATCCTATTTAGGAGAAGCAGGTACTTGGAAAGATATTTGGATTTATCTTTGCCTCAGTTTCCTGTACTGAGTTGGAGAAATGTTAATATGGCCTATTTTTAGTATTATGAGGCAAAGAATGATTAAATATAGGTAAAATGTTAGAGAAATGAAGGAGGGATTTACCTGGAAGTCAAGTGGTTAAGAATCCGCCTTGAAATGCAGGGAATAGGTGTTTGATTTCTGGTCAGGGGAGTAAGATCCTACATGCCTCAGAGCAGGTAAGCCCACATGGTGCAACTACTGAGCCCAGGTAGCACAACTAGAGTCAGTGCACTGCAATGAAAGATCTACATGGTGCAACGAAGATCCCATGTACCACAACTAAGACCCAAAGCAGTCAAATGAATAAATAGAAAAGCTTCATAAATGCTCTGTAAGAGTTCAGTCTTGAGTGATGTCAAGAATAAGGTGGACCTTTGGTAGCGGTTGAAAGCAGAGAGGGTATTTTGATGATTCCAAGTAAGTGGGGATGGAAGCTTACTCCACCTTTGTCACAGAAACAAAGCTTTACAGTTTATGGAGAGTATCTATTATCACCTCCTCTGATATCCAGCCTTGTTGGGGAGGATGGGGGGAACAAAGAGGGGGCTGTAACCATATATTACAGTAGAAGGTATTGAAATTTAGAGAGATCAAGTGACTTTCCAAGAGCACACAATGGTGAATGCAACCCCCCCTCTCAAATTCTCCTGGCCCTAGCTTTCTGTGGTTGAGAGCTGGATGCCCTGGAGAAGATGACTCATCCTAAAAAAGAACTCAAATCCTCCTTCCACCATTTGTCTCTATATTTCCATTTCTGATCCAAAAATACAAGTTTCTTCTGAGGCAAAGCTCCTCAGAAGGACCATAGGATTTCAATTCTGTCCATCCTCCAGATTCTTCACATGGGCAACCATGTCACAACAGCCTTTTCAATGTCATCTTGCTGAGTTGACCAGTAGTCTGTTTGGCATCCAAGTTAGCTCAGAGCTCAGAATTTTCTAAACCAAAAGCTACATGATGGCTCTACCAAGAATTAACTTTGCTTCCATTGACCAAGTCTAGATGAGGAGTTAATATGAGTTAACTGGGAAGGTGGTCATCTGTGCTGGGCTTTGGTGTTTTAATTAAGTCTCTGATGCTCAAAGTCTTACAGCTGATCAGAGCACTGATTTGAGCAGCCTGGACAAAGTGCTAGCTAAGAATGGGCAGGACCTTGAGTCTTCCCTCACTGAAATTCTGACTCTATCAACTCATCATACTCTAGACCCTGTAGTGGAAGACAGTAGAGCCCCATATGCTTTTTGAAAGTCATGTCCATATTCATAGACTAGAGACCTCACCCCAAGATTCTCCTTGAGGATCAACACACAGACCTTCTTTCCCTCAGTGACCAAATGTTCATCCTACTAACCTAGCAGCAAGGCCCCGTCTCATCACACTCCCTGACAAAGGCAAACGGTGATCCTGCTCACATCCACCCATGGAAATTCCACCAGTAAATCCCAGGTTTTTTCATTTTTAAAAGTTTCTGGATTTACATTGCTAGTACTTGTAGATTTGGGAAGCTACATTTAGAAGAGTTGAGCTGTAATCCCCTTTTCCTGTAATGTCCATTTTTGGGGAGACATCATGGTTCTCCTGCTTCAGTTCTTTCCATCTATTCTCTGGTAGAGTATGTACAAACCTGACACTAGAAAATTGTACATTTTTCTAAATTTAGGAAGATATTTAAGGCTCCCAGCTAACAGAAGAATCAAAAAGTATAAATTAAGGAATAAGGCAAAAGTATATAATACATTTATATCTCTGTAGATAAACTAGAATGATGGAAAAAAAAAAAAAAAGATGAGGAAAAAACTTCAGTAAAAGTTAACCAGCCCATTTGAAGAAACAGCCTTTAGAGGATCAGTAGGAACCTACCTCCAGAACAACAATTCAAGTTGCCCATTTAAAAAACACTCAAGGTTGAAGATGAACTCTTCTCACTTATGTGAACCTCTCAGCTCACAAAGTGCCAATTGGTATAGAATGCAGAATGTGTATCATCACATTACCATGGAGACGATTCATCACAGAACTTTCAGAGTGAACTGGACTCTGCACAGGATGAGTCCAAAGGCTGTTATATAAAAAGTGTGTTTCTATGGACAAATTTAGCTTTGCAGAATAAACATTTTATTTCAAAACTGAATCCCAGGCTTACAGATTCTGCCCTGATATAGAAAAATAATTTATATGAGAGAAAATTGCCTGTCCCACAAATATAGATATTTGTGAACATCTCAGGGTGAAGAGGGACAAGGCTAACACGTTGAGAATAAAATGCATCATATTCCTGTAGATACATCATCTCCAATTATTTCTAGTATTTCTAAGTCACCAGAAATTTCTAGATGAAGTAATTTAAAATATGTTCCAGTTGATATAAAAGGTAGCATTAATCAAAATTCAATTGTAAAATGTCATATTCTCTCTCTAACCATATGCTTATTAAATTACTTAAACCCTTCTCTCATTTTCTACATAAACCACTTCCTTTCCTCTCTATGCACCCAAATTTACAGACTTACTTACCCCTCAATCTCTGCCAATTCATTTAACACTTTGTCTGTTATTGTGTGTTAACCCTGGCTATTCACTGAACAAGTAACAAAAACCAAATCACTGTGTTTTCAACTGCAGGTTGGGTGTAAGTGTAGTTACTGTTTTTCTAAATGAAGAACTTTAAACAACCCAAAACTCTAGGACTAAGAGTGTTCTGGGTCATAATTTAAAACCTAATCACACCCCATTTTGATGGTCATGAACACTGACTATAGAATGATAAGTGACCAGCTCCCTAAACGTAGAAGTGAAAACTTTAGGAGAAAGATGAAAAGTTGCCCTATTAAAACAAAGTATGTACCCTTACAAGACATGGAATGCTGTACTGTATGTGTGCCCCTGGGTGTTCAATCACGTCTGACTCTTTGTGACCTCCATGGACTATAGACCGCCAGGTTCCTCTGTCCATGGAATTTTCAAGGCAAGAATACTGGAGTAGGTTGCCATTGCCTTTCCAGAGGATCTTTACAACCCAGGGATGGAATTCTTCTCTACTTGTCTCCTGCATTGGCAGATGGATTCTTTACCACTGAGCCATCTGGAAAGCCCAGGTTTAGTACAAATCCTTATCATTGATGGAAAAAAAAAAAAAAAAGTGTGAAAGTGTTAGCCACCCAGGCAGGTCCATCTTTTTGCATCTCAATGACTGTAGCCAGCCAGTCTCTCTGTCCATGGGATTCTCCAGGCAAAAATACTGGGGTGGGTAGCCATTCCCTTCTCCAGGGGATTTTCCCAACCCAGGGATGAAACCTGTGTCTCTTGCACTGAAGGTAGATTCTTTATTGTGTGAGCCACCAGGGAAGCCTTTCATTGCTGACTCACCTCACCTCCAAATATCTGAACTAACAGACTAAATGGGTCCTTGATGAAGTAAAACAATAATTAAGATGTTGTCATATTTTTTTTTCCCAAGGGTTACCCAACTTAGATATGACTGAGGGTAGAAAACAACAGGCTCATTACATTACTCGAAATGAAAAATTTTAGTGCTTCCCAGCTTGATGGAAAATGTATGTGTGTGTGTGTGTATGTATAAATAAGGAAGTTGAGGAACAAAATTTAAAAAAGAATTAAGAAATGTATTTATTTTTTAATAGGACTTTTTAATGTATTCAATTTGTTACAATATTGCTTCAGTTGTTTTTTATGGTTTCAGATTTTTTGCTTCCAGGAATTTGGAAGGCAAAGTCCTAACCACTAGACTGCCAGGCAAGACCCTAGGGAATATATTTCCAAATATATTGGAGGGACATCATTCAAAAGGGAGTTCAGACACCCAGTTTTGGAAGGAAATCAGAATGAAGCAGAGGACTCTCCTTCGAGCTACCACCTGAGAATCTATGGTGAATGAAGAGTAACTGAGTAAATGTAGGTAAAGCTCTTAGAAAAATGCTTGTCAGAGTATCAGCGCTATCTGATCGTTCCATTAATAAATCTGGAAAGAGGACAAAAACTTAACAGTTGTTACTTCCAGAAACTGAATCTAGAAAGCTACAGAAGAGATAAGGAAGGAAACACAGAATTTCATTTATCTTCCTTTGTAGCCTGTGAATTTTCCACAAGTTTTTTCCACAAATTTTTTCCTTGTCACTTTTAATATAAAATGTTTTTTATAAACTAACCCTCAATGTCATGGCATGAGACACCTTCTTTGTTTTGCTCATGGTCCCAAGGTGAGGAATTCAGAGAGGGCACAGTGGGGATGGCTCTTTCTGCTCTAGATGTTAGGGTCTCAGGAAAGGAGACTTACCAGTTAAGGTTGACACTAACACTAGGAGCTGGACTCCTGTGGAAGTGACGTCACTGCCACATCAGCAGCTGAAGCTGGGTTTGCCGGAGGAGCTTCAGAAAGCCTCCCCGCGAGGCCTGGGCTTCATCCCAGCAGGCAGGACTGCAGAGCTCATTCTTGGTGGTGGAGGGCTCTGTCAGGAGATTGACCTGAGTGGCTCATGGCCTTTTCAGGCTTAACTGTGGACATTACACAGTGTTATTTCCAGGACATCTGTCAGTGATAAGTAAGCCCTCATCACCCTGTATCAACTATTGTTAAAGGAAAGGGCCAAGACCCACAAGAAATTAGACAGGTGTTAAGATTTATACTTGTATTTATCAGTTTAAAAATACTCAATAGCAGCACATGGAAAGGTGCTCAGCATCACTAATCATCAGAGAAATGCAGATTTAAAAAGAAAAAACAAAACACAGTGAGGTATGCAAATAACAAATTTTGGTGAGGATATGGAGAAAAGGGAACCCTCCCACATTGTTGGTGGAAATGTAATTTGCAACAGGCACTACAGAAAACAGTATAAATGTTCCTCAAAAAACTAAAAATAGAGCTACCATATGATCCAGCAGTTCCACTCCTGAGTATATACCTAAAAAAAAAAAAACTCTATTTCAAAAAACACATGGACCCCACTGTTCATAGCAGCATTATTTACAGTTGCCAAGATATGAAAGTAACCTAAGTATCCATCAGCCAATGAATGGATAAAGAATATGTTATGTGTGTGTGTGTATGTATGTATGTGTGTGTGTGTGGAGAGTGGATTTGGAGGGTATTATGCTCAGTGAAATAAATCAGAAAAAGACAAATACTGAATGATATCACTTATATGCGGAATCTCAGTAACACAACAAACTAGTGAATGTAACAAAAAAGAAGCAGACTCACAGATATAGAGAACAAACTAGTGGTTACCAGTGGGAAGAGGGAAGGGTGGGGAAGAATAATGATGGGGAATTAAGAGATAAAGATACCATGCATGAAATAAATAAGCTACAAATATACATTTTACTACATGGGGAATGTAGCCAGTATTATATAATAACTGTAAGTGGGGTAAAACCTCTAAAACTTATGAATCACTATGTTGCACACTGACCACAGCCTTATCTAACTCAATGAAACAATGAGCCATGCTGTGTAGGGCCACCCAAGATGGATGGGTCATGGTGGAGAGTTCTGGGAAAATGTGGTCCACTGGAGAAGACAATAGAAAGCCACTTCAGTATTCTTGCCTTGAGAACCCCATGAACAGTATGAAAAGGCAAAAAGATGTGACACTGAAAGAACTCCCCAGGTTGGTAGGTGCCCAAAATCCTACTGGAGAAGAGTGGAAAAATAACACCAGAAAGAAAGAAGAGATAGATGGAGCCACAGCAAAAACAATGCCCAGTTGTGGATGTGACAGGTGATGGAAGTAAAATCTGATACTGTAAAGAACAATATTGCTTAGGAAACTAGAATGTTAGGTCCATGAATCAAGGTAAATTGGAAGTGGTCAAACAGGAGATGGCAAGAGTGAACATTGCCATTTTAGAAATCAGTGAACTAAAATGAATTGGAATTGGTGAAATTAACTCAGATGAGTATTATATCTACTATTGTGGCAAGAATCCCTTAGAAAAAAATGGAGTAGCCATCATAGTCAACGAAAGAGCTTGAAATGCAGTACTTAGGTGCAATCTCAAAAACAACAGAATGATCTCTATTCATTTCCAAGGCAAATCATCCAATATCACAGTAATCCAAGTCTATACCCCAACCACTAATGCCACAAAAGATGAAGTTGAAACGCTCTATGAAGACCAACAAGACCTTATAGAACTAACACCCCAAAAAGGTGTCCTTTTCATTATAGGGGACTGGAATAAAAAAGTAGGGATCTAGAGTATTAGGAAAATTTAGCCTTAGAGTACAAAATGAAACAGGGAAAAGGCTAACAGAGTTTTGCCAAGAGAATACACTGGTCATGGCAAACACCCTCTCTCAACAACACAAGAGAAAACTCCACACATGGACATCACCAGATGATCAATACCGAAATCAGATTGATAATATTCTTTGTAGCCAAAGATGGAGAAGCTGTGTACAGTTAACAAAAACAAGACCCAGATCTGATTGAGTGGTCCATCTCTGGACCTTCCTGACAATTCCGAATCCATAAAGTTCTCTTTAAAATTTTTAAGGCATTTTACTTAAGTTTGGCACCAAAACTGAAATGCAGGAAATTTGACCTGACTGAATAAAGTACATTTATACTTTTTTTTTTTTTTTTTTACTCTCCTCAGACTTTGTCTCTACATTCTAATGTGTAGTGGTGTCTCATTGTAGATTTAATTTGTATTTCCTAACAATGAACTGTACTGAATACATTTCTGTGTGCTTACATATCTTCTTTGGAGAAATGTTTACTCAAATATTTTGCCATTTCTAAGTGTGCCTTATTTTTAATTTCTAAGATTTCACTATATATTCTGGATATCAGTCTGCTATTAGACAAATGATTTGCAAATATGTTCTTCCTGTCAGTGGGCTTGTCTTTTTTTCTTTTTTAATGTACCCTAGACACAAATGTAAGAGATAAAATTATTTTTAAGAGGATAAAACATAGGATAAAATCTTTATGAGTTTGAACTATGAATAGAGTTCATAGATATGATACCAAAAAGAATAAGTAATGAAACAAAATTTGGTAAATTGGACATTAAAATTAGTTTTTCATTTCAACAGACATTGTGATAGAAATATTTTAAAACTGGATCATGTTGATGCTTAATCAACTCAATAATACACTAAAATTATTGAAGTGTATATTTATAGTGGGTGAATAGATGATACATAAATTATACATAAATGTAACTGATAATAAGCAACCACAATCAGATGAGTGTGTGTGTATATTCTGAGTCACTTAGTCATGTTCAACTCTTTGTGAGCCCATGGACTATAGCCCAACAGATTCCTCTCTCCATGGGATTCTCTGTACAAGAATACTAGAATGGGTTGCCATTTCCTACTCCACATGACCTTCCTGACCCAGGGATTGAACCCATGTTCCTGCATTGGTAGGAGAATTTCTTACCACTCTACCACCTGGGAAGCCCTCATCAGATCAGTAGTTGCCCAGAAAAATAAAGTGAAGGATCTCAATGAAACTAATGGCTAGTGAACAAACTAATGATATAGACAAATCTTACACAAGACACTCAGGAGAACCTGGTTTAAAAAGAAAAAAAAACTGGGAACAAAGAGGGCTATAATGAAGGATGGGTTTGCTTTTATTATATGAGAGTGATGTAAGTCACTTTTCCGGTGAACTTGGAAATATTGATGGAATTGTTGATTTCTCCTAAAACACAAATTGGTAAATTGATTCAGACAAGAGTCCACTTTAACACGGGGTCATTGGCTACCACATGGTCTAGGAGCTGGTCACACAGGTGATGGAGGAGAGTAATGGTCCTGAGGCACAGCTAGTAAGGCAGAGAGAGGCATTATGAAAGTGAAGACAGCTGGAGAAGAAAAAGAGGGATGAGGGTGCAGACTGGGCAGGCAGATGAAAGGCAAGCGCCTGTGGCAGGAGGTGGTTGGAGGTCAAGGCCCTTCCTCACTGAAGAGTGCACAGGCAGGTCCCAGCCCCCTCAGTGACAAACGCCCTGCTGAGTGGACAAGGCAATGGCTAGCCTCTCTGAGGTGCCAATGGCCCCACATGTCAACACTGAATCTTCCCACTCCTATGGGCTCTGTGACTTCACTTCTAAGAGTGTTTCCTGTATATACCTTGGCCCAGGAGATATAAATCTAGTTTATTTGCACCATTTTCTTAAAGGGAAATGTTGGAAAAGATCCTAAATGTCTCTCAATAAGGACCTCCATGTGGAAATCCATGAACATATCAGGATTCCCTGGAGAGAAGGATGGGGAAGTCATCCAACATGTCTTTCTAAGTGAACAGACTAAGTTTTGGGAGAAATTTTTTCAAGTTCTTTGAAACTGCATATTAAATGAGTACAGTGAGCACAGAACTTGGATGTAGTAAGGGCAGAGCATATGCTGCTGAAACTGCTGGGTTTTAAAGGAAGTTTTTTGGTCGTCTAGAACAAAAAATTCAAGTGACACATACTACGTAAAAATTTTAATTTCATCAACCTTTTTGTAATAATTTGTGCAAGGAAAAAAATAGAGTACTATATTTATAAAAAGAGCAGTGAGCAAAGAGCTTTTATATTCAGGAAAAGTAAAATCCACATCCAAAGACATGAAAAGTCTTCAGAAAATAAAATACCTAGGAAGACACTGGCCTAAGGACATGTAGTAAGGTCCAATTTGCAGTCATTTTTCAGTTAAGACTTAGGGTTGAAAAGATACACGCACTCCAGTGCTCACTGAAGCACTATTTATAACAGCCAGGACGTGGAGCACCAACACATCTTATATGTAATATTTAGGAATAAGGAAAGTAGTGGCAATTAAATGTACTAATTAAATATATGGCATTAAATGCTAATCTTAATTAATTAAATACATACCAATTAAAATGTAATGGATGAAGTCTACCTCACTATTACTGAAGGCCTAAAACTACTCTTGAGGTATTGGTGTTTTTAATTTTTTAATTTCCTTTTTCTACTATCTTTTTCTTTCTTATTCTCAGCCATCATTTTAATTTTTCATGATTGTTTAATTTTGTGGAAGTTTGTTGTTAGCCTTGACTGTGTTGGAGAGAGTGGTTTTACTAACTAGACTTGGAAGACCAATGCAGTACCCCTGGAAGTCGCAGATCCATGTCTTTACAATCATAATGTGGCAGGATCCACCACTCCACTCAAAATAATAACCCACACCACTGCCAGCTATTTTCAGAGCCATGAAACACATAGCATGTAAACTATCTAGCTTGTAGCTCAATGCCCAGATCCATCTAAATCCTTCTACATACATACTCAGATGAAATTTAAGGGTGATGTGTTTTTCTAATTAATGCTCTAAATTTTATGTAAGTGATTTATTTATGCTTTTAATCCAGTTACTGCTTAATTAAAACTACAGGATTAGGTGGGTCTAGTGTTTATAGATTGCTATATTCTACAACTATAAAATGTAAAAGATCACTTAAAGAGTGATTTTTAAAAAACCATGCTGTGTGTGCATGCTCAGTCGTGTCTGACTCTTTGCCAACCCCATGGACTGTAACCTTCCAGGCTCCTCTACCCATGGATTTTTCCAGGCAAGAATACTAAAGTGAGTTGTTGTTTCTTACTCCAGGGGATCTTCTCAACCCAGGGATCAAACTCAAGACTCTTATATTTCCTACATTGGCAGGCGGATTATTTACTACTGCACCACCTAGGCACCCCTTTAAAATGCATCAGAGCCTTTTTATCATGCTTGGGCTGAGAACTTGAAATCCCAAACTAGTCATTTTATATCTGTAGGAGATTCCATGTCGACAAAAGTAACCAATTTTTTTAGTGGCCAATCTTTTACTTTTGTTGTTGTTGTTGCTATTCAGTTCTGTTTTGGTAAAATCTAGTTACCCTTCCAGGCTTCCCAGGTGGCTCCTGTAATGAAGGAGACTCAGGTTCAATCCCTGGGTCAGGAAGATCCCCTGGAGAAGGAAATCACTACCCACTCCAGATTCTTGCCTGGAGTCTCATGGGAAGTCCCATGGACAGAGGAGCCTGGCGGGCTTCACAGTCCATAGTGTCGCAAAGAGTGGAACATGACAGAGCCTCTGAGCACAGGACAGTTAGCCTCTCTAAGCCATGCCTTCAAAGAACACTTTCTTCAAGCACATATGATAATTTAAGAAGTCACTTGGGATACGATGCCTTGGAAAGACAGCATACTTTGTTCACTTAGGATGTAATAATTTCCAGTAAACAATTCTCATTTTCCATTTTTTATTTTCCAGTTCTTAGAAACACTCAGTGCTCTATTTTGCTTCATTCATAATTTTTTTAAAGAAACCAAAAACTATTTTAGATACTTCAAGCAAAAATAAATTAAATATAGAGAAATGGTGCTTGCAAAGCCTATAGACATCTTGGATGAGTTAAAGTCACTAGATTTTTATTTCTTTTTTTTTTTTTTTTCAGTTGTGATCTATATAGTCAGAAATTTCCTCTTATTACACATGTCATAAAATGGTTAGAAATCCCTGCTGATTATGGAGACATCCCTGAATATTTCTGAGGTTAAGTAGATTAACTTGAAGCCCCTATAATGTGTGGTTATAGAGAAAACACAGAAGGGTAAGAAATAATTATATCAAAATAAAAGGAAAATGAAAAGAAATGGGAAAAAAAAATCAACATGGACTCACAGTTTTCCACCTCAGGATTATGATATAGAGTGACATGGAAAATATGACAGAGATTGTTGTCCTTTTATTCAGAGTTTTATAAATATGTTCCAAATGATACAATGTGATAGATACACTACTGAACTCTGGGAATAGCAACATTCTCCTTCTGTTCCCAAATCTTAGGGTCTAGAGAAGGCGATGGCACCCCACTCCAGTACTCTTGCCTGGAGAATTCCATGGATGGAGGAGCCTGGTGGGCTGAACTCCATGGGGTCGTGAAGAGTCGGACACGACTGAGCGACTTCACTTTCACTTTTCACTTTCATGCACTGAAGAAGGAAATGGCAAACCACTTCAGTGTTCTTGCCTGGAGAATCCCAGGGACAGTGGAGCCTGGTGGGCTGCCGTCTATGGGGTCACACAGAGTTGGACACGACTGAAGCGACTTAGCAGCAGCAGCAGCAGAGAGTAATACAGAGGTACAACCTAATGCCTTATCTTCATTGGTGATGAAGATATGGGACAAAAATATTTAACTTTAAATTTAAAACCATCAAATAGATATGTTTCAGTTTTTGTGTTTTTCTCTTGTGTAATTCTATATTCTAAGGATTGACTGATTTCTAGGAAAGCTGGGTACATGGATGGATCAATGTTTTCAGGATTATCACTTGGTCTCCATGTTTTCATTCTGTTTCATTCTATAACATATAATATTATATGTATTATATTATATATCATATTATATTATTTCATAATATATACTTTATATTATATATTATATATAAGTATTATCACATATATGATAATTATAATTTCACGGCTGCAGTCACCATCTGCAGTGATTTTGGAGCCCCAAAAAATAGTCTGATGTCGTTTCCACTGTTTCCCCATCTATTTCCCATGAACTGATGGGACCAGATGTCATGATCTTTGTTTTCTGAATGTTGAGCTTTAAGCCAACTTTTCACTCTCCACTTTCACTTTCCTCAAGAGGCTTTTTAGTTCCTCTTCACTTTCTGCCATAAGGGTGATGTCATTTGCATAGCTGAGGTTATTGATATTTCTTCTGGAAATCTTGAGTCCAGCTTGTGCTTCTTCCAGCCCAGCATTTCTCATGATGTACTCTGCATATAAGTTAAATAAGCAGGGTAACAATATACAGCCTTGACATACTCCTTTTCCTATTTGGAACCAGTCTATTGTTCCATGTCCAGTTTTAACTGTTGATTCCTGACCTGCATATGTGTTTCAAGAGGCAGATCAAGTGTCTGGTATTCCCATCTCTTTCAGAATTTTCCACAGTTTATTGTGATCCACACAGTCAAAGGCTTTGGCATAGTCAATAAAACAGAAATCGATGTTTTTCTGGAACTCTCTTGCTTTTTTGATGATCCAGCGGATGTTGGCAATTTGATCTCTGGTTCCTCTGCCTTTTCTCAAACCAGCTTGAACATCTGGAAGTTCCTGGTTCCCGTATTGCTGAAGCCTGGCTTGGAGAATTTTGAGCATTACTTCACTAGCGTGTTAAAGTGAAAGTGAAGTCGTTCAGTTGTGTCTGACTCTTTGCTACCCCATGGGCTTTAGCCTATCAGGCTCCCCTGTCCATTTTCCAGGCAACAATCCTGGAGTGGATTGCCATTTCCTTCTCCAGGGGATCTTCCCAACACAGCAATCGAACCTGGGTCTCCTGCATTGTAGACAGACGCTTACTAGCGTGTGAGATGAGTGCAATTGTGCGGTAATTTGAGCATTCTTTGGCATTGCCTTTCTTTGGGATTGGAATGAAAACTGACCTTTTCCAGTCCTGTGGCCACTGCTGAGTTTTCCAAATTTGCTGGCATATTGAGTGCAGCACTTTCACAGCATCATCTTTCAGGATTTGAAAAAGCTCACCTGGAATTCCATCACCTCCACTAGCTTTGCTTGTAATGATGCTTTCTAAGGCCCACTTGATCACATTCTAGGATGTCTGGCTCTAGGCGAGTGGTCACACCATTTTGATTATCTTGGTCGTGAAGCTCTTTTTTGTACAGGTCTTCTGTGTATTCTTGCAACCTCTTCTTAATATCTTCTGCTTCTGTTAGGTCCATACCATTTCTGTCCTTTATTGAGCCTACCTTTGCATGAAATATTCCCTTTGTATCTCTAATTTTGTTGAAGTGATCTCTCTTCTTTCCCATTCTGTTGTTTTCCTCTGTTTCTTTGCATTGATTGCTGAGGAAGTCTTTCTTATCTCTTCTTGCTGTTCTTTGGAACTGCATTCAGATGCTTATATCTTTCCTTTTCTCCTTTGTTTTTCACTTCTCTTCTTTTCACAGATATTTGTAAGGCCTCCTCAGACAGCTATTTTGCTTTTTTGCATTTCTTTTCCGTGGGGATGGTCTTGATCCCTGTCTCCTATACAATGTCATGAACCTCTGTCCATAGTTCATCAGGTACTCTATCTATCAGATCTAGTCCCTTAAATCTATTTCTCACTTCCACTGTATAATCATAAGGGATTTGATTTAGGTCATACTTAATGCTCTCGTGGTTTTCCCTGCTTTCTTCAATTTCAGTCTGAATTTGGCAATAAGGAGTTCATGATCTGAGCCACAGTCATCTCCTGGTCTTGTTATATTTTATAGATTATATATTAATATTAATATAATACCACACATTATAATATATAATATTATTATAATTATGTATATTGTAGATTACATTATTGTATACTATTTAATTATATTATAATTTATTAATATATTATATAATAAATAAAATATTATATCATATTAAATATAGCTGTAAACTCAAGCCAGTAGCCTCATCTCATGTTCAAATATAGACAGATTTATATGTTTCAAAACTGGAGGAAAACAAGACTGAACTGGGTTGATTAAGAAATATATATAATTAACACATGAATGTGACAGTTGCTCACTTGTGTCTGACTCTTGGGACCATGGACTGTATAGTCCGTGGAATTCTCCAATCCAGAATACTGGAGTGGGTAGTCGTTCCCTTCTCCAGGGGATCTTCCCAACCCAGGGATCGAACCCAGGTCTCCCACACTGCAGATGAGTTATTTACCATCTGAGCCACAAGAAAAATGAGGAAGAAGAGTATTAATATGTAACCAGTTTAGGTGATTTAATAAACTCTCTACATAATTTTACTTAGACATATTCAGTGCTTTATAAACTGAATGTGTATTTATATCATGAATGAGAGCTAACTTCACTTTGGCTTCAAGCCTTATTACCATTATGAATTCAACAGAGAAAGGAGGTTCTAGTTAACTAAAATGATTTATTTTTTAATTTTTATTTTTATAGGATTTATGAAGTAGGAAAAATATGTTGTCATTTTTTGTGTGCAGAAACATTCATAAAACAAACTTCTTGAGGACTTTCCTGGTGGTCCACTGGTTAAGACTCCACACTTCCAATTAAGAGGGCATGGGTTCCATCCTGGTCTGGGAACTAAGATTGCACATGCTTCATGGCAAAGAAAAGAAAAGAAATAGTATTGTGATTTAAGTTAGTTTAAAAGGAGATAACTGGAGAGGGAAATGGGAACCCACTCCAATGTTCTTGCCTAGAGAAGCCTGTGAACAGAGGCACATGGTAGGCTGCAGTCCATGGAGTAGCAGTCAGATATCACTGAGCAACTATGCATGCACTCATCTTTACCTAAGTAATATATTTAAAATATAGTGTGTGAATTTATTGTGACTATTATTTTTAATGTGTTTTCTTTAAGGGGAAATCATGCTATTTTTTGTTTTGTTTTTATTTTTTATTGGAGTATAATTGATTTATGATGCTGCATTAGTTTCTGCTGTACAAGGAAGTGAATCAGGTATATGTATACATATATCCCCTCCCTGTGAGACCTCCCTCCCACCCCTACCATCCTACTTCTCTAGGTCATGACAGAACCAAAATGAGTTCCCTGTGCTTCTTTATATCATGTTGCCACTAGCTGGCTGTTTTACATGTGGTAGTGTGTGTGTGTGTGTATGTATATATACAGTTTGTCCCACCCTCCCTTACACGTACCACTGTATCCACATGTCCATTTCCTATGTCCGTGTCTTTATTTCTGCCCTGTAAATTGAATCATCTGTACCATTTTTCTAGATTTCATATATATTGATTAATATATAATATTCATCTTTCTCTTTCTGAGTTACTTCACTCTATGACAGATTCTAGGTCTCCCCACATCTATTTCCTTTCTTTTTATGGCTGAATATTCTAATATTCCATTGTATACATGTACTACTCTTCTTTACCCATTCAGCTGTCAGTGGGCATTTAGACTGCTTCTGTGTTTTGCCTATTGTAAATAGTGTTGCTACAAACATTGCGGTACATATATCTTTTCATATTGGCGTTTTTCTCCAGATACATAGGCAGGAGTAGAACTGCTGAATCATATAATAATTTGGGGTTTCCCTAGTAGCTCAGATGGTAAAGAATTTGCAATGTAGGAGATCTGGGTTTGATTCCTTGGTCGGGAAGAGCCCCTGGAGAAGAGGATCACTATCCACTCCAGATTTCTTGCCTGGAGAATCCCATGGACAGAGGAGCCTGGCAGGCTGCAGTCTATATTCACAAAAAGTCATACATATGGCAAAGGATCCCTTAGAAGAAATGGAGTAGCCCTAATAGTCAAAAAAGAATCTGAAATGCATTACTTGGGTACAATTTCAAAAGTGACAGAATGATCTCTGTTTATTTCCGAGGCAAACCATTCACTATCACAATAATCCAAGTTTATGTCCCAACCACTAATGCTGAAACAGATGAAGTTGAATGGTTCTATGAAGACCTACAAGATGTTCTAGGATTAACACCAACAAAAGATGAGCTTTTCACCATAGGGGCTTGGAATGCAGAAGAAGGAAATAAAGAGATACCTGGAGTAACAGGCAAGTTTGGCCTTGGAGTACAAAATGAAGCAGGACAAAGGCTAAGAGAGTTTTGCCAAGAGAACACACTGGTCATAGCAAACATCTTCTTCCAACAGTACAAGAGATAACTCTACACATGGACATCACCAGATGGTCAAAACCAAAATCAGATTGATTATACTCTTTGCAGTGGAACACAGAGTTCTATACAGTCAGCAAAAATAAGACTGGGATCTGACTGTGGATCAGATCATGAACTCCTTATTGCAAAATTCAGACTTAAATAGAAGAAAGTGGGGAAACCCACTAAACCATTCAGGTATGGCCTAAATCAAATCCCTTATGATTATATAGTAGAAGTGACAAATTGATTAAAGAGATTAGATCTGATAGACAGAGTGCCTAAATAGCTATGGATTGAGGTTCATAACACTGTACAGGAGGTGATAATCAAAACCATCCCCAAAAGAAAGAAACTCAACAAGACAAATTGTTATCTGCTGCTGCTGCTAAATCACTTCAGTCATTTCTGACTCTGTGTGACCCCATGGATAGCAGCCCAGAGGGCTCCTCCATCCCTGGGATTCTCTAGGCAAGAATACTGGAGTGGGTTGCCATTTCCTTCTCCAATGCATACATGCATCCTAAGGCGCTTCAGTCATCTCTGACTCTATGAGACCCTATGGACAGCAGCTCACCAGGTTCCTCTGTCCACAGGATCCTCTAGGCAAGAATACTGGAGTGGGTTGCCATTTTCTTCTCCATGATTATCTGAGGAGGCCTAAAAAATAGCTGAGAAATGAAGAGAAGAAAAAGGCAAAGGAGAAAAGGAAAGATATATCCACCTGAATACAGAGTTTCAAAGAATAGGAAGGAGAGACAAGAAAACATTCCTGAGTCAAAAATTGCTGAGTGAACAAAGAAATAGAAGAAAACAATAGAATGGGAAACACTAGAGATCTCTTATCAAAAATTAGAAATACCAAGGGAATGTCTAATGAAAAAATCGACACAACAAAGGACAGAAATGGTATGGACCTAACAGAAGCAAAGGATATTAAGAAGAGGTGGCAAGGATACACAGAAGAACTATACAAAAATGATCTTAATGGCCTGCATAGCCACGGTGTGATCACTTGCCTAGAGCCAGACATCCTGGAATGCAAAGTTGAGGAAGCATCATTACGAATAAAACTATTTGAGGTAGTGGAATACCAACTGAGCTTTGTCAAAACCTAAAAGATGATGCTGTGAATGTGCTGCACTCAATATGCCAGCAAATTTAGAAAACTCGGCAGTGGCCACAGGACTTAAAAATATCTGTCTTCATTCCTATCTCAAAAAATGGCAATGCCAAAGAATGTTAAAGTGAAAGAAAAGTGAACTTGCTCAGTTGTGTCTGCCTCTTTGCAACACCATGGAGTGTAGCCTACCAGGCTCCTCCATCCATGGGATTTTTCCAGACAAGAATACTGGAGTGGGTTGCCATTTCCTTGTCAGGAGACCTTCCTGACCCAGGGATGAACCCGGGTCTCCTGCATTGTAGGCAAAGGCTTTACCATCTGAGCCACCAATTAAAACTACCGCACAATTGCACTCATTTCACATGTTAGCAAGGTAATGCTCAAAGTCCTTCAAGCTAGGATTCAACAGTATGTGATCTGAGAACTTGAAGATGTATAAGCTGGATGTAGAAAAGGCAGAGGAACCAGAAACCAAAATGTCAAAATCTACTGTATCATAGAAAAAACAAGAGAATTCCAGGAAGACATCTACTTCTGCTTCATTGGCTATGCTAAAGCCTTTGATTCTGTGGATCACAATAAACTGTGGAAAATTCTTCAAGGGATGGGAATACCAGACTACCTAACATGCCTCCTGAGAAATCTGTGTGCAGGTCAAGAAGCAACAGTTGGAACTACACATGAAACAATTGACTGGTTCCAAATTGGGAGAGGAGTACGTCAAAGCTGTATATTGTTACCCTGCTTACTTAAATTCTATGCAGAGTACATCATGGGAAATGCTGGGCTCGATGAAGCACAAGCTGGCACCAAGATTGCCAGGAGAAATATCAATAACCCCAGATATGCGATGGGAATACGAGTTCTTGTCCATGGAACCAATGAATGGAATCTACAAACACACAAACACTCATGGAGCAAGTAAACAGGCTTTATTAAAGAGGAGGAAATTACAAAGCTCTCAGCATAGACACTGAGAGGGGTAAAGAGTCCCCCCAAGGTGGAACTTACAGCAGTTTTTATATCCTTGATTAAATCACATTATTTCTAACCAATCAATTTAAAGGTCAAGATACTTAACCTCTTTATGGCTTCTCTTTATCCTTTGGACTGGTTCCAAATTGGGAAAGAGTATGTCAAGGCAGTATATTGTCATCCTGCTTATTTAAGTTTTATACAGAGTACATCATGTGAAATGCCAGGATGGATGAAGCACAAGCTGGAATCAAGATTACTGGGAGAAATATCAATAACCTCACAGATGCAGCTGACATGGCTCTTATGGCAGAAAGCAAGGAACTAAAGATCCTCTTGATGAAAATGAAAGGGGATAGTGAAAAATTTAACTTAAAAGTCAACTTTATTTTTCAATATCCCCTTTCATTTTCATCAAGAGGATCTTTAGTTCTTGGAATTCTCTCGTTTTTTTCTATGATACAGCAGATTTTGACATTTTGGTCTCTGATTCCTCTGCCTTTTCTACATCCGGCTTATGCATCTGCAAGTTCTCAGATCACATGGCATCCAGATCATGGCATCCAGTCCCATCACATAATGGTAAATATATGGGGAAACAGTGGAAAGTGAGAGACGTTATTTTCTTGGGCTCCAAAATCATTGCAGATGTTGATTGCAGCCATGAAATTAAAAGGTGCTTATTTCTTGGAAGAAAAGCTATGACGAACCTTGATAGCATATTAAAAAGCAGAGACATTACTTTGCCAACAAAGGTCCATCTTCTCAAGCAATGCTTTTTCCAGTAGTCATCTATGGATGTGAGAGTTGGACCATAAAGAAATCTGACCACTGAAGAATTGATGCCTTTGAACTGCGGTGTTGGAGAAGACTCTCGAGAGGTCCTTGCACTGCAAGATCAAACCTGTCCATCCTAAAGGAGATCAGTCCTGAATATTCACTGGAAGGATTGATGCTGAAGCTCTAATATTTGGCCAACTGATGCAAAGAAGTAACTCACTGGATGCTGGAAGGATTGAAGACAGGAGGAGAAGGGTAGGACAGAGGATGAGATCACACTCATCTCAGGATGGCATCACTGACTCAGTGGACATGAGTTTTAGCAAGCTCTGGGAGTTGGTGATGGATAAGAAAGCTTGGCATGCTGCAGTCCATGGGGTCACAAAGAGTCAGACATGACTGAGCTACTGAACTGAAGAAAACAAATAAGCAAAGTACAAAGAAATGAGCAAACTCAAACAGAAAACAGATTGGTGATTGCCAGAGGAGGGGTCTGGGGGCAGGGGAAATAGAACAAGGTATACAAAAGGTACTAATTTACAGCTATATGGCAATTAATTCTAGCAATATAATGCACAGTAGATGACTACAGTTAATAAAGTACTTTATATCTGAAATTCTAAAAGAGTAAAATTTAAAATTTATGTGACACAAAAAATGTGTAACTAGTGAGGTGTTACATGTTAATCAAAATTATTGAAGTAATCATTTGCAATATATACATATAACAAATCAGTATCTGTATATCATAAACTAATACAATGCTATATGTCAATTATATATCAATAAAATTGGAAGCTAAAGGCAAAGGATAAAAGGAAAGATATAGACATCTGAATGCAGAGTTCCAAAGAATAAGGAGAGATAAAGAAGCCTTCCTAAGTGACCAATGCAAAGAAACAGAGGAAAGCAATAGAATGGGAAAGACTAGAGATCTCTTCAAGAAAATTAGAGATACCAAGGGAATATTTGGTGCAAAGATTTGCACAATAAAGGACAGAAAAGTTACGGACTGAACAAAAGCAGAAGATATTAAGAAGAGGTGGCAAGAATACACAGAAGAACTTTACAAAAAAGATCTTCATGACCTAGATAATCACGATGGTGTGATCACTCACCTGGAGCCAGACATTCTGGAATGTGAAGT
The DNA here is from genome assembly GCF_032452875.1 of Bos javanicus. Classification (NCBI taxonomy): domain Eukaryota; kingdom Metazoa; phylum Chordata; class Mammalia; order Artiodactyla; family Bovidae; genus Bos; species Bos javanicus. Next base: position 8,732,715 of record NC_083883.1, on the reverse strand, counting down.
CAAGTGGGCCTTAGGAAGCATCACGATGAACAAAGCTAGTGAAGGTGATGGAATTCCATTTGAGCTATTTCAAATCCTGAAAGATGATGCTGTGAAAGTGCTGCACTCAATATGCCAGCAAATTTGGAAAACTCAGCAGTGGCCACAGGATTGGAAAAGGTCAGTTTTCATTCCAATCCCAAAGAAAGGCAATGCCATTTCTTCCACACAGGTTTGATGCAGGATACAGGATGCTTGGGGCTGGTGCACTGGGATGACCCAGAGGGATGATATGGGGAGGGAGGTGAGAGGGGGGTTCAGGATTTGGAACATGTGTACACCTGTGGTGGATTCATGTTGATGTATGGCAAAACCAATACAATATTGTAAAGTAATTACTCTAATTAAAATAAATAAATTAAAAAATAAATTAATTAAAAAAAAAAAAAGAAAGGCAATGTCAAAGAATTCTCAAACTACTGCACAATTGCACTCATCTCACAAGCTAGTAAAGTAATGCTTAAAATTCTCCAAGCCAGACTTCAACATTATGTGAATCATGGACTTCCAGATGTTCAAGCTGAATTTAGAAAAGGCAGAGGAACCAGAGATCAAATTACCAGTATCCGATGAATCATCAAAAAACAAGAGAGTTCCAGAAAATATCTACTTCTTCTTTATTGGCTACAGCAAAGCCTTTGATTCTGTGGATCACAAAAAAAGCTTAAAGAAATGGGAATCCCAGACCACCTTACCTGTCTCCTGAGAAATGTGTATGCAAGACAAGAAGCAGCAATTAGAACTGAACATGGAACAACAGACTGGTTTCAAACTGGGAAAGGAGTACGTCAAGGCTGTATACTGTTACCCTGCCTATTTATTTGCAGAGTTCATCATGCAAAATGCTAGGCTGGATGAAGCACAAGCTGGAATCAAGATTTCTGGGAGAAATATCAATAACCTCAGATATACAGATGACACCACCCTTATGGCAGAAAGTGAAGAAGAACTAAAAAGCCTTTTGATGAAAGTGAAAGAGGAGAGTGAAAAAGTTGGCTTACAACTCAACATTCAGAAAAATAAGATCATGGCATCTGGTCTCATCACTTCATGGCAAATAGATGGGGAAACAGTGGAAACCGTGAGAGACATTTTTTTGGGGGGGCTCCAAAATCAATGCAGATGGTGACTGCAGACATGAAATAAAAAGAAGCTTGCTCCTTGGAAGAAAAGTTATGACCAACTTAGACAGCATGTTAAAAGGCAGAGACATTACTTTGCCAACAAAGGTCCATCTAGTCAAGGCTATGGTTTTTCCAGTGGTCATGTATGGATGTGAGAGTTGGACTATAAAGAAAGCTGAGCGCCGAAGAATTGATGCTTTTGAAGTGTGGTGTTGGAGAAGACTCTTGAGAGTCCCTTGGACTGCAAGGAGATCCATCCAGTACATCCTAAAAGATATCAATCTTGGGCGTTCATTGGAAAGACTGATGTTGAAGCTGAAACTCCTGTACTTTGGCCACCTGATGCGAAGAGCTGACTCACTTGAAAAGACCCTGATGCTGGGAAAGATTGAGGGCAAGAGAAGAAGGGGACAACAGAGGATGAGATGGTTGGATGGCATTACTAACACAATGGACAGGGGTTTGGGTGGAAAAAATAAAAATCAATAAAGTATAAAATTTATACAAAAATAGTATAGTATTTAGATATATTGAAATAAAAGCCAGAATAAACAACTTAAAAATTTTAAATAAAATCAAAGTACTAGAACAACAATAAAAGTCCCTTGCCCCATTTACCACACTCATTTGTACTTTCTTAAAGGCAATCGCTTTCAATTTTTATGTCTGTCTTTAGGCCAGGATTATACTATTGTTCTGTTCTGTAGTATAAGAGCTTGACCACACTGCCAATAATCATCAGGGAACTGTAAATCAAAACTACAGTGAGAAATCACCTCTCTCCTGTTAGTATGGTTTTTTTCATAGAAGCAGAAGATGAGTCTTGGTGAGACCGTGGAGAAATTAGAACCCTTGCACACTGCTGGGGTATGCAACATGGTGCAGCAGCAACAGAAAGCAGTGTAGAGGTTCCTCAAAAAATTAAAAAAAAAAATTCTCCCCAGTATTCCAGTAATTCCACCTTGGGTATTTACTGAGAAGTGTGAAAATCAGGATCTCAAAGACATATTAGCACTCTCATGTTCATTGCAGCACTGATCACAACAGCCAAGGTGCATAAACAACTTAAATGTCTGTTGATGGATAAACATATCAAGAAAATATAGTTTATATACACAATAGAATATTATTCAGCCTTTAAAAAGAAAAGGAAATTCTGTAATATACTATGACTTGAGTAAAACTTGAAGACATATGCTAAGTAAAATAAGCCAGTCACAGTACAAACACTGTATAATTTCACTTCAATGAGGGTAACTAAAATAGTCAAACCCATGGAAGCAGAGAACAGAGTGGGTGTTGCCAGGGACTGAGGAGGGAGTGTGGCGGGGGAGGGGTGGAATGTGAGGATCTGTTCATCAAAGGACAAAAAGTTTCAACTGCACAAGATGAATAAATTCTACAGGTTAGCTGAACACCACTGTGCTTATAACTACCAGTACTTTATTATACACTTAAAAATGTGTTCAGAGGGTAGATCTCCTGTTGTACTCTTACCACAATAATGTATTTTTAAAAAAGCACCCAGTAAATATGTGTGAAATTAATAAAGACAAATTACGGTGAAAATAACATTAATGAAACTATTATTAAAAACATGAATGTATTCTAAAAGATATATATTTCAGCCTCATTTTCTTGAAAAGAATGTGTGCCTTTTGAAATGTATTGACCATTTACACACACAACTGTGTGAACAGTTACACACACACACATTGTTATTCTCTTTTCCCTGAAAACAGGTAGCTTGTTTAAAAACTTAAATTTGTAATTAATCTTAAAACCACCTAACCACTGGTAGAAAGTTATTTTTCTACCACATTCTTCAAATGATGGAAAATTATTATAAGCAAGAGCTACATAGATCATGCACACATTTAATTTATAGGAAAGGTTAATTATATTGTTCTGTTAGCATGGCCAGCTTGAGTACTGGATCCAGGTAGAATAAATGATTTTAGGTACACAGTAAGAGTAGATTCACCCTTAGTATTATTTCTAAGTCTTCTGCCCTCAGTCAAGCAACAAGAGATTTTACATATCTCTACGGTGACTGTTCTCAGCAGCTCTGAAGTTTAATCCCTAAAGATCATGAGATAAAATACAATAATAATAGATTTCTGATGCTAGCATCTAAACAAAAAGGGAACATTATTGGCTTTATTCTTCTTAAAAAATATACAAAGCACTTGTAACATGAACATACTGTGATAACTCCTTGGGTTAGTGAAGGTTTATTCTTTTCCTTCAAATGCGAAGACTCTATTCAAGGTATTTGAAAGTTCTAAACACATTTTTTTTTTCTTCAAAGTTGACTTATTCTTTGACAAAACTGTGGGTTATTAGAATTAATTTGGTTTGAACTACATTATATTATACAGCTGCTACTAAGATTTAAGCATGCTATTGCTACTCCTGATACGCTTGCCTTCATTTAAAACTACTTGTTGTTGGTGATTTTGTTTTTGCCTACTGATTCCCCAAATCAATTCTGGCAAGTGATAGGCTTTGAAAATTTGAAACTGTATGAATTCAATGTGTGTACCTGGAGGCAAGGATGAAAATTTAAATTTTCTCCTTTTCTGGACTGTGGATATTTCTTTTATTGTAATGGACCCTTAATTTGTCCACCATGAAATTAAGGGTGCAAGTGAGTTGCTTATTTTATTTTTATGTGTATAAATTGTATGAAAAGTAGCAAGAAGAAGTCATAAATTTTATTATTATTATACTTTGTTTTTTGTACGTAGCCCTTTGAAAATAAGTAAACCCACTTATTCTTAGGATATGAGACTCACTTACCAACTATTCCCACATTGTTACTTTCTCTTTTCTTAACATAAAACCAGAGCAAATTATAACACTGATCCCAGAAAACCTGATCTCTTTAGTGATAATCTAATCATCATATAAAATAAAATAGTCAAAATGTATTGTCAGTTCTCGGTTAATCCTAAAAGAAATCAGCCCTGAATATTCATTGGAAGAACTATTGCTGAAGCTGAAGTTTCAATACTTTGGCCACCTGATGTGAAGAGCCAACTGCGTAGAAAAGACCCTGAAGCTGGCAAAGATTGAAGGCAAAAGGAGTCAAGAGCAGCAGAGGATGAGATGCTTAAACAGCATCAATGGCTCAATGGACATGAATTTGAGCAAACTCTGGGAGATAGTTTTCCCTGAAGGCTCAGCGGTAAAGAATCCATCTGCAATGCAGAAAGCGCAGGAGATGTGTATTTGATCCTTGGCTGGGTCAGGAAGATCCCCTGGAGGAAGAAATGGCAACCCACTCCAGTATTCTTGCATGGAAAGTCCCATGGACAGAGGGGTCTGGTGGATTACTGTACATAGGGTTGCAAAGAGTCGGACACTGCGCATGGGCATACACGTGCACTAGGAGATAGTAGAAGACAGAGGGCTCAGGCATGCTATAGTCCTTGGGCTTGCAGAGACATGACTTAACAACAACAGAGGCAAATTTCACATACAAATTTTATAAATATGTCTTCCCAATCTGTGATGTATCCTTTCTCTTCTTTGTCAGCATCTATGAAGACTAAACATCTTTTCAAAAGTTTGGTTAATACATTTGTTGATTTTATTATACCCTTCATTCATTGTGTGAGTATATTAGGAAACATTTGCCCAAATGAAAGTTACTAAGATTTTCTATAATACTTTAATTATAAAAATTTTAGTGTTTTACACTCTCCGACATACATCACAGCAGGATCCTCTATGACCCACCTCCCAGAATATTGGAAATAAAAGCAAAAATAAACAAATGGGACCTAATTAACCTTAAAAGCTTCTGCACATCAAAGGAAACTATTAGCAAGGTGAAAAGACAGCCTTCAGAATGGGAGAAAATAATAGCAAATGAAGCAACCGACAAACAACTAATCTCAAAAATATACAAGCAACTCCTACAGCTCAACTCCAGAAAAATAAACGACCCAATCAAAAAATGGGCCAAAGAACTAAATAGACATTTCTCCAAAGAAGACATACAGATGGCTAACAAACACATGAAAAGATGCTCAACATCACTCATTATCAGAGAAATGCAAAACAAAACCACTATGAGGTACCATTTCACACCAGTCAGAATGGCTGTGATCCAAAAGTCTACAGATAATAAATGCTGGAGAGGGTGTGGAGAAAAGGGAACCCTCTTACACTGTTGGTGGGAATGCAAACTAGTACAGCCACTATGGAGAACAGTGTGGAGATTCCTTACAAAACTGGAAATAGAACTGCCTTATGATCCAGTAATCCCACTGCTGGGCATACACACTGAGGAAACCAGAAGGGAAAGAGACACGTGTACCCCAATGTTCATTGCAGCACTGTTTATAATAGCCAGGACATGGAAGCAACCTAGATGTCCATCAGCAGATGAATGGATAAGAAAGCTGTGGTACATATACACAATGGAGTATTACTCAGCCATTAAAAAGAATACATTTGAATCAGTTCTAATGAGGTGGATGAAACTGGAGCCTATTATACAGAGTGAAGTAAGCCAGAAGGAAAAACATAAATACAGTATACTAACGCATATATATGGAATTTAGAAAGATGGTAACAATAACCCGGTGTACGAGACAGCAAAAGAGACACTGATGTATAGAACAGTCTTATGGACTCTGTGGGAGAGGGAGAGGGTGGGAAGATTTGGGAGAATGGCATTGAAACATGTATATCATGTAAGAAACGAGTTGCCAGTCCAGGTTCGATGCACGATACTGGATGCTTGGGGCTAGTGCACTGGGACAACCCAGAGGGATGGTATGGGGAGGGAGGAGGGAGGAGGGTTCAGGATGGGGAACACATGTATACCTGTGGCGGATTCATTTTGATATTTGGCAAAACTAATACAATTATGTAAAGTTTAAAAATAAAATAAAATTAAAAAAAATTTTTAGTGTTTTAAATCATTCATTTAGCTTTATTACTTATTTTAATTTATCATTTTTTTTTCTTTTTTTCAGAATCTGAGGTACAATGAAACAAAACTGATGCATCTTCAAGGGTGTGATTATCACGTTGAAGATGCAACCTAAGTTGGGTAGGAGGGAGGTGAGGATATGTGAAATTAATATCTTTAATAAACTGTAATGGTCACTGGATTCTGGTCCCAGTGGAATTTTGAAGTTTTCATATCTGTGGTATCACAAACAGTGAAAAGCAAAGATAGGAGGTTATAGTCAGATGGTTGTTGTTGCTGTTCAGTTGCTGTCATGCCTGACTTTAATATGTTACTGGGGAATAGCGGAGAAACAGCTCCAGAAAGAACGAAGAGGCTGGGCCAAAACTGAAACATCATTCAATTGTGGATGCGTCTGGTGGTGAAAGTAAAGTCCAATGCTGTAAAGAATAATATTGCATAGGAACCTGGAATATTAGATCAAGGAGTTAACATAAATTGGACATAGTCAAACAGGAGATGATAAGAATAAATATTGACATTTTAGGAATCAGTAAACTAAAATGGATGGGAGTGGGCAAATTTAATTCAGATGACCATCATATCTACTATTGTGGGCAAGAATCCCTTAGAAGAAATGGAATGGCCTTCATAGTCAACAAGAGTCTGAAATGCAGTACTTGGGTGTGATCTCAAAACTGACAGAATGATCTCAGTTCATTTCCAAGGCAAACCATTCAATATCACAGTAATTCAAGTCTATGCCCCAACCACTGATGCTGAAGAAGCTGAAGCTGAACACTTATACAAAGACCTTCAAGACCTTCTAGAACTATCTCCAAAAGAAAAAAAAAATGTCTTTTCATCATAGGGGACACGAATGCAAAATGGGAAGTCAAGAGATACTTGGAGTAACAGGCAAGTTTGGCCTTGGAGTACAAAATGAAGCAGAGCAAAGGCTAACAGAGTTTTGCCAAGAGAATGCACTGGCATAGCAAGCACCCTCTTCCATCAACACAAGAGACAACTCTAAAGATGGACGTCACCAGATGGTCAATACTGAAATCAGATTGATTATATTCTTTGTAGTCAGATGGCAGGATCCTTGAAAGTGAGATTAAATTACAGAGCAGAGAGAGCTGCTGGTAAAGTTGTGGCAAGGGCAATTTTTCTTATACTTGCAGATGTGGGAAGCACAGATAATGTTAAAATTTACACAGCACAGAGGACAAACTATAGGGGACTTTTGTTACTATGTAGATTTGGCTGAACATTTAAAATGACCTTATACATTTAAAATATTGAATTTAATATTTAAACACTTCTAAAATTATTTTCAAAAATTTTAATTATAATCTGAAATAGTTTCATGAACTTTCACCATATCAAGTTTTTCAATTATAATATTCCTGAGTACTATTGTAATAATGATTACTTGAATATTTTGATCTAGATTAATTTTACAGAGAACAAAATGTTCAATGATTTTAGTACCTTTCAAAAAATTTAAATAGTTGAACTTCTTTCCAGAGGCTTTACAATACTAAACTATAACCACATCTTTTTTAAGTTGAGAAGTATAATTTTAAAATTTTATTTGATAATGTGAGTGAATTTGGAAACAACTGGAAATATGCACATCAAGCTCTTTAATAACCCTGCAATTTATAAAATAATTAACTTAGAACAATTATTTTATATGTAGCCCAGAAGGCACACAAAGTTGCATAAAGCACAGTGATCGTTAAGATTAAATAGACATCAGTGACTGTGCTAATCTTACCTGTTCCCTCATGCTTCTCCATTTCCTATTCCATCCAGATGTACTCTGGGCATTGCTCTTTCTTCTTTAAGTGGATGGAACACAAATTAATCCAGCCAACCAGAGACTATTTTTCCATGCAGTTGTTTACTGAAGATATCCAGGTTATATGCATCTTCTCAGCCACATTCACTGATTTTGCTGAATTAGTGAAGCTGGATATAGATACTCTTGGGTCATCTTCTCGGTCATTTGTCTAAGATCAAATATAACATGGGGGCTTCTCAGATGGCATGGTGGCAAAGAATCTGCCTGCAATGCAGGAGACACACGAGATGCAGGCTTGATCCCTGGGTAGGGAAGATCCTCTCCAGGAAATTGCAACCTGCTCCATTATTCTTGCCTGAAAAACTCCATAGACAGAGAAGCCTATCAGGCATAGTCCATGGGGTTGCAAAGAGTAAGATGTGACTGAGAGTACGCACATGCATGTGCACACACACACATACACATCATTTTTGTTCTACTTAGACTACTGTCTTAAAAAGTCCCATGGATCACATTTTGCATGTTCTGCACACCTTGACTTTTTGTATGTGTTCCTACGTGCTGAGGAGATTATGTTTCAACCAAAACAATGGTTGAAACACTGGTTCACAGACATGGGGGTGAGTAATGAAGTAAGCGATATAACAAGATTTTTGAATACACAGAAGTGAAGCAACTGAGAAGCCAACGGATTGACTGGCATATTGAAATAAACAGGATAATTGACAGGGTATTTGTTGGAGCAATATTACAGAAATGTTTACTCAAGAGGACTTAAGGCAGTTTCCCAAAGGAGTCTATAGGTCATTGAATTAATGGTCTCTTTCTCAATTCCTCTATTGATGATGAAAACCTCAATTACTTATCATGTGGCTTCGCAGAACTTTTTATTCCTCGAGGTAAAAAGTCAAGTTTGTATTAGTACTGCTTAACTTCTTGTCCTTCTTCATCTTGTTACAGTAAAATGGTGGGCAGATGCTTAATAATTCTCTATAACAAATGCATATTATACAGAGTGAAGTAAGCCAGAAGGAAAAACACCAATACAGTATACTAACGCATTTATATGGAATTTAGAAAGATGGTAACGATAACCCTGTATGCGAGACAGCAAAAGAGACACAGATGTATAGAACAGTCTTTTGGACTCTGTGGGAGTGGGAGGTAGGGGATTATTTGGGAGAATGGAATTGAAACATGTATAATATCATATAAGAAATGGATCACCAGTCCAGGTTCGATGCAGGATACAGGAAGCTTGGGGCTGGTGCACTGGGATGACCCAGAGGGATGGTATGGGGAGGGAGGTGGGAGGGGGGTTCAGGATTGGGAACATGTGTACACCCGTGGCGGATTCATGTTGATGTATGTCAAAACCAATACAATATTGTAAAGTAATTAGCCTCTAATTAAAATTAAAAAAAAACTTTCAAAGGAACAAATGCATAAAATAACAATAATTTATAGCTCCCAATTGTTAGAATGAAACAGTTCTCTTATGACAAATACTTTTTGGATACAGATACTTATGTGTAAATAAGCTGTTTTGGATAGTGAATATTTTTTCAGTCTTCTTTGCTTTCACTTTTTTTAAAAAAATTGTCTTTTGGAATATTGTTCTTTTCAAACTTAATATGCAATTTATATTGCTAGGAAAACTATACAACTGAAACAGCTATCAAATCTTGAAAATGTTAGTGATACTATAATATAGATGTAGTTAACCTATATATAGTGTTTGCCATGGTCCAATCTAAATGGTAATTCATCTAATCTTTACAATATCAAAATGGAATATTAGTAGGGTTTTAAATTTTTGTAGGTGAGGAAACAGATACAAAGTGATGAAGATGTTTGTGTGAATTCACATGGTAACAAGAGGTGGAGTCAGGAATCAAATCTAGGCTATTAATCTCTAAGGTCAATGTGTCCAAAGTTCCATTTTGTAACACTGCATCTCTATTATGAAAACTTATTAAGCCTTGAGATTATTTTGGTTATTTGCAATTTTTATCAAAATTGCTTGGAGAAATAACATATTTATTAGTTATTTCTTCAGACTTCTCTGCTGTAGTTAGATATAGTTTTCTGTGCATTTTTTAATTGTAGCAAAAACAGCTAAGGCAGCCCCTTGGTTCAGTTACATACTCCCCATCCATATCTATTTTCTTCTTCCAAAATAAAATAAATTTAGCATGTGTGTGTGTGTGTTTGCTCAGTCATGTCTGACTTTTGTTATCCCATGGAGTAGCCATGCAGACTTCTCTGTCCATGCAATTCTCCAGGCAAGAGTATTGGAGGGGGTTGCAATTCCCTTCTCCAGGGTATCTGCCTCACTCAGGGACTGAACCTGGGTCTCTTGCACTGCAGGAAGATTCTTTACTGTCTAAGACTGACTGTTGAATTTCCCATTTTCATCTTTCCTTGTGCCTAGATTTGTTTATAAAGCTTAGTCATTGAGTTGTGAGATTAGCAACCATTAGTTCTAATATAGGTTTTATTCTTAATTGATTTTTTGCTTCCCTGGTCCCTAGTATCTTGACTCAAAGCCAGAGTCTCCAAGCTCCAAAGTCACTCTTTGCAGTCATTAGTATGCAGAATGAAATCTCACTTATCATCTTTTCTATTTCTTACAATAAAAAATAATGAGGGAAACTCTACACAATTTACTGTATCTAATACTGCTTCATTGGAATTTGATGTATTAGTAAAAGCAAGGCTCTAAATTCAGAGATATATTAGAAGCAATCAGGAATTCAATTCTGCATTTGAAAGGTATCACTATAAAAGGTAGGCAATTTTTAGAGCTTTTCATTCATCACTGCTTATTATTCACAACTTGAGGCCTTAATCAGAGGCTCATTTTTAGTAAATACTATGAGTTTGTGCTGTTTACAGATTATTTTGATATATTATCATAGTTTTTCAAAATTCTATGTTCATTTAATCATTTATTCTTTATTAGATTTTTACATTATCACAGGGACTGTGAAATCAAGACCGTTAAGAAATATGTTTTGATTAAAGTGAATCAAATTCTTGATAGCAGCAATGAATTAATTCAATTTGCCATTTACCCAAATATGTTTCATTAAGCTAAATTCACCACATTATTGAAAAAAAAATGAGTAACAAACTTCTAATTTCCAAAGCATTCAAATATGCACATATTTTATTTGAATCAGCTGGGTCATGGCTATGTAACATAATTAGATATTTGAGAATCATTGTGGCATGTTAAACTACAAGCAGTATTGATTAAGGAGCTATGTATTCTTTTATAAAGTAGTGATTTAGTTTAGTCTGCAAATAGGGACAAATTATTTGAATTTGGCTTTCTGGATTCAAAATATATTAGACACAGACAAAGACAGAGATAATAGGGTTAGTAGGCTTAACTTGCATCCTACAAAGATGAAACAAGGGCATGAAATGCAAGGTATTCAGCTATTTGTAGACAAGCAATTCTTGAAATTATTTGGTTTACTTATTGTTGGTAGGTACACTTTACATAACAGATTGCAGGAAAGCTAGTCTTAGATTAGTCCATTTAGGTCAATTATGACTCCAAATGATTGATATGTATCACTTCAATGTAAGTTATTATTATTAGTCTATATAAGGGCCCTGGAGAAAGAAATGGCAACCCACTTCAGTATTCTTCCCTGGGAAATCCCATGGACAGAGGAGCCTCGAGGGCTACAGTCCATGGAGTTGCAAAGAATAAGACAGGACTTAGCCTCTAAACCATTACCATCATAAAGAGCAGATGCTGATAAATACGAGATACATCTTAGGGCAGACTGAAAACTGTTTTTAATCAGTTTTCTATCTGATAAAAATTTAAGTTAAAATAGGTAAGTTTAAGTGGTAGTTTCTCAGTTGTATCCAACTCTTTGCAACCCTATGGATTGTAGCCCGGCATGTTCCTATGTCCGTGGGATTTTCCAGGCAAGAATACTGGAGTGGGTTGCCATTTCCTTCTCCAGAGACAGGCAAAGGGAATAAGAAATATTGAAATGTATTTTACTGCAAATTTTGATTTAACACTACCTGTATTTATACTGAGAAATACAATAAAGACCTTTGCCTGTATAGTGTATTGTCAATGAAATATCCTTTGAGTTTTTAAAAGTAGAAATATCACATAGTTTTACAATGAACTTGTCTTTGCTCTAAAAATTAAATTCTGTCATCACATTCACAGATCATAGATAGTTGTCCAAGTAGATTACTAAAAACAATTTCCTGTCAGTTGGGGCCCTGTACCCCAAAACATTATAATTACTGGAAAAAAGTCAATAATATATCAACAAATACTGTTTGATGTGTAAAATAAGAATAATCCTAATATTTGTAGTCAGATCATAATTAAAGAGCAGTGGATATACCTGATTAGTTGAGAACATTTGGTTTTTAGATGAGCACACAAAAGTCTCAAAAAGTCTGCTTTTATCCAAAATACCTCCCTAATGACTGGATAGTGTAACAGTAGAAATTACTCTTTTTATTTTTGGAGCAGTTTCATAACTATATGTGTATGTGGTATGACTTCTTCATAGAGTCATATTATCCAAACCATAACCTGAGAGAAACATTTGCTGAGGTTTTCCAAATAAAATATGAAGAAGCATTAGAGAAAATATTATATTTAAAATCTATAGTAAGAGAACATTCATTGTTTTCTAAAATGTAGATTACCAAGACAACAGATTCTAGCTAATCTGTACTTTCCATTACAACATGTTATCAATTGGGCCTTAAAATTCTAGTGATACATCTCTGATGTAAAAATTGTCAAAAGTAATCAGACTTTTGTTGTAAATAATCAAAATATGTTTTTCTAAAAGCCTCAGATATATGTTTTAATTTATCCCAAACCCTTAATAGATTTCACAATATAAAATATAAATAAAACTTTCACATTTAAAATTTAATTATTTAAACTTTTCAAGTTAAGACACGATTATATATTATTTCAAATGATAAGTCAGAATTTGAGTGTATAAGCTGGAAACGCTGTAGTTTAAATATACACAAACATTCATCAGTATATGCTATAAACAAGGCACTGTGTACTAAGCACACAGAAGAAAATATTGATCAGTAGTGTTTTATGTATTAGAGAATGTCACCAGTTATTAAGATGCACCATTGTTTCTTATACAACTTAGAAAGAAAAATCATGTAATTAAACTGTGATACAATAGTGTAAAAAGTACCCTACACAACTAATGAATTTCTCCTATCTCTCATTGTTATGATTTTTTTCACTTTTTCCATTGACTTTCTAATTCATATTCTTTTGCATTGCTTAACATGTGATTGGCAATCTCTCTACATTGTGAGTGTACTTCTTTCTTAATAAACATAAAACTCTTGTCTTTTTTAAACAATATATGGAATTCTAGTTATTTTTTTGAAGATGAATGTTTGCTTCAGTTGTATCATTATGCTTCTCCACTCTGATTTTTTATGCAATAATTTTTCATGATAATGCTGAAAGAGTCTAGTCTTTTTGAACACTTAAATGTCACTTCAATTTAACACATTGACTGACAACAGCACATGTCATTTAACTGAAGTGAGAATGATGTGAAGACCTATGATCAAATTCACATATGGTTCACGTAATTTCCAAATATAAAATGAAACTACATGCACAATTTGTTTCCTTATCCATTTCCTTCCCAAATTCCAATATTCTCGCAACACCTGAGATAATTATAGCTCCATAGACACATACCTAAAAAAACTACTAGAAACAGAAAGTGATCACCTAAACAAATCCCCACAAAACATCAAGCGTTGATTTCATCATAAAATTACATGTTCGGAGGGAAAAAAATATCTGTTCTAAGCATAACAGGTATATTTAACAGAGTTGTCATGACCTATTTCAGATTCTTCTTTCTAAGCATGCTCCAAGGTGCACTCTTTAGACAGTTAAGTGCATGCTGGTTATGACTGAGTAGCACAGAAATATCACAATGAGAACAACTGTAAAAGCCAGGTGACATACACACATGCTGACATTTGAAAGCCCTAGAAAGTATCCGAGGCAGCTGAGATTTAAGGGTCAGCGTATCACAAAGAAAAAGCAATGAAGTGAGTCCAATATTTTCTACTGCTTTTTCCTTGAGACACATGCTGGCTCTTAATTGGTATGCAGCTTAGAGGTCAAGAAAAAGAGGATCAGAATGAACGCTGTCTCGTGTAGCTGGGTGGACTCTGGAAAGTAGAGATCTGAAGGTACCTCAGACTTCAGGGGTCAAGATGCTAGAGAAAATGGAGCCTCTGAAAGGTGAGCCTGATGTTGTGTCTTAAGCTTTGTCATTTTTTTTTTTTTTCTATTTTTGCTGGTAAGAATCTACCAAACAAAGTGTAATGTGATAGCTAAGAAACTAAAAGATAAGCAAAGTTTCTGCTTTTGGATAGAATGGGGCAGATTGCCGCAGATATGCGTTACAGTGAAAGTGAGAAAGATTTCCAGAATGGCAGTGTGAGGTGCTCAACAGACCATCTTCCCAGTGAAATTAATGTTTAATGGGTAAAATTTATACATATATAAAATTGGAATCTCTGCAATTTCCCCTAAAAGCAGACAGAAAAGAGAGGAACATATAATCACAAAAATTGACTAAATCTCAGCAGCAGCAGTAAGAGCCATGACATGCTCCCTCTGCCCCCTGACCCCAGCTCAGCATGGCAGAGCTCTCCCCCAGGAGGACAGAGCTAAGAACTCAGGGCTTCCTCGCCCCCAGGCTCCCAGTCTAAGGCTGCATATGAGTCCCAGGAGGGCCAGGGCACCTGCCTCTTTCATCATACCCAGCTCTATGTTGCCGAAACTATTCCAGGTAGTCATAGTTTACCAGAGACAAAATTCAGATCCAAAATTACAAATAGACTGAATGTAAAAGGAATGAACCATGCACACAGAAACCGTAAGAAATGAAATGGTTAAGAATCCACCTGCCAATGCTGGGGGCACAGGTTCAATCCTCGGTTTGGGAAGATCCCATATGCCACGAGGCAAAGAAGCCCGTCTGCCACAACCACTGGAAGAGTGCTCTAGAGCCCCCTGAGCTGCAACTACTGAGCTCACACACCACAACTATTGAAGCCCACATGCCTAGATCCTGTGCTCTGCTATAAGAGAAGCCACCACAACGAGAAGCCCACACACCACAAGGGAAAGCAGGCCCCACTCACTGCAACTAGAGAAAGCCCAAGCACGGCAATGAAGACCCACATAGCCAAAAATAAACAAATAAATACAAAATAAAATTATAAAAAAATAAAGTTGCTTGATGTAGATATTTTATAACAATAACTGTATATTTGTTATTATATAGCAAGCAGGGTGTTATAACTATATATACTATATACTTGTATTCACCTAGTAACAATGACTCAAAATACATGAAGCAAAACTGACAGAATTGAAAGGAGAAATAAATAATTCAACAATAAAATTTAGAGATTTCTGTACCCCATCTTCCATAATGAATAGCACAATCAGGTGTAAGGTCAACAAGGTACAGAAAACTTGGAAACACTATCAAACAACTAGACTTACTCTGTGTCTATAGAATATTTGACACAACCATAGCAGAATTCACGTTCTTCTCATGCACATATGAATGGACAGCAAGAAAGACCAAATGCAAGGCCATTAAAAAGTCTTAAAGCATTTAGAAGAAGTGAAATAAAACAAGTGGTTCTCTAAACACAACAGAGTGTAATTATTTTTCTCTTGGTTTTCTAAACCCCTTTTATCGGTTTAGGTTATTAAAGTGGGGACATTGTTGGGACATTATCTCTTCAAAGTTTTATTCTATTCCATCTTTTCTCTCTTTCTGGCATTTCAATTACATTTTTATATTGTCTCAAGATCTTGGACACTCTTTTAAATGTATTTTTCCACTCGCTTTTATTTTGTGTTATTGGGATCATTTCTTTTGATCATTTTTCATTTGTATCAATCATTTCCTCTATTTTGCTCAATTAGTGCACCAAAATATTCTTTATCACTGATAACTTATTTTTCAGTATCAGTATTTTAATTTGACATTTTATTCATCTGTCTCACTGATAAGGGCTTCCCAGGTGGTACCACTGGTAAAGAACTTACCTAAGAATGCAGGAGACATAAGAGATGTAGGCCCCATCCCTAGCTGGGATCCCCTAGAGTAGGAAACGGCAATCCATTCCTGTATTTTTGCCTGGAGAATCCCATGGACAGAGGAGCCTGGTGTGCTCCAATCCATTGGGTCGGACACAACTGAAGAAACTTGGCACACACACTGCTAAATTTCTTTATCTATGCATGTTTACTGTTTATGTTATGCAACATATTAAATGTATTTATATTGTTTTGTTATAGCTCTGCCTGATAATTCCAAACTCTGTTTCATCTCTGGCTCTAGTTCCACTGATTCTTTTTTCTCTTGATACTCTGTTGTATTTTATAACTTTTTTGTAGATTTTCTAAAATTTTGTTTGAACATAAGGTTTTATAATAGGACAATGGAGAATGAAGAAAGCAACATTGATATATTATATATAATAACACTTATGCCCAGAAAATGTCATACCTTGCCTTTTGTCAGGCCATTGGCACCTGTGATGAAGTCAGTTTAATTGGAACTGAGTTGGTCTGAAAGGTGTAATTTGGGAGCCAACATTTCCTCGAGTGAAGTTATGACTTGACTTGCATATCTCCTGCCTGAACTTCAGACTCAGCATCACCTGCACCTCACCTCAGGGCCATCCCTTGCAGGCATCTACCTGCCCGAGGGAACTGTGCCACTGCTTGGTACCCCACGTGGGGTGAAGATACCTGTGTGGTTTCTCTCTTTGCTCCCTTCCACCACTCAGCTTCAGCAAACACTCTGTGCTTAATCTTTAATAGCAGATTCTTTTACAGTGTCCCTGATGGTCTTTTATCAGCAAGTAGCTTGGAATTTTATGGGTTTCTCTCAGTTGTTTCTCCAACATCAGATATTAACTGTATCCTTGAACCTGTGGGAGACTCACTGTTCCTCCCCACCTCCTCCCAAATTGAAGGCAGTTGCTGCCTCCTCCCCATCCAGGCTTGAAGCCCCTGGAAGCTCTCTCTCCTCCTGCCCCACCCTCAGACATCAGCACTCTTTCCTCAGACAGAGTCCCTTTCAGCCTCCTTCTGGGCTTCCCGTCACCCTCTAGAGCTTTTTGTAGAAGTCTGGGTAAAAACTGGAAATCGCATGGGGATCCCTGTTGTCCCTGCCTCCCAGGAATTCCATGCCCTCGTGCCAGACCTCCCTCAGGCTTTACACGTCTCATCTTCTTCACTGGTGTTCTCACAACTGGCAACTGTCCCTTTGATTTCTGGCTGCTCTGCCAAGAATGACAGTGGCTGTGGGTCCTTCCTCCTCTAACAGACTTATCACTTTTTGGATTTTAGTTAATTAGATCTCTTGCCAGCTAAGCTCTGAGATGTTTTTGTTTCTGTGGTTGTCATGCAACAGAGTTCTCTTGTGACTCTATCCTAACAAAAAGCAGAAGTTTTATTTTAAAATGTCAATAGTCACAGCACCTTAGAAATTATAAAACTTGGAACTATTTTAATTATGTAAAGTTTCAGATGTCAAATTTAAAATGAAGCGTATTTTATTGCAAATTTTTGAAATTAAAAAGAAAAAGATTTTAGTTCAGATTGCTTCTACAACATACATGAATGACAATGCTTGCAGACCCCTGACATAAGGCGTTTTGTATTAACCACTGTGCCCAATGGTAAAAGAAAATAGCTGATTAAAGTTGGCATAATATCAAGATAGCTATGTTGTTATTCTGCGGCTAAGTTGTGTCCGACTCTGCGACCCCATGGACTGCAGAATGCCAGTCTTCCCTGTCCTCCAATATCTCCCAGAGTTTGCTCAAATTCACATTCATTGAGTCCGTGATGCCATCCCAACCATCTCATCCTCTGCCACCGCCTTTTCCTTTTGCCTTATATCTTTCCCAACATCAGGGTATTTTCCAATGAGTTGGCTCTTCACATCAGGTAGCCAAAACATTGGAAATTCAGCATCAGTCCTTCCACTGAATATTCAGGGTTGATTTATTTTACAATTGACTGGTTTGCTCTCCATCTATGACTCCTCAGTAACAGAGATTCTAGTATTCTTCATCCCCCAGATAAACAACACTGGCCATCTGAAAAACTAACAGAACATGGGAAATGTAGCAGAAAAACAAAGTTGAAAAATATTAACTATGGTCAGTTGCATAAATAAGGACTACAGAAGGGGTTATTTTTTCTCTCCACTCCACCTTATAAAGAGGTTGTGTGTAGTGGTTGCTAGCTGTTCTTTGAATTACAATAATAATTGTTGTTGTTGTTGTTTAGTCACTCAGTCATGTCCAACTCTTTTGTGATCCCATGGACAGAGGAGCCTGGTGGGCTACTGTCTGTGGTATTTCCCAGGCAAGAGTCCTGGAGTGGGTTGCAATTTTCTTCTCCAGGGATCTTTCCTACACGAGGACTGAGCCCTCTTCTCTGAGTCTCCTGCATTGGTAGGCAGATTCTTTACTGCTGAGCCACAGGGGAAGCCCTCAGATAGATGACATAATTCAAGGGACATTTAGATGTCTCTTGGTAAAACGTTTAATGCATGTGTATGTGTGTTGGGGGTGTACACATTGAATGCAGTACATTAGGTGGGAACAGGTGTTGCTTATTAGTGGAATTGTACATATACATAGAGAACTCTATAGATGTTTAGTAGGAAATCAGTGTCAGACAAGGCTTACTATTTTTCAGTATCCATTCTATCCTAGTGCTCCTTCCCGAATTTAGAGACTGAAAAGCTCAAAACTATCATTTTCCTACTTTCTTGTGTTTGCCTCTGGAGAGGTGACACATTCCAGATTAAGAAGCCTTTGTTGGATATCCAGAAGAAGTCTTAAAGAGAATCATGGATGGTGATTGTGTCTTCTGGCAAGCAAGCCAGCATTTTGGTGGCCAGTTTCTAGGTCAGCAGCACAGAGCAGCTGAGGCTGGGATCCCTGGATCATAGCAATGACCATTTGTTCTTTTTATTATAAAAAGAAAAAAGACTTTATTTGGGGAAAGCAGTTTTATGTAAACAACAATATTTGCCGGGAGGTTCAGGGATTTTTCTTATACCTCCTGCTCCTACACATGCACAGCTTCCCTTACTGTCAATATCACTCACCAGGATCGTATATTTTTTTTTACCAAGCTTGACCCTAAATTGACACATAATCACCCAAAGACCATAAGTTACCTTAGGACTTCCACTCTTAATGTTGTACATTTTATGGGTTTAGCCAAAACTATAATGACATATAGTTTTGGCATGCTGCGGTCCATGGGGTCGCAGAGTCAGACACAATTGGGCAACCGAACAACAACATAATGACACATACCTATCATTTTAATAGCATACAGAGTATTTTCAAGGTCATAAATGTCCTCTGTGTGCTTCCCAGGTGGTGCAGTTGTAAAGAATATGCCTGCCAATGCAGAAGTTGCAGGTTCAATCCCTGGGTGGGGAAGATCCCCTGGAATAGGAAATGGCAACCTACAGCAGTATTCTTGCCTAGAGTATCCCATGGACAGAGGAGCCTGGCGGACTACAGTTCACGCGGTCGTAGAGTTGGACATGACTGAAGCGACTGACCATGTCCTCTGCTCTGCCTGTTCCTCTCCTCTGACCCCTGACAACCACTGATCTCTTTAATGTATCTGTAGTTTTGTGACTGTTTGTGTCTGAAATCATTAATTTCAGTGATGAATCTTGAGTCTCACTCCTCAGGCCATATGTTGATTTTACAAGTCTTCTACTTCCCTCCATTAATTCCATTTCCACTTTTTACACCTGGAGTGTTTCTGTTCCTGCCACTTATTTATACTGATACCTGAGACAAAAGCTCAGAGAATAGAAATAATTAGAGGAAAAAAATTAAGTACACAACTACTGGACCCTCAAATTTAACAAATTCCTTCCCATCTAAACTTTGATGTGGTATGAGAAGAAACAACACAAGAAACCTATATCAGGAAATTGAATGGCATTTCATTTTAGGATTGCAGAGAACACTTAGCATGAATGTTGTTGTTGTTCAGTTGATAAGCTGTGTCAAACTCTTTGTGACCTCACGTATGTTAGCATGCCAGGCTCTCCTGTCCTTCACTATCTTCTGGAGTGTGCTCAAACGCATGTCCATTAAGTAGGTGATGCCATTCAACCATGTCCTCCTCCAATGCCCCCTTTTCCTTTTGCCCTCAATCTTTGCCAGGATCATAGTCTTTCCCAGTGAGTCAGCTGTTCACATCAGGTGGCCAAAGTACTGGAGCTTCAGCTTCAGCATCAGTCCTTCCAACGAATACCCAGGCTTGATGTCCTTTAGGGTTGACTGATTTGATCTACTTGCAGTCTAAGTATGAATGGTTCTCCTGTGAATGAACTGTTTTGCAAATACTGGATTCAATCAAAAATTCTTACTGTATACTACATTTAGACACAAGAAAGTACATAAATAAAATATATTTTTAAAAATGGAATTTCTATAATAAAGTATTTCCAAATTTCCTGTGGCAAAATACTATAATTATGAAATCTAGCTGCCTTATTATCACATGTGAGTGCCTTCAGGAAACATTTTACATAATGTGAAAATTATTCTTTTTCAATATGCCAATGTAACCTCTCAATTCTTGCAATTACAATGCTGGAAATCTAGGCCAAGAAAAAATCCTAATAAAAGAATCATCAATAAGAACAGGTTTATGCATTTCAATGTTTTATTTAGTTTTATTTAATTT
This sequence comes from Bos javanicus, assembly GCF_032452875.1. Taxonomy (NCBI): domain Eukaryota; kingdom Metazoa; phylum Chordata; class Mammalia; order Artiodactyla; family Bovidae; genus Bos; species Bos javanicus. Next base: position 8,711,980 of record NC_083883.1, on the reverse strand, counting down.
CATAAAAGTTGAACTTATTCTTTAATACTCATAAATACATTTTTGGTTAAAGGAAGACACAGGATGACCACTCTATATCATAGAATCATTATTTTGAAGTTAATATTCTGGGTTAATAGCAGATTGTTATTCTATAGGGAATGAATATAAAAAGAGTAAAAATTGTATAAAACAAAAAATCTCACATGTTATAATGAGGGAAAGCATGATTTAAAAATATATTTGTTTTTTTCTCATGTGAAATTTGCTAAATTGTGTTTTAGGGAAAATAGTTTTTTTTAATAATCATTTTATTGATATCTATATGTCATGAGAAAAGATATAAAACTAAATATTATAGTAAATGTGACTCAAGCTCTCAGGGAGCATACAGTGTAGTTGGAAGAATGGACATTATTCAGGCCTTCCCATAATTAATATAACTTTATAAACAATCCAAATTGTTGATATGTGCTGTGAGAATATAAACTCAGTGAGTTTTACACATCCACAAATGCCAAAGACTTCAAGGGGAAAAATAAAAGCTTAAGAACATATTAAATTCATACTGGAAAAAGGTACAGGAACATTCTATACCTTTTTTTTTTTTTTTTGAGATATCATTCCATGTCATTTCATGTGCTTAATTTTTTAGGTACAATTCATAATCTGCCCTCTATTAACTTCTTAATGGTAACAGCCATTGAGAGTCTATTCCTATATTGTTTACAAGGCATAGTATGGATCTTACATTGCATTTGGTCCTCTATAATAGTATTTGTTTCAGCAAGTTAATTAGACTTTGCCAGAAATATTTAAATAGGTTACAAATTCTGTGAAGGTGGTTGTAGTTCACTTTATTTTCTCATGTTCCTCTTTCAACCAAGATGGCTTTTCTACATGAAGCAACATGTACCAGAAGGTCTCAGTATTATTCACAATAAAGAAAGTAGTGAATAATGCTGCATGTCTCTGCATTGTTTATGAAATGAGAATTATCAAATATTTAACTAAGTAGGAGTCAGGATTTGGTAAATTCTAAGTTAGAGGTCAAAATTTTGTTGTTTAGTTGCTCAGTTGTGTCCAACTCTTTGCAACCCCATGGACTGTAGCTCTCCAAGCTCCTCAGGCCATGGGATTCTCCAAGCAAGAATACTGGAGTGGGATGCCATTTCCTTCTCCAGGGGATCTTCTGACCCAGGGATCAAATCTACATCTCCTTTATTGGCTGGTGGGTTCTTTACCACTGAACCATCAGGAAAGCCCAATAATCAAATTAGTCTGTATTAAAATTAAAAGTTTGTCAAATTTTAATTTGGAGTATTTCCACAGAGTATAGCTTATGAGATGTATTTTAAAATTATAAATATTGGGGGGAAAACTAAAAAACATATTTTCATTTTAGGTATACGTTGCTTAATAGCAGTAACAGAATATGTATATATGTATTCAATAGAAATTTGATAAAGTGCAAAATTAATCTTATTAAGTTTTTCAGTCATAAGCTGATGCGTCTATTTTTGCCTATACTGATGTTTATAAATAACAATAAAATAGAAATGTTTAAAAAATCTCAGCAGATGTATCAAGCATCAGATAATAGTTGAATCTGTAGGTAATAATCAACGAACAACTTGGAATACATTGCAGAACATTTTTAACTGTAAATACAAAACAGAAGCTAAAAGATATGATGCTCCAAGAAGTTCGAGAAGGAAAAAATCAAGAGAAAAGCAATATTAAAGGACATGATGTCAAAAAACTGCCTCAATTTTAAGGAAGTGATGAGGTAACAATAGGATGTATGTGTGTGTGTGTGCATGTGTGTGTGAGCACGCTAAGTCGCTTCAGTTGTGTCCAACTCTTTGCCCACCAGGCTCCTCTCTCCATGGGATTCTTCAGGCAAGAATGCTGGGCTGGGTTGCCATTTCCTACTGCAGGGGATCTTTCCAACCCAGGGATATAACTTGCATCTCCTGTGGCTCCTGAATTGCAGTCAGAATCTTCACCACTGAGCTACTGTGGAAGCCCAGCAATAGGATATGAGCATCTAAATCTGAACTGCGGTCTCTCCTGAGTCACCAGTAGAAAGCTGTAGTATTCTCTCTTAGTTATGTGTTAGCTATAAACTTTGGATTTTTTTCTTATCTCCTACTTAATCATTTAAGAAATTTTTATTTTTAATTGAAGTATATGAGGTAGTACTAGTGGTAAAGAACACCCCTGCCAATGCAGGAGTTGCAAGAAACACAGGTTCCCTCTGTGGATTGGGAAGATCCCTTGCAGTAGGAAATGGCAACCACTCCAGTATTCTTGCCTGAAAAATTCCATGGACTGAGAAGCCTGGTGGGCTACAGTCCATGAAGCAGCACTCAGACATGACTGAGTGAGAGCACACACATACACACATACACACATACACACAGATGATGTACAGTGCTTCAGATATACAGAAAATTAATTCATATATATATACTTTTTCAGATTCTTTTGCATTATGCGTGCATGCTATGTCACTTTAGCTGCTTCCCATTCTCTTTGACCTCATGGACTGCAGCTCACCAGACTCCCCAGTCCATGGAATTCTCCAGGCAAGAACACTGGGGTGGGTTACCATTTCATCCTGCATCTCCCACTATAGGTTATTACAAGATATTGAATATAGTTCCCATTCTATACAATGGGTGACTGTTTATTTTATATATAGTGGTCTGCATCTGTTAATTTCAAAGGTATCCCTCCCCTGTCCTTGATCTGGGTTTTTTATTTTGTTTTTGTGATTTGAATATGTAAGAAATTCAGAACAAAAGAAAGCAGGGCTCCTTACCAAAACTGCTCACTGTAGGGACCAGGGGAAATAGTTAATACTAGATGAGCTTGGGACAATCAGTAGTGTCGCAAAGTATTACACCCGCTTAGAAGGAGGAGGAGGGGCATGAAAAGGAAACCAACCTGAAAAAGTTTCTAATGAGCAAAGCTAGAGGAATGTGAGGAACAAAACCTAGTACAAAATGATTTGCTTTTAAACCAAAGCAGAAAAATAAATAAATAAATAGTTGGTAGGGAGCATTTAGGCTAAATTAAAAGACACTTACTCCTTGGAAGGAAAGTTATGACCAACCTAGATCACATATTCAAAAGCAGAGACATTACTTTGCCAACAAAGGTCTGTCTAGTCAAGGCTATGGTTTTTCCTGTGGTCATGTATGGATGTGAGAGTTGGACTGTGAAGAAGGCTGAGCACTGAAGAATTGATGCTTTTGAACTGTGGTGTTGGAGAAGACTCTTGAGAGTCCCTTGGACTGCAAGGAGATCCAACCAGTCCATTCTGAAGGAGATCAGCCCTGGGATTTCTTTGGAAGGAATGATGCTAAAGCTGAAACGCCAGTACTTTGGCCACCTCATGCGAAGAGTTGACTCATTGGAAAAGACTCTGATGCTGGGAGGTATTGGGGGCAGGAGGAGAAGGGGACAACAGAGGATGAGATGGCTGGATGGCATCACTGACTCAATGGACATGAGTCTGAGTGAACTCCGGGAGTTGGTGATGGACAGGGAGGCCTGGCATGCTGCGATTTATGGGGTTGCAAAGAGTTGGACACGACTGAGTGACTGAACTGAACTGAACTGAACTGAATCTTTGCTGCCTGGAAAAGTGATGTTCCCTGGTGGCTTAGCTGGTAAAGAATCTGACTGCTATGCAGGAGACCTGGGTTCAAGCCCTGGGTCAGGAAGATTCCCCTGGAGAAGGAACAGTAACCCACTCAAGTATTCTTGCCTGGAAAATTCCAGGGACAGAGAAGACTGGTGGGCTACCATTCACAAGGTCATAAAGTGTCGGACACAGCTGAGGGACTAGCACTTTCACTTTATCTCAATATTTGTTGCCTGGAATATGTGATGCTACACGGCAAAAATAACTTTACAGATATAATTAAGTTTATAAAACTTAAAAAAAGATTATCCCCAGTTCTCCAGATGGGCCCAGTCTATTTAACTGAGCATGTGACAGCAAAGAGATTTCTCTCCAGCTGGGTGCAGAGAGATGCAGTAGAAAAGAGGGAGGCAGTAGAGACGTTCAGATCATGAGAGGGCCGACCCATCACTGCTGGCTTAGTAAGGGACTATGAGTCAGAGAATGCTGGTGGTCTCTGGAAGCAGAGAATGATGCCTGGCTGACATCCAGGAAGTAAACTTCAGGCCTACACCACCCACAGGTAACTGAATTCCACTGAAAACCTAAGTAAACTTGGAAGGGACTCTAGAAAATAATTCAGTCCTGTATATACCTGTTTTCTATCTTGTGGATTTCAGAGCAGAGGAACCAGATGAGCTACACAATGCCCAGAGTTTGGACACATGGAAACTATGAGATAATAAATGGACACTGTTGTAAGCTGCTAATGTGTGCAATATCTTTAAACCATCAAGAGAAAAGAAATACAATAACCATGAATCCATCTGATTAAATAGAGGTATAAAGCACAAATCTTTCTTGGAAAACAGTTTAAAATAACAAATGCAGAAGAAATGTAGCAACTAGAAAATCTTTATAAGAATACCACAATAATTGTTGTAGGTGAGGCTAATGATGAATGATAAAATTTGTGAATAATTAAATAATGAGAAACAGTGTAATAGCCTAAAAGTATTTCTTCCAATAGACATATTAATTTCTGTGGTGATTTTTAACACATCTACACATTAGTTAATTATTCTCTCACCAGGATGTAGAGCTTAATTCTCCTTCATTTTGAGTATGGATACATTAATATATTTCCATTTTTGTTCATTTAAAATAATAGGTGATACAATATAAGTAAATAAACAGAACAACAGTTCCATTGAGCCTGGACAGAGCATGAAAAAAGGTCCTAGACAACAGGAAAGCATATATAAAACCCAACAGGATGCAATCTGTCATTTGGTAAAATTTGAGTCAGGAATTACTCCTAGAATTTAGAATAATTGAATTACTAACTAAAGAGATCAAAAACGTATCAAAGGCATCTGAAATCAGATAGATTTGCAGCTACTTTTGTAAGCAACTGAAAACTTACTGCACAGCTTGAATCATGCTAAATTAATATCAAAGAAAACCACGTTATGATAAAATAACTTGAGATGGGCAACAAGTGAAATTGAGCATAAAGTCAAGGTTAAGGTAAGGGTGAATGAAACATAAATGTATTGGAAGAACAAGTGCATATGGTAGATATTTGATTAAGAAACAACCATGCATGTGTGCAAGGCTGGTTATAAATACAGAATAACTAATATCAATAAAGTATAAGCAACAAAATTGAAAATATTCAAATAAATGAATCAGAGGTTCAGCAGCCCATTTATTTTTCTTGGCACTGGTAAATTTACCTCCCCAATGAGGACTCAGTTTAGAACCTGCAGTGTGAATAATTTCTCAAGTGATGTTTCAGTAGACCTTGAACACAGTAATGATAGGAAAAAAAAAATTAACAGTATTGTTTGATGGAATGAGAAACAAACATGTTAACCTCAACATCATAATTAAGGAATGGAAATTAAATAATGTGAAAATGTTAGTTTCAACTATTGAAATGGATTCGTTTAATCATTATGTTAAAGAGAAATTAAAGCTAAATAATCGTTTTAAGCCACCTTTCTGTAAAATCTTACAAAGGTCAAATGAAAAAATGTAGAAACTATGCTTATGGGAAACTTCCTTTTTCTTAAAATGAAGTGTCAAATATAAAATATTCTCATTATAACAAGATGTCCTTATGAAGAGTTTATTGAACTGAGAGCTTAACTGTATTTTCCAGAAACCCAAATCCCAGTTCAGTGGAGGAGCAAATTCTTCAGAGTGTACTGGGTACTTTTGCAGGCAACTAACTAGACTCATGTCCTCTTAATTACCTCTGTAATTCAGAGGTAATTTAATCACTAATTAATTCAGCTTTACTTAATTCAGCTGGAGCAGAACCCACTTACTAATTACTGAGCATGTACCTTTGAGGAAAATTAAGATAAAAAGCACTTATTCCAGCCCCGATTCATACAGTATATGACAATGAACTCACTGTCAGTTCTTGGTGGAGAAAATCAGATCAAGAAAGTACTGAAGTGAAGGCTCGAGTAGAAAGTGAAAGTCGCTCAGTTGTGTCTGGCTCTTTGTGATCCCATGGGGTATACAGTCCATGGAATTCTCCAGGCCAGAATAATGGAGGGGGTAGACATTTCCCTTCTCCAGGGGATCTTCCCAACCCAGGTCTCCTGCATTGCAGGCAGATTCTTTACCAGCTGAGCTACAAAGGAAGCCCAAGAATACCAGAATGGGTAACCTATCCCTTCTCCAGTGGATTTTTCCAACCCAGGAATCAAACTGGGATCTCCTGCACTGCAGGCTGATTCTTTATCAACTGAGCTAGGAGGGAAGGCTCAAGAAGTTTTACATATTCATATTACCTACTCTACAGATGGAGCTACAGTTAAGGCTTGCTAAAAAGCAAATCAGCTAATTGTTTTGAGGTCAAAGATGATATATGATTTTCTTAATTTATTCATTTATAAAGTTTAACAGCCAAAAGTTTGAGAAAATATTGCTGTACAAAGGTAAATGCATATCTATCATGTAAGTATATTGATGCACATGTTAGAACCATTCATAATTTCATGCTTAAGAATTCATTTTACTAATACACATTTAAACAGATAAAGCTCTACTTTTTTATTAGCAATGATTCTATTTGCAGTACATAGTTTCAAATGTATAGGGTTTGACAGTTTTAATTTTTGTATTTAATAAAGAATAATAAAGATGAAATAAGCATACAATATTCCATTTATACATTACTCACTTTAAAGTGATTTTTCTTCTGATATTGAGAAGTCTTAATTATTTATTGGCAGAAACACTCATCTAAGAAATTCTGATACTTTCCACTTTTAAAAAATAAAGAATAATTAAGAGCCAGAATTCTCCTATTTAAATCTTTGATACTCAGATTGACTCAAATTAAAAGGTCATAATAAACTATATAAATAAAGATAAAGTTATTTACTAAGTAGAGAAGCTGCTACAATTTTTGGTTGAATGCGTTTTGAACATTTACAATTTACATCTTTTGAGCCCTATGCAGTTTGTTTGGTTGATTGATTTTGCACATTCTTCCAGATTTATGATTATGTATCTATTCATGTAATGTAAATGATGGACAGCTCATGAAAAGAACATTTAGACTTTGCCTAGGTGCCTTGAATAAAAGTAAGTTCAGGAGAGAAGATTAAACCTTTGAGACAGAAAATACATTTCTAAGCAATTCCTTAGCAAATTTTTGAGGTTTAAAAGTTAGTGTTAATAATTCACAAGTGAATTAGAAATTCATATTTCATTGACTCAATATTATACAGTTTGACTAAGAGTCTCAACATATAATGCCACATGTTATATATTCCTTTAAGTTAAACAAAAATAAGAAGTAGAAATATTGAAATTATAATGATTTCTAAATAGCCAAGTCAGTTTTTCACATTTTTCCAGAAAATAGCATCCATGTGAAACGTATCAATCATAGTTCACAGCAAAGAATTAAAGTTTGTTAAAAACATTTAAATAACAATTTGAATTTAAAAAATTAAATGAAAATAAGTGAACTACTTTAAATATCTGAATGCAAGAACAAATTAAAATATGTGATATATTATGCACAAAAAAATTACAAATTTTACAGCAAAATGTAGCTTTAAAGGTGATATAATTCATCTCTCATGGTAGAAAAAATAAATTTAAAAACTTTTCATATGTATTGGATTTCTTGAGAGTTGCAATGTCATGATGAAAATAGTAAATATTATTGAAGTTATACAGATTAAATTTCAACTATGGTTAATAACTGATGGTAATTAATAAGTAATATTAGATAACATGGGCTTCTCTGTTGGCTCAGCGTTAAAGCATCCACCTGCCAAAGCAGGAGATGTAGGTTTGATCCCTGGGTCAGGGAGATACCCTAGAGAAAGGCATGGCAACCCACTCCAGTATTCTTGTCTGGAGAACCACATGGACAGAGGAGCCTGGCGGGCTACAATCCATGCGGTTGCAAAGAGTCAGACACGATTGAGCATGCCTGCACACATTATTTAATATACGGCAATGATGATGTGGCAGTCTCTGCCATCATTAGGTATGTTACACAATCTTCCCTTGTAGACAGCTAGAGAAATATTCTCCTACTGTCCTTGAATTTTGTAATAGGGCCACAGGGCTAAGACCTAAGTGGGCCCACTAGCAACTGGCAACAATTTTGGCCAAAACCAGTAAGAAAATACTCATATAGCCATGATACCTCGTATAACCATGAAGAATTAATTCTCCTGACAACCTTAGTGATCCTGGAAGAGAGTTTGTGTCTACAAATGTAAGTGCAGTTTTGATAAGACCATGATTTCGGCCTCGTGCACCAGAGGGAAAGAATCCATCTACGCCATGCCCAGATTTCTATCCTGCAGAAAGCGCACACATATATGGATATTACTTTATGCATTTAAAAATCAAAAGCCTAAAACACAGGAGTAACTTTTAGCTACTTTGTTTCTCTCTGCATCCATTTTACCTTCTCTGCACATCCATTACAATGCTCACATTACAACACAAGCATTGTGAAATATTTATTTATCTGTCAAATAACATGCAAAGACAGTATTTTATTCACCTCAGTATTTTTAACAGCACATTTCATCACATTATATTGAGTTGGTGAAAAAGTTTGCTTGGTTTATAAGAAGCGCAGTCATTTTTCTCAAGCCTTCTTATTCTATATCTGTAAAATAATTCTTATTTTCACAAAAAAAATAGAAGCATTATAAAAATGTCAAAACACTTACCATTCTGGGTGGAAGTATTTACTTCTTTCCAGAGTTGTCTCTACAATTTTTAGCTCAAGGAACTTTATTCAATGCTCTGTGGTGACCTAAATAGGAAGGAAATCCAAAAAAGAGGGGATATATGTATGCATACAGCTAATTCACTTTCCTGTACAGTAGAAACTAACACAATATTGTACAGCAACTACAATCCAATAAGAATTGATTAAAGGTAAAGAATAACAATAAACAAACAAAAAAGTTATCTATGATTTTTGTAATGTATTTTCTAGAACACATTTCCTTAAATCAAAACAAAAAATTGTTGGGCTATTTTAAATTATAATTTTTATTCAAAAATAAATAAAATTTTCTCACTAGATTTTAAGAGAGAAGCTTCCAGTGGGCACTGGATACAAGTGCAGAGGCTGTCCCCAAAGGAGGTAGCTACTTGGTGCCTGCTACATCCAGGCTGTCACATTCTCTCACTTTCCCAGGTTCATCAGTACATCTGTCTGGAATTATTCTAATATGAGTGTGCTCCCTATTTCTGGCTGTTGCCCTATCTTAGAAGATTATACCTTTTTTTCACTCAGAATTGCATGTTGTTTTGTGTACATTTATATGGCTTGTTTTCCCGTTTTACAATACTCCAAATATGGATTTATTACATAATTACCTCCTAAACAATATTTAAATATTCCTAATGTTTGCTGTTAATTAAAATACTGCTATAAATTTTATCTACGTTCTGTGGTATACATTTATGAGTTTCTCCTGGATATAAAATTTGCAGTGGGACTATTCCATCATGGAGTGTATTCTAAGTATGTGTACATGCTAAGTCACTTCAGTTGTGTCTGACTGTTTGCAATGCTATGGACTCTACCGCCAGCCTCATTTATCCATGGGATTCTCCAGGAAAAAATACAGGAGTGAGTTGCCATGCTCTTTTCCAGGGGATCTTCTGAACCAAGGGATTGGACTTGTAATCCCCTGTGTCTCTTGCATTGGTGGGGTTTTCTTTACCACTAATGCCACCTGGGGAGCCCCATTCTAAGTATGAAAATGTAAATAGGTATAATCTTTTTTTGTGAGGGGGCTGAAGGAGATTTTTGATAATAACAAGCAATGGAATATGTAATTGAAACATAAGTCTTATGTAGAAAATGATCACAATTTAATGTGATTAAGTTAGAAACAAAGGTCCATCTAGTCAAGGCTATGGCTTTTCCAGTAGTCACGTATGGATGTGAAGAAAGCTGAGCACCAAAGAATTGATGCTTTTGAACTGTGGTGTTGGAGAAGACTCTTGAGAGTCCTTTGGACTGCAAGGAGATCCAACCAGTCCATTCTAAAGGAGATCAGTCCTGGGTGTTCTTTGGAAGTTCTGTTGCTAAAGCTGAAACTCCAGTACTTTGGCCACCTGATGCGAAGAGCTGACTCATTGGAAAAGACCCTGATGCTGGGAGGGATTGGGGGCAGGAGGAGAAGGGGACGACAGAGGATGAGATGGCTGCATGGCATCACCAACTTGTTGGACGTGAGTTTGAGTGAACCCCCGGGGGCTGGTGATGGACAGGGAAGCCTGGTGTGCTGCAATTCATGGGATCCCAAAGAGTTGGATACAACTGAGGGACTGAACTGAACTGAACTGAAGTTAGAAACAAACTAAACATCTGAACTAGTGATATGGTTTACTAAGTAACAGAGGATAATTCCACTAACCCTATAGGAATGTTAAGCATGTAGCAGGCATTCTATAACCATATTATGCAAAAAAGTATATGTTAAAATTTATAATGAATGTTACATTCAGGGAAAATGCTTACAAAAATAATTTAATTCAGGGAGCATGAAAAATATATCCAGTCTTTGCCCTTCATTGTTTACTTGTGCATGCTTTTAATTTTATGTTAATTGTGAAATTTCCAAATATTCTTCAGTTGGGATGTATAAATTTTATAATCAGAAACTTTCTCTTCCTCTGTAGCTGCAGACTAAGTAGATAGCTATGGAATATAAAATCAAACTCAGTTTAGGTCAAATCCATTAAGAATTCTATGATGCAAGGCTCAGTTCTTGGCTCTTTTTCTGATCTTCTGAACATAATTTTGTCTCTGGGGCATATATTTTCATAATTTCTGTGGTCATTTCTAATATTTGCCTTTATTTTTTCTGCATGTTGCTCCAAATCATTAAAAGTAATTTGAAAGGTCTTAACACATCACAGAACTAGAGCCTATTGGTAGGAATAAGGGACATGAAAAGACAATGAATTAGAACACAGTATAAACAGAAGGCTCAATTTTATCAGGGGAAAAGAAGCAGCTTTGAAGTGAGACCAAATCTGAACTCCAATCCTATTTGCAAATGTTTCAATGTAGGCAAGTCTGCTTGTTTTCACATCTGTAAAGAAATATGAAGATGAGAGTGCTTACACTGTAATACTGAACATACTGTAAATGTTTAAAAAAAATACTTTCAGAAATCAACAGGAAGACTTCCCAATTCTGTGGACTAAGACATCAAAATAGTAGGCACTTAAAATAGTGTCTTCTGTTTTTTTTTTTTTTTTTAATAAGGACACTATTTAAGAATGAAATTATTGCTGATGTTCAGTCTCAAAGTCATATCCTATTTGCAATCCCACGAATGGCAGCACACTAGTCTCCCCTACCCTTCACTATCTCTGGCAGCTTGCTCAGATTCATGTCCCTTGAGAAGGTGATGCTATCTCACCATCTCATTCTCTCTCGCCCTCTTCTCTTGCCTTCAATCTTTCCCAGCATCAGGGTCTTTTCTAAGAAGTCATCTCTTTGCATCAGGTGGCCAAAGTATTGGAGCTTCAGCTTCACCATCAGTCCTTCAAATGAATATTCAGACTTGATTTCCTTTAGGATTGACTGGTTTGATCTCCATGCAGTCCAAAGGACTCTCAAGAGTCTTCTCCAGCACCTCTGTTCAAAAGCATCAGTCCTTTGGTGCTCAGGCTTCTTTATGGTCCAACTCGCACATCCATTCATGACTACTGGAAAAACCATAGCTTTGACTATATATACAGACCTTTCTCAGCAAAGGCAAACCGCTGCCTTTGCTCTTTACTATGCTAGTTCTAGGTAAGTAGAGCCATGAAGATAGGCAGTTGAGGTTGGTTATCTGACCTGAAGAAATTTGAAGGCAGGAGTTAAACCAAAAGTGAAAATGGGACTCTCAAGGAACATAGCATACAGTGTAAAGAGTGTTTTTCATAATTTTCTACCTGAAGGTGAAGGAAATAAAGCTGCTATGGATATCCATGCAGTAAGAGACAAGTGACTAGTGCAATAACATATTATGGCATAGGGACTTCCCTGGCAGTCCAGTGGTTAAGACTCTGTGCTTCCACAACAGGGCATGGGTTTGATCCCTGGTCAGGGAACTAAGATATATGACATGCCACAAAATGTGGTCAATAAAAAATGAAACATAATAAAAAATAGAAACCATTTAAATATTAAAATGATATTATGCCATAGAGAATAGAATACTTTGAGTTAGTTCTTTTGACTGCTTTTGAGAGATTACAGAAATAAATAGACAATGAAATGAATTTAAATTTCCATTTCATGTTATCATCAAAGAATGAGAGAGCTTCTATGATTTCCCTGAAATTCTCTTAGCTCTTATTAGCCACAATACCAAATTTCAGAAAATTAGACACAGATTATGAGCCTACAGTTTACTGAATTACAATTCACAGCATTTCCAGTCCTATAATTAGCTATTTAGGGTTTGGAGAACAATGGGACAATATTGGGAATTCTGATGAATCTATGTGCGTTGAACCCTATTTCCCTTGGAACTCTTTTCCTGGGGAAGGAATATCCTCTTCCTATTCTAAAGTTAGCTGCCCTTTGTTTAATCTCCTCTAAAGATTTCTCTTGAGCTGTTTCCTTATAAGCTGCTACTGCTGTGAAGTTGCTTCAGTCGTGTCCGACTCTGTGCAACCCCATAGACGGCAGCCCACCAGGCTCCCCTGTCCCTGGGATTCTCCAGGCAAGAACACTGGAGTGGGTTGCTTTTCCTTATAAGCACATTTCCTCAAAACCTACCTCTAGCATCTCTCATTACTATAATACCTATGTGTGTGAGTGCATGCTAAGTCACTTCAGACATGTCTGACTCTTTGCACTTCCATCACCTGTATCCCACTGGGCTCCTCTGTCCATGCAATACTCAGGCAAGAATACTGGAGTGGGTTGCCATGCTCTTTTCCAGGGGATCTAACTCATTCTGGGTTCAAACCCATGTCTCTTATGTCTCCTGCATTGGCAGGTGGGTTCTTTACCACTAGTGCTACCTGGGAAGCCCCACAGTATCTACAGTTAGATTTAAATCCAAGTGGATCTCATTTGGGAAGGGGGTGCAAGTACAAAGTTTGCACTGGGATACACACCAAAATCTGGTATCATTTGAACAAGTTATACTGTCAAGATCCCAGGAATACATGCAGAAATATCTAAGGGTGGTAGACCAGGGAAGGAGGAGCATAACACTGGATCAGGCTGAGCTTGTCAAAAGGGTTTACTTACAGAAACAGATTTAGTATTCTGAATTCAGTGTTAGCTTCATAGCCAGTTTTAACAATTTATTTATTTATTTAACTAAATTGTGGCTTCAAATATGGCTGGTATTGAATGAGTTGGAAAGACCATAACTCCATGTAATGTAAAAGAAGGAATCATGGAGCTTATGGAGATAGGACTATTGATGTGTGTGCAAATTGCTTAATATACAGAAAAGCATTTGCCCTAGGATTTCACAGAAAATACTTTCTTCACAAAAGTCATTGGGAAATGCACTGAGGGTGGACAATATGTAGGGATATTATCTTTGAAAATTTGGTAGTATCTACCCACTGTAAGCTGGGAATAATTACAAAAGAGATGTCACTATGCATATGGGCTCTCTGATATCAACATAAAAGGTTCCTTAAAGCAAAATGCAAGGAGAAAAGTCTTAAGAATTGGAGTAAAGGTGAGCATGTTTGGGCTTCATGTTTTTAGCAATATTATTAATCTGAGAAAAATATCCTTACGATGCCTAGAACAATGATTATACATATCGTATATGTTAATCAAACTTCTACTGATGAGGATCTAGGTTGTTACTAAACCATTCCTTTAACTACAATATTGGGATGAGTCTTTCTGTTATTTTATAAGAGATTTCCATCTTTTTCATGTGATATAAGTATGTCTATAGTTCATCTTTTAATTGTTATGCCATTGTATTAAAGCAACTTAGCCGCAGCATTCTCTTTTAATTATTTAATTTCTTTGCATTTTTTCTTTTCCCGTTTATCTCAAAGTGAATCACAAACTATTCTATCATTCTATGGTTTCTTCTCTAAAATTACATGAAAAATAGATTATATTGCTCTTTCTGTAATTCCCCTCATCCTCCCCCTATTCAATTTTAAATGAAGTATAATATACATACTGGAAAGCAAATTGTAACAATATCACAACTCAGTATATTTTCACTGGTAATCACATTAATGCAATGAGCACCCAGATCAGAAAGCAACAAATTACCATCCTACCAACAGCACTCTGAATAATCCTATTTGCAATTCCCTTGAACAGTGAATAATCTTTAGATTATTTCTACTTTTCAGAATGTATATTAGATTGTCACTACTGTATTTTATACAAATGTACTACATTGCTTCCAGCCATTTGCACATCCTGTTCTGTGAAATGCCTCTTTATATCCTCTGCTTCTTTTTAATTCAATAAAAATTCACATTTATATTTATATTATATTATAAAATGTTATATTGCACATTTTAAGAAGTGTATATTATTCACTCAATTTTTGCCAGTATATTGTCTTTTCATGTCCTTTGTATCTTTTACCTTTCTGAGTTATTTTCTTATTGGCTTATAAAGAGAGTTTATTTTGAATGTAGAGATGTTAACGATTTACTATTTTGCTTATTATTAATACAAATAAAACTGTCTTTTTGTCTTTTAAAAGTAATTCTTCATTTAACATAAAATAATTGTTAGACTACATGTCAACAAATACCTCAACTTCAATAGCTTTTAGATTATGTGATTCAATAAAAAATTTTATTTTTAAACTAACATAAAATATAATGATTATCATAACTTTTATAAGTATTTTGTATCTATATTTTTACCCAACAGTCAGTTTAGTTCAGTTCAGTCTCTCGGTCGTGTCCGACTCTTTGTGACCCCATGAATCGCAGCACGCCAGGCCTCCCTGTCCATCACCAACTCCTGGAGTTTACCCAAACTCAGGTCCATTGAGTCGGTGATGCCATTCAGCCACCTCTGTCGTCCCCTTCTCCTCCAGCCTCCAACCCTTCCCAGCATCAGGGTCTTTTCTAATGAGTCAACTCTTCGCATGAGGTAGCCAAAGTATTGGAGTTTCAGCTTTAGCATCAGTCCTTCCAATGAACACCCAGGACTGATCTCCTTTAGAATGGACTGATTGGATCTCCTTGCAGTCCAATATTTACTCTCCACAGTAAATATTAATAAATAAAATGTTGATTAATTAAGACATATTTTGACTACAGGTACTCTATATCATGAAGATCTGAAGGAACAAACTGATGTTTACTATTAAAAAACAATTCACTAAACAGTGACATAGTGAGTTCTTTTCTAATGTTAATATGGGATTTTAATATTTGACCTAGTGATTTTAATAATTATTTCTTTCAAAATATGTATATTACATAAAAATTAAGGGATTCCCTGGTGCC
This sequence comes from Bos javanicus, assembly GCF_032452875.1. Taxonomy (NCBI): domain Eukaryota; kingdom Metazoa; phylum Chordata; class Mammalia; order Artiodactyla; family Bovidae; genus Bos; species Bos javanicus. The sequence goes on along the minus strand of NC_083883.1, from coordinate 8,696,379 downwards.
TCAGATGGTAAAGAATCTGCCTGCAGTGCAGGAGATGCAAGAGATGTGGGTTTGATCCCTGGGTCAGGAAGATCTCCTGGAGAAGGAAATGGCTACCCACTCTAGTATTCTTGCCTGGATAATCCCATGGACTGAGGAGCCTGGTGGGCTACAGCCCATGGAGTTACAAAGAGTCAGACGCGACTGAGGGACTAAGCACACATAAAAATTAAATGAAAACGAGAAAGCAAATAAAAGTTTTGATTAAATTGTAAGCACAAATATTACCATAATTGTTTCTTGGTTTGTATGCATTTGTATAAAATAATAAAACTTTTAGTTTTATAATAAAACTCAATTTTATGAATGATACAAATAGTAATTTATAACTTACAATTTCCTGTTAACAATAAAATGCAAATTCATTTCACTCCATAAATGGCTGTCTTTATAGAAAGAAATCATTTAAAATTTTAACAACATAGTTATAATTACAGATGCCACTGTCCCTGGGATCCTCCAGGCAAGAATACTGGAATGGGTTGCCATTTCCTTCTCCAATGCATCAAAGTGAAAAGTGAAAGTGAAGTCGCTCAGCAGTGTCCAACTCTTCACGACCCAATGGACTGCAGCCCACCAGGCTTCTCCGTCCATGGGATTTTCCAGGCAAGAGTACTGGAGTGGGTTGGCGTTGCCTTCTCTGGTAATTACAGATGACATAACTTCAATTAGATACAATTTTCCCTCAAATCACAAATGATATATTTATCTCCAAAGCATCACTTGTTAGGTGGTTTCTGATCCAATAAAATAATTTGGGCTACAAATGACAGAATCTTTTATAATAGCTAGGAAAAATATTACTGAGTTGTGATAATCATAGCATAATTATATTAGAATAATGTCATAGCAAACTAACAAGGGTAAGTCTTTAAAATTTATACACATAGGCTTAATTACAAAATTTATAAAAGCTCTGTGTCCTTTCTAATATGATAATTATTTAAATATATATTTATAAATCATGAATGCTGAAAAGACTCATCTTTTATCATTTTAAAGGGAGTACAAATGTATGATTGTGGTCTGAATCACAGTGGCTAATACTTAAATATCTATGTAATTTCCATTTTCATTTTATTTATTTAAGAAATTATTTTATCCTACTTAGATTGCAGGCTTAAACAGAAATACAGAAGCTAATTTCAATGTGCTAAGAAACCATGTGTTTAACATATCAAACTGTGATGTATAATACGGTAATATAAAGTCTCCAGTTAGTCCAGTTCCATTTCTAATAAACATGGAGACAGTTAAGGGTAAAGGAAGAGCTGAAATTATATTAGTAACAGGGAGCAGAGAAAGGAGTGACTTGTAGATCTTCCACTGTCCCCTTCAATTCACCATTTCATAAAAACTGAGGCTCTCTGCAGAAAACTGCTATGAATATCTTTAAAATGTTAAGTAAAAAGCAGCATATCTCATGAATTCACTCTAATTATAGGCCACATTGGGAGCATTTTTCTTTTTTTTCTTTTCTTTCTTTTTTTTTAATTTTATTTTATTTTTAAACTTTACATAATTGTATTAGTTTTGCCAAATATCAAAATGAATCCGCCACAGGTATACATGTGTTCCCCATTCTGAACCCTCCTCCCTCTTCCCTCCCCATACCATCCCTCTGGGTCGTCCCAGTGCACTAGCCCCAAGCATCCAGTATCGTGCATTGAACCTGGACTGGCATATCGTTTCTTACATGATATTTTACATATTTCAATGCCATTCTCCCAAATCTTCCCACCCTCTCCCTCTCCCACAGAGTCCATAAGACTGTTCTATACATCAGTGTCTCTTTTGCTGTCTCTAGTGAACTCTCCTTTATTTTTACTCCTTAGTATAATCCAGAATATTAATGATAATTTTTAGAAAAAAAAAATCTCATATATTGCAAGTTTACACAAACAAGATGTTCACACAATGTAGTCATTAAAAAAAAAAACACAATTACTTTTAAATATTATCATATGAAACACATCTGTCACTGAGAATATTATTAGTATTTGGTAAGAAAAATCACATACCTCCATATTTTATTTTCCTATCATCTTTTAGTCAGCAAAGCACTACCTTGCTTTAAGGTGGGACCTAAAAGCACAATGGTTTCCTGCTGTAAGTTTCTGGAAATACAACTCTCCAAGAAGTAAACAGTTTCAAAGCTATCAAGTAATCCAGCCTTCTAGACTTTATTTTTCTGAGTGTCAGCCATTGATGATAATCTACAAAAGGCACACAATTTTAAAACAATTTAGTTTTAGATTAATGATAAGGAGAATCAAAGAATTCTAGAACCTGGGTAATATCACAGACCCAAGCCTTCCTCTCCTGCAGTCTTACTGAAATGGAAATGGAGCCCCACAGAGTGGACATAATCTTACCTGGGGTAAAACATACAGTATAGCCATTGGCAGGGTCAAGTAATGCCACCAGGACCCTGGAGATCCCTAGCAATATTTCTGAAATAGAAGGATACACATATATGGAATTCAATATACATATTTACACTCATTTACTTATATGTAGAAATGAATTGATACCAATGCCTTATTGAGGACTTTCTTCTCTTCCTCCTCCTGCTTAGGACTCAATGAGATAACAAAAGGCATACTTAATTTCTATGATGATACAGAATTCAGCTGTTTTAGTTACATGCGTTTATTTATTCTTTAAAAGTGCTTTAAATATAAGTTCTTGATTATTTAATTAAACTGGCAAACAGGACTTATCACATAGAAAGAAACTCAATATTTCATGCTTCTCTCTCTAAAATGTCAATTTCCCCTCTGTCTACACTATGGGTTTGCCTTGCCCTTTGATAGAAATACTCTTTTAAAGTATTTAAAAGAGAAATACTCTTTTAAAGAAGCAGCCATCTGTGTCTCCCTTACAAAACTTGTCTTTACTTTAAAGATCAAATGAATACTTTAGCTTCAGTTCCACCTAAGTCATACACTCTTAATTCTAACTGCCCAGCTTCATATTAACCTCATTCTGAAATAAGAAATGAAAGAAGCTGTTTTCCAAATTCAGCATACCTAGAATACACAGTTAATCCTGTGTTTGAATCTGTTTACTAATATTAAATATTCCCTTCCCATGACTGTTTTCCCTCACTTGCTCAAGCAAAAGCAAGTTGAACAGTTTTCCATTTGTGCTTTATTCTGAGCAAATTACAAGTTATTAAATATTCACTTGAAAAAATATGTCTTATTTATGGATGTACTATGTACTGGCATGTGTGTATGAGGTCAGTTTATGTTCCTGGAGAGTCTACCAACTTTCTAAGCAGAAAGCTCACACTACTGATATGACAACCTCATGCATTTTGTTGTGTTTTATTTGATTAATATTAAAAAGTTTACCAAATATGATTAGTATTATGAGGGCATGTCCAAGTATGAAATTAGTGGGTTGTATAGGCTGTAAAAATGAGACTTCTTTGTTGAGATTAGTAGTACAGGTGAATTTTTTGTTTAAAATATTTAGAAATATTTTGTATCCCTGTATATGCAGACCCCGAGCATTTTGCAAACCATGTAGCAGGTACCATTGGGAATGAAACCCAAGCCTTGATGACTGCTTATTTCTGTGTCCAACCAATGGGTCTAATAGTGGCCGCCTCATATTGCTCTTAAGGATAAAATAATTCTGCCTCTAGAATACAAACCTCTTCTTGGAATGAATCATTTAAGTAAGTTTTGATTAGAGCATATACAAAATCAAGTCTCCAGAATAGAATGCATGTAGTGTTTTTTATACCAGCCTGCTAAAAAAAATGTGGGCTTAACCGGTAGCATGGTGGAACGATTTAGTATTCGACTTTCATTCATTAGTATCTGAAGGGACCAAGAACTATAACTCTAAACACAGTCTACTTCTATTTGAAACTGACACAGACCAGTTCACAACAGAATAATCTTAGTATCATAATACAGAAAGTTTCCTACATGATATTTTACATGTTTCATTGCCATTCTTAGGAAACGAGTTGCCAGTCCAGGTTCGATGCATGATGCTAGTTGCTTGGGGCTGGTGCACTGGGACGGCCCAGAGGGATGGTGTGGGGAGGGAGGAGGGAGGAGGGTTCGGGATGGGGAACACATGTATACCTGTGGCAGATTCATTTTGATATTTGGCAAAACTAATACAATTATGTAAAGTTTAAAAATAAAATAAAATTGGAAGAAAAAAAAAAAAAAAGAAAGTTTCCTTGTCCCAAGCTTCCTGAATAATGTATTTGCAGAGAACAGAGATGCTGTAAAATATTTGCTTCCTCTGACTCTGATTAGGTTCATGTAAACCTCCATTAAATAAGTCCAGCATGTTCTTAGGATTCACTTCCTGTGTTCACTAGGAATAGCTAAGCTAACACAGTTTTCTAAGGCATCAGTGGAATCTCGATTATCTAGTGGGAAACATATGAGGAATGGGATGAATAAGGGGCCAGTTTAATGGTTAACTGGGGCCTGAACTCTAAATTGCTAGTCCCAAGGCAGAAATCAGACATAATTGAAATCAATATCATTGATTTACTGCACATAGTTAGGATGTTCTTGTCAACACAGTTTTACCTAAATCTCTATTAATTGTGTGGATTCACTGAAAGGCTGGGATAAATTTCCTTAGCCCCATATGTGTCACTGTCACAGCCCTGGGGTAAACTGACTTCCCTTTCATAATAAAAATGATGCTTCACTGAATTATAGTTTCAGAATGAGCACTTCTGAACTGTACTTTAGTCTCATTTTTCTGTACCTTAAAATAATTTGGAATGCTTGTGTGATTATTTCATGTTTTTCATTGGACTCTATAGTATAACTTTTCCTTTTTCATATTGGGCATGCATAATTACTTCTATGTTAAGTATTAAATATTGATGATTTTTTGTTGGAAATAAAATAAAAATGACAAATAACTAGGAAATATTTATCCTGCATTTATTCCAGTTTTTTTAAAGTGTATACACAGAAAAATTTTTTATTGTTTCACCATAAATGTGTAAAATTCTTAAACACTTCTCTGATATTTCTAGAAACAACACTGGCTTCTTTAACTGGTTCAAAGTTATTTCTTCTGAATTAGTAAAATTGTTCAGTAAGTCCTATATAATCAACAGACTCCCAAATTTATTTATGAAAATATTCTTCCCAATAGTTTCCCAAATATTACACTTCTTTTGATTAAATACTCAAGCTTCACACATCTTAGGAGAAAATTTTAAAGCAATTAAATAAAAGATGAGTGATTTATGACACTGTCTTATTTATTTAGAATGTAAGTTCCTGGAAGACAAGCATAATATTTCTATAGGTACTAATACACAATCAGTACTCTTTAATATTTATGAACAAAGTTCATAGCTACTTTGCCGAACAGTTAAGAATGCATTTTAGTACACATACTATTTTCTTATCTGTTTTAGAAATGTGTTATTTTGAAACAAAACATATTAGCTAGTTTAATTTAGATTGAATCTGTGAAATGTTTTGAAGTCTAGAAACCTAAAGAATGGAATTTACTTGAAGGCATTAGAATAAAGCTCAAAATGATGTTTTATTTAAATGCAGTAATAAAGAGAAATACTGCCCCCTGCCCCAATACTCTATTACTACTGCTTCATCATTCTAATCTAAGGCTTTGATTTTGATTAAAATGAAAATACTGAGAGGATCGATATTCTTAAACTTTATTTATACCAGAGTATTAAACTAAAATTTCTAGCTAGTCCAAGCACATGTGATATGATAAATGAGTAAAAGCCAGTGTAAGAAATATAAATGGTATTATTTTTGGAATAGCAAAAATAAAAACAAAAACAAACAAACAAAAAATCCACTTAATTATTTTCTAGGGTAGACAAGAAATGAATATGTGTCAAATTTTAAAATCCAGTCCAAAACTATATTATTGATTCATGTGCTCAGTCGTGCAGTCATGTTTGACTCTGCAACCCTGTGGATGGTCGCCTGCCATATTCCTTTGTCCATGGGATTTTCCCAGCAAGAACTGCTGGAGTGGGTTGCCATTTCCTCCTACATATATCATCGATTCATAGCAAACTCTTAAGAAATGGAAGAGTGCAACTTTTTTTTTTTTTTTGGTAGATTGGTAAGAAAGTTCTGAGAGCTCTGAAAGATGATTCTTTTGTTGGAATGAAAAGGACTAGAAGAGTGAGAAGACCAAAGGACAAAGCCATTTTGAGGATTAGTGTCACATGTAAAATGCTTTAAGGAGACAAGTGTAAAGGAAATGAAAAGAACAGAGACACTATTGCTGCTGCTGCTGCTAAGTTGCTTCAGTCATGTCTGACTCTGTGCGACCCCATAGACGGCAGCCCATCAGACTCCCCCGTCCCTGGGATTCTCCAGGCAAGAACACTGGAGTGGGTTGCCATTTCCTTCTCCAAGGCATGAAAGTGAAAAGTGAAAGTGAAGTCGCTCAGCTGTGTCCGACTCTTAGCGACCCCATGGACAGCAGCCTACCAGGCTCCTCTGTCCATGGGATTTTCCAGGCAAGAGTACTGGAGTGGGGTGCCATTGCCTTCTCCGAGAGGCACTATTACTCCAATCCAATTACATTAATGTAATTAGAAAAAAAAGTAAAAGAGTTGGTTTAAGACACAGGATTCATTTATGTTTTCCAGAAGTAGCATTCCTGATAAGTATGATGGAGCAGTCTACTGAAGATATCACATTTGACTTATCATTCTGCAGGGTTATGGCTCTGCCATCCAGAATGCAGACTATACACTAAATTGCCAATGGTCAATACATCATGCTCAACACTATCTGAGAGAGAATAGCAAAGTAGAGGATCTGTCCTCCACAGACTTACTGGTCCATTTGGCATTCTTATTCCAACAACATTAGGTTGTGCTGGCTTAGGAGTCTTGTTTCCTAGAAGTGAACATATCTGACAAGTGCAACTACCATCTGGCAGCGTTGAGCTCTGGTCATTAATAGGTGAAAGGAGATACATTGTCTGGGGCATTCATCTTGAATTGCGATGTGGATGTAGGGTTCCAAATACAAAATAGGGCAAAGGTGGTATGTCTGGAGTTGAGTCATTTCCTGGGGCCATCACTTCATATACCATACCCAGTAATAACTATCAACTAGTAGTTATAGTGACCATAATCCAACGAAGTCAAGACCACTCAGGCAACCCCAAACAGCCATGTTACTGGTTAGAACCAAGGGGATATTATGATAGGTAGCAGAGAAGTAAATGATGATGATCAATTACAGCATTAGAACCAACTTGCTTCAATACCTCAGAAAACTTTATATTTGCTTTCCAGCTTTCTCTTCTTCCATTTTCCCTCTCTCCTGTTCTAGAATTACATTACACAATAAATAAAGCATCAACATTAAGTTTTGTTTCAAGTTCTATCTTCTACAAAGCCCAGACTAAAATATTCCTTAAGAACAGAGCAATATTTATAGATTGCAGGCCATTCCAGAACTACTGAAATTCTATTTAGCACAAATCCTATAGGTGGCAGTCTGGGAAACAAAGTCTTATATTTAACTACACTAATCAAATATCTGGTTAGGAATAGATAGCTATCATCTTTATCATTAACATTTTTTACAGAACCAGTTTCTCATTTTAAACAGTTTTAATTCAAATATATTTAAAACTTTTTTTAATGCTTAATTTCAGGCATAGAAATCTACACAATAAAAAGTATATCCTCTATATTGAAAGCCAATCAAAGCATAATTAATATAGAAGAGACAATTGAATCCTCTTTACAAAGAAGTCACCTCAAATCCTAAATGCCCTTTCAACTATTGTTCATGTTATAAGAGACCTTAGCATGCAACCTCCAAAGATTTTTCTAAGGTCAAGAGAAGTGACTGTGTTGGTGTATTGTGTGTATGTTCTTTCCCTCAGCTTTCTAAAAGCTCATTTAAACTCTTTGTCCCCAAGATCTTTACAAAGAATATCCTGATTTTAAGATGAAATCACCTTATTGTAACATTCCTTAAGCATCCATCCGTGCCAACAGAACATATAAAGTTTCAAACAGTTATTAAATATGTAGTGTTAATACATTTTTATGAATTTGGAACAAGAGTCAGGAAATAGAGTAGGAAAAAAAGATAAAAGGTGTATTAAATAACTTTACAGATAATTTAAAAGAGTATTTCAAATATAGCTCAAACTTTTATTTGGATCAAAGTTGCCTACTCTTTGTAATTCTCCCACATATATTGTTTCACTAATTTCACACATTTTGCTTTTATTATCTCTATTATTATTAAATGTTACTTTATTATTCCATTTCCTATCTATTATTTCAATCAGTATATGTAAATTTAAAGCATAGTATATTATACACTTTCTACTAAATAGTTGATATTCAGTATTCCTGCCATAGTATTTTAAAACCTAGTAAGAACATAATCACTTGGCTTTATTTCATGCTTTTGCCTTTATCATATCTGTTTTGTTCAACAGTATATTCTTCACTACCAATATCCAACTTGGCACATAGTATGTGCTAAAAATATTTATCAAATGAATGGGTATATAAATTAAGAATCTAGTTTTGTATTTGCTATTTTTCTTAATGGATAGCAGTATTGACTGACAGGTTTTTAAAAATAAAAATTTAAATGTATTCACATAACTTCCAACTTTATTATAGGTTATATATGACTTATATCTTAGTCCATTTCTGCCTTCAATGTGCTGAGCATTATTTTTAAACTAAGAATTATATACCAAGCCAAAATATTGAAGTACATATGAAAGCACAAAAAGATTTTTTGGGCATTGGAAGGATTTATAAAGTTAAGTACAATTTCTTTACATCTACTTGAAAATGTATTCTAGGAAAAGATGAAGATACAAAAAGAAAGTAAAATTACGTTCAATGTACTGCATCAGGCATAGAAGAAAGGTGGAGAGAAGAACCTGTAAAACATCCTCACAGGCAGCCCAGAAATCAATGAATCTGAATTGGATCAGGTGAGTAGAATATTATGGAAGTAAGAAGGGGCAGGGGGGAAATTTGTAAATTAGCTGTAGTTATCAAGAGCCTGGAAGGTGATCTGGATTAGTGTTAAATAAGAGTCTCCATTTGAACTCTATACTTGTGACACTTCCAATACATGATGTAAAGATTTTAACTTGAATAATTCTGGGAGAAAATATATACTTTCCCACTGAGTCCTGGTAGTGAAGTGAGCAGAATTTGCATCATTAGATCAAGTAATGGCAGAAAATGTAAAAATCAAAGATACAACAGATAAAAGAGAATTAATAAATTAAGAGTGGTGGAGAGAAGGGTAAGTGTTACAACATCCTATAATGATCTATAAGATTCCACTCTGTGGGGGAAAAAATTATGAACATTCTTGTCATAGGAAAAGTTGACTATTGAGGGTTTGTAATACTATTATTGAGGAAAGAAGAACTTGACAATCCTCTATCATATCAGACAACTATAAGTACTTCTTTAAAATTTATAAATCGATTTGTAAGCTTAGGACAGAAGACACAAGACATTGGTTTTTTACTTATCATTGCAAACTCTTTGGTATCATTTGTTTTGAAACTTCTGCATACATTTCTTTGATAAAAATAAAAATAAATCTGCAATAAACTCTCCTGAGGTTTTAAGTATCTAGTTTCAACGGTAATATATTCTTTTGGATCTTAATATGCTTTCTTAACCTAGATAAATTCATTATTTAACTAATATATGGTAAAAAAAATATTTAATTCCACAGGTAACTTAAGCGCATATATTAGATGCATTTATCTGCAAAATCATATCTTTAAATTACAATTGAAATAGTCAAAATAATGCATCTATATTAGATTATGAATAGGTGTATTCATAATCTAGGGCTTACCTGGTGACTTGATGGTAAAAAGTCTTCCTGCAAGGCAGGAGATCCAGGTTCTATCCCTGGTCTGAAGATACCCTGGAGAAAGGATTGGCTATCCACTCCAGTATTCTTGCCTGGGGAATCCCATGGACAGAGGAGCCTGATGGGCTGCAGTGCATGGAGTCACAAAGAATCGGAATGACTGAGCAACTAACACTTTCACTTCATTCATAATCTAGATATAAATATGAATAGGTATATTTATGTGTATAATACCAAAATATAATTTTATATATATATATATACCACAATAGAATATAGCCTTTTTTAAAGCCTGACACCAAAAATGTGTTGTCAAATCAAATAGCATTTAGAGATTTATTGTCTCCTCCTAGAAATAATTTATTGTCCTTCATTATTATGAACAACTACAAATGCTACTGAAAATGTCATATTGCATTCACTAAATTACACAACTCTTGTTATTTAAATCTATGTATTTAAATAATCTAATGAGGAACTGACTCTGCTATCTTAAGTATTGTTGTTGTTTTTCAGTTGTTAAGTCATGTTCAATTCTTTTGTGACCCCATGGACTGCAGCCTGCCAGGCTCCTCTATCCATGGGATTTCCCAAGCAAGAATACTGGAGTGTGTTCCCATTTCCTTCTCCAGGGGATCTTCTGAACCCAGGGACTGAACTTGTGTCTCCTGCTTGGCAGGCAGATCCTTTATCATTGAGCCACAGGGGAAATCCCTTCTAAATAATATGTATTATTGCCATTATTATTGTCCTTATTATTATAAGGAAGCTATGGTTATATTATCATTCATAATTGACTGCACATTAAAATATTCAAGTAAGTGAAATAGCCTTATAAGCATTTTCTCCTGGCACAGTATGTGCAAAAAGAGATACAAGTTATGTGATCAGCTTTTTTTGCCAATTCCCTTTAGCAAAGCAGGCAGCTTGTTTCCCTCTTATGTAATGACCATTTTAAAGTATATGTTAAGAGATGGACATGACTGAGTGACTAATTGCAACACAGCACAGTAAGTATATGTTACTAAATGGAGCAATCTTAAATAAAATTATAAGTTCTACATTTTAATAAATAAAATTGGGCTGTGTTAAGTACAAAATTTAGGCCAACTTTAAAATAAATCTAAGATTGTCATAGGATAAAATGTAAAAATAATGTATTAAAATGAACTTCATACATTAGAATTTCATACATTAAAAGATTTTATCTTAATTGGTTATGTTTTATCTCTACATTTTCCAATATCTTCATGTTTCTTTGTTCTTTCAAATGTATTTTTCTGATTGTGATGACATAAAGTAATATGATTACAAAAGTAAAGCAATAAGAACATCAGCAAAACTCAACCAAAGGAAAATCACCTGATTAAGTGATATACCAGACTCTAGCTGGAACAGGATATCCTATTTCATTTTATTTTCAATACATGAAACTCCACTATTTCATTTCATGTCATATGCTTTTGCTAAAAATATCTAAAGGAAATCCAAAAATTATTGACTTCAAGAAACTAATGAAAATTAAGTCATATAATGCAGAATGATCAGGAAAGCCTCAGGAATACAAAGAAGAAAGGTTGTGTTAATACTGACGGCTGAAATTCCACAAGTCACAAGAGGTGACTTCTAAACTGAAGTTTTAAGTTTAGAAGAAACTTAAACAAAAAATGAGGATAATCACTAAGGTCATTTCAGGCTGAATGCCAGCCCAGAGACATCAGAGGCTTGCTCATTTGCTTATCTTCAATTAGTTTTGCAGGGTGACAACATGAATTTTGAGGGTAAAACATGCAGATGGCTGCCGGGAGCGGGCGAGAAACATTCCACTCGTGAAAAAGGTCATGAGGAAGGGGGCTCAGCATATGCAAAGGCGGGATCGAGCCTCGGGAGTCTCCCCGGATATTCTCGAGCATCTTCCCCCAAAAAACCAGAGTCTGCCTACTTTATTGCTTTGTGCTCTCACCTCTGACTTCACTGGGGGCTGTCCCCTACCACCATCTCACTCTCTCTGTCAAAGAGTTAACTTACAGCTGCAGTGAATAAAGTTCCTGGGCAATTAGGAGTGTTTAAATCCAAACCCCTCAGATGGCTCTCTAACTCGTCTGACAAGTTTACCCGGACTCCTACAGCTATGCATACGATTGTTTACAGTCTCCCAGCCTCGAGAGGCACGGGAAGCTTAAGATATTCAAATAGCTTAGAACCTCTCAGAGAGTTAGAAACTGTCAGAATAAACTAGTAAAGGATTTCATTGATGAGCCAATGCTTGTTGCCAAGTTTTCACATCCCCTGAATTGTATCCTTGAATGTGTATTAATTAATATAGTTGGTATGTAGAAAAAATAAGTAGTGGCCTTGGTGTTGGTAACTTTAGACCCTTAAGGTAATAAATTCTTTCCTTTGTTGTAAACCCATTACACATCCACCCTATAGGAATGCAATTTTATCTTCAGAAGATGGCGCCAAACCTTAAAATAATTACTCTTAGAGAAAATAAGTCTTTGTTGATAAGTCTTTGTCAAGAGTCATAAAATGTTAATAGGCCTTCTGGCCAGAAGATGATGTAAATCACCTAAACCATTTGTATACGATAAATTTGCAGGAAAGAAACCCTGGTTTTTGATAAGAATCAAAGACTGCTGACTTTGCATCCCCTATTATCCTCTACATGTAACTTAGGGTATAAAAACCCCTGTTGAAAATAAAGCTACGGGCCTTGCTCACCAATGCTTGGTCTCCCCATGTCATTCTTCCCTTTAACTTCCAGCTGAGTCTCCATCTGGAGCGTGGAACCCACCATGCTTACTAATTATGCCTGGGCTTCTAAGACCCACTCGAGAAGGTGTCTAGGGTGAGGCACCTTCCGCTATTCGAGAGGGCGCCTGTGGCCTACGTAAGTGATGCAAACTTCTTGTCTTGAAGTTTTATTGGTCTCCCGTGTAAACCAAGCTACTCAGCTTCTTTTCTCCACTGAATTTTCCTACTAAGCTATCCTCATTCTATTACTCTTTATATCTCTAATTACCATTTGAATAGGTCGCCAACGCCGTCTCCCCTTCGAATACCCTGGATCAGCCGGTGCTAGTCCCCAGCAGATGGCAACTAAAGAGTTTGGTCAACAGTCTATAAATGATCTTAAATAATATATTTAGAAGGTAAAATAAAGGGAATAAGGATTTCATGAAGAAATATGAGAAAAAATATATAGCACATTTTGATTTGTATAAAGATCATTTGAGCAGTGATATGACAGTTTCTGAGGCTTTGAGATTAATAAAAGGAAATCATTGCCCTAACAGTAGCAAAATGATGATTTTGTTGGAAACCAAAGAGATCTGGAAACAGTAAGGTAGAGGAATTCATAGCTTGGTTGAATCTGACCCAAGTTGAATCCTGGGTCAGGAAGATCCCCAGGAGAAGGGCATGGCAAACCACTCCAGTATTCTTGCCTAGAGAAGCCCATGGACAGAGAAGCCTGGTATGCTATGGTCCATAGGGTCGCAATGAGTCAGGCATGACCAAAGCTAGTTAGCATGCATACATGCATGTAGCACAAAACAAGATGATGGAAGAGAAATCCTGATGAACTCCACCATTCAAACAGGGAATGAAGTAAAAGAAGTTCACAATGAGTAGGATAGGAACAACAGAAGAGGTTAGGTGTTAAAAAACACTGTAACAAAGTCAAGAGTACAATTTTTGAAAGATAAGGGAGTAGTAAATAGTGCCAAAAATTCAGGAGAGATCACATACATTAACAATCCTCTGATGCATTTGCTACCAGAAGATTATTAAAAACCCCAAATTATTTTGTAATTAAGTCATTGTTATTAATGAATAGATTTAGTATTTAATGGCAGGGGATGAAGTACATGCACTGATTGACAAGATTCTCTTCTGAAAAGCCCAGTTAAGAAGGGAAGGTGAGAGATGAGGTACTGAAATGTTAATTCAGTTAAAGTGATAATATTTCTATTTGTATAGAACACTGAGGAAAACTGTGGGGGTTTTAAGAAGATATTCTGAAATGTGAGAATTCAGGGACAGATGCAGCAAGCCTGTTAAAAAATACCAATCATGCTTTCTTTAGATAGGTCATGCAATTACCTTAGGAACAACGGAATATAACTTATTAGGGAAAATATTGAAAATTGTACTTGGATCAAATGTGCTGTTGAAATCATCTCGGTATTTAATTTAGGAAGTGAAAAAAGTGAGACTGCTTACACAAACATATTTTTAGCACTGCATTTTCTTCTTAAAGAAGTAATTCATTCCTAATTTTGAAATGCAGATAATGAACTTGAAATTATTCACCCTGCCATTCCACACAAATCTAATGCTACCCTGGATCAAGGAATTTTACTTACATATGGACCACAAATTTTCTAGAAGGTCCATGGCTGGGCCTCTTGTCTAACTTCAATAGTAGTGTTCTTTGCAGCTGGCTGCCAAAGCTTCCAACTTACACAGTCTTTCCTTGATCACTTTGGCCCAGTGACTCCTAGATACCACGATGTACACCATCATGTATTCACAGAAACCAATGACTCTCATTAAACCCAATTAAAGTGGGTTATTACTAGAAGCAACTAGCCTGAGATATTCAAACTAATTGACATTTTTACAGGTTATCATTAGATTTTGGGGAAACTATTTTCAGTTGTGCCTTAAATGTAATTGCAGTGGACCAATCAGAATGTCATTTGTAAAAGAGGACAGAGATTTTTTTGTTTGCTAGTTTTTAATTTTGTTTAAATTAGAGAACTTTAAGGATATATGCAGGACATCAAGTAATTTAAAAGGAAGATGGCGATATTAACTACAGGGAAGGATCACAGAGAATAGCAATTTGTTGGGTAGGTGGAAGAGAATAACTTAAGTGAAACTCCAATATATTGGCTAGTTTGTCAGCTTGTTTTCAGTCTGATTTTGAGGAAGTGGTGATGTGTTTGAGAATGATGGAGTGATGGTAGGATAGAAGGATTAAGGAAATCATGTTAATTACTTGGAATGGCTTTTTGAAACATGGTAAGGATATCTATCTGAGGAGTTTTATATTACAAAGTGCTAAGTAATGATGCAGGTTAGGAAAAATGAATTCAATGTATCACTTCATTGGACCCTGCCTGTGTATGGGAGTGAGTGTTGGAGGTGGGTTTTGGTAGGTAGAAGTGTGGGTATGTTTATGTATTTCTTCAGTAGGATTTCCCGTAGAAGTTAATTTCCATATGGTCATTTTTGTTTGTTTGTTTGTTTTTTTAACTAGGCTTGGCATTTGTTTGAGGAAGATACCTGAATAGAGACTGAAGGAGCTAAGGATAATACAGGGTGAGAGTTGAAAACTGTGACCTAGGCCAATTTGGGTAAGAAAGAAAAAATTAGGAGAGACTGACAAAGAGACAAAAAGGTGACAAAATTTGGGGATCCTGATGATGTCAAAATATATTGAGAAAAAGGAACTCAGAAAATCATTGTCATTGTATTCGGAAGTTGCAGAGACTTCCCTGGCAGACCAGTGATTAAGATTCTGTGCTTCCAATGTCTGGGGGTGTGGATTTGATCCTTGGTTCAGTTCAGTTCAGTTTAGTCGCTCAGTCGTGTCCGACTCTAAGACCCCGTGAATCGCAGCATGCCGGGAACTAATACACCACATGCTGCACAGCGCGTCTCCTTGAAAAATTAGGAATGTTACACGTTTTTAGAAGAAATATGACAAAAGTAAAGTCTCTAAAAGAATAGAAAATTCGAATTGAAATGAAAGTCTCAAAATATGTGAGACAAGGATTTTCACCATTATTTTAAGTTGTTTGATTTTCATATTATTTTATTGCAGGCTACACCTAACACTAAGATGGTCTATCAATAAAATCCTCTTCTGTTTCACAGATAGAGAAGTAAATATTGATTAACAATTATAATAACAGCCACAACCAAGCCTCTCAAGACCAGTGCCACCAATTAGGCCATTCCTTGCAGCCTGGAGAGGGGTCACACACCATTGTTCTCCGTGCCCATCCTGACTAAAAGGAAGCTTTCATGATGCCCAGAGGTCCTCTAAGCGACGAAGGATGTCCTTGGATTCCATGTAGCAGGAACCTGCTGAGGTGGCATCAGCCTTGACTCTCAAATGGAAGGGAACATCTACAAAAGAAAGGTGATGGTGATACCTTTAAATCTAATGGGAACCTGGAGGAAGCTCCTACTGGAAGCTCAGGCACCGCTGTTACCATTGGAAACCAGGTGGCCATCAGCACCAAATCCTACAGGGAGACTGGCCAACAAGTTGGGATATGAACGCCACTTCTGCTGCTGATCATCTCTCTCCTGGATCCTCACTCATCAGAGCCTGGCAGCTTCCCAAGAGCCTTGATTTCCAGTGGTGATGGACCCTGAGACTTTTATGACCACCTGCATAAAAGGCATCTAATGTGAAAATGCCTACTCTGCTCTTGTCACAAACTTGCCTCTATTGTGAGTACAAGGCACCAGGGTTATCACAAGGGATCGGACTTGGGCAAAGGCTAGGAAGCCAGTGGGGCGGGTTCCGTGCCGGTGTGTGTGGTGCTCCCATGAGCATCTGTGGGTGGTCACGCCTCAGTGTTGTTCCCACTAAGACTCTGAGGAGGGCGAGAAGGAAGAGCTGGCCACTGCAGAGAAGGCTGCGACCCAGGAGGAGTTCAGAGTGAAAGTCCTGCTGCAGCTCCTGAGTTAACCACCACCTAACATCAGGTCTGGACTGGTGGAAAAGAGGCAGGTACCCTCTTCAGCGGTTCCCTTCTGAAGACACTTCCCTCCACCAGCCCTGAAGACAGACGGTCCACTTCTCAGGCCTCTGGCAGGTAGATATAACCACTGAGTGGTCTTTATATTTTTTAACTGAGGTATAATCTATAATAATTTTCTACAGTTTATGGTGGTCCACAGAGTCAAGAGCTTTGGTGTAGCCAATAAAGCAGAAGTAGATGTTTTTCTGGAACTCTCTTGCTGTTTTGAGGATACAGCAGATGTTGGCAATTTGATCTCTGCTTCCTTTCCCTTTTCTAAATCCAGCTTGAACATCTGGAAGTTCATATTCAGGTGCTGATTAGGACTGGCTTGAAGAATTTTGAGCATTACTTTGCTAGCATGTGAGATGCGTGTGAATGTGCAGGGGTTTGAACCTTCTTTGGCATTGCCTTTCTTTGGGATTGGAATGAAAACTGACCTTTTACAGTCCTGTGGCTATTGCTGAGTTTTCCCAATTTGCTAGCATATTGAGTGTGGCACTTTCACAGCATCATCTTTTAGTATTTGAAACAGCTCAACTGGAATTCCATCACTTCCACTAGCTTTGTTAATAGTGACACTTCCTAAGGGACACTTAACTTCACATTCCAGGTTGTCTAACTCTAGGTGAGTGAAAACACCATTATGGTTATCTGGGTCATGAAGATCTTTTTTGTATAGTTCTTCTGTGTATTCTTGTCACCTCTTATTAATATCTTCTGCTTCTGTTAGGTCCATACCATTTCTATCTTTATTGTGCCCATCTTTGCATGAAAAGTTCCCTTGGTATCTCTAATTTTCTTGAAGAGATCTCCAGTCTTTTTCAACCTATTTTCTTCCTCTGTTTCTTTGCACTGATCACTGAGGAAGGCTTTTTTAATCTCTCATTGCTATTCTTTGGAACTCTGCATTCAAATGGGTATATCTTTCCTTTTCTCCTTTGCTTTTAGCTTCTCTTCTTTTCTCAGCTATTTGTAAGTCCTCAGTCAAAAATTTGCCTTTTTGAATTTCTTTTTCTTAGGGATGGTCTTGATCACTGCCTCCTGTACAGTGTCATGAATCTCTGTCCAGAGTTCTTCAGACATTGTTTATCAAATCTAATCCCTTGATTCTATTTGTCACTTCCACTGTATAATTGCAAGGGATTTGATTTACATAATACCTGACTGGTCTAGTGGTTTTCCCTACTTTCTTCAACTTAAGTCTGAAACTCTCAAAGAGATAGGAATAGCAAACTACTTTCCCTGCCTCCTAAGAAATCTGTATGAAGGTCAAGAAAAACAGAATGAGTGATGGTACAACATACTAGTTCCAAATTGGGAAAGGAGTATATCAAGGTTGTATATTGTCACTCTGCTTATTTAACTCCTATGCAGAGTATATCATGCAAAATGCCAGGCTGGATAAAGCACAAGCTGGAATCAAGATTGTCAAGAGAAATATCAGTAACCTCAGATACACAGCTGACATGACATTTATGAAAGTGAAAAAGGATAATTAAAAAGTTGGCTTAAAACTCAACTTTCAAAAAACTAACATAATGGCATCCAATCCCATCACTTCATGTAAAATAGAGGGGGGGCAATGGAAACAGTGACAGACTTTATTTCCTTGGACTCCAAAATCACTGCAGATGGTGACTGCAGCCATGAAATTAAAAGATGCTTGCTTCTTAAAAAAAAAAAAAAAAAAAGCTATGCCCAACCTAGAGAGTGTATTAAAAAGCAGAGACATTACTCTGCTGACAAAAATTCATCTAGTCAAAGCTATGGTTTTTCCAGTAGTCAAGTATAAATGTGAGAGTTGGACCATAAAGAAAGCTGACTGCTGAAGAATTGATGCTTTTGAACTGTGGTGTTGGAGAAGAAGACTCCTGAGTGCTCCTTGGACTGCAAGATCAAACCAGTCAATCCTAAAGGAAATCAACACTGAATATTCACTAGAAGGACTGATGCTGAAGCTGAAGCTATACTACTTCAGTCACCTGATATGAAGAACTGACTCATTGGAAAATACCCTGATGCTGGGAAAGATTGAAGGCAGGAGGACAAGGGGACGATGGAGGATGAGATATTTGGATGGCATCACCAACTCAATGGACATGAGTTTGAACAGACTCCAGGAGTTGGTGCTAAACAGGGAAGCCTGATGTGCTGTAGTCCATGGGGTCACAAAGAGTCAGTCATTTCAACTGACTGAGGAACTGAAATGATAATCGATAAGAGAACATTACACACTGGTTTCCAGTGAATAGCATTTTGAATTAATATATGTATACATTTTGAAATGTTTTCTACATGTTATCTGTTAGACTTTGGGGATAATTATTTCTAGTTGTATCTTAAATTTGACTCCATTAGAGTAGTCAGGA
Source organism: Bos javanicus (assembly GCF_032452875.1). Lineage (NCBI taxonomy): Eukaryota > Metazoa > Chordata > Mammalia > Artiodactyla > Bovidae > Bos > Bos javanicus. The sequence continues at coordinate 8,677,317 of NC_083883.1, read as the reverse complement.
GGTCCTTTCTAAAAGAATACAGAGTTTGTTTGTTTGTTTATTTTTAGTTTGATTTAGATTCAGTTCAGTTCAGTCGCTTAGTCGTGTCCGACTCTTTGTGACCCCATGAACCGAGCATGCCAGGCCTCCCTGTCCATCACTAACTCCCGGAGTCCACCCAAACCCATGTCCATTGGGTCCATGATGCCATCCCACCATCTCACCCTCTATCATCCCCTTCTCCTCCTGCCCTCAATATTTCCCAGCATCAAGGTCTTTTCAAATAAGTCAGCCCTTCGCATCAGGTGGCCAAAGTATTGGAGTTTCAGCTTCAACATCAGTCCTTCCAATGAACACCCAGGACTGATCTCCTTTAGAATGGACTGGTTAGATCTCCTTGCAGTCCAAGGAACTCTCAAGAGTCTTCTCCAACACCACAGTTCAAAAGCATCAATTCTTCAGTGCTCAGCTTTCTTTATAGTCCAACTCTCACATCGATACATGACCACTGGAAAAACCATAGCCTTGACTAGACGGACCTTTGTCAAGAAAGTAATGTCTCTGCTTTTTAATATGCTGTCTAGGTTGGTCATAACTTTCCTTCCAAGGAGCAAGCGTCTTTTAATTTCATGACTGCAATCACCATCTGCACTGATTTTGGAGCCCAGAAAAATAAAGTCAGCCACTGTTTCCCCATCTATTTGCCATGAACTGATGGGACCGGATGCCATGATATTTGTTTTCTGAATGTTGAGCTTTAAGCCAACTCTTTCACTCTCCTCTTCTACTTTCATCAAGAGGCTCTTTTGTTCTTCACTTTCTGCCATAAGGGTCATGTCATCTGCATATCTGAGGTTATTGATATTTCTCCCGGCAATCTTGATTCCAGCTGGCGCTTCTTCCAGCCCAGAGTTTCTCATGATGTTTTCTGCATAGAAGTTAAATAAGCAGGGTGACAATATACAGCCTTGACGTACTCCTTTTCCTATTTGGAATCAGTCTGTTGTTCCATGTCCAGTTCTAACTGTTGCTTCCTGACCTGCATACATGTTTCTCAAGAGGCAGGTCATGTTTAGATTAAAAAAATATAAGGATATATGCAGGACATCAATTAATTTAGATGGAAGATGGAGGTATTAACTACAGGGAAGGATCAGAGAGAATAGTAATTTGTTGGGTAGGTGGAAGAGAATAACTTCAGTGAAGCTTCAATGTGTTGACTCATTTGTCAGCTTGTTTTTGGTTTATTTTTGATGAAGTAGTATGTGTTTGAGATTGATGGAGTGATGCTAAGATAGAAGAATTAAGGATATCATGTTAATTACTTAGAGTGCCTTTTCTTCATGGTAAGGATACCTGAGGAGCTTATTTTTAATAGTTCTAAGTGATTATGCAGGTCATAAAATATGAATATTTAATGTATCACTTCATTGGACCTTGCCTGTGTATGAGAGTGAGTGTTGGAGGTAGGTTTTGGTAGGTCCAGGTGTGAGTTTATTTTTGTATTTTGTCAGTAGCATTTCCCATAGAAATTAATTTCCATATAGTAGATTTTTTATTTTTCCTAAACTTAGGGTTTGTTTGGGGAGATCTGAATAGAGAGTGAAGGATCTAAGGTGAGGTTTCAAAATTGTGATCTAGGCCAATTTGGGTAATAGAAAAAAATATTTAAGAAGAGGCTGATAAAGAGACAAAAAGGTGACAAAATTTAAAGATCCTGATGATATCAAATGTGTTGAGAATTCAGAAAATCATCATTATTGTACTCAGAAAGTGCAGGGACATCCCTGGTGGTCCAGTGAGTAAAACTCTGTGCTTCCAGTGCCTGGGGTGTGGATTTTATCCTTTATTAGGGAACTAAGATACCACATGCTGAACGGTATGGCCCCTCGAAAAACTGGAATGTTATAAGCTCCTAGAAGAAATATGACAAAAGTAAAGCCTCTAAAGGAATAGAAAAAATAGAAATGAAGAGAAAGTCTCAAAAAATGTGGTGCATTTTTTTCAGTGTTTCATCTTTTTCAGTGTTTTTTTAAGCTGCTTAATTTTACTATTATTTTGTTACAGGCTTTACCTTCAAATATATCAGGTTCCTTCACAACATGTATGTGTGAGGGAAGTTCTGATACACCACTCTTCAGATTTAGTGTAAAATAGTTAAGTTTCACTGTTCAGTAGTTTCACTCTTACCAATGTATTCTTCAGAAAGGACCTATTGTTTAGTATTAAATATTAAAATACTGGGTTGGCCAAACATTTTGGTCAAAGTTTGGCCAACCTGTTTTAATCTTACCATGAATATTACAGCTAGAGAAAAGACAGCTAATTAGGATTGCTCTGAGTTGATATAATAGAAAAGGATTTTCTGGAGATATTTTGTCTTGACTGATGGAGTCAGGGAGATAATGTAGAAGCCTACATTCAACTGGAATACCATTACCTCCACTAGTTTTGTTCATAGTGATGCTTCCTAAGGCCCACTTGACTTCACCTTCCAGGATGTGTGGCTCTAGGTGAGTGACCAATATTGTCATAGTTATTGGATCAGTAAGATTTTTGTATAGTTTTTTTGTATAACTTTTTGTATAGTTCTGTGTATTCTTGCCACCTCTTCTTAGTATTTTCTGTTTCTGTTAGGTCCACGCAATTTCTGTCCTTTATTGTGCCCATCTTTGCATGAAATGTTCCCTTGGTATTTCTAATTTTCTTGATGAGAACTCTAGTCTTTCCTGTTCTATTATTTTCCTCTATTTCTTTGCATCGATCATTAAGGAAGACTCTCTTATCTCTCCTTGCTATTCTTTGGAACTCAGGATTCAGATCGGTATATCTTTCCTTTTCCCCTTTGCCTTTCACTTCTTTGCTCACCTATTTGTATAGCCTCTTCAGGCAACCATACTGCATTTTTGCTTTTCTTTTTCTTGGGAATGGTCTTGATCACTGCCTCCTGTACAATGTCACGAACCTCCATCCATAGCTCTTCAGGCACTCTGACTTTCAGATCTAATCCCTTGAATCTATTTGCTACTTTCACTGTATAATCATAAGGGATTTGATTTAGGTCATACATGAATGGTCTAGTGGTTTTCCCTACTTTCTTCAATTTAAGTATGAATTTTGCAATAAGGTTTATTTTTCAATTAAGTCTGAATTTTTTCATATACTATTTTTTGAAAATAGTATAAGGTATCCAACAAATAGCAAGATGGCAAAAGTTTTTTTTTTTCTTATCAATAAATTCATTAATGTAAATAAAATTTCTTCAATCAAAAAACAAAGATTGGCAGAATATATATTTTTTAAAATGGCCCTAATATATGCTGTCTACAGGAGACACATTTTAAGCCAAAGATAGAATCAAGTGGAAACTGAAAGAGTGAAAGAAGATAACTGTAGCCAGAAGGGAGAAATAGTGGCTATATATAGCACAAACAAAGTAGAAACTATAAACAAATATAGGATACTCAACACCACAGCAGAAAATAAATTATTCTCAAGTGTTCATGGAAGATTTTCCAGGTTAGACCATATGTTAGACCAGAAAATAGCTCTCAATACATTTTAAAAGATTGAAATCATATTACATATCTTTTAGCTACAATGGAATGAAGCTAGAGATCAATAATAGAAAAGAGTTTTTTAAAAATTGAAATTAAACAACATATTCTTAAGCAACCAATGAATCAAATCACAAGAACAATAAATCACATTTAAAGACAAATGAAAATTAAAGCACAACATATTAAAACTTTGAATTAAAATAAGACTTAAAGGAAAATTTATAGCCATAAATGCCTAAGTCAAAAATATCTCAAATCAATAACCTTGAAGAATGAGGGGGCAAAACAAAATAATCTCAAAGGAAGAAAATAATAAAGCACAGAATGGAGATAAATACAATAATGAATAGAGAAACAATATAATCAATCACACCAGAAGTTGGTGAGTTGAACAAAATTACCAGACCTTTAGATAGACTGCAAGACAAATAACTGCAATTAGAAATGAATAGTGGAAACATCATTCAGAAATAATAAAAGATTATTAATAAATTTGATGAAAAATTGTATACCAAGAAATTAAATAATTAGATGAAATAAACAAATACCTAGAAACACACAAATGATCTAAACTAATTTTAATAATTAGAAAATCTTGACATATCTAAAACAAGTGAAAAGATTACATCAGTAATTAAAAACTTCCAACAAAGAAAAAGTCTAGGACGAGATGAAGTTGCTGGTGAATTCTACGAAAATTTAAAAAAATCACACTCAAACTTTCAAGAAAGGGGATAATTCCTAATTCATTTTACCAGGCCATCATTGTGCTGAAGCCAAAGCCAATCAAAGACATCACAAGGAAAGAAAATTATAGGCCAATATTTCCTAAGACTTAGGTGAAATAATCCTCCAAGAAAACTGAAGAAACCAAATTCAGTAGCATATGACCACATAATTTATCACAGGAATGTAAGGACAGATCAACATAAGACAATCAATCAGTTATAAGATACCTCATTAATAGAATGAATGGTGAGGAGTGGCAGTGCACATGCTTATCTCTGTATTAATTGTAGCTTAATACGCATTTAAAAAAATCCAACATCCACTTGTGATAAAAAACACTCTGACAACTAGGAATAGAAAGGAGCTAAATACAAAAAACCTCAAATAGCCAAAGCTATCTTGAGAAAGAAGAATGGAACTGGAGGAATCAACCTACCTGACTTCAGGCTCTACTACAAAGCCACAGTCATCAAGACAGTATGGTACTGGCACAAAGACAGAAATATAGATCAATGGAACAAAATAGAAAGCCCAGAGATAAATCCATGCACATACGGACACCTTATCTTTGAAAAGGAGGCAAGAATATACAATGGATTGAAGACAATCTCTTTAACAAGTGGTGCTGGGAAATCTGGTCAACCACTTGTAAAAGAATGAAACTAGAACACTTTCTAACACTATACACAAAAATAAACTGAAAATGGATTAAAGATCTCAATGTAAGACCAGAAACAACAAAACTCCTAGAGGAGAACATAGGCAAAACACTCACCGACATACATCTCAGCAGGATCCTCTCTGACCCACCTCCCAGAATACTGGAAATAAAAGCAAAAATAAACAAATGGGACCTAGTTAAACTTAAAAGCTTCTGCACATCAAAGGAAACTATTAGCAAGGTGAAAAGGCAGCCTTCAGAATGGGAGAAAATAATAGCAAATGAAGCAACTGACAAAAAACTAATCTCAAAAATATACAATTAAACCTACAGCTCAACTCCAGTAAAATAAATGACCCAATCAAAAAATGGGCCAAAGAACTAAATAGACATTTCTCCAAAGAAGACATACAGAGGGCTAACAAACACATGAAAAGATGCTCAACATCACTCATTATCAGAGAAATGCAAATCAAAACCACTATGAGGTACCATTTCACACCAGTCAGAATGGCTGCGAACCAAAAGTCTACAAGCAATAAATGCTGGAGAGGGTGTGGAGAAAAGGGAACCCTCTTACACTGTTGGTGGGAATGCAAACTAGTGCAGCCACTATGGAGAACAGTGTGGAGATTCCTTACAAAACTGGAAATAGAACTGCCTTATGATCCAGCAATCCCACTGCTGGGCATACACACTAAGGAAACCAGAAGGGAAAGAGACATGTGTACCCCAATGTTCATCGCAGCACTGTTTATAATAGCCAGGACATGGAAGCAACCTAGATGTCCATCAGCAGATGAATGGATAAGAAAGCCATGGTACATATACACAATGGAGTATTACTCAGCCATTAAAAAGAATACATTTGAATTAGTTCTAATGAGGTGGATGAAACTGGAACCTATTATACAGAGTGAAGTAAGCCAGAAAGAAAAACACCAAAAAAATATACTAACGCATATATATGGAATTTAGAAAGATGGTAACAATAACCCTGTGTACGAGATAGCAAAAGAGACATTGATGTATAAATCAGTCTTATGGACTCTGTGGGAGAGGGAGAGGGTGGGGAGATTTGGGAGAATGGCATTGAAACATGTATAATATCATGTATGAAACGAGTCGCCAGTCCAGGTTCGATGCACAATACTGGATGCTTGGGGCTGGTGCACTGGGATGACCCAGAGGGAGGGTATGGGGAGGGAGGAGGGAGGAGGGTTCAGGATGGGGAACACAGGTATACCTGTGGCAGATTCATTTCGATATTTGGCAAAACTAATACAATATTGTAAAGTTTAAAAATAAAATAAAATTTAAAAAATAAAGTAAATACTTTACTTTTCTTCAGTTAGACTTTATCTTATCCAGAACTAAGAACCTTACTAAAATCCCAGCATGAACTTTAAAATGCTTTATCCTAAACTAGAAATGCATGTATCCTGGTTTGAGTTGGTGAAATTTCTGAAAGACAATCTGCAGTGACCACTGTCTCATACTTTCATTGAGATATTTAAATAATGTTATCTGTTGTAAGAAGAAATGATTGTCATTTCATTCATAAAGACTTGATTGATGGGTCAAATATTATTTTTAATTTTTATTTGATAGCTACTATTTATCTTTGCTCCTTTTCCTTTTCTATTTTTAAATCTATCTTTCAAAAGATTCTCCTAGTCAGTCTTCCCTTAAAATCAAGAAGACAATAAGAATGCCTTCTTGTTGAATGTCCTAGCTTGCAGCCTCACACAAGTTAAGCCCTGTTATTTAAGACATCGAAGATCAGAATTAAGAAGCAAGTTACAGTTTCTCTCCCTCAATCTCATAAGTGAATAATATTATCTGTATAATTCTAGTCTACTTAATGCACATAAATAATAATATATAATAATAATAGAAACAAAATTAAATAAATATGTTGACTGCACAACTCAATTCTAATTCTTATATGATATGAGAAAGAAACTTCATGATTAATATTTGCCCTAATGTAAATTAGGAGGCTTACCTGGTGGCAATGTGGTAAAGAAATGGCCTGCCAATGCAGGAGACATAGATTTAATCCCTGGATTAGGAAGATACCCTGGAGAAGGAGATGGCAACCTGCTCCAGTATTCTTGCCTGGAACATCCCATGGACAGAGGGGCCTGGCAGGCTACAGTCTAAGGGGTCCCAAAAGAGTTAGACTAAACAACAACCACAACAAAATAAATTAATGCCTAGCATGTCTTTTTGTTGAATTGCAATTCCTCTGGATTTTCAGGCTAGTTTTACTACTACATGGATGCTTCTATACAAGAAGAGCCTCAATTAACTAAGATTTTTAAAATTAAGACTTACATTTTATATCTCTCAAAGATGCTATAAACATGAACTTACTATTATTTGATCTTAAAAGAGATTTCTTATGACCATAAGGCATAGTTTATTTTATATTTTTTTTAAAACAAAATGTAAGGTACCAATGTTCTCTCACCTGTTAACCTATAGATAAAAATTAACAAATATGTAAATATTCATAAATGTGTAAATACAGAGTTGTAGCAAATTGTCCACTCTGAATCCTTGCTTTAAATTCAAATAAAATGTGATACCTAAACATATTTTCTTATTTTTTATGATTTTGAGAAAATGATATCAATATGTCATTTTGATACAGTCATTGCCCATAAAATGTAATCAGTTGGCCTCTGGTAATGCCATTGTATGCTGCATTGGGGTCAGGGAAAAGTAACTGAAAATGGTAACTATCTTTGTCCACGTCACACTGAAGGAGTGATCAGTGGCAAAGTACAAGGCTGAGTCTTTCTCTGTTTACAAAGCAGGAAAAGCATTGTCTTTTGGTCCTAGAGGCAGCAGGAGCAGCAACCTTAAGTGGGGAAGCTCAAAACAGACAGATGCATGTTGTGCGACCATAAAAGTCCGGAAACTAATAATAGCAACATGGCAGTTTGGCTGGAGAGAAAATGTGCTGTGAAGTCCCTCTTAGGCACAGCCTGCTTTAGTTTTCTGGAGCAGATCTAAACTATGCTCTGGAAACTGACAGATCCAATAAATTACATTTCTGGCACCAGGGACTGGTTTTGTGGAAGACATTTTGTACATGGACCTGGGGTGGGGGAATGGTTTCAGAGTGATTGAAGTGTGTTACATGTACTGTGCACTTTATTTCTATTCTGATTACATCAGCTCTACCTCAGATCATCAGGCATTAGATCCCAGAGGCTGGGGACCCCTGCAGTAAGTAGGAAAATATTTGACCCCGGAAATGACAAATACTAGACTAATTTAAGGTATTCTCTATTTATAAAGGGAAAAATAAATGACTACTACAAGTGGTAATTATGAAAACATGAAGGTTTTCAGAAGGTAATATACTGGTGAACTCCTAATAGCAGCATCATCCAGTGCCATGGAGTTTTGTATTGCAGAGTGGACAGTTATTAATACAGTTATTAAAATTGAATCATGGCAATTGTTTGATACTTGGTTAGACCACTTCCATGGTAATAGATTGTGTTGTTATTATTTACATTCTGTAAAAGGGGGTATTACATTAAGTTTTCTATTCTGTCTTGAGCAGCTGATGAGTCTTAATTTTAATCAGTGTCTCTTATGAAAATAAGTAAAAAGATGGCAGGTTACTGAGAAAACAAAGAACGGGCAATTAAAGTCCGAGCCAAGCAATTAACTATTGACAGAGGCATTTAGCCCTTAAGATCTTTGGGTAGCAATTTCACTACAAGAAGAGACGTTAGAACTAGAGCACATGTGTTATTTCTATTTAAGTCAAGTTTAATGTTTTCAATCAAAAGTTGAATCCCATATAATAGGATATTTTTTTAAGCTGGTGGTGTTGAGCCAGATACTGTGCTGTGCATTTTCTAGCCATTACCTTAATGACTCATCATATCAGTTCTATGGAAGTTGTAACCAGAATTACATATACTTTTCAGTGAAGAGTGTGATGCACAGAGACATTTTCTAACTTGCCTAAAGTAACACTGTTGCTAAAAGACAGAATCAGAATTTAACTCACACAGCATCCAGGATTTCTGTTCTTGTGGAATATTCTATAGTTGCTCAAAATATTCACCTATTCTCTGTCCTTTACTATTTAGGAGAGGTCCAGTAACTTGCCTTGGTTAAGGAATTTGAGTAAAAATCACATATGCCACTTACATTCAAAAATTTTAAGTACTAGCCTAGGGACAGCCATGCATAATTTATTTTCTCTTTCCATGAGACCATGAGATTATAAATAAAGGTCATTCAGTCAGCCTGAATCCCAACATGAAGACAGTGGGGAGTGGAATTAGTGCCAATCTGAGATGAACCTGTTTTCATAAGATGAAAACATTCAGGGTTATAAACCACACTACAAATTTTTACTGTTGATTACTGCAACATAGTCTAGGTCAACTCAACTGACACAATCAAAACCATCAATTATTTGGCTTTTTATTATACAGAATGCATATACCTAATGCCAAATCACATTTAAGATTGTATTAATCAATACCGGTATCAAATAAGAAGGACACTCGCTATTTAATAACATAAAGGATAATGCATATTAACTAGGATAAATGTCAAGACTCTTCCGCTTGATCTACTGATTTGAATTAGAGAAAAATAAATAAATGGACTAAGCCCAAAGAAGAGAATCTTGATGTTACATGGTAAAATAAAGAATATTTAAACAACTCCAATAAATCAGATTTTTGCAGCTGAGTTTCAGGAACAAATGTCTCTTAATGTATATCAAGTTGATTCTCTTTTATCTGGACATGTATTACCTGCATGCATTATGATTTTAATCCCCAGGAGGAGAAGGACTTGCTTTATTGGTTATAATTTGAAAAACTCTTCAAATGTTCTAGTACAGGACACTGGATCATGCAACTGTGCTACTGAGGATGAGGTGGTCTAGGCAACTCATTTAATGAAAGTTCTTCTCACCTCCAACACACACATAGAACAGCCCACTGTGCCCAGAGAGAGGGGTCCACATGAAGACGCTGCAGCCCTCACAGCAGCGCTGTAAACAGTGATCAAGTTCCAGTTGCCAGGTGAGGAAAAGACAGATCCTTAAGCAAGTAATTCATCATTGTGTGGCTCCATCAAAGGATAATTTTGAAAAGACTCTCAGGAATATAGAGGTCTTCACATTACAGTAATGAATGATCACTTATAAAAGTGTTGTCATTAATTTGAACTCAATGATTTCATTTTCTTAATAGGCAATTATGACAGTTATGAATAGACTTCTGCTATTAATAAATTGTAATTCCCTATTTCCCATTTATTTACTTAAAAAAAACTTAATTTATGCATTGTAATGTTTGTAGTTAATCAATATCTTTCCAGATTCTACATGAAACTAGAGACGATCTTATGACACAGCTCTGGCCAACCTACAGAAGTGTAAAAGTTACAAAGAGAAGCTTTGAAGAAAATAACTTTAAGACTATATATTTGGCATAGACTCTGGATTGTGGCAATTTCATTTCATTTCTTCCTGGAATGTAGATACAAAACTGGGGAAACTGAGCATCTCTTAAGACTTTGAGAATGAGAATTATCTGATAGGTTTGTAGTGGAGACCTAGACTGTTAATAACAAACTCTGATTGAAGAACCAAACCTGATATGGTTTTCATCTAATCAGTTCAGTACAGTTCAGTTGCTGAGTCAGGTCTGACTTTTTGTGACCCCATGGACCACAGCACACCAGGCTTCCCTGTTCAGCACCAACTCCAGTAGCTTGCTCAAACTCATGTCCATTGAGTCGGTGAGGCCATCCAACCATCTCATCCTTTGTCATCCCCTTCTCCTCCAGCCCTCAATCTTTCCCAGCATCAGGGTGTTTTCCAATGAGTCAGTTCTTTACCCAAGGTGGCAAAAATATTGGAGCTTCAGCTTCAGCATCAGTCCTTCAAATGAATATTCAGGACTGATTTCCTTTAATATTGACTGGTTTGATCTTACAGTCCAAGGGACTCTCAAGAGTCTTCTCCTACATCACAGTTCAAAAGCATCAATTCTTCAGTGCTCAGCTTTCTTTACAGTTCAACTCCCACATCCATACATGACTACTGGAAAAACCATAACTTTGACTAGATGCACCTTTGTTGGCAAAGTAATGTCTCTGCTTTTTAATATGCTGTCTAGGTTGGTCAAAGCTATTCTTCCAAGGAGCAAGCGTATTTTAATATCATGGCTGCAGTCACCATCTGCTGTGATTTTGGACCCCCCAAAATAAAGTCTGTCACTGTTTCCATTGTTTCCCCATCTATTTGCCATGAAGTGATGGGACCAGATTCCATGATCTTAGTTTTCTGATTGTGGAGTTTTAAGCCAACTTTTTCACTCTCCTCTTTCACATTCATAAAGAGCCTCTTTAATTCTTCATTTTCTGACGTAAGGGTGGTGTCATCTGCATATCTGAGGTTATTGGTATTTCTCTTGGCAATATTATTCCCACTTGTGCTTCATTCAGCCTGGCATTTTGCATGATGTACTCTGCATATAAGTTAAATAAGCAGGGTGACAATATAAAACCTTGACTTATTCCTTTCCCAATTTGAAACAAGTCTGTTGTTCCATGTGTGGTTCTAACTGTTGCTTCTTGACCTGCATATGAATTTCTCAGGAGGCAGATAAAGTGGTCTGCAATTCCCATCTCTTAAAGACTTTTCCAGTTTGTTGTGATTCACACAATCAAAGGCTTTGGCATAGTCAATAAAGCAGAAGTAGATTTTTTTTCTGGAATTCTCTTGCTTTTTGATGATCCAGCGGATGTTGGCAATTTAATCTGTGATTCCTCCACCTTTTCTAAATCCAGCTTGAACATCAGAAATTCACAGTTCATGTACTGCTGAAGCTTGGCTTGGAGAATTTTGAGCATTACTTTGCTAGCATGTGAGATAAATGCAATTGTGAGGTAGTTTGAACATTCTTTTCCATTGCCTTTCTTTGGGATTGGAATGAAAACTGATATTTTCCAGTCCTGTGGCTACTGCTGAGTTTTCCAAATTTTCTGGCGTATTGACAGCAGCACCCTAACAGCATCGTCTTTTAGGATTTCATGTACTCAGTGACTGCTCATTTATATGTAGCCATATAAATACCAATATATTCTGGTCACCCTTAATGAAAGAGGTTTATTAAACTCTGAAAGAGTTATAGTCTCTTTAACTTAAGGGTGAATCCTAGTTGAAAGAGTTACTTACAAGGAGATGCTTTATAAATTATAAATGTGGCCATGGATCTTGCATTTACATATCAAACAAGCCTTATTGAAAATACAAGGTGTTATTTTATGCAAATGACAATGTCACATTAAGCCGAGAGTGTGTTCATCTTTTTACCTTTGGGAAAAAAATCTGATATCAAAATCCAGTTTTACACCTATAGATGATTATATAAGTCTATTTTTCTCTGAGTTCATAATTTCCAGATGATATTAATTTTTCCTTTCTCACATCTTAATTCCAATTCAAACTTTCCATAGTCTTTACACAAGTATTATGTTTAACAAACTCCAGTACACACAGCACAAAATGAAGGATTAATGAATAATCATAATAAGCATTCTAATTTAAGAAAAGGACAAGTTTTTCACAAAGATGTTGCTAAAAGTGAAGAAGAGAACTCCTGACATTCCCAAAGCTGAAAGCAAAAGAAAGGACAAGAAGGCAGTACTCAAAGGCTTTCACAGACACACAAAACTGGAAGCCTACATGTCACCCACCTTCTAGAGACCCAAGTTAGTGCAGCTCTGAAGGCAGTCCAAATATCCTTGGAAGTGCACCCCAAGGAGAAACAGTCTTGTCCATTACACCAGCACGAAGTTCCCCTGATCGCTAGATCAGCTATGTAAAAGGCAGATGACAACAAGAGACAAGATGCATCATGATGGCAACCCCAAGGGCACCAGATCCAGGAGGCTGTGGAGAAGCCCTATGACATGGATGTGGTCAAGATCAGGACCCTTATCAAGCTTGATGGAGAGAAGAAGGCATATGTCCCACTAGATCCTGACTAATGTTTTGGATGTTGCCAATAGAATTAGAAAAGGTATGGACTTTACAAAAGCAGAAGATATTAAGAAGAGGTGGCAAGAATACACAGAAGAACTATACAAAAACGATCTTCATGGCCCAGATAATCATGATGTTGTGGTCACTCACCTAGAGACAGATATCCTGGTATGTGAAGTCAAGTGGGCCTTAGGAAGCATCACTACAAGCAGAGCTAGTGGAGGTGATGGAACTTCAGTTGAGCTATTTCAGATCCTAAAGGATGGTGCTGTTAGGGTGCTGCACTCAATATGCCAACAAATTTAGAAAACTCAGCAGTGGCCAGAGGTCTGGAAGAGGTCAGTTTTCATTCTAAACCCAAAGAAAGGCAATGCTAAAGAATGCTCAAACTACCTCACAATTGCACTCATCTCACAATCTAGCAAAGTAATGCTCAAAATTCTCCAAGCCAGGCTTCAATAGTACGTGAACTGTGAACTTCCAGATGTTCAAGCTGGATTTAGAAGACAGAGGAACCAGAGATCAAATTGCCAACATCCATTGGATCATCGAAAAAGCAAGAGAGTTCCAGAAAAACATCTACTTCTGCTTTATTGAATATGCCAAAGCCTTTGACTGTGTGGATCACAACAAAGTGTGGAAAATTCTTCAAGAGATGAGAATACCAGACCATCTGACCTGTCTCCTGAGAAATCTGTATGCAGATCAGGAAGCAACAGTTAGAACTGGACATGGAACAACAAACTGGTTCCAAATAGGAAAAGGAGTACATCAAGACTGCACTTTGCCACCCTGATTATTTAACTTATATGCATTGTGTATCATGTAAAATGCTGGGCTGGATAAGCACAAGCTAGAATTATTATTGCCAAGGAAAAATATCAATAACCTCAGATATGCAGATGACACTAAACTTATGGCAGAAAGTGAACAAGAGCCAAAGAGCCTCTTGATGAAAGTGAAAGAGGAGAGTGAAAAAGTTGGCTTAAAGCTCAACATTCAGAAAACTAAGATCATGGAATCTGGCCCCATCACTGCATGGCAAATAGATCAGGAAACAATGGAAAGAGTGACAGACTTTATCTTTATGGGCTCCAAAATCACTGCAGATGGTGACTGCAGACATGAAATAAAAACATGCTTGCTCCTTGGAAGAAAAGTTATGACCAACCTAGACAGCATATTAAAAAGCAGAGACATTATTTTGCTAACAAAGGTACATCTGGTCAAAGCTGTGGTTTTTCCAGTAGCCATGTATGGATGTGAGAGTTGGACTGTGAAGAAAGCTGAGTGTTGAAGAATTGATGCTTTTGAACTGTGGTGTAGGAGAAGACTCTTGAGAGTCCCTTGGACAGCAAGGAGATCTAACCAGTCCATTCTAGAGGAAATCAATCCTGAATATTCATTATAAGAACTGATGCTGAAGCTGAAATTCCAATATTTTGCCACCTGATGCAAATAACTGACTCATTTGAAAAGACCCTGATGCTGGGAAAGACTGAAGACAGGAGGAGAAGGGGACAACATTGGATGAGATGGTGGGATGACATCACGGACTCAATGGACATGAGTTTGAGTAGGCTCCAGGAGTTGGTGATGGACAGGGAAGCCTGGTATGCTGCATTCCATGGGGTCAAAAGGAGTCAAACACAATTGTGTCACAGAACTGAACTGAAGTGAACAGATTTAGGTTCTTCTAAACTTATTTATAACACAGAAGCAGACTCATAGACTTCAAAAATGTAGTCATGGCCTCCAAAGGGGAAAGGTATAAAACAGATAAGCAATCAAGATCTACTGTATGGCACAGAGAACTATACTCAATATTCTGTAATAAACTATATGGAAAAAGAATCTGAAAAGGAATGGATATATATATATATATATATATATATATACACACACACACACACACACACACACACACACACACACATATGTGTGTGTGTGAATCACTCTGCTGTACATTTGAAATTAACACAACATTGTAAGTCAACCATGGGCATGCTAAGTTGTTTCAAACACGTCAGACTCTATACAACCCTATGAACTATAGCCCATCAGGTCCTTCTGTCCATGGAATTCTCCAGGCAAGGATACTTGAGTGGGTTGCCATTTCCTTCTCCAAGGTGTCTTCCCAACCCAGGTATTAAACTCGTGTCTCTTGCATTTCCTGCATTGGCAGGCAGGTTCTTTACCACTATTGCCACCTGGGAAGCCACTATACTAAGTAAAGTTAAAAAGAAAAAAGCCCAAATACAGCTGGCCAATTCTAAATAATTTTTTTTTCATAATAAAATAAACACACACACGCATACAAAAAGTACGAACAGGGGGTGGGCACAAATCCATAGCATATACTACATATGCCAAGGTCTTCTTGCTGTGAACTGAATATTTTCAGCAGAAATTTTTCAGGCTTTATAATTTTCCCTGACTGCTTTTTTGCCCTTCCCTCATGTTTGTATCTAAAAGGACTTCCCTGGTGGCTCAGACGGTAAAGCATCTGTCTACAATGTGGGAGACCTGGGTTCAATCTCTGGGTCGGGAAGTTCCCTGGAGAAGGAAATGGCAACCCACTCCAGTGCTCTTGCCTAGAAAATCCCATGGACAGAGGAGCCTGGTGTCCATGGGATCACAAAGAGTCAGACACGACTGAGCAACTTCACTTTCACTTTCTTTCTTTAATGTTTGTATCTAAAAGGAGTGTAGACGAGGTCTTCATTTTCCTGGGCTGGATGGTACTAATAGTGAGCCTTTCTTTTTCAGTTACAACAACTGAGTTGTAGTCAGAGGTTAAAAAATTATAGATTCCTGTTTGTCAATTTCTATAGATTTCACTAGGTGTGTAAGTGTCTTTTCAAAGAATTCAGAACTAGTAACTGCAATGACAATAGATATCAGTTCATATCTTTAACATGCACCTTATTTGAAAACAAAAACAAAAACCAAACAGCCTTCTCCCTAACATTAGCAGGTGTTTTTCTTCTACAATGGTTAAAGGGGAAAATTAGTGTTTTTTTCTCCTTATCCCAGTCTGAGAATAAAATTTACAATATTTGCAATTGATGGCTATATTACAGAAGAATGAGCACAGTTTAAAACAAGAGCATAACAAAATCTTCACTATCTTCCTTCTGTATTTTAATTCATCCCATTCTAGACTTTATAGTGTGCCATTTAGAATGACCTACTCTGAAATCCAATTTCAGTATTATGAAGAGTTTGTGTATTGTGTGATATAAAAATGACTTTTCATCTATATTAACAGTGGAATATATATTTATGTAACAGAATGTTATGCTAATACCTCATCAGGTATGTCTTGATCTGGGAGCTCAAGTAATTATATTAAAGCTTTACCTCTGTATTTTGTGGGTGCCCTTTGAAGTTCTTGCATTGAATTTGATGATAGATGCTCTTTAAATGGCCATCATGAGCTTAATGTTACCCTCTAGATGGAACTCCTAACCTGAAATAGAAATGACCTTTCACAAAGCCTACATATTAATTCCAAGGAATATTTGGGTTATCTTGGCTTGTAATTTTTTCCTACCCTTGTATAAGGGGTTGGGAATGATCTAATTCATGATCTGTTCAAATTACAGAAAGTATTGCCTCTTTATAATTGAGCCTCAGATAAGGTTAGGAAATGTGATTTTTCTGTTTAGTTTTATTGAGGTTTAATTGACATACAAAACTGTGAGCTATTTAAATTGTACATCATGGTGACTTGATATATATTGTCAAAAGATTCTTCCCATCTATTTAATAAGTATATTCATTACTCCACTTTTTTTTTTCTTTCGTGTGTGTGTGTGTCAATATTTTAGCAACTAGGAATCAAGAATCACTAGAACAAGGAAAAATATCAAGGCATGAGTCCATAAAAAGGGGGCCGGTGTCTGAATATCTATGTCAGTGGAAATAGCCTTAAAGAGACTGAGAAGGACTGGATCTTTATTTCTTTTAATGTTTAAAATTAATTGTATTGGAATATCGTTGCTTTATAATGTTATGTTCATTTTTATTGAACAGAAAAATGAATCGGCCATACATATGCATATATCCCCTCCCTTTTGGACTTCCTTCCCATTTAGGTTGCCACAGAGCAGTAAGTAGAGTTCCCTATGCTGTGCAGTATATTCTCACTAGTCATCTATGTTCTCATTAATCATCTATGTTGCACATCGTATCAGTAGTGTATGTGTGCCAGTGTCAGCCTTCCAATTCATTCCATCCCCTTTTCCCTGTTGGTATCCATGCATTTGTTTTCTTAATTTGTGTCTCCATTTCTGCTATCAAATAAGATAATCTATACCATTTTTCTGGATTCCCCATGCATGCATAAATATACAATATTTGTATTCTTCTTCTGACTTATTTCACTCAGTATGACCTTTGTTAGGTCCATCTATGTCTCCACAAATGATCCAATTCTATTCCTTTTTGTGGCTGTCCATTGTATATATGTACCACATCTTAGTTATCTATTCCTCCATTGGTGGACATTTAGATTGTTTCCACATCCTGACTATTGTAAACAGTGCCTTTAAAATCAAAGGTCTTGCTGTCTAAATCATTGTCAGCACATTTTAGCACTCTGACAATGTCATTCTATTGTCTTCTAGACTCTACTTTTCCTGATTTGAAGTCAGCTGTTAATATTTTGCTCCCAACTCTAAATTATTTTCCTCTTACTATTTTAACTAGTTTCCCTTATTTTTGACTTTTGCCAATTTTACTATGATGTGTATACATATGCATGTTAATTTTCTACTGCTACTGTAACAAATTACCACAAACTTAATGGCTGAAAACAACACAGATCAATTATCTTATAGTTCCTGAGGTTATAGTTTTGAAAGGCATCTTACCAGACTGAAATCAATGTGTGGGTGGTGCTCTGTTCCTTCAGGGGAGAATCTATTTCTTTTTTTTCCAGTTTATGCAATCCATCTGCAGTCCCTGACTTGTGGTTCTTTCTTTCATCTTCAAAGCAGCTCACTCCAGCTTTACTTCCATTGTCATATGCCATTTTTATTTTTATTTAATTATGTTTTAATTGAAGGATAGTTGCTTTACAGAATTTTGTTGTTTTCTGTCAAATTTTAACAGCCATAGATATGCATATGTCCTCTCCCTCTTGAACCTCTCTCCCATCTCTCTCCCCATCCCACCCCTGCAGGTTGATACAGAGCCCCTGTTTGAATTCTCTGAGACATACTGCCAATTCCCACTGGTATCTATTTTGCATATGGTAATGTAAGTTTCCATGTTACACTATCCATAAATCTCATTATTTCGACCCATCAAGCTCCCTCTTATTGTGTAGGGCCATCGTGGATAATGCAGAATAATCTTTATATTTCAAAATTCTTAATTCAAGTACTTGTGCAATCTCTTTTGCCATGTAAAGTAACTTATTAATGGATTCTGGAGGTTAAGACATGAACATCTTTGGGGAGTACTATATCTAGAGTGCCACGATGTGGTGTGCTGTTTTTATTTTACTTTGAATTTATTGAGTTCATGGGGCTGTAAATCAATGTTTTAAACAAATCTGGACATTTTTAGTCATTATTATTTTGAGTTTTATTTCCACTCCCCACCCCCACTTTTGAAACCATGATTTCACACAAACTTTGGAACACTTAATATATTCTAACAGATTTGTGAGTTTCCATTCATTTTCTTTTCATCTTTATTTCTTTGTTCTTCAGAGTGATAACTAATCTATAATTAAGTTTACTGCTTCTTTCTTCCACAAACTCAGGTTTCCTTTTGGTTCTAACTTGTGAAATTTCCATTGCTATTATTATAACTTTTGTCTCTAGAATTTCCATGTGGTTCTTTCTTAAAGTTTTCTGTTAACTTTTTTATTTATTAATTCAATAATGGAATAATTTTCTTTCCTTCTTTGAACATAATTGTAATGTTTTCTTCAAAGAAATTTCTTCACTAAATTATTGTCTGGACCCATTTAGAATCAGTTTCTGGTCACTGCTTTTCTTCCATTTATGAGTTTCATATTTCAGTTTTGTTTGAAAAATGCAAATTAAAACTACGGTGAGTAACTGCATTAAACAGGTCAGAATGCCATCGACTCATCAGTCCAGGTTTGATGCAGGATACAGGATGCTTGGGGCTGGTGCACTGGGATGACCCAGAGGTATGGTATGGGAAGGAAGGTGGGAGGGGGTTCAGGATTGGGAACATGTGTACACCCGTGGTGGATTCATATTGATGCATGGCAAAACCAATACAATATTGTAAAGTACTTAGACTCTAATTAAAATAAATAAAATTTAAAAAAAATCTACAAATAACAAGTGCTGGAGAGGGTGTGGAGAGACGGGAACCCTCCTTCACTGTAGGAGGGAATGTAAGTTGGTACAGCTATTATGGAAAACAGTATGGAGATTCTTTTTTTTTTTTTTGGAGATTCTTCAGAAAACTAAAAATAGAATTACAATATGATACAGCAATCCCACTTCTGGCAGATAAACAAACATAACTATAATCCAAAAAGACATAAGTACACTTATGTTCATAGCAGCACTATTGACAGTACCCAAAACATGGAAACAATCTAAATTCCATTGACAGATAAATGGATAAAGTAGATGTGGTACAAATATACAATGGAATACTGCTCAGCTATAAAAAAGAATGAAATAATGCCATTTACTGAAACATGGATGGACCCAGAGATTGTCATACTGAGTGAAATAAGTCAGAAAGAGAAAGAGAAGTATTATACAATATTACTTATATGTGGAATCTAAAATATGATGCAAATGAACTTATCTGCAAAACAGAAACAGATTCACAGACACAAAGAACAGAATTGTGGTTGCCAAGGGTAGGGGGAAAGGGAGAAGGATGGACTGGGAGTTTGGTATTGGGAATAGATGTGAACTATTACATTTAGAATGGACAAAGCAAAGGCCTAACGTGTAGCACTATACTCTCCATCCTGTGATAAACTATAATGGAAAAAAAAAATAGTTAAAAAGATTGTATATATATGTATAACTGAGGCACTTTCCTATATAGTACAGGACAATGTACAACGTTGTAAGTCACCTATACATCAATAAAAAAAGAAAAAAAATAGAGTATAATTTGCTTCCTACCTTAAAAGGTAAATAATAAAAATATTATGAAATTAAATGTATAAATGAACATTTGGAGTAATGGCATATCTGAGTGCAGATAAATCATCACTAAAATTGAGGTAAGTTATTACAGATTAATATTATTATTGGCTTATTATCCCCTTACATTATTTAAGGAAATGATAATATTATCTTTTTTTAAATTTTATTTTATTTTTTAACTTTACAATATTGTATTGGTTTTGCCATATATTGAAATGAATCCGCCACAGGTATACATGTGTTCCCCATCCTGAACCCTTCTCCCTCCTCCCTCCGCATACTATCCCTCTGGGTCATCCCACTGCACCAGCCCCAAGCATCCAGTATCGTGCATCGAACCTGGACTGGCGACTCGTTTCATATATGATATACATATTTCAATGCCATTCTCCCAAATCATCCCACCCTCTCCCTCTCCCACAGAGCCCAAAAGACTGTTCTATACATCAGTGTCTCTTTTGCTGTCTCATATACAGGGTTATTGTTACCATCTTTCTAAATTCCATATATATGCGTTAGTATATTGTATTGGTGTTTTTCTTTCTGGCTTACTTCACTCTGTATAGTAGGCTCCAGTTATTATCTTGATTTCTATTTTATTTTTATTGGACCATTCACTGGGCATTTGTATAGTAAATTTAATAAAGCTCTGATCATTAGCAGTCATTTGCTTTAGTAACAATAATTTACACTCAGGGTGTCTCTTAAGTAATGAAATAATATAAATTAGACACAGAAACAAGGAAAAACATAACATATCTATAGTGAAATAGTTAGCTTAGAATATCTCAAGCTAAAAAAAAAAAATAATATCTCAAGCTAGCCATTACCAGAACACTATTAGTTTAGCTTATTATTATTATTGGAATTCCTTTGTTTATCATGCTGGCAAGTGCTGTGACAGCCACAAGTAGGTTTAGTACTTAAGGACACATGAAAACCCAACAGTGTACAGCAATAGGTTCTCAGAAAAATCTCAGGGGATATCATTTCTAATCATGACTCCATCACTGACAGTTCATCTATTTGATTATGAACAGGTCTGTTTCTCTCCCAATATTTTCTTTTGAAACATTATACATCAGAAGTAATGGTAAACTATAAATAATTACTCCAAGAAAAATCACATATGTTGTTCAACTTGTTTCTACGATTTTTATTTAAACAATTATATTTAAATTGCACAATTAAAACTTACCACAGAATTTGAATCAATGAGAAAAATGGTTACTATATAGTATATAAAATATAAAGAGTATAACCTCTTTCATTTGATTCTCCATAGACATTTTATACACTAATAGAGAGAAGAAATCCCATGATCTATTTTATGCAGTTCCACCAAAGACTTAATTTTAAATTCTCTAAACACTGAGTCCTCAGGGCCTTTTGGAGAGTTTAATTATTTGAGGGACTATATCTGAGATAATTTTACTTGCTCCATTTTACCTCTACAATGAAGAGAAACGAGTACCAGTAAGTATTGCACCTCCCTCTGTGGGATGGCAAATACAAAGTTAAGAAAATAAATTGCCTTCTCTGTGCTATCTGTTGAAGTACTGCTTAATAGTAGGGGGTCTCCCTCTGATCTCTGGTTAACCGCCTTTAGAAACAGTTCACCGCAGTTCTGAAGGGGGGCTCTAGGAATGTTATAATTGGGGCAGAATACAAGGATTCTACTTAGTGTGGTAGCTTGAGGAAAACCCAAGAAGATTAGAGTATCAGAGGCTATTTATTATAGGAAAAATAACCAAAAAAGCAGCCCAAATTTATCATATTCTAATACATTTTCCCCTCAGGTATATCATGGATGCAAGCAAACTTCAACAGCAGTTTTTTTTTTTTTTTTTTTTTACAATCAGGCTATTATGATTTTCATTTTATTATTCATTTATTTTACATGGAAAGCTGCAAACAAGTTTACTCACAGTTTTTGCATACCCATTAGGCACTGATGAATGATACTGTATTCTTTCCTCACTTTAACCTCAGACCATTTTTCCTCCATAATCAAATCAACTCTGCCACTCATAAATTTGAGAAGAATAATCAGAAAATGATTATTTTTAAGTACAGGATAAAGAGTTTTGCTCTTAGGTAATAAAATAATTGATATCATATCAATTATTTTTTGCTAGGCTCCTGCTGAGATTTTGAATATACTATTTTTCTCACTTTAAACCTCATTTTCTAGTTTAGAAAATCATAGCACAAACAAGTTTGATCAGCTATAATTGCCAAATTCAGGTTTTAAAGCTCAATAAGTCTGACTATAAGATTCATATAATTGTAACATTAAACAAATTACTAACAGGATGAAATATTTTATCATGTACCATCATATAATGATGGGCTGACTAAAAATTAGGACCTATATATGGATCTTTTTATATCTATCTGTATCTCTATAATTTGGAGATATATATATATATATATATATATATATATATATAATTTGAAGTCTATCTATATTTATAAATTATAGTTACTATAGTTTAAAAAAATAGGACTTCCTTGGTGGCTCAGTCAGTAAAGAATCCACCTGGAAAAAAAAAAAAAAAACATAATAATACTGGAGTGAATTGCCATGCCTTCCTCCAGGGTATCTTCCCAATCCAGGGATCATACCCAGGACTCCCATATTGCAGGCAGATGCTTTACTGTCTGAGCCACCAGGGAAGCCCCTACCTCATTTAAGAAAAAGCATATAGGAGTAACACTGGGATCTAGGGAAGGCATAGATCCTTTTAATCCTCACATTAAACTTGACACAAGAAGTATAGTTTATAAAATTACTGTCATACTGTTCAGTTCAGTTCAGTTGCTCAGGTGTGTCTGAATCTTTGTGACTCCATGAACTGCAGCATGCCAGGCTTCCCTGTCCATCACCGATGGCTGGAGCTTTCTCAAACTCATGGTCACTGAGTCAGTGATGCCATCCAACCATCTTATCCTCTGTCATCCCTTTCTCCTCCTGTCCTCAATCTTACCCAATATCAGGGTCTTTTCCAATGAGTCAGTTCTTCACATCAGGTAATGAAAATATTGGAGTTTCAGCTTCAGCGTCCTTCCAATGAACACTCAGGACTGATTTTTAGGATGGACTGGTTGTATCTCCTTGATGTCCAAGGGACTCTCAAGAGTCTTCTCTAACACCACAGTTCAAAAGCATCAATCCTTTGGCACTCAGTTTTCTTTATGTTTGAACTCTCACATCCATATGACTATTGGAAAAAACATAGCTTAGCTTTCCCTAGACAGACTTTTGTTGGTAGAGTAATGTCTCTGCCTTTTTTTTAATTTTATTTTTAAACTTTACAATATTGTGTTAGTTTTGCCAAATATCGAAATGAATCCACCACAGGTATACCTGTGTTCCCCATCCTGAACCCTCCTTCCTCCTCCCTCCCCATACCTTCCCTCTGGGTCGTCCCAGTGCACCAGCCCCAAGCATCCAGTGTCTCTGCTTTTTAATATGCTGTGTAGGTTGGTCCTGCTTTTCTTCCAAGGAGGAACTGTCTTTTCATTTCATGGTTGCAGTCACATCTGCAGTGATTTTGGACCCCCAAAATTTTATAATTTATATGAGTACTGACAAACTGTACTTCCAACTTAAAAGCATTTGGTCTGTGAAAGTACAGTTAAGAGAATGAATATATGTGCAAGCTACACTAATAGAAAATATATAAAAGCTATACATATAATAAAGATAGTATCTATCCTTTGTTAGATTGTGTAAAGTGTTGTCAAAACTCAAGAGGTAAAAATGATCCAATTAGAAAATGAGCAAAGGATAAGAAGGGACATTTCCCCACAGATGATATACAGATGGCAAATGAGTTACATGAAAACATGTTCAACTTTGTTAAACTTTGGGAAAATGCAAATTAAAACCACAACGGATATCACATCCCTATCTCTAGGGCTTCTAAAAAACAGCTAGCAACAATTCTAAATGTTGGTAAGAACAGACAGCAACTCAAACATTGCTGATAGGAATATGAAACAAGGAGCTTCTAGAAAACAGTTTAGTTTCTTAAATAACTCAGCATGCAACTACCATACAATCCAATAATCGCAATTTTAGACATTATTCCTAGAGAAATAAAAATATGTATCAACATAAAAACTTGAAAATAAATGTTTATAAAAGCTTTAGTCATAACAGTCAAAACTGGAAACAACTTAGATCTCTCTCAAAGGATAAATAGTTAAACAAAGTGTCCTACAGCGAGTGATGTCAGCATCAAGACAGTATGAGAGTCCCTCCTATCTGCCCCATCATTTAAGAACTAAAATTCAGCATCCATCTATGAACAAAGGTATCTCTGTTGGAGATACTGAAGCCAACACCATCTTCCAAGGGACCTGGGAGAAGTAAGGACCTGAGAAGAGTATCACCCACCTGTGCACCAGGCAAACAGAACTCAGTAAAGCAGCAAAACTAGTAGGAATCTGTGAACCTGCTCAATCTTTTTTGGCCACAGTCATGGAAAACTGGAGAGTGCTAACTTGGTCACATACCTGCAGACAAAGGAAACTTTGTAGAAGTCCAAGTTACTAAGGACAGCTTCCAGCACTTCACTGCAATAAAAAAGATATATACAAGTTTGGACACACTGGAGAGGGTAAGGAGAACTTTGTCATCATCCCCTGTCCCCCAGGAGGTGCAGTGTGCAGTTGAACTAGTCAATGGTGACTTTTCCCCTGGGAGATGGGAGAGCATAAGTGAGCTCCTGACTTCCCTAGTTTGCAGGACACTGCTATAAAAACTCATTTCTCTCCCATAGCACCAAGTATGAAGGTGGAATCCCCAGGACTAGGAGGAGGAAGGGGTTCCTGAGAGAGGAAGATAAGAATACTATTGTTTGTTAAATGGATGTGGTCCCTCTTGTGTTCTGACCTCTAGCAGGAAACCCATCCATGAGTCACTGGAAAATCCTCACACAAGGATGACCCTTACCAGGCCCGCATGGCAACAGTGATGTGCTAACTGTCAACCCAAACGGCCTCCCACTCTGAGACCAGCTCCTTGTGTTTTCTTCTGTGGGCTGCAGGGAGAACGAGTTTTGGTAGAAAGGGAGTACACACAGAAAAAAGGCCAGGGTCTGTGGTCAAAGAAGAAACATACAAATGAACTGAAGTGCTGCCTTTAAGAAAACAAGAGATAGGTTTTTCAGCAGCTGGTCTGGTAAGTAGTAAGATCTAGAGAAAATATAAAAGCTTAAGAATTCTTTCACAAGAGGGAGCAAGAAGCATGGAATAGGTGTATCCAAACAAGGTAGGAGAAAGACCTAGATATAAATTGGACCAATGGCAAGTATTAATATCTCCCACCTGAAGAAAACTAGTAAAGATCAGAGAAGGTGACAGAGAGGACTGAAGGACTGAATGATAAAAGACCCACTTCAACTTTAAAGAAACAGAGAAATAAACCATGCAGACAGAAAAACTTATTCAGTGCAGTTCAACTCATCAAAAATATAACAACTGTAAATATATATACACCCAACATTAGAACACCTGTAAGTAAATATTAATAGAACTGAAACGATAGGCAATGATACATGAATAGTAGGGGATTTGAATATCTCCCTTTCAACAATCAATAGATCATCCATACAGAAAATCAACAAGTAAATGTTGGACTCGAACTGTACTTTAAGTGGATCATATATACATCATATATATATTACACATATATGTATATTCATCCAACAGCAGCAGAATACATATTATTCTCAAGTGCACATGGAACAGTCTCCATGATAGATCCTGAGATTGGGCAAAAAAGTCATAGAAAGTTTAGAAATATTAAAATCAAATCAAGTGTCTTCTCTGATCACAATGGTATGAAACTAGAAATCAACATTAAGAGGAAAAGTTGGAAAATTTACAGACATGTTGAAATTAAACAACACACATTGAAACTAAACAACACGCTCCTGAAAAACCAGTGGATCAAAGAAGAAATCAAAAAGGAAACTCAGATAATACTGAGAAAGAAATGAAAATGGACACACCACACACCAAAACCTAAGAAACACTGCAAAAGTAGTTCTTAGCAAAAGTTTATAGCAATAAATGCATATATTAAGAAAACAGAGATAACTCAAACCACCTAAGTAAGTTGCTGACTGCTGATCTCCATCCCAATAGGGCACTGCCTGTGACATTACAGTCATTAAATATCCTGAATACCATTCCTGCACAAACTTTATAACAGAAAGTCCAGGTGAATATCTGTGAAGTCTTGTCATTGTCTAAAGTAGAGTCATGGGCTAACTTGACTCACAAAAATACCATAGGTTATGTGGCTTGTAAACAACAGACTTTATTTCTTATAATTCTGGAGGCTAGCAGTCCAGTATCAGGGTGCCAGTATGGTGAGAGTCTGGTGAGAACTGAATTCCTGGTTTGTAGAAAGCAGCTTCTAGTTGTAACCTCACAAGGTGGAAGGGAGGAAGGAGATCTTTCAGAATTTACCTACAAAGGCACTATTCAAGCCCTCCTATTCATGAGGGCTTCCCATTCACACCCTAATCAAATCCCAAACTTCATTTCCTATAGCATCATCTTGAGGGTTAGGATATCAATATAAGAATTTTGGGAAGACACAAATATTGCAACATGTAGACATGTCCAAAAATAATTACAGTAGTTTTTGGAAAAGATAATAGCAAACCCTGGAAACAAAGAATTATTTATAAAATAACAGATTAATTAAATTACTATGAATTTATATGCTGTTATACTATATAAAAGAAAAACTCACAGAAAAAAAATGTAGTGTGATATTTATATGAAAGGCCTTAACATGGAATGCATTCCTTAGAGTATGAAATGGCAACCCACTCCAGTATTCTTGTCTGAGAAATCCCATGGACAGAGGAGCCTGGTGAGCTACAGTCCATGAAGTCACAGAGTTGGACACAGCTGAGCGACTGAGCACACAACACGGAATGCAGTCTGATACATTTAAAATTCTACCATGGGTGCCAGTGTCCTCCATCATATGATTTTTTTTTCTAAATTAAGAACAACTCTTGATAAAGATTCAGGTCAAAGTACAAACTTTGATAAACTTGATAAAGATTTGATAAAACTTGCTAAAGATTCAGGTCAAAGTACAATGTAAATGCATTCCTGGAAAATTCAGTGAAAAGAATTAAAGCTGTGCAAAAGCATGTTTTCATAGGTTATATTACATTAGGATTTATTGTTGTTTCATCACTTCAATCATGTCAGACTCTTTTTAACCCCACGGATTGTAGCCCTCCAGGCATTTTCAAGCCAAGAAGTCTCGAATGAGTTGCCATTTCTTACTCCAGGGGATCTTCCTGATCCAGGGATCAAACCCAAGTGTCTTGCCTCTTCTACATTGGCAGGGGGATTCTTTAACACTGAGATACCAGGGAAGCCCAAATTAAGATTTAGGATCAGAAAATTATAAACTATTTTTCACAAAATATTCATATTTTCTACACAAGTGAATATATGACTCTCCTGATCATTTCAGGAAGGCTAGAGTTAGAACTTCTGGTTCTTGACAACTGACTATCAATAAGGATCCCCAATCATTATAATAACCAAAGGACACCTAACTTTACCAACATGACCTCAGGTGATTATCAGCTGCAAGGAGGACCACTTCACTAGTTACCAAGTAAAATCTAAGTGATGTAGGTTTTTTTTAATGAACAGAATATGGCAAATAGTGATGCAGCTAGAGTGAAACATTGATAGATAAGTAAAGACCTATGGACAGGCTAAATGTTAGACATCTTTCCTTGGGAAATTTTTATTTTGGGGTTGCCATGGGAATAAAATTGGAGAAAATACTTTATAGTTAAAAAAATATCTTCATAAGCTTGTCTCTCTGAGACTAATTTGTTCTGGGCATTGCTTGACATCCATGGTTTGGTAGCTTGAAATGTAGGCAATAACACATCCTGAAGCTGTTTGAACCAAATCATGTCCTCTCTACTCTATACTATCCTGAGATATAAGGTTGCCAGGATTAATGTCAAGATGAGCACTTCTGGCAACAGCTGGGGTTTCCATCCCCTGGTATCCAGTAAATCTGGTCTAATGGTTCGAAGAAATGGTATGTAGAAGAAGAAACAGGCTTACAATGCATCAGACATGACTGAACGGCTGAACAACAACAGTCTACATTAGAAATGAGACACTTAAAAAAAATATATGGCATTAACTTAGTAGACATCAAATACTTAAATTTGCAAGTGGACAAAGCAATAATCTTTATTGCACTGTAGATAAATATTTTATCAAAACTTAAGTAAACAGAACCATGGTGCTCTGGTCTTAGTGTCGGTTGCTTCTATTCTAGTTTTGGAAATCGTAGAAATAGCTTGTAAACAGAAATGAAAGGAATATGTCTGCTCAGGGTGATCTGTTTTCTACGATCTGGGTATGGTTTGCTGTTTTAAAACCACCTATATCACAAAAAGAAACAATGATAAAGAGGTGCTCATAATGGTGTCATTAACATGAGTGCTCCATGAAATCTTTTAAGCACCTCCACATAGAGTCCTATACCAAGCATCAGGGCCAACACAGCAAAGATCTGAATAGGAGTGTTATTTGCCTCAGATGGCCTCAGAAGAGCTACCAGTCAGTTGTTGGTGGTGGTGGCCATAATACTGAGTCCAGTGAATAAAAGACCAGGGTTTTGAGCCTTTAAGGATGTTTAGCATTTGCCTATGATTGCCTGTTTGCAGAACTGCCCTAATTTTGGGGAATTTATTGCCACAGAGATAAAAAGTCTAATCTGAAATATTCTCTGGTTATTCAATCCCTAAAGAAACTCTTGGGCCCTCAAAAATACCACAACAGGATAGAGGCTGTAAAAGCTTTGTAGCCACCAAGACAGGTGTACACTCAACGCCTGCTTCTGTTTTTGCTGTGGAGGTGACTGAGCTATAGATCATCCCAAAAGCAGAATCAAGGTCTCTGGAGAAAGTTGGCGATGAGATTTCTTCCCCCAAAGGAAGCAGGCAGTACCAAATGGGCTAACGAGGAATTATGTCTCCCGCACAGAAAGATCTGTACTATTTCAGCTTGGTGGAATTTGATCAGGGCTGAGGAGCACTGACTGCTGTTTCCCGTAGCAGTCTCCTCCAAATAGGTCTTTTCAGTACAATGTTGATTTTTTAAAAATGTTTATACATGTTATAGTGATGGGATATGGAACTCAAAATTATGAAAGTGTACTTTTAAATTAAACTACACTTAATAGAAACAAAAAGTCAGACAATTTTCAGTAGCAAATTCCTCGAGAGAATGGAAATCTTAATGTTTTTAATGCAAGTGATTAGATGCCTTATAGAAACTTGTATTTATGTTTTAAATAAAAATTTATTTTTAATTTACTCATTAATCTTGATAGCTCAGATGGTAAAGAATCTGCCTGCAATACAGGAGACCCGAGTTCGATTCCTGGGTCAAAAGGTCCCCTGGAGAGAGAAACAGCAACCCACTCCAGAATTATTACCTGGAGTATTCTCAGGACAGAGAAGCCTGGTAGGATACAATCCATGGAACTGCAAAGAGGTGGACATGACTGAGCAACTTTCATACACATTAACCTTGCAATTTTCAACCAGGTTAAAAATTAATTGGTTGAAAATTACAATAATAACTTGTAATAACTGTATCAACCAATAACATATTTCTCATATTATCTTGGTATTGGAAAAATCCTTACTGCCATTCTACCAAGGACCTATTGTAGTGAAAATTTAAAGTTTTTGACTACAGCAAATATATTTTTAAAACACCATACAGACCTTCCATTATTGCTTCATAAATGGAGACATAGGACCCATCACTTCATGGCAAATAGATGGGGAAACAGTGGAAAACTTAATTTGGGGGACTCCAAAATCACTGCAGATAGAGACTGAAGCCATGAAATTAAAAGATACTTAATCCTTGGAAGGAAAATTATGACCAACTTAGACAGCATATTAAAAAGCAGAGACATCCCTTTGCCAACAAAGGTCCGTCTAGTCAAGGCTATGGTTTTTCCAGTAGTCATGTATGGATATTGCTGCTGCTGCTACGTTGCTTCAGTCATGTCCAACTCTGTGCCACCCTATAGATGGCAGCCCACCAGGCTGCCCCGTCCCTGGGATTCTCCAGGCAAGAACACTGGAGTGGGTTGCCATTTCCTTCTCCAATGCATGAAAGTGAAAAGTGAAAGTGAAGTCGCTCAGTCGGGTCCGACTCCTAGCGACCCCATGGACTGCAGCCTACCAGGCTTCTCCGTCCATGGGATTTTCCAGGCAAGAGTACTGGAGTGGGGTGCCATTGCCTTCTCCAGTATAGATATTAGAGTTGGACTATAAGGAAAGCTGAGCACTGAAGAACTGATGCTTTTGAACTGTGGTGTTGGATAAGACTTTTAAGAGTCCCTTAGACTGCAAGGAGATCCAACCAGTCCATCCTAAAGGTGATCAGACCTGAGTGTTCATTGGAAGGACTGATGTTGAAGCTGAAACTCCAATACTTTGGCCACCTGGTGCAAAGAGCTGACTCATTTGAAAAGACCCTGATGCTGGGAACGATTGAGGGCAGGAGGAAAAGGGGAAGACAGAGAATGAGATTGTTGGATGGCATCACT
Source organism: Bos javanicus (assembly GCF_032452875.1). Lineage (NCBI taxonomy): Eukaryota > Metazoa > Chordata > Mammalia > Artiodactyla > Bovidae > Bos > Bos javanicus. Next base: position 8,646,533 of record NC_083883.1, on the reverse strand, counting down.
GACTCGATGGACTTTGTTTGGGTGGACTCTGGGAGTTGGTGATGGACAGGGAGGCCCAGCATGCTGCGGTTCATGGGGTCACAGACAGTCAGACACAACTGAACGATGACTGAACTGAACTGAACTGAACTTAAAAGTTCTCTGTGGGCTTCCCAGGTGGCACATTTGTAAAGAATCTGCCTGCCAATGCAGGAGCCACAGGTTCAATCCCTGGGGAAGATCCTGGAATAGGAAAAGGAAACCGACAGCAGTATTCTTGACTGAACTGAAGACTCCCTGGAATTTCAGGCTCTCCTTGAAGGAATATTGTAGCATATTATAAACTTAAGCATATTATAAAAATATCTTAAACTTTAAGTTGAGGAGCATGAAAAATGAACATTCTCTGGCAACAACCATACTAACCGATTGAAATTTTTATTTCATAGACTCAAAATCTACATTTGTACAAGCTCTTAAGGTTATCATGAGGTCCATTGAAGTTAGAGAATAATCATATTAAAATGTAAAGTCATCTTTTGTTGCTGTTGGTTTTTTTTAATCTGTCATTTCATTTTCTGAAATTAAAATTAAGCACCGTGGCAAACTCCACTTAAGCACCGTAATAAATTCTAGGAGAAGACAGATTGTGCCGACACTTTGCTACTCATATGCTTTGTTTGCCCCTGTGTTTGTATTTGGAGAAGGCAATGGCACCCCACTCCAGAACTCTTGCCTGGAAAATACCATGGATGGAGGAGCCTGGTAGGCTGCAGTCCATGGGGCCGCTAAGAGTCGGACAAGACTGAGCGACTTCACTTTCACTTTTCACTTTCATGCATTGGAGAAGGAAATGGCAACCCACTCCAGTGTTCTTGCCTGGAGAATCCCAGGGACGGGGCAGCCTGGTGGGCTGCCATCTATGGGGTCACACAGAGTCGAACACGACTGAGGTGACTTAGCAGCAGTAGCAGTGTTTGTATTTCCTCTTCTTTATTTCCTCCCCTCTACCTGATATTACAGATTTATTAAGAAACATGATGAAAAATAGGATCTAACTTGATTGTAGCTGGAGGAAATCTCTCTCTTCCTAGGGGCATGACAATCTTTACACACAACAGGAGTATTTGGAGGTGGCAGCTAAAGATGTAGTGTTTTATATCTTATTTCTCTACTCCTAGTATGTTATGTGTGCATTCCCTCATCAAATTTCTTTTTAAAAATATCTTATAGTACCATAAATTGTCATAAAATCTTAAACTTTTCTCTTTTAACATGATTTTTTAACACTGATATATCTTATCTGAATGTTAACGACCTTTAACTTTGGGTCTTTGAGTTAGTTTTAAATTTCATGTTTATATTCTTATTTTTAAACATCTGTTTAATTTATTAAAATATTAATGTGAATAAATTTTATAATTAAAAGGAGCCATACCCCCCAATGTTTACTGCAGCACTATTTATGATAGCCATGACATAGAAGCAACCTAAATGTCCATCTACAGAGGAATGGATAAAGATGTGGAATATTACTAGAATATTACTCAGCCACAAAAAATAATGAAATAATACCATTTGCAGCAACATGAATGGATCTAGAGGTTATCACACTATGTGAAGCAAGCCAGACAGGAAAAGACAAATATCATATGGTACTTTATATATAGAATCTAAAAAATAAATACAAATATCATATGGTACTTTATATATAGAATCTAAAAAAGAAATACAAATGTATTTGTTTATAAAGCAGTAAGAGACCCATAGACATAGAAAACAAACTTGTGGCTAAGTGGAAAGAGGGAGAAGGATAAATTAGGAGTTTGGGATTAACATATACACTCTACTATACACAAAATAGATAAGCAATAAGGACCCACCATATAACACAGGGGATTATACTCAATATTTTGTAATTATCTATAAGGGAAAAGAATCTGAAAAATTACATATACACACACACATAAACATATATACACACACACATATATAAAGCTGAATTTCTGTGCTGTACACCTAAAGCTAATCAAACATTGTAAATCAACTATACTTTAATAAAAAGGACTAATGTTTTTATAATTAATGCCATTTCCATCCTACATTTCTTTATCTATAATTTTCCAATACTTTACTATCCACTTCTAATTTAAAAATACTTTTCCATCTTTTATGTTTTCCTTTTATGTGTTTACACTAATTTTTTTGTCCATGTTTTATACGTTGCTCTGTTTTTAATAAAGGATAGCAAGGAAGAACATGACAGCAGTTGTTGTGAAGAAGATAGCTGACTGTGAATTAGTCTTCTTACCTCAGGTTTTCTTAGCACACAGCTCTTTGGTTTTTCCCTTGGTTTTTTCAATATACTGAAAAATATCACTATGACTCTGGAGACTCACTGTTCATCCTGCCCTACTGTACTTCTTGAAATTGTAACATCTGTTTATTAAGGGTTTTATTTTCAGATATTTCAGCCTGCCTAATCATTACAAATACAGCAACATAGTTAATCTCTATTCTCATTAATAAGGGCAATGAAGATTATAAAGTTGGCAAAATATCTCCAAAAGGGTCTTATAAGCAAGGTATTTTAAAAATATGTTCTATCAGACATTCAATCAAAGATACAACCAGTGTTATTTAAATGATGTTACCTCTTGAGAGGGAGGAGAGACAAGTCTAGACAATTTTGGTGGTTGGTTTTTCTGCCCATTTTTGTGGTTTAGTGGAGAAACAGTTCAGCAGGTTGAGCTGAATCAAGAAGACATTAGGCTGATTCCAGTTGCTGAGCTCAGGAGAAATATTCATGAAGATATCTCCTGGATCAGGGACTTCCATTGTCCCATGACTCCTAGTGTCTCCTACCCCTATCTGCATAAATAAGTGGGATGACTATGAGTGTCTCTCAGTTGGGATATTGGCCATGGTACCTGCAGACCATCTTGTGAGTACTGATAATCTGGGACTTCATGTATGCCCTACCAATTTATTAATAGTAAATTTTTTTTGGGGGGCAAATAAACTCACTCTGTATTTCCATGATGTAGTGCTAGTGGTACTTGTTCTGATGGCCTAAGTAAGCATGTCAGGAAAGCATTACTTTTTACCTTTGCAAGTGATGTTTCTTAAAGACTATCAAGAACTCGGGATGATCTGGCTTACAAATACACAAATATGCACATGCTTACCCACAAAAACAAGCAGTTTTTCATTTATATACAAACCTAAAGAAGTTTCCAAGCTTTCACTGAGTTTATACTTATAGGATTACTGGCATTTGTCATTGTTTTAAAAACTGGCTTTTCTAATCACAATATTTATTTTCAACTGAAATATGTGACCTATGGGAACAGTTTACAAGCAATGAGAGTTAGCATTTCCTTTCTCTGCTTTTACTTCTTACAAAAAGTAAAAATATTTGATTCTGTATCCTTATATCTGGGGCTTCCCTGGTGGTTCAGTGATAAAGAATCTGCTTGCCAAGCCAGATACTCAGGTTCAATTCTTGGGTAGGGAAAATCCCCTGTCGAAGGAACGGGCAACTCACTCCAGTATTCTTGCTTGGGAAATCCCATGGACCGAGGACCGAGACAGGCTATAGTCCGTGGGGTTGAAAGAGTCAGACACGACTTAATGACTAAACAACAACAAATTCTCATTTCCACATGTCTATGAAACTGACCTTTGTAAACATATTTTAATTTAACAATGAGAAATTAATTCAGGTTTATGTTCTGAGATAGTCTGCCTACAGAGTATAAGGGGAACTGTTTATAGCTTATCTGCCCAGTTATATCAATGTAAACAGTTATGCAGGATAATTTGTACAATTTTCTCTAATGATATGCAGAAACTCATAAATTCTGCTATCTTGAAATGTTTACAACATGGCCCATTTAAAAAGAGCACCTATATTATAAAGGTCATGATAAATTAAAAAAATTTAAATGAGATAATTTAAATGTATTAAAAGACCCACGTTGCTGTCTATATATCTTAACATAGGTGCTGAACTGAATGCCTCCTCTTTTTGTATGTCACAAATGGCAACCCACTCCAGTTTTCTTGCCTGGAGAATCCCAGTGACAGGGGAGCCTGGTGGGCTGCCGTCTATGGGGTCGCACAGAGTCGGACACGACTGAAACGACTTAGCAGCAGCAGCAGCAGCAGCAGCAGAATTTAATGTTAAGATTTGATTTCCATAATGGCTATACATTTGGCCCTCTGTCAAGTTCTCTCTGCAAAAGGTTGTCTGCTTCATTTCTATAAGTTAAAAAAAAAGGGGGGGGCAAAAATATACAATGAGAAAAAGATAATGTCTTTAACCAGTGGTGCTGGGAAAACTGGTCAACCACCTGTAGAAGAATGAAACTAGAACACTTTTTAACACCATACACAAAAAATAAACTCAAAATGGATTAAAGATCTAAATAGAAGACTAGAAACTATAAAACTCTTAGAGGAAAACATAGGCAGAACATTCTCTTACATAAAAGACAGCAAGATCTTCTATGACCCACCTCCCAGAGTAATGGAAATAAAAACAAAAATTAACAAATGGGACCTAATTAAACTTAAAAACTTTTACACAGTGAATGAAACTATAAGCAAGGTGAAAAGACAGCCTTTAGAATAAGAGAAAATAATAGCAAATGAAACAACTGACAAAGAATTATTCTCAAAAATATACAAGCAGCTCATGCAGTTCAATACCAGAAAAATAAATGACCCAATCAAAAAGTGGGCCAAAGAACTAAACGTATATTTCTCCAAAGACATACAAATGGATAACAAACAGATGAAAAGATGCTCAACATCACTCATTATTAGAGAAATGCAAACCAAAACCACAATGAGGTACCATCTCATGCCTATCAGAATGGCTGCCATCAAAAAGTTTACAAACAATAAATTCTGGAGAAGGTGTGGAGAAAAGACAACCCTCTTACACTGTTGTTAGGAATGCAAACTAGTACAGCCACTATGGAGAACAGTGTGGAGATTCCTTTAAAAATTGAAAATAGAACTCCCATACAACCCAGCAATCCCACTGCTGGGCATATACACTGAGGAAAACAGAATTGAAAGAGACACATTGTACTCCAATGTTCACTGAAGCACTGTTTATAATAGCTAGGACATGGAAGCAAGCTAGATGTCAACCAGCAGATGAATGGATAAGGAAGTTGTGGTGCATATACGCAATGGAATATTCCTCATTGGAATATAAAAAAGAATGCATTTGAATCAGCTCTAATGAGATGGATGAAACTGCGGACTATTATACAGAGTGAAGTAAGTCAGAAAGAGAAACACCAATATAGTATATTAACACATATATATATGGAATTTAGAAAGATGGTAATAACGATCTTATATGCAAGACAATAAAAGAGACCAGATGCAAACAGACTTTTGGACTATGTGGGAGAAAGCGAGTGTGGGATGATTTGAGAGAATAGCAATGAAACATGTACATTACCATATGTAAAATATGACAAGTTTGATGCATGAAACAGGGCACTCAAAGCCCGTGCTCTGGGACAACCCAGAGGATGGGGTGGGGAGGTAGGTGGGAGGGGTGTTCAGGATGGGAGGACACATATACACCCATGGCTGATTCATGTTGATGTATGGCAAAAACCACTACAATATTGTAAAGTAATTAGCCTCCAATTAAAATAAATAAAATTTTAAAATAACTAGATTATTTTAAGGGCAAAAAGTAAAAGTAACTGTTGGCTGTGGTTTTTCAAATAGCTAGGTTTCCAACTCACAGTGATTGATTACTCAACAAGTGTAAGTGTTTTTATATATTATCCCCCTTTTTGTTAATTTTTCATTGTTTTAATGACAAAAATTAAGGAAAATGTATAAGTAGTGACTTTCAAATCTGAGCTTTAATCAAATGTTTAATCAAGCTAGATTGAACACAATATAATAATAATCAGGATGAATAAGTTTATAAGTATAGCCATAGTTATCTTATTTTTATGTAAATTTACATCATATATTTACCAGTCACTCAGTTGTTCCCCACTCTTTGTGACTCCATGGATTGTAGCTCACCAGGCTCCTCTGTCTTTGGATTCTCCAGGCAAAATACTGGAGTGGGTAGCCATTCCCTTCTCCAAGGGATCTTCCCAACCCAAGGATCAAACCTGGGTCTCCTGCTGCTGCTGCTAAGTTGCTTCAGTCGTGTCCAACTCTATGTGACACCATAGATGGCAGCCCACCAGGCTTCCCCATCCCTGGGATTCTCCAGGCAGTCCAGGCTGATTCTTAACAGTCTGAGCCACCAGGAGAGCCCATATTTACCAGTAGGAACAACTGAAATTAGCTGTAGTCTGTAATAATAAAATCATATTTAGAGAAAAATCTTACAAATCCTAGGCAGAATTTGATCTCATAGAGGGAAATTTCATTAAATGTATGAATTTTTAACCTGCTCTTCATAAAAAAATAGATTCAGTCCTACACCATTGGCTTATTTGTAAGTACATATTGCAAATACTTATTTTCAGTGATTAAAAAGTTTATCATTTACATTAGTATTTATCATATACTTCCTTAGCACACTTACCATACTTCATAAAAGACCTCAGCAAGGTAATTTTTACACCTGAATAGAGGCATATCCATCAGGTTTTAACAATGATATTCACTATAGTCAGATATTGAACTGTGTTTATGTTGTGCTGTTACTATCATCATCTTCAGTGCAGCTCTTATTTCAATGTTTTCGCGTGGTCAGTTGTTCCTGCTTTGTGTTCAGGGTAGGGACTGGAGTCCTAGGATTTCTCTTCATTTGACTGCTGCCCGCTCAGCTTTCAGCTATTACTGCTCTCCTGACCACAGGCAGGGTCTCTCTTCATGATGTTGGCCCTCCACCCTGGGTAGCTTCAGGGTTGTTTGTACTTGATGCAAAGTCTGTGATGAGGGCAACAATGTTCTCTATTGACTTGGGGCAGCTACAGTCTTAGAGAGATTCCCATTTTGGGGGGCTGATGTTATTGGAGCCTTCCCTTCCCCCAGTCCATTCTATTTCAATGATATCTCCATCTTTGTAAGACAGGGTATTCCATTGTCCTCTGAAATATGCACTCTGATGTGTTCAAGACAAGGTGAAACCAGAGACAGGCAGGCAAAGAGAAAAGATCACAAGGACACTGCAAGAATGTGGCTGTCTGCCAACCAAAGAGGGAGGCTTCAGAAGAAACCAACCTGACTGACACTTCTATCTGGACTTCTAACTTCCAGAACTGTGAGAAAATACATTTCTGGTATTTAAGCAAAACAAAAACAACAAAAAAGATAAGCTGTGCTTTTGTAGGTTACATATTTGTTTCTATAGTCTACAGTTAGCTTATTGGAAGCAACATCGTTTACAGTGTTGTATGCCTTAAATCTCTGGTTGCTTTTTAGTTTTTTTCTTTTACTTCAATTCTAGAAATGTGATTATGGTGCATCTTCTTCATGTGGCTTTCTTCATGTTTCTTCATCTTAGAGCTATGTTGAACTTAAGATTCTTTACCATCTGAGCCACCAGAGAAGCCTGTATGTTTGACAGTCAGCTTAATGAACCCCCAAAGATAGCCAAGTCCAAAGGCACAGAAACTGTTAATATGTTACATGGAAAATGAGAATTAAGATGGCAGATGGAACTAAGGAATTAAGGAAAATAATCTGACTTTAAGGCAAGGACATTATCAATGATGATCCAGAAGGTCCAGTGTAATGTTAACATTAAAAACAAAAGGGAGGACAGATTTAAGAAGTTCCTGAGCAGACAAAATTATTTAAGCTACATAAATGAAACTAAGCTGTTTATTTTATGAAAGTAAATGAAACATTATTTTTGTAAATAATGCTTTTTGATAATCATAAAGGCAATTGTAGTTATCTCCCTAAAAATGGTATGCCATAATCACTTTTAACCAATCCCATGCAATCTGGAAACTCTCTTTATAATAGCCAATCATTATGTATTGTATGGATTAAACTTAAGATCCCACATGTTGCAGCTAAGACCCAACACAGTTAAATACATTGTTGCTATTTAGTCGCTAAGTCATGACCAATGCTTTGCAATGCCTTGGACAAAAGTACTGAATATAAGCAAGAATACTGAAGTAGGTTGCCATTCACTTCTCCAGGGGAATCTTCCTGACTCATGAATTGAACCCACATCTCCTACATTGGCAGATGGGTTCTTTACCACTGAGTCACCATGGAAGCCCAAAATAAATAAATAATAGTTAAAAAAAAGAACAGAATTCTTCATTTTCACTTTATACTCATTCTGAAGCTTCATGCTCTTGAGCTCCACATCAGTTTTTATTTTCAAAAGTCCCTATTTTTGAACTGATGTTAAATGCACAATAGATCCTTAATAAATCCTACTTATTAAGTTAGTGGTTTTATTTTTCACTATTTCTATATTTTTGAAAGTAATTTTAAGGGTATTTAAAAATGGAAACTGAAAAAAATAAAAATGGAAACTGAAGATAGAAAAGTCATCAGAACGACACAGTATGAGAAATGTTCAGTGGCCAATGGTGGCTTTGAAGATGGAAAAAGAGCACCAGCCAAAGAATGAATGCAACTTTTAAGAGCTGGAAAGGGCAAAAAATAACCCAGTTCCTCCCTCACACCTCCACAAGGGAATGTAATATTGCTGACATCTTGATATTAGGCCACTGATACTCAGTTTGGACTTCAGATCATTAGAAATTAAATATAAAACATTTGTGTTATTTTAAGCCACAGACCTGTGATAACTTGCTACAGCAGCAATGAGAAACTAAATCAGCGAGTTTTAATTTTTTTCAAAAACAAATGCATTTTTCTTCAAATTGTATGTATTCATGCATGCTAAGTCGCTTCAGTCATGTCTGCTTCTGTGCAACTCTATAGACTGCAGCCTGCCAGGCTCCTCTGTCCATGGAATTCTCCAGGCCAGAACAGTTGGGTGGGAAGCCATGCCCTTCCCCATAGGATCTTCCTGACCCACCAATAGATCTGAGTCTCTTGTCTCCTGCACTGGCAGGAGGGTTCTTTACCACTAGCGCTACTTGGGAAGCCCTCAAATAGTATAATCGTTATTAATTCAAATACACTTTCCTCCTCCAACTCTTCCTCCTCCTCCTCCAACTGTCATCTTCTTCTGGGATTCCAAATATATGATGTTAGACAACTGATTAACCTACAACTCACTGGTGCTCTGTTCACTGTTCCTTTTTCTGTGTTTTAGTCTGTTATTTCTCTGTCATCTATTTGGATAATCTCTTTTGTAATGTCTTTAAGTACAGTAATATATTTTTCTATAATGCCGTTCAGTGTACTTTTCATTTAAGATATATTTTTCACTACTAGTAGTTTCATGTTGCTCCTCCCCAAGTTTTTTGTCTACTTTGTCTACATTCACAATAAGGGTATTACTACCCAAGTCTGTCTTTCCTATCATCTGAATGGTTTCTCTGTCTGTTCCTGTTGACTGATTTTATTCTGCTTATGAGTCTATTTTTCTACTTCTGTGGATGACTGATGACTTTTTTATTTAGTTCTAGCCATCTTAGATTTTACTCTGGTCGGTGCTAAATTTTGTTATACTTCTTAAAATATAAAAAGTTAATTTAATGTATTTGATTCTTTAAAGAGCTCCTTTTAAGCTTTTTTTAGGAGAGGTCCAGAGCATCCTTTACTCGAGTACTGATTTTACACCTCAAGTAAAACAAAAATATTCTATGAGGTGCCACATGACAGGAGGCTTTTCTTTCTGGTTGATTAGAGTATGAACTATCACCAAGTCATGTTAGTTCCAGGGACTCTCCTGCCTACTTGTTTTCTGTTGTTCCTTCCCCAGCTGAGGAGCTTTCTTTCTATTCATGCACAGGTGAGAACTCTGTGCAGGACCCAAATAGACAGTTAAATGCAGATCTCCTGGGCTCCCCTCTTGTCCCAGCATCCTCCTCTCCACTATGTTGTCATCTAAATGTGACATATCTAAGTCTCCTCAGCTCGGCAAGTCCACCAAGCTCTGTGTGAGTTTCCCTTCTCTGTTTTGTAACACATAGAACTGTGGTGTTGAAGAATACTCTTGAGAGTCCCTTGGACTGCAAGGAGATTCAACCAGTTCATTCTAAAGGAGATCAGCCCTGGGTGTTCTTTGGAAGGATTGATGCTAAAGCTGAAACTCCAGTTCTTTGGCCACTTCATGCAAGTTGACTCACTGGAAAAGCCTCTGATGCTGGGAGGAATTAGGGGCAGGAGGAAAAGGGGACGACAGAGGATGAGATGGCTAGATGGCATCACTGATTTGATGGATGTGAGTTTGAGTGAACTCCAGGAGTTGGTGATGGACAGGGAGGCCTGGTGTGCTGCGATTCATGGGGTCGCAAAGAGTTGGACGCGACTGAGTGACTGAACTGAACTGAACTGAACTGAAACCTGTCAAATCTCTCTAGGCAATAACCTGACCAAAGGAGGATTCACCAACTTCATGTCCTTTTGCTACAGAAACAATTTCCTGTGTTGCCTGGTTTCTAGTATTTGAATCTGTTTATCATAATTTTTTTAAAAACAACTTAAAGGGAAAGGGCAATTCTAGGTCCTGCTATTGGAATTGGCACTAGTGGTAAAAATTTGCCTGCCAGTGCAGGAGCTGAAAGAGATGTGGGTTTAATCCCTGGATTGGAAACCTCCTATAGAGAAGGAAATGGCAACTGTTGGGAAGTGTAGTGCAAAATAGCCGTAAAAGGAGAAAGTCCTTGGGAAAATGGTGAAGGGCCAGAAGTACTCGGCTTTGCACTGCGGACAGAAAAACATCTCCTGCCTTTGGTTATGCTCGGTGCCAAGAGTTAATAATAAATAGGGATGTTACTTATGAAAGCGGGTTGTGGGATAAGCCCATGAGTCATTTAAAGCGCGCTCTCCTTGAAATGTTTTTAATGATTATGTGTTAACTCCACATGCGCTCTGCTGGCCATATACTTTAAGCTCTTTGTTCCTGCTTCTATGAAAAAGCTTGACTGCAGAAATAAACTTGTCAGTCCTTGCAAGAGACTGTCCGAGTGTCATTCTGTTGCTTCCAAGTCCCAGGGAAAAAATCCCCAACAAGTGGAGCCCGAACAGGGACTTGAGAGGAAGGCTGAACAAAGTGACGAGCCCCTGCAGAAAGAGGTAAGCAGGATGGGACAACATAGCAGTAAAATTCCTTTCATTTCTATAATGCATCAGTTTTTGAAACAAAACGGTGTTAATGTTTCAAGAGATCGGTTGAACGACTGCTATCATATTTTACTGGAACAATTCATGGTTCCCAGAAGAGGGGACACTCAATCTAGATATATAGAAAAAGGTTAAAAATAATGTTTTGCGAGCATGTCAGCAAGGGTTACCTAGTAACTCATACGGGCTATCATAGAACAAATTGAAGGACATAACATTTATTTAGAAGTAAAAACTATTCAATCTTTACATGAATATGAGCTTAAGGAACAAGATATGCAAGGTGCTTTGAAATATAAGAATGTTATGCTCAATCAGACACAATCCTTAGAAAAACAACTTAGAGACATATGTATACAGGATATGTGAAAACTGAAGCCACTTGGAATGGAGGTCATTTCATTCAATGGACAGCCCAAATCTAAGGTTTTTCTTTCTGCTCCGCCTGTAACAGCAATTGCTAACTTTGCTCGTACTAATCATGTCACTCCTCCTCGGGAGATGCCTGCTTGCACTTTTGCTTTCCCAATGCAATTTAATCAACCTGCCCAAGACCAAAATACTTGGGCTAATCTAGATTTTGGCATGTTGTCTAGCTTTAAGAAAGCATGCACTCTGCATGGACCTACTTCTCCTTACTGTATAGAATTTCTCAGAGGATGGGCTGACCATTGGATGCCATATGATTTTTTTTTTTCAAATAGCAAAGATGGTTTTAAATCCTCAACAATTACTGCAATGGCAAATGTGGGTTAATGAGGAGGCCCGACAGCTGATGATTGACAAGCAATCTCATGGTAACCCTGCCAATTTAACCTATGATATACTCACTGAAACAAGAGCCATGGCCAATATGATTGCACAACTAGCTAATATTACCCCTTAGATGTTACATTTCATTAAAGAAACTGCCTGCAGGGCATAAGCAAAGGTTGATAGCACTAACTCTGATGGTTGATTTGTTAAGATTATTCAAGGACATGAAGAGGAATATTCTCAATTTATAGGAAAATTAAAGGATGCAATTGAGAAATCTATTAAGGATGTGACTTTACAAAATATTATTTTAAAACAACTTGCTTTTGAAAATGCTAATGAGGAATATCAATCCATGCTTAGACCAATTCGAGAGACTGGCTCTCTTATGGAATATTTGAAAGCATATAAACATATCAGTCCCATAGAACAAAATTGGTGGCATTGGAAATCTTTAATGTACAAAAGGCTGCTAATGCCAAATGTTTTAACTGTGGGAAGCCCAGCCATATGAAAAAACAATGCTGCATGCCAACACAGGCCAGAAAAAATAATACTACTTCTAATAAGACGAGACCCCCAGGAGTATGTCCAAGATGTAAAAGGGAGTTCCATTGGCTGAATGAATGTCATTCTAAATTTGATAAGGATGGAAACACCTTGAATCCCGATGCACAACAACAACAACAAAAAATCAGGGACACTGATAAAGGGGCCATCCTCTAGCCCCACTACAAAAGGAGGATCTAATGTTATGACGCTACAAGCAGCTACATCTAAGAGTGCTTGCATTGATATACCTAGTCCTTATGATATGGAACTAATAGAATTATACAACCCCCACAAAATTCCCACTGGATATTATGGCCCCATTCCACCAGGGACAATAGGATTGATTTTGGGACATAGTAGCTGCACAATGAGAGGTTTAATGGTATTGACCGGTGTTATGGACAAAGATTATGAAGGGGAAATATATATTATGGTAAATGTTGTGAAAATGGGAAATGTATACTTACAAAAAAGGGAACATTTTTCACAATTATTACTTTTAACATATGTCAAACCAATGAAGGCATCTGATAAAATTCAACAAGGAGGCTTTGGCAATACCAACCTTACTGCTGCACTATCCGCCTCATTAAAGGAACATTGGAAACCCATGCTTACTTTATGCATACGGGGAAAAATTTTCACAGACATGTTAGATACCAGAGCTGACATTTCAATCATTAGAGCTGCAGAATGGCTCCTCGATTGGGGTAAGGTTATGGCTCCTTCTAGACTATTAGGAATAAATAAAGCTGATGCCACACAAACTTTTGTCAATGCATCCTATTAACAAGTGTATGGCCCTAATCAAATTGTAGCTTATCTTAAACCATATATTACTAATATCCCAATCAATTTATGGGGACAAGATTTTCTTGAACAAACGAAAGCCACAATTCTTTAAATGAACCTTTTAATGGGAGCCATTGAGTTAACAACGCTGCCCCTCGATTGGGAATCTGATACCCCAGTATGGACACCTCAATGGCCCCAAACTAAAGAAAAATTGGCAGCTCTTACACAATTAGTTAATGAACAATTACAAAAAGCTCATATAGAACCTTCATTTTCCCCGTGGAATTCCCCTATTTTTATGATAAAAAAGAAATCAAGAAAATGACAAATGTGATAGATTTAAGAAATGTTAAAAATACTATGTTACCTATGGGGCCCTTATAACCCAGATTGCCCTCCCCTTCTATGGTACCAAAAGGGTGGTCTATAGTTATTATTGACTTACAAGACTGCTTTTTTACTATACCTTTGCACCCTAAAGATAGAAAACATTTTGCCTTTTCAGTTCCTTCTATAAATCACATGGCTCCTGTTAAAAGATTACAATGGAAGGTGCTACCTCAGGGAATGATGAACTCCCCTACCATTTGCCAATATCTCATATTTGTTTTATTACAACCCATTAGAGATAAATATCCTACTGTGTTTATAATTCATTACATGGATGATATACTTCTTTCTATGGAATATGAATTCTGTTTGAAACAGTTATATAATGAAGTTACTACTACTTTTCAAAGTCATGGTCTGCTTGTAGCACCAGATAAAATTCAATGGAAAGCACCCTTTAATTATTTAGGTCATGTTATAGAATAATCTAAAATCAAACTTCAAAAAATTCAAATTTCTGTGCAATCTCTACACACGCTGAATGATTTTCAAAAATTGCTAGGAGATATTAATTGGCTATGGCCATCTGTCAGCATCCCCACCTATGCCTTACAAAATCTATTTAAAATTTTAAAGGGATCCCCCAACCCTAATAGCCCTAGGCAGCTAACAAAAAAGGCCAAAGAAGAACTGGCCTTAATGGAGAAACACAGTCAACAATCTTTTTCAACTTGGCTAGATTATGATCAACCAGTTTCTTTAGATATATATCTTTAGATATATTCCCCACTGAAAATTCACCCACTGCAATTATAGCTCAACATAGCCCAATAGAATGGGTATATTTACACACTAAACAGTCTTAAAAAAATTGTAGCATATATTGAGAAAATAGGGCACTTAATTGTGTCAGGAGGAAGCCATGTACAAACTTTGACTGGATTTGATCCATATGCAATACACATTCCCTTGACAAAAAAGGAATTGCAAATTGCCTTACAGTATAACCTGACTTTATAATTCTGATTTTCAGAATGTTATCTCATTTCATTTACTGAAAGGAAAATTATAGGACTTTCTACAGTGTAATAAATTCATTGGAACTAATATCATTGCATCCCAGCCTATTATCAATGCACCCACCTATTTCACTGATGGCAACAAGAAAGGCATAGCAGGGATTGTCAGCCCTGATATCAAAGAGAAATTACCCACTACCTATTCTTCAGTACAAAGAGTTGAGTTATATGCTTTATATGCTCTTTTGTCACTTCAACCATTATCCTTCAATGTATATACTGATTCCAAATACCTTGCTTCCCTTTTTCCTGATTTTGTTACCGCCTTTTTATACAACCTAGATGAAGAATTATATATTCTCTTTTCACAGACTCAAGCTTTAATTCGCTCATGTACGGAACCTTTCTTTATTAAACATATATGTGCTCATTCAGGTTTACCTGGCCCTCTGGTCACAAGAAATGATGCTTTTAACGGGCTCATAGCTCCCATTTTTACATCTGCCAATGATGAACATGCTAATCTTCATACCAATGCTAACAGATTGCACTCTAAATACCATATTCCTCTCACTGAAACATGGCATATTATTAAAACCTGTGATGTCTGTGCCCCTCTGCACTTATGAACTACGATTTCAGGAGTTAATCTCCGGGGCCAACAACCTAATTCCCTTTAGCAATTTGACTTCACTTCTCCTTAAAGAAAATTTTCTTTGCTTTTTGTCTCAATAGATACATTTTCCAACTTTATCTGGACAGTACCTGTCTCTTCAGAATCCAGTAAACACGCCATTTCCGCACTCTTACTCACCTTCCCCATTATGGGGATTCCTTCTGTCTTGAAAACAGACAATGGACCTGCATTCACCTTGCATTCGTTTCGTTCATTTTTATCAGAATGGAACATAACACACATTACAGGAATATCCTATAATCCTCAGGGTCAAGCCGTTATTGAAAGAGCCCACCACACCCTAAAAACTCATTTATTAAAACAGAAAGGGGGAATATGGAAGAGGAGATACACTTCTTATCCCATGAACCCTCAATTACTATTATCTTTAACTCTTTATTCCCTGAATTTTTTAAACTTAACAAAAAATAATTCTGATACTCGTGCAGATAGACATTTTGCAGAAGACAAAAACAGCAAATTAGAAATCAATACACCAATATGGTATAAGCAATTTAATCAGTGGCTGCCAGGAATCTTACGACTCTTAGGCAAGGGTTATGGTCTTGTCATTGAAGATGGAGAGGAAATCTGGGTTGCCCTTCACCATGTCTGCTACCGAGAAGGACCCCAAGACCGGACTCCCTTGGGAAGTGACGAAGTTGACGCGAAGGGTCTCGTCAATGACCCTGGAGGAGCCAATGAGGAAACGCCATCGTCTGAATCCTTACCCAACATGGGCTCAAGTGAAAACATGACTCGTCAGGCTGAGCAGACACTGAAGAGTACTGGAACTCCTATGACTCCAAATAAGCTGTTTCTGGCAATGTAAACTGTTCTGAAGAGCAGGAGGAACATCATAATTGCTCCTGGTTTAATAGATCAAGCATTGGAGGCTTTCATAAATCTAAGACAAGTTTCTGGACTGATAAGGACATATTGCTGAATTGGTATAACGGGGGCTTATCATCCCCACGACCCAGGATTGTTGTCTCCATTGTGGGGCCAAAGCAGTGGCATACTTGGAAAATTCCAGTAGCTTTAGAGCACTTTGCTAATGTTTATGGGACTACGGGTGTGTTTCTTCCTTCTAATTATACCTTCCTATACAATAGTACTGGCTATATTCAATTGTGTGTTCACCTTCCGTACTTGTTTATTGTAGGGCATTTTGATATTGACTTATCGGCCAAGATTGTCAATTGTACTGCATGTGCATTGTATACCTGCCTTAATCACATCATTTCATATCACAATGCTAGCATTGCACTAGTTAAACAAAGATCTGAGTTATGGCTTCCCATAAACTTAACTGAGCCTTGGACTGATTCTGTATTTCTTTCTGTACTGTTGAAAACTGGGTTTAGGCAACCTAAGTGCATCCTTGGGTGGATTATTGCAGGCATCTTAAGCCTTATCTCCATTGTGACTGTAGGAACTTTGTCTGGTATGGCTTTACATAATTCTATACAAAATTATGATTTTTATCACTGCTTGGCACAAAGACTCTCATGATCTGTGGACTCGACAAGCTCAAATAGATCAACAATTACAAACACAAATTAATGAGTTACAAACTGTGGTTATCTACTTAGAAGATCAAATGCAGCAACTGACTTTCTGAATATGTATACGCTGTCACTGGAATTTTACTTCTTTTTGTCTGACTAACATGCCCTATACTAGCACTGAATATCCTTGGAAAAAGGTTAAGGCGCATTTGTAGGATCTCACAAATAACTCAAATTTAGACATCAATTTGTTGAAACAACAAGTTGCTAATTTTCAAGTTAGGGTACCTAAGGAATTGTATAGTACTCAATTCTATGATACTTCAACCAAAACCCTTCGTCTCTAGACCCTAGAGCTTGGCTTTCAGGAAGCAATATTTTTATATATGTATTAATCACCCTGCTCTTTTTGTCATTGATTATAGGATACAGAAATCTCTACTCAAGACTCCACGCCTCCCACAATGGAGTCCAACTAGCAGCCGCCATGCTTAATTTAAAAACAAAAGGAGGATATGTTGGGAAGCCTAGAGCAATATAGCCGTAAAAGGAGAAAGTCCTTGGGAAAATGGCGAAGGGCCAGAAAATACTCGGCTTTGCACTGCGGACAGAAAAACAGAAAAATCTCCTGCCTTTGGTTATACTCAGCGCTAAGAGTTAATAATAAATAGGGATGTTACTTATGAAAGCGGGTTGTGGGATAAGCCCATGAGTCATTTAGAGCGCGCTCTCCTTGAAATGTTTTTACTGATTATGTGTTAACTCCGCATGCGCTCTGCTGGCTGTATACTTTAAGCTCTTTGTTCCTGCTTCTATAAAAAAGCTTGACTGCAGAAATAAACTTATCAGTCCTTGCAAGAGACTGTCCTAGTGTCATTCTTTCAGATTCGTCACTTCCAAGTCCCGGGGAAAAATCCCCAACAGCAACCCACTCCAGTATTCTTGCCTGAGAAATCCCATGGACAGAGGAGCATGGTGGGCTACAGTCCATGGGGCTGCAAAGAACTGGACATGACTGAGCACTATTGGAATTGCATGGTGGCCAGAAACACAAATGCAGATTTTTCTTTTATTGTTCATTCAGGAAGTATACACTAGTTTCAAGTAGCCTAAATAGAATGAAATTAAAATAACAAATCTAAATGTTACCAAACGTCTTAATATATATTAAATCCAATATAATTTCATTTTTTATAAAAGTCTAGATTAGAAACTGGAAAAAAATGTACCACTCTAGAGTAACACATATATGCTAACTTATGTTACAGAATATATTAATAAGCCCCAAGAGTACATCTATTTCCCAAGAAGAGCAGAAATGATATACAGTGACACATTAAAAAACACTGAATTATGAATGAATGAAGAGTTCATTGAAGAGTTCACTAATTCTCCAAATAATTTAAGCCATGTCTACATAAATAGAAAAATTGTATTAATTTTGGTCTATCTAAAAGTATCAAAAAGTAAGATATCTAGTGGGGCCAGTCAGCACAAGTGTATTATTTTGCAATTTTAATTACCATTGTGTATAAGATTAACCTATTACAATAGCTATTTTTACATTATAATAATAACCATATGAATAAAATAAACATCAATTGTAAATTGTGTTCCAAACATCAATTGTAAACTGTGTTTCATCAATTGTAAAACTTTTTCCATTTATAAGGCTATTTTTTTGTTTTGTTAGGGATAGAGGGCAAATTAACTACTTAAGAGATATCATTAACAAATAAAGTTAAAAGAAGAACTAAGTGTTAGTTTTTAAGTTATATTAAAGACAATTATTGGGGGCTTATCTGGTAGCTCAGCTGGTAAAAAATCCACCTGCAATGCAGGAGACCCCAGTTCAATTCCTGGGTTGGGAAGATCTGTTGGAGAAGGGATAGGCTCTCCACTCCAGTATTCTTGGGCTTTCCTGTTGGCTCAGCTAGTAACAAATCTACCTGCAATGTGGGAGACCTGGGTTTGATCCCCAGGAGAAGGGAATGGCTACCCATTCCAATATAATTATTTTGACATAGGTAGTAATCTACCAGTAAGATAATCTTACAAAAATGACACATAAGCTTTGTAGTTATCTCCTATCTTATCTGACTTGCATAATTAAAAGGCTATATAAACTTATAAGCTCAGAAATTAGCAGTGCAGACATAACTGTATATGGGATATTTTTCTAAGAATATTAATATATAAATTGTATCTAGAGATAAAAACATTAAATTGTTTGAATCTCTCTATACTCTTCATGATGACTATTATATGAAGCAAAATGAAGAGATGATCAAATTAACTCACTAGGATTTTAAATCATACTACTTTCTAGCCACTGGAACTAAAGTATAGCCAGCTGATTGACTCTTTGAATAAAAAAAAAACAAAGAACTATGGAATATAATGAAACAAAGTGAATATTTTGTCTGTAAAGGATTCCAATGTTTTAGCAGTATCTATACCTTTGTTTTGGAGAAGGCAATGGCAACCCACTCCAGTACTCTTGCCTGGAAAATCCCATGGATGGAGGAGCCTGGTAGGCTGCAGTCCGTGGGGTCGCTAGGAGTTGGACATGACTGAGCGACTTCACTTTCACTTTTTATTTTCATGCACGGAGAAGGAAATGGCAACCCACTCCAGTGTTCTTTCCTGGAGAATCCCAGGGATGGGGGAGCCTGGTGGGCTGCCGTCTATGGGGTTGCACAGAGTCGGACACGACTGAAGCTACTTAGCATACCTTTGTCAAATATCGAATAGTGTTATAAATCAATCATTTGAGTAGGAAAAGGAAATTATTCTAATCATAGATCTTAATGATGAGTACGATTTTTCTTTTTTATATTGTCTCTTTGCTGATCATGATAGTTTGTACTTTCTGGTGAATTCAAAATGTATTCACTAAAGGCAAATATTTGTACTTTCAGACTGCTTGAAATGAAATCAGTAAAATGAGTTTAGAAATAATGATGGGGAGAGGGAGGAAGAATGAGGAGAAATTATTCCACATAAAAAAACATAGGATAGTCTCAAGCCTGAATATTCTTTAGAGGGTCAAGTTTGTCTTTTTCTTGTAAATATGACTTGTGACAGATTCTCTTTTAAATATTACAGTATTTATTAAGAGATGGGAATACCAGACCACCTTGCCTGCCTCCTGAGAAACCTGTATGCAGGACAAGAAGCAACAGTAAACTCTGGGCATGGAACAACGGACTGGTTTCAAACTGGAAAATATGCAAGGCTATATATTGTCACCCTGCTTGTTTAGTGTATATGTAGATATATCATGCAAAATGCTGAGCTGAATGACTCACATGCCGGAATCAGATTTGCTGAGAGAAATATCAGCAACCTCAGATACGCAGATGATACCACCTTAATGGGAAAAAATGAAAAGGAACTAAAGATCCTTTTGATAAAGGTGAAAGAGGAGAGTAAAAAAGCTGGCTTAAAACTCAACATTCAAAAACTGGAAAATGGCATCTTGTCCAATCACTTCATGGAAAATACATGGGAAAGAAAGCCCTCATTTCCTTGGGCTCCAAAATAACTGCAGATGGTGACTGCAGCCAGGAAATTAAAAGATTCTTGCTCCTTGGATAAAAGCTATGACAAACCTAGACAGTGTATTAAAAAGCAGAGACATCACTTTGCTGACAAAGATCTGTTTAGTCAAAGCTTCGGTTTCTCCAGTAGTCATGTATGTATGTGGAGTTGGACCATAAAGAAAGCTGAGTGCTGAAGAATTTATGCTTTTGAACTGTGGTGCTGGAGAAGCCTCTTGAGAGTCCCTTGGACAGCAAGGAGATCAAATCAGTCAATTCTCAAAGGAAATGAACCCTGAATATTCATTGAAAAGACTGATACTGAAGCTGAAGCACCAATATTTTTACCACCTGATGCAATGAGTTGACTCACTGGAAAAGACCATGATGCTGGGAAAGATTGAGGGCAAGAGGAGAAGAGGGTGACAGAGAATGAGATGGTTGGATGGTATCACCAAGTCAGTTGACATGAATTTGAGCAAATTCAGGGAAATAGTGAAGGACAAGGAAACCTGGCATGCTTCAGCTCCTGGGGTTGCAAAGAGTTGGACACAACCTACTGACTGAACAACAACAATGATCAGTTCATAGTTAAATTTATATTCAATTGTATCTGCTTATTTTGGAAATGTCCAAATTGTAGCAGAAATATTCTTGCCTGGAGAATCCTAGGAACGGAGGAGCCTGGTGGGCTGCTGTCTACGGGGTCGCACAGAGTTGGACATGACTGAAGCAACTTAGCAGCAGCAGCAGCAGCAGATTGACTTATTCCAAATACCCTTTTTTCTCTACACTCTCTGTCTGAGATTCAGTGTTAATGTTTTGTTCCTATATTTCAATGTTTGGATTATTAAAGATATTTATACTTGTTTACTTTCCATCATCTTGTTCTTCATTTTTATTCCTTGCACCCAACAATTAATCTGCAGCCTTTTTAAAGCCTCTGTGGGAGAAAAAGTCTGTTTTCTAGGCCACACAATTCCAGATACCCCATGGGCACTAGACATCATGCATGCATGCTCGGTCACTAAGTCATCTCCCACTCTTTGCGACTCTGTGGCTTGTAGTTCACCAGGCTACTCTAAATAGTTCTTTCTCCATAAGATGCAGCAAGCTGGTGCATCAGGATTCACTTCTAAATAGTCATCGATTTTACTGGTGTAGATGGGACAAAGATCAGAGAAGGAATGCTCATATAACAATTTTAAAACTAGGAACCTTTACAGGATCATCAAGTTGATGATCAAAGTAATTATTAAAATAAACAAGTTGCTTAGCTACCAACATGAGAATCCATTCTAGCAAGTTTCAGCAGAAAGGGACATGGGAAGGATGTTAGGAGGGTCACAAGATAGTTAAAGACCTTAGAACCAAGCTTGACTATTAAATAGCTAGGAAGAATTTGAGCAAGATTTATGTTGATAAAATATGAATAAAGTACATAATTTACAATTTTATATCTTGAAGAAATATTACAACATGACTACAACTAGGTAAATACTACTAACATATATCCATCCATGCTCAGTCACTCAGTTGTGTCTGACTCTTTGCAACCCTTTGAACTGTAGCCTGCCAGGCTCCTCTGTCCATGAGATTTACCAAGCAAGAATACTGGAGTGGGTTGCCCATTTTCTCCTCCAGGGGATGTTCCCAAGCCCAGTTCTCTTGTGTTTCCTGCATTGCAAATGGTTTCATTACCCACTTAGCCCCTGGGGAAGCCCAAATACCACTACAGCATCAAGTATAACTTCTTCATCACCCACAAGACTCATTTTCCCCTCTCCACATTGCAGTTCCATTTCTCCTTCCCAAATTTAACTGCTGCTTTGACTTCTAACTCCATAGTTTCTCATTTTTAAAACTATATAAAGGGAAACACGGAGAAGGCAATGGCACCCCACTCAAGTACTCTTGCCTGGAAAATCCCATGGATGGAGGAGCCTGGTGGGCTGCAGTCCATGGGGTCGCTAAGAGTCCGACACTACTGAGTGACTTCACTTTCACTTTTCACTTTCATGCATTGGAGAAGGAAATGGCAACCCACTCCAGTGTTCTTGCCTGGAGAATCCCAGGGAGGGGGAGCCTGGTGAGCTGTCGTCTATGGGGTCACACAGAGTCAGACACTACTGAAGCAACTTAGCAGCAGCAGCAAAGGGAAACATGCAATATGTAGTGGGGCTTAAAATAAAATAAAATAATTAAACATCATGTTTTGAATGTTTCATCCAGTTTGTTGGATGTAGCTGGAGATTAACCATTTCCGTTACTGTGTGTTGCTGCTAGATCATAGAGTCTGCCTACTTGTAACATCAATAGATATTGCAAAATGCAGATTACACCATGAAAAGTAATGTTTTTGCTTTATGTTTGCCTTAGAAAACCATAAATACTAGAGTGGAAATGAGAATGATAAAAGAGTACTCAAGGAATATTGGGCAAGTAATAGTAGTTATGTATGTGTGATCAAGTGGAAACTTTATTTTACTTTGCAAATATGCCCTTTGTTAAACCCAGCACCTTTATAGACTATCAAATTTTAAGCATAATTTCAAGATATATGTGTTGTTAATATTCACAAAAGTAACCACCTTTTCTATCTATTTGAGTTTATTTAAATGCATTAACTCTCATACGATTTATAATCACACACATCTTCCTTTATTCAGCAGTATTAATACCAAAATAAAATTTTTTTCTAAGAAAGACTTAAAATTCTGAGTGTAGTGATCTCAGTTTCTGTAATAAATCTAATGATGTCTGTTAATTTTAAGGTTTTCAGAAGCAGTCTGAATTAATTGCCCTTCATCTCCCCTGGAATTCTTAGCCAAGGAAGTAAATTTTAACATAACCAAGAGAGTGTTTAGAGAAACCAGGTGATTATGTGAGATTTATTGTTTATCATTTAATTATTGTTTGAATTTAATGACTATTGTTGATATTAATCAGTGTTTAAAATTAAAATACACAGATTTAAAATACTTTTTTCTAAATTTTATTTTATTTTTTATGTATTTTTTTTCCTTGGTTTCTTTTTTTTTTAATTTTATTTAATTTTTAAAATTTACATAATTGTATTAGTTTTGCCAAATATCAAAATGAATCCGCCACAGGTATACATGTGTTCCCCATCCTGAACCCTCCTCCCTCCTCCCTCCCCATACCATCCCTCTGGGTCGTCCCAGTGCACTAGCCCCAAGCATCCAGTATCGTGCATCGAACCTGGACTGGCAACTCGTTTCTTACGTGATATTTTACATGTTTCAATGCCATTCTCCCAAATCTTCCCACCCTCTCCCTCTCCCACAGAGTCCATAAGACTGTTCTATACATCATTGTCTCTTTTGCTGTCTCGTACACCGGGTTATTGCTACCATCTTTCTAAATTCCATATATATACATTAGTATACTGTATTGGTGTTTTTCCTTCTGGCTTACTTCACTCTGTATAATAGGATCCAGTTTCATCCACCTCATTAGAACTGATTCAAATGTATTCTTTTTAATGGCTGAGTAATACTCCATTGTGTATATGTACCATAGCTTTCTTATCCATTCATCAAAGTCAATTTTCATAGAATATTATAGGAAATATAAAATATGAAAATCACATTTAAAAGCATATTTAATAATTTCCTCTATCAGATCATAAATTTGTTATCAGTTACGACTTTCATCTCAAACTTAGAATTGGGCTGTTTAAGAAATAATTGTGGATAAAACACATAAATAAAGCAGTGTTCTATGCCATATACAATAATAATGCTTCTTTGAATTATTAGAAGCATTCACAAGATTCTACAAAGTAAATGTGTGACGGATACTTCAGTTCAGTCACTTAGTCATGTCCAACTCTTTGCAGCCTCATGAACCACAGCACACCAGGCCTCCCTGTCCATCACCAACTCCCAGAGTCCACCCAAACCCATGTCCATTGAGTCAGTGATGCCATCCAACCATCTCATCCTCTGTCATCCCCTTCTTCTCCTGCCCTCAATCTTCCCCAGCATCAGGGTCTTTTCAAATGTGTCAGGTCTTCACAACAGGTGGCTAAAGTATTGGAGTTTAAGCTTCAACATCAGTCCTTCCAATGAACACCCAGGACTGATCTCCTTTAGAATGGACTGGCTGGATCTCCTAGCAGTCCAAGGGACTCTCAAAAGTCTTCTCCAACACCACAGTTCAAAAGCATCAATTCTTCGGTGCTCAGCTTTCTTTATAGTCGAACTCTCACATCCATACATGACTATTAGAAAAACCATAGCCTTGACTAGACAGACGTTTGTTGACAAAGTAATGTCTCTGATTTTTAACATGCTGTCTAGGTTGGTTATAACTTTCCTTCCAAGGAGGAAGCATCTTTTAATTTCATGGCTGCAATCACCATCTGCAGTGATTTTGGAGCCCAGAAAAATAAAGTCAGCCACTGTTTCCACTGTTTCCACTTCCTCCACTTTAGTAAGCATACTTACTAAATTAAAAATTTTAATTAAAAATATCATACACCAAAATATTTTAACAATTATAAATTGATATTAACTCAGTTCTTATGGGGGTGCAATGAAGTGTCTCTTGCTTTACATAAATTAGTTCATATATTTAAAACAACACTGTGATTCAGTTTGTATCATCCCCACTTTAGACAGTTATAGTAGTTTATCAAAGTTTATACAGTTAGTAAGTTAGAAGTGTGACCTACATGTAATTTACATTGAAATTCCTCAACCTTAGATAGTTTATGTCCATATTTCTTAAAATGCTTCTGAAAATGAATTTATTTCTTTACCAATGTATTTTTAATCTGTGTAAAGTCATCAATGGCTTGAAAAAAACTTTGTTAAACTGCATTTTATTTTAAATGTAAAAACAAATGTCCTTTTTAGTTTGTGGATTTCTATTGCTCTTAGTTGTTAAACACATCACAGTGTCACAAAAGCTACCTAACCTATGTACCAAAATAAAATGCATGGTGACATCTAGTGACTTCTACATTTTAGGAAGCTGCATTTTTTTCTTTTTTTTTTAAACTGGAACATAGTGTATGTATTAAAGTACATAATTATTTTTTTAATTTTATTTTATTTTTAAACTTTACAGTATTGTGTTAGTTTTGCCAAATATCGAAATTAATTATGTATGTAAAGTACATAATTATTTTTGAAACCATAACATTTAGTAGAATATTTTCTTAACTGATTGTGACTGTTTTAGAGGACTTTTTCTTTCTTTTTCTTTTTTTTTAATAAAAACTCATTGTGACTGAAATGGGACATTGCACACAGCACAGTTAACTGGTAGCACTACTAGGGTGGTGATACCCCAAAGAAGTGTGTATCTCCAGATACACACTGAAGAAGCTTAATGCATTTGGAAACCAGAAAGCAAGCTGGTTGTCCACTGATATTTATACTAAGAGTAGACAAACTGAATGAAGAACGAAAGCAAAATGTCAATCTTTACATCATGTTTTCTGATCCTCTCTTGATTTAAAGAGATAGAGTGTACCAGTTTTGTGTAATCTTTTCTCTTCATTGCACTTATCCTCTTTATCTCAGCTTGTGTGTGCTTAGTTGCTCAGTCATGTCCAACTCTTTTCTAGCTTGCCTGAGAGGT
The DNA here is from genome assembly GCF_032452875.1 of Bos javanicus. Taxonomy (NCBI): domain Eukaryota; kingdom Metazoa; phylum Chordata; class Mammalia; order Artiodactyla; family Bovidae; genus Bos; species Bos javanicus. Next base: position 8,620,531 of record NC_083883.1, on the reverse strand, counting down.
TTATCTAGACTCTTGCAGCTATGCATGTGATTGTTCACAAGCTCCCCACTGTGAGAGACGAGGAAAGCCTAAAACATTCTAAAAATATACAGCCTTTCAAAGGTTTAGAAACTATTAGAGTAGTGCTGATGTAGGATTTCATTGTTAAGCCAATGCTTGCTGCCAAGTTCCCATACCCCTTATCCATTGTGCACCTGGGAGTGCATTAGTTAACATAGTTGGAATGTAAGAAAAACAAGTAGTCGCCTTGGAATTAACCACATCAGACCTATGAGCTAATTGGTTCTTTCTTTGTTGTAACTCACTGCACTTTTGCTCCGTGAGAATGTAACTCTGTTTAGCACTTTCTGAGGCTGACATAGATTAGAAATATAAAGAAAAAACACTTCAAGGGAAAATAAGTTTTCTGGTTGAGTAGCCTTTATCAAAAAAGAGTCATAAAATGTCCACAGGCCTCCAAGGCCAGAAGATTATGTACACAACATTGTTTGTGGGAAAGGTATGCATAAAAAATCCTGGTTTCGATAAAGACAAAACAGACGTAATGTTTGGGCTGACTCTGTATGACTTTGCATCTTTCATTTCCCTCTATGTACAAATCAGGGTATAAAAGTTCCTTTTGAAAATAAAGTTATGGGCCTTGCTCACTGAAGCTTGGTCTCCCCGTGTCATTCTTTTTTCTTTTTCTCTCTTTTTCTCTCTCTGTTTTTCTTTTAGGATGACTCCTTGGAACACAGGAGCTTTATTGGCTTTCTGTGTAAACCAAGGAAGGTCAAGTCTCTGTTCTCTCCACTTTGCTATCCTTTCGCCTATGCCGTCATCCTGAGGGTACCCCTGGATCCTGCTGGGGCTGGACCCCGGCAAGGGGAAGAGAACGTATTTTCTCATCTAGTTCAATCTCATTCTGATATGCATCTTTTGAAAAAGAAGGAGTTGCATACACTTAAAAAAAAAAAAAAAGTCTTCCTTTTAAAATGTGTTACATAATCAGTGTCAGTGGATTCATGGGACTTGGTTGGGACTGTTAAGAATATCCTTGGAAAAAAAAATATCCTTGAGGTTCATTAATTTTCAAGGAGCTGTTCAAGTGCTACATGAAGACCTGGGGACCTTGGTGGCCAACTTAACAAAAAGCTGGTATGAAGGGACCACTCAGTTTCCTAGTGAAGCAAAACAGAACTGCTCAGAGGGCAAGATATGCTTATCAAGAGCTGGAGAAAGGAAACACTTCATCTAAGAAGAAGATGCTGTACTAAGTTGCTTCAGTCATGTCCAACTCTTTGTGACACTATGGGCTGTAGCCTACGAGGCTCCTCTGTCCATGGGATACTTCAGGAAGGAATACTGGAGTGGGTTGCTTTGCCCTCTTCCAAGGGATCTTCCAGACCCAGGGTTTAAACTTCCATCTTTTAGTCTGCTGCATTGGCAGGAGGGTTCTTTACCACTGGAACCCCCTGGAAAGTCTAAGAAGAAGATACTGTGTTCATGTTTGGAGACTAATCATAGTGTGATGTGCTCTGTTAATTATAAACTGGAAAGAAAACTGTCCTGGAAACAATATCCCAGTCCTTCTAAACTTGTCATATGTGAGAAATATGTTTTATTTTCTCTCTTCTTAAACAATTTGTATTGGGTCAAAAATTTAAAGTGAGATATTGAATCAAAACTAAGTACTCTTTAGTCTATACATATGCATGTTTAGACAATATGTGGAATGACTAAAAAGATATCAAATTAGGAAACACTATTCTTGGGACTTACTTGCTCCTTGAAACTGTATTTTTTAAATAATATTAGTTCTATAAAAAATAAAAGGTGTGAGGGGTATTTCTTTTGCAAAGCAAATTACTTCCATCCTTCATGTTTCTGAAATTTAAACTTAGTTTTCACTGGCATGAACATTTAGGTAAAGAATACCATTAAGGTATGCATATGACTGGTGATAGAAGCAAGGTCTGATGCTGTAAAGAACAATATTGCATAGGAACCTGGAATGTCAGGTCCATGAATAAAGGCAAAATGGAAGTGGTCAAACAAGAGATGGCAATAGTAAATGTTGACATTCTAGGAATCAGTGAACTAAAATGGACTGGAATGGGTGAATGTAACTCAGATGATCGTTATATCTGCTACTGCGGGCAGGAATCCCTCAGAAGAAATGCAGTAGCCATCATGGTCAACAAAAGAGTCTGAAACGCAGTACTTGGATGCAATCTCAAAAACGACAGAATGATCTCTGTTTGTTTCCAAGGCAAACCATTCAATATCACAATAATCCAAGTCTATGCCCCAACCAGTAACGCTGAAGAAGCTGAAGTTGAATGGTTCTATGAAGACCTACAAGACCTTTTAGAACTAACACCAAAAAAAGATGTCCTTTTCATTATAGGGGACTGGAATGCAAAGGTAGGAAGTCAAGAAACACCTGGAGTAACAGGCAAATTTGGCCTTGGAATACAGCATGAAGCAGGGCAAAGACTAATAGAGTTTTGCCAAGAAAATGCACTGGTCATAGCAACCACCCTCTTCCAACAACACAAGAGAAGACTCTACACATGGACATAACCAGATAGTCAACACCGAAATCAGACTGATTATATTCTTTGCAGCCAAAGATTGAGAAGCTCTATACAGTCAACAAAAACAATGCCAGGAGCTGACTGTGGCTCAGATCATGAACTCCTTATTACCAAATTTAGACTTAAATTGTAGAAAGTAGGGAAAACCAATAGACCATTCAGGTATGACCTAAATCAAATCCCTTATGATTATACAGTGGAAGTGATAAATAGATTTAAGGACCTAGATCTGATAGATAGAGTACCTGATGAACTGTGCAATGAGGTTCATGACATTGTACAGGAGACAGGGATCAAGACCATCCCCATGGAAAAGAAATGCAAAAGAGCAAAATGGTTGTCTGTGGAGGCCTTACAAATAGCTATGAAAAGAAGAGAAGTGAAAAGCAAAGGAGAAAAGGAAAGATATAAGTATCTTAATGCAGAGTTCCAAAGAATATCAAGAAGAGATAAGTAAGCCTTCCTCAGTGATCAATGATAAGAAATAGAGGAAAACAACAGAATGGGAAAGACTAGAGATCTCTTCAAGAAAATTAGAGATACCAAGGGAATATTTCATGCAAAGATGGGCTCGATAAAGGACAGAAATGGTATGGACCTAACAGAAGCAGAAGATATCAAGAAGAGATGGCAAGAATACACAGAAGAACTGTACAAAAAGATCTTCATGACCCAGATAATCATGATGATGTGATGACTGACCTAGAACCAGACATCCTGGAATGTGAAGTCAAGTGGGCCTTAGAAAGCATAACTACGAACAAAGCTAGTGGAGGTGATGGAATTCTAGTTAAGCTATTTCAAATCCTGAAAGATGATGCTGTGAAAGTGCTGCACTCAATATGCCAGAAATTTGGAAAACTCAGCAGTGGCCACAGGACTGGAAAAGGTCAGTTTTCATTCCAATCCCAAAGAAAGGCAATGCCAAAGAATGCTTAAACTACTGCACAATTGCAATCATCTCACATGCTGGTAAAGTAATGCTCAAAATTCTCCAAGCCAGGCTTCAGCAATACGTGAACCGTGAAATTCCTGATGTTCAAGCTGGTTTTAGAAAAGGCAGAGGAACCAGAGATAAAATTGCCAACATCCACTGCATAATGGAAAAAGCAAGAGAGTTCCAGAAAACCATCTATTTCTGCTTTATTGACTATGCCAGAGCCTTTGACTGGGTGGATCACAATAAACTGTAGAAAATTCCGAAAGAGATGGGAATACTAGACCACCTGACCTGCCTCTTGAGAAATTTGTATGCAAGTCAGGAGGTAACAGTTAGAACTGGACATGGAACAACAGACTGGTTCCAAATAGGAAAAGGAGTACATCAAGGCTGTATATTGTCACCCTGCTTATTTAACTTATACTCAGAATACATCATGAGAAATGCTGGACTGGATGAAACATAAGCTGGAATCAAGATTGCTGGGAGAAATATCAATAACCTCAGAATATGCAGATGAGACCACCCTTATGGCAGAAAGTGAAGAGGAACTCAAAAGCCTCTTGATGAAAGTGAAAGTGGAGAGTGAAAAAGTTGGCTTAAAGCTCAACATTCAGAAAATGAAGATCATGGCATCCAGTCCCAACACTTCATGGGAAATAGATGGGGAAACAGTGGAAACAGTGTCAGAATTTATTTTTTGGGCTCCAAGATCACTGCAGATGGTGACTGCAGCCATGAAATTAAAAGACGCTTACTCCTTGGAAGGAAAGTTATGACCAACCTAGATAGCATATTCAAAAGCAGAAACATTACTTTGCCAACAAAGGTCCGTCTAGTCAAGGCTATGGTTTTTCCTGTGGTCATGTATGGATGTGAGAATTGGTCTGTGAAGAAGGCTGAGCACCGAAGAATTGATGCTTTTGAACAGTGGTGTTGGAGAAGACTCTTGAGAGTCCCTTGGACTGCAAGGAGATCCAACCAGTCCATTCTGAAGGAGATCAACCCTGGGATTTCTTTGGAAGGAATGATGCTGAAGCTGAAACTCCAGTACTTTGGCCACCTCATGCGAAGAGTTGACTCATTGGAAAAGATTCTGATGCTCGGAGGGATTGGGGGCAGGAGGAGATGGGGATGACAGAGGATGATATAGCTGGATGGCATCGCTGACTCAATGGACGTGAGTCTGAGTGAACTCCGGGAGTTGGTGATGGACAGGGAGGCCTGGCGTGCTGTGATTCATAGGGTCTCAAAGAGTTGGACACGACTAAGCGACTGAACTGAACTGAACAATGGTATTGGCCCAAAGGACAATTTTTGAGGATTGATAAAATCATAGTATTAACATTTTTGAGAGAAGTGTTAAGAGTTTTGTGGTCCTGTTCACACTCATGCCATCTTCTCTTCTATTATGTCTCCTGAAGTTTGTTATTTAGCTTCTACTTGAGGTCTTTCAAAATGCAGTAGTTTACAATACAGCACATTTCATAATTATTCTTTTTCAGAAAATAAAGTTAACATGAAACAGTGTGTAACAGTCTTAATAACTGACCAGAATTCTGTTTTTCCAAATCCCATTACCCCATCTGGATGTAAATAACTGCATATTTTTGACAATGTACATCCTCCATACAGGAACACAGTATATCTTTACATTTGCTCCATTTCTGTTTTATATTTTTAAATAAAATTTAATATATTCCTTATATAATTCTTGTACTTTCTGATTATTTTTTTCTGGAGCTGTTAGGGGAAGCTCATCAATTGAAACCGTCCACCCTGACCAGGCACCATAGAAACCATTTGCATGAGTTACTTTACAACAGGAGGTCCTGGTAAGGAATACAGAACTAATAAGCCACCACCAACCAGAAGAGTCTGGGAAAGGTAAAAAGGAAACCACGTATCCAACCAACTCCCAGATCTCCTCGCTGGCAACAATCTTGGCTGAGCAATGCGTGTGCCACCAGGAAGGACTCTGAGTCAGAATGATTGGCCAAAGACAACCAGAAACTAATCCCATTACCATAAAACCCAAGACTGCAAGCTGTGTGGCAAAGCAGTTCTTCTGGATTCTCTTACCCTACTGCTCCCTGCCCAGGTGCCCTTTTCAAAAATGCCTCTTGCTTGGCAACATGTGTGTTTCCTAGAAAATCCATTTCTTAATGTTAGACAGGAGGCTACTCTTGGGCCCTAGAAAGGGCCCCCTAACAGCTTCCTGCAACAGAGCTTTTAGATTGTATTTTTGTTTTGTTTTTTTTCATTATTGTGAACAAGACTCTCTCCGTTCTTATTAACAACAACAACAACACAAAATAGGCATTTAAAAATATTAAATGCTTATAATATAATTTCACAATCCAGTGGAAGAATCCTTTCTTCAGTAGCCTCACATGTATACATTGGGTCTGTGTGTATTCATGACAAGGGTGTTTGTACTTTATAAGGTGAAGGGCCCAGTGTGTAAAATGAATATATCCATTCAATATATTCATTCTATAAATGATTTAAACAACTTTAAAATATAAAACACCGTGTGAGACAACGGCATGTTAAAAAAAAAAAAAAAAGTTACTCATCCTAGCAGTAATTTTGCTTTTAATAGGACTAAGAAATACTTACAGAAGCAAAAGAAAAACAAAATATTGCTACAGGTCACATGGGTGAAGCAAACACCTTATAATTTTAAAGGAGGAACTTGGGGACCAAATCAACCAAAATGCACTATAACACCCTGGGTATCTACAATAAGACTACAAAATGGGGATCACCACCCCAAATCTAGAAATATTCATGGAACTCTGCTGCTGCTACTACTGCTAAGTCACTTCAGTCGTGTCCGACTCTGTGTGACCCCATAGACGGCAGCCCATCAGGCTCCCCTGTCCCTGGGATTCTTCAGGCAAGAACACTGGAGTGGGTTGCCACTTCCTCCTCCAATGCATGAAAGGGAAAAGTGAAAGTGAAGTCGCTCAGTCGTGTCCGACCCTCAGCGACCCCATGGACTGCAGCCCACCAGGCTCCTCCATCCATGGGATTTTCCAGGCAGGAGTACTGGAATGGGGTGCCATTGTCTTCTCCGTTCATGGAACTCTAGACAATCCCAAATCTAGAAACATTAATGGAAGCCTAGACAACACAGACAACTACAGCTAGACTGTGATTCCAGACCTCACAAACTAACCGAAGAAAGTACCATGGTGGAAATTAACCTTATATAGTAGACAAGATTAAGGTATATAGAGAGAAATTGGGAACATGTGATTTTATATACAACTGTAATGACATCAATAAATCAATTATTTACTAATTTAATTACAATTTTACTGAGTCTTCCATATATATATGTGTGCATGCTGAGTCGCTTCAGTTGTGTCTGACCCTTTGTGGCTCTATGGACTATAGCCCACCAGGCTTCTCTGTCTATGGGATACTCCAGGAAAGAATACTGGAGTGGGTTGCTATTTTCTTTTGCTGGGTATCTTCCCAAACCAGGGATTGAGCCCATATGTCTTGCATTGCAGAAAGATTCTTTATCACTGAGCCAGCTGGGAAGCCCTACGTGTGTGTGTGTGTGTGATATTTCTTTTTGCCTTTTCATAAATCATTGTGATTGGTGACTGCAGCCATGAAATTAAAAGGTACTTGGAAGAAAAGCTATGACAAACCTAGACAGCATATCACTTTAGATACCACTAAAATGTTTCTTAGAAAAAGCGGACATATCACTTACTAACAAAGGTCCATATAGTCAAAGCTATGATTTTTCCAGTAGTCACATATAGATATGACATTAAGAAGGCTGAGTGCTGAAAAATTGATGTTACTGAATTTTGATACTGGACAAGATTCTTGAGAGTCCCTTGGACAGCAAGGAGATCAAACCAGTCAGTCCTAAAGAAAATCAACCCTGAATAGTCATTGAAAGTACTGATGCTAAAGCTCCAATACTTTGGCCACTTGATGCGATGAGCCAACTCACTGGGAAGGACCTGATTCTGGGAAAGATTGAAGGCAAGAAGAGACGGAGTCAACACAGAATGAGATGTTTGGATGGCATCACCAAGTCAATGGACATGAGTTTGAGCAAACTCAGGGAGAAAGTGAAGGACAGGGGACCTGTCGTTTTTCAATTCATGGGGTTGCAGAGAGTCAGACATAACTTGGCAACTGGACAACAACAGAAAATGTTTCTACTGTCTGTTAAGATCATGTGGTTGATCCTGTGAATAGTGGAGGAAAAATAACTTCTAATATTATGATTTCCAAAAATTTACCACACTTGTCTCATAGATCCTAATCCTATCAAGGAAAATTCTCATTAAATACTTGCTGAGTGCCTGCCTGAACTCACTTAACTGAATAAAGTGAAATGAAAGGAAATACATAAGTTTGCTAAATGTGGTAGGAGTAGGATGTATAGGAAATAGTGAGGTCACAAAAGAGAAATTAGTCATTTCACTTGAAGACTTCAGGAAAGCAAGAAAATGAGTTGGGTGCTAATGGATGATTGGTTGCTAGTTAGTAAATAAAGGCTGGTTGGGTTCAGTCTCTGTGGGGTCTTTGGGTCCTGGTGCACACAGGTTTTGTTTGAGCCCTCCAAGAGTCTCTGGCAGGTTTGGGGTTTGAGTGTTTGAGTGTCTCCTTTGAGCGCTTGAGTGTCTTCTCCTATGGAGACATGGGTCAGCAGTGGCCTGCCATGGGGGCAGAGCCTCTGGCTGCAGCATACCTGGAAGGCACAATGTGTGGTGTAAGTCCTCTTGGAGGAGGTTGGCATTAGCCCCACCATACAGCCACCAAGAAGACAACCCACAGACTAGGGAACAATTATACCAAGGAAGCTTTCACACTGTTATAAATGTTCTAAGACCCACAACAGATTTCCCAACCTGGGGATCCAGCAAAAGGACTTAAAACCCCAGGGAATTTGACTTTGAAGGCCAGTGGGATTTGATTACTGGACTTCCACAGGACTGGAGAAACAATGCTTGGAAGGCACAAACAAAACCTTGTGTGCACCAGGACACAAGAGAAAGGAGCAGTGACCCCACAAATGACTGAGCCAGACTGGCCTGTGAGTGTCCAAGAGTCGTGGATGGAGATGTGGATTGACAGTGGCTTGCCACAGGGTCAGAGGCACTGAATACAACAGTGCTTGCATAAGTCTTTTGAAAGAGGTCACCATTACTGTGATTACCCATACCAGAGGTTGGCCTCAGGCAAACAACAGGGAGGCAAAACTGTTAACAGAAAATTGGGTTAAAAATTACTGAGCATGGCCTTGCTTACCAGATCAAGACCCAGATTCCCCCAAGCCAGTTCCTTCCAACAGCCTCTTATCCTTATCCATCAGAGGGCGGGCAGAATAAAAACCCAATCACAGAAAACTAACCAAACTAATCTCATGGATTGCAGCCTTGTCTAACTCAGTGAAAATATGAGCTGTGCCCTGTAGGGCCTCCCAAGATGGGCGGGTCATGGTGGACAGGTCTGACAAAATGTCCACTGGAGAGGACAATGACAAACCACTTCAGTATTTTTGCCTTGATAATCCCATGAGCAGTATGAAAAGGGGAAAAGATATGACACTGAAAGATGAACTCCCCTGGTCAGTAGGTGCCCAATATGCTACTGGAGATCAGTAGAGAAATAACTCCAGAAGGAATGAAGAGACGGAGGCAAAGCAAAAACAATACCCAGGTGTGGATGTGACTGGTGATGGAGGTAAAGTCCAATGCTGTAAAAGAATAATATTGCACAGGAACCTGGAATATTAGGGCTGTGAACCAAGGTATTGGAAGTGGTCAAACAGGAGACAGCAAGAGTGAGCATCGACATTTTAGAAATCAGTGAATTAAAATGGATTGAAATGGCAAATTTAATTCAGGTGATCATTATATGTACTACTGTGGGCAAGAATTCCTTAGAAGAAATGGAGTAGCCCTCATAGTCAACAAAAGAGTCTACAATTTAGTACTTGAGTGCAATCTCAAAAATGACAGAATTGATCTCTGTACATTTCCAAGGCAAAAAATTCAATATCACAGTAATCCAAGTCTATGAGGCAAACACTAATACTAAATAGTGTGCAGATGAATTGCTCTATGATGACCCACAAGATCTTCTAGAACTAACAACAAAAAAGATTGTCCATTTGATCATAGGGGACATGAATGCAAAAGTAGGAAGTCAAGAGTTACCTAGATAAACAGGCAAGTTTGGCCTTAGAGTACAAAATGAAGTAAGGAAAAGGCTAACAGAGTATTGCCAAGAGAACACATTGGTCATAGCAAACACCCTTTTCTAACAACACAAGAGATGACTCAACACATGGAAATCACCAGATGGTCAAAACCAAAATCAGTTCTAGAAAGTTCCAGAGAGTTCCAGAAAAAACATATACTTCTGCTTTATTTATTTTATATTTATTTATTTATATTATTTATTTATTATGCTAAAGCCTTTGACCGTATGAATCACAAGAAACTGCAGAAAATTCTTCAAGAGATGAGAATACTAGACTACCTTACCTGCCTCCTGAGAAAACTGTATGCAGGTAAAGAAGCAACAGTTAGAATCAGACATGGAAGAACAGACTAGTTCCAGATTGGGAAAAGAGTATGGCAAGACCGTATTTTGTCATCCTGCTTATTTATCTTGTATGCAGAGTACATCATGCAAAATACCAGGTGGGATAAGTACCAGCTAGAGTCAAGATGGCAGGGATAAATATAAAAAACCTCAGATATTCAGATGACACTACCCTTATGGCAAAAATCAAAGAGGAACCAAAGAGTCTCTTGATGAAAGTGAAAGAGGAGAGTGAAAAAGCTGGCTTAAAACTCAACATGCAAAAAACTAAAATCATAGCACCCAGTCCCATCACTTCATGGCAAATAGATGGGGAAACAATGGAAACATTGACAGACTATTTTCTTGGTCTCCAAAATCTGCAGATGATGACTGCAACCATGAAATTAAAAGATGCTTGCTCCTTGGAAGAAAAGCTATAACCAGTATAGACAGCATATTAAAAAGCAGAGACATTTCTTTGCCAGCAAAGGTCCTTCTAGTGAAAATTATGGTTTTTCTTTTCTTTTTCTTTTTTCTCATTTCATACATGATATTTTACATGTTTCAATGCCATTCTCCCAAATCTTCCCACCCTCTCCCTCTCCCACAGTCCATAAGACTGTTCTGGATGTGAGAGTTGGACCATAAAGAAATCTGAGCACCGAAGTCTTGATGCTTTTGAACTGCAGTGTTGGAGAAGATCTTGAGAGTCCCTTGGTCTGCAATGATTTCAAGCTGGTCAATCCTAAAGAAGATCAGTCCTGAATATTCATTGGAGGGACTGATGCTGAAGCTGAAACTCCAATACTTTGGCTACCTAATGTGAAGTACTGATTCATTAAAAAAGACCATGATGCAGGGAAATATTGAAGGCAGGAGGAGAAGGGGTCAACAGAGGATGAGATAGCTGGATAGCATTACCAACTCTATGGACATGACTTTGTGAAGGCCCCGGGAGTTGGTGATGGACAAGAAAGCCTGGCATGGTGCAGTCCTTAGGGTTGCAAGGAGTCAGACACGATTGAGTGACTGAACTAGTAAATAAAGTCTGTTTTGAAATTTAAGATAACCCAAAAAATGCACCCCAGCCATAATTATGGTGCCCTGAAGAACTATAAGTATTTTTATTTCATTGAATTGGAGAGGATTGGGGTAAAGCAAGGAAGGTCCTGGGTTCTTGGAACACCCACATCATGGAGAGTACAATGTACTCGTAATTTTGAGTTTTATACTGTATGAAATTATGACCCACTGGAGAGTTTTTCAGCAATGAAATAATATGGTAAATCGTGAATTTTAGGAAGATTACTCTGGTATCTATAGCGGACACATGGAGAAATTTAAGAGGCTGGAGAACAATTTTGGAAAATATGACAATAGTTGGGAGAATCTGAACTAAGTCATTAACTGTGGCATTGCAACTGAACAAATGAACAAAAGGTATAAAAATATAAACCTTATTTAGAACCTGTGTGAAAGGGGTAAAGGAAAGTTTAAAAGACAGCTCCTAAGCATATTTCCTAAATGTCTTTATAGAGAAAAGCATTTGCCACCAAGAAAAGAAATATAGGAATAGTAGAAAGATATCTATGCATTTTTTTTTGGGGGGGGGGTTGTCAAGTAAGTACTCTAATATACAGGACAAAACTTTTGAAGATTCTTTGGGCTAAATAAATAACCTAAAATCACCTACATAGAAAGTATTTGACATCATGGAAGAAATAAGTTCAAAAGTGAAGGGTGCATCAGAACAAGATAAGAAACAGATTTTTAAGGGAACGTGGGTGTAGCAATATATAAGAAGTAAGCAAAGGAAGTATATTCTGTTACATTTTCAATGTAGGACTCTAAATTAATGACAAGAGAGACAGTAGAAGATAAGGCGGAATATGATGCAGTAATACCAGAAGCCAAACAAAAGCAGTGCTATATATATATATATTTAATTAAGAGATAATTGCTTTGAAGAAATTTGTTGTTTTCCGTCAAAGATCAACATGAATCATCCATAGGTGTACATATGTCCCCTGCCACTTGAACCTCCCTCCCATCTCCCTCCCCACCGCACCCCTCTAGGTTGATACAGAGCCCCTATTTGAGTTCCCTAAGAGGTACAGCAAATTCCCATTGCCTATCTATTTTACATATGGTAATGTAAAGTTTCCATGTTACTCTCTCCACACATCTCATCTTCTCCCCTCTCCCCATGTCCATAAATCTGTTCTCTATGTCTGTTTCTTCATTGCTGCCTTGCAAATAAATTTATCACTACCATCTTTCTAGATTACGATATTTATTTCTAGTATAAGATATTTATCTGTCTCTTTCTGACTTACTTCAGTCTGTATAACAGGTTTTAGGTTAATCCACCTCCTTAGAACTGACTCAAATGTGTTCCTTTCTATGGCTGAGTAAGATTCCATTGTACATATGTACCACAATTCTTTATCCATTCAACTGTCGATGGACATCTAGGTTTCTTCCATGTTCTAGCTGTTGTAAACAGTACTGCAATGAACATTGGGGTACATGTGTCTTTTTCAGTTTTGGTTTTCTCAGGGTATATGCTGAGGTGTGGAATTGCTGGGTCATATGGTGGTTTTATTCCTAGTTTGTCTAAGGAATTTCCATACCATCTTCTACAGTGGCTGTATCAATTTACATTCCCACCAACAGTGCAAGAGGTGTCCATTTTCTCCTTCTTCAGCATTTATTGTTTGTAAAATTGTTGATGATGGCCATTCTGACTAGATTGAGGTGATAGTTTATTGTAGTTTTGATTGTCATTTCTCTAATAATGAGTGATCTTAAGCATCTTTTCATGTGTTCATTAGCCATCTGTATGTTTTCTTTGGAGAAATGTCTGTTTAGGCTTTTTTTTTTTTTTTTTTTTACCACTTTTTCCCACTTGTTTGTTTTCCTGGTATTGAGTTGTATGAGCTGCTTGTATATTTTGAAAATTGATCCTTTATCAGTGTTTCATTTGATATTATTTTCTTCCATTCTGAGGGTTGTATTTTCAAAAGGCAGTGCTTTAGAAGTAAAATGTAAAGCCTCTCAAAGCATCTATTGAGCAAACTATAAGAAGTAGTGATGCCTGTTGTTAAGACATCTGAAAGTGAAATTTTGTCTGAAGCGTATGCTTGCAATCTTTTATTTAGCCTAGAATCCTCTAACATCTCACTAACTTGCTAAGTTCCTCTGAGATTAAATCCATCCCTTTGATCATCATAAAGTAGAATAAAAGAAGAAACTCCATCATTGCAAATGCTTAACTTATAATCTGGTTCGGTAATATGATTAGCAGTTTCTTACAAAAAAGAAAATAATGGAATGTGACTAAATGTCAAGACAGATTACATAAGTGCTGTGGAAATCCGAGGGCCTGAGAAGTCAATTTTAGATGGACCAGACTGAATAAAAAGAAGAAGTGGATGGCTTGGGAGCAGTGTTCAATAGAATTATTGGGTAGATTTCTGGTATTTGTGGACAGAAAAATGAAGATGAGTTCGTTGAACAGATGTTTGGAATTGACACTATGTTTTGCAACATTTTGGTGATGAAATAATGAAGAAAGATGGTATAGTAATATCACAAGCCAATTCAGAACTAAGATTTTTCCGATACAGCAATTTTGTATATGACTGTGAGCTGAACAGAAAAAAACAGTGGGAAAGAAAACATGGAAATAATAGGAGGAAAATGTTCTGAATAATATAATGCCTCAGCTTTAAGTACTAGCTAGAGAGCCTGGTAGGCTGCAGTCCATGGGGTCGCTAAGAGTCGGACACTACTGAGCGACTTCACTTTCACTATTCACTTTCATGCATTGGAGAAGGAAATGGCAACCCACTCCAGTGTTCTTGCCTGGAGAATCCCAGGGATGGGGCAGCCTGGTGGGCTGCCATCTATGGGGTCACACACGACTGAAGTGACTTAGCAGCAGCAGCAGCATAGGTCCCTACAGTCAAAGTTATGTTTTTTCCAGTGGTCATGTATGGATGTGAGAGTTGGACCTTAAAGAAGGCTGAGCATTTAAGAATTCATGCTTCTGAAGTGTGGTGTTGGAGAAGACTTTTGAGAGTCCTTTGGACAGCAAGGAGATAAAACCAGTCAATCTTAAAGATATTAACCCTGAATATTCATTGTAAGGACTGATGCTGAAGCTAAAGCTCCAATACATTGGCCACCTGATGCGAAGAGCCAACTCACTGGAGAAGACCCTGATGCTGGGGAAGATTGAGGGCAGGAGGAGAAGGGATCAATAGAGGATAATATGGGTGGATGGCATCACCAAGTCAATGGATATGAGTTTGAGCAAATTCGGGGAGACAGTGAAGGACAGAGAAGCCTGCTGTGCTGCAGTTCGTGGTGTCACAAAGATTGAACATAACTTCACAACTGAACAACAACACCTATCAGATCTTATCTACATTGATATGACTCATGCTTTGTGCAAAAAAGGGTGGAAATCCTCTCAGATGCTTGAAACTAGATACATTTTGTATACATCAACTAATTCTCCAGAAATAATGTCAAGACTGATTCACAATTCACCCTCTTGATAAAGTGCAATGCCCAAGAAAACTATTGATTGGAAATACTTTGTTCTACTGATACAGAAGTTCAGTGGTGTGGTTAGGTGGTGAGAATAGACAAACCACAGGTAAATGTAGGAACAAGACTCTAATTTATTTATACTGTAGAAAAGACACACTTCCACAATCAATGATCCTGGATGAAGAAGGATTTACCTGGTGACTTCCCAGCAGGAAGCTGATAGAGGGCAATGGGAGAGGTTTTCTTCCTTAGATGAATGGGACCATGGACCCAGAGGAAAACAAGGCTTTCACACAGTTACATTCTGCTAGGGAAAGACCTTATGAAAGAAAGCTTTATGCAGAAACTGGTCACAGCCTAGAGTTCTACACAAGAGGAAGAAATATAAACTTCTCCCTATAAATAGGAATAGGTAAATATATATAAATATATATGAATATATATATATATATATATTCATATAAATAGGTAAATTTATCCAAATCTTCAAACTGCTGTGCCATACAAATTTTTCTCAGGTTACTTAGACCCTTGCAAAAGCAACAAATAAAAAATGTTAAATATCCTAACCAGAAATGAGGGTATTACTCTTAAATCTTACTTTCTAATAAACTACAAAAGATGCTGTGATTCTGTGACAGAAATACAGGACATGGTCATCAAGCACCTTCAATATAGATATAATTGCCTAATAGTCAATCTGTTCCAGTCTTACTGTCTTATAATACATCCAGCATAAAAGCAAAGCAAAAGTTTCTTAAGCATTAAGAATTGTACATAAAAGGTCTTAATGACCCAGATAAGCACAATGGGATGGCAACCCACCTAAAGCCATATATCCTGGAGTGTGAAAGCTAATGGGATGATGGAATTCCAGCTGAACGATTTCAAATTCTAAAAGAAGATGCTGTTAAAGTGCTGCACTCAATATGCCAGCAAATTTGTAAAACTCAACACTGGCCACAGTACTAGAAAAGGTCAATTTCATTCCAAACACAAAGAAAGACAATGCCAAATAATATTCGAACTACTGCACAATTGCACTCATTTTACATGCTAGCAAGGTCATGTTCAAATCCTTTATGCTAGGCTTCCACAATACATAAACCAAGAACTTCCAGATTGCAAACGGGATTTAGAAAAGGAAGAGGAACCAGAGATCAAATTGTCAACATCTTCTGTATCGTAGAAAAAGCAAGAGAATTCCAGAAATTTCTGCTTCATTGACTTTGCTAAAGCCTTTGACTATGTGGATCACAATAAACTGTGGGAAATTCTTCAAGAGATGGGAATACCAGACCACCTTACTTGCCTCCTGAAAAACCTATATGCAGGTCAGAAAGCAACAGTTAGAACTGGACATGAAACAACAGACAGGTTCAAAATTGGAAAAGGGGTAAGTCAAGGCTGTATATTGTCATCCTGCTTACATAACTTATATACGGAGTACATCATATGAAATACCATACTAAATGACTCACAAGCTGGAATCAAGATTGTCAAGGGAAATATCAACAAAATCAGATATACAGATGACACCATTTTAATGGCAGAATGTGAAAATGAACTGAAGAGACTCTTGATGAAGGTGAAAGGAGAGAGTGAAAGAGGTGGCTTCAAACTCAACATTCAAAAAACTAAGATCATGGCACCCAGTCTCATCACTTCATGGCAAATAGGGGAAAACCGGGAACAGTGACATATTTCATTTTCTTGGGCTCCAAAATCACTGCAGATGATGACTGGAGCCACAAAATTTAAAAACATTTGCTCCTTGGAAGGAAAGTTATGACAAACCTAGACAGCTTATTAAAATGCAGACATCACTTTGGCAGCAAAGGTCCAACTACTCAAAGTATGTTTTTTCCAGTAGTCATGTACAGATGTGAGAGTTGGATCACAGAGAAGGCTGAGAGCCAAAGAATTGATGCTTCAAATTGTGGTGGTGGAGAAGATTCTTGAGAGTTTCTTGGACAGGAAGGATATCATACCAGCCAATCCTAAAGGAAATCAGTCCTGAATATTCATTGAAAGGACCGATGCTGAAGCTGCAGCTCCAATACTTTGGCCACCTGATGCGAAGGACTGACTTATTAGAAAAGACCCTGATGCTGGGAAAGATTTCAGGCAGGAGGAGATGGAGACGACAGAGGGTGAGATTGTTGGATGGTATCACCAGCTCGATGGACATGAGTTTGAGCAATCTCTGGCATTTGGTAATAGACAGGGAGGCCTGGAGTGCTGCAGTGCATGTAGTCGCAAAGCTGAACACAACTGAATGACTGAACTGATAAGGACTTACCTACCATGTAGCACAGGGAACTCTACTTAGTACTCTGTAATGCCCTCTATGGAAAAAGAATCTAAAAAGCAGTGGATATATGTATATGTATAACTGATTCACTTTGCTGTACACCTGAACCTAAAACAACACCATAAATCAATGACACTCCAATTCAAAAACATATTAATAATGAAAACATTACCTAGTATCCTTTTAATAAACATCTATTCTGCTCTAGTAACAACCTTAAGTGATATGTTGCATAAATTTTTAGCACCTGAAATACCTAAAGACTGATTCAAGGCCCCGCAAAGGTAGCTACTGCACACACAAAAAAATACTATTTTTTGTCCACAGACAAATATTTAAAATTTGAATTACAGTCTTAATATATGAATCTCATGTTCTGCATTGTAAAAGAAAAAGAGTAGTTAGCCCATAGGATTTTGTTTTATTTTTTTAATTTTATTTTATTTTTAAACTTTACAATATTGTATTAGTTTTGCCAAATATCAAAATGAATCCACCACAGGTATACACGTGTTCCCCATCCTGAACCCTCCTCCCTCCTCCCTCCCCATACCATCCCTCTGGGTCGTCCCAGTGCACTAGCCCCAAGCATCCAGTATCGTGCATCAAACCTGGACTGGCATCTCGTTTCATACATAATATTTTACATGTTTCAATGCCATTCTCCCAAATCTTCCCACCCTCTCCCTCTCCCACAGAGTCCATAAGACTGTTCTATACATCAGTGTCTCTTTTGCTGTCTCGTACACTGGGTTATTGTTACCATCTTTCTAAATTCCATATATATGCGTTAGTATACTGTATTGGTGTTTTTCTTTCTGGCTTACTTCACTCTGTATAATAGGCTCCAGTTTCATCCACCTCATTAGAACTGAATCAAATGTATTCTTTTTAATGGCCGAGTAATACTCCATTGTGTATATGTACCACTGCTTTCTTATCCATTCATCTGGTGATGGGCATCTAGGTTGCTTCCATGTCCTGGCTATTATAAACAGTGCTGCAATGAACATTGGGGTACACGTGTCTCTTTCCCTTCTGGTTTCCTCAGTGTGTATGCCCAGCAGTGGGATTGCTGGATCATAAGGCAGTTCTGTTTCCAGTTTTTAAAGGAATCTCCACACTGTTCTCCATAGTGGCTGCACTAGTTTGCATTCCCACCAACAGTGTAAGAGGGTTCCCTTTTCTCCAAACCCTCTCCAGCATTTATTATTTGTAGACTTTTAGATCGCAGCCATTCTGACTGGTGTGAAATGGTACCTCATAGTGGTTTTGATTTGCATTTCTCTGATAATGAGTGATGTTGAGCATCTTTTCATGTGTTTGTTAGCCATCTGTATGTCTTCTTTGGAGAAATGTCTATTTAGTTCTTTGGCCCATTTTTTGATTGGGTCATTTATTTTTCTGGAGTTGAGCTGTAGGAGTCGCTTGTATATTTTTGAGATTAATTGCTTGTCAGTTGCTTCATTTGCTATTATTTTCTCCCATTCTGAAGGCTGTCTTTTCACCTTGCTAATAGTTTCCTTTGATGTGCAGAAGCTGTTAAGGTTAATTAGGTCCCATTTGTTTATTTTTGCTTTTATTTCCAATATTCTGGGAGGTGGGTCATAGAGGATCCTGCTGTGATTTATGTCAGAGAGTGTTTTGACTATGTTCTCCTCTAGGAGTTTTATAGTTTCTGGTCTTACATTGAGATCTTTAATCCATTTTGAGTTTATTTTTGTGTGTGGTGTTAGAAAGTGTTCTAGTTTCATTCTTTTACAAGTGGTTGACCAGATTTCCCAGCACCACTTGTTAAAGAGATTGTCTTTAATCAATTGTATATTTTTGCCTCCTTTGTCAAAGATAAGGTGTCCATATGTGCGTGGATTTATCTCTGGGCTTTCTATTTTGTTCCATTGATCTATATTTCTGTCTTTGTGCCAGTACCATACTGTCTTGATAACTGTGGCTTTGTAGTAGAGCCTGAAGTCAGGTAGGTTGATTCCTCCAGTTCCATTCTTCTTTCTCAGGATCGCTTTGGCTATTCGAGGTTTTTTGTATTTCCATACAAATTGTGACATTATTTGTTCTAGCTCTGTGAAGAATACTGTTGGTAGCTTGATAGGGATTGCATTGAATCTATAAATTGCTTTGGGTAGTATACTAATTTTCACTATATTGATTCTTCAAATCCATGAACATGGTATAGTTCTCCATCTATTAGTGTCCTCTTTGATTTCTTTCACCAGTGTTTTATAGTTTTCTATATATAGGTCTTTAGTTTCTTTAGGTAGATATATTCCTAAGTATTTTATTCTTTCCATTGCAATGGTGAATGGAATTGTTTCCTTAATTTCTCTTTCTGTTTTCTCATTATTAGTGTATAGGAATGCAAGGGATTTCTGTGTGTTGATTTTATATCCTGCAACTTTACTATAGTCATTGATTAGTTCTAGTAATTTTCTGGTGGACTCTTTAGGGTTTTCTATGTAGAGGATCATGTCATCTGCAAATAGTGAGAGTTTTACTTCTTTTTTTCCAATTTGGATTCCTTTTATTTCTTTTTCTGCTCTGATTGCTGTGGCCAAAACTTCCAAAACTATGTTGAATAGTAATGGTGAAAGTGGGCACCCTTGTCTTGTTCCTGACTTTAGAGGAAATGCTTTCAATTTTTCACCATTGAGGATAATGTTTGCTGTGGGTTTGTCATATATAGCTTTTATTATGTTGAGGTATGTTCCTTCTATTCCTGCTTTCTGGAGAGTTTTTATCATAAATGGATGTTGAAATTTGTCAAAGGCTTTCTCTGCATCTACTGAGATAATCACATGGTTTTTATTTTTCAATTTGTTAGTGTGGTGTATTACACTGATTGATTTGCGGATATTGAAGAATCCTTGCATCCCTGGGATAAAGCCCACTTGGTCATGGTGTATGATCTTTTTAATGTGTTGTTGGATTCTGATTGCTAGAATTTTGTTAAGGATTTTTGCATCTATGTTCATCAGTGATATTGGCCTGTAGTTTTCTTTTTTTTGTGGGATCTTTGTCAGGTTTTGGTATTAGGGTGATGGTGGCCTCATAGAAAGAGTTTGGAAGTTTACCTTCCTCTGCAATTTTCTGGAAGAGTTTGAGCAGGATAGGTGTTAGCTCTTCTCTAAATTTTTGGTAGAATTCAGCTGTGAAGCCGTCTGCACCTGGGCTTTTGCTTGCTGGAAGACTTCTGATTACAGTTTCAATTTCCGTGCTTGTGATGGGTCTGTTAAGATTTTCTATTTCTTCCTGGTCCAGTTTTGGAAAGTTGTACTTTTCTAAGAATTTGTCCATTTCTTCCACGTTGTCCATTTTATTGGCATATAATTGTTGATAGTAGTCTCTTATGATCCTTTGTATTTCTGTGTTGTCTGTTGTGATCTCTCCATTTTCATTTCTAATTTTATTGATTTGATTTTTCTCCCTTTGTTTCTTGATGAGTCAATTTTATTTATCCTTTCAAAGAACCAGCTTTTGGCTTTGTTGATTTTTGCTATGGTCTCTTTTGTTTCTTTTGCATTTATTTCTGCTCTAATTTTTAAGATTTCTTTCGTTCTACTAACCCTGGGGTTCTTCATTTCTTCCTTTTCTAGTTGCTTTAGGTGTAGTTAGGTTATTTATTTGACTCTTTTCTTGTTTCTTGAGGTGTGCCTGTATTGCTATGAACTTTCCCCTTAGGACTGCTTTTACTGTGTCCCACAGGTTTTGGGTTGTTGTGTTTTCATTTTCATTCGTTTCTATGCAAATTTTTATTTCTTTTTTGATTTCTTCTGTGATTTGTTGGTTATTCAGCAGCGTGTTGTTCAGCCTCCATATGTTGGAATTTTTAATAGTTTTTCTCCTGTAATTGAGATCTAATCTTACTGCATTGTGGTCAGAAAAGATGCTTGGAATGATTTCTATTTTTTTGAATTTACCAAGGCTAACTTTATGGCCCAGGATGTGATCTATCCTGGAGAAGGTTCCATGTGCGCTTGAGAAAAAGGTGAAATTCATTGTTTTCAGATGAAATGTTCTATAGATATCAATTAGGTCTAACTGGTCTATTGTATCGTTAAACGTTTGTGTTTCCTTGTTAATTTTCTGTTTAGTTGATCTACCCATAGGTGTGAGTGAGGTATTAAAGTCTTCCACTATTATTGTGTTATTGTTAATTTCTCCTTTCATACTTGTTAGCATTTGTCTTACATACTGTGGTGCTCCCGTGTTGGGTGCATCTATATTTATAATTGTTATATCTTCTTCTTGGATTGATCCTTTGATCATTATGTAGTGACCTTCTTTATCGCTTTTCACAGCCTTTGTTTTAAAGTCTATTTTATCTGATATGAGTATTGCTACTCCTGCTTTCTTTTGTTCCCTATTTGCATGGAAAATCTTTTTCCAGCCCTTCACTTTCAGTCTGTATGTGTCCCCTGTTTTGAGGTGGGTCTCTTGTAGACAACATATGTAGGGGTCTTGTTTTTGTATCCATTCAGCCAGTCTTTGTCTTTTGGTTGGGGCATTCAACCCATTTACGTTTAAGGTAATTACTGATAAGTATGATCCCATTGCCATTTACTTTATTGTTTTGGGTTCGAGTTTATACACCATTTTTGTGTTTCCTGTCTAGAGAATATCCTTTAGTATTTGTTGGAGAGCTGGTTTGGTGGTGCTGAATTCTCTCAGCTTTTGCTTGTCTGAAAAGCTTTTGATTTCTCCTTCATACTTGAATGAGATCCTTGCTGGGTACAATAATCTGGGCTGTAGGTTATTTTCTTTCATCACTTTAACTATGTCTTGCCATTCCCTCCTGGCTTGAAGAGTTTCTGTTGAAAGATCAGCTGTTATCCTTATGGGAATTCCCTTGTGTGTTATTTGTTGTTTTTCCCTTGCTGCTTTCAATATTTGTTCTTTGTGTTTGATCTTTGTTAATTTGATTAATATGTGTCTTGGGGTGTTTCGCCTTGGGTTTATCCTGTTTGGGACTCTCTGGGTTTCTTGGACTTGGGTGATTATTTCCTTCCCCATTTTAGGGAAGTTTTCAACTATTATCTCCTCAAGTATTTTCTCATGGTCTTTCTTTTTGTCTGCTTCTTCTGGAACCCCTATGATTTGAATGTTGTAGCATTTAATATTGTCCTGGAGGTCTCTGAGATTGTCCTCATTTCTTTTAATTCATTTTTCTTTTATCCTCTCTGATTCATTTATTTCTACCATTCTATCTTCTAATTCACTAATCCTATCTTCTGCCTCTGTTATTCTACTATTTGTTGCCTCCAGAGTGTTTTTAATTTCATTTATTGCATTATTCATTATATATTGAGTCTTTTTTATTTCTTCTAGGTCCTTGTTAAACCTTTCTTGCATCTTCTCAATCCTTGTCTCCAGGCTATTTATCTGTGATTCCATTTTAATTTCAAGATTTTGGATCAATTTCACTATCATTATTCGGAATTCTTTATCAGGTATATTCCCTATCTCTTCCTCTTTTGTTTGGTTTGGTGGGCATTTATCCTGTTCCTTTATCTGCTGGGTATTCCTCTGTCTCTTCATCTTGTTTAAATTGCTGAGTTTGGGGTGTCCTTTCTGTATTCTGGCAGTTTGTGGAGTTCTCTTTATTGTGGCTTTTCCTCGCTGTGTGTGGGTTTGTACAGGTGGCTTGTCAAGGTTTCCTGGTTAGGGAAGCTTGTGTCGGTGTTCTGGTGGGTGGAGCTGTATTTCTTCTCTCTGGAGTGCAATGA
Organism: Bos javanicus; assembly: GCF_032452875.1. Classification (NCBI taxonomy): domain Eukaryota; kingdom Metazoa; phylum Chordata; class Mammalia; order Artiodactyla; family Bovidae; genus Bos; species Bos javanicus. The sequence continues at coordinate 8,597,827 of NC_083883.1, read as the reverse complement.
AATGTCCAGTAATGAGTTATGGGATGTCTATGGTTTTGGGGTGACTTTGGGCAGCCTGTATGTTGAAGCTCAGGGCTGTGTTCCTTTGTTGCTGGAGAATTTGCTTGGTATGTCTTGCCCTGGAACTTGTTGGCCCTTGTGTGGTGCTTGGTTTCAGTGTCGGTATGGAGGCGTTTGTTGAGCTCCTGTCAATTAATGTTCCTTGGAGTCAAGAGTTCCCTGGAGTCAGGGTTTGGACTTAAGCCTCCTGCTTCCAGTTATCGGTCTTATTTTTACAGTAGTTTCAAAACTTCTCCTTCTGTACAGCACCATTGATAAAACATCTACGTTAAAGATGAAAAGTTTCTCTACTGTGAGGGTCACTCAGAGAGGTTCACAGCGTTACATGGAGAAGAGAAGAGGGAGGAGGGAGTTAGAGGTGACCCAAATGAGATGAGGTGGAATCAATAGTGGAGAGAGTGGGGTAGCCAGTAGTCACTTCCTTATGTGCACTCCACAACTGGACCACTCAGAGATGTTCACGAAGTTATACAGAGAAGAGAAGAAGGAGGAAGGAGACAGAGATGGCCAGAAGGATAAAAGGGGGAATGAAAAGGAGGGAGACAGATCCAGCCAGTAATCAGTTCCCTAAGTGTTCTCCACCGTCTGGAACACACAGAAACTCACAGAGTTGGGTAGAGTAGAGAGGGGTTAGGGAGGAGACACAGGCGACCTGGTGGAGAAAAAGGAGAGTCCAAAGGGAAACAGAGAGCAGTCAAGCCAGTAATCTCGCTCCCTAGTGAAAAATGGGTCCTGAGGATTGGGTTCTTAAAGGTACAAAATTGGTAACAAATACATAAAAGCAAAAATTAAAAATCTAGAGTAGAGTTTGGAATTTCAAAAATACGTTGTTAAAGAAAAGAAGAAAGAAAAGAAAGAGAGAAAAAACGAACAAAGAAAAACAAACAAGGTTGCAAAAATTATAAAGAAAATACAGGTACAAAATTGATAACTAATACCAAAAAGCAAAAATTAAAAATCTAGAGTAGAGTTTGGAAGTTCAGATATACAATGTTATATAAAAGAAGAAGAGAAAGAAAGAGAAAAAAAAAAGTCACAGAAATTATAAAAAAAAACTATAGGTACAAAATTGATAACATATACCAAAAAGCTAAAATTAAAAAACTAGAGTAGAGTTTGGAATTTCAAGAATACAATGTTAAAGAAAAGAAGAAAAAAAAAACAAGGTTAAAAAATTATAAAATATAAATAATGAAGTTTGTTGAAGAAGAAAACAGTAGGGTCTTTTTTTTTTTTTTTGCAAAGTAATAGGTTATAAAAGTGAAAATTAAAGGAACAATAGAGGACTTAAATTTTTTTTTAATTAAAAAAAAAAAGAATGATCGTAAAAATAGTAAAAATATATCTAGGACTTTCTCTGGTTTTGTTGTGAGTATTGTGGGTTCAGTTCATTTTTGGCTAGTTCCTTGGTCCGACTTATATTTCTCAAGATCTATAGGCCCCTTCCTATGTAGTCCGTAGTAACCACGGGGTTTTAATCTATTGCCTGTAGCTTCCAAGGTGTTTCCCTCTGTTATAACTTCTTCTGTTTGCTGGTCTCTTCAGTGTCTGGTTACCGCCCTGACACAAAGGGGACGGTGGGGGAAACTTTTTTTTTTTTTTTTTTTAGGCTCACTTGTTCAGTCGCACTGTGGGGAGAGAAGGAGGGATGCTGCAAACAAGTAGCACTGGTGTGTGCTCTCAGTGCCTCAGCCACACTGGGTCTGCCCCCGCTCACGGCGCGTGTAGCCTCCCTGCCCACACTGCTCGGGCTCTAGGTTGTTCCGCCTGGAACAATCCAAGGCCGGCCCTGGGCTGCATGCACCTCCCAGGTCCAAGCTGCTCAGTTTCAGGCACTCGGGTAGTCCTCAGAGGCGCAGACTCAGTTGGTCCTGCATTTTGTGCTCTTCCCAGGTCCAAGCAGCTCAGGTAATGAGGTGTTTGGCGAGCACCAATGCTGCGACTTATCGCCTCCCCGCCACTCGGTTGTCTGGGTGTAAAACCGGTGCACCTTCTCAGGCATATGTTGACCGTCCAGACCCCCAAGAAGTTTTAGTTAGCAAAGAAGCCTGCTTACAGTTTTATAGATAATTCTCTGGGGCTGCGACTGCCCCCTTCTGGCTCTGGCTGCCTGTCACCGGAGGGGGAAGGTCTGCAGCCGGCTATCTGTGTTTAGTCCTTTGTTCTGTGCGCGGGCCTGGCGGTGTCTTAGGTTGGGGCTGGCTTTTCGGGTGGTAGATATCCCACAGTCTGGTTTGCTAGCCCAAATTATTTCGCTCAGATAGTGCTCAGGGTATTCAGGCCAGATTCTTACTCTGAGCGATGAAGCCTGCGCCACGCCTCCCTGCCCAGCCCCCGCTTGCTAATGGCGTGTGCAGGCATCTGCACTGCTTCTCCGCTGGGGGAGTTACCATAGGGCTGGCAATCTGCGAGTTTTATTTGTTTATTTATTTTTTCTCCCTGTTATGTTGCCCTCTGTGCTTCCAAAGCTTGGCACAGATTCGGCAGTGAGAGTGTTTCCTGGTGTTTGGAAACTTCTCTCTTTTTAAGACTCCCTTCCCGGGACGGAGCTCCGTCCCTCCCTCTTTGTCTCTTTTTTTGTTTTTTATATTTTTTCCTACCTCCTTTCGAAGAGTTGGGTTGCTTTTCTGGGTGCCTGGTGTCCTCTGCCGGCATTCAGAAGTTGTTTTGTGGAATTTACTCGACTTTTAAATGCTCTTTTGATGAATTTGTGGGGGAGAAAGTGTTCTCCCCGTCCTACTCCTCCGCCATCTTGGCTCCTCCCCTAGCCCATAGGATTTTAACAGACAGACTTCTTTCCACATTTTAATAATGTGACATAAAAAATGAAAAGTTCTTTTCATGTATTAAAAGAAGTCTCAGATTCAATGCAAAATTACTACTTGCCTACTGTAAAAGTTATGATGAAGAAGAAAATTAATTACAACATTTTCAGGAAATATTAATATATTGTTAATTAAAGTGAAGGATAATTAAATTCTGCATTGTGGTAAAGAATATATCAATTAAGATAAAAAATATCTGTATTTTATCTCAAAGTTAAAGATCAAGGGAAAAATTATCTTGTGTATGTCAGGAGTTCAAAACTTTAGCTTACTGCTTTGTATATACAGAGGATATAACAATATAAAACACCATGAAATTATCAAATCTAAATATACAAAATATGGTAAATATGGTAAACGTACAAAATATGTATTCGTGCTACTGATCTTTTTTCCCTAACCTTGAACAAATGATTCATAAACTGAGAAAAAAAGGTAGCTTAAAATTTTAAGCATGATAACGAAAATAATTCCAATTAGCAAATGCTATTTAGTGCAAGAGTTTGTTCTTGGGAAATAAAATTTGATCACTTTAATAAAATATTCAGAAATTCTCACTGTTGTGTACTTTAAAGAAATCTAATTAAAACTTTAGGAGAAAATTAATTAAGTAATATTTACATCATCATATCCACACTGACAAATTTTTAACAGAAATGGTCAGAATTTTAATTTTATAAACTATATATGCTGTTAAATCAGAAATTCCAAAATTAATGTAATCTTCTAACTCTCATTGCTTTAAACTAAACCGTTTCAAAACATGATCTTTAAAAATGATCACATGTATTTATCTAAGAAGACAAGAATATATGAGACAACATTCAGGAGTGGACCCTTTTAATACAAACAAGATACACATAAGAGAGGATTATTTTTCCCTTCCCTAGGCCCTACTGAAAAAAGTTATAAGGCCAGTGTACCTTTAAGCTTAGAGGAATCACTTAAAGTTTCTATTACATATGCATATATAAGAAGACTCTTGAGAGTCCCATGGACTGCAAGGAGATCCAACCCCCATTCTAAAGGAGATCAGTCCTGGGTGTACTTTGAAAGGAATGATGCTAAAGCTGAAACTCCAGTACTTTGGCCACCTCATGCGAAGAGTTGACTCTTTGGAAAAGACTCCAATGCTGGGAAGGATTGGGGGCAGGAGGAGAAGGGGACGACAGAGGATGAGATGGCTGGATGGCATCACTGACTCAATGGACATGAGTCTGAGTGAACTCCGGGATTTGGTGATGGACAGGGAGGCCTGGCGTGTTGAGATTCATGGGGTCGCAAAGAGTCGGACATGACTGAGCGACTGAACTGAACTAAACTGATATAAACTTCTTCCTTAGAATTTTTAGTTATGTTACAAATTGACTGTGTTATTTTATTTACTATGGCTTAAGAAAATGCATAAGGCAAATTTTGAGTTTGCCTTATGAATAGTACTAATTCAAATTTAAGAAACTTCTTGATTAAATTTATCATTCTAATTGGATTAGTCCTCTTCAATGCTAATAAATTCAACTAAAATTTTCAATTATTTATTGAAATGATAAGCTGTAGACTCATTTAAATTGACCAAAATATTGAAGTAAAGCTTTAAATTCTTAAATTCATCAAAAATGTTCTATCTAAAACAATACTCAATAGTAAACTTCTGTTGTTCTGTTAGGGGAAGCACACTGACTAAAACTGCCCACCCTGGCCAGGCACCATAGTAACCATTTGCATGAGCTGTTTCACGACAGAGGTCCTGGTAAGGAACATGGAAGTAATAAGCCACCACCAACAGGAAGAGTTCAGCAAAGGTCAAAAGGAGACACCACATGTCCGACCACCTCTCAGAATCCTCTCTGACATCCATCTTGGCTGAACAAGGCGTGCACCACCAAAAGGACTCTGGATGAGAATGATTGGCAAAGAGTAACCCGGAAACTAATCCCATCACCATTAAACCCTAGACTGTGAGCCATGTGGCAGAGCTGTTCTCCTGCTTTCCCTTACCTCCTGCTCTCCACCCGAGTGCCTCTTCCTAATAAAATGTTCTGCTTTGTCATCAAATGTGTCTCCTCAGAAAATTCATTTCTGAGTGTTAGACAACAGCCCAGTTTCGGGCCCTGGAAGGGGTTACCCTTGCTGCAACAGTTCAGTCGCTAAGTTGTATCTGACTCTTTGTGACCCCATGGACTGCAGCATGCCAGATTTCCCTGTCCTTCACCATCTCCCAGAGTTTGCTCAAACTCATGTCCTTTGAATCAGTGATGCCATCCAACCATCTTGTCATCTGTCTCCTCCTGCCTTCAGTTTTTCCCAGCATCAGGGTCTTTTCCAATGAATCTGTTCTTTGCATCAGGTGGCCCAAGTATTGAAGCTTCATCATCAGTCCTTCCAATGAATATTCAGGGTTGATTTCCTTTAGGACTGAATGGTTTGCCATTTTAAATTTATTTTTGAATAGAGACACTTAACTCAAAATGGATTAAAGATCTAAACATAAGACCAGAAACTATTAAACTCCTAGAGGAAAACAGGCAAAACATTCTCCGACATAAAACACAGCAGGATCCTCTATGACCCACCTTCCAGAATATTGCAAAAAAAAAGCAAAAATAAATAAATGGGACTTAATTAAAATTAAAAGCTTCTGCACAATAAAGGAAACTATAAGCAAGGTGCAAAACAGCATTCAGAATGGGAGAAAATAATAGCAAATGAAGCAACGGATAAAGAATTAATCTCAAAAATATACAAGAAACTCCTACAGCTCAATTCCAGAAAAATAAACAAACCAATCAAAAAATGGGCCAAAGAACTAAACAGACATTTCTCCAAAGAATACATATAGATGGCTAACAAATACATGAAAAGTTGCTCAACATCACTCATTATCCGAGAAATCCAAACCAAAACCACAATGAGGTACAATTTCACGCCAGTCAGAATGGCTGCTATCCAAAGGTCTGCAAGCAATAAATGCTGGAGAGGGTGTGGAGAAAAGGGAACCCTCTTACACTGTTGGTGGGAATGCAAACTAGTACAGCCACTATGGAGAACAGTGTGGAGATTCCTTAAAAAACTGGAAATAGAACTGCCATATGACCCAGCAATCCCACTGCTGAGCATACACTGAGGAAACCAGAAGGGAAAGAGACACGTGTACCCCAATGTTCATCGCAGTACTGTTTATAATAGCCAGGACATGGAAGCAACCTAGATGTCCATCAGCAGATGAATGGATAAGAAAGCTGTGGTACATATACACAATGGAATATTACTCAGCCATTAAAAATAATATATTTGAATCAGTTCTAATGAGGTGGATAAAACTGGAGCCTATTATACAGAGTGAAGTAAGCCAGAAAGAAAAACACCAAATACAGTATACTAATGCATATATATGGAATTTAGAAAGAAGGTAACAATAACACTGTATGCGAGATAACAAAAGAGACATAGATATATTGAACAGTCTTTTGGACTCTGTGGGAGAGGGCAAGGGTGGGATGATATGGGAGAATTGCATTTAAACATGTAAAGTATCATATGTGAAACGAATCACCAGTCCAGGTTTGATGCATGATACAGGGTGCCTGGGGCTGCTGCACTGGGATGACCCAGAGGGATGGGATGAGGATGGAGATGGGAGGGGGGTTCATGATGGGGAACACATGTACACTCATGGCCAATTCAAGTCAATGTATGGCAAAATCAATACAATATTGTAAAGTAAAATTAATTAATTAATTAAAATAAAATAAAGAGAATCTAAAAGAAATTAAAAAAATAAAGTAATAAAATTATAGGTGGCATGTTATTACACCCACAGATTACATTTCAGTTTGTTAGATAAAAGAAAATGCTAGAAATAATCAGTGCATAATTTCCTTTAATGATCTTCCCAAACTCAATGTACTAAAATTTTTCCAGGTGCTTTATTTAGAAATTGTGGCTTATGAGACAATAGGGTCTCTGAGCTAGAGACTTCATTATTTGTCTGCCTCAGCATGAGGTATTACAGATGTTATTAACACCTCCACTCCTGGGAGAAACCTGGGAGGAAGTTGCTGAAAATTCTCATTAATTTTAGGAGGTGAAAATTGTGACAATCTGAATAATTAGTGTTAATTGCATTTTTACACATGCTACATTTCACTACCAAGAAAAAAGGATGAGTTGAAGGGGAAAAGTTTACAAAACTTCTCATGCTAAATTGATCCAGTTTTATTACAAATTATTTCTCAACCAAAAAAAGTATGAACAGGTACACAATCAGAAGGAAATGAACATTAGAGAAAACATTCAAATAACTGATAAACCCAGAAATCCATAATCCATTTTATTTGCATCAAATCAACCTGAAGGAAAATTTATGAGTGTTTCAGCATAGTTGTATTTATTGAATCCTGAAATAAAACTAGTCTCTAACCATCTCAAGCATAAAAACGAAAGCTCATGTACCATGTACCTAAATATTTAAAGTACATAAATCAAGACAAAGCTTTATACGAGATATGTTCTATCATCCTACAAAGAAAATTATACTTTCATTACAACCTGAAAGGCAAGGATGGAGTTTGGAATTCTTGGACCCGTTTTATATCATAATTGGAGACACAAAAAGAAACAACCAAGGTGGACATATGTGTAACTCCAAAGATTACTCGTCCATGGGGACCAGTAGGGCCAGAGAGAAATCCTTTAAATGATAAGATTCCACCTAAAAGTTGATGTTTAACATTTAAATAATTTAGTTCAGAACTATGTGAGAGACAGTAACAATTATACTTCAAAAGGGTTTACTAATGGGTTAAAAAGCAAGGAGTCATTTCTAATTTTGGTAACAAGACTCTGGTTTATAATTCTATCATTCTAACTCTACTAGAGAAGCCTCTAGAAAATTTTGAAGGGGTATTGTCAAAAATTTAAAAGCCAATTATGGGTGGCAGGATGCAGAAAGCATAGAGATTAATACCTTGAGAAATGGAGATAAAAGAACAACTCAAAATAGATGTGACTACATCTAAATAAAAATAGATTTAACAACACAAAAGAAAGATATGAATTGCAGGTCTAATCAGGCAGTGAAAACAGTGCCAAATAAGACAAAGATACTAGCAGAAAGGCTCCACAACTTGACTCTAGTGTTAAGGAGAAGTAAAGGAATATTTATCCTTAATCAAACTTCTTGAAATATTAATTGAAACCATGCACGCAGCTAGAGACAAAAGAGCATCTTCCTGAGGTTATTGTATAGTGATTACTGATTTGAGAATGTTTCCAAGTCTTAAAAACTAGTTATTAAGATTTTTAAAACATAAGGTGTAAATTATGACTTTAGCAGCACTAAAATGACACTAGATCCACATTCCTTCAGGTGCAAGTTTACTAGCAGGAATTTTAAGCTGCAAGTCTCTGGACCTTTTAGCTTTCTTCTGTTAACATGACCTTCTCTTGTGTTACTCTGCTCTCTGTTCTGCAACATTCTTCAAAATTATTGTTGGGAAAATCTAATGTTAACTTGCTTGACAATCTGAAACTGAACAGTGATCTTCTAGCTACTCCACTGTTGCTTGGGGAAAAATCATTAAGAGAGAAGTTTCACCTTTCAATAAATGTGGCATCACCAATGTTCTTGATGACACAGAAAAGTGTATCTATAGCAAAGTATTGTAATCAGCAAGCACCATCGACTCAACAGATATGAGTCTGAGCACACTCCAGGAGATAGTGAAGGACAGAGGGGCCTGGCGTGCTGCACTCCATGGGGTCACAAAGAATCACACATGACTTAGTGGCTGAATAGCAAATCAGTCAGAAAGTTATTTGAAAGAGATGAACTTTGTGCATGTCTTTTAGAAACACTTAATTTATGTATATTTTCTTATATTTTTTCAGAAAACCCTGAATAACTCAAATAAAAGACCACATCCTTTGTGTACAAAATAAGGAAAATACATAAGTAGTGAAAAAGCATTATTACATCGCTCAAGTGGAGACATGTTTCCTTCTGTAATGTACAGGAAATAATGGCACATCCTAAAATTGGCTTCATTTTAGAGTTAATGAAATATAATATGTTCTATATACAAGCATTATTGGAATGTGTTGCTCTTTGAAGAGTATGATTATTAGCAATGAGTTGTTGACCATAACCTCTTCTAGAAAGACAGGTAAAAACATAACCTGCTTATAAAATTATGTCATGAGTTTCAACACTGCATTCTTTAGATGTTTGCATAAGTTTTCTGCCCTCCTTTCAATCTTGACACATTTTTAATTCACTGTCTGGGACAACGTGAATCAGTCAGACTCACAGAAAATCTGACTAACCTTGTATCAAAGAACAATGGTGTGGTTACAAATGGACCTTAAGTTGCCATATTAGAAAGATGAAAATCAATATTAAGATGAATATAAATGATGTTAAATAGCTTTAAATTTTTTAGATTAATGCAAATGTTATTAATAAATATTTGAAACTAGTGGTAAAGAGTCAAATGCCTATGCAGGAGACATAAAAGATATGGGTTCAGTCCCTGGGTTGGGAAGATCCTCTACAGGACAGCATGCAACCCACTCCACTATTCTTGCCTGGAGAGTCCTCATGGAAAGAGAAGGCTGGCAGGCTACAGTCCATAGAGTCACAAAGAGTCAGACACAACTAAAATGACAGCACACTTATCCCATATTGTTAAGATCATGTTATCTCAAGGTTATAAATTATCTTGCTTTTCATAGAGAAAAAAATATAAGATTTTTAATGGAAGGTTGTCAGTTTTCATTCCAATCCCAAAGAAAGGCAATGCCAAAGAATGCTCAAACTACTGCACAATTGCACTCATCTCATACGCTAGTAAAGTAATGTCAAAATTCTCCAAGCCAGGCTTCAGCAATGTATGAACCGTGAACTTCCTGGTGTTCAAGCTGGTTTTAGAAATGGCAGAGGAACCAGAGATCAAATTGCCAACATCCGCTGGATCATGGAAAAAGCAAGCGAGTTCCAGAAAGGCATCTATTTCTGCTTTATTGACTATGCCAAAACCTTTGACTGTGTGGATCACAATAAACTGTGGAAAATTCTGAAAGAGATGGGAATACCAGACCACCTGACCTGCCTCTTGAGAAATTTGTATGCAGGTCAGGAAGCAACAATTAGAACTGGACATGGAACAACAGACTGGTCCCAAATAGGAAAAGGAGTTTGTCAAGGCCGTATATTGTCACTCTGCTTATTTAACTTCTATGCAGAGTACATCATGAGAAACACTGGACTGGAAGAAGCACAAGCTGGAATCAAGATTGCCGGGAGAAATATCAATAACCTCAGATATGCAGATGACACCACCCTTATGGCAGAAAGTGAAGAGGAACTCAAAAGCCTCTTGATGAAAGTGAAAGTGGAGAGTGAAAAAGTTGGCTTATAGCTCAAAATTGAAAACGAAGATCATGGCATCCAGTCCCATCACTTCATGGCAAATAAATGGGGAAACAGTATCAGACTTTATTTTTCTGGGCTCCACAATCACTACAGATGGTGACTGCAGCCATGAAATTAAAAGATGCTCACTCCTTGGAAGGAAAGTTATGACCAACCTAGGTAGCATATTGAAAAGCAGAGACATTACTTTGCCAACAAAGGTTCGTCTAGTCAAGGCTCTGGTTTTTCCTGTGGTCATGTATGGATGTGAGAATTGGACTGTGAAGCAGGCTGAGTGCTGAAGAATTGATGCTTTTGAACTGTGGTGTTGGAGAAGACTCTTGAGAGTCCCTTGGACTGCAAGGAGATCCAGCCAGTCCATTCTGAAGGAGATCAGCCCTGGCATTTCTTTGGAAGGAATGATGCTAAAGCTGAAACTCCAGTACTTTAGCCACCTTATGCGAGGAGTTGACTCATTGGAAAAGACTCTGATGCTGGGAGGGATTGGGGGCAAGAGGAGAAGGGGATGACAGAGGGTGAGATGGCTGGATGGCATCACTGACTCGATGGTCGTGAGTCTGAGTGAACTCCGGGAGTTGGTGATGGACAGGGAGGCCTGGCGTGCTGTGATTCATGGTGTCACAAAGAGTTGGACATGACTGAGTGACTGATCTGATCTGATCTTATCTGTCTACTCTAAATGGAAATTAGAAAAAAAACAACAACAACAACAACACTACCGTTTGTTAACTAGGGATGGTATGGGGAGGGAGGAGGGAGGAGGATTCAGGATGGGGAATCCGTGTATACCTGTGGTGGATTCATGTTGATATATGACAAAACCAATACAATATTGTAAAGTTAAATAATAAAATAAAATTAAAAACTAATAATAATCATAACCTAAACGTTAAGTGTTATGTTTTTTTCAGTGGAAATTTTTCAGACATAAGCATGGAGGCAGCATTTCAAGTAGCCCTGAGAGAACTCTCCCAACTCAGAGATTGAACCCTAGTGTCCTGCATTGTAGACAGATTCTTTACCATCTGAGTTATCAGGGAAGCCCTTTCTTTGTATAGGAAGATGCAAGGGTCTAGGCTCACTGAAATCATTCCTTTCATATCATCTCAGCTATCTGGGCCAGTATCCTGTGTTTGCACAGCCTGAGCTTCCTCGGGGCTCCTGGGTAGGGAGTGACTGAAGCCGATGACTGCTGATCACAGAGATTCTTCTCCTTCTTGAGGGTCCTGGAGGGCTGGAATCGCTGATGATTGTGACATCCTTGCTTATTGATATGGCAGGAAATATTCCATTTATCACATTTCATGGCATTTTTGCTACTTTATTATCTTAAATTTATAACCCCCTATGTGCATGCCTGTTTTTAAAAAGTTATTTCAGTAGTGTCTGACCATTTGCAATCCAGTGGACTATAGCCAGCCAGGCTCCTCTGTCCATGAGATTCTCCTGGCAAGAGTACTGGAGTGGGTTGCCATTTCTTTCTCCAGGGGATCTTCCCTACCCATGGATGGAACCCGAGTCTCTTATGTCTCCTGCATTGGCAGGTAGGTTCCTTACCATCAGAACCATCTGGGAAGCCCTAAGCAAGTACATGTCAGGTGGCTCAGTGGTAAAGAATGTGCCTGTCAGTGCAAGAATCACAAAAGACACAGTTCTATCCCTGAATCATGAAGATGATTTGAAGATGATCATCAAGTAGGAAATGGCAACCCACTCCAGTATTTTTACCTGGGAAATCCTATGGACAGAGGAGCCTGGTGGGCTATACTCCATGGGGTCACAAAGAGTTAGACATGACTGAGTGACAGAGTTTGAACACACAAGTCTATGTATTCAAATAGTATCTCTCTTGATCTAAAAGAGAAAGCTCCTAGCTATTAATTTGGTTTTTCTATAATACATTAATATTCTTTAAAATGATATTTTCATGGCCTTCAGATTTTAAAACCATGAAATTTACCACTGTTACATTAATTTGCAAATGCATTCACTCAAACAAAAAGGTATAATTCTCCATACAGTTTAATTATCTGTATATTGTAAATTTATAAAATATTTAGAACTAGGTCGTATATGAAAGCAATGACAGAATGATCAAAGCATATAAATTGTCTTTTCAATTCTTAGGCATTCCTTGCTATAAGTGACTGTGGTATGAGCATTTGTTTCATGTTGATTTACTCGGATCATTTACGATTAACTGTCAGCTGGAATAATGACAATTTTTGTGGTCAATGTAGAAAATAACAGAAAAAGCATTTTATCTTGACTCATTGTTGTATACCAATCATCATAGTATATTAATTTGAACTTATAGGAATACTGCAATAGGAACAGAACAGAAGCTACAACTCCAGATGCTAATTAGTTTTCAGCATTTCATCAAATTTTCCTAGATTTTGCCATAGGCAAACTGGGGAATTAAATATGGAAGCAATGGGGATAATAATATCCACATTTCAAACATACCAGTGTGATCCAAGCTTTCACTAATTTCATAGGCTATGCTATCCCCATTGCTTCCATATTTGCTCAGTCATGTCCGACTCTTTGCGACACCATGAATTGTAGCATGCCAGGCCTCCCTGTCCATCACTATCTCCCGGAGTTCACTCAAACTCACGTCCATTGAATCGGTGATGCCATCCAGCCACCTCATCCTCTGTCATCCCCTTTTCCTCCTGCCCCAATCCCTCCCAGCATCAGAGTCTTTTTCAGTGAGTCAACTCTTCGCATGAGGTGGCCAAAGTCCTGGAGTTTCAGCTTTAGCATCATTCCTTCCAAAGAACACCCAGGGCTGATCTCCTTTAGAATGGACTGGTTGGATCTCCTTGCAGTCCAAAGGACTCTCAAGAGTCTTCGTTATCTCCCCAATTTGCTCAGATTCATCTCCACTGAGTTAGTGATGCTAGTGGGTAGTGGTTACAGGTACTGTTCTTGGCTCAGCTCTTAGTGTTGCTCCCTTTAATCCTCTCAGAACCTTCTTTCCCCAGCTCTCATCCCATGCAGGTGAGATCAATTGCCGACAGAAGAAGCTTCCCCAGATCTCTTGGATTCTCCCTCTGCACAGCTCTCTCCTTTCTGATATTTTGTTTTATGAATTCCAGCCATCTCAGCTCTGTCCCCTCAGCTCATGAAACCAATCTGAGCTTCACTTGGATCTCCTCCTCCATAAATTCTTAACAAAATGAAAAGACAACTCATGGAATGGGAGAAATATTTGCAAACAATGTAAGCAACACAGGATTAATTTCCAAAATAGACAACTCAATATTTAAAAAAACAAAACAAAAAAACTAATTTTCTAGTTCTTTGTGACCTCTTGGACTATAGCCCACCAGGTACCTCTGTCTATAAGCTTCCATTCTTTCAGGGCTTAATTTCCTATGTTGACTGATGGCTGGCATCTGAAATGCCAACGTTTTGAATATTTCATTGTTTACTTTGGTTTTAGGTCAAAGGTAAATCTCATCACGGCTGGTCCATGAGAGCTAGAAGTGTCAGCCTTGACAGTATTCATACAACTCTTGATTTCACCTCTTTGATAATACATACCCATGAGAAGAAAGTGAATTATGAAAAATATTTTATTAATAATATTTTAGATGAATAGGAGCATCTTACACTAAATACATTAGCAGTAAATCCATTATAATAATATGTTATGAAAAAAGTATATGTGCATCTAGATTTCCTTGCAAAGACAAAACTTCAAAACACATTTAAAGTAGAATAAATTTTAAAATGGATATATTAATTTGTAAAATGTCATTAAACTTCATGGAAATGTTGCCACTGATATTTTATTCAATCTGCAGATATTTCATTCAATCCATTTTGCGTGTTTCCTGATAAAGGCAATTGGAAAAGAGAGAAAAGATGGTCATAATGTTTTTATGATGTATGATATTAATGATTTTACATGGAATCATCTAGAAGAGGATCATTGAAGTGGAGGAGAGGACATTCATCATTGGAAGTAAACCTAAGAGATCAATAAACTGAGGAATGGTTAGATCCTCTATGTGGATTTTTAAATTCCCACAAGTGGTAACAACTATTAATACTGGTGAGAGTGATCATAAGCCACATGCTGTGAATTAGAGGCATCAATCATAATGAATGCCTGGAACATGAGTCCAACACCTTCCTCCTCCCAATACTGTACATCAAATAAATATCTGGAAATGATAATGCAGATGAAAAAAGACATCCACCCTTATCCAAGACTAGAGATTATGGGAAATAATATAAAATTACATTATTGAGTGAGTCACAGGGATATTGGATTGCAAAAAAGAGTGGGAATGGAGAAGAAAGCCTAATTTTGGAAAGAGCAAAAGAGTCAAAAGGATGATTCTACACAGTGGTTGATGTTATTAGAAAAGTTGGCTTTTGACACACATTCAATTTTAGAGGGGATGAATTTTCACAGGTCTCAGTGCATGACAATTTGTCCTGAAACCAGTGTTCTCCTAGACACCCAGAGAGAACTGTCTAGTGGATGGAGAGATTTTGTAGTCTGGTGAGTCTGAAGAGATTGGTCCTGGTGGTTTTTAGTAGTAGATATAAAACCAGCTCTAAATAAACCATTTAGAGGGGACTGGGTCCTAAAGCAGTTTGTATTTGCAAGCTGGAAGGAGCTGATGAATAAAACGGCTATTGGGTTGTAAGCAATGCCTGACATCCAACTATATGCTAAGGTGGGGCCTAGGTACCAAGCCCACTGGGGGCATTGTTGGATATATAACCAGGTTTCCTATAGTATAAGCATAAACAACTTAGATATATTAAGCACATTTTCATAGAGCACTTAGAGAAAAATTGTCAGTCATATCAAAGTCAGTTCAAACCACTGAAATTATATTTTGTATGCACCCCTCAAGGCATTCAGCAACCAATAAAGATCTCTTTATTCTGGAATTTCTCTACATATTTATTTCTGAAATGTTGCCAGAAGAAATCATAATGATTTGGACTCATTGTCCTTGTGAATGCCCCAGGTTAATATTTCAAAAGTCCTATGAGTTATTTCCTCAACTGCATAAAAGAAGTAGGCTATAATGTTGAAAATTATAAGGAAATTATATAGTGTAACATTTTAACAAAATGAAGAATTACACCATAAAGGGTATTGCTTTTATTTTTTACAGGTTTATTCACTAGCATGCCATATATTTTTTTCTGATGTATAAATAATTGCATTTAAAGAAGTTCTCAAGGGAAAAAAACAATTCATTTTTTAAACTGTTACTCTTTCTTTCATTCAAGCCTTTTTTTTTTTTTTAAGTTTCTACTATATCAATTGATGGTTGTATTAGCAATAATACAGAATCCTTATTTTTAGTTTTTACTTGCAAATCAGGTAATAGATCAATAGACATATCAACTAAAGAAAAAAAAAGTCACAATCTGAAAGTAGAGAGATATTGTATTTTGGTGGCAAGGTTAAGGAATCTAAATCTGAGAAGTAGCATCTCAGTAGCCCTAGGAAAACTGCTTCAAGGAGGCAGGAGAGGGAGTCAAGCTATATACTAGTGTAACAAAAGGGGCAGGCAGTCTGAGCACCAAAGATTATTGTTAAACAGTAAGGAAAACCAGATATCAAACTAAGGAATTTAGCACTCTACATTGTACAGGAAAATGCAAGCCTATGGGTTTACTAAATTTACCCCTTTCATATACACCTCAGTTATCTGGAGCCAAATCCTATTTTATGTCACCATAAGGGGTGGCAGGTGTGATGGATGGTTGCTTCTTGCATCCCCCAGTCCCACCCATGAGCTCCTCAGTATCACCATGGAGCGTAGTGGCATCTGCTGGATCACCTGCATTGTGTTCCCTTTTGCAAGCCCTCATTCACATTAGGAGGTCAGAAATCACTGGTGACTGTGACATTTTCTGCCCACCTATGTGGTAGAAGATACTTCATTTCACAGACAGATGAAAAGAATGTAAGTTAAAACCTGGATGATAGACATTAACTACAGGGTATGACAGGACTCTCTCAAAATGAAGTTCAGTCAATGACTTGGCACTCAGGAAAAGTTGAAATTAGAAGGATAATTAGATGTTATTCTGGGGAAGAGATGGGAAAGGGGACTATATAGGGTTTCATAAGAGGGAGCTTCTTGTACAAAGCCACGGATTCATAAAAGAATAAGGCAGATTCACATAAAGACAGGCTTTAATGTCTAGTGCTTAATATAAAAAGTAAAGTAACTAAATGAAAATAGTAGGTTAAATGTGATCTAGGTGACAAATGGCTTTGTAGCCAATGCTATCAAGGTGACAATTTCCTATCAAGTCTACTGTGAATTATTTTCCACCAAGGGGATTCCCTGGTAGCTTAAACAGTGAAGGGGTCTCAAAGAGTTGGACATAGCTGAGAGACTAATATTTTCACTTTATTTTTTGAATCTGCTATATGGGGAGGAATTTTCTATATATATATATACATGTTATTTCTCCTTTGTGCCTATTTAACCCACATCAAGGACTCTATATTTCACTGGTTTTTATAAGAAATCTTACCTGTAAAACATCCATTAGGTCCATTCAGTTGCTCAGTTGTGTCCAACTTTTTGAGACACTGAGGACTGCAGCACACCAGGCATCCCTGTCCATCACCAACTCCCAGAGCTTGCTCAAACTCATGTCCATGGAGTCGGTGGTGCCATACAACCATCTCATCCTCTGTCATCCCCTTCTCCTCCTGCCTTCAATCTTTCCCAGCATCAGGGTCTTTTCCAATGAGTCAGTTCTTCTCATCAGGTAGCCAAAGTATTGGAGTTTCAACTTCAGCATCAGTCCTTCCAACGAATATTCAAGATTGATTTCTTTTAGGATTGACTGGTTTGATCTCTTTACAGTCCAAGGGGCTCTCAAGAGTCTTCTCCAACACCACAATTCAAAAGCATCAATTCTTCATCACTCAGCTTTCTTTATGGTCCAACTCTCACATCCATACATGACTACTGGAAAAACCATAGCTTTGACTAGATGGACCTTTGTCAGCAAAGTAATGTCTCTGCTTTTTAATATGCTGTCTAGATTGGTCATATCTTTTCTTCCAAGGAACAAGTGTCTTTTAATTTCATGGCCTCAGTATCACCATCTTCAGTGATATTCCTCACTTATTATAGATTTTTATTGAAATTTTGGGAGAAACAGGAAGGGCTGAATTCCCCCGTGTAACAGCTTTCTGACACTTTATTTCTCCTTTCTCTCTTCCTCTCCAGATTTCTTTCCCTCATTGTACAAATTAGTTTCCCTTGAAATGATCCAGTCCTTCCAGAATTCAAAAACTTGATAACTAAGGAGACTAAGATATGGACTCTGAAATGTGCATTTCTGCTTAAACTAAAGAGTTTGAGATGCCTGCTCAGAGAATTCTTCCTGGTCTAACTTATTGCATACTGTTCTGATGAGAACATATACTACTCAGATTCATTGTGGAAAAATCTACCCAGTCTTGTTACTTCTAAAATTCATATATTAGATTTTGGTGAGATTAAAAAATGCATAATAAATTTTTAGTAGTTACTTCTTTAAAATAAAATCAAAGAGCCACTTATTTGGCAGAAAGAAATTCAAAAGTTAAAGAAATTTAACTTTGGACCTAGCAAACTACACTCTTGTTTAAACTCACAAAATGATTGTACCAATGAAACATTAAAATGAAACTGTTTTATTTAAAAAACTTCCATGCCCACAGACATGACTTTTCAACTTCAGTGTACTATCTACTGTTACTTAATTTCAGAGCCTTGATTTGTAATAATATTTATGTTTATAGGAATTATTTATAAGCTTTATACAGTGTCTAAAAGAGGGGATATTTAATACCCTCCCAAATTCAAACACATACACACACATACATGATTTTAATATGTGCACATTTTGGAGTAAATAAGTCAAACAAGTAACTGGCCTTATGCCCTAAGAAGAATCATGAATCCTAAATTTCAAAATATATCTCTTCAAATTAGATGTAGTGGTTTTCTAATTTATTGTTCAAAATATGTCAATCAATATAATCAATGCAGTAGATTTTAAGGCTCAATTATTCTACATAAATACAGTAACTATCTTTTTCCATTTATGTCAGCTCTGTAATGCTATTTAACTGTTAATGAATTGACAGATTAAAGATGTGACTATTACACAGCATTAGAACATTCTTCTGAAAGGTTAATTATTTTAATACCAGGCCTCGGATTTGCCTTCTAAAGTAAGTCACTTTCCATTGCAGTTGTAGGTTCATTTGCATTCTGAAGTAGTGTGCCTCCATTGTTTGTTTCACCCTCTGAACACAGTTAAGTGTATTTTGTTCTACTGAGTTTACATGGGCTGCAGGTGTCAGTTCCTGTTGCAGCTGTGCATATATTTTAGAATGGGCTAACAGACAGCAGAGAGTGCAGTCACACCACATTCAACAAAGATGTAGTCTGATTTGTATTGGATTAGTACTTCCAGAAAGCAAAGGCAAGAACTAAATGATAGGCTTTCAAAACCTTAGGCCTTTGAAATCTCCGGGCATTGATTACAGACATGATGCTGAAGCAGTGTCTGACTGTCATAGAAGAACAAAAATTTGTAAAACCATTCCCTTTAAAAGACTAACCAGTGCACTGAATTCTTAGTAATAAAAGCACATTTGATTAAATGGTCCATGGCTTCTTAAAGCAAATAATATGTTTACAAAGTGCTTTTTGCATCAGCATTATTTTATTGTAGAAACCATGAAGAACTAGAAACAAAACAGCTCTCATTTTGAGTGTGTGTGTGTACTTTCTAGAAAATGAGGAAAGATTCTGCCATTATGTTTTATTATGATTTATTTTTTTTAAATTTCCCTTCCAAATTCAAAGAATTCCACTGAGATGCTATACTTTCTCCCATGTTGTTTTGCTCTATATCCTTGGGAACTAGCACATTCAATGCATTTCCTAGGCTCCAATACTACCTTCTTTCCACCTAGACCCACCATAGGGAGGTGTTGACAGAAGATTGTAAGGTAGAGAGAGAGAAAAGTCATAATATTTGTTCCTCTCCTTCTCTATGGAGATGCTGTTTTGAGCAGTAGTCCAGGTGGCACTGGTGGTAAAGAAACTGCCTGCCAATGCAGGAGACATGAAAGATGTGGGTTCAATCCCTGGGTTGGTAAGATCCTCTGGAGAAGGAAATGGCAACCCACTCCAGTATTCTTGCCTGGAGAATCCCATGGACCGAGGAGCCTGGAGGGCTACAGTCCATAGGCTGCAAAGAGTCAGACATGGCTGAGGTGACTGAGCACAGTACCTATCTTCTACCATGGTTCCAATTTCTCTTCAACATTCCATGCTGTTAGCCTCTATTTTGTGACCTCTCCTCTTGGGGTCTTATATTCTACTGCAGTATACTGGATAATGTCCTCTTCTCAAATGTTTCCAAGTCTTAATTTCTGGAATCTATGAATAAATTATTTTATATAGAAAAGCAAACTTTGCAAATACAATTATGTTAAGAATTTTGAGATGGAAAGATCATCTTGGATTATTTGGGTGGGACTAATATAACCACAAGGATCCTTATAAGGCAAAGCCAAGAGAGTCATAGGAATCAAATAATATATTGATCTGAGTGAGAATGAAATTATGATATATACAAATTGGTGGAATAAACTTAAAGGCAAAGAGGTAAATTTATAGCATTCTATATTTACATTAAAAAATAAAAGTTTAAAATCAATATTCTTAGCTCACTGTCTCAATAAACTAGAAAAAGAGCAAAATAAACCCAAAGGAGCATAAATAACAACTAAAAAGATGACAACAGGAACAAATTATTTAAAAGAGAAAAGCAATAGGAAAAAAACAATGTTCTGGTTCTTTAAAAAGATTAAATTGACAAATCTCTAGCAAAACTGGTAAACTAAAAAAAAAGTGAAAAAAGACAGTACCAATGTTAAGAAGGAAACAGGATATATCATTATAGACTGTAGAAATTAAAAGGATAATAAGGAAATACAACAAATATCTCTATACACATAAATTCAGCAACTTACATGAAATGGTTTATGTTCACCACCAACTCACATATCCCTGTATGAAAGGGATCATTTGTTTGGTCCTATAATTATCAAGAAAATTGCATTTGTAATTTTAAAATTCCACAAAAGAAATGTCCAGGCCTAGATGGTTTCACTTGAAATTCTACCAAAAAATTTACAAAGAATCAACACTAATTCTGTACAATTTTTAGGGAAAACAGATGAAGAGATAATAAGGAACTTTCTTAATTTGATATTTGTTTTAAAAGTCTACAATAACATCATACTTAATGGTGAAAAATTGTACATTTTGGGAAATCACTACAGATACTATAGACAGTGAAAGGACAGTAAATAAATACTATTAATAATTATGTGTCCCAAAATTTGATAAAGTAGATGACAAGGACCAATTACTTGGAAGATACAATTTACCAAAACTCATACAAGATGAAATATACAACATGAATAGTCCTTTGGCTATTAAAATTGAATCAATAATTAATAACATTCCAAATTAGAAAACACCAGGATCAAATAGGTGATTGGTGAAATCTACAGAACATTTATGAAAAAAATTAAATTAAGTATATAAAATTTTCAGAAGATAGAAGTAGAGAGCATATTTCCTAACTCATTCTATGAGGCCAGCATTTGGTCAGTTCAGTCACTCAGTCGTGTCCGCCACTTTGCAGGCTATTGACTGCAGCACGCCAGACTTCCCTGTCCATCACCATAGCAACCTCCTTCAAAAAGACTTAGGCCAGCACTGTTGTATGTAGTGCGTCTGACCCTGTGGCAGGCCAGTGTCAACACATGCCTCCACCAGAGGCTCTTGAACGCTCATAGGCAAGACTGTCACAGTCTCTTATGGGATCACTGCTCCTTTCTCCTGGCTCTTGGTGCACACAAGGTTTTGTTTGTGCCTTCCAAGAGTCTGTTTCCTAAGTCTTCTGGAAGTTCTGCAATCAAATCCCAATGACCTCCAGAGTCAAATTCTGTGGGGGGCTCTAAGTCTCTTTTCTGGATCCCCATGTTGGGAAATCTGCTGTGGGTCCTAGAACTTTTTTAACAGTTCAAGAACTTCTTTGGAATAATTGTTCTCCAGTTTATGGGTGATCGGCTCAGTGGCTCTATGGTGGGGCTAATGGCAGCCTCCTCTAGGAGGACTTATGCCACACTTTGTGCCTCTAAGGTCTGCTGTAGCCAGAGCTTCTGTCCCTACTACAGGCCACTGCTGACCCATACCTCTGCAGGAGAAACTCAAACACTCAAAGGCATGTCTGGCTCAGTCTCTATGGGGTCTCTGGGTCCTGGGGCACACAAGGTTTTGTTTGAGCTCTAGGAGTGTCTCTGGTGTATATAGGGTTTGATTCTAAACATGATTTCATCCCTCCTACTATTTTTTTTTTTTTTTTTGGCTTCTCCTTTGCCCTTGGACATGGGATATCTTTTTTTGGTGGGATTCAACATTCTCCTGTCGATGGCTGTTCAGCAACTAGTGGAAATTTTGGAGTTCTTGCAGGAGAAGATGAGGGCACATCCTTCTACTCTGCCATCTTAGCAGTAAAAGTCAGCATTACCCTTACACTAAAATCAGACATTACAAAAAAGAAAACTATAGACAATTATCTCTCATGAACTTAGATGCAAAATTCTTCAACAAAGTTTTAACAAATGATTTATTGCTGTTAAATGCAAAAAATATTTCTCCATATGAATTTTGTATCAAGTGACTTTACTGAGTTTATTGATAAGCTCTAGTAGTTTCTGGTATCATTTTTTTTGTCTTTTCTATATACAATATCATGTCATTTACAAAGTGACATTTTACTTCTTAATTTTCCAGTTTGAATTCTTTTTGTTTCTTTTTCTTCACTGATTGCTATGCTAGGACTTTTATTTATTTTTTATTTTTTTAATTTATTTATTTTAATTGGAGGTAAATTACTTTATAATAGTGTAGCGATTTTGTCATACATTGACATGAGTCAGCCACGGGTGCACATGTGTTCCCCATCCTGAACCCTCCTCCCACATCCCTCCCCATCCCATCCCTCTGCTAGGACTTTTAAAACTATGTTAACTAAAGTGGTGATAGTGGACCATCCTTGTCTTCTTCCTAATCTTAGAGGTAATACTTTCACCATTGAGTATGATGTTAGCTGTAAGTTTGTCATATATTGTCTTTAGCATGTTGAAGTACGTTTCTTTTATGCCCACTTTCTGGAGAGTTTTTTTGTTTTTGTTTTGTTTTCTCATCACAAATGGATGTTAAATTTTATCCAAAGCTTTTTATACATCTACTGCAACGAGCACATGGTTTTTATGTTTTAATTTGTTAATGGAATGCATCACAACGATTAATTTGAAGATATTGAAAAATCCTTGCATCACTGGATAAATCCCAACCCCATTTACTTTCACAACAAAAAGAATAAAAAAACAAGAAAATAAAGGTACCTTAGGAGACAAAAGGGCTTCTCAGATAGCTTAGTTGGGAAAGAATCCACCTGCAGTACAGGAGACCCTGATTCAATCCCTGGGCTGGGAAGATCCACTGGAGAAGGGATAGGCTACCCACTCCAGTATTTCTTGGGCTTCCCTTGTGGCTCAGCTGGTAAAGAATCCACCTGCAATGCTGAAGATCCTGGCTCAATCCCTGGTTTGGGAAGATCTCCTGGAAAAGGGAATGGCTACCCACTCCAGTATTCTGGCTTAGAGAATTCCATGGACTATATAGTCCAGTTCAGTTCAGTCACCCAGTCATGCTCGACTCTTTGAAACCCGTTGGCCTGCAGCATGCTAGGCTTCCCTGTCCATCACCAACTCCCAGAGCTTGCTCAGACTCATGTCTATTAAGTTGATGATGCCATCCACATATAGTCCTTGTATAGTCTATAGGGTCACAAAGAGTCGGACATGACTGAGTGACTTTAACTTTCACTTTCAAGGAGACAAGAGAAATCTATTCTGAAAACTATAAGACATTGATGAAAGAAATCAAAGATGACACAAACAAATGGAAAGATATAAAATGTTTTTGGATTGCAAAAAGCAATACCATGAAATGACTATACCCCCAAAGGCAATCTACAGATTGAATGCAACCCTATCAAATTGCCAATGGCATTTTTCAAGGAACTAAAAATGTTTAAATTTCTATGAAAACATGAAAGACCCTGAATAATCACAACAATCTTAAAGAAAAATGGAGCTGAAGGGATCAAGATTCCTATACTGCAAAGGTACAGTAGTTGAAACAAAATAGTATGGTACTGGTACAAAAATAGACATATAGATCAATGGAACAGAATAAAAAAAAAAAAAACAAAAACAGAAGAAATAAAAAGAAAAGATATCCAGAACTATGGTCAATAAAGCATGACAAAGGAGGTTCAGTTCAGTTCAGTTCCGTCGCTCAGTCATGTCCGACTCTTTGCGACCCCATGAATCGCAGCACGCCAGGCCTCCCTGTCCATCACCAACTCCCGGAATTCACTCAGACTCACGTCCATCTAGCCAGTGATGCCATCCAGCCATCTCACCCTCTGTCGTCCCCTTCTCCTCTTGCCCCCAATCCCTCCCAGCATCAGAGTCTTTGCCAATGAGCCAACTCTTCGCATGAGGTGGCCAAAGTACTAGAGTTTCAGCTTTAGCATCATTCCTTCCAAAGAAATCCCAGGGCTGGTCTCCTTTAGAATGGACTGATTGGATCTCCTTGCAGTCCAAGGGACTCTCCAGAGTCTTCTCCAACACCACAGTTCAAAAGCACCAGTTCTTCGGCACTCAGCCTTCTTCACAGTTCAACTCTCACATCCATACATGACCACAGGAAAAACCATAGCCTTGACTAGACAGACATTTTTTGGCAAAGTAATGTCTCTGCTTTTAATATGCTATCTAGGTTGGTCATAACTTTCCTTCCAAGGAGTAAGCGTCTTTTAATTTCATGGCTGCAGTCACCATCTGCAGTGATTTTGGAGCCCAAAAAAGAAAGTCTGACACTGTAAGAATGTACAATGGAGAGACCACTTTAATAAATGGTTCTGGGAAAACTGAACAGCTATATGGAAAAGAATAAAATTAGAGGATTCTTTAACACCTCACACAGAAATAAACTTAAAATGGATTAAAGACCTAAATGTAATCCAGACTATAAAAATTTTAGGGGAAAACGCAGCAGAACACTGTGACATAAATTTCAGCAATATCTTTTTGGATCCATCTCCTTGAGTAATGGAAATAAAAAATTAAACATATGTGACCAAAGTAAACTTAAAAGCTTTTGCATAGAAAAGGAAAAAAAAAAAAAAAGATGAAAAGAAACCCACAGAAAGGGAGAAAATTTTTGGAAATTATTCGACTGACAAGTGATTAATGCCCAAAGTTTATAAACAGCATCTATATATTTTCTGATATATTTCTGATATTCAATATCAGAAAAATAAAACCCAAACAACCCAATCAAAACGTGGACAGAAGTCCTAAATAAACATTTCTGCAAAGAAGATATACAGATGGCCAAAAGGCACAAGAAAAGATGTGCAACACCGCTAATTATTTGAGGAATGCAAATCAAAACTACAAAGAGGTATGACCTCACACCAGTCAGAGTGGCCATCATCAAAAATACACAAATAATAAATGCTAGAGAGGCTATGGACTAAAAGGAACCCTCCTATACTGTTGGGTGAGTATGTAAAATGCTGAAGCCACTATGGGGAACAGTATGGAGTTTCCCTAAAAAGCTAAAATAGAGCTACCACAAGATTATGGGAGAAATGTCAACAACCTCAGATATACAGAAGATACCACCCTAATGGCAGAAAGAGAAAAGTCTCTTAATGAATGTGAAAGAGGAGAGTGAAAAAGCTAGCCTAAAACTCAACATTCAAAAAACTAAGACCATGACATCTGATCCCAACACTTCATGGCAAATAGATGGGGATAAAATGGAAATGGTGGTAGATGTTATTTTCTTGGGCTCCAAAATCAATGCACAAGGTGACTATAACCATGAAATAAAAAGACGCTCACTCCTTGGAAGGAAAGCATATTAAAGGAAAACTAGACAGAGTGTTAAAAAGCTGACACATCATTTTGCCAACAAAGGTCCGTGGATTTAAAACTGTGGTTTTTCCAGTAGTCATGTACAGATGTGAGAGTTGGACCATAAAGAAGGCTGAGTGCCCAAGAATTGATGCTTTTAAATTGTGGTGCTGGAGAAGACTCGTGAGAGCCACTTGGATAGCAGTGATATCAAACAAGTCAGTCCCAAAGGAAATCAACCCTATTAATATTCATTGGAAAGACTGATACTGAAGCTGAAGCTCTAATACTTTGGACTTCTGATGAGAAGGGCCAACTCATTGGAAAAGATTTTGATGCTGGGAAAGACTGAAGGCAAAAGGAGAAGATGGTGGCAGAGGATGAGATGATTGGATAGCATCACTAATTCAACGGACATAAACTTGGGCAAACTCTGGGAAATACTGAGGGACAGGGAGGCCTGGTGTGCTCCATAGGGTCACAAAGAGTTGGACACGAATTAGTGACTGAACAACAACACATGGTCCTGCAACCCCATTCTTAGGCACATATTGAGGGGAAAAAAAAGAAAAAAATGTACAATTCCAATGGTCACGGCAGCACTATTTACAATAGCCAAGACATGGAAGCAGCTTAAATGTCCATCAACAAATGAATGTATAAAGAAGATGTGCTATGTATTTCTTATATTTTAATTTCATCCTTATACAGGATTCTGCATTACTTCCTGTACATGCAGAATGAATTCTGAGAATCTGAATGAGCCACCTCATTTGATGAAAGAGCTGAAGTTTGCAGCTTATCTAAATTGATGCAAAGAGTGTAAACATGTGAAAAGGATCAATGGAGGACAAAAAAAGGTGGGAGAATTAGTGGAAATAAAAACATAATGTAAATAACATTAAAATACATAGTATAAAAGCAGAGGGTCAGTCAGTTCAATTCAGTCATTCAGTCATGTCCGACTGTGTGCAAACCCATGGAGTGCAGTATGACACCAACTCCCTGTCCATCACCAATTCCTGGAACATGCTCAAAATGATTTCCATCATTTGGTGATGCCATTCAACCATCTCAGCTTCTGTTGTCCCCTTCTCCTCATGCCTTCAATCTTTCCCAGTATCAGGGTATTTCCAAATGAGGCAGTTCTTCACATCAGGTAGCCTAAGTATTGGAGCTTCAGCTTCAGCATCAGTCCTTCCAATGAATATTCAGGACTGATTTCCTTTAGGGTGAACTGGTTTGATCTCCTTTCAGTCCAAAAGACTCTCAAGAGTCTTCTCCAGCACCACAATTCAAAAACATGGCACTCAGCTTTCCTTATGGTCCAACTCTTACATCCATACATGACTACTGGAAAAACCAAAGTTTTGACTAGACTGATATTTGTCAGCAAAGTAATGTCTCTGCCTTTTAATATGCTGCCTAGGTGGGTCATAGTTTTTCTTCCAAAAAGCAAGCAGCTTTTAATTTTATGGCTGCAGTCACCATCTCCAGTGATTTTGGAGACCAAGAAAATGAAGTCTCTCACTGTTTCCATTGTTTCCCCATCTATTTGCCATGAAGTCATGGGACCGGATGCCATGATCTTAGTTTTCTGATGTTGAGTTTTAAGCCAATTTTTTCACTCTCCTATTTCACTTTCATCAAGAGGCTCTTTAGTTCTTCTTCACTTTCTGCATAACTGAGGTTACTGATATTTCTCCTGACAGTCTTGATTCAAGATTGTGCTTCAACCAGCCCAGCATTTCTCATGATGTACTCTGCATATATGTTAAATAAACAGGATGACAATATAAAACCTTGACATACTCCTTTCCCAGTTTAGAATCAGTCTTTTGTTCCATGTCCGGTTCTAACTCTTGCCTCTTGACCAGCATTCAGATTTCCCAGAAGGCAGGTAAAGTGGTCTGGTGTTCCCATCACTTTCATAATTTTCAGAGTTTGTAGTGATCCACATAGTGAAAGGCTTTGGTGTAGCCAATGAAGCCGAAGTAGATGTCTTTCTGGAACTCTCTTGCCTTTTCTATGATCCAACACATCTTGGCAATTTGATCTCTGGTCCTCTGCCTTAAATCCAGCTTGAACATCAGGATGTTCTCAGTTCACATACTGTTGAAGCCTCACTTGGAGAATTTTGAGCATTACTTTGCTAGCTTGTGGGATGAGTACAACTGTGCAGTCGTTTAAACATTCTTTGGTATTGCCCTTCTTTAGGATTGGAATGAAAACTGACCTTTTCCAGTCCTGTGGCCACTGCTGCATTTTCCAAATTTGCTGGCATATTGAGTGTAGCAATTTCACGGCATCATCTTTTAGGATGTGAAATAGCTCAGCCAGAATTCTATCACCTCCAGTAAATTTGTTCATAGTGATGCTTCCTAAGGCCCACTTAACTTCGGACTCCAGGATGTCTGGCTATAGGTGAGTGATCACACCACTGTGGTTATCTGGGTCATTAAGAGCTTTTTTGTATAGTTCTTCTGGGTATTTTTTCCACCCTTTCTTAATATATTCTGCTAGTGTGGTCCATAAATTTCTGTCCTTTTTTGTGCCTATCTTTGCATGAAATGTTCCATTGGTATCTCTAAGTTTCTTGAAGAGATCTCGTCTTCCCCATTCTATTGTTTTCCTCTATTGGCTTGCACTGATCACCCAGGAAGGCTTTCTTATCTCTCCATGCTTCTCTTTGGAACTCTGCATTCAGAGAGGTGTATCTTTCCTTTCCTCCTTTGTCTTTTGCTTCTCTTCTTTTCTCAGCTATTCATAAGGTCTCCTAAGACAACCATTTTGACTTTTTACATTTCTTTTTCTTGGGGATTGTCTTGATCACTGCCTCCTGTACTGTACACTACAAACCTGTACTGTTTTGTCCAGAAACTCTGTCCATAGTTTTTCAGGCACTCTATCAGATCTAATCTGATGAATCTATTTGTCATTTCCACTCTATAATAATAAGGGATTTGATTTAGGCCATAACTGAATGGTCTAGTCATTTTCCCTACTTTCTTCAATTTAAGTCTGAATTTTGTAATAAGGAGTTCATGATCTGAGCCACAGTCAACTCCCAGTCTTGTTTTTGCTGACTGCATAGAGCTTCTCCATCTTTGTCTGCAAAAAATGTAATCAATCTGATTTTGGTTTTGATTGTCTGGTGATATCCACGTGTGAAGTCTTCTCTTGTGTTGTTGGAAGATGGTGTTTGCTATGACCAGTGAGTTCTCTTGGTAATACTCTGTTAGCCTTTGCTCTGTTTCATTTTGTACTCCAAGGCCAAACTTACCTATTTTCCAGGTATCTCTTGACTTCCTACTTTTGCATTTCAGTCCCTTATGATGAAAGTGTTATTTCTCCAATGATCTCCAGTAGCATATTAAGAATGAAGGGATGGAGCCAAAGCAAAAAGAATACCCAGCTGTGGATGTGACTGGTGATATAAGCAAGGTCCGATGCTGTAAAGAGCAATATTGCATAGGAACCTGGAATGTCAGGTCCATGAATCAAGGCAAATTGGAAGTGGTCAAACAAGAGATGGCAAGAGTGAATGTCGACATTCTAGGAATCAGCGAACTGAAATGGACTGGAATTTAACTCAGATGACCATTATATCTACTACTGCGGGCAGGAATCCCTCAGAAGAAATGGAGTGGCCATTATGGTCAACAAAAGAGTCCAAAATGCAGTACTTGGAAGCAATCTCAAAAACAACAGAATGATCTCTGTTCGTTTCCAAGGCAAACCATTCAATACCACAGTAATCCAAGTCTATGCCGCAACCAGTAATGCTGAAGAAGCTGAAGTTGAACGGTTCTATGAAGACCTACAAGACCTTTTAGAACTAACATCCAAAAAGGATGTCCTTTTCATTATAGGGGACTGGAATGCAAAAGTAGGAAGTCAAGAAACACCTAGAGTAACAGGCAAATTTGTCCTTGGAATACTGAATGAAGCAGGGCAAAGACTAATAGAGTTTTGCCAAGAAAATGAACTGGTCACAACAAACACCCTCTTCCAACAACACAAGAGAAGACTCTATACATGGACATCACCAGATGGTCAACACTGAAATCAGATTGATTATATTCTTTGTAGCTAAAGATGGACAACTCTATACAGTCAGCAAAAACAAGACCAGGAGCTGACTGTGGCTCAGACCATGAACTCCTTATTGCCAAATTCAGACTGAAATTGAAGAAAGTAGGGAAAACCACTAGAACATTCAGGTATGACCTAAATCAAATCCCTTATGATTATACAGTGGAAGTGAGAAATAGATTTAAGGGCCTAGATCTGATAGATAAGGTGCCTGATGAACTATGGACTGAGGTTCGTGACATTGTACAGGAGACAGGGATCAAGACCATCCCTATGGAAAAGAAATGCAAAAAAGCAAAATGGCTGTCTGTGGAGGCCTTACAAATAGCTGTGAAAAGAAGAGGAGCGAAAAGCAAAGGAGAAAAGGAAAGATATAAACATCTGAATGAAGAGTTTGAAAGAATAGCAAGAAGAGATAAGAAAGCCTTCTTCAGTGATCAATGCAAAGAAATAGAGGAAAACAACAGAATGGGAAAGACTAGAGATCTCTTCAAGAAAATTAGAGATACCAGAGAACGTTTCATGCAAAAATGGGCTAGATAAAGGACAGAAATGGTATGGACCTAACAGAAGCAGAAGATATTAAGAAGAGATGGCAAGAATATACAGAAAACTGTATAAAAAAGATCTTTCACGACCCAGATAATCACGATGGTGTGATCACTGACCTAGAGCCAGATATCCTGGAATGTGAAGTCAAGTGGGCCTTAGAAAACATCACTACGAACAAAGCTAGTGGAGGTGATGGAATTCCAGGTGAGCTATTTCAAATCCTGAAAGATGATGCTGTGAAAGTGTTGCACTCAATATGCCAGAAATTTGGAAAACTCAGCAGTGGCCACAGGACTGGAAAAGGGCACTTTTCATTCTAATCCCAAAGAAAGGCAACGCCAAAGAATGCTCAAACTGTCACACAATTGCACTCACCTCACATGTTAGTAAAGTAATGTTCAAAATTCTCCAAGCCAGACTTCAGCAATATGTGAACCGTGAACTTCCTGATGTTCAAGCTGGTTTGAAAAAAGGCAGAGGAACCAGAGATCAAATTGCCAACATCCACTGGATCATGGAAAAAGCAAGAGAATTCCAGAAAAACATCTATTTCTGCTTTATTGACTATGCCAAAGCCTTTGACTGTGTGGATCACAATAAACTGTGAAAAATTCTGAAAGAGATGGGAATACCAGACCACCTGACCTGCCTCTTGAGAAATTTGTATACAGGTCAGGAAGCAACAGTTAGAACTGGACATGGAACAACAGACTGGTTCCAAATAGGAAAAGGAGTTTGTCAAGGCTGTGTATTGTCACCCTGTTTATTTAACTCCTATGCAGAGTACATCATGAGAAATGCTGGACTGGAAGAAGCACAAGCTGGAATCAAGATTGCCGGGAGAAATATCAATAACCTCAGATCTGCAGATGACACCACCCTTATGGCAGAAAGTGAAGAGAAACTCAAAAGCCTCTTGATGAAAGTGAAAGTGGAGAGTGAAAAAGTTGGCTTAAAGCTCATCATTCAGAAAACGAAGATCATGGAATCCGGTCCCATCACTTCATGGGAAATGGATGGGGAAACAGTGGAAACAGGGTCAGGCTTTATTTTTCTGGGCTCCACAATCACTACAGATGGTGACTGCAGCCATGAAATTAAAACACGCTTACTCCTTGGAAGGAAAGTTATGACAAACCTAGATAGCATATTCAAAAGCAGAGACATTACTTTGCCAACAAAGGTTCATCTAGTCAAGGCTCTGGTTTTTCCTGTGGTCATGTATGGATGTGAGAGCTGAACTGTGAAGAAGGCTGAGTGCCGAAGAATTG
Source organism: Bos javanicus (assembly GCF_032452875.1). Taxonomy (NCBI): domain Eukaryota; kingdom Metazoa; phylum Chordata; class Mammalia; order Artiodactyla; family Bovidae; genus Bos; species Bos javanicus. Next base: position 8,566,507 of record NC_083883.1, on the reverse strand, counting down.
ATGCTTTTGAACTGTGGCGTTGGAGAAGACTCTTGAGAGTCCCTTGGACTGCAAGGAGATCCAACCAGTCCATTCTGAAGGAGATCAACCCTGGGATTTCTTTGGAAGGAATGATGCTAGAGCTGAAACTCCAGTACTTTGGCCACCTCATGCGAAGAGTTGACTCATTGGAAAAGACTCTGATGCTGGGAGGGATTGGGGGCAAGAAGAGAAGGGGACGACAGAGGATGAGATGGCTGGATGGCATCATTGACTATATGGACGTCAGTCTGAGTGAACTCTGGGTGTTGGTGATGGACACGGAGGCCTGGCGTGCTGCGATTCATGGGGTCGCAAAGAGTCAGACACGACTGAGTGACTGATTTGATCTGATCTGATGATGAAAGTGACTCTTTTTTTTTTTTTTTTTGGTGTTTACAAGATCTTATAGGTCATCATATAACCATTCAACTTCATCTTCTTTGGAGTTAGCGCTGGGGGCATAGATTTGGATTACTGTGATATTGAATGGTTTGCCTTGGACATGAACAGAGATCATTCTGTGATTTTATTTTATTTTTTTACTTTTTTTAAATTTTATTTTATTTTTAAACTTTACATAATTGTATTAGTTTTTCCAAATATCAAAATGTTAGACTGCATGCAAGTACTGCATTTTGGACTCTTTTGTTGACTATGATGGCTATTCCATTTCTTCTAAGGGATTCTTGTGGATAGCAGTAGACACAACGGTCATATGAATTTAATTTGCCGATTCCTGTCCATTTTAGCTCACTGATTCCTAAAATGTTGATGTTTATTCCTGCCATCTCCCATTTGACCAGTTCCAACTTACCTTGATTCATGGACCTAACATTCCTAAGCAATATTGTTCTTTATGGCACCAGACATTATCTCCATCACCAGTCACATCCACTACTGGGCATTGTTTTCCTTTTGGCTCTATGTCTTAATTCTTTCTTGAGTTATTTCTCCACTCTTCTGTGGTAGCATATTGGGCACCTACTGAGCTGGGGGAGTTCATCTTTCAGGGTCATGTCTTTTTGCCTTTTCATACTCTTCATGGGGTTCTGAAGGCAAGAATACTGAAGTGGTTTTCCATTCCCTTCTCCAGTAGACAATGTTTTGTCCAAACTCTGCACATTACATGTCTGTCCTGGGTGGCTCTACAGGGCATGGCTCATAGTTTTATTTAGCTAGACAAAGATACTGCCCATAGGATCAGTTGGGTTAGTTTTCTGTGACTGTGGCTTTCCTTCTCTCTTCCCTCTGACAAATAAGGATAAGAGGCTTATGGAACCTTCCTGATGGGAGAGACACTGTGAGGGAAACTGGTCTGCCTTGTTCTGATGGGCGGAGCCATCATCAGTTCAGTTCAGTTCAGTTGCTCAGTCATGTCTGACTCTTTGCAATCCCATGAATCACAGCACGCCAGGCCTCCCTGTCCATCACCAACTCCCGGAGTTCACTCAGACTCACGTCCATTGAGTCAGTGATGCCAACCATACATCTCATCCTCTGTTGTCCCCTTCTTCTCCTGCCCTCAATCCCTCCCAGCATTAGAGTCTTTTCCAATGAGTCAACTCTTCACATGAGGTGGCCAAAGTACTGGAGTTTCAGCTTTAGCATCATTCTTTCTAAAGAAATCCCAGGGCTGATCTCCTTCAGAATGGACTGGTTGGATCTCCTTGCAGTCCAAGGGACTCTCAAGAGTCTTCTCCAACTACAGTTCAAAAGCATCAATTCTTCAGCACTCAGCTTTCTTCACAGTCCCAATCTCACATCCATACACGACCACTGGAAATACCATAGCCTTGACTAGACAGACTTCTGTTGGCAAAGTATTGTCTCTACTTTTCAATATGCTGTCTAGGTTGGTCATAACTTTCCTTCAAAAGAGTAAGCATGTTTTAATTTCATGGCTGCAGTCACCATCTGCAGTGATTTTGGCGCCCCCAAAAAATAAAGTCTAACCCTGTTTCCACTGTTTCCCCATCTGTTTCCCATGAAGTGATGGGACCAGATACCATGATCCTCATTTTCTGAATGTTGAGCTTTAAGCCAACTTATTTACTCTCCACTTTCACTTTCATCAAGAGGCTTTTGAGTTCCTCTTCACTTTCTGCCATAAGGGTGGTGTCATCTGCAGATCTGAGGTTATTGATATTTCTCCCGGCAATCTTGATTCCAGCTTGTGTTTCTTCTAGCCCAGTGTTTCTCATGATGTACTCTGCATAGGAGTTAAATAAGCAGGGTGACAATACACAGCCTTGACAAACTCCTTTTCCTATTTGGAACCAGTCTGTTGTTCCATGTCCAGTTCTAACTGTTGCTTCCTGACCTGCATACAGATTTGTCAAGAGGCAGGTCAGGTGGTCTGGTATTCCCATCTCTTTCAGAATTTTTCACAGTTTATTGTGATCCACACAGTCAAAGGCTTTGGCATAGTCAATAAAGCAGAAATAGATGTTTTTCTGGAACTCTCTTGCTTTTTCCATGATCCAGCAGATGTTGGCAATTTGATCTCTGGTTACTCTGCCTTTTCTAAGACCAGCTTGAACATCTGGAAGGTCACAGTTCATGTATTGCTGAAGCCTGGCTTGGAGAATTTTGAGCATTACTTTACTAGCATGTGAGATGAGTGCGATTGTGTGGTAGTTTGAGCATTCTTTGCCATTACCTTTCTTTGGGATTGGAATGAAAAGTGCCCTTTTCCAGTCCTGTGACCACTTCTGAGTTTTACAAATTTGCTGACATATTGAGTGCAGCACTTTCCCAGCAATGTATAGCAGAACCCACTACAATATTGTAAATTAATTAGCCTCTAATTAAAATAAATAATTATTTTAATAAGTAATGATGAAAGTTCTAAACCAACATATTTCTCTCAAAGTCTATTTTGTAAAGAATTTTCCATTAAAGTTTTTTTTAAATATACTTTGAGAATGTTTTGAAATTCTTGCTAGAAATTTTAAAATAAAATGTTTTTAAACTTCCTTTTTTCCCGATAAACCTCATGGTGTACTGTATTCCATCAGAATTCTCATATACTTCAAACCCCCCATGGAGTACAATAAAAAGATTTCTATGTAGTTCATATGTATTTTTTCTGACTAATGGAAAAGAAATGAAATGATGAAATCGTGTTAGAGTCAGTCACATATCATAAATTGTCATGTATAAAATGACTTGATGTGCCCCATAGGAGAATTCCATTAAAACACATACCCTTTTCATTCAGAAGCTTAGCTTCATAAATCAGGAGAGACAGAAAAGTGTATTAACTCTCATCTGAACAGATATTATAGTAGATGCAGCCAACTATAGGTGGAAACCAGTGAAACCTTTTAAAGAATGGAAAACACCACTTTTATAATATTTTCTGTGTAATGAGAACATTAATAGATCTCTAAGTGCATATTTTCTTTTATTAAACTGTCTAAAATACCCACATTTTACCATGAGTGAGTGAAAGTCGCTCAGTTGTGTCCGCCTCTTTGTGACCCTATGGTCTATACAGTCCATGGAATTCTCCAGGCCAGAATACTGGAGTGGGTAGACTTTCCCTTCTCCAGGGGATCTTCCCAACCCAGGGATCGAACCCAGGTCTCTTGCATTGCAGGCAGATTCTTTACCAGCTGAGCCACAAGGAAAGCCCTTTACCATAAAACTCGTATAATTTGGTAGTAAGTAATAGTGATATTTGTACACACTGGTCATTTAATGAAAATATATTAAATTTTCTCTTTCCATAAACTCATCATGGGGATGGTTTTAAGTGATAAGCTCAATACCAATAAGCCTTGTATATAAAGTCTGTACTAATTAACACACTGTTATTCACACACACACACAATTTTAAAATCCTCTCAAAATGAAAACAAAGGAAAAAGAATGAAAAATACTTTTGCATTTATACCAACTATTACATTATATTTACAATCCATTTAGCATAACTCCACTTTCACTTTGCAAAATTAAACACAGTAGATTTGTACACTCTCCAAATCCAGCAGCACCATTCATGTAGAGTTTAACTTGGATGACTACATTCCATCACCTTGATATTTTTCAAATTGTTTATTTTTCATTATAACTAGCAAAACTCTTCATATTGATATCATGGGCATTTATGTGTGAGATGGAGATTTTAAATGGTGTCCATACTGGTGGCAGTAAAATTTAATCTAAGATACTAGATAGTATAGCATTTGTCAGTACTTATTTTATCATGTAAAATACATGTGAAGTCATCCTTACTTGAACCTACTTCTCAAATGATCCTTTTATTGACAGCTGTTGTTGAGAAAAAATAGCTCTTAGCTGTAAAACACACAGAAAGAAAGAACACTACATTACTAAGATGACTATATATGAAGTTACCATCTCTATTTTTCCAGTAGTCATATATGGATGTGAGAGTTGGACCATAAAGAAAACTGAGTGATGAAGAATTAATTAACTGTGGTGTTGAAGAAGACTCTTTAGAGTCTGTTGGACTGTAAGGAGGTCAAACCAGTCAATCCTAAAGGAAATCAATCTTGAATATTCATTGGAAGGGCTGATGCTGAAACTAAAGCTCCAGTTCTTAAGCTACCTGATGAGAAGAACTGACTCATTGGAAAAGACCCTGATTCTGGGAAATAACGAAGGCAGGAGGAGAAAGGGACGACCCAGGATGAAATGGTTAGATGGCATCACCAACTCAGTGGACATGATTTTGAACAAGCTTTGGAAGTTGTTGATGTACAAGGAAGACTGGCGTGTTCCAGTCCATGGGGTCACAAAGAGTCGGACACAACTGAGTGACTGAACTGAGCTGAACTGAACCATTCCTATTTCCTTAGCATTTTTATTTGATTTTTAGAGGCATGAAATCCTTTGAAGAACATTTTCATATTTTTCCCACTCTATTCACTCACCTTTTAGCTGTTGCCTTGTAATGACTATCCTAACTTGAGTATCTGATTTACTATCTTTTTGTCCACCACAGGCATTGTGATTTTACTGAACATTTTCCACACAGTAATTTTTCCAGCATTTCTAAATTCCACAGATTGAATCTTTTCCTCCATCCTTTTTAGCTTCCCATCCTCATGGTCATACTCTAATCAAGCATTAGCCAATGGAAATATAATAAAACCATACTAAAAATTAGTATAGTAGACAGTACACTGTATGAAGAAATAGGTAAATTACTTTTAATTTTATACTGTACTTAAACCAATGTACCCAAAGAAATTGACACTGTTGAAAATTCCTGTTAAAATTACAATATGTTCTATCCAATCCAAGACTAACCAGAAAATTTATGGTTTATAAGCTCCTTGAAGCTTTGGTAAACCTGAGAAAATTGAAAGAATTGTAAATATAAGAAAATCTATTTTCATTCACCCTGATTAAAAAAAGGTTTTTGAAATAGGAATAAAAGCTGAGACACAGAATACAGAATGAAACTTTTCTTTCACAAGAGCGAAGAGATCATACCTCATACACTATTAGCAAGAGAAAAATGTTTTCTCTTTTCATTGTAATACAATTACTTTTAATATGCCAGTGAAATGCTCACTGAATTTCTTTGAAATAATTTCAAGAAAAATAATTATAGAATATAACTCTCAAAAGAAGTTCATAATCTTAATGACATGACTTCAAATATGCAAATTATTTTTAAAAATACAGTTTTTTATTATTACTGTGTTTTTTACATGAATTGTCAGTATTTTAAATGATACTTTTGGAAAGTTACAAGTACGCTCATTACTACTTTCTTCTGCTCTTAAGTAATTGACATCAGCTTCCTCTTTGTGTCTGTTATGAAAAATTGCAAAATTCCACACTATAACCATAATTTCTACATATCCAGTAGTAATTCCCTCTGGTAAAAAATATTATGCTTTATCTTTTAAACTAAATTTGTGTTTCATTTTTTGTCAAATATATTTTAATATATCAAGCTATAATATTTGATTGAAAATAAACACAACTAAAAAGAAACTGTAAAAACCAGACAGTTCTGGTTTCCTATTAGCTATTGAATTTCATAAGAAAATTGTGAGGCTAAAACAAAATAAAGATTAATATAACAATTCAAGCAATATATACAGAAATATAGGCATCTCAATTTTAAAGAGAAAACTCCCTTTAAGCAAGTCTTTATTGAGGATTAAAATATATATGTAAATTCTGTATAAAATGTGTATATATACACTTATCTATCTCTAGGTCTGAAAGTAAAAGACCAATTTATAAATGGGAAGAAAAGGGATGTCAGCTCGAGTGTATCCTATCCTCCTTAGCTTGATAGTACTGAGGAGAAAGGAAAATGCAAAAAATTATTTTGTCATAAGTAATTGCAAACATGCTCATCAATTGTGCTGGGTAGTTTCTACCAGAGAAATATAATGAGAGTCTTAACCCATGGGATGCTCTTGGCATGAAGCTTCTGGTCTGTCTGGGCTTCTTATGATTTTTTTTTTTTTTTAAATTTATGAGGCATTGGCAGTGGTGTGCTAGAGTTGGCTCAAACTTTTTCTTTGAGCACGAATTGAGTATATCCCTTTCTTACTCCAAATCCAGGAACACTACATTGTTAGCTTGTATTTACATCACAAAGATTTGCCTATGCCATTAAACCAGGGCTTGAGAACCATGCCCACAACCAGAGAGCCAATTGTTAAACATGTAACAGCATGCCATTTCCACTTTCCCCCTTACACTTGGTTCTAGTGTAAAGAAACACACCCATCTTTGAAAAGAGTTCCACTTCTCTTTTTGGAAGTCTGAACTAAAATATGCATATTCCTTCCCTTAAGTCATTATTTCCCATAAGTCATCTAGAGAATCTGCTAATCATCCAGCAGCCATACATCTAAACCCCACTGAAGATGGTCCACTGGAAAATGTTAGGCTCATTTATGCAGTTACTTGAGTAGAATATGAAGGTGTTTCAAGAGAAAAATAGCTCCCTTTCTGTAAAATGATTTCCACAAGCATCACTTAGGGACCTGTTGTTTCAAATATGGAGCAGGAAACCCAGCAAGGAAAGACCAAGGACACAGTATGGATATTTTCCTGATTGCATTATAGTTAATTGGTAATGCATGTTTGCTCATATCTTCTGGATGATTAGGGAAAAATTTGAAAATGGGTAATTTTGTTGATTGTTGGAGGCAAATTTGATTATTTCGCTCAGTGTATTTTCAATAAATAAGGAAGAGTATACATTTAGTAGTATAGCCTACTGCTTCTTCTACTTGGCAAACACCAATTCAACACCCACCTCATACCACAAAAAAAAAAAAAAAGCAAAACAAAATTGTTGAAGACAAAAAGGAGTAAGAATCTGAGGAATTACTAACCCTACAAAAATTTTTTAAAAAACCAAGAAGCATCTACTGTATAGCACAAGGAATTTTGTTCAATATTCTGTAATAACCTAAATGGAAAAATAATTTGAAAAGAATAGATGTATGTATAACCAAATCACTTTGCTATAACTGAACCTAATACAACATTGTAAATCAACTACAGTCCAATATAAACATTTTAAAATATATAACAAATTTTTTTTTTATTCTTCCAATTTTATTTTATTTTTAAACTTTACATAATTGTATTAGTTTTGCCAAATATCAAAATGAATCCACCACAGGTATACATGTGTTCCCCATCCCGAACCCTCCTCCCTCCTCCCTCCCCATACCATCCCTCTGGGCTGTCCCAGTTAAAAAATCAATAAATCAGTAAAGTCCCCCTGAAGGCAAAGCAGTGTCATGAATTGTGTGTGTGTGTGTGAGTAATGGCTACAATATGGGGCAGAAGTGGTCAGGAGGCAACCCTGGGATTTTATATGAAGATGATCAGTGCCTTAACTTGTACCAGCAGCATAAGCCATTAATGGCTGTGGAATAAAGTCAGAACATTGTCAAAGTCCTGCTGAGGTGAGGATTTAATAAAAGAAGGTGTGAGTTGACCCCACCAACCTTTGGAAATTAACTGTCAAAATGTGTTATCTTGCAGAACTCCAGAGCTTTTTACCAGGGATGAATTCCTGACCAAAAGAGTTGCCTGATGAAGATGCAACAAAGGGCTATGTTAATGGCGGCGGCGGGGTTGGGGGTGGGGGGGGGGGTGGGGGAGCCTTCCTCCAGGAGAGCAGAGCAAAGTGTTCTTCCAAACAATTAACACCACCACCAACCACAAAAAGGTGAACAAAATGGTTGGAAACAGTCATTTAAAGGTGCAGGAAAGTGATGAAAAGGCATGTAACAATTTAGAAACTTGTGCCTTTGACTGTGTGGATCACAATAAACTGTGGAAAATTCTTCAAGAGATGGGAATACCAGACCACCTCATCTGCCTCTTGAGAAATCAGTGGTAAAGAATTCACCTGCCAATGCAAGAGACACAGGTATGATCCCTAGGTCAGGACCATCCCCTGGGGGAGGAAATGGCAACCCATTCTAATATTCTTGCCAGAGAAATCCCATGGACAGAGAAGCCTGGTGGGCTATATTCCATGGGGACACAAAAGATTCTGACAAAACATGGCAACTAAACAACAACTGCTGGGCCAACCAGAAGTCCCTAGACAGTACTTTTAATCTTATTATAATCTGGACTTCTTCAAAGAAAGTTAACAAATGACAGCATATCTAACCTTCATAATCATTTCTATCCATTTCATACCTTATTCCTGTCTCTTTCCTTCTTCCTCTTTCTTAAAACTTTTAAAACCCTTCACTTCTTCATATACCACATTTATACTCTCAGCTCCTGTCACTTTCTTACCAAAATGGCTTTTTTTTAAACCATAATTTTATCTGCTCTATCTTTAAACTTTATCTATCTTCTGTAATGTTGTATGGTAACTGAAATTTTTGTGAATCTCATTATTCCTATTTTCCCTAGTACTTTTGGAGACTGCTGATAATTTTTGAAAAATACAAACGAATCTCAGAGTCCATTTCTGCTTCCATTTCCATTGTTATTTACACTGAGCCCTTTATAACTTCTTGAAAAGAATTGCAATCAACTCCATATCTGGCTCCCTGCTTAGAGGTTAGTGCATTTTCCATTTGGAGAAGGAAAGGCTAGAAAAGAAAAAGTGGTCACCCACATATCTTGCTGTATAGAAAAGCATTAAAAAATCCCAACCCTTCTCAGGTAATAGGAAGTTTTAATTTCTAGAAGATCTCTCCCGGCTGTTGCCTTCCATTGCTGTACAGTAAGTCCTCTACCTACATACAAGTTCTGCTCCAAGAGCTTGCTCATAAGTCCAATTTGTTCATAAGTCCAGAAAAATAAGCCTAAGTACCCAAACTAGCTGAAGCTGAAGCTCCAAGAATTTGGCCACCTGATGCAGAGTCGACTCACTGGAAAAGACCCTGATGCTGGGAAAGATTGAGGGTAGGAGGAGAAGGGACACAGAGGATGAGATGGTTGGATGTTGGATGGTATCATCAGCCTAATGGACATGAGTTTGCACAGACTTTGGGAGGCAGTGAAGGACAGGGAAGCCTGGTGTGCTGCAGTTTACAGGGTTGGAAAATGTTAGACACAACTTAGCGACTGAACAACAACCACCCACCTAACACAATTGGCTATATAGAACTATACTATAGTGGGTTTATAATATTTTTCACACAAGTTATAGATAAAAGACAAACACAAAAAAAAACAAGGAAAACATATTTAATCTTATAGTAGAGTACCTTGAAATGTACAGTAGTACAGTACAACATCTGGCATACAGTAACTGCATCAAGTGAAATCACAAGAAGAGTTACTGACTGGAGGAGGGAGAGGGGTTGGGAGATGGTAGAGCTGAAGGATCATCAGCAACAGGAGACAGAGGGCAAGCTGTGATGTCACTCACACCTGACACTGATGGCACAGGTTCCGGTTACTTGCTGGATTCTATTCTATCTACCTCTCTTGAAAAAATGATCCAGTGATGTCTGGGTATCAGTACTTTTTTTTTGTTTTTAATTTCCCTCTTCATAGATGAAATAATAGTGCAGATTGCTTTCTGAACAGTTCTTACAACCTTCATGTACCGTTCTATGCTCTGGTCTTGTACCTTAACAACCAAGTGTGCCCCTCAGATAAAGAAAATCCTCTTTCCATTTCCTGCCTCATGAACCTCTTCAGTTCTTCAGTTATTTCTTCTTCCTCTATTCAAGCATTATCCTTCTTCTGTGCACATTCACATATTTGAAAGTTGGCAACTTGAAGGTTCATATGCAGGGGACTTACTGTACCTTGCAGTAGGCATTTTGAGGAAGTGCAAACACTCCCAGAGGGTGCAAACACTCACAGGCACCTTTGTTACTCATTCCTTTCAGATGCCTGACTGTGGGTTTCCTACACTGTTTGGCAAGCCCAAGCTGTTGTCCAGGACTGAATTTTTCCTGGCATCTCATATGACCCTGAAATACATGGGGTGGGGGGAGGGGGTTTCAGGGCTTATTTGCTTTTGGTTGACTTCATTAACTAGAGTTCTGGAGATCCAGAGATTTTGCTAAGTATTTTACTAACATGTTGGTACTTCTGTGTCCTTCTCTCTGCACCTCTCCTAATCCCTACCTCTAGATTCCCCACATTTCCAGACAAGCAATGCAAAACCAGTACCCTGGTGCAGTTGCCCCAAATTTGTATTGTAGGTCCAGCTCTAAATCAGCTGCCATTTCAAAGGTATCAGTATCTCTCATCTCCTTTCTGTAACTAACACTCCATCATTGCCCCCCCTCCACATGATTCCCATTAAATATTTAACCCACTGTATCTGAGAAAGGTCTGGGAAGATAGCCTTATCCTGACTAAGAAGTCTTTTGTCCAACTCAATCCTGTCTCAATATTTCTATAAGGCAAACCTCCACGTGGAGCAAATCATTTTACTCTTCTAAATGTCTCAATCTCCAGATTATGACTGGTCCATTTTGAACTTCCGTCCACAAACAGAAAAGACTCTTCTTAGAAAATGTGCAATTTCTTTCCTTTCAGCTTTCAAATCCCTTACTTCAGTTCATTCTCTTTCTTTGATTATCACCAGTGAATTTATGAAATACCCAATACATATTAGGCCCCTTACTATTTTTGTTCCTCTAAGCTCCTAATGCTACATATTTCAAGTAAATAATCTGAGTCTCAATATAAAACAGGTCACAGTGTCAGCAACCATCTCATCATTGTAGAAAAAGCACAGGATATCCAGACATAGCTCCTATCACAAGATGTCATCACTTCCTCCATTCTGCCTCCTTGACTCAGTTTATCCTACAGTGACCTATCACTTTTCCTACTGATCTTATTCCCTGCTAACAATTTTATGTAAAACAGTACATTTTGGTTTGAAAGCAACAGAAAGTACAATTTTAACTGATGTAAGCAATAAGTGGATTAAACTGTAGATGCATTTCGATCAAAGTTTTCTGTGATTGGTATTAAATATCACTGAGTCCTACTCTCAGCCATGTTTCCACTTTTGTCCTGCTGATAGCAAACTGGCTTTGGCTGATCCCATGCCATAGGAAATGTCCATAGGGAATGTGTCCTGGGATTTCTAACACTGACCTTGGTCACACCTGGCCAGTCTTTAGGGCCTGTGTGGGGATACATAGTATCAGTTTGGATTGGGTTATTGGATCACTCATGGATGCCAGAGGAAAATATATGCTCTTCATGGCATCTTCCAGAAAAAAAAGAAAAAAAAATCAAGTGCATTGGTGATATAAAATAGACTTGGAAATGTAACATTGTGCAGCCAACTATGGAGAATAGTGTGGGGGTTACTTAAAAAACCAAAAATAGAGCTACCATGTGACCCAGCAATCTCATTCCTAGGCATATATCTGGAGAAAACAATACTTTGAAAAGATACTTGCAGCACAATATTCACAGCAGCCTTACTTACAATTATCAAGACATGAAAGCCACCTAAGTGTCCATTGACAGAGAAATGGATACAGAAGATGTGGTACATATATATGATGGAATATTAATAATGCCATGTGAAGCAACACAGATGGACCTAGATAGAGGTGATCATACTAAGTGAAATAAGTCAAACAGAGGAAGACAAATATCATGATATCATTTATACGTGGAATCTAAAAAATGATACAAATTAATGTACTTACAATACAGAAATAAGACTCACAAACATAGAAAACAAATTTATGGTTACCAAAGGGGAAAGATGCCAGGAAGGGATACATTAGGAGATTGGGATTAACATGTACACACTAGTTCAGTTGGTAAAGAGTATGCCTGCAGTGCAAGAGACCCAGGTTCAATTCCTGAGTTGGGAAGATCCCCTGGAGAAGTAAATGGCAGCCCACTCCAGTACTCTTGCCTGGAGAATTTCAGGGACAGAGGAGTCTGGCAGGCTACAGTCTATGGGGGTCCCAAGAGTTGGAGTTGACTGAGCAACTAAGCACAGAACACACACTACTTTTATATATAGATAGATAACCAACAAGGATCTACTGCATAGCTCAGAGAACTCTACTCAATATTCCATAATAACCTCTATGGGAAAAGAGTCTGAAGAATAGATATACATACAAGTACATGCACCCTATGTATGTATATATATATACTTGAATCACCTTACTGAAACTAACACAAAATTGTACATCAAATATACTTCAATATAAAATTTTTACAAATAAAAAAGAAAAGGGAAATTGTTTTATAAAGGAGACCCTGGTACCATTAGAAAAGGGAAAGGTGAGTAAACCCTAGTTGAGAAAACACAGACTACACTTTGTGCCTTGACTTGTGTTTTCTTTCAAATGAAGTATAAGCCAACACAATTCAACTGAAGGAATAAAAAATAAATATTACTAAAATTCCAGGAAGTTGTATTTTATAAAACAATTTATAAAATAAATAATAAATTCAGAATTTATCTAACTGTGTATTTGCTAATTATAGGGCTATAATTTTGTGTATTCATAATTTTTAAATTATACTAAGATATATTTGTTTCAGAAATACCATACAGTTGGATTACACCATAAATCCTGCCATCTATTAAACTGGTAGGTTAACAAAGAATATGACTAATACAGCAAAGCAAAACATAAATGATGTCAGTTTCAAGGTTTTGATGTTGTTTTTTATAAATGTAAGCAAAGTATTCTTTAAATAAACTTTAAGGTTAAAATTTGTCTAAGCATAAAAAAAAGAATAGATATGGGGGAAATATATGCTTAAAATTCTCACGTGATTTTTTTGGGGAGGTTCTAGCACAAGAAAGCAATGAATTATTAAAGAGGTAAGGGAAAACAATAATAGCATAGAAATCAGTGCACTGCTAGCAAGGGTTATTTCTTACATAAGCTGAGTTCTTCAAAATTCAGCTAAAATATACCAGAACTTTTCTGAGGTGAGGAATGTTATACTGCTGGTGGTTTCCATAAGGTTAAAGTCATAATTTTAGTGAAGACAATTTACATATTGGCATGACAGTAAAACCCATTTTAAGGATAATATATGGGAAAAGATTCAATATTCTGAACATACTCACTTCTTTTCAGTGTTTGAGTTCAAATGTTGCTTTTCTGGTTTACCATAGGAAATTGATGGGATTCTGTTCCCCTCATTATGAATGTGAGTCCATTCATCTACTACAGGATCTTTAAATGGACCCCATTTTATTATGTTTTGTATGCACTAGTGTTAGACACACAATGTTTTGTGGTTAGTATATGGTACAAACAATTATGTGAGTATTTGTCTGTTGGCTTTTGTTTTAACAAATTTTGTGATGTGTGTAACTGAAGAATTTAAAAACAGCTATGATCAAGATGAGCAGCAACACTAAGCAGTAAAATTTCTTTAAAAATTGTTCTGAAAATCAATGTAAATATTTATTTGGAAAAGAGAAACACAATGTCTCCACTTATGAAGCTGAGCTGAAAATAGAAGCTTCTGTGTTTCTAGGCAGAGATAGAATCTGTGTTGCCTAATATGTAAACAAATTGCATTTGAAAGGCAAAAAGCACTAACTATATCCGTAAATTTAAATCACATTATCACAAATCTCTAACGGTTGTATGCTGCCAAAACAGTGGCTCTGAAGGAAATTATGACAATTGCCAGGTTAAATATTTACATTGTTTGAAAGAAAAGCTTGTTGTTTTTTAGTTGCTAAGTCATGTCTGAGTGTTTGTGACCCCATGGACTGCAGGATTGACAGGATTCACTGCCCTCCACTATATCCTGGATAGTTTGAGTTTGCTCAGACTCATGACCATTGAGTCAATGATGCCATCCAACTATCTCATCTTCTGTCATCCCCTTCTCCTGCCTTCAGTCTTTCCCAGGATCATGGCCTTTTCCAATGAGTCTGCTCTTCACATCAGGTGGACAAACCATTGGAAATTCAGCATCAGTCCTTCCAGTGAATATTCAGGGTTGATTTCCTTTAGGATTGACTGGGTTTGATCTCCTTGATGTCCAAGAGACTCTCAAGAGTGTTCTCCAGCACCACAATTCAAAAGCATCAATTCACAATATTATATGTAAATATTCTATACAGTACAGTAGAGCAATAGTTCTCAAAATACATTTTCTAAAACAGAGGTGTCATCTTCAGGGAGCTTGTTAGAAATAGAAATTACTGAATCACCACCAAGACAAACTGAATCAGAACTTCTGGGGACAGGATCTAAGAATCTGTATGTGATAAAATCTCCAGGTGATTCTTATTCTTCCTTAAGTTTCAAGAAACAAAAGAAAACATCTGGAATAATGGAAAATACATGAATTCTAGAATGGCAAGTATTGGGTTGGCCAAAACCTGAATGAAATTTTTGGCCAGCCCAATACTACATGGTGAATACTTGCTCATTTAGAGGAAGCGGTTGATAATAATTATTTATTGTCTTGGTCTCTGTGTGTCTAGCCAACAGTATTGAAATTGCGTTTCCACTAGTTCTCTACTGTGAGAACTCAAGCAAGATAGTTAACATATATTGGCTCTAATTTTTATTCTCTGAAATGGAATAATAAGCTTAGCTTTTAGTGGTTATTTAATAAGAACTTAATCTATTCTAATTATCTGCTGAATTTGTTTGTCACTTATTAATCTTACATGTTCTCTTTGGCAAAGTGTTTAAGCTTCTGAGTACCAGTCTCCTGTACAAAAAAAAAAAAAAGGAAAAAAAAATGCTTCATTTGGAAGAACTACTGTACAAGACAAATCTGAAAATGTTTGTTACAGCATTTAAGACTGGCACAGAGTATGGAACATAAACAATTTTGTTTGTTTGAAAACCTAGTTTTAATTTGTTTTCATATTCTGAATGCTTTCATTGCTAAACATAAATTTCAGCACTTTCTTTACTTTCCTTCTTTCTTACACTCAATTCCTGACAAGGGATTAGTCTCCAAAATTTACAAACAGCTCATGCAGATCAACATCCAAAAACAAACAACCCAATCAAAAGATGAGCAGAAGACATTTCTCCAAAGAAGATATACAGACAGCCAAGAGGAACATGAATAGATGCTCAACATCACTAATTATTAGAGAAATGCAAATCAAAATTACAGTCAGGTCTCATCTCATACTGGTTAGAATGACCATCATCAAAAAACCCACAAACAATAAATGCTGAAGAGGGTGTCGAGAAAAAGAAACCCTCCTACATTGTGGATGGGAATGTAAAAAGGTGCAACCACTATGGGGAACAGTATGGAAGTTTCTTAAAAACTAAAAACAGAATTACCTTATGATACTGCAATCCCACTCCTGGGCATATTCCTGGAGAAAAACATGGTTTCAAAAGACACATGCACCCCAATTTCACTGTAGCACTGTTTCCTATAGCCAAGATATAGAAGCAACCTAATGCCTAAATGCCCACTGACAGATGAATGGAAAAAAAGATATGGTGTGCATATATACATACACAATGGACTATTACTCAGCCATTAAAAATAATGGGAGAAGGCAGTGGCAATCCACTCCAGTACTCTTGCCTGGAGAATCCCATGGATGGAGGAGCCTGGTAGGCTGCAGTCCATGTCATCTGCAGCAACATATATGGACATATATGGACCCAAATATTGACCTAGAAATTATCACACTAACTGAAGTAAGTCAGCCAGAGAAAGACAAATGTCATATGATATTACTTATATGTGGAATCTTTAAAAATGATACAAATGAACTTATTTACAAAACCAAAACAGACTCATAGACTTA
The DNA here is from genome assembly GCF_032452875.1 of Bos javanicus. NCBI lineage: Eukaryota > Metazoa > Chordata > Mammalia > Artiodactyla > Bovidae > Bos > Bos javanicus. The sequence continues at coordinate 8,550,285 of NC_083883.1, read as the reverse complement.
GAGAATGAACTTGTGGTTACCAGCGAGGGAAGTGGGGTGGGGGGGGAGCGGGGAGGGATAGTTAGAAAGTTTGAGATTGACATATACAAACTACTATAATTAAAATAGATAACCAACAGGAAGCTATAATAAAAAAAAAATTCCTACATGGTAATTTATGTCAATTCCTGTATGATGTTCTTCTCTTGGCTGTATGATAGGTCTCTCAAAATGAACATGCCCCAAGCTATGAAGCCTGGATATAACAATTTTTTGCTCTTCAAAATCTCCTACTGTTGATAGACTCAAGTATATTCCAAAATTGTTTCTTAATCTCCTAAAACTTTATCAGTCTCCAAAACAGTCTTTGTTCAGGTGCAAAGGAAGGAATCGGACACTTTCCAATTATCATGATAACCATTATATAAATATTTCTGGGGATCATTAAATCCAATATAACTATTTTAAAGAAGAGGAACATGAATTTCAGAAATGAGTGTGATTAATAAATAGTGGACAGATTCCTCTTCATTCTCAATTCAGTGTTATTTTTTATTATACTATTACAGATATTATAAAACTCTATTAAAGCAATCAAAACCTTGAAATCCTAATTCTAATTTAAAAAGTGGTTAAACAATAAGTTATTAAAAGTGTCTTGTGTCTGTTTCAAATATTTGATTTTACTTTAAAATAAATAAGTAGCAATTTCTTTGCTGAACATTTAACATAGAATTGAAGCTTTGAATATGGATCTAAGGATAGTGAGTTCTCTCTCCTTTAAGTGACAGATTTGGATTTCTTTAAATTCAAGTAAGAGCTTCAAATTTCTCAGGAAGTAATTCGAAAGGATAATGAATATAAATGGATCATCCCTATCACTACTTTGTAGTAGGCTTATAGCGATCTACTAAGAAAAAGGAGTAGCAACTTTTAGCAACTCATTTTGCTATTTATACAGCTTTCAGGTAAGGATCTTTAAAGCACATTTCTTCTTTTTCATACTCATATCTGATTTGTTAAAAAATATTGTCATAGCAATGACAGTCAATGAGCATTAATAAACTTAACAAATCTAAAGGAGCACACTCTCAGTTTCAGGGTGAAGTGTGTCAGCATATTAAGGAGTGGCCTCCTGGTCATTAATAATTAGTGCCAGATGAACACCTAAAGGCTTATTTTACAATGGAGATGTACATGATTGTTTAATGATCCAATTACTTACAAGGATTTTAGTAAGGAGTCTTCCACAATACTGACTAAAAATACTATGTTTGTGTTTATCTCAGCCATTGAGGCTATTCTAAGATCCTAGGAATGGCCACATGTATTTAGAGTATGCACGATACTGACCCATTGCTACAAGGAGACAGAGACAGTATCACTGGGATAGTGATGAGAAACTTTACTTTCACTTTTTCCATGTTAAACTAACCTCTATTGCAGTGTTGACTTATTGCTAATAAATTTTTATTTATTATTTTTCCATACACTATCAAAATAGCCTATTTTCAACCACTTGATTGCTCATTTTGATGCAAAATGGACTATATATATATATATATATATATATGTATAAACACATGTGTGTATATGCACACATATATCAATCGTTCATTTTTGCCATTAAATCATTCCCATTTTTAAATTATTCTCTATAATGTGTGCTCACGTATGGAACACATTGAAGCTTATGTGTATCCATTTGTTATCTTCCCATGGTAGACACTGATGAACACTGAAGAAGTAGCAATAAGAGGGCAGAAATAATAGAAGAGGGTGGTGATGAAGGACCTAGAAGCAGTGGAAATTAATGGTCATAGTCTCTCATTAATATTTTCTTAATTAAAATTTTTGTGTATATATATATATATATATACACACACACACACACACACACAAACACACACACACACATACACACACATCATGTATATCTGAGAAGGAAATGGCAACCCCCTCCAGTACTCTTGCCTGGAAAATCCCATGGACGGAGGAGCCTGATGGGCTGCAGTCCATGAGGTGGCTAAGAATCAGACACGGCTGAGCGACTTCACTTTCACTTTTCAGTTTCATGCATTGGAGAAGGAAATGGCAATCCACTCTAGTGTTCTTGCCTGGAGAATCTCAGGGACGGGGGAGCCTGGTGGGAGGCCGTCTATGGGGTCGCACAGAGTTGGACACGACTGAAGCGCCTTAGCAGCAGCAACAGCAGCAGCATATATGTATATAAATATATATGTATCTGCATTTGTGTAAATGTACATATCTGAATAATGATGACATTTAAATACATAGTACTTTATTATGGCTTATGTTACTTTTAGTGAACATGTCCTTGAAATAATTAAATGACTCTATTTTGTGGTTACTCTTATTATGAAGGATACACTTTGCTTTTAGAAGCTCACAGTTTCAATTTTATATTTATCTGATCTGATCTGAAGAGTTTTATTACAGAGTTGATGTTAGTTTTAAAATTGCTTTTATTTAAATCTCAGGAAACACTTTTTTGGAAAGGTTTATTTGGGAAATTCATTATGATAGCAAAATCTAACAGTAATGTTATAAATACCATATAGCTATATTTTTTCCAAGAAAGTCTAGAGATATTATTAGTGACAAAACATGAACTCACCTCAGAAAAAACAATTTATGTGGTAACCTAAAAGCATAGGATATGGCTTTAATACTAAAGGCAGTGTTTCTTGTGAAGACTAAGAGACACCAACCATGGTAAAGATTTCTAACTAAGCCATGTGTTGAGCTGGCACAAGCTATTGCTTCTACAAATAGAATTGCTTTTAGAAAAAGTTCATTGAAAAGATAAATCATCTCCTTTTTCCACTAAACAACACTCTCATTCTCAGAGTAGTGTTCCCTCCTTTTGCAAAATTATACCCAATAATTAAGCATTATTAGAACAGAAGTGTCAGTTTTGTGAAACTTCACTTTGTATTCCAGAAGTGTTCAACCCAGAGTTGTTGGGAAGAATCATAGTTCTCGCTGAATACCACATTCTCAGTGTGCCTCTGCAACTCTCGTTGAATCTGCAACATTAGACCAAAATTATGTTTAAAGAACAAGATAATTTTGCTTTTGTAAGCACTGACAGAGCCAAGAACATTAAAATAATCCATGGGCAGTGTGCTACTGATTACTGTCCATTCTGTCGAGTCCTCTCATATATGAGAGTTTATTCTGTGCTCTTTCTTGTTAAGCTTCTTTTTATGTTTCTTTGATTTATCTAACTAAAAGTATAAAAGCACACCACTGTTCCTGTAAAATGTGCTATTTGGTTAGAGAAAATGGTTGTATGAAAGGAAAAAAACATGTCTTAAACATGAACTCTAAAAATGGATATGGTGGGACCTCCCTGGCAGTCCAGTGGTTAAGACTTTGCCTTTCAATGCAGGGGTTGACAGTTCCATCGCTGGTCAGGGAGCTAAAATATTGCATAGTTCTTGACCAAAACAAAACACAGAAAATAACCAACAAAAACAACATTGTAATAAGTTCAATAGACATTTAAAAAATGGCCCATATCAAAAAAATCTAAAAAATGGATAATGTAACAAAATTTTACCTAATGAACTCCATAAGAATTAATTGTTAAAAAGCTATTTTGGAAACTTCTTTTAAGATTCATGGAAAGATAAGAAAAGTTACTGACTGATCACATATTAAGAAAATATAAAAATGCAATCTTTGAAGCATAATTTAAAATATGATGTCCAAGATTCTTTGAGAATACATTACGAAATGTGGCCAGCATAAACCTTATAGAGAAGATCACTCTTAGGTTTTCCCGGTGGCTCAAAGAATAAAGAATCTGCCTTCGTTGCAGACCTGGGTTTGATCCCTGGGTAGAGAAGATCCCCTGGAGAAGGGAATAGCAATGTACTCTAGTATTCTTGCCTGGATAATTCCATGGACAGAGGAACCTAGCAGGTCCACAGGGTTGCAAGAGACATGACTGAGTGACTAACAATTTTAATTCTCAGGTTATATGGCTAGAGTTTTAGGTCTGATTTAAGATTCTTTGTTTTTATTGTTACTTGATGTCTTAGTTTGATCTGTTATAGGAAACCATAGACTCAGTGGCTGAAACAACAGAAAAGTATTCTCACAGTCTGAAGGCTGAGAAGTCTGAGATTAAGATCCCTGCATGGTCAGAAACTGGTGTGGCCTTTCTTCCTGGTTTGTAGACAGCTGTCTTTCTCCTGTGTCCTCACAGAGAGACTTATTTTCTCTTCCTGTTTTTGCAGTTGCATTGATTGTGCCACAAGGAGCTAATAATTTAATCCAATCCTAATTGAGGATTAGGGTTTTAACATAAGAATTTAGAAGGGAGGCACACATTTGGTCTATAGCACTTAAGGTCCACACTGTGGGCCAACTTACAAACATATGAACTCTGATTTTGTACTTTTATCACAATATAACTCTTAGAACTGTATATTTTTTATTCATGTGCTTAATCAGTTGTTTCTGATTCTTTTCATCCCCATGGACTGCAGCTAGCCAGGCTCTTCTGTTCATGGGATTTCCCAGGCAAGAATACTCCAGGGGTGGAGCCTGCAGCTTAATTTGACTCAAAATGGGAAACCTCACCTGGTCCAGACACGAACAGGCTTGACAAATTGATAGTCCTTTCTCGAGTCCGTGGGTGGTGGTGCATGGCCATTCTTAGTTGGTGGAGTGCTTTTTTATATAAAAACATGTGAAATACATTTTATAAACTTTGTCTATGCTAATTCATACATATACAGGCATGCCGAAATTGAATGTCAGTGTCCCTTCAAAATTCCTATGTTGACACTCTAAATCTCAAATGTGATATTTGGAGGTCCTGCCTTTGGGAGACAATACTGTAGAATGAGAATATATTCCAAGTTCATTCTCACAATTCACTGCTTTGTCCTCTGCCAAATAATTCTTACTTCAGTAGTTTATAAAGTCAAGTGAAATCATTGCCTTTTTCATTCTAAGATATTATATTCTATTTTCATATTTTTTTGAAATTATGACATATTTTAAAATCAAAGTCAAAAACACATGTCAGCAACCAGAGGGCTAGACTGTGATGCATTTTGCACTGTCCATGCAAGTTTAAATTTAGCAAAGCCTAGAAGGGATATGAAGTTCACTTCAGTTACATTTTTCCATTCGTGTTTCCTCTCTTGCTTAAACGTCAGGTAATACAAATTTAAAAAAAGAGAAAAATTGCTAAATCCTAGAATAAACAATGATGTACACAAAATGTCAGAGGTTGCTGCAGCTGAAATGTGACTTGTGGATTTTAGGCCCCAGGTATCTGTAGAATGTTTCCAGCTAGCAAGAATGTATTTAATTTCTAATAATACACAAATCCAATGGAGGTATAGAAGGTGGGGTGGGGCTACAGTTGATAGCTTATAGTGTCAGATTCCTGATCTCCAAAGATTTAGCTTTCTGACCAGGGTCCAGGCTTGATCACTCAAGAGCTTTGTGTAGCAGAGTTTTATTACAGTATAAAAAGGGACAGAGAAAGTTCCTGACATAGACATCAGAAGGGGGACAGAGTGCCCCACTCCCTAGTCTTAGCAAGGGAGCTGTATACCTTTTCAGTTGGTTATTAACAATAAATCAAAAGAATGTCTCAAGGTTGTAAAGGTTTTACCAGACCCACTCTCACAATTTACATTTTAAGATAACGGGATTAGAACTAACAATAGAAATATTTTACCAGACCCACTCCTACAACACACACTTTAAGATGACAGTATTAGTCAGAAGGCTCTTAAGAAGGAGAAACATGTTCTTGAGTAGGATATATTGTTGTTATATAACCATTGGTACAGATTTTAAGGGAAAACATATCCTTGAACAAGATGAGTTGTTTTGTGTAATCATTAGCTCTGAGCTTAAAAAAAAAAAAAAAAAAAAAAAAAGTGTTATGTGACTAAGACTAAGGAAAGTAGGGGAAAAAACAACAACAACAACAACAACAACCTCCTTTTCTCCTCCTTGAGAACCCTGGGGACCCTGGACTTCTTATCACCCTACCTAAGAATTAACTCTCTCACAGTTTAATCATTAAAAGTGTCACAGGAAACCCAGATATTCTATAAATTAATACTATCTGTTCTAAATGTCTAAATCAAGATCTACCTTATGTATTGAGCACTCCTTCCCAAAAAAAGGTCATATATTACTGCAATAATTTCATAACTGTATTTGTTGGTCATCAGTAAGTTAAATAAAACTTTAGACTGTAGATTGAAAAAGATTTTAACTAAAAATCTGAGTTTTTGCACAGAACTTATTGTGCTCTTCCTGTGCCCCCAAGTACTATTTTCAGTATATCACTATGTATAGGCAAAGCTCATAAATATTGCAGGTTTCATTTCAAACCATTACAAAAATCCAGTGTTGCAATAAAGCAGTCACATCAATTTTTTTTTTTATTTCCCAGTGCACATAAAAGTTATGTTTATACTACTAATGTAGTTTATCAAGTGTGCAATAGCATTATGTATAAACAATTTACATCTTATTCAGTTGATTAGTCATGTCCCACTCTTTTGTGACCCCATGGACTGTAGCTTGCCAGGTTCCTCTGTCCATGGGATTTCTCAGGCAAGAATACTAGAGTGAGTTGCCATTTCCTCCTCCAGGGGATTTTCCCAACCCAGGGATTGAACCCCAGTCTACTGCATTGACAGGCAAGGTCTTTATCACTGAGCCACCAAGAAAAAAAAATGTATATATCTTAAATTAAAAAATATTTTATTGCTAAAAATGCTACCTGTTATCTGGGCCTGCAGTGAGTGGTAATCTTTATGTAACAGTAACATCAAAGATCATTGCTCACAGATAATAATTCAAAATTTTGAAATATTGCCAGAATTATAAAAATGTGACACAAAAATACAAAGTGAGCAACAGCTATTGGAAAAATGGCACCCATAGACTCGATGGACCCAGAGTTGCCACAAACCCTCAATTTGCAGGAAAAAAAAAAAAGCTTTACTGTGAAGCACAGTAAAGCAAAATATGATAAAATAAAAGGTATGCTTGTAAATTCTTTCCATTTTTAACAACAAGTCTATGAGGTAAATACTATTATTTACTCCAGTTTACAGATGAAGAAACTAATGTACAAAGGTTAAGAAAACTGCTAGATTAGTATGAAGACAAAAATTAAACTGTCCATTTGGTTACAGAGTACACATGCTCTTAACCACTGTACTTTCCTCTCCATTGTGTTACTTAAGAAGAAAGTGTGTTGTTACAATGCCCATGAGTTTGTTTATTTAACTATCTTCCATGGGAGGATTTACTTCTTTTAAGAAATTGATTCTATGCCCCCGCCAATAATATAACTTTCCTTGAAACTTCCATGTATTCCACATGATCAAACTTGAACAAATATGTATGTTTTTAGTGGTTTTGATTGTTTGTTTTAATTTAAAGTCAAGTCAGTTCAGTTCAGTCGCTCAGTCATGTCTGACTCTTTGCAACCCCATGGACTGCAGCATGCCTGGCTTCCCTGTCCCTCAACAACTCCTGGAGCTTGTTGAAATTCATGTGCATTGAGTTGGTGATGCCATCCACTCATCTCACCCTCTGCTGTCCCCTTCTTCTCCTGCCTTCAATCTTTCCCAGCATCAGGGTCTTTCAAATGAGTCACTTCTTCGCATCATGTGGGCAAAGTACAGGAGCTTCTGCTTCAGCATCAGTCCTTCCAATGAATATTCAAGACTGATTTCCTTTAGGATTGACTGGTTTGACCTCCTTGCAGTACAAGGGATTCTCAAGAATCTTCTCCAACACCACAGTTCACAAGTCCTAATCATTTCTGACAGTAGTATCCCCTGTGCCATCAAAGTAACAAGTCTAGCAATTTGTAATAATTAAGCTAACATGGGACATATATTTTGACATAACCACCCTTCCGGTAAGTATCCATTGAATCAATCTGGGACTTTCCAGGAACACAGAGCCATTTGAAGTATTACAGACATAAAGGAGTTCAACATACATCTGATGCTGGACTTATACGAAAGTGTAAAAGAGCTGGGAAAGTGAATGTCAAGGTGAGCAATATTCGCTGATGACTTCATTGTGAAATATTGAATCAACTTCCTATAAATTGTTGGGAAAATCCCCTACAAAGGTGTCAAAAATAGAGTGCTTACAAAGAGTAGAGAGAAATCCATGTGCTAGTTCTGTGACCTCTCAAGAAAAGTAGCTTTTCCTATTCCCAACTTTGAAATATTTTTGTTACTCTCAGAGGCAACTCTAATCTGGAACCATAGAATGAAGGGAGACCTGGGAAACAAGATTTCTGAGCTCTTTGAAACACAATGCAGAGGAAACATTCAAAGTGAGTAACTGAAATAGAAAGTTGACAACTGACAGCATAGTGCACCCCTTTCCTACAAACTGCCTGATTATAGTACACAGTGATCTGGTGTTACAAGAATGAGATTTAAGAGAGGGAAGAAACATCGAGACTAAAGAAATGGTAGAGTTGTCAGGACAAGGAAATGGTGGTCATTAAGCCCCTTGGATGATTTAATATCTATTGAAAATCATTTCAACAACACTTCTCTGTATAATTGCTTGATAATTTCATGTACAATGATAAGTTTTAAATGATAGAAACAGTTGCTGTTCTGAAGGACATATCATAGGATTTATCATTAATTGGAAGTTACTCTGGGAATACTTTTGAAGACAAACTGGGATTCCTCTAAAGTAATTACACTGAGATTTCAGGGATCATATATATCTTCACAAGTTTATTTTCTCTTGGTGTTTCAACATCTTTCTTATCTGTGTTCTTATAAAAGTTATTACCTTGATTCAGTAATTTGCTTATAATTATATTTTCCATCCATTTTCTTTTCCTGAAGTTTTTTTTCTGATAAATCTACATCCTTTCTAGTTAAAGATTAATCTGTCTATCCAACAGATGCATCCTTCTCACACAATACTGATCACACTTGGAAAATCAAATCTGTTATCTCTGAAATTGTTTCACCAAAATTTCATTGTCTGAAAATTCAAGCTCTGCTTTATAACTCAGTTCCTTTCCATTTATGTGTCCCTGGAATTTCTGTTTCTTATTATCCTCTTTGACAAGTGCATATGTCCTCCTGTTTCCTTAAATCTATCATAGATTTAGGACATCTGTGAATTAATACTGTCCCCCCAAAACAACAATTAACCTCATCACAATAAGCTAAGATAGACAATTAAGCTCTGGAAATTAACCAAAGGCATGTAAGAAGTACAAAATATTTACTTAACAAAATCTACAGGTATTTGGTAACAACAGAGAGGCTGTGACCTCTGTGCCAAGGGCAGCAGCATCTATACCCACTCACCCCTCATTGTGTCCTACAAAAGAGATCAATTTTGGTTGGCGGGAGCAAAACCAAGGACTGGTGGATACCACCCTTCCCACGTCTGTATAGTAAGAAGTATACAGAATGGACTCAGTTTGAGTCCCATGCTAATCTGCTAAATCCCTGTCATGAAGAACCTAGTTTGGATGGGCAATAGAAGCAATTTATTTTTTATTTTTTTTTCCTCTAATTTTATTTTATTTTTAAACTTTACATAATTGTATTAGTTTTGCCAAATATCAAAATGAATCCGCCACAGGTATACATGTGTTCCCCATCCCGAACCCTCCTCCCTCCTCCCTCCCCATACCATCCCTCTGGGCCGTCCCAGTGCACCAGCCCCAAGCATCCAGCATCATGCATCGAACCTGGACTGGCAACTCGTTTCCTACTTGATATTTTACATGTTTCATTGCCATTCTCCCAAATCTTCCCACCCTCTCCCTCTCCCACAGAGTCCATAAGACTGTTCTATACATCAGTGTCTCTTTTGCTGTCTCGTACACCGGGTTATTGTTACCATCTTTCTAAATTCCATATATATGCGTTAGTATACTGTATTTATGTTTTTCCTTCTGGCTTACTTCACTCTGTATAATAGGCTCCAGTTTCATCCACCTCATTAGAACTGATTCAAATGTATTCTTTTTAATGGCTGAGTAATACTCCATTGTGTATATGTACCACTGCTTTCTTATCCATTCATCTGCTGATGGACATCTAGGTTGCTTCCATGTCCTGGCTATTATAAACAGTGCTGCGATGAACATTGGGGTACACGTGTCTCTTTCCCTTCTGGTTTCCTCAGTGTGTATGCCCAGCAGTGGGGTTGCTGGATCATAAGGCAGTTCTATTTCCAGTTTTTTAAGGAATCTCCACACTGTTCTCCATAGTGGCTGTACTAGTTTGCATTCCGACCAACAGTGTAAAAGGGTTCCCTTTTCTCCACACCCTCTCCAGCATTTATTATTTGTAGACTTTTGGATCGCAGCCATTCTGACTGGTGTGAAATGGTACCTCATAGTGGTTTTGATTTGCATTTCTCTGATAATGAGTGATGTTGAGCATCTTTTCATGTGTTTGTTAGCCATCTGTATGTCTTTTTTGGAGAAATGTCTATTTAGTTCTTTGGCCCATTTTTTGATTGGGTCGTTTATTTTTCTGGAGTTGAGCTGTAGGAGTTGCTTGTATATTTTTGAGATTAGTTGTTTGTCGGTTGCTTCATTTGCTATTATTTTCTCCCATTCTGAAGGCTGTCTTTTCACCTTGCTAATAGTTTCCTTTGATGTGCAGAAGCTTTTAAGGTTAATTAGGTCCCATTTGTTTATTTTTGCTTTTATTTCCAATATTCTGGGAGGTGGGTCATAGAGGATCCTGCTATGATGTATGTCGGAGAGTGTTTTGCCTATGTTCTCCTCTAGGAGTTTTATAGTTTCTGGTCTTACGTTTAGATCTTTAATCCATTTTGAGTTTATTTTTGTGTATGGTGTTAGAAAGTGGTCCAGTTTCATTCTTTTACAAGTGGTTGACCAGATTTCCCAGCACCACTTGTTAAAGAGATTGTCTTTTCTCCATTGTATATTCTTGCCTCCTTTGTCGAAGATAAGGTGTCCATATGTGCGTGGATTTATCTCTGGGCTTTCTATTTTATTCCATTGATCAATATTTCTGTCTTTGTGCCAGTACCATACTGTCTTGATAACTGTGGCTTTGTAGTAGAGCCTGAAGTCAGGTAGGTTGATTCCTCCAGTTCCATTCTTCTTTCTCAAGATCGCTTTGGCTATTCGAGGTTTTTTGTATTTCCATACAAATTGTGAAATTATTTGTTCTAGCTCTGTGAAGAATACTGTTGGTAGTTTGATAGGGATTGCGTTGAATCTATAAATTGCTTTGGGTAGTATACTCATTTTCACTATATTGATTCTTCCAATCCATGAACATGGTATATTTCTCCATCTATTAGTGTCCTCTTTGATTTCTTTCACCAGTGTTTTATAGTTTTCTATATATAGGTCTTTAGTTTCTTTAGGTAGATATATTCCTAAGTATTTTATTCTTTCTGTTGCAATGGTGAATGGAATTGTTTCCTTAATTTCTCTTTCTGTTTTCTCATTATTAGTGTATAGGAATGCAAGGGATTTCTGTGTGTTGATTTTATATCCTGCAACTTTACTGTAGTCATTGATTATTTCTAGTAATTTTCTGGTGGACTCTTTAGGGTTTTCTATGTAGAGGATCATGTCATCTGCAAATAGTGAGAGTTTTACTTCTTCTTTTCCAATTTGGATTCCTTTTATTTCTTTTTCTGCTCTGATTGCTGTGGCCAAAACTTCCAAAACTATGTTGTATGTTCATTCTCCCCAGTCTCACAACCTCCCATTTAGGTTACTAGTGTTCAGAGTCAACTAACTCTCTGTTAGTCAGTATGTAGATGGACAGACCCTATGCTGTGCATCTGAAACTACCACACCATTGTTAATCAGCTATACTCTCAAAGAAAGGCAATGCCAAAGAATGCTCAAACTACCGCACAATTGCACTCATCTCACACGCTAGTAAAGTAATGCTCAAAATTCTCCAAGCCAGGCTTCAGCAATACGTGAACCATGAACTTACAGATGTTCAAGCTAGTTTTAGAAAAAGCAGAGGAACCAGAGATCAAATTGCCAATGTCTGCTGGATCATGGAAAAAGCAAGAGAGTTCCAGAAAAACATCTATTTCTGCTTTATTGACTATGCCAAAGCCTTTGACTGTGTGGATCACAATAAACTGTGGAAAATTCTGAAAGAGATGAGAATACCAGACCACCTGACCTGCATCTTGAGAAACCTATATGCAGGTCAGGAAGAAACAGTTAGAACTGGACATGGAACAACAGACTGGTTCCAAATAGAAAAAGGAGTACATCAAGGTTGTATATTGTCACCCTGCTTATTTAAATTATATGCAGAGTACATCATGAGAAACGCTGGGTTGTAAGAAGCACAAGCTGGAATCAAGTTTGCTGGGAGAAATGTCAATAACCTCAGAGATGCATATGACACCACTTTTATGGCAGAAAGTGAAGTGAAGTGAAGTGAAGTTGCTCAGTCGTGTCTGACTCTTTGCAACCCCATGGACTGTAGCCTATCAGGCTCCTCCATCCATGGTATTTTTCAGGCAAGAATGCTGGATTGGATTGCCATTTCCTTCACCAGGAGATCTTCCCGACTCAGGAATCGAACCCGGGTCTCCCGCATTGCAGGCAGACGTTTTACCATCTCAGAACCAGGGAAGCAAAGAGAAACTAAAAAGCCATTTGATGAAAGTGAAAGAGGAGAGTGAAAAAGTTGGCTTAAAGCTCAACATTCAGAAAACGAAGATCATGGCATCTGGTCCCATCACCTCATGGGAAATAGATGGGGAAACAGTGTCAGACTTTATTTTTTTATCACTCCAAAATCACTGCAGATGGTGACTGCAGCCATGAAATTAAAAGACACTTACTCCTTGGAAGAAAAGTTATGACCAACATAGATAGCATATTAAAAAGCAGAGACATTACTTTGCCAACAAAGGTCCATCTATTCAAGGCTATGGTTTGTCCAGTGGCCATGTATGGATGTGAGAGTTGGACTGTGAAGAAAGCTGAGTACTGAAGAATTGATGTTTTTGAACTGTGGTGTTGGAGAAGACTCTCGAGAGTCCCTTGGACTGCAAGGAGATCCAACCAGTCCATTCTAAAGGAGATCAGTCCTGGGTGTTCATTGGAAAGACTGGTGCTAAAGCTGAAACTCCAATACTTTGGCCACCTGATGTGAAGAGTTGACTCATTGGAAAAGACCCTGATGCTAGGAGGGATTGGGGGCAGGAGGAGAAGGGGACAACAGAGGATGAGATGGCTGGATGGCATCACTGACTCAATGGACATTAGTTTGAGTGAACTCCGGGAGTTGGTGATGGACAGGGAGGCCTGGCCATGTTGCAATTCATGGGGTCGCAAAAAGTCAGATATGACTCAGCGACTGAACTGAACTGATACTCTACCTCAATACAAAATAAAAAATTTAAAGATTGGAAAAAAAAAAAAACAAAACTTTTTTTTTTTTTTTTAATTTAAAAATAGGTGGACAGAAATTTAAAAGAAACAGTCAACAAAGGTCAAGAAAGAAACAGTCAAGGAAGGGTCTGATAAAATCATATGCATCCTAGTATCTGGAAATCTGTCTGCATTTATAAGTATGAAGCCTTACAAGAGTGACAGGAAAGGATACCTCTGAGCCGAAGGTGTTAAAACTAGTACACTTCTTGAACTTTGATGGAATGGAGTGGTAGTTTGGGAGTTTAAGATTTACATGTAAGCACAGCTATATTTAAAATGAATAACCAATAAGGTCCTACTCTATAGCACAGGGAGCTCTACTCAATGACGTGGCAGCCTGGATGGGAGGGGAGCTTGGAGAAGAATGGATACATGTGTATTATATACGGCTGAATCCTTTTGTTGTTCACCTGAAGTGATCACAACATTGTTAATCAGCTCCACTCCAACATAAAAAAAAAAAAAATCAGTAACGGAAAAGGTAAAACTCTGCCAAGTATATGACTATAATTATTTATAATTTTTCAATATAATAATAAAAAGACAAACCTTTTTTCATGGGAAAAAAAAAAGAAATCTGTTTATGAGCCACACACAGATCCAATGGTAAGATGTTGGGGGCCAGAGTGAGGTACTCCGCCCATGGCAAATGTCATGAGGAAGGAGGCTCGACATACGCAAAGGCGGGATCGAGCCTCAGGAGTCCCCATGGAAATCCTCGAGCGTCTACCCCCATAACCAGAGCCTGCCTACTTTACTACTTTGTGCTCTTACCTACATCTCTGACTTTACAGGGGGCTGTCCCCCACCACCTCTTTTGGAGAAGGAGTTAACCTAGAGCTCCAGTCAATAAAAACTCTTGGGTGTGACAAGAGTGTTTTAACCTACAAACTCCTCTGAAGGTTCTCTAGCCTGCCTGACAGGCTCGTCGGGCCACATGTGATTGCTCACAGCCTCCCAACCGTGAGAGGCACGAGATGCTTTAAACCCTCTAAAAACAGGTTCTTTAGAGAAGTTAGAAAACTATAAGTATAGTGGGCTAATTAGAAATTGTGTTGGTGAAGGGTTTTTCATTTGTTGAGCCAACGTTTGTTGCTAAGTCTCCATATCCCCTGCCCTTACACACATTAATGAATATATAGAAGGAATAAGTATTAACCTTTGATATTAATCACGTTAGACCTTAGGCTAAGTAAATTCTTTCCTTAACTAAAACCCACTACACCCTCACCCTGTAGGAATGTAACTTTATTTGGGTGGCGTCTGTTTTGAGACTAATCCGCCCTGTAGATATAAGTGTCCTGACTGACTGACCGCTGTCACAAGGAGAGGGTCGTAAATTGTCAGCAGGCCCCCTGGCCAGAAGATGATGTAACACCCCTAAGACCTCTGTATACCTTTGTATGAAGCACCTGACTTTAATAAAAGTCAGGACTGCTGTCCCCACGTGACTTTTGCATAACATCTCAGTGTATAAAAGTAGACCATGGAAAATAAAGAATTGGGATCAGTTTCTCGAAATACTGGTCTCCCCATGTCGCTCTCTTTCTCACTCTGGCTGAGTCTCCATCTGGAGCGCGGAACCCACCATGCTTACTAATTATGCCTGGGCTTCTAAGATCCGACCAGGGAGGCCTCAGTGTCTCCTCTCCTTCGGGAGAACGGAAGGACGCCTGCGGCCTACGTAAGTGGTGCAAACTTCTTGTCTTGAAGTTTTATTGGTCTCCCGAGTAAACCAAGCTACTCAGCCTCTTTTCTCCACTGAATTTTCCTACTGAGCTATCCTCATTCTATTACTCCTTACACATCTAATTAATATCTAATTGAAGCTATTGTATCCTGATCCTCGCCTATGCCGTCTCTCCTTCGAATACCCTGGATCAGCCAGGGCTGCTGTAGATCTTAAGGGTACAAAGGACTTGAGCTCACCTACTGACCAGTAAGTGACTGATCACTAAGCTGTGGTCAACTTCTATCTTACTAAAAGCAACCTTCCAATTTTTCTTCAGTCTTATATCTACTCCTATTTCTATAACAATTTATCTCTTTATGTGTCATATAACTGACCTTGTAGAAAATAAAAAAGTATCAATCATCCTCTCTTTCTCTATTTTTAATTCATGTTCTACTTACTACTTTGACAAAGATGATCCTTAATAATGATCCTTTACAACATCAAAATCTTTTCTGCAAATCTTGCTCTCATAATTATGTGCATGTCCTGAGAATACAGGTTATTAGATTTAAGGTAATTTTCTCTCAAACTTTTGAAGGAATTTTCCTTTTCTTGCCTCTAACATTTCTGTTAAGAAAACTGAAACTCATTTAATTATGGATATTTAATATAATTGGTGATTAATCACTTTGTTTGTCTGGGCAATTCTGGTACACACTGATGCCTACAGGGTCTGTGACAGCCGTGTGCTGAGCAAATCTATTGGTGCCATTTTCTCAATAATATTTTCTCATTTTATGTCTCTGTTTCACATTTGTGGAATTCTCACAATATTTCAAAATTTTTCATAATTATATTTATATGAACAGTTATCTTTGTTATTGTTGCAAAAAATTGAAACTCACTGAAGGCTGGCATTTTTGTTAATAAAATATGTTAACATATGTTTTGTAAATTTTTAGACATACTTACACTTTATATAGTGTAAACATAACTTTCATATGAACCAGCAACCAAAAAGTTCATATGACTTGCTTTATTCTAATATTCAATTTACTGCTGTGGTCTGGAACTAAACCTATAATATCACCAATGTATACCTTGTAAGTCCAGCCCCTCTGCATCTTTATGCATCTGCCACTTATATTGCGGGACTGATCACCCAATTTTTAAAATATAATTTCTGAAATTTTCCACTTTTATAAAAAACAAATATCTTACCAAATTATTTTCCAAACCTTTTTGTTATATATTAACTTTTATAATATTTTTAATTTCAAAGATATTAATATCTCTCATTCTGATTGCTCCTTTTCTCAGCACCACTTCTCCTCTCTCTCTCTTTTTTTTTTTTTAGTATACTTGACCCAAGGTCTGAAAAAATTAATAATTTTATTGCTCCATATCCAATGTTCACCTCCTTGGCACTCTTTTTTGCTCCCTTCTTCAAGTTTTTCCTGTTAATTTCTTCTTGGTCTTTTGTGTTAGAAGATACATATATATTTTTTAAGATATATATAAGATATCTTCAGATATATATATACATATATATACACACACACCCACACACACATATATCTTAAGATATATATAAGATATCCTAAAATATATCTTTAATAATATATATATATATTTAAGCAAAAATATATATAATTTTTGCTTAAAAAAAGAAAAGAAAGTGGGACACTACAAAGCTCTCAGCCAATGATGCACTGCCCCGATCAATCATGAAATCATGAGACTTAAATAACAATTTCCAGCCTATAGGAGACTAATGCTTGCAGAGTACAGTTATTTCTCTTCACGTTTTTCTTCATTTTTACTGATGCCAAATTAGCACACATCTTAATTTCCTTAAATTTATTTTATTTTATTTTTTTAGTGCCATGTCTAATGAATAGTGGAAAATGGCTTTTATTTGGGGGGGGGGTGTCTGTGAAGAGAGAGATTGTATCTTGAAAGTAATGTTTTTATTGTTTAAAAATACACATAAGGATACATAAAATATACATACATAAAAAAGACTTACTTCTAATAGCAGTTGTAGTCATAAGACACATATTTGTTCTGACAGTAACCTTAGTGAACGCTTTAACTAAATCAAGAAATTGGATTTGAAGAAAATTATGTGGAATTTTCCTCCATCTATAAACATTTGGGGAAAGGGGAGCCATTATGACTAATCATAAATGTTTATGAATATTTTACAGAAAAAAATATAAATTTAAGGTCAGCTGAAAGATTGTAAATGCTTCTTCCAAGTAAAAGAACATTTACTTAGAGGAAAATGGGAATCAGTTCAGACTTCCTTGAACAGCATTTTTTTACATGGACAAACAGTTTTATAAAAAACTTCTATAGGGGAATAAAAGCATTATTAAGTGCATTTTAATGTCTATCATATGTATTCTAATGGACCAAATTTATGATAGAAGCATAGTGTTTTTCCTTTTTGTACATTGGAAGCCAGATATAAGTGAAATAATTATATGTATAATTATATATTAACTATATACATAAATATATGTATAAATATTATGATTATATATGTAAATAATTATATATGTAATATATAATTATATATATATGTAAATGTTATTATATGTCCATCCTATGGAATTTATACCAACTTGTACTATTCTAGATTCCTGAAAAAGCTAGAGTTGCTGTATCTTTGCTTTAAGAGTAGTTATTGATCCTATCTATTATTTTATATAGAGAAATTTGTAAGGAATGCAAACTCCTGCAATTCTATACCTATCTTTATGAGAAAGCATTATTCGCTTTACAAGAACTAAATTATGATGCAAGTTCTAGGAACAGAATGTATATAGATTGAAATTTATGTGCACTTTTGATTCTATGTAGTTATGTAGTTAATTTATGTTTTGTTGTTAAGATATGTAGAAAGAAAGTAGGTTCAAATGCAAGTCTCAATGTTTAAATGCTTTGAAACTGATTTCTATTTAATGTCACTTAAAGAAAGGCAATGACAAAGAATGCTCAAACTACCTCAAAATTGCACTCATCTCACATGCTAGTAAAGTAATGCTCAAAATTCTCCAAGCCAGGCTTCAGCAATATGTGAACCGTGAACTTCCTGATGTTCAAGCTGGTTTTAGAAAAGGCAGAGGAACCAGAGATCAAGTTGCCAACATCTGCTGGATCATGGAAAGAGCAAGAGAGTTCCAGAAAAACATCTATTTCTGCTTTATTGACTATGCCAAAGCCTTTGACTCTGTGGATCACAATAAAATGTGGAAAATTCTGAAAGAGATGGGAATACTAGAGCACCTGATCTGCCTCTTGATAAATTTGTATGCAGGTCAGGAAGCAGCAGTTAGAACTGGACATGGAACAACAGACTGGTTCCAAATAGGAAAAGGAGTATGTCAAGGCTGTATATTGTCACCCTGCTTATTTAACTTATATGCAGAGTACATCATGAGAAATGCTGAACTGGAAGAAACACAAGTTGGAATCAAGATTGCCAGGAGAAATATCAATAACCTCAGATATGCAGATGACACCACCCTAATGGCAGAAAGTGAAGAGAAACTAAAAAGCCTCTTGATGAAAGTGAAAGTGGAGAGTGAAAAAGTTGGCTTAAAGCTCAACATTCAGAAAATGAAGATCATGGCATCCAGTCTCATCACTTCATGGGAAATAGATGGGGAAACAGTGTCAGACTTTATTTTTGGGGCTCCAAAATCACTGCAGATGGTGACTACAGCAATGAAGTAAAAAGACATTTATTCCTTGGAAGGAAAGTTATGACCAGCCTAGATAGCATATTGAAAAGCAGAGACATTACTTTGCCAACAAAGGTACGTTTAGTCAAGACTATGGTTTGTCCTGTGGTCATGTATGGACATGAGAGTTAGACTGTGAAGAAAGCTGAGCGTCAAAGAATTGATGCTTTTGAACTGTGGTATTGGAGAAGACTCTTGAGAGTCCCTTGGACTGAAAGGAGATCCAACCAGTCCATTCTGAAGGAGATCACCCCTGGGATTTCTTTGGAATGAATGATGCTGAAGCTGAAACTCCAGTACTTTGGCCACCTCATGCGAAGAGTTGACTCATTGGAAAAGACTCTGATGCTGGGAGCGACTAGGGGCAAGAGGAGAAGGGGACGACAGAGGATGAGATGGCTGGATGGCATCACTGAGTCGATGGACGTGAGTCTGGGTGAATTCCGGGAGTTGGTGATGGACCGGGAGGCCTGGCATGCTGCGATTCATGGAGTCGCAAAGAGTTGGACACGACTGAGTGACTGAACTGAACTGAACTGAACTGAAAACAATGTTGGAGCTATTTGAGCAGATATAAACTATCACAGACAATTTCCTGTATAATAACACTGCCTCATTGCAATACAGCAATTACATAACTTTACATGTAAATTAAGCTATAGTAAGAGATATGTTTTAGCTGCTTTTAAGTCTACTGCCCAGAAAGTCAAATTCATTTAAAGCTGCTGATGCTTTTATAATATATATAGCTATATACTAATCTTGGTTGTTTTTAGAAAAACAAAATCTGTATATGTCTACAGGTCAGCTCATGTTAGAATTTGACCTGGATCATGCATTTGCTTTGTCAAAAACATATTGTATTTTATGCTTTGGAAGTAATGGATGTTGAGGTTCATTTATCTAAGTCCACTGAAGGAATAAAACTTGAAAACTACATACATAACTTCCTTCATTAAGGGCATACTGACCATTATTGAAAGAAAGAGGTATTCATTGTATTTAAAAACCTATGCAGTTTTTTAATGCAGAGGAGGTTGACTTCAGCTGCATTAAGTAAGGAGCTGCTGACACAGTGAGGATTATACTGTAATATGGAACAGGATGATTAAATGATGTACAAACTTCCTACCAGAGTGGTATGTAGGATACTGGAACATATGGTTTAGGACTATTTTTTCCCCTCAATAACTATAGATTCTGGCCAGATATTTTTGTTGATTTGTACAAAATCTCTTGATTAGAGTCCTCAGCCATCTGCTATAGGGTGGCAACATATGAAAATTTCAGCAGTAAGAACACCTTAAAACTTATTTGTGAAAAGGATTTGAAGTCAAAATAACCAAGGGCAAGGCAAGGTGATCAGCTGCAGTGCAGTCAGGAGCTAATTTATGCTGAGAGCAAAGAGGATGAAAATTTTACAAAAGTAAAAGAAAGACATGTATGTTCTCTTGTTATGTATAATTCACATAGATGCTGAGTCTTTGTTCCATATCAACATATTTTACATTGTAATATTTGGAAATTATCAGAAATTATCTGAAATATAAAGCTAATAATAATTAAATTTTTATTATAGAGGAAACTTGAGTAGATTATTATCACTATTATATCATAGTTTTAATTACTTGATACTTAATAATCTAAATAATTCCATGATACTTAAGCTAGATTTAACAAGGCCACCATATCATTGAAATTTCACTTTCACTGATCACATGTGATGACTCAAGTTTACACAGCTTTGTAAAATGTATATTCACTTTTCTCACTTGTCACCTCTCTCTCTTGTTCTTGCATTCTCTCACTCTAATTCTCCTCACTTGTATTTCAATTACAGCATAAATATTTCCTCCCACTTTTATAATCTACCCTTTTACATTTTCTTTGCTGATGGCACTTCCTATTTGCACTTCTCAATATATATAAATTTCCACATTTCTCACATTCTTGTTATTTGACAATTCCATTTACCATTTCATAATGTCAACTACTATGGTTATGCACAGAAATTCAGAATCAATCTCAAATTTGATAATCCAATGCCAACAGTATAATCTTAAAATACAGACACTGAATTTCTCTAATCATTGTCAGTCATGAGCATCTTCTCAAGTGCTTCTTGGCCATCTGCATGTCTTCTTTGGAGAAATGTCTATTTAAGACTTCTTCCCATTGTTTTGGTTGGGATAGTTTTTGTTATTGAGCTGTGTGAACTGATTGTATATTTTGAAAAATAATCCCTTAACATGGTGGAGGAATAGGATAGGGAGACCACTTTCTCCCCCACAAATTCATCAAAAGAACTTTTGAACACTGAGTAAATTCCACAAAACAACTTCTGAATGTTGGCAGAGGACATCAGGCACCCAGAAAAGCAGCCCATTGTCTTCAAAAGGAGGTAGGAACAAATATAAAAGATAAAAAGAGGCAAAAGAGGTAGGGATGGAGATCTGCCCCAGGAAGGGAGTCTTAAAAAGAGAGAAGTTTCCAAACACCAGGAAACACTCTCACGGGTGAGTCTGTGGCGAGCCTTGGAATCTCAGAGGGCAACATAACTGGGAGGAAAAATAAACAAATAATTAAAACCCACAGGTTACGTGCCTAACCGTAACTCCCAGTGGAGAAGCAGCACAGAAGCCTGCATCTGCCACTAGCAAGTGGGGGCTGGGCAGAGAGGCGTGGGCTGCATTGCTTAGAGTAAGGACCGGGCCTGAATGCCCCGAGGCCAATCTGAGGGAACTAACTTGAGATAGCAAACCAGACTGTGGGATAGCTACCCTGCAAAAAGCCCTAACCTAAGACACCGCCAGGCCCACCCACAGAACAAAGGACTGACTAGAGATAGCCGGCTGCAGACCCACCCGTCTCCTGCAGGAGACAGGCAGGTGAGGGCAGCAAGAGCCAGAAGGGGGCAATCGTGGCCCCAGAGAGGCATTATCTACCAAATGGCAAGCAGGCTTTGTTGCTAACCAAAACTTCTTGGGATTCTGGATGGTCAACATCCTCCTGAGAAGGTGCACCAGTTATACGCCCAGAAAACCAAGCGGCAGGGATTGGGGGGGGGTGGTAAGTCACAGTGACTGCGCTCACCAAACACTGGGTCACCTGAGCTGCTCGGACCTGGGAAGGGCACAAAACGCAGGCCCAACTGAGTCTGCGCCTTTGAGGAGTACCCAAGTACCTGAATCTGAGCAGCTTAGACCTGGGAAGTGCACACAACCCAGGGCCCACCTCAGACAGTTCCTGGCAGAGCAACCAAGAGCCTGAGCAGTGTAGACTGGGAAAGCACACATGCAGTGAGTGGGGGCAAACCCAGTGTGGCCTAGACACTGCAAGCACAAGCAGTGTTATTTGTTTGCAGTGTTCCTCCCTCCCCACAGCACGACTGAACAAGTGAGCCTAAAAAAGCGTCCCCACCACCCCCTTATGTCAGGGCAGTTATTAGACACTGAAGAGACCAGCAAACAGAAGAAGGTAAAACAGAGGGAACCACCTTGGAAGTGACAGGTGCAATAGATTAAAACCCTGTAGTTAGTTCCGACTACATAGGAAGGGGCCTATAGATCTTGAGAAGTATAAGCAGGATCAAGGAACTATCTGAAAATGAACTAACCCCACACTGTCCACAACAACACCAGAGAAAGCCCTAGATATATTTTTACTATTGTCATTCTTTAAATTAATTTTTTTTAATTTTTAAGTCTTCAATTACTCCTTTAATTTTCATTTCTATAACCTACTATTACTTTGCAAAAAAAAAATACCCTATTTTTTAAAGCAAACTTCATATATATATATATATATATATATATATATATATATACACACACACACACACACACACACACATATATTATAATTTTTTGCTTTTTTCCCCTTTAATATTGTATTTTTGAGAATCCAACCTCTATTCTAGATTTTTAAGCTTTGCTTTTTGGTATTTGTTATCAATTTTGAACCTTTAAGAACCCAATCTTCAGCATCCATTTTGACTTGGGAGTGAGATTACTGGCTGGACTGCTCTCTCCCACTTTGGACTCTCCTTTTTCTCCACCGGGTTGCCTCTATCTCCTCTCTCCACCTTCTCTTCTCTACCCAACTCTGTGAATCTCTCTGTGTGTTCCAGGCTGTGGAGAATACTTAGGGAACTGATTACTGGCTGGATCTGTCTCTCTCCTTTTGATTCCCCCCTTTTATCCTCCTGGCCACCTCTGTTTCCTTCCTCCCTGTTCTCTTCTCTGTGTAACTCTGTGAACATCTCTGAGGGAGCCAGACTGTGCAGAGCACATAGCGAAGTGATTGTTGGCTAGCTTGCTCTCTCCTCTTTTGATTCCCCCTCTTCTCCTCCTGGTCACCTCTATTTCCCTCCTCCCTCTTGTCTTCTCCATATAATTCTGTAACATCTTCATCTGAGTTTGCATAGTTGTGGGAGCTGAACTGTATGTTTGCTGGCAAGTGCCAGGTCAGAGGGCATACAGTTTTATCTATAATCATAGTACAAAAAATCATGGCAAAATTTAAACAACAATTGAATAGTGCCTATCACAGAAAATGGATTCTAGTTTAAAAATTGAGATTCATCAAAAATCTCACCAAAAACAAAATGCCAGCCTGGTCCTAATTCTGTCATTTTCATCTGTCTCCCTACAGTTTATATTCATTCTTACTACCTACACTTAATGACATTACAAGTATAAGCACAAAGTATTATCCAATCCATTTTACTTTTCTACCACTATTTCTATTCTGCTAGGTTTTTTTTTTTTTTTTTTAATACAAGTCTCCATCATCCTGTTCTACATCTTTCTTTGCTTTATGGTGATTGATATATGTATATATTATTTTCTATGATAGTCATCATTACATATTCACCAGAATTAAAATATAACTTTTCCAAAGGAACATTATTAGTTCAGTTCTTTCCAGAGAACACTGGGGTTGGCTTCTTTCTTGTTATCCAGTGCCTCCTGTAGCTTTTAAGCACCACAATACCCTGTATAGCCTTAATTTGAACATTCTTATTCCTCCCAACCTCACTATTCATTTATATACATTTTTATATATTATAAATCTAAAAATGTTCCTTATCTTCTCATATCTTGATTTAGCATACTTGGTTTTCAATCAAAAATGTTTTTCCTGGACATAAGTATACCTATGTCTGATTCTTGTTGATGTTTGACAGAAAATCATAAAATTCTGTAAAGCAATTATCCTTCAATTAAAAAATGAATTAAGTTTTTAAAAAAGTTTTTCCTTTTTCCCTGCAAAGGCTAGTTTAAAACTGTGAACTTTTCTGCCCAAGCCTTCAAAATCGTCCCAGTGTGTTTCTCAGTTTTTCATAGCAGTAGGTTCACTGATACAGAGAAGGCAATGGCACCCCACTCCAGTACTCTTGCTTGGAAAATCCCATGGATGGAGGAGCCTGGTAGGCTGCAATCCATGGGGTCGCTAAGAGTCAGACACGACTGAGCAACTTCACTTTCACCTTTCACTTTCATGCATTGGAGAAGGAAATGGAAGCCCACTCCGGTGTTCTTGCCTGGAGAATCCCAGGGATGGCTGAGCCTGGTGGGCTGCCATCTATGGGGTCACACAGAGTCGGACACGACTGAAGCAACTTAGCAGCAGCAGCAGGTTCACTGATAATAAAATCAAAGATCTCCCTTTCCTTCCAATTCAAATAACTTTTCATTCACTTAAAAAACACTGTACTTTCATTCACAGTGCCTTTGTTCTGATATTTTTACTCCTGCAATAATTCTTCATTATAGTCTGTAAAACCTTTCTTATATTTCAAAGTCAGTTTGCATCACCAACTCTTCTATGATCGCTTACTGGTTGAGTTTAATTACAGTATATTCTGCTCCATTAAGCTAGTATATCACTTGAATTATTCACAATGATCAGACTCTTGCCTAATGGTGTTTTGCTTGTATCTCAAAACCTATAAATCACAAACTTTTTCAAGTTTATTATGACCTTGATGTGTACAACTTTATGTCTTTCTTACCATGGCTCTGTTTATGTAAGTAAGTAATCACCAAATATTTGTAGAATCAATGAAAGAGTTACTGAAGTCCAAGTAGATTAATTTGAGGGGCTATTTGGACTAAATATATTTAAATGCATGGAACACTTGGTGTTCAAATGTTCACAAATTGAGTTGTTCATACAATTGAAATTTGTTAAATTGATGTGTAATTAGTTTGGTGAAACTGATTCATAACTTAAATCTCTTGCTTATTAGGTCAACTGGACAGAATTAACATGCTAATATATGTATTTCCAGTATAACCTCTCAGTCTCCTGAAATTCAATGGAACCACAATTGATGCAAATGAAGGAAGGAATCAAGGAATTATAAGTAGATTGTTTTTCATTTTTCAATTATATTTTCAAAATTCAAAGGCATAAATATTGATGCAAATCTCAGGATCTGACTACACAACATCAAAAATTAGCAAGAATAAGTAAAATATGTGATAAATTATTCATATTGTTTATTTCTACTGAATGAACTATTTTTGACCTCACCTGTATTAAGTTGGCTGAATTGTGACATTCTACTTAAAATTAAAATTGTCCAAATTACCTCTTGTATTTACTCTGAAGAATCATGTCCTTTAAAAGAAAGACCAAACAAAATCTCCCAATCTTAATGACAGATTAACTGAATGTGAACATATGGATAAATTATATGAATGTTTGAAACATTAAACTATTTGATATCTTCTGAGAAAAATATTGATTAATTAAATTTTTCTTTTCAAGCAAATCAAAATCTTTGGCCATGATAATGTAAACACACAATAATTTTACATGTCACAGAGCTTAAATTTTAACACATGATATAAATAGAAAATTTTGACACGTGATATAAATGTTTACTTAAAAACACATTATTTTTAAAAGAGCTCAAAATTTGAAAGAGCTAAGAGTAACCATATATATATATAAAATTGTTTTTGTTTCAACTTTTTATAAGTTTTTAGTTTTTTCATTTGTTACTACTTACTCCAGTGCTGAGAATACCATCAAAAACCATTGCCATCACACAGTAGAACTGATTGTAAAAATGGCTTGAGTGTTCTATTTAGAAGAGTCATCCTTAATCTCATACCTTTAAAATGATAACTTTTAAATTTGGGATCTTATTTGATTTTAAATCAAAATTAAGAATTCTGGGCAATTAAAATTTTGATATATCTCTTTAAATGTATCAGTATGGTTATTCTATCAAATAGGATGTTAGTTATAGACATGGAAATTAGTTTAAATTATCCTTTGAGAAAATCAAATATATAACCAAAGTTATTGATTTGCTAGCTTTATGTAGACCCAGTTCAAGACTAATTTCATTGATATCTTCTGAGAAAAATATTGTTTTTCTAAACTATTTAGAGCAGTTTATATTGAAACACCTTGATTTCCTGAGTTTTGTTCTTGAGAGCAGCTGAAACTTATTGGACTATAAAAGCAGAATTACCTGGACCAGAAGGTATTTTTAAATACATGTTTTCCCAAAGTAGGCAGCTGCTCACTGCATGAGTTCCTTGAGCACTGCTATGCTCAGCAGTTAAGTGTCTTTACTTGAAGGTGTCAGGGCAAGGAAGATCACCTCAACACATTGTTTTTCTATTATTTTTACTATGGTCTTAGTACTATCAAAGGGCTGATATTTAATAGCAAAGAAGTTTAAAAGATACTTGGAATAAATTGAGGTTTCTATTTTAGAGGAAATATTAACAGCTAATCTTCACAGTCACTTTATGAATATTTTCCAAAGACTAGGAAAGTCACTCTACATTTTCTGTACAGAGAAATAATTCTGCCTGGAACACTTCCTTTTCTTTGGCTGTTTTATCACCTTTTTTTTTTTCCCCAAATATTAACTTGTACTTTCATTCTATCCAATAACACACTGACATTTGTAGTACTGAACGTAATTAAGTTAAAATGAAGATAACATTTGTATTCTTATCATATTCTCTGCCTTTGTACTTAAAAATGTGTAAATACATTTATTAGATGATTGCTCATAGAAAATGTGAATAACACTTTTTTTAGATATGCTAACCTATCACCAACTATGATAATTATGCCAGGTTAGAATCATTAAAAATGTATCTCTGTATCATGAAAATATGCTTCAGGATTTGTAGCCTTTTTGGCCTGTATTGATAGGTGTATAAGGAGAATGACACTCTTTTGAAGTGCAAGTCAAGGAAGTCCTGCATTAGATAGAGAGCACAGAATTGTTGGATAAACAGAGAAAAACAAACTCTAAATTGACAGAGAATCTTAACAGTTGATGAACTACAGTTGTCTCCTCTCCCCCAGAAAAGTAAGAAAATAACTAAATGTTTATTTTCCCCATATCTAACATTGAGTGGTCAAGGGTATAATGCTTTCCTTACAGTCAAACATGAGGGAATGGGTGAACACTAATTAAAGTAACACAAGCCACCCTTTGGTCCCTTCCCAGGAAGTTGATAATGTCTTGTGAGTGGCAGGTACCTAGAATCAATTGAGCATCTCATTCTTCAATTATATCTTTTGCAAACTCTAATCTTAGTATTCTTTTTCAGTCTTTGAAATGTATTTTGCTGTCATATATACAGCTTTCTTTTTGGTTGGCTGTAACTCCCACACTCTTGCATACCTATAAAAAAGTAAATATATTATTTTTTAATTGCTAACTCTTATAATGATTTAGTTGAGATTTATTAAACTAAAAAAAGGGTTTACTTTAAGTAATAGGTAGAACAATTGTCCCCAAAGATGCTCATGCCCTAATCCCAGAACCTGTGAATGTCACCCTCACTGATATAAAAGAGACTGTGGAATCTTGTGATAGGAAGGTTATTCTGGATTATCCTAATGGGCCCAGTATAATCATAATAATCCTTTAAGAAGGAGACAGAGGGCCAGAATCAAAGAGCTGTGACAATGGAATCAGATATTTAAATGCAGGACATTGAAGATGGAGGATGAAACCACGGCCAAGAATGCAGGTGACCTCTAGTCTCTGGAAAGACAAGGAAACAGATTCTCCCCCAGGACCACCAGAAAGCAATGCAGTCCTAGGAGCAACTTTTTACCCAGTAAGACCCATTTCAGATTTCTGACTTCCCAAAGTGTTAGGTAATAAAATTGTGCTGTTAAACTACCAAGGTTTTAGTAATGTGTTAAAGCAATAGAAGGTCTGTAATGGACTCTATGCAGAAAATTTTATGTGGAAAGCATAAGCTTCAAGAAAATTCACTAAAAAAATTCCCAGTGACACTGTATAGGATGATTAATTCAGAAATGGACTAAATTGCTAGATTATACTTTCCTTGTATTTCTCAGAGTCTAGAGGCTGTCCACATTCCTTGGCTTGTGGTCTTCTTGTTCCATCTACAAAGTGACCAACAGTGCATCTCCCTGAACATTTTTCAATACATCTTATAAACCTATCCAGAAAGTTTTAAATTTTAAGAATCCATATAATTAGGCCGATCCTTACTTGATCATCAGGGATAATCTCCTCATTTCAAGGTCCTTCATTTAATCACACCCACAAACCCCCTTTTGTTATGGAAGGTAACATATTCACAAATTCTATGAATTAGGATGTGTATATTTTAAAAGTTCCTATTCTGCCTGCCGAAGAAGGCAATGGCACCCCACTCCAGTACTCTTGCCTGGAAAATCCCATGGGCAGAACAGCCTGGTAGGCTGCAGTCCATGGGGTCGCTAAGAGTCTGACACTACTGAGCAACTTCACTTTCACTTTTCACTTTCATGCATTGGAGAAGGAAATGGCAACCCATTCCAGTATTCTTGCCTGGAGAATCCCAGGGACGGGGAGCCTGGTGGGCTGCCGTCTATGGGGTCGCACAGAGTTGGACACTACTGAAGCGACTTAGCAGCAGCATTCTGCTTGCCACAGTAATCTACAACATTTCATTTTTTGTAACATTAGTGACTTGAGAAAATTGTCATTTCCTCCTCCAGGGAATCTTCCCAACCCAGGGATTGAACCCATGACTGTTATGTCTTCTGCATTGCAAGCAGATTCTTTACAATTGAGCCATCGGGGAAGTCTGAGAAGTAAAGGAAACAAATTTAACTGTTGACAAAACTACTTTGATTGATAGGATATGAGCTATCATTACACTGTTGTTTCTGTTCAGCCACTCAGTCATGTCCGACTCTTTGCTACCCCATGGACTGCAGCATGCAAGGCTTCCCTGTAACTCACCATAACCCGGAGCTTGTGCACACTTATGTCCATTGAGTCGGTGATGCCATTCAACTATCTCATCCTCTGTCGTCCCCCTTCTCCTCCCCCTTCAATCTTTCCCAGGATGATGGCCTTTTCCAATGAGTCAGCTCTTCACATCAGGTGGCCAAAGTATTGGCACTTCAGCCTCAGCATCAGTCACTCCAGTGAATATTCATGATTGATTTCCTTTAGGGTTGACTGGTATGATCTCCTTGCAGTCCAAGTGTCTCTCAAGAGTCTTGTCCAATACCACATTTCAAAAGCATCAGTTCTTCAGTATTCAGACTTTTTTATGATCCAACTCTCACACTGATACATGATTACTGGAAAACCATAGCTTTGACTAATAGACCTTTGCTCTGCTAATGTCTCTGCTTTTTAGTATGCTGTCTAGGCTTGTCACAGCTTTTCTTCCAAGGAGCAAGTATCTTTTAGTTTCATTGTTACGTAGATAACTGTAAATTTTAAATTTTTATTTTAAAAACCTAAATCAACCACCAAAATGAGAACACTAAGTATTAAATGAAGTATGTAGACAGACGAAGGCTTTTAGCTAACTCTAAAAACAATATGAAACAATTCAATTTGCAATCTATCTGTTCAAAAAGCTGAGACACTGTCTTGAACAGAATTTATGCAACTTCAACTGTCAGAACATGGAATATGGTAATTTAACAAATTTCTGAGCTGACCAGATGAGAAAAAAGGCAATGATAAATTAGAATGTGTCAAGAAGAGAGTGATTAGAATGAGAAACAAAATGAAATTAGGTAGGATGAGAAGCAATTTAGACAACTGAAAATGGCAAACCAGGATTAATACAAATATGGTGGTTGTCATTACACATCAGAAGTCTATGAAAGAAATTACTGTTTAATAAGAAGTTTTTCTCTTACCATGTCAATTTTCTCATTTGATTGTCATAATCTTACTCTATTTTTATATTTGTATAGAAACCACAAAATATTTTTGAAATAAAAGTAAAGACCTATGTAAATTAAAATCATAGGCATAAACTATGAAATTGAATTTATATGAAATAGTTATCTGGACAATAACATTTTATCAGAAACTAACATTCTCAAC
The DNA here is from genome assembly GCF_032452875.1 of Bos javanicus. Classification (NCBI taxonomy): domain Eukaryota; kingdom Metazoa; phylum Chordata; class Mammalia; order Artiodactyla; family Bovidae; genus Bos; species Bos javanicus. The sequence continues at coordinate 8,520,037 of NC_083883.1, read as the reverse complement.
AAATAATTGAGTTACACAACTCTAAAATTCATTATACTTCTCATTTAGGACAAATTGAGATATAAAGTTGATGAATTTGTTAAAGGACACATCAAATCAACGTGTTTCTCTCAGTAACTTTATATTTCTAATAATTAATAGGTTTCACAGATAAATAAATAAAAATATAGAACCCTCAGTAAACTTTGAGTTTGAGATAAACAGAAAGCTTTTAATATATTCACATTCCATGCAATATTTGTTTCCTATCTGAAATTCAATATAATTCCTATATTTATCTGGGCAATCCTAGTTGATTAAGAAAATATAACCATAAAAAAACCCACAATTACATGTAAAAAAGACCATTCCAAAACGTCAAGATTTACTTCAATGAGAAATAAAGACATGTGAATGAAGAAAGCTTGATGATTGCTCATTTTTATGAATATTTGCTTTCTAAGTATGTTTAAAATTAATGTTATCTTTTTATCTTCATTATGTGTTTATGGGTGGCTTTTTATGTCTTGCTTATTATTATTTAATGAAAGGAAACAGAAGAACTTTGAAATATACAAAAATAATTTGATCTCAAAGCAAAAGTAGATCTAATTAAAAATTAATTAATCTGAAAGAAGATCCATCAAAGAAGTCAAAGCTATAATATTTAATAAATGGATAAAGATGATATATCCAAGATTTCTTCACAAGAAGTTCAACATAATTACTTTATTTATGTTCCAAGAGTTTGGAATTTGCCTTTCATTTTGGATTATTATTAAAGTTGTTTCATTAATTACTATATCTAAAGAGAGAATCCTGGATTAACATAGAATAACAGTCTAGAATTTAGAGGTATAACACATGATCTCATGTTAAAACAAAAAAATGAAACTACAGATTATTTATGAAACATTGTTTCTATCACAGCCTGCATGTAACTCTGGAGAGTGTTAAATTACATTGGAAATGGCATTTACAACAACACAAATGGATCTTGAGGTTTTTATTGTAAATGAAATAAATCAGAGGGAGAAAGACAAATATTGTATGTTCTCATTTATACATGGAATCAAAGAAAGCTGAAATCAAAGTAAGAGTGTATAATGGTCATTGCCAGGGACTGGGCAGTAGAGGAAATCAGGAGACATTGGTCAAAGGCAACCGATACCCAGCTATAAGATGAATAAGCTCTGTGGACCTAATGTGCAGCATGATAACTATAATTAACAATAATGTATTATGTACTTATAAGATGTTATGAGAGGATCTTAAACATTATTACCACCAACAAAAAAAGTAATTAAGTGAGGAGACAGCAGTATTAACCAACTTTACTATGGTGGACATTTTGAAAGACATACGTGAAACAAACTACAGTTTATATGAGCTTTAAAACATACATATGTTGTGTGTCAATAATATCTCAGGCTATCATACATAATAAAGTAAGTCAGAAAGAAAAACAAATATTGTAAATTATTGCATATATATGGAATCTATAAAATTGTGCAAATTAACCAAATTGCAGGCTAGAAATAGAGATACAGACATAGAGAACCAGATATGTGGATAGCAAAAGGGGTATGGAAGGCTGAGATGAATTGGGAGATTTGGACTGACATATACAAATATCCTAAAGGAGATCAGTCCTGGGTGTTCTTTGGAAGGACTGATGCTGAAGCTGAAACTCCAATACTTTGGCCACCTCATGCGAAGAGTTGACTGAGTGGAAAAGACCCTGATTCTGGGAGGGATTGGGGGCAGGAGGAGAAGGGGACGACAGAGGATGAGATGGCTGGATGACATCACTGACTCGATGGATATGAGTTTGGGTGAACTCCAGGAGTTGGTGATGGATAGGGAGTCCTGGCATGCTGCGATTCATGGGGTCGCAAAGAGTCGGACATGACTGAGCGACTGAACTGAACTGAACTGATATACACTACCATGTATAAAATAGATAGCTGGTGGGGAGCTGCTGTATAGGACAATATGTTCAACTCAGTGTTCTGTGATGAGCTAGAGGGGTTGGACACAGGTGGGGTGGAGTGAGATCCAAGAGGGAGGTGGGACTAGTGGTAAAGAATCCTCCTGACAATGGGATGCAAGAGACACAGGTTCAATCCCTGTGTTTGGAAGATCCCATGGTGTAGGAAATGGCAACCCAGTCCAGTATTCTTGCCTGGGAAATTCTATGAACAGAGGAGTCTTGTGGGCTACAGTCCATGGGGCTGCAGAGTGTAGGACACAACTGAGCATGTACGTGGACATGCACACACACACACATACACACACACACACACACCATAGCTGATTCACTTGTTCTGCAGCAGAAACTACCACTACAGTGTAAAGCAATTACATGCCAATAAAAAATAAATGAAAAAAGAAAAGACAAAAAAATAATTCAACAAAGCTGAAACACATTTTAAATAAAGTAATACTGGAAAATTTCTCTGGTGATGTAGAAGAAATTGTCAATATCTTTGATGTATGGAAAAAGAGATGCATTTCAGAAATGGTAGAGGATTTTCAATTTGTAAAGGAAATTTGCCAATCATAAGGAAAAGTATCTAGTAGAAGTTTCAGTGGTTTGCAGGACAGACTCTAAAACTAGTTTAAATTTTTTGACAAAGATCTAATGGAGTCCTATGAATGAAGCAGGAAATCAGGCCCAAAATCATGCTAAAATATTGCTTTCCTTCCATTTTAATTTAAATATGGTAACTTAAGGTTATCTGATCTGAGTTGGCTTATTTTTTCCATGCTAACTAAGTCGGATCCCCAAGTTTGCTGTAGTCTCCTTTGTATATAATATTCCTATTATAGTTGATTGCAGGAATGCTTGCCTCTTGTTGGTATTTGGTTATTGTTGTTATGCTCCAGATAAAGTTCCCTTTTGACTATTCTTAAAATAAGCCTGACAGATAATAGACAATACACACACACACACAGAAGTTGCTCAGTGGTGTCCGACTCTTTGAGACCCCATGGATTTTAGCCCACCAGCCTCCTCAGTCCATGGGATTTTCCAGGCATGAATACTGGAGTGGGTTGCTGTTTCCTTCTCCAGGACAATAAGCATTATACAAATTCTGAGTCTTTTTAAACAAATAGATTTTAATGACTAGGCCAAAATACAACTGATACTTGCTTTGAGATGAATAGTGCAGGAGAGATAAACATTAAGACAACCCAGAATTAAAGATGATAAATTTCAATTACTAATTCACAAATTTTAAATGTTATGGTATTTATTAAATATATATTCCATGTAACAATCGCAGTTTTTAAGAGTTGCTAATTTTAAGAATAATTTTGTTAGTTAGAATAGGAAAAAAGAGTCCAAAATAGCAGCAGCTAAAAGACAAAGAAAGGAAAAAGCCCATTAAAATAGAATGAAGGAAAGTCCAAGGACCAGAGTGAGAACCTCAGGTGCAGCAAATAGCCCTCCTGGCTAGCCCAATTTACATTGTGCAGGCTCAGGAGGAGGAGAAAAAAATATATATATATATATGAAAAGAGGAGACAAAATTGAGCCTCTGGCTTCTCTTCTCTTCTTGTCTTTTGTGTTGGCCCACCCTCATGCCTTGAGGATGTATTTTCCTTTGCTTGCCAAATAAAACTGAGCTGTAACACTGAGCTGTAACACTGGCTGATCAGTTGCTTCAAAGTTTTGCTGTGGCAAGACAAAACTGAAGAAATAACACACTTCCGCAACACAAACCAAGCTGTAACACTGAGCTGTAACACGGGTTCATCCGTCAGTTCAAATTTTTGCTGTGGCAAAACAGAACCAAGGAAATTACAAACTCCCCCAACATCTCTGGTGCCATGACTCAGATTTAACCTGGCTGAAATAACCTTGGCTTGGCCCCCACAAGGCAGAGGCCAACCACAGCAGAAGTCCAACTTAGCGGAAGCTCCTTTAGTGGAAACTGAACACGAAGAAAATACAGTGCAGGGAAAATGACACGAAGCCTAGAGTGCTGGAAACAGGTGGCAAAAACCAACTCAGCAGAAAGCTGACATGGCTCAGTCTCAGATTCCAGAAGACCTCTGGATAAGGTAGGAGGTCCTTGCTCCTATGGCTGGAACGATATATGGCTAACAAAATCTTAATTCCTTAACAAAATTTTATTTTTTGTTTCCTCAAACCCCCTGCAAACAGGCGAGTGGCAGTGGGTGTAATTTAGGGACCTGGCAGGGGCTACTTAGTAACTGTTGCCCAAGCAGGTGGGGGTTCTTCTGTACTTAATCTTCTGTGTGCCAAGGACCAAGCCAACGAAAATTGTGAGCATAGGTCAGGTATTTAGCAGATATTCCAGCAGGCATGAAGGGGATTCCTCTGCACGTTTTTCCTGCTGCTTTTTCCTCCCATCCTTCAGCTCCTCTCTACATCTATGCCATTGTTTACAAAGCACTGGGCAGGTCATCATCTTTCCATTTCTGAAAGTTGTTCTTGAAACCGTTTACCTCAGATTGGGACTCAAACCCACGTGGCAGGGACTCTGTGCTTTGCTTAGTCACTCACTCGTTTCTGACCAGGACTTGAGCCCGGCCAAAACCCACGGTGCCTGGTTTCAGGACCTAATGAAACTCAGGTTCTTGATATCTCACTGAAAAAAAAAAAAAAATTTCATTGACAGACACAGCGATAGGTAAGATGTAGACTTGATTGGATTCAGAGAGAAACACACTTCAAGAATGTGGGCCATCACAGAGGGGAGTACAGTGGCCATGGAATGTGGTGTGGTTAGTTTTCAAGAGCTGGATGATTTCATATGCTAATGAGTGGGAGGATCATTCCAACAACTGGGGAACCAGTTACTCCTCATCTTTTAACAGTGACTTGGAACTGTTCTGGCACCTCTGTGTGTGTCATTTAGCTTATAGTTTGAGGATCAAAGTTTAGCTGAATTTGCCTTGTCTGTCATCCTGGACCATTTGGTTTTAATGGGTTTATATTATGCCCCTGTGCTATGTCATTCTTTCAAAAGTTGTGCCCTGCCCACTTCCCTCCTCTTTCATGCTCTTTTCATGAGCCCCATCCAGGGCCACAACGTTGCCTCTACAGTCTTCTGGAGGGACAACCAGAAAAGAGCTGGCCCTTGGGAGGGAATTACTGAATAATATCCTCTAGATATTCAGGCCTTCATCTTCCATGTTTCTTACAACATGTGCAACAACAGCATCTCTCAGTGAACCCGCTAGGGCAGGTGACAGGCACACAATGCCTGCCAGAAGCCCATCTATTGATGGCATCCCTTCAAACAATTGGGCTTCCAGGGATAATGTTTGCCACTTTGGGAGTTAGCCCTGCAGGCTGTTTGGGCCCAAACCCTTAAAACCCTTCTCCTAAAGTTACAAACATACCCGTGGATCAAATCTCCACTTCACTTTTATGGAACATTTGGTTTGTTGCCTCTTATCAATTCGTTCTTAAGCCATTTACTAACTCCTACAGCCAGGACCCTTCCCCCTTGTAGGCAACATCGTTCCACCCTACTTATTATTAAAATATTCTTAATGCCCCTAAGAGGACCAGATAAATCATGCCTTTGTCATTACTTCTGTTATTACCTAAAGTAGGTCTATGACAACAAAATGCTTACCATTGGAAACACCGCAAACTGCTTTTCGGTAGGACTAGGGGTAAAGAAGACAATGACAACACACTCCAGTACTCTTGCCCAGAAAATCCCATGGATGGAGGAGCCTGGGTAGGCTGCCGTCCATGGGGTCACTGAGGGTCGGACATGACTGAGCAACTTCACTTTCACTTTTCACTTCCATGCATTGGAGAAGGAAATGGCAACTCACTCCAGTGTTCTTGCCTGGAGAATCCCAGGGACGGGGGAACCTGGTGGGCTGCCATCTATGGGGTCGCACAGAGTCAGACACGACTGAAAGCGACTTAGCAGCAGCAGGACTAGGGGAGGAAATCAATGACTTACATCCCCTCAGAGCAATAAAAGGATAAGGCCTATGGCTGCTTCACCAGATTCCCAGTCTCACGGTACAGGCTTGGATTGCTTTACACCATTATACTTATTACCATCCATGGTGGACAAACCAGAAATGAGCTAAGAATACAACCCTTTAACCCTACCCATCACTGGTCATGCTAGAGACCTTTGTGATGCCCAACTCCAGTCCAGGGGTCCCAGGAGATCGACCTGCCTTAACCTGCCTAGGGATCTGGTCCTTGGAAGGTTGCCATGCTTCAAGCTATTTGGGGATCTATCAGTCCAGGGATCCAAGGAGGTCAACATGCCTCAACCTTCCCAGGGACTCAGTTCTCCGGAGGTCAACTGTCTCGACCTGCTCGGTGATTTGATCTCCAGGAGGCTGTCATGCCTTACCCTGCCTGGGGATCTGCACCCTGACTCGGGGACACCTAGCTCTCAGGTTGCAACAGTACTGGGTAAGATAAGCTTCAAAATGACTCACCCCTAAAGGAAGTCCACCCATAAAATAGAAGGAAGCCTATTAGTTTTTTCTTCTTTTCCTCCCTGTCATCACTATCTTTCAGGTGGGAAATAACCAATCCACTTCCCAACAGATGCCCGTGAGATGCATCCTTGATAACTGGAACCTGTTTCACCATCTAACTCTAAGGAGAAGCCGCTCAAAATTCTTTCATACCTCTGCATGGCCACAATATCTTCTGGGGGATAAGGAACACTGGCCTGAGGATGGGAGTTTTAATTACAATACCATCCTGCAGCTAGACTTATTCTGCAAAAGACAAGGGAAATGGACAGAGATCCCCTATGTCCAAATTTTCTTCTGACTAAGAGATAGGAAGGAATTCTGCCTTAAGTATGGGATTGTTGTATGTCCTGAAAGTGAGCCTACTTGGAAAATGGTGACAGACACATACAACAAAGAGAAGGAAGCCCCCTGTTAAGGCTCACCTTCCATGGCTCACGAGTTGCCTGGTGCTCATTCCTTGTATCCAAACGTGCCCCCATATCCAGGAGCACCCCCTCCACAAAAGCCAACTTGAGTATATCCCTTAGTTGAAATTGGAGGAGAATTCAGACCAATCTGGGTCAATAAGCCCTTTTCCCTCTTAAAACTAAGACAGATCAAACAAGACCTGGGAAGCTATACAGATGACCCAAACAAATACATAGATACATTCCACCACATTATCTTGGCCTTTGACCTGATGTGGAAGGATATCATGGTCATATTTATTCAAACTTTATCTGACCTTGAGTATGCTAGGGTCTTAAAGGAAGCTCACAGTTATGCTACAGGGCTTCATATGTCAAACGATAAATACCCAGTGGGGAAAACTGTGGTCCCTTCCTCAGAGCCTCATTGGAATTATAATGACCCTGAGCACATCTTGGAAAGGGATCATTTTCTGATCATTGTAAAGGCAGGACTAAAATCAGCCCAGCAAAAAGTAAACAGCTATACCCAGGTCTCAGCAATAACTCAGGAACCCAATGAGAACACCAATGCCTTTCTGGAAAGGCTAAAAGAAACTCTCCAAAAGTTTACCAATCTGGACTTAGACTTTTATGAGGGACAGGTGATTTTAAAGGAAAAATTCCTGCCCCAATGGGCATCAGACATTGGGATAAAGTTACAACAACTACAGCACCAGGACCCTGCTGCTTCTTTAGATGAGATGGTCCAGACAGCCACCAATACCTTTTGTAACATGGAACAGGAAAGGGAGGCCAATGCCCAGGAATGGGAGAGAAGGAAAGAGACGAGGCATGCCCAGATGCTGGCTGCCCTCTAGGGAAGCCCTATGGCAAATCCTAGATCCTTAAAGGACAAGACACAGGGCAAATGCCTAATGTGTAGACAGTCAGGGCATTGGGCCAAATAGTGTCCAAACTGTGACGTCTCCTAAAATAGCTAGCTACAAATGCCATCATTTGGGACACTGGGTGGCACTCTGTCCTTGGGACCCAAGAGCCTCAAGGTCAAGTGCCAAGCCTTCCCTCATGATGGTTCAAAAGAAATGAAGCAGCCCACGCCAGCCAGCTCACCTGTCACAGATAACCATCATGGGGCTGGAGCCAAGGGTATAACTGGTTGTGGCAGGCAGGTCCAAGAATTTATTGGTTGACACAGGGGCAGCTATTCTGTCCTGATCTCCTACTCCAGAGCCTTCTCCTCCCAAATCTGTACCATTTTGGGTACCACATAAAAAACAAACACAAAATGATTCTTCTGAGCACTTCTTTGTTGCTGAGATGGACAAATATTTTTCCACAAGTTTCTGGTGGTCCCTGAATGTCCTACTCCCTTATCAGGAAGAACTTTCCCTGCATTTGAAATCTTGCACCTATTGCAGTCCTGATAGAAGATGCATTAAAACTCTCTTTTTTGGGAAAACTAAATCTCTTTACCAGCCACCAAGTGAAACAACTCCTGAATGGGAAAGACCATTTATGGATGTCTGATCAAAGGACCCTCAGATATCAAGTGGTGCTGATGGAAAACCCAGGCCTGACTATATCGCTTTGTGAGGTTATTAACCCAGCCACCCTCCTGCCTACCCCCAAGGCTCTCTCCCCTTTCACTCTTGCCTATAAACCTTGAACCACTGGACAAAACCCCATGAGGGATTATCAGAGGATCCTCTGACCAGTCCTGAGGAAATCTGGTACACTGATGGAAGCAGCTTTGTCTTGGATGGAAAAAGAAGAGCTGGATATGCAGTAGTCTCCAATTGTGAGACCACAGAGGCTAAAGCTTTGCCACCTGGTACTTCAGCCCAATTACCTGAGCTCATAGCCCTGACTCGAGCTTTAGGGCTGGGAAAAGGAAAAATAGTAGCCATTTACACTAACTCCAAGTATGCTTTTCTGGTGATATATGCGCATGATGCTATTTGGAAAGAAAGAGCCCACTTCACCACTGGAGGATTCCCAATCAAATATGGTGATCAAATCCTTAGACTTTTGGAGGAAGTCCATCTGCCCGCTGAGGTTTCAGTCTCCCATTGTAAAGGACACCAAAAGGGGAGCGCGGAAGTGGCACGAGGGAACCAAGCAGCTGATCAGGCAGCTAAGAGAGCAGCATTACAGAACAATGACCTAATAGAGGTTGCCACCTTAGTTCCACAGACTAATTTGCCAGAGACTCCTTTATATACTGAAGGTGAGACTCTTAAAGCTAAGAGTGAGGGCTTTCAAGAAGATCATATGGGGTGGTTCCAAAAGGAGGGACTAATTTTTCTCCCTGGGAACCTCCAATGGAAGTTGGCTAACTCCTTACATGCCACCCCTCACTTAGGGGAGAAGGTCTCCCAAAGATTACTAGAAAGGTCCTTCAGAGGAATAGGCCTCCAAATGACTATAAGGCAAGTGGTCTACTCTTGTCCCACTTGACAATTAAACAACCCCCATGGAGCTTGAAAACCCCAGCTGGCCCAGTCCATCCAAAGGCATGGGACCTCCCCAAGAGAGGACTGGCAGATGGACTTCACCCAGATGCCAGTTTCTCAAGGGTATAAATATCTATTAGTCATGATAGATACATTCACAGGATGGATTGAAGGCTTTCCCACCCGGACTGAGAAAGCTGAGGAGGTGGTAAAAAACTGCTGCACGAAATCATTCTGAGATTTGATTTGCCCAGGTCATTACAAAGTGACAATGGGACACTATTTACTTCTAAGGTCACCCAAGGGGTCTCCAAAGCATGGGACATTATTTATTATCTCCATTGTCCCTGGAGGCCTCAGTCTTCAGGAAAAGTAGAAAGACCTAACAAATTCTTAAAATCAGTGATATAAAAAATAACCCAGGAGACCTCCTTGGAATGGAAGGAGACTTTACCAATAGCTTTTCTCCACACCCGTTTTGCCCTTAAGGTACAGGTTGGTCTTAGTCCTTATGAGATGCTATATGGGAGACCTTTTGTTTATGTCAATGACCTCTTCCTAGATCCAGAGGGTCAGATCCTCTGGTCTTATACCATGGCCACTGGGAAACTCTAATAAGATATACACTTGTGGGGTGTCAACCAGGACACAAAAGATTCTAAAGAGCACCACTATATGTTCCAGGGATTCAAATACTAATTAAAGCCTGGAAAAATGGGTCCCCAAAGGCTCAACTCCAGCCCACATGGAAGGGTCCCTACCCTGTAATACTTTCTACCCCCACATCAGTCAAGGTACCAGGACATAACTCCTGGATTCACTACTCACGAGTCAAGCCATGGAAGAAAGCAGAAGAGGACACTCAGACCTTCCTGGGAGATCTCAGATACCTATTCAGGACTACAAATGAATGCCATTCTAATGAACACCCCCAAAATTAGGTTTCTGGAGATAAGATTTCTCAGGATGGCTATAAAAAGCCAACATAGCTTGGCAGGGGTTATACTCCACAATAGACAGGAGACAAATCTCCTGATCCCTGAAAAAGAAAATCATCCCTACAGGATCTCAAAAACAAGCTGTAGAGTTCTATAAATAAATGCTATAATCATTTCCATTTTTTAATTATGTTTTAATTTAAGGATAATTGCTGTATAGAATTTTGTTGTTTTTGATCAAACCTCAACATGAATCAGCCATAGGTATACATATATCCCCTCCTTTTGAACCTCCTTCCCATCTCCCTCCCCATCCTACCCCTCTAGGTTGATACAGAGCTCCTGGTTGAGTTGCCTGAGCCAAAGAGCATGGAATTTTACTCAGTTATACAAGGGGATATTACTCAGTCATAAAAAGGAATGCATTTGAATCAGCTCTAATAAGGTGGATGAACCTAGAACCTATTATACAGAGGGAAGTAAGTCAGAAAGAGAAGAATGAACATCATATTATAACACATATATACAGAATCTAGAAAAATGGTACTGAAGAATTTATTTACAGGGCATAATCATCTCCATTTTTGAGATGAGGAAACTGAAAGTAAAAATCACTTTCTAAATTTTTTACACTGAGTATAATGGTGAGGCCACATTTCACAACCTTACTCTCTGGTTCCCTGGAACAGCTAATTTCTGATACCCATTAATATATCTGAAATTCTGTTTTGTGTGTAATTATTGTACTATTATAAAGCTGAACTTGATAAGGATGTATTTATAATACTTTAGGTGCAGTAAAATCTCTAAATACTTACATGCAGCATTGTATCAATGAAGTCAAATAAGCATAGCCTGGCAATTCTGTAGTTGTAGAACACTATTTTTAGCAACTATATCATCACTACTCATTTGGAAATAAATATATAATTATTGGCAGTGATACAGATTGGATTAAGTGATTCCTAGCAATGTGGCTTCTCTGTGTTTTTCCAGTTCAATGACAACATAATAAAATTAATAACAAATTTGTTATAACAAATATCAATACTTTTATAATTTTCATATAAAACATGAATCAAGTGACTGTGAGAGAGCAGCATGCAAAGAGCAGGAAATAACAGCAAAGAGAGAGAGGGATAGAGAGAAAACAGAAGAAGAAAGGAAGTAAGATGGGAAAAAAGAGAGAGTGAAAAGATTAAAATTCATAATATGGCAATTGCAATCTCAAAAATGACAGAATGCCCTCTGTTCGTTTCAAAGGCAAATCATTCAATATCACAGTGATCCAAGTCTATGCCCCAACCAGTAACGCTGAAGAAGCTGAAGTTGAACGGTTCTATGAAGACCAAAAAGACCTTTTAGAACTAACACCCAAAAAAGATGTCCTTTTCATGATAGGTGACTGGAATGCAAAAGTAGGAAGTCAAGAAACACCTGGAGTAACAGGTAAATTTGGCCGTGGAACACGCAATGAAGCAGGGCAAAGACTGATAGAGTTTTGCCAAGAAAATGCACTGGTCATAAAAAAACACCCTCTTCCAACAACACAAGAGAAGACTCTATACATGGACATCACCAGATGGTCAACACCAAAATCAGATAGATTATATTCTTTGCAGCCAAAGATGGACAAGCTCTATACAGTCAGCAAAAACAAGACCAGAGGCAGACTGTGGCTCAGACCATGAACTTCTTATTGCCAAATTCAGACTTAAATTGAAGACAGTAGGGAAAACCACTAGACCATTTAGGTAGGGCCTAAATCATATCCCTTATGATTATACAGTAGAAGTGAGAAATAGATTTAAGGGCCTAGATCTGATAGATAGAGTGCCTGATGAACTATGGAATGAGGTTCGTGACACTGTACAGGAGACAGGGATCAAGACCATCCCCATGGAAAAGAAATGCAAAAAAGCAAAATGGCTGTCTGGGGAGGCCTTACAAATAGCTGTGAAAAGAAGAGGAGTGAAAAGCAAAGGAGAAAAGGAAAGATATAAACATCTGAATGAAGAGTTTGAAAGAATAGCAAGAAGAGATAAGAAAGCCTTCTTCAGTGATCAATGCAAAGAAATAGAGGAAAACAAAAGAATGGGAAAGACTAGAGATCTCTTCAAGAAAATTAGAGATACCAGAGAACGTTTCATGCAAAAATGGGCTAGATAAAGGACAGAAATGGTATGGACCTAACAGAAGCAGAAGATATTAAGAAGAGGTGGCAAGAATACACAGAAGGACTGTACAAAAAAGAGCTTCACGACCCAGATAATCAAGATGGTGTGATCACTGACCTAGAGCCAGACATCCTGGAATGTGAAGTCAAATGGGCCTTAGAAAGCATCACTACGAACAAAGCTAGTGGAGGTGATGGAATTCCAGTTGAGCTATTTCAAATCCTGAAAGATGATGCTGTGAAAGTGCTGCACTCAATTTGCCAGCAAATTTGGAAAACTCAGCAGTGGCCACAGGACTGGAAAAGGTCAGTTTTCATTCCAATCCCAAAGAAAGGCAATGCCAAAGAATGCTCAAACTACCGCACAATTGCATTCACCTCACACGCTAGTAAAGTGATGCTCAAAATTCTCCAAGCCAGGCTTCAGCAATATGTGAACCGTGAACTTCCTGATGTTCAGGCTGGTTTTAGAAAAAGCAGAGGAACCAGAGATCAAATTGCCAACATCCGCTGGATCATGGAAAAAGCAAGCGAGTTCCAGAAAAACATCTATTTCTGCTTTATTGCCTATGACAAAGCCTTTGACTGTGTGGATCACAAGAAACTGTGGGAAATTCTGAAAGAGATGAGAATACCAGACCACCTGATCTGCCTCTTGAGAAATTTGTATGCAGGTCAGGAAGCAACAGTTAGAACTGGACATGGAACCACAGACTGGTTCCAAATAGGAAAAGGAGTACATCAAGTGTGACAAGTATATTGTCACCCTGCTTATTTTACTTATATGCAGAGTACATCATGAGAAACACTGGACTGGAAGAAACACAAGCTGGAATCAAGATTGCCGGGAGAAATATCAATAAGCTCAGATATGCAGATGACACCACCCTTATGGCAGAAAGTGAAGAGGAGCTAAAAAGCCTCTTAATGAAAGTTAAAGTGGAGAGTGAAAAAGTTGGCTTAAAGCTCAACATTCAGAAAACGAAGATCATGGCATTTGGTCCCATCACTTCATGGGAAATAGATGGGGAAACAGTGGAAACAGTGTCAGACTTTATTTTTCTGGGCTCCAAAATCACTGCAGATGGTGACTGCAGCCATGAAATTAAATGATGCTTACTCCTTGGGAGGAAAGTTAGGACCAACCTAGATTGCATACTCAAAAGCAGAGACATTACTTTGCTGACAAAGGTTTGTCTACTCAAGGCTATGGTTTTTCCAGTAGTCATGTATGGATGTGAGAGTTGGACTGTGAAGAAGGCTGAGTGCTGAAGAACTGATGCTTTTGAACTGTGGTGTTGGAGAAGACTCTTGAGAGTCCCTTGGACTGCAAGGAGATCCAACCAGTCCATTCTAAAGGAGATCAGCCCTGGGATTTCTTTGGAAGAAATGATGCTAAAGCTGAAACTCCAGTACTTTGGCCACCTCATGCAAAGAGTTGACTCATTGGAAAAAGCTCTGATACTGGGAGGGATTGGGGGCAAGAGGAGAAGGGGACGACATAGGATGAGATGGCTGGATGGCATCACTGACTAGATGGACGTGAGTCTGAGTGAACTCAGGGAGTTGGTGATGGACAGGGAGGCCTGGCGTGCTGCGATTCACGGCGTTGCAAATAATCAGACACGACTGAGCGACTGATCTGGTCTGATCTATTGATCACCTCACTGGGTATATGACATAAAGGAAGACTGCCATGTCTGTCACCAGTCTCAGCTCTTGGGCACTTCACAAGTTACAGAATATAGCCTCACAGGTTGTGAATTTCGTTTTTAAAGGTAGCATTCATGTTATAGTAAGATGATTTCAACTACTTTATCTGGAGCTTGAATAAAAAGAAAAAGTATTTGTTTCAGAATGGAAGAGAAAAAACTTGATAAAAATTTTTGAGAAACCTTATGTTTTATTACATCTGAATTGGGCTATAAGGAGTTGATGACCTGAGCCAGAGTCAGCTCCCTTTCTTATTTTTGCTGGCTTTATAGAGCTTCTCCATTTATGGCTCTAAAGAATATAATCAATCTGATTTCGGTGTTTACCATCTGGTGATGTCCATATGTAGAGTCTTCTCTTTTGTTGTTGGAAGAGGGTGTTTGCTATGACCAGTGTGTTTTCTTGGCAGAACACTGTTAGTATTTGCCCTGCTTCATTCTGTACTCCAAGTCAAATTTGCCTGTTACTCCAGGTGTTTCTTGACTTCCTACTTTTGCATTCCAATCCCCTATAATGAAAAGGACATCTTTTTTGGGTGTTAGTTCTAAAAGGTCTTGTAGGTCTTCATAGTACGGCTCAACTTCAGCTTCTTCAGCATTACTAGTTGGTGCATAGACTGGTATTACTGTGATATTGTATGGTTTGCCTTGGAAATGAACAGAGATCATTCTGTCGTTTTTGAGATAGTATCCAAGTACTACATTTTGGACTCTTTTGTTGACCATGATGGCTACTCCATTTCTTCTAAGGGATTCCTGCCCACACTGGCTCAGATCATGAATTCCTTATTACCAAATTCAGAGCTAAACTGAAGAAAGTAGGGAAAACCACTAGACCATTCAGGTAGGACCTACATCAAATCCCTTATGATTATACAGTGGAAGTAAGAAATAGATTTAAGGGCCTAGATCTGACAGATAGAGTGCCTGATGAACTATGGAATGAGGTTCGTGACATTGTACAGGAGACAGGGATCAAGACCATCCCTATGGAAAAGAAATGCAAAAAAGCAAAATGGCTGTCTGTGGAGGCCTTACAAATAGCTGTGAAAAGAAGAGAAGTGAAAAACAAAGGAAAAAAACAAATATATAAGCATCTGAATGCAGAGTTCCAAAGAATAGCAAGAAGAGATAAGAAAGCCTTCCTCAGCGATCAATACAAAGAAATGGAGGAAAACAACAGAATGGGAAAGACTAGAGATCTCTTTAAGAAAATTAGAGATACCAAGGGAACACTTCATGCAAAGATGGGCTCGATAAAGGACAGAAATGGTATGGACCTAACAGAAGCAGAAGATATTAAGAAGAGGTGGCAAGAATACACGGAAGAACTGTACAAAAAAGATCTTCACGACCCAGATAATCAAGATGGTGTGATCACTGACCTAGAGCCAGACATCCTGGAATGTGAAGTCAAGTGGGCCTTAGAAAGCATCACTACGAACAAAGCTAGTGGAGGTGATGGAATTCCAGTTGAGCTATTTCAAATCCTGAAAGATGATGCTGTGAAAGTGCTGCACTCAATATGCCAGCAAATTTGGAAAACTCAGCAGCGGCCACAGGACTGGAAAAGTTCAGTTTTCATTCCAATCCCAAAGAAAGGCAATGTCAAAGAGTGCTCAAACTACTGCACAATTGTACTCATCTTACATGCTATTAAAGTAATGCTCAAAATTCTCCAGGACAGGCTTCAGGAATATGTGAACTGTGAACTTTCAGATGTTCAAGCTGGTTTGAGAAAAGGCAAAGGAACCAGAGATCAAATTGCCAATATCCACTGGATCATCGAAAGAGCAAGAGAGTTCCAGAAAAACATCTATTTCTGCTTTATTGACTATGCCAAAGCCTTTGACTGTGTGGATTACAAGAAACTGTGGGAAATTCTGAAAGAGATGGGAATACCAGACCACCTGACTTGCCTCTTAAGAAACCTATATGCAGGTCAGGAAGCAACAGTTAAAACTGGACATGGAAACACAGACTGGTTCCAAATAGGAAAAGGAGTACCTCAAGGCTGTATATTGTCACCCTGCTTATTTAACTTATATGCAGAGTACATCATGAGAATTGCTGGGCTGGAAGAAGCACAAGCTCAAATCAAGATTGCTCGGAGAGATACCAATAAGCTCAAATATGCTGATGACACCACCCTTATAGCAGAAATTGAAGAGGAACTAAAGAGCCTCTTGATAAAATGAAAGAGGAGAGTGAAAAAGTTGGCTTAAAGCTCAACATTCAGAAAACGAAAATCATGGCATCTGGTCCCATCACTTCATGGCAAATAAATGGGGAAACAGTAGAAACAGTGTCAGACTTTATTTTTTGAGGATCCAAAGTCATTGCAGATGGTAAATGCAGCCATGAAATTAAAAGATGCTTACTCCTTGGAAGGAAAGTTATGACCAACCTAGATAGCATATTGAAAAGCAGAAACATTACTTTGCCAACAAAAGTCCATCTAGTCACGGCTATGGTTTTTCCAGTGGTCCTTTATGGATGCGAGAGTTGGACTGTGAAGAAAACTGAGTGCCAAAGAATTGATGCTTTTAAACTGTGGTGTTGGAGAAGACTCTTGAGAGTCCCTTGGACTGCAAGGAGATGCAACCAGTCCATTCTAAAGGAGATCAACCCTGGATGTTCTTTGGAAGGAATGATACTAAAGCTGAAACTCCAGTACTTTGGCCACTTCATGCGAAGAGTTGACTCATTGAAAAAGACTCTGATGCTGGGAGGGATTGGGGGCAGGAGAAAATGGAGGAAATAGGGCAGGAGGGAGGAAAAAGGGACAACAGAGTATAAGATGGCTGGATGGCATCACCAACTCTGTGGATGTGGATTTGAGTAAACTCCAGGAGTTGGTGATGGACAGCGAGGTCTGGCGTGCTGCAATCCATGGGGTCACAAAGAGTCGGACACCAATGAGTGACTGAACTGAAGTGAACTGACTGATGTTTTATTAAATGTCTTAATATGGTCACCGTATTTAAATATGGTGTTGAAGGAAAATTTGAAATTAAAATTTAAAGGACTTAAATTTTCACCTGGAAGTTTACATAAATAGTATTTCTCACTAATTTCTCTTTTCCAAACAGTTTTTTGAATAACATAAAAATTCGTTACATTCGAAAATCTACTTGTATAAGTTCAATTTACAAACCATAGACTACACCAAGATAAATGGTCATAAAAACTCAATTTTTAGGCAGATTACTGAGATCATATAAATTTCAAATTTCTAGAAATCATGGGTTAAAATATTTGATGAGAAATATACAGTCAGCAAAAACAGGACCTGGAGCTGACTGTGGCTCAGATCATGAACTCCTTATTGCCAAATTCAGACTGAAATTGAAGAAAATAGGGAAAACCACTAGAACATTCAGGTAGGGCCTACATCAAATCCCTTATGATTATACAGTAGAAGTGAGAAATAGATTTAAGGGCCTAGATCTGATAGATAGAGTGCCTGATGAACTATGGAATGAGGTTCGTGACACTGTACAGGAGACAGGAATCAAGACCATCCCCATGGAAAAGAAATGCAAAAAAAGCAAAATGCCTGTCTGGGGAGGCCTTACAAATAGCTGTGAAAAGAAGAGAAGCAAAAAGCAAAGGAGAAAAGGAAAGATATAAGCATCTGACTGCAGAGTTCCAAAGAATAGCAAGAAGAGATAAGAAAGCCTTCTACAGTGATCAATACAAAGAAATGGAGGAAAACAACAGAATGGGAAAGACTAGAGATCTCTTCAAGAAAATTAAAGATACCAAGGGAACATTTCATGCAAAAATGGGCTCGATAAAGGACAGAAATGATATGGACCTAACAGAAGCAGAAGATATTAAGAAGAGGTGGCAAGAATACACAGAAGAACTGTACAAAAAAGATCTTCACGACCCAGATAATCAAGATGGTGTGATCACTGACCTAGAGCCAGACATCCTGGAATGTGAAGTCAAGTGGGCCTTAGAAAGCATCACTACGAACAAAGCTAGTGGAGGTGATGGAATTCCAGTTGAGCTATTTCAAATCCTGAAAGATGATGCTGTGAAAGTGCTGCACTCAATTTGCCAGCAAATTTGGAAAACTCAGCAGTGGCCACAGGACTGGAAAAGATCGGTTTTCATTCCAATCCCAAAGAAAGGCAATGTCAAAGAATGCTCACACTACCATACAATAGCACTCATTTCACGCACTAGTAAAGTGATGCTCAAAATTCTCCAAGCCAGGCTTCAGCAATATGTGAACCGTGAACTTCCTGATGTTCAAGCTGGTTTGAGAAAAGGCAGAGGAACCAGAGATCAAATTGCAACATCCGCTGGATCATGGAAAAAGCAAGAGAGTTCCAGAAACACATCTATTTCTGATTTATTGACTATGCCAAAGCCTTTGACTGTGTGGATCACAAGAAACTGTGGGAAATTCTGAAAGAGATGAGAATACCAGACCACCTGATCTGCCTCTTGAGAAATTTGTATGCAGGTCAGGAAGCAACAGTTAGAACTGGACATGGAACAACAGACTGGTTCCAAATAGGAAAAGGAGTATGTCAAGGCTGTATATTGTCACCCTGCTTATTTAACTTATATGCAGAGTACATCATGAGAAATGCTGGACTGGTAGAAACGCTGGACTGGAAGAAACACAAGCTGGAATCAAGATTGCTGGGAGAAATATCAATAACCTCAGATACGCAGATGACACCACCCTTATGGCAGAAAGTGAAGAGGAACTCAAAAGCCTCTTGATGAAAGTGAAAGAGGAGAGTGAAGAGTGAAAAAGTTGGCTTAAAGCTCAACATTCAGAACGAAGATCATGGCATCCGGTCCCATCACTTCATGGCAAATAGATGGGGAAACTGGAAACAGTGTCAGACTTTATTTTTCTGGGCTCCAAAATAACTGCAGATGGTGACTGTAGCCATGAAATTAAAAGATGCCTACTCCTTGAAAGGAAAGTTATGACCAACCTAGATAGCGTATTCAAAAGCAGAGACATCACTTTGCCAACAAAGGTTCGTCTAGTCAAGGCTATGGTTTTTCCTGTGTTCATGTATGGATGTGAGAGTTGGACTGTGAAGAAGGCTGAGCGCTGAAGAATTGATGCTTTTGAATTGTGGTGTTGGAGAAGACTCTTGAGAGTCCCTTGGACTCCAAGGAGATCCAACCAGTCCATTCTGAAGGAGATCAGCCCTGGGATTTCTTTGGAAGAAATGATGCTGAAGCTGAAACTCCAGTACTTTGGTCACCTCATGCAAAGTGTTGACTCATTGGAAAAGACTCTGATGCTGCGAGGGATTGGGGGAAGGAGGAGAAGGGGACAACAGAGGATGAGATGGCTGCATGGCATCACTGACTAGATGGACGTGAGTCTGGGTGAACTCCAGGAGTTGGTGATGGACAGGGAGGCCTGGCATGCTGTGATTCATGGGGTCGCAAAGAGTCGGACATGACTGAGCGACTGGACTGAACTGAACTGAACTGATATAGTGTTATTATGTCAAATATATTTGAGTCAAATTCATCTGTTCAGATGCCATTCTTTTGCAAGTGTAATTTTCACTTGTCTTCAGCATTTGATATTATTATGTTTATGTATTCACATTTTCTTAATCTTTTCATAAATTGCTTGGGTTATAATTTTTTTTAATTCTTCTACTTTGACACATTTAGGTCATTTCTAATCTGTCTCTGCTTTGACTCTTTGTGACCCCTTGAACTGTAGCCTGCCAGGCTCCTGTTTCCAAGGGATTCTCCAGGAAAGAATACTGGAGTGGTTTGCCATTTCATTTTCCAGGGGATCTTTCCTCCGCAGAGATCGAACCCAGGTCTCCCAGAGTGCAGGTAGACTCCTTACAATCTGAGCCACCAGGGAAGCCTCTGTATGCTACATAAAATTTACTTCCTACTTGAAGGACTAACTTGCTGTCTCAAATTGTATTTCCTTGTATGTTTTCAAATTTAGACATCCTTTTCTTTATTGAAGGGGCTTCCCTGGTGGCTCAGCAGGTAAAGCATCTGCTTGCAATGCAGGAGACCTGAGTTCGATCCCTGGGTCAGGAAGATCCCCTGGAGAAGGAAATGGCAAACCACTCCAGTACTCTTGCCTGGAAAATCCCATCGACAGAGAAGGCTGGTAAACTACAGTCCATGGGATTGCAAAGAGTCGGACACGATTGAGCGACTTCACTTTTCTGCCGGGGTCTAGCCCCAGCTGATCCAGGGTATTCGAAGCGGGGACGGCGTCGGCGAGGATCAGGATACAATAGCTTCAATTAGATATTAATTAGAGATGTAAAGAGTAACAGAATGAGGATAGCTCAGTAGGAAAATTCAGTGGAGAAAAGAGGCTGAGTAGCTTGGTTTACACGGGAGACAATAAAACTTCAAGACAAGAAGTTTGCACCACTTACATAGGCCGCAGGCGTCCTTCCGTTCTCCCGAAGGAGAGGAGACACAGAGGCCTCCCTGGTCGGATCTTAGAAGCCCAGGCATAATTAGTAAGCATGGCGGGTTCCGCGCTCCAGATGGAGACTCAGCCAGAATTTGAGAGAGAGACATGGGGAGACCAGTCTTTCGAGGAACTGATCCCAATTCTTTATTTTCTGTGGTCTACTTTTATACACTGAGATGTTATGCAAGTCACGTGGGGTCAGCAGTCCTGACTTTTATCAAAGTCAGGTGCTTCATACAAATGTATACAGAGTTTTTAGGGGTGTTACGTCATCTTCTGGTCAGGGGGCCTGCTGACAATTTATGACCCTCTCCTTGTGACAGTGGTCAGTCAACCAGGACACTTATTTCTCCAGGGGTGATTATTCTTAAAACAGACTCCACCTTCCGAAGGTACCAGATAAAGTTACATTCCTATAGGGTGAGGGTGTAGTGGGTTTTAATTAAGGATATAATTTACTTAGCCTAAGGTCTAACATGATTAATATCAAAGGTTAATACTTGTTTCTTCTATATATTCATTAATGTGTATAAGGGCAGGGGATGTGGAGACCTAGCAACAAACATTGGCTCAACAAGTGAAAAACCCTTCACCAATACAATTTCTAATCAGCCCACTATACTTATACTAATAATTTTCTAACTTCTCTAAAGAACCTGTTTTTAGAAGGTTTAAAGCATCTCGTGCCTCTCACAGTTGGGAGGCTGTGAGCAATCACATGTAGCCGGACAAGCCTGTCAGGTAGGCTAGAGAACCTTCAGAGGAGTTTGTAGGTTGAAACACTCCTATCACGCCCAGGAATTATTATTAACTGGAGCTCTAAGTTACTCCTTCTCCGAAAGAGGTGGTGGGGGACAGGCCCCCGTAAAGTCAGAGGTGTAGGTGAGAGCACAAAGTAGCATAGTAGGCAGGCTCTGGTTATGGGGGTAGATGCTCGAGGATTTCCAGGGCGACTCCTGAGGCTCGATCCTGCCTTTGCGTATGTCAAGCCTCCTTCCTCATGACCTTTGCCACAGGCCGAGTGCCTCAGTCTGGCCCCCAATATCTCCCCCTTTTTTATTTCTTAAAACAGCCAGATGCAGCTCAGTTGCAAGCTTCCAAATACTCTGCCGAAAATTCCTGACAATACAAGGAAGTTTTCCCAAAACTCGAGTCTTTGACTTGGGAGTCAGCGTTTGTCCCAAGATATACATCACATCCTTCCAAGTGAGGTCATAAAGCATAGTAACACCCTTAAAAGCTCTAATATATTTTTCTGGGTCCTCCTTGATTCTTTGTATTTCTTGATAAGAGAAAGGCTTATTAACTCTCACAGACTGATTATTTCTCCCGGTGGGTGTTTCAACTAAAAGGAGAGAAAGGGAGGGCTCCATATTCATGAAAACAGAGGCATGGACCTTGCTCAGTATATCCCTTCCCAAAAGGGGTGAGGGAGATTCTGGCACAATCAGAAACTCGTGTGAAAACAGCACAGAATCCCAGTTACAAGATAAAGAATAACTGAAATAATACCTTTTGGCTAGTCCAGACAGTCCCATTATGGAAGCGGATGGGGAAGAAAGTGGGCCAGGGGCTTCAGTAAGCACAGAAAAAGTTGCCCCAGTATCTAAAAGGAAATCGATGGATTGGCCCCCCACAACTATTAATACCCGGGGTTCCGCAGGTGTAATTAGGACTGGAGCTTGTGTGGGGACCCCCGGGCACCTTCAGTCCTGATTGTCCTGAGAGTCCGACCCCTGAGACCTACGCCTCTGGGGGCAGTCTCTCTTCCAGTGTGGTCCTTTGCAGACCGGACATAGAGCCAGGGGCGGCTTAGATGCCTGAGGGCAATCCCGCTTGAGGTGCCCCTCCTTTCCACAGTAATAGCAAGCCCTTCCCTTTTCACCTAGGCCCCTCTGGGAATTTTTCTCAGGCTGTTTAAGAACGTTTTTCATAGCCATGGCTAAGGTTTCTGCCTTTTCCTTTGTCTTTTTTTTTTTGCCTTTCTTTCTTTTCCTCATATTCCCTACCATAATAGACTGTCTGAGCCAGTCGTATCAGAGTATCTAAAGACTGATTTGGTCCATACGCCCATTTTGATAGCTTATGGCGGATATCTGGAGCCGACTGAGTGAGAAATTATCCTTTAAGATCACTTTTCCCTCTTCACTTTCGGGATCAATCTCAGTGAATCTGCGAAGGCCTTCTCTCAATCTATCTAGGAACTTACCAGGAGCTTCCTTCTCCTGTTCTGTGTCTGCCAATTTGCCATAGTTTAAAGGCTTAGAACATGCCTAGGTCCTTCAAGAATACATCTAACAAAATGACTCTGATCCCATCTTCCTTTGGCTGTGTTGTAGTCCCAGTATGGCCCTATAGTAGTGATTATGAGAAGCAGGATTAGAACACCAATGACAGCATAACTATGGATATTAGACAGAATATTTTTTCCAGAAATAAAGTTAGAGAAGGTGTGAAAGAAGTCATTAGCTGCTCCAGCGGCGGTAAAATCCAGTCGAGAGTGTTCCAAGGTCTGTATTTGATTATGAAATTTCCCTAAGTCCAGGCCAATATCAGAACTATTCCAAACACCTGAGATATGATTCTTAATCTTTTCCCATTTATAATCTGTCTCATTTACCTACAAAGATGTCATGCATATCCACCTATAATCAGCGTGGCATGTCAAAGCCATTTTCACCTTTAAAGCCTGTAACTCAGTCCCAATATGCATAATTGCCTCTTCTAAGGTGTCTACTCTCATCTCCAACTTTCTATCTATAGCTTCCTGTGTTGCTAGAGTTAGAGAAACATTTTTAGACATGGTATCAACATATTGGGCACTATGCACTTGTTGAGTCAATGATATTGCTGCCACAGTAACAGAAGTAATTGCTGCTATTAAAGCTGATATTCCTAAAATAAGTAAACCCACAAACCATCGTGTACTACTACTCTAAAACTGTATATCCACATACTTTGATTAGTTTCCCCACCATCAGTTCAGTCACTCAGTCATGTCTGACTCTTTGCAACCCCTTGAGTTGCAGCACGCCAGGCCTCTCTGTCCAACACCAACCCTCAGAGCTCACCAAAACTCATGTTCATTGACTTGGTGATACCATTCAACCATCTCATTCTCTGTTGTCCCCTTCTCCTCCTGCCCTCAATCTTTCCCAGCATCAGGATCTTTTCAAATGAGTCAGCTCTTCGCATCAGGTGGTCAAAGTATTGGAGTTTCAACTTCAACATCAGACCTTCCAATGAACACCGAGGACTGATCTCCTTTAGGATGGACTGGTTGTATCTCCTTGTAGTCCAAGGGACTTTCAAGAATCTTTTCCAACACCACAGTTCAAAAGCATCAATTCTTCAGCACTCAGCTTTCTTTATAGTCCAACTCTCACATCCATACATGCCTACCGGAAAAACCATAGCCTTGACTAGATGGACCTTTGTCAGTAAAGTAATGTCTCTGCTTTTTAATATGCTTTCTAGGTTGGTCATAACTTTCTTTCCAAGGAGTAAGCATGTTTTAATTTCATGGCAGCAATCACCATCTGCAGTGATTTTGAAGCCCCCCAAAAAATGAATTATCTCACTGTTTCCACTGTTTCCCCATCTATTTGCCATGAAATGATGGGACCAGATGCCGTGATCTTAGTTTTCTCAAGTTGAGCTTTAAGCCAGCTTTTTCACTCTCCTCTTTGACTTTCATCAAGAGGCTCTTTAGTTCCTCTTCACTTTCTGCCATAAGGGTGGTGTCATCTGCATATCTGAGGTTATTGATATTTCTCCCAGCAATCTTGATTCCAGCTTGTGCTTCCTCCAGCCCATTGTTTCTCATGATGTACACTGCATATAAGTTAAATAAGCAGGGTGACAATATATATCCTTGACATACTCCTTTTCCTATTTGGAACCAGTCTGTTGTTCCATGTCCCCCATCTTAGTGAATTGTGTAGCCCTTTTCTTTTTTAAAAGTAATATATATATATATATATATATATATATATATATATATATATACACATATATACACATACATACATACATACATACATATATGTAATCCAGATGCACAATAATACTTACAATATCAAGCAATGAGTCAAAAATACTAAAAATGCAAAGAAGCAGGAAAATATTATCTACAAATCAAGAGAAAAAAAGTCAAAAGAAAATGGACTCAGAAATTTCAAAGATAATGAAACTAACTGACAATGACTATAAAGAAATTACTATAAATAAGATTATGATTATAAAGAAACCATGAATACAAAATAAAAGCTATATAAAGGTAAATGAAACTGCTAGAGATGAATATAAAATCTGAAGTAAAATATTCACTAGTTTTGATTAACAGTTTAGATACTGCAGAGAAAAATGAAGTGAATTGAAGACTTAGCAATAAAATTAGAATTAAGCAGAGAGAAAAATGTTGAAAATTTAACTTAATTTCAGTGAACTGCAGAAAAATATTGACCAGTTTAGAATACATGTTATTAGGTTCCAAAGGAGAGGGAAGTAGTAGTAAAATATTAGAAAAATTAATGACTGAATATATTCAAATTTGTTTCAAAGCATAAAAACTTCAATGAAAGAGATTATGGAAGGCAGTTCAGAGACACATACTCTGTCCACATCTAAGAGCATACTTTAGGGTGAAAATAAAATAAAATAGAAATAAAATGCTTTTCTCCTAAGACTGAGAATAAGGCAAGAATATCCATTTCAATATCTTTATTCATCATTTTAGTGATCATCATTAAGCTAGTGGAAAAAAGCAATAAAAACAAATTACATAGAGACTAGAAAGAAAGAAGTGATATGTTCTTTATCTCACAACATGTTATGTATTCAGAAAATTTTCAGAGTTGTGCACATTTTGCATAAAGGACCAGCTATTAAATATCTTAGACTTTAGGTCATCAGTCTCTTTGGCAGTAACTCAACTCTGGAATTGTAGTTTGAAAACTGCTGTAAACAAATGTAGACAGATGGCTGTGGAAGTATTTCCATAAAATTTAGCTTGTAAAAACAGACCAGTGGTATCAGCAAAAATGGAGGTATAAAAGCTTCACCAGGTGCCTCAGTGATAAAGAATCCACTTGCCTGTTCAGGAGATGCAAAAAACTGGGGTTTGATATCTAGGTTGGGAAGATCCCCTGGAGCAGGAAATGGCAACCCACTCTAGTATTCTTGCCTAGAAAATCTCATTGACAGGGGAGCCTGGCAGTCTACGGTCCATGGAATCACAGAGTCAGACACAACTCTGTCAGATACGACTGATCACAACAACTGTCCTATTGTTGTTGACAGGGAACTTTAGGTTCCATCGCTCCTCAGGAACAATAAAACACATGTCAAACTGCCAGAAACAACCTTCCTGTGCCTCTGGAAGATATTTACAGCAACAAAGCAAATGCTTAATCAGAATAAAGGCCACTGAACGAGAGTAAGAGATTTTTTGTGGCATACTAACTAACCCTCACCCTCAACCCTTCTCCACATGGTGGTTATCTTGAAGGTAGTAGCCTGTGTCCTCATGTGGACAGATAATTCTTGAGGGAGCAGAACAGACTTTGTGTATTGCTTCTCATCCTGCCAACTATGCCAATTATATCACTGATCCTGTTCCTGATATCTAGTGTCTTGCTGTTCACACCATTTGCACTGTGTGCTGAACCCAGGGAAGGCAAGGTGTGAGCTAAAAGACTGGAAGGAGACTCAAGGAGCCATAGCAACCTCAGACATGTTTATTCTTTCCTGGCTGATGAGCAGCCATAGGATAACCCTAACACAACACAACCTCTCTCCTGGCTAACATAACAGCTGTAGCAGTAGACATACTATCTTCTCTCCTTCCGTTGTTGACCCAACGGACACAGCTGTGATGCAGCAGTAATGCCACCACTTTCTAGGTGGAGGTCGTACAGGTATACCACACAAAGATGCCCAAGATCAAGCAAGTACCACGTGACACGCATGCACTGAGCTTAAGTTAGCACAGCTGTTATATAATCACTGTTTACAAAACATGGGGCAAGACAGTCTGATCACACCATCTTGGCTAATTGGCTGTCTCCCCACACTTTTTAGCTAGGACATTGTATTTACGTATTTGCAACTGACTGGTGTTCCCAACCCTCCCTTAGGATTGCCACTGGGGGCTACCCTTATCAGGTCAGAGACACTTTGCAGTCCTCAAAATACAGCGAAAGCCAAATGGGAAGGGAAAAAAAAAAAAAAGATGCTACTGAAGGGGAAGGGGGCACAAGGGATGTGAACCAATAACAGAGCAAACAACAAACACACTAAATTATGAGAGGGGAAGCCAGGAAATGAGTGTTTCAAGGGAATAGTGATTACTCTCAGAACAAACAAGAAAAAGAACCTAGGCAGAGTGGTGAATGTCCTGGTCAGCACTAAAGTGTTGCCCAGGATCAATATGCAAAAATTTCAGGAGTATTATTTCTTTTCTTACTTTGCTTTTCTTTCCCTTAGCCTTTTTTTTCTTTTACTTTTTTCCCCTCTATCTTCTTTCTTCCTCCCTCCATCCCTTTCTTTCTTTATTGCTTGATCTTTTTTCTCAGTCTTTTTCTGCTCATCATCATATTAAAATTGTCCATTTTTGTAACAAAATTTTTTTAAAGATTGCAAAGAAGCAAAAATATTATACATTTATAGGAAAACAAAAATATCATAGGAAAACTGTCCATAAGAAGTGCAAGATGTTGGATTTTCTAAATGAATACTTTAAATCAACATTCTTAAATATTCTCAATAAATTAAAGTAAGTCAGTAACAGAGAGTAATCCATGTATGAAGAAATAAAAAATCAAAGAAATGAGTATAAAAAGTAACAAGATAGGGATTCTGCAGCTGAAAAATAAAATAGCTGAAATGAAAATTTCACTGGGGCTTTTCAAAAGATTTGAGAAAATAAGAGGGAACCAACAAAGTCCAAGATATTACAATCTTGGACTATCAATTCTATCAATCAGATGGAAAAGAAGAAATGAAAATGAATAAAGAAAACTGAATGGGGTTTTAGAATCCTATGGGACACTATGAATCATACCTATATATTCATTGTGGAAGTTCAAGAAAGAAAGAGAAAAAGAAATAGAGAGAATATCTGAAGAAATAATAGCTGAAAAAATCCCCAAATTTCTTGAAATACATGCATCTAGAAAGACCAGGAGTTCAAAAAACTCTACATCATTTAAACAAAGAAATCCACACTAAAAATGCATTATTCTTAAGCTCTAGATATTGAAAGATAAATAGAATCTTGAAAGCAGCAAGAGATAAGTGACATCACATTCAAAGGCTACTCAATAAGATTAACAACTGATTTGTCCATAGGAACATTGAGGGGGAATGTCAAAGTGCAGAAAGTAAAACATTGTTGATCCTCAAGAATAAAGGAGAAATTAAGATTTTCTCAGATATACAGAGCTGAAAGAGTTTGTTTCTAGTATAACCTACTTATTAAAACTACTAAAGGAAGTCCTTCAGACAGAAAATAAAAGACACTAAGCAGTAACTTGAAGTCAAGTGAGGAAAGTTAAAGCACTGATACAAGTAACTACACAGGCCAACATAAAAGTCAGTATTATTTCATATTTTGCTTATCATTGCATATCACAATATGCATATTACATATTATTGCATATTTTGTTAATACCTTTTTACCATATGATTTAAAATATAATTACATATAATAATTAAGTCTATCTTAATGAATATACAATGTATATAGATATAATCTTTAAAATTTTAAAAAGTAGAGAATATGAAATTAAACAACTATGATGTATAACAGAAGTTTTGTATAATATTGAAACAAAGTTAGTACTAATTGCTATACATTTAAGGTGTTAATTTTAATCCCCAAAGAAAACATTAAGAAAATAATTTTAATTATACATAAAATATCAAAATGATATACTGAAAGGAAATTAAACACAAAAATAATGAAATGGAGGAATTCAGGACCAAAAAAGATATACAGAAAACAAGTAGCAGAATAGCAGAAGTCTATACAAATAACTATTTAAAAACTAAACAGATTAAATTCACCAGTGGAAACACTGATACATGCAGGATGGATAAGAATTACAATACAACTACAAACTGTCTACAAAAGACACATTTTGAACCAAAAGACACAAATAAGTTGAGTGTGAAAGGACTGAATGATATATCCTAAGTCAACAGTAACTGACAGTGAACTGCAGTGGCTGTACTAATATCAGAGAAAATAAAATAAAGCAAAGGGGCTTCCCAAGTGGCACTAGTGGTAAGGAACCCCCTGCCAAAGCAGGAGACATAAGAGGCACAGGTTCCACCCCTTAGCCAGGAAGGTCTCCTGGAAGAGGGCTTGGCAATCTACTCCAGTATTCTCGCTTGGAGAATCCCATGGACAGAGAAACCTGGCAGAATACAGTTCAGGGGGTCTCAAAGAGTCAGATACGACTGAAGTGACTTAGCACAAGCATGCATACATAAAGCAAAACAAGCAGAAGGAAATAAAGATTATAGTACTACTGCTAAGTCACTTCAGCCGTGTCCGACTCTGTGCGACCCCCATAGACGGCAGCCCACCAGGCTCCCCCATCCCTGAGTTTCTCCAGGCAAGAATACTGGAGTGGGTTGCCATTTCCTTCCCCAATATGTGAAAAGTGAAAGGGAAGTCGCTCAGCCGTGTCCGACTCTTAGCGACCCCATGGACTGCAGCCTACCAGGTTCCTTCATCCATGGGATTTTCCAGGCAAGAGTACTGGAGTGGGGTACCATTGCCTTCTCTGAAGATTACAGTAGAGATAAGTAAAAAGCACAGTAGAAAAACAATAGAGGAAATTATTAAAACTAAAAGTTTGGTCTTCACAAAGAACAAAATTGACAAAAGTCCTAGACTGACTGAGAAAATGAGAGAGTATGCAAGTAACTAAAAATTAGAAGTTAATATAGGGACAACACTAACATTTTAATTTAAAAAAGTATAAAAGGATCATAAGAGATTACTATACAGTTGCACAGGGTATCAGTTTTCTAAAGGGCTTCCATAGCAAAGTACCAAAGACTGGGTAGCTGACAAGATAAATTTATTATCTCCCGTTTCTGGAGACCAGCAGCCTAAAATTGTGTGTTTTCAGGGCCATACTCACTTTGAAACATATGGGAGAATCTTTACTATCATTTTTCTGGATTCTGATAGCTTTATGCCAATCTTTGTCATTCATTGGTACATAGATGTGCATGCATGCTTCGTTGCTAAGTCATGGCCAAGTCTTTTAGACCCCATGGACTATAGCCCACCAAGATCCTCTGTCCATGGGATTTTCTTGGCAAGAATATTGCAGTGGGTTGCCACTTCCTCCTCCAGGGGTTCTTATACGTTACTCAAAGCCTCTATCTTCACATGGCATTTTCTATGTATCTCTTTACATAATCTCTCTGTGCATGTTTAAGTCTGACTTGCTATTTCTGTAAGAACACCAATCATAATGGATGAGGGTCCACTCTGCTGCTGCTGCTCAGTCGCTTCAATCATGTCCAACTCTTAACAACCCTATGGACTGTAGCACATCAGGCTCCTCTGTCCCTGGGGTATAATTCCAAATAAGTGCCTCATTCTAATCCAGGACAAGATGAAGATGCCTGATTTTTGCCACTATTTCCCATTGTACTGGAAGTTCTACCCAGAGCAATTATCTAATAAAAGAAATAAAACAAAACTAAGATGGAAAGTAAGAGTTGAGACTATATCTGTTTGCAGATAACATGATCCTATAGGTAGAAAAATACAAGGAGTACACCCACAGAAACATATGCTACCAAAGATAATAAGCAAATTCAGTAAAGTTACAGAGCTACAAGATCAAGTCAAACAAGTCAGTTGTATTTCAATACCCTATAAATAAACAATGGGAAATAAAATTAAGAAAACAATTCGATTTACAAGAGTATTCAAAATAATGAAGTATCTAAGAGTAAATTAAACAATGAGGATTAAAGACGTATACAATGAAAGCTATAAGATATTGTTAAAATAAAGAATACTCAAATAAATGAAAAACATCCATGTTCATGGATTGGAAGACTTGATATTGTTAAGATGAAAATACAACCCAAATTTATCTATAGTTTCAATGCAGTCTTTACTTAATTTATTGAACCATTATTTCAAAGACTTTTTTTTGTCAAAAATGTAAAATCCAATTCTCAAACTCATCTGAATTTGCAAGGCATTCAAAATAGCCAAAACAATCTTGAAAATAAGATCTAAGCATTCATAATTTTACATTTCTAAACTTATGATGAATGTACAATTATCAAGACTTTGTAATACTGCCACAAGTGTAGACATAAATCAATGGAACATAATTAAACTCACTGTGGTTGTTTTTCAGTCCCCCAGTTGTGTTTGACTCTTTGTGACCCCATGAACTGCAGCAGGGCAGACCTCCCTGTCTCTCACCATCTCCTGAAGTTTGCCCAAGTTCCTGTCCATTGCATTAGTGATGCTATTCAAGCATCTTATCCTCTGGTGCCCTCTTCTCATTTTGCCCTCAGTCTTTCCCAGGATCAGGGACTTATCCAGTGAGTCAGCTGTTCACGTCAATTGACCAAACTACTGGAAGTTCAGCTTCAGCATCAGTCCTTCCAATGAGTATTCAGGGCTGATTTCCCTTAAGATTGACTGGTGTGATCTCTTTGTTGTCCAAAGGACTTTCAGGAGTCTTCTCCAGCACCACAATTCAAAGGCATCAATTCTCGGGCACTTTGCCTTCTTTATGGTTCCTCTCTCACAACCACACTTGACCATGGGAAGATCATAGCCTTGACTATATAGATCTTTGTCAGCATATCTATGGTTAAATTATTTTTAACAAGGGTACCATAACCATTCAATGAGGCAAGAAAAGTTTCTTCAGCAGTGATTCCTGGGTCAGTTCAGTGCAGTTCAGTCACTCAGTCTTATCTGAATCTTTCCAACCCCATGAATTGCAGCACACCAGGCCTCCCTGTCCATCACCAACTCCCAGAGTTCACTCAGACTCACGCCTATTGAGTTGGTGATGCCATCCAGCCATCTCATCCTCTGTCGTCCCCTTTTCCGCCTGCCCCCAATCACTCCCAGCATCAGAGTCTTTTCCAAAGAGTCAATTCTTCACATGAGGAGGCCAAAGTACTGGAGTTTCAGCTTTAGCATCAGTCATCCCAAAGAACATCTTGGACTGATCTACTTTAGAATGGATTGGTGGGATCTCCTTGCAGTCCAAGGAGACTCTCAAGAGTCTTCTCCAACACCACGGTTCAAAGCAACAATTCTTGGGCGCTCAACTTTCTTCACTGTCCAACTCTCACATCCATACATGACCATTGGAAAAACCATAGCCTTGACTAGACAGACCTTTGTTGGCAAAGTAATGTCTCTGCTTTTGAATATGCTATCTGGGTTGGTCATAACTTTCCTTCCAAGGATTAAGTGTCTTTTAATTTCATGGCTGCAATCACTATCTGCAGTGATTTTGGAGCCCCAAAAATAAAGTCTGACACTGTTTCCAGTATTTCCCCATATATTTCACATGAAGGGATGGGACAAGATGCCATGATCTTCATTTTCTGAATGTTGAGCTTTAAGCCAACTTTTTCACTCTCCACTTTCACTTTCATCAAAAGGCTTTTTAGTTCGTCTTCACTTTCTGCCATAAGGGTGGTGTCATCTGCATATCTGAGGTTATTGATATTTCTCGCAGCAATCTTGATTCCAGCTTGTGCTTCTTCCAGCCCAGTGTTTCTCATGATGTACTCTGCATATAAGTTAAATAAGCAGGGTGACAATATATATCCTTGACGTACTCCTTTTCCTATTTGGAACCAGTTTCTTGTTCCATGTCCAGTTCTAACTGTTGCTTCCTGACCTGCATATAGGTTTCTCAAGAGGCAGGTCAGGTGGTCTGGTATTCTCATCTCTTTCAGAATTTTCCACAGTTTATTGTGATCCACACAGTCAAAGGCTTTGGCATAGTCAATAAAGCAGAGATCTGTTTTTCTGGAGCTCTCTTGCTCTTTCGATGATCCAGTGGATGTTGGCCATTTGATCTCTGGTTCCTCTGCCTTTTCTCAAACCAGCTTGAACATCTGGAAGTTCACAGTTCATGTATTGCTGAAGCCTGGCTTGGAGAATTTTGAGCATTACTTTACTAGCGTGTGAGATGAGTGCAACTGTGTGGTAGTTTGAGCATTCTTTGGCATTGCCTTTCTTTGGGATTAGAATGAAAACTGACCTTTCCAGTCCTGTGGCCACTGCTGAGTTTTCCAAATTTGCTGGCAAATTGAGTGCAGCACTTTCACAGCATCATCTTTCAGGATTTGAAATAGCTCAACTGGAATTCCATCACCTCCACTAGCTTTGTTCGTAGTGATGCTTTCTAAGGCCCACTTGACTTCACATTCCAGGATGTCTGGCTCTAGGTCAGTGATCACACCATCGTGATTATCTTGGTGAAGCTCTTTTTTGTACAGTTCTTCTGTGTATTCTTGCCACCTCTTCTTAATATCTTCTGCTTCTGTGAGGTCCATACCATTTCTGTCATTTATCAAGCCCATTTCTTTGCATGGAATGTTCCCTTGGTATCTCTAATTTTCTTGAAGAGATCTCTAGTCTTTCCCATTCTGTTGTTTTCCTCTGTTTCTTTGCATTGATCGCTGAGGAAGGCTTTCTTATCTCTTCTTGCTATTCTTTGGAACTCTGCATTCAGATGCTTATGTCTTTCCTTTTCTCCTTTGTTTTTCACTTCTCTTCTTTCCACAGCTATTTGTAAGGCCTCCCCAGACAGCCATTTTGCTTTTTTGCATTTCTTTTCCATTGAGATGGCCTTGATCCCTGTCTCCTGTACAATGTCACGAACCTCAGTCCATAGTTCTTCAGGCACTCTATCAGATCTTGTCCCTTAAATTCCTGTATAACTGGTAATCCATTTGTAAAAGAGTGATATTGGATCCCTAATTCATGCTACATACAAAGTCAATTCGAAATGGAGTAATAATCTAAATATAAGATTTAAAACAATACAACTTTTAGGGGAACACATAGAAGTAAATATTTATGACCTTGAGGTTTGCAATGGAGTTTTAGATATTACATCAAAATCTTGAACTGCAAAAGAGGAAAAAAACAGTTAAACTCAACCTCATCAAAATTAGGAATTTTTTAACATCAAAGGTTATTTATAAGAAAGTGAAGAAATAATGTACAGGACAGGAGAAAATGTTTGCAATTCGAACATCTGATATGGGTCTAGAAGCAGAAAAAGGCAAGGAAAATGAATTTTCCACTAGGTCCCCTAGAGAGTAATTCAGACTTTTAATGCCTTGATTTTAGTTCAGTGAAATCTACTTCAGATTACTGACATCCAGTAATGTAATATAATAAGTATTTTTAAAATGTAAGGTGCTAAATTGGTGGCAATACTTTCAGTAGCAATAGGGAATTAATGTTTCCTAACCAGGTAATATCTGGCAGCTATTTTAACCCATGACTTAATCTATATGTCAAAAATAAAGATAATAAGCATAATAAACTCAACAATTTATTAGCAAGATGAATGAAGCAATGCCTACAAAATCCTTATCTTCATAACTAGCAATTGGAAGTGTTTAATGAATGTTCATTTACTCATTGAGATTGATCAAGCATCTACCATCTGTTAGAAATGCAAAAACACAAAATAATTGTCTGAGGAGGTCTTACAAGTAGCTAAGAAATGAAGAGTAGTAAAAGGAAAAGGAGAAAAGGAAACATATACCCATATGAATACGGAGTTCCAAAGAACAGCCAGGAGAGATAAGAAAGCCTTCATAAGTGATCAATCCAAATAAATAGAGGAAAACAATAAAATGGGAAAGACTAAAGACCTCTTCAAGAAAATTAGAGATACAAAGGGGACATTTTGTACAAAGATGGGCACAAGAAAGGACAGAAGTAGTATGGACCTAACAGAAGGAGAAGAAATTAAGAAGTGGCAAGAACACACAGAAGAACTATACAAAAAAGATCTCAATGATCCAGATAATCATTATGGTGTGATCACTTACCTAAAGACAGAAATCCTGTAGTGCAAAGTCAAGTGGTCCTTGAAGCATCACCAGGAGCAAAGCTAGTGGAGATGATGGAATTCCAGTTGAGCTACTTAACATCATAAAAAATGATGCTGTGAAAGTGTTGCACTCAATATGCCAGCAAATTTGGAAAACGCAGCAGTGGCCACAGGACTGGAAAAGGTCAGTTTTCATTCCAATCTCAAAGAAAGACAATGCCAAAGAATGTTCAAACTACTGCACAGTTGCATCGATCTCACATATTAGCAAAGTAATGGTCAAAATTCTCCAAGCTAAGATTCAACAGTACATGAACCAAGAACTCCCATATTTTCAGGGGGAACTTAGAAATGCCAGAGGAACCAGAGATCAAATTGCTAACACACATTGTATCACAGAAGAAGCAAGAGAGTTCCAGAAAAATATCTACTTCTGTTTCATTGGCTATGCTAAAGCCTTTAACTGTCTGTGTCACAACAAACTGTGGAAAATTCTACAAGAGATGAGAATACCTGACCACCTTACCTGTCTCCTAAGAAACCTGTATACAGGTCAAAAAGCAACAGTTAGAACTGGACATGGAAAATGGACTGCTTCAAAATTGGGAAAGGATTTCATCAAAGCTCTGTATTGCCACCCTGCTTATTTAACTTATATGAAGAGTACATCATGCAAAATGTCAGGCTGGATGAAGCACAAGCTGGAATTAAGACTGCTGGTTGAAATACAATTACCTCAGATATGCAGATGACACCACCCTTATGGTAGAAAGCGAAGAGGTACTAAAAAGCCTTTTGGTGAAAGTGAAAGAGAGGAGTGAAAAAACTGGCTTAAAATTCAACATGCAAAAAATGAAGATCATGGCATCTGGTTCCATCACTTTATTGCAAATAGATGGGAAAACAATGGAAAAAGTGACACGCTTTATTTTCCTGGGCTCCAAAATCACTGCAGATGGTCACTGCAGCCATGAAATTAACAGACCTTTGCTCCTTGGATTCTTGCACCAAAGCTTTGATGCCTTTGAACTGTGGTGTTGGAGAAGACTCATGAGAGTCCCTTGGACAGCAAGGAGATCCAACCAGTCCCTCCTAAAGGAAATCAGTCTTGAATATTCATTTGAAGGACTGATGCTGAAGCTGAAACCCCAATACTTTGGCCACTTGATGCAAAGAACTGACTTATTTGAAAAGACCCTGATGCTCAGGAAAATCGAAGGCAGGAGAAGAAGTGGACAACAGAGGATGAGATGGTTGGATGGCATCACTGATTCAATGGACATGAGTTTGAGTAAACTCCAGAAGTTGGTGATGGACAGGGAGGCCTGGTGTGCTGTAGTCCATGGGGTCTCAAAAGAGTTCAGACAAGTGCAACTGAACTGAACTGAACTGCTCCTTGAAAAAAAAAGCCATGACCAACCTAGACAGCACATTTAAAAAGCAGAGACATTACTATGCCAACAAAGGTCCATATAATCAAAACTATGATTTTTCCAGTAGTCATGTATGGATATGAGTGTTGGATCATAAAAAGGCTGAGAGCCAAGAATTGAAGCTTTTGAACAATGGTGATGGAGAAGAGTCTTGAGAGTCATTTGGACTGCAAAGAGCTCAGACCAGTCAATCCTCAAGAAATAAATTCTGAATATTCATTGGAAATACTGATGTTGAAGCTGAAGCTCCAATATTTTATGCACCTGATGCGATGAGTCAACTTGTTAGAAAAAATCCTGATGCTGGGAAAGATTAAAGGTAGGAAGTTAAGGGGATGACAGAGGATGAGCTAGTTGGATGGCATCACTGACTCAATGGATATGAGTTTGAGCAAGCTCTGGGAGATGGTGAAGGACAGGGAAAACTTGCATGCTGTGCAGTCCATGGGTTTGCAAAGAATATGACATGAGCGAGTCACTGAACAATAACCATGTATTAGCTTCTATTCTAAGGGCTGAAAATACAGAAGGGAATAAAAGGGAAAAAATAATGTTCTCATGTTACTTAAATTCTGCTGCTGCTGCTGCTAAGTCGCTTCAGTTGTGTCCGACTCTGTGCGACCCTATAGAAAGCAGCCCACCAGGCTCTGCAGTCCCTGGGATTCTCCAAACAAGAACACTGGAGTGGGTTGCCATTTCCTTCTCCATTGCGTGAAAGTGAAAAGTGAAAGGGAAGTCGCTCAGTCGTGACCGACTCGTGGCGACCCCATGGACTGTAGCCCACCAGGCTCCTCCATCTATGGGATTTTCTAGGCAAGAGTACTGGAGTGGCTTGCCATTGCCTTCTCCATAAATTCTAGAAATAGCTTAAGTTTCTCTGTATTGATAAGTTTTCTAAATATTTTACATATATTAATTCATGCAGTTTTCACAATAACCATATAATTTCTATTATCACTCTGCTTTACAAATTAGAAAATTAACTTGCCTAATGTAAGTTGGAGAGCTAGAGTATGAATCCAGACCGCTTGTCCTGGAATGCATGCCCATAAATTTTATGTTTTCCTACCTCATATTGTACTCTGATTATATTATTATAATTATAAACTTTAATGTTTAATGTGAAGGGCTTGATCCTGACTTGATAAAATGTGTTTATAGTAAAGAATGAAAATGTTGCTTTTTGGAGGATAATCTGATGACAATGATAATGAATTAAATTAGCAACTGATAAGAGCACAGTCATACAAGGTTCACCACTTAATTCATTATTCCAAACAACATATAGTTTATTTAGGATATAAAGATAAAATATTGAGTAACAACTTGATATTGGTGTACACATGATTCTGATATTTGAAAAATAATTTTTGAGACCAAAAGTGCATGTGGAAAGTAGATAGATGGTATTTGAAGATTTCTGGGATAAATGTTGAGTAATTTTTTATTAAAGTATTCTTTGTCTTATTTTCATACTTTAATGACAACTGTAGGAAGACAAATATATTTCTAAATATTGAATATGGTTTTCCTTGCAGTTATGTTTTTGAGGAACTCTACCCTTTTCTATCTCTAAAACGAAAGTGAAGTCATTCAGTTGTGTCTGACTCTTTGTGACCCCATGGACTGTAGCCTACCAGGCTCCTCTGTCCATGGAATTTTCCAGGCAAGAGTACTGGAGTGGGTTGTCATTTCCTACTCCATCATACATAGACAGACAGATCTTTTTTGAAAAGAGAACACTTTCATGTTATCCAATTAACATGAATGAAGACAACTGACATTACAAAAATGAAGACTGGGATATAGATTTTGATCTATGAAGGAAATACAGAGTATGGTAATTTAAAATGTTTGTAGACTCAAAAATATCTTTCTGTTTGTTCTATAATTTATACATAAGGAGCAGCATGTTTTTCTTGATGTAACAATGGAGATTCTCATGAAGAATCTTGGTTCACAGAAACGTTTTGTTTATGCTTCAGAGAAATTAGAGAATTCCAAATTAAAATCTGGACTTCTTTCTTGTTTTCAAAAACTGAAATTGTTATTTTGTGATTGTATTTCTTAATTTGTTACTTTGTGATTCTAAAAGTTCCCATAATAGCAATACTTTTTAAAATTATTTTATTTTTTAACTTTACAATATTGTATTGGTTTTGCCATATATCTTGAAAATCACAAGCCTGGACAAGTTAAGCTGTTTTGATTTGGGGTGGGGGTGGGATGCATTTTAAGAAATCTACAGCCCTCCAATCTCTGCTGCACACCACTGCATTCTACTTCTTAAAACCTATGTAATTTTTTCTCATAGTATGTAATTAATTAGAACCCTGGGAAGTATCAGTTATATTAACAAAAAAGATGCCTACTGCTTAGACAGCAAAGGAATACCATTGCTCTCATCCCCCCCAAATCAATAACCTATGTGTAGGAATGTTATTGACTATGCCAAAGTATTTGACTGTGTGGATTAAAATAAACTGGAAAATTCTAAAAGAGATGGGAATACTAGACCACCTGACCTGCCTCTTGAGAAATTTGTATGCAGGTCTGGAAGCAACATTTAGAACTGGACATGGAACCACAGACTGGTTCCAAATAGGAAAAGGAGTATGTCAAGGTTGTATATTGTCACCTTGCTTATTTAACTTATATGCAGAGTACATCATGAGAAACACTGGGCTGGAAGAAATACAAGCTGGAATCAAGATTGCCGGGAGAAATATCAATAACCTCAGATATGCAGATGACACCACCCTTATGGCAGAAAGTGAAGAGAAACTAAAAAGCCTCTTGGTGAAAGTGAAAGTGGAGAGTGAAAAAGTTGGCTTGAAGCTCAACATTCAGAAAAAGAAGATCATGGCATCTGGTCCCATCACTTCATGGGAAATAGATGGGGAAACAGTAGAAACTGTGTCAGACTTTATTTTGGGGGGCTCCAAAGTTACTGAAGATGGTGACTGCAGCCATGAAATTAAAAGACGCTTACTCCTTGGAAGGAAAGTTATGACCAACCTAGATAGCATATTTAAAAGCAGAGACATCACTTTGCCAACAAAAGTCCATCTAGTCAAGGCTATGGTTTTTCCAGCGGTCATGTATGGATGTGAGAGTTGGACTGTGAAAAAAGCTGAGCACCGAAGAATTGATGCTTTTGAATTGTGGTGTTAGAGAAGACTCTTGAGAGTCCCTTGGACTGCAAGGAGATCAGCCCTGCATGTTCTTTGGAAGGAATGATGGTAACGCTGAAACTCCAGTACTTTGGCCACTTCATGTGAAGAGTTGACTCATTGGAAAAGACTCTAATTCTAGGAGGGATTGGGGGCAGGAGGAAAAGCGGACAACAGAGGGATGAGATGGCTGGATGGCATCACTGACTCGATGGACGTGAGTCTGAGTGAACTCCGGGAGATGGTGATGGACAGGGAGGCCTGGCGTGCTGCGATTCATGGGATTGTAAAGAGTCAGACACGACTGAGCGACTGAACTGAACTGAAGAGTGTGGAGGGAGGGCCAATTATCTGCTGTGTTCTTTGATGAGGCCCTTATATCTCAAAGCTGTATGCAGGAAAGCTAGAATCTCCCATGAATGTTGTGGGTAGTCAGACTGAGAAATTTGTAAGGCTGAGGTGTACATTAACAATAACAGTTATCTTTGGACTCAAGTTCTAAATCAATGTTAGATTTATTTTCCTATATAGTTGCCTATTTCCCTTTTGTTGTGTTTTCAGTAATATTTCAATGAATATATCAGGTTTCAGTATACCAAAATAATGTAATTTTACCTAAGTAAGGCTCAGTAGTAAAGAATCTGCCTGCAATCCAGGAAAGGTAGGTTTGATCCTTGTGTCAAGAAGATACCCTGGAGGAAGAAATGACAACCCACTCCAGTATTCTTGCCTGAGAAATCCCATGAACAGAGAAGCCTCGTGGCTTACAGTCCATAGGGTCACAAGAGTCAGACGTGACTTAGCGACTAAACCACCACCACTGAGAGTATATTTCTTACCAGTTTTGCCCCACTTTTTCCATCTAGCCATTCTGTGCTCTCTGTTTCTCTTAGTGAAATAATGTCTAATGAAAAGGTACAGAGTGAGGGATATGGAGAGAGATGTGTGATGTGGAAAAAGAGAGGAAAGTAGTAAAGAGGAAGGGGGAGAAGAGAGGGAAAGAAAAATAGGAATGAGTTCTTGCAACCTAATAATATAACACATTTATTTGCTCAGATGATGGATCTGAAAAATAAACATAAACAACTTTTGCAACAGAAAATCTTTTTTCATACATTATCTGTATTTGGGCTGGAAAGAGAAGAATGCTGAGTGGAAGCAATGAAAGAAAAGGGCTCTAGGCCCAGGCAAGTGAGATAAATTCTGGAAGACTTTGTGGAGAAAAATGGAGAGACTATCATGAGATGACCAGTCCTTAGACCTGTAAGTCCATCCCCAGCACCTGAGAGCCAGGTCAGCTCCCCCAAGGACTCCCTCTTCATGAGAACATGTAAACTACATGAATCCAAGAAGTTCCTCGGATTATTTTACCAGTTGGCTTCTAGTTCAAAGCAGATCCCCTACCACCTGCTGAATGTTTAATCTACACAGCCATTCCCTAAAACCTGAACTTCCTTCCACCTACTCAGTGTATCAAACAATCCTTCCATCACCAGGAACATGTAAAAGTCCCTCAAGAAAGTGAACAGGTACCTAGACATCTACGATTACACTCAGAATAGTGCTCCAAATTCTCAACCAATAATTAAGTCCTCCAAAATCTGGAATGATAATCCCCAGGTACGAGTCTACTTTCCAAGCCAGTATCAGGGTCATATTGATTGGCACTAGCTGAAATCTTTTTCAGAACTGATACAGGGCAAAACCATACCCTTATCATACAAGTTGAGGAAACTGGATATAATCCTGAAAGCAATTGGCAACACTTGCTCTGTTCTAAATAAGAGGCTAGAATAATTTTATTATTATTATTATTTTTAATTTTAAGAATGTTGCTCTGATTCTAGTGTGGAAAATGGAGATAGCAAGTTGAGGTTAAGAGACATTCTAAGTAGAAGAAAGACCTGGAGGAAAAGAGGTTAAAATTTTAATTGACATATGTCACCTAGAATAAGGTACTTAATTTCTTGGAATTTAATCATAAAATGAAAATAATCATTGACACACAAATTATGTTTTAAGATTTCATTTGTATGGTTCCTATGACCATCTGACATTGTACAAACACATAATACAAAACTTCTACCACCAAAGTGTTAATTCTGTAAGGGGAGAGAGTACATGTATGCCCATATTAAGCACATAAATGCTTTTTCAATTAATGATGAATATCTGTATGTACAATATTAATTAATGTATCATACTGTTTAAAATAGGATCAATTACCATGAACTTCTAAAATTTATTTAAAAATCTTATTTCCTTGTACAGTTGATCCTTGAACCACACAGGTTTGAACTTCATGGTTCTAGTTTGTATGTTGTTTTTTTCAATAGTAATACTACAATACTACATAATTCACAGCTGGTTGAACCCACAAATGCAAAACCACAGATATGAAAGAGTGAATACTAAGGAACCAGAGACACCAAGGACAGATTACAAATTATGTACAAATTTTGGACTGTGCAGAGGGTTGGCATGCCTCACTGCATGTTGTTCAAGGAACAACAGAGTTTAATGACTTTTCATAAGAATGTATAATCTAGAACACATAGTTGAGTGTATAATTAAAGAATACATGAGGAAGATAGTAGGCTTTTAGTGACTCTTCTTTGATGCTTAAATACATGATGTGCACAGACTTAAGATAAATGGTAAGATGTATAAATGGAAAGAATCTATTCAATGATAAACATAACTTTCAAAATGTCAATGT
This sequence comes from Bos javanicus, assembly GCF_032452875.1. Taxonomy (NCBI): domain Eukaryota; kingdom Metazoa; phylum Chordata; class Mammalia; order Artiodactyla; family Bovidae; genus Bos; species Bos javanicus. The sequence continues at coordinate 8,477,999 of NC_083883.1, read as the reverse complement.
CTTGAATGTCATAATTATTTGATTCTAATACATAGCAATTAGTAAAGTTTCCCATAAGACTTAATTTTTCATACAGGTAGATAATTAATGATTTTACTATCATCCCCTAAATTAATATTATTTAATGCTCAATCTTTCAAGCTTGGATGAAAACTTCCTTTTGGAAAAAAGAAACGTTTCAATTAAAAAATGTGGGATTATTATATGTTATGTCTCATTTGAAAACGCAATTTTTCAAGAGTATATTCTTTAATTATATTTTAAAGTATGACTGCATCTATACAGGAAACACAGTGAAACTCATTGCCAATTTATTCCAAAACTCATTTTTTTTTTGCAAATGGATGATAACTTAGAAGATCATTACCAGTATCCATGACTGTCTGAAAAGAAATTTCCTATATGTAGAATGATATTAATTTCCAAGGATAGAAATTTCTTAAGTCTAAATGATAGCATACCTCTCTGAAACAATGAACATGTATTCAATTTTATAAAAATAGATACATACACTAGTGGTGTTATTTTATTCTATGCAAGTCAAATATTCTTTCAAGTAATAAACAAGCCACAGGTATATTTAATAGAAGAAAAATTTCTTAAAATAAAATTAAATATTCATTTTAAATATTTATTAAATAGTTATTAATAAAATAAATTGTTTTTATTATTAAGTATTTATTCTCTAGTTACTGTTTGTATACTTTCTAATAAGGAACCAACATAGTGGTTAAAATTACAGACATATTCAAGGACCCAAGACCTCTAGTAATCTCTGTGCTCATTGCTAAGATGATAATAACAGTACATTTCTCATAAAATTATTAGTAAGATAAAATGTTTGTATATAAATCCTTAAGGGTGCCATATATGTATAACTCCAGAAATAAACTTATGATTATTATTAATGGTTTATATAATACAATTATATCACTGACATTTTCACAAACCCAGTTATAAAACTAGGGAAAGAGTATGTGAAAAAAATGTATTTTAATGTCATGTGCCATGAAAATTAAGCAGACATCTTATGGCAGACAAATGTGCATGCTAATTATTATTAGCATACTCATTAAAGCTTCAATATTCTAGCTAACTCGCTGTAAAGGAATTTAATTAGTTTGATCCTGTAAGAAATCTTTACTCCCAGAGTGTCACACAAAGACTTTTCCATCACTGCTGTGGAGTAGCTATTAATTTGTTTGGCATAAAGTATGTGGACACCTTATCTTTGACAAAGGAGGCAAGAATATACAATGGATTAAAGACAATCTCTTTAACAAGTGGTGCTGGGAAATCTGGTCAACCACTTGTAAAAGAATGAAACTAGAACACTTTCTAACACCATACACAAAAATAAACTCAAAATGGATTAAAGATCTAAACATAAGACCAGAAACTATAAAACTCCTAGAGGAGAACATAGTCAAAACACTCTCTGACATACATCACAACAGGATCCTCTATGACCCACCTCCCAGAATATTGGAAATAAAAGCAAAAATAAACAAATGGGACCTAATTAACCTTAAAAGCTTCTGCACATCAAAGGAAACTATTAGCAAGGTGAAAAGACAGCCTTCAGAATGGGAGAAAATAATAGCAAATGAAGCAACTGACAAACAACTAATCTCAAAAATATACAAGCAACTCCTACAGCTCGACTCCAGAAAAATAAATGACCCAATCAAAAAGTGGGCCAAAGAACTAAATAAACATTTCTCCAAAGAAGACATACAGAGGGCTAACAAACACATGAAAAGATGCTCAACATCACTCATTATCAGAGAAATGCAAATCAAAACCACTATGAGGTACCATTTCACACCAGTCAGAATGGCTGCTATCCAAAAGTCTACAAATAATAAATGCTGGAGAGGGTGTGGAGAAAAGGGAACCCTCTTACACTGTTGGTGGGAATGCAAACTAGTACAGCCACTACGGAGAACAGTGTGGAGATTCCTTAAAAAACTGGAAATAGAACTGCCTTAGGATCCAGCAATCCCACTGCTGGGCATACTCACTGAGGATACCAGAAGGGAAAGAGACACGTGTACCCCAGTGTTCATCACAGCACTGTTTATAATAGCCAGGACATGGAAGCAACCTAGATGTCCATCAGCAGATGAATGGATAAGAAAGCTGTGGTACATATACACAATGGAGTACTACTCAGCCATTAAAAAGAATACATTTGAATCAGTTCTAATGAGGTGGATGAAACTGGAGCCTATTATACAGAGTGAAGTAAGCCAGAAGGAAAAACATCAATACAGTATACTAACACATATATATGGAATTTAGAAAGATGGTAACAATAACCCGGTGTATGAGACAGCAAAAGAGACACTGATGTATAGAACAGTCTTATGGACTCTGTGGGAGAGGGAGAGGGTGGGAAGATTTGGGAGAATGACATTGAAACATGTAAAATATCATGTAAGAAATGAGTTGCCAGTCCAGGTTTGATGCACGATACTGGATGCTTGGGGCTAGTGCACTGGGACGACCCAGAGGGATGGTATGGGGAGGGAGGAGGGAGGAGGGTTCAGGATGGGGAACACATGTATACCTGTGGCAGATTCATTTTGATATTTGGCAAAACTAATACAATTATGTAAAGTTTAAAAATAAAATCAATCAATGCAAAAAAAAGAAAAGAAAAGCTCTTTAAAATTGGCTTTCACTAAACAGAAATTCAGAGCTGAGCTGTGTTCAGATTTGGGAATTCAGTAACACACTGATGACACCAAGGACCCTGATTATTTTTCACCCAACTTTGTTGCCTTTAAGGTGGCAGCCTTGCCCTCAGCCTGGCTCCTTTCACAGACATAAAGTTTGCTAAGGTCATGCCAGTTCAGTTCAATTCAGTTGCTCAGTTGTGTCCAACTCTTTGCAACCCCATGAATCACAGGATGCCAGGCCTCCCTGCCATCACCAACTCCAGGAATTCACTCAAACTCATGTCCATCGAGTTGGTGATGCCATCCAGCCATCTCATCCTCTGTTGTCCCCTTCTCCTCCTGGCCTCAATCCCTCCCAGCATCAGAGTCTTTTCCAATGAGTCAACTTTTCACATGAGGTGGCCAAAGTTTTAGAGTTTCAGCTTTAGCATCATTCCTTCCAAAGAAATCCCAGGACTGATCTCCTTTAGAATGGACTGGTTGGATCTCCTTGCCGTCCAAGGGACTCTCAAGAGTCTTCTCCAACACCACAGTTCAAAAGCATCAATTCTTCAGTGCTTAGCTTTCTTCACTGTCCAACTCTCACATCCATATATGACCACTGGACAAACCATATCCTTGACTAGATGGACTTTTGTTGGCAAAGTAATGTCTTTGGTTTTTAATATGCTATCTAGGTTGGTCATAACTTTCCTTCCAAGGAGTAAGTGTCTTTTAATGTCATGGCTGTAGTCACCATCTGCAGTGATTTTGGAGCCCCCCAAAATAAAGTCTGACACTGTTTCCACTGTTTACCCATCTATTTCCCATGAAGTGATGGGACCAGATGCCATGATCTTTGTTTTCTGAATTTTGAGCTTTAAGCTGACTTTTCACTCTCCTAAGGTCATGCCAAAACACAGTAATTATCTGAGGTATAAAGGGAACTAGTTTTTCTGTTGGTATCCTTAGAAAGAAAGAAGAGAGAAAGAAAAGCATGACCAGAAATACAAGCTGACTTCTCTTTAAATGTCACTGGCCAAAACTGGATCCTAACCCCTCAACCAATTACTGGTGAAGGGAATGGAAACCAATCCAGTCTTACATCCCAAAAAAGGAATGGTGAAAGTATAAACACATTAATAAAAAGATGATTATGTTACTAAAAAGAAACAGGGAACTACATTTGTTAGACAACAGTACTTGCTTACATAATCAGGAACAGCTCTTTCTCCCAAAATCAGATATGACATTGTACATTATCAGTTTTATATTTGATTAGTTAGATAAAAAAATGGTAGACTTTGTCAAAGCCATTTGTAATACAATCTATCAAATCAATAAAATAAAATGAGATAAATGCATTAATAATTTATGAAATTAATTATTCATCTTTTTCTTGCCATAAAATTGACAATTACATCCCAGATATGAGTTAGGTGTTTAATATAATTTGGTAAACAAAACACATATGGTGGACATATGATACTAAGAATCTTATAGTGATAAACCAAACATTAATATACAATAGAGATATAAATAGAGAATATAAATGATATGAAGGATAATTACAGGATACTATGAGAGAGTGAAATATGAGGGAGGGGGAAAGGAGATATGCTAGACTGTGAGATCTGAGGGATTTCAATTGATCTCAAATGAGAAAATGACATTTGAGTCCTGAAAGATGAGTTGTTGTTCAGTTGCTAAGTTATGTTCAACTCTTTGCAGCTCCATAGCGCATTCTCCTCTGTCCTCCACTATCTTCCAGAGTTTGCTTAGATTCATGTTTATTGAGTCAGTGATGCTATGTAACCATGTCATCTTCTGTCACCCACCTTGTCCTCCTGCCCTCAATATTTCCCAGCATCAGGGTCCTTTCCAGTGTGTTGGTTTTTCACATCAAGTGGCCAAAGTATTGGAGCTTCAGCATTGATCCTTCCAATAAATATTCAGGGTTGATTTATTTAAGGATTGACTGGTTTGATCTCCTTGCAGTCCCACGGACTCTCAAGAGTCTTCTACAGCACCACAGTCCAAAAGCATCAATTCCTTGGTGCTCAGCCTTCTTTATAGTCCAACTCTGACAATGGTACATGACTACTGAGAAAACCATAGCTTTGACTATATGGACCTTTGTTGTATAAGTAGGTATTGACATTCCTTTCTTGACCAAACTTTATTCAGGTTCTATAAACTTTTCAAAGGCCCACTTTGTGTCTTTCTCCGTGTCATCCAATCTTCACCAGACTCCTGATAGGTCAGTTTAACCAGAGTTCCCCTCACCCCAAGGCTTCCTCTTAGTTCTATTTTCCATCCACTTACCCCCTTACCCTGCTTCTGGGTTGTAAATCCCCTCTGACCCACAGTGTATTCAGAGTTCAGCCCAAAGTCTACTTAAAATTCCAGCAGTGTCCTACACCTGTCCTGAGAGCCCTTCCCCTTGAGTAAAGTCTGATTTATTGTGCTTTAACTGTGACTCTACTTTTCCTCCACAACTCCAGGTCTAGGCTATAGCTAGTGGGTATCTTAGACCACATCGTTGTTTAGCTTTCCTCACTTACTCTACACTACTTTTCCCTATACCCTTATTCTGAGACCAATCCTTCATTTAAAATTTAAAGGATCAGCTAGAATAGGATCTATACTACTACTGTTCCACTTTCTTCCCTTTTGTTCTCTTAAATCATTTCCAACTAGACTTTTCTCTAAAACTATTTGGGTAAATGTCATAAATGATATGCAGATTTCCCCCCAAAATGATCCATCTTGAATTCTCATTTTACTAGAATTTTCAGCACTGCTTAATTCATCACCAATTCTTTCTTTAAATATTTCTTTTTTTCAATTAGCAAAATATTATTCTCCCCCATTTTCTTGCTGCTTCCTCATGCCCACTGCTTCACAAATACCTTGCTTTTCTCTTCCATCTTCTAGACTTCTGTTGGAGTAACTCAGGACTCAAAAAATGGCCTCTTTTCTGCCTCTATTGTTACTGCACAGGAGATTGGAAACAAGCTTTAAATACCTTCTTTAAGCAATTCACTTCCACTTTATATTTCTACTCTTCCCATAAATTATAGAATCCCTGTTTATCATCTTTACTTGGATTTGCAATAATCGTCTAAAAACAAGAAACTCAAATATTCTAAGAAACTTAATTATCTGTCTTCAAATCCACCCTTCTATAAAATGTCCACAACACTGCAATACCACAATTCTCCCACTAGCCAAGGTACAAAATTTGATATTATCCCTGACTGATTCTTTCTCACAGATTTGATAAAAAGTCAGCCAAGAAATGCTGCCTAAATAACTTCATCATCACAAACCCAGGTCAAGCTTTTCTTCTCTCTCATCGTTGAATTTGATTCCTTGTTTCCTCCCCTGGCAGAGACAAGTTACTGTCTACATAGTAACAGGAATGATACTTTATAAGTAAGCTTCATTCACAATTATGGTCAGGACCCTTCCATATAGTTAATTTCACGTAGAATAAAACTCAAATGTCTTGAGGTGTTCCATGATTCCTGAGCTCATTTTTGCTCCTCCCTCCCCTCTCTCTCCCCGTTTCCCCTCTCATTTTGTTCTAGAACTCCTCTAAACTTCTTGGCTTTACCCAAACAGTTAAGCCTGATTCCTACCCAACATTTTGCAAATGATATTCTCTCTTTCTTGAAGTGATGTCAAAAGGAAAAGTGAAATTGTGTAAGAAATACAAAGAGAAGGTATTGTTCTTTTACACAAGTGGTCAGGAAAAGATGAACTGATTGGTTGACTTTTAAAATGAAAGAGACGCATTTAAGTGAACACAATACACACATATATATTTACATCGAAACCATCATTGCGGTGTGCCTACTTTTTGCTGTTATTCAGTCACTAAGTTGTGTCTGACTCTTTGTGACTCCATGGACCGCACCATGTCAGGCTTTCCTGTCCTTCACCATTTCCCAGAGTCTGCTCAAACTCATGCCCATCGAGTCGATGATGCCATCCAACAATCTAACACTCTGTTGTCCCCTAATTTTCCTGCCTTCAATCTTTCTCAGCATCAGTCTTTTCCAATGAGACGACTCTTTGCATCACGTAGCCAAAATATTGGAGCTTCAGCACCAGTCCTTCCAGTGAATATTCAGGATTGATTTTTTTTAGCATTGACTGGTTTGACCTCTTTGCTGTCCAAGGGACTCTCAAGAGTCTTCTCCAACACCACAGTTCAGAGACATCAATTCTTCAGCTCTCAGCCTTTTTATTGTCCAGGTCTCACATCCATACATGACTAGAGAAAAACCATAGCTTTGACTAGATGAACCTTTGTCAGCAAAGTAATGTCTCTGCTTTTTAATATGCTGTCTAGGTTGGTCATTGTTTTTTTTTCAAAGGAGCAGATGAGATCAGATCAGTCACTCAGTTGTGTCAGATTCTTTGCCACCCCGTGAATCGCAGCACGCCAGGCCTCCCTGTCCATCACCAACTCACGGAGTTCACTGAGACTCACGTCCATCTAGTCAGTGATGCCATCCAGCAATCTCATCCTCTTGCCCCAATCTCTCCCAGCACCAGAGTCTTTTCCAATGAGTCAACTCTTCGCAGGAGGTGGCCAAAGTACTGGAGTTTCAGCTTTAGCATCATTCCTTCCAAAGAAATCCCAGGGCTGATCTCCTTCAGAATGGAATGGTTGGATCTCCGTGCAGTCCAAGAGACTCTCAAGAGTCTTCTCGAACACCACAGTTCAAAAGCATCAATTCTTCAGCGCTCAGCCTTCTTCACAGTCCAACTCTCACATCCGTACATGACCACAGGAAAAACCATAGCCTTGACTGAACGAATCTTTGTTGGCAAAGTAATGTCTCTGCTTTTGAATATACTATCTAGGTTGGTCATAACTTTCCTTCCAAGGAGTAAGTGTCTTTTAATTTCATGGCTGCAGTCACCATCTGTACTGATTTTGGAGCCCAGAAAAATAAAGTCTGACACTGTTTTCACTGTTTTCCCATCTATTTCCCATGAAGTGATGGGACCGGATGCCATGATCTTCGTTTTTTGAATGTTGAGCTTTAAGTCAACTTTTTCACTCTCCACTTTCACTTTCATTAAGAGGCTTTCGAGTTCCTCTTCACTTTCTGCCATAGGGTGGTGTCATCTGCATATCTGAGGTTATTGATATTTCTCCCGGCAAACTTGATTCCACCTTGTGTTTCCTCTAGCCCAGTGTTTCTCATGATGTACCCTGCATATAAGTTAAATAAGCAGGGTGACAATATACAGCCTTGACGAACTCCTTTTCGTATTTGGAACCAGTCTGTTGTTCCATGTCCAGTTCTAACTGTTGCTTCCTGACCTGCATACAAATTTCTCAAGAGGCAGATCAGGTGGTCTGGTATTCCCATCTCTTTCAGAATTTTCCACAGTTTATTGTGACACACCGTCAAAGGCTTTGGCATAGTCAATAAAGCAGTAATAGATGTTTTTCTGGAACTCCCTTGATTTTTCTATGATCCAGCGGATGTTGGCAATTTGATCTCTGGTTCCTCTGCCTTTTCTAAAACCAGCTTGAACATCAGGAAGTTCACAGTTCACATATTGCTGAAGCCTGGCTTGGAGAATTTTGAGCATTACTTAACTAGTGTGTGAGACGAGTGCAATTGTATAGTAGTTTGAGCATTGTTTGTCATTGCCTTTCTTAGAGATTGGAATGAAAACTGATCTTTTCCAGTCCTGTGTCCACTGCTGAGTTTTCCAAATTTGCTGGCATATTGAGTGCAGCACTTTCACAGCATCATCTTTCAGGATTTGAAATAGCTCAACTGGAATTCCATCCCCTCCACTAGCTTTGTTCGTAGTGATGCTTTCTAAGGCCCACTTGAATTCACATTCCAGGATGTCTGGCTCTAGGTCAGTGATCACACCATCGTGATTATCTGGGTCGTGAAGATCTTTTTTGTACAATTATTCTGTGTATTCTTGCCATCTCTTCTTAATATCTTCTGCTTCTGTTAGGTCCATACCATTTCTGTCCTTTATTAAGCTCATCTTTGCATGAAATGTTCCTTTGGTATCTCTGATTTTCTTGAAGAGATCTCTAGTCTTTCCCATTTTGTTGTTTTCCTCTATTTCTTTGCATTGATCAGTGAAGAAGGCTTTCTTATCTCTTCTTGCTATTCTTTGGAACTCTGCATTCAGATGTTTATATCTTTCCTTTTTCCTTTGCTTTTCACTTCTCTTCTTTTCACAGCTATTGTAAGGCCTCCCAAGACAGCCATTTTGCTTTTTTGCATTTCTTTTCTATGGAAATGGTCTTGATCCCTGTCTCCTGTACAATGTCACGAACCTCATTCCATAGTTCATCAGGCACTCTATCTATCAGATCTAGACCCTTAAATCTATTTCTCGCTTCCATTGTATAATAATAAGGAATTTTATTTAGGTCATACCTGAATGGTCTAGTGGTTTTCCCTACTTTCTTCAATTTCAGTCTTAATTTGGCAATAAGGAGTTCATGATCTGAGCCACAGTCAGCTCCTGGTCTTGTTTTTGCTGACTGTATAGAGCTTCTCAATCTTTGGCTGCAAAGAATATAATCAATCTGATTTCAGTGTTGACCATCTGGTGATGTCCATGTATAGAGTCTTCTCTTCTGTTGTTGGAAGAGGGTGTTTGTTATGACCAGTGCATTTTATTGGCAAAATTCTATTAGTCTTTGCCCTGCTTCATTCTGTATTCTAAGGACAAATTTGCCTGTTGCTCCAGGTGTTTCTTGACTTCCTACCTTTGCATTCCAGTCCCCTATAATGAAAAGGACATCTTTTTTGGGTGTTAGTTCTAAAAGGTCTTGTAGGTCTTCATAGAACCATTCAACTTCAGCTTCTTCAGCATTACTGTTTGGGGCATAGACTTGGATTACTGGGATATTGAATGGTTTGCCTTGGAAATGAACAGAGATCATTCTGTCGTTTTTGAGATTGCATCCAAGTACTGCATTTTGGACTCTTTTGTTGACCATAATGGCCACTCCATTTCTTCTGAGGGATTCCTGCCCGCAGTAGTAGATATAATGGTCATCTGAGTTAAATTCCAGTCCATTTCAGTTCGCTGATTCCTAGAATGTCGACATTCACTCTTGCCATCTCTTGTTTGACCACTTCCAATTTGCCTTGATTCATGGACCTGACATTCCAGGTTCCTATGCAATATTGCTCTTTACAGCATCGGATCTTGCTTCTATCACCAGTCACATCCACAGCTGGGTATTCTTTTTGCTTTGGTTCCATCCCTTCATTCTCTCTGGAGTTATTTCTCCACTGATCTCCAGTAGCATATTTGGCACCTATTGACCTGGCGAGTTCCTCTTTCAGTATCCTATCATTTTGCCTTTTCATACTGTTCATGGGGTTCTCTAGGCAAGAATACTGAAGTGGTTTGCCATTCCCTTCTTCAGTGGACCACATTCTGTCAAATCTCTCCACCATGACCCGCCCGTCTTGGGTTGCCCCACGGGCATGGCTTAGTTTCATTGAGTTAGACAAGGCTGTGGTCCTAGTGTAATTAGATTGACTAGTTTTCTGTGAGTATGGTTTCAGTGTGTTTGCCCTCTGATGCCCTCTTGCAACACCTACTGTCTTACTTGGGTTTCTCTTACCTTGGGCATGGGGTATCTCTTCACAGCTGCTCCAGCAAAGCGCAGCCATTGCTCCTTACCTTGGACGAGGGGTATCTCCTCACCGCTGCTCTTCCTGACCTTCAATGTGGGATAGCTCCTCTAGGCCCTCCTGCGCCCACGCAGCCACAGCTCCTTGTATGTGGAGTTGGTCCTCCCGGCCACTGCCCCTGGCCTCAGTCATGCAGTTGCTCCTCCCTGCTGCTGCTCTTGGCCTCGGGCTTAGGGGCGTGGGGGCATCTTCTAATTTCATGGGTACAGTCACCATTTTCAGTGATGTTGGAGACTGAGGAAATAAATTCTCTCATTGTTTCCACTGTTTCCCCATCTATTTGGCATGAAGTGATGGGAACAGATACTATGATCTTGGTGTTTTGAATGTTGAGTTTTAAGGCAGCTTTTTCACTCTCCTCTTTCACTTTCATCACAAGGCTCTTTAATTCCACTCTGCCTTCTGCCATAAGGATAGTGTCGTCTGCATATCTGAGGTTATTGATATTTCTCCTGGCAATCTTGATGCCAGCTTGTGCTTATCCAGCCCAACATTTAACATGATGTACTCTGCATATAAGATAAATAAGTCGTTTGATAATAGACAGCCTAGATGTACTCCTTTCCCAATTTGGAAGCAGTCCATATCTTGTTCTAACTGTTTCTTGTTGATCTGCATATAGGTTTCTCAGGAGGTATGTCAGGTGGCCTTGTATTCCCATTGTTCAAGAATTTTCCACAGTTTATTGTGATCTACACAGTCAAAGGCTTTAGCAAAGTCAGTGAAACCGAAGTAGGTATTTTTCTGGAACTCTCTAGCTTTTTTTATGATCCAATGGATGTTGGAAATATGATCTCTGGTTTCTCTCCCTTTTCTAAATTCAATTGTACATCTGGAAGGTTTTGGTTCACATACTGTTGGAGCTAGTTTGAAGAATTCTGAGCATTAATTTACTAGTGTATGAAATGAGGGCAATTATGCAATAGTTTGAACATTTTTTGGCATTGCCCTTCTTTGTGTTTGGATTGAAAACTGGCCTTTTCCAGTCCTGTGGCCACTGCTGAGTTTTCCAAATTTGTTGGCATATTGAGTACAGCTCTTTCACATTATCTTTTAGGATTTGAAATAGCTCTGCTTGAATTCCATCACCTCCACTAGCTTTGTTTGTAGTGATGCTTCCTAAGGCCCACTTTACTTCTCACTCCAGGATGTCTGGCTTTAGGTGACTAGCAAGCTCTGTTTCCATATTTTAAACTCTCTTTTGTGAAAATGAGAAACCTGACTCCCATTTAATATAAATTAAAAATCAGTCCTACTGTATGCAGCAAACCTCCTGTGTCCATAGTCACCTTGCCCACCACACACAGTTCAAACTCCCTGCCCCCACCCCAATCTCCTGTTTACCTGCTTGGCTTCTTCCACCTCTGCCAGGCTGCCTCCATCCTGTCCATGTTCTTTCTACCAGGTTTCCCCCTTCCATGGCATCCTTGCCAGCATGCTTGCATCCTTGGTCTGTGGTCCGTGGTCTCCCACCTCCAGGTAAGGCATGCACCGGCCCTCCTATGAAGGTGTGCTCCTTACCACCCATCTCTAACACCTGCTCTGGGCTGCCTAGCATGGCTCCCTGCCCACTCTCCCCATATGTGTGCTATTTTGTGAGTCTTCTCCTAATGGCTTTAACCTGAACTAGTTTTAAATGCTGTCATGCAGAGATAATGTTAACCAAAGATGAGCGTGAGCAGTTGTCTTATGCAGAGATAACCCTAACGAAATCTGTTAGGCTCAGAGCTCTCCTCATTTAAAAAGGGAAGGGATACAATAAAAAACACATTATAGGACTGGTGAAAGCAGCTTGAAATATGAAGTAATGGAGAACGTTTTGCTCAAGATGTGATAACAAGGATATGGGTTACACAGTATTTAAATAAATTACTGAGTATACTATATTACATATTTGCATTAGGTTCTCTCCAAAATTTGTTTTTTGCATTAGTACATCATGAGAAACGCTGGGCTGGAAGAAACACAAGCTGGAATCAAGATTGCTGGAAGAAATATCAATAACCTCAGATATGCAGATGACACCACCTTGATGGCAGAAAGTGAAGAGAAACTAAAAAGCCTCTTGATGAAGGTGAAATAGGAGAGTGAAAAGTTGGCTTAAAGCTCAACATTCAGAAAACGAAGATCATGGCATCTGGTCCCATCACTTCATGGCAAATAGATGGGGAAACAGTGGAAACAGTGTCAGACGTTATTTTTCTGGGCTCCAAAATCACTGCAGATGGTGACTGCAGCCATGAAATTAAAAGATGCTTACTCCTTGGAAGGAAAGCTATGACTAACCTAGATAGCATATTCAAAAGCAGAGACATTACTTTGCCAACAAAGGTCCGTCTAGTCAAGGCTATGGTTTTTCCAGTGGTCATGTATGGATGTGAGAGTTGGACTGTGAAGAAGGCTGATGCTTCAAAAGAATTGATGCTTTTGAATTGTGGTGTTGGAGAAGACTCTTGAGAGTCCCTTGGACTGCAAGGAGATCCAACCAGTCCATTCTGAAGGAGATCAGGCCTGGGATTTCTTTGGAAGGAATGATGCTAAAGCTGAAACTCCAGTACTTTGGCCACCTCCTGCGAAGAGTTGACTCATTGGAAAAGACTCTGATGCTGGGACGGATTGGGGGCAGGAGGAGAAGGGGACGACAGAGGATGAGATGGTTGGATGGCATCACTGACTTGATGGACGTGAGTCTGAGTGAACTCCAGGTGATGGTGATGGACAGGGAGTCCTTGCATGCTGCGATTCATGGGGTCCCAAAGAGTCGGACACGACTGAATGACTGAACTGAACTGAACTGAACTGTGAAAAAGCTCTCATGTAAGACAACTGACAGATTAATTGAAAAAGAGAAATAATAATAAATGATCATTTAAAAAGTAATTTAAAACAGAAAAAAGAGAAGGCTGAATGAGATCAAAAGAATGTAATGTACCTAAAACTCTAATGCTTAAAAAAGTAATTAACAGCTGAAACTCAGAAAATTCAATCAATAGTGTATTAAAATTTTTTTGAAAAAAAAAAAAAAAAAACACTCTCACTCTTCTCAACCCTTCTGATAAAACAGCAGATTTCATTCTTTGGTTTCTCTGCTACAGCTCAACACCCTGTCCCATGAACCCACAGTGATAAGCATCCAGCCTGATCAATCATAATACTGAAGTCTAGCAATAATGAATGTTACAGGTCCTGCACATATCATCCCATGAGTGAAAGGTCTTCCATGAAATTCTCATTTAGAAGTTTAGAGACAAAAAAAAAAAAAAAAAAGGACTGCAACTACATTTATTTGTTTAACTTTTTAAAAAATTATATATTTTTAGTTATAGGATAATTGCTATACAATATTGTGGTGGTTTATACCATATATTCACATTAATCAGCCATAGATATGCATATGTCCCCTCCCTCTTGAGCCTCTTTCCCACTTCCCTCTCCATCCCACCTCTCTAGGTTGCCAAACAGCATTGAGTTTGAGCTTCCTGCATCATACATCAAATTCCCAGTGGCTATCTATTTTATATATGTTATTATATATATATTTAAATGCTGCTGCTGCTGCTAAGTTGCTTCAGTAGTGTCCAATTCTGTGCGACCCCAGAGACAGCAGCCCACCAGACTCCCCTGTCCCTGGGATTCTCCAGGCAAGAACACTGGAGTGGGTTGCCATTTCCTTCTCCAATGAAGAAAAGTGAAAAGTGAAAGTGAAGTCGCTCAGTCGTGTCTGACTCCTTCGTGTCTGACTCCTAGCAACCCCATGGACTGTAGGCTAGCAGGTTTCTCCACCCACTGGATTTTCCAGGTAAGAGTACTGGAGTGGGGTGCCATTGCCTTCTCTGATTTAAATGCTACTCTCTCAATTTGCCCCACTCTCTTCTTCCCCAGCTGTGTCCACAAATCTGTTCTCTATCCTGCATCTCCATTGTGGAGAACGATATGGATGTTTCTTTTAAAAAAATCTAGGAATAAAACTACTATATAACCCAACAATCCCACTACTGGGCACATATCTTGAGAAAACCATAATTGAAAAAGACACACCTACCCCAGTGTTCATGTGGTATATGTATATATATATATATATATATATATATATATATATATATATATATATATACTATGTATATATGTATATACTCAGCCATAAAAGGGAACACATTTCAATCAATTCTAATGAAGTGGATGAACCTAGAGCATATAGAGTGAAGTAAGTCAGAGACCAAATTGCCAACATATGCTGGATCATCGAAAAAGCAAGAGAGTTCCAGAAAAAACATCTATTTCTGCTTTATTAACTATGACAAAGCCTTTGACTGTATGGATCACAATAAACTGTGGAAAATTCTTCAAGAGATGGGAATACCAGACCACCTGATCTGCCTCTTGAGAAATTTGTTTGCAGGTCAGGAAGCAACAGTTAGAACTGGACATGGAACAGACTGGTTCCAAATAGGAAAAGGAGTATGTAAGGCTGTATATTGTCAGCCTGCTTATTTAACTTGTATGCAGAGTACATCATGAGAAGCACTGGGCTGGAAGAAGCACAAGCTGGAATCAAGATTGCTGCAAGAAATATCAGTAACCTCAGATATGCAGATGACACCACCCTTATGGCAGAAAGTGAAGAGAAACTAAAAAGCCTGTTGATGAAGGTGAAAGTGGAGAGTGAAAAAGTTGGCTTAAAGCTCAACATTCAGAAAACGAAGATCATGGCATCTTGTCCCATCACTCCAAGGGAAATAGATGGGGAAACAGTGTCAGACTTTATTTTTCTGGGCTCCAAAATCACTGCAGACAGTGACTGCAGCCATGAAATTAACAGACATTTACTCCTTGGAAGAAAAGTTATGAGCAACCTAGATAGCATATTCAAAAGCAGAGACATTACTTTGCCAACAAAGGTTCGTCTAGTCAAGGCTGTGGTTTTTCCTGTGGTCATGTATGGATGTGAGAGTTGGACTGTGAAGAAAGCTGAGCACTGAAGAATTGATGCTTTTGAACTGTGGTGTTGGAGAAGACACTTGAGAGTCGCTTGGACTGCAAGGAGATCCAACCAGTCCATTCTAAAGGAGATCAGCCCTGGGATTTATTTGAAAGGAATTATGCTAAGGCTGAAACTCCAGTACTTTGGCCACCTGATGCGAAGAGTTGACTCATTGGAAAAGACTCTCATGCTGGGAAGGATTGGGGGCAGGAGCAGAAGGGGACGACAGAGGATGAGATGGCTGGATGGCATCACTGACTCGATGGACATGAGTCTGAGTGAACTCAGGGAGATGGTGATAGACAGGGAGGCCTGGCGTGCTGCGATTCATGGGGTCGCAGAGTCGGACACGACTGAGTGACTGAACTGAACTGAAGTCAGAAAGAGAAAAGCAACTATATTTAGATAGTGAAGAAGGTTGCTTCTGGCTCCATTAATTATCACACAATAGTTCTCTACTCTGAGAATAATAATCAAGAATGCATGCCAAGAGGTAAAAGACGGATGGAAAGAGAAAAGAGCAAAAGTCATTTCACATGGTAGGTCTAGCCTCCAACTCCTGAACCCCTGACTCCTTAGATGTTCTGAGCCCCCACTGAGTCTATTATATATTCCAATGTGTGCTGTTCCCACCTGCCCTCTGCCTCTTCTCTGTGTCTCCCCAAAATTTTTTCTTGCTCTCAGGACTTGTCTTTCACAAGGCAGGCTGAAGAGAGTAGGCATTTCTGCAGTCTCATTTCAGCTAAGCTATAGACAGAACCCTAGCTTATGGCTTCTGAAGAGAAACCTACTGATAAAATGAGAAAAATGCCAAAATAAAATTCTCCCATTGCTTAAGATTTGCATGTTGAGGGCGGTCCTAAGATGGCTGAGGAATAGGATGGGGAGACCAATTTCTCCCCCACAAATTCATCAAAAAAACATTTAAACACAGTAAACTCCACAAAAGAACTTCTAAATGCTGGCAGAGGACATCAGGCACCCAGAAAAGCAGCCCATTGTCTTTGAAAGGAGGTAGAAAAATATATAAAAGACAAAAAGAGAGACAAAAAGGTAGGGACAGAGCTCCATCCCAAGAAGGGAGTCTTAAAAAGAGAGAAGTCTCCAAACACCAGGAAACACTCTCACTGCCGAGTCTGTGGTGAGCCTTGGAACCACAGAGGGCAACATAACTGGTAGAAAAAATAAATAAATACTTAAAACCCACAAATTACGTGCCCAATGGTAACTCCCCCAGTGGAAAAGCAGCACAGACACCTGCACAGGCCACTAGTAATTGGGGGCTGGGCAGGGAGGCACGGGCTGCATTGCTTAGAGTAAGAATCGGGCCTGAATGCCCTGAGGGCAATCTGAGGGAACTAACTTGGGGTAGCAAACCAGACCTGGGATAACTACCACGTGAAAAGCCCTAACCTAAGGCACCATCAGGCCTACTCACAGAACAAAAGACTGAGTAAAGCTAGCCCCCTGCAGGCCATCCCCCTCTGGTGACAGGCAGCCAGAGCCAGAAGAGGCCAATCACAGCCCCAAAGAGGCATTATCTACCAAATTGCAAGCAGGCTTCTTTGCTAACTAAGACTTCTTGGGATTCTGGGCGGTCAACACCTGCCTGAGAAGGTGCGCTCATTGTACACCCAGAAAACCGAGTGGCAGGGACGGAGGAAGCAATAAGTCACAGCGAGCATGCTCGCCAAACACATCACCTGAGCTTCTCAGACCTGGGAAGGGCACAAAATGCAGGCTCAACCGAGTCTGCACCTTTGAGGACTACCTAGTGCCTGAACCTGAGCAGCTTAGACCTGGGAGGTGCATGCAGCTCAGAGCTGGCCTCGGAAGGTTCCCAGTGGAACACCTTAGAGCCTGAGCAGTGTGGGCAGGGACGGCACACATGCCTTGAGCGGGGGCAGGCCCAGTGTGGCTGGGACACTGAGCACACACCAGTGTTATTTGTTTGCAGCATCCCTCCCTCCCCACAGCGAGACTGAACAAGTGAGCCCAAAAAATGTGTCCACCACTGCCCCCTTGTGTCAGGGTGGAAATCAGACACTGAAGAGACCAGCAAACAGAAGAAGCTAAAACAGAGGGAACCGCCTTGGAAGTGACAGGTGCAATAGATGAATACCCTGTAGTTAGTACCGACTACATAGGAAGGGGCCTATAGATCTTGAGAAATATAAACCGGACCAAGGAACTATCCGAAAATGAACTGACCCAACACTGCCCACAACACCAGAGAAAGTCCTAGATATATTTTTACTATCATTTTTTTTTAATTTTTAAGCCCTCTATTACTCCTTTAATTTTCATTTTTATAACCTACTATTACTTTGCAAAAAGAAGAGACCCTATTTTTTAAAGCAAACTTCATATATATATATATATATATATATATTATAATTTTTGTGATTTTTTTCTTTCTTTCTTTTCTTTAATATGATATTTTTTAAAATCCAACCTCTACTCTAGATTTTTAAACTTTACTTTTTGGTATTTGTTATAAATTTTGTACCTTTAAGAACCCAATATTCAGTACCCATTTTGACTTGGGAGCGAGATTACTGGCTTGACTGCTCTCTCCCTCTTTGGACTCTCCTTTTTCTGTACCAGGTCGCCTCTATCGCCCCCTCTGCCTTCTCTTCTCTACCCAACTCTGTGAATCTCTTTGTGTGTTCCAGACGGTGGAGAAAACTTAGAGAACTGATTACTGGCTGGATCTGTCTCCCTCCTTTTGATTCCCCCCTTTATCCTCCTGGACACCTGTTTCCTTCCTCCGTCTTCTCTTCTTTGTATAACTCTGTGAACATCTATAAGCAACCCAGACGGTGGAGTGCACATAAAGAAGTGATTACTGGCTAGCTTGCTCTCTCCTCTTTTGATCCGACCTCATCTCATCCTGGTCACCTCTATCTCCCTCCTCCCTCTTCTCTTCTCCATGTAAGTTTGTGAACCTCTCTGGGTGTCCCCACTGTGGAGAAACTTTTCATCTTTAACCTAGATGTTTTATCAGCAGTGCTCTATAGATGAAGAAGTCTTGAGGCTACTGTAAAAATAAGACTGAAAACCAGAAGCAAGAGGCTTAAGTCCAAATCCTGAGAATACCAGAGAACTCCTGACTCCAGAGAACATTCATGGATAGAAGCTCATCAAATGCCTCCATACCTACACTGAAACCAAGCACCACCCAAGGGCCAACAAGTTCCAGAGCAAGACATACCACACAAATTCTCCAGCAACACAGGAACATAGCCCTGAGCTTCAATATACAGGCTGCCCAGAGTCACTTCAAACCCACTGACATCTCGTAACACATTACTGGACACTTCATTGCACTCCAGAGAGAATAAATCCAGCTTCACCCACCAGAACACCAACACAAGCTTCCCTAACCAGGAAACCTTGACAAGCCACCCGTACAATGAGGAAACTCCACAATAAAGAGAGCTCCACAAACTGCGAAAATACAGAAAGGTCACCCCAACACAGCAATATAAACAAGATGAAGAGACAGAGGAATACCTAGCAGGTAAAGAAACAGGATAAATGCCCACCAAACCAAACAAAAGAGGAAGAGATAGGGAATCTACCTGATAAAGAATTCCAAAAAATGAAAGTGAAAATGATCCAAAATCTTGAAATCAAAATGGAATCACAGATAAATAGCCTGGAACAAGGATTGAGAATATGCAAGAAAGTTTTAACAAGGACCTAGAAGAAATAAAAGAGTCAATATATAATGAATAATGCAATAAATGAGATAAAAAACACTCTGGAGGGAACAAATAGTAGAATAACTGAGGCAGATGATAGGATTAGTGAAGTAGAAGATAGAATGGTAGAAATAAATGAATCAGAGAGGAAAAAAGAAAAACCAATTAAAAGAAATAAGGACAATCTGAGAGACCTCCAGGACAATGCTAAACGCTCCAACATTAGAATCATAAGAGTCCCAGAACAAGACAAAAAGAAAGACCATGAGAAAATACTTGAGGAGATAATAGTTGAAAACTTCCCTAAAATGGGGAAGGAAATAATCACCCAAGTCCAAGAAATCCAGAGAGTCCCAAACAGGATAAACCCAAGGTGAAACACCCCAAGACACACATTAATCAAATTAGCAAAGAATAAACACAAAGAACAAATATTAAAAGCAGCAAGAAAAAAGCAACAAGTAACATACAAGGGGATTCCCATAAGGATAACAGATGATCTTTCAACAGAAACTCTTCAGGCCAGAAGAGAATGGCAGGACATAGTTAAAGTGATGAAAAAAAATAACCTACATCCCAGATTACTGTACCCAGCAAGGATCTCATTCAAATATGAAGGATAAATCAAAAGCTTTACAGACAAGCAAAAGCTGAGAGAATTCAGCACCACAAAAACACCTCTCCAACAAATGCTAAAGGATCTTCTCTAGACAGAAAACATGAAAAGGGTGTATAAACTTGAACCCAAAACAATAAAGTAAATGGCAACGGGATCATACTTATCAATAATTACCTTAAACGTAAATGGGTTGAATGCCCCAACCAAAAGACAAAGACTGGCTGAATGGATACAAAAACAAGACCCCTACATATGTTGTCTATGACAGACCCACCTCAAAACAGGGGACACATACAGACTGAAAGTGAAGGGCTGGAAAAAGATTTTCCATGCAAACATAGACAAAAAGAAAGCAGGAGTAGCAATACTCATATCAGATAAAACAGACTTTAAAACAAAGCCTGTGAAAAGAGACAAAGAAGGACACTACATAATGATCAGAGGATCAATCCAAGAAGATATAACAATTATAAATATATATGCACCCAACATAGGAGCACAACAATATGTAAGACAAATGCTAACAAGTATGAAAGGGGAAATTAACAATAACACAATAATAGTGGGAGACTTTAATACCCCACTCACACCTATGGATAGATCAACTAAACAGAAAATTAACAAGAAAATACAAACTTTAAATGATAAAATAGACCAGTTAGACCTAATTGATATCTATAGGACATTTCACCCCCCCAAAAATGAATTTCACCATCTTCTCAAATGCACGTGGAACTTTCTCCAGGATAAATCACATCCTGGGCCATAAATCTAGCCTTGGTAAATTTAAAAAAAATTGAAATCATTCCAAGCATCTTTTCTGACCACAATACAGTTAGATTAGATCTCAATTATAGGAGAAAAACTATTAAAAAATCCAACATATGGAGGCTGAACAACATGCTGCTGAATAACCAACAAATCACAGAAGAAATCAAGAAAGAAATCGGAATATGCACAAAAATGAATGAAAATGAAACCACAACAACCAAAAACCTGTGGGACACTGTAAAAGCAGTGCTAAGTGGAAAGTTCATAGCAATACAGGCATACTTCAAGAAACAAGTCAAATAAATAAACTAACTTTACACATAAAACAACTAGAAAAGGAAGAAATGAAGGACCCCAGGGTTAGTAGAAGGAAAGAAATCTTAAAAATTAGGGCAAAAATGAATGCAAAAGAAACAAAAGAGACCATAGCAAAAATCAACAAAGCCAAAAGCTGGTTCTTTGAAACGATAAATAAAATTGACAAACCATTAGCCAGACCCATCAAGAAACAAAGGGAGAAAAATCAAATCAACAAAATTAGAAATGAAAATGGAGAGATCACAACAGACAACACAGAAATACAAAGGATCATAAGAGATTACTATCAGCAATTATATGCCAATAAAATGGAAAACTTGAAAGAAATGGACAAATTCTTAGAAAAGTACAACTTTCAAAAACTGAACCAGGAAGAAATACAAAATCTTAACAGACCCATCACAAGCACAGAAATCGAAACTGTAATCAGAAATCTTCCAGCAAACAAAAGCCCAGGTCCAGACAGCTTCACTGCTGAATTCTACCAAAAATTTAGAGAAGAGCTATGGCAGAAAGTGAAGAGGAACTAAAAAACCTCTTGATGAAAATGAAAGTGCAGAATGAAAAAGTTGGCTTAAAACTCAACATTCAGAGAACGAAGATCATGGCATCCGGTCCCTACACTTTATGGGAAATAGATGAGGAAAGAGTGGAAACAGTGTCAGATTTTATTTTTAGGGGCTCCAAAATCAGTACAGATGGTAACTGCAGCCATGAAATTAAAAGACGCTTACTCCTTGGAAGGAAAGTTATGACGAACCTAGATAGCATATTCAAAAGTAGAGACATTACTTTGCCAACAAAGGTTCGTCTAGTCAAGGCTATTGTTTTTCCAGTGGTCATGTATGGACGTGAGAGTTGGACTGTGAAGAAGGCTGAGCGCCGAAGAATTGATGCTTTTGAACTGTGGTGTTGGAGAAGACTCTTGAGAGTCCCTTGGACTGCAAGGAGATCCAACCAGTCCATTCTGAAGGAGATCAGGCCTGGGATTTCTTCGGAAGGACTGATGCTAAAGCTGAAACTCCAGTACTTTTGCCACCTCATGCAAAGAGTTGACTCATTGGAAAAGACTCTGATGCTGGGAGGGATTGGGGGCAGGAGGAGAAGGGGACTACAGAGGATGAGATGGCTGGATGGCATCACTGACTCAATGGACGTGAGTCTGAGTGAACTCCGGGAGTTGGTGATGGACAGGGAGTCCTTGCATGCTGCAATTCATGGGGTTGCAAAGAGTCAGACACGACTTAGTGACTGAACTGAACTGACTGAACTAACAAATATAAAAATAAAAGTCATATGATCATCTCAATAGATCCAGAGAAAGCCTTTGACAAAATTCAACATCCATTTATGATAAAAACTCTCCAGAAAGCAGGAATAGAAGGAATATCCCTCAATATAACAAAAGCTATATATGACAAACCCACAGCAAACATTATCCTCAATGGTAAGAAATTGAAAGCATTTCTCCTAAAGTCAGAAACAAGACAAGGGTACCCACTTTCACCACTACTATTCAACATAGTTTTGGAAGTTTTGGATACAGCAATCAGAGCAGAAAAAGAAATAAAAGGAATCCAAATTGGAAAATAAGAATTAAAACTCTCACTGTTTGTAGATGACATGATCCTCCACATAAAAAACCCTAAAGACTCCACCAGAAAATTACTAGAGCTAATCAATGAATATAGTAAAGTGGCAGGATATAAAATCAACACACAGAAATCTCTTGCATTCCTATACACTAATAATTAGAAAAGAGAAAGAGAAAAAAAAAGGAAAAAAATCCATTCACCATTGCAATGAAAAGACTAAAATACTTAGGAATGCCTCTTGAGAAACCTATATGCAGGTCAAGAAGCAACAGTTAGAACTGGACATGGAACAACAGACTGGTTCCAAATAGGAAAAGGAGTAAATAAAGGCTATATATTGTCACCCTGCTTATTTAAACTATATGAAGAGTACATCATGAAAAACGCTTGGCTGGAAGAACACAAGCTGGAATCAACATTGCCAGGAGAAATATCAATAACCTCAGATATGTAGATGACACCACCCTTATGGCAGAAAGTGAAGAGGAACTAAAAAGCCTCTTGATGAAAGTGAACGAGGAGAGTGAAAGTTGGCTTAAAGCGCAATATTCAGAGAACGAAGATCATGGCATCTGGTCCCATCACTTCATGGCAAATAGATGGAGAAACAGTGGAAATAGTGTCAGACTTTATTTTGGGGGGCTCTGAAATCACTGAAGATGGTGATTGAAGCCACTAAATTAAAAGACGCTTACTCCTTGAAAGGAAAGTTATGACCAATCTAGATAGCACATTAAAAACCAAAGACATTACTTTGCGAAAAAGGTCCGTCTAGTCAAGGCTATGATTTTCCAGTGGTCATGAATGGATGTGAGAGTTGGACGGTGAAGAAAGCTGAGTGCCGAAGAATTGATGCTTTTGAACTGTGGTGTTGGAGAAGGCTCTTGAGAGTCGCTTGGACTGCAAGGAGATCCAACCAGTCCATCCTAAAGGAGATCAGTCCTAGGTGTTCATTGGAAAGCATGATGCTAAAGCTGAAACTCCAGTACTTTGGCCACCTGATGCAAAGTGTTGACTCACTGGAAAAGACTCTGATGCTGGGAGGGATTGGGGGCAGGAGGAGAAGGGGACTACAGAGGATGAGACGGCTGGATGGCATCACTGACTTGATGGACGTGAGTTTGAGTGAAATCTGGGAGTTGGTGATGACAGGGAGGCCTGGCGTGCTGCAGTTCATGGGTTGGCAAAGAGTCAGACACGACTCTGCAACTTAACTGAACTGAACTGAACTGAACTGAAAAAAACTAAAGACCTATATATAGAAAACTATAAAACACTGGTGAAAGAAATCAAAGAGGACACTAATAGATGCAGAAATATACCACGTTTATGGATTGGAAGAATCAATATAGTGAAAATGAGTATACTACCCAATGCAATCTATAGACTCAGTGCAATCCCTATCAAGCTACCAACGGTATTTTTCACAGAGCTAAAACAAATAATTTCACAATATGTATGGAAATACAAAAAAACCTCGAATATCCAAAGCTATCTTGAGAAAGAAGAATGGAACTGGAGGAATCAACCTGCCTGACTTCAGGCTCTACTACAAAGCCACAGTCATCAAAACAGTATGGTACTGGCACAAAGATAGAAATATAGATCAATGGAACAAAATAGAAAGCCCAGAGATAAATCCACACACCTATGGACACCTTATCTTTGACAAAGGAGACAAGAATATACAGTAGAGAAAAGATAATCTCTTTGACAAGTGGTGCTGGGAAAACTGGTCAACCACTTGTAAAAGAATGAAACTAGAACACTTTTTAACACCATACACACAAATAAACTCAAAATGGATTAAAGATCTAAACATAAGACCAGAAACTGTAAAACTCCTAGACGAAAACATAGGCAAAACACTCTCTGATATAAATCACAGCAGGATCCTCTGTGACCCACCTCCCAGAATATTGGAAATAAAAACAAAAATAAACAAATGGGACGTAATTAAAATTAAAAGATTATGCACGACAAAGGAATTTATAAGCAAGGTGAAAAGACAGCCTTCAGAATGGGAGAAAATAATAGCAAATGAAGCAACTGACAAAGAACTAATCTCAAAAATACACAAGCAACTTCTGAAGCTCAATTCAAGACAAATAAACGACCCAATCAAAAAATGGATCCAAGAACTAAACAGACATTTCTCCAAAGAAGACATACAGATGGCTAACAAACACATGAAAAGATGCTCAACATCACTCATTATCAGAGAAATGCAAATCAAAACCACAATGAGGTATCATTTCACGCCAGTCAGAATGGCTGCTATCCAAAAGTCTACAACCAATAAATGCTGGAGAGGGTGTGGAGAAAATGGAACCCTCTTACACTGTTGGTGGGAATGCAAACTAGTACAGCCACTATGGAGAACAGTGTGGAGATTCCTTAAAAAACTGGAAATAGAACTGCCTTATGACCCAGCAATCCCACTGCTGGGCGTACACACTGAGGAAACCAGAATCGAAAGAGACACGTGTACCCCAATGTTCATCACAGAACTGTTTATAATAGCCAGGCCATGGAGCAAAACCTAGATGTTCATCAGCAGATGAATGGATAAGAAAGCAGTGGTACATATACACAATGGATTATTACTTAGTCATTAAAAATAATACATTTGAATCAGTTCTAATGAGGTGGATGAACTGGAGCCTATTATAGAGTGAAGTAAGCCAGAAAGAAAAACACCAATACAGTATACTAAAGCATATATATGGAATTTAGGAAGATGGTAATGATAACCCTGTATGCGAGACAGCAAAAGAGACACAGATGTATAGAACAGTCTTTTGGACTCTGTGGGAAAAGGAGAGGGTGAGATGATTTGGGAAAATGACATTGATACATCTATAATATCATATATGAAACAAATCGCCAGTCCAGGTTTGATGCAGGATACAGGATGCTTGGGGCTGGTTCACTGGGATGACCCAGAGGGATGGTATGGGGAGGGAAGTGGGAGGAGGGGTTCAGGATGGGGAACACGTGTACACCTGTGGTGGATTCATGTTGATATATGGCAAAACCAATACAATACTGCAAAGTAATTAGCCTTCAATTAAAATAAATAAATTTATATTAAAAAAAAGAAAGAGAGAAAAAAAAATTTGCATGTTGTTAATAATGATTGAATGCTAATAAAGACCTACTGTTTAGCACAGTGAACTCTACCCAATATGCTGTAATGACCTATATGGGAAAAAATCTAAAAAAGAAAGGATGTGCATATATATTAATGCTTCACTTTGCTGTTTGGCAGAAATAAATGCAACATTATAACTCAACTATACTTCAATCAAAATTTAAACAAAAAGAAAAGAATTATTGGATGCTAGAGACAGGAATGAAGAGATAGAATCACAAAAATGTTGACTTTTGAGCCTCAATACCATGGAACTTCTCAGATCATCTAATCTGAATATTATGTTCAATTTAAGAAAATGAAACCTCCATTATTTAAGCATTTTTAAATACATATCTTATTACATATAGCTATTTGAATGCTAAATGATATGTCTCTTCATTAATTTTAGCCTAAAAATAGAAGCCTACCAAAAATATAAAATTATAGCAGGAAAAGCAGTTTGTCTACAAAGATGTTACTAGGTAGCAAGGTGTGAACAAGAAAACTTAAGAGATATAGCATTGCCACAATGTAAAGCACCCAAAGGAGAAATTAACAATAAAGGTGGAGAAATGTGGACATTTCAAAACAATACAGATCCTACCACATAATTTGTAGATTCCCCCAAAATTGTGGGTGCCCATGTTAAACATGGGGAAATCTTGTCTAAAAATGAAAACATTTTTTTTAATTACAAATATTATATATATATATATTTTTTTTCCTTTCCTCTGAAGTTACTGTCTCAAATTGGGAGGATGCATTTTATTAACAATATGCTATTTAAAAAATATATATGCTATAGACTATTTGCATCCCCCTAAATTCATTTGTTGAAGTTTAATCCTGGATGTGAGTAACTGGAGGTGACGCCTTTGGAAGGTGATTAGGTCATGAGCATGGACACCTCAAGACTGGGATAAGTGGCCTTATAAAAACAGGAGTAAGCTCTCCCTCATTCTGCAATGTGAAGACACAAGAAATGCCTACTATATCTGAACCAGGAAGGGGGTTTTCACTAGACTCCAAATCTGCCAATGCCTTGATCTTGGACTTCCCAAGTTTCAGAACTGTGAGGTAAGTCACTGTTGTATATAAGACTGTGGTACATGGTTGTTATTGTTATTCAGTCATTCAACCATGTCTGGAACTCTTTGTGACCCCATGGACTGCAGCACACCAACCTTCACTATCCTTCACTATCTCCTGGAGTTTGCTCAAACGCATGTCCATTGAGTTGGTGATGCTATCTAACCATCTCATCCTCTGTCACCCCCTTTTCTTCCAGCCCTCACTCTTTTCCAGCATCAGGGTCTTTTCCAATGAGTCAGCTATTTACATCAGGTGGCCAAAGTGTTGGAGCTTCAACTTCAGCATCAGTCCTTCTAGTGAATATTCAGGGTTAATTTCATTTAGGATTTACTGGTTTGATCTATTTGCTGCCCAAGAGATTCTCAAGAGTCTTCTCCAGAACTACAGTTCAAAAGCATCAGTTCTTTGACACTCAGCCTTCTTTATGGTTCAACTCTCTATGGGGCATATAAATATAAATTTAAGACATTATTTAATATTGTCCTAGGAAAAGAAAATTTAAATTTTAAACATTTGTATGTATTATATTCTTCATCTTTACATTGTGTAATGAGGAGTTTAAAGGCAAATTACAATGCTGAATGACTTTCACTTTTTTTATTAGAGCATCCAACTTGTATGCAGAATTACAAATTGCACAATTTATGTTTTCTAGCTACTCCCAAGGGTAATTCCAGAAGGCCTGAAGAGACAAATGGAAGCCAGATCAGGAAGGTTGGACAAGGGAAAAAATATCATTCCAGACATGGAACGTGCTTAGAGAATACAGTTTAAGGAAGCATAATTATTCTTTGGCCAATAAGACTATCACAGACTTCGAGAGCCCCTCAACTGGCTTGACTATGGCCTAAAAGCTGAAGTATTCCACCTCCTGCCAGCATCCAGCCTCTGGATGGACAGACTGTAGCCCAGCTAAGGGTGGACACATGAAAACTTGAGTTAGTTGTTTTCCTTTTCCAAGAGCCCATTGTCCTGACCTACAGCAGAGACAACCCAAGGGATCTTAACCTCTGCTCCGGGACAGACTAGCTGGTTTCCTGGATTGGGGTTGGGCTGTAAGTTAGAGCCTCAACACTTCCAGGACACAGTCTCTGAATGGCTGCCAACCAGAGATGCAGGTGCTACCAGCTCAGATGGTCATGTTCCACTGAGACATCCAGGGCACAGGTACACAACTTGAACTCTCCTCTTCTCAGTCCTGGGCAGAGAGTGAGGGCAGAATGCACATCCTTCTCATGCCAAAGGGACCTAGTTCACCTGCAAGCAGGCCATCTAGTTATCTCTGGGCTCCTAGGAGGAGGGGAAAGCCAAGTAATGCCCAGGGATCCAAAGGATGTGGGAATAGGCATGGATAGTGTCCCAAGGAAGAGGAGGCAGGGAGAGGGACCCTGTGTGAGTGAAGTCTCCAAGCCTCCAGTACATCATTGTCCCATCAGATTTCAAGTAGGGAACACAAATTTCAAGATAAAATCATCAAGATGTTAAGATTTTGACAGCAGAGTCTTAAACCAAGCATGGAGGCCTCCTGAATGTGGCCTCAGGTGAGACTACAGAGGTTTTAAGCCCCAGAGTGCCATTCTGCCCAGAAGTCAGTCTTAAAGAACTCTCAGTGGACAGAGCTGGAAAAATGTGAACAAGATAAATATTTAAAAAATTAGAACCCTAAGTATAAAATAAATATTCATGAGTCCATGTTGATAATAAGCAAACAAAGGATAGATCTTTGCAGGAGAATTATAAATAATACATGTATAGCTGCATCCATTCTTTCCCAACTCATCCTTAGGTAGAGTTTAATTTACTTTGCCTTCATCATGGGCTGGATGTAGTGACTCAATTAAAGAAAAGATTATGGTAAGAGGAACTTTACATAAATCTGGCAAAGGCCATTCTAAACAAGGGCCAAATGTTATCATCACCAACAATAAATAGAGGAAAGAACATCTTACAGAACAAATGTGGGAAAGAACTGGTGATGACAGTTTTGAAAAGTACCCAGTCAAGGGACATCTTGCAGTGTCTCTGTGTCAGGCTTCCCTGGTGGCTCAGCAGTAAAGAACCCACCAGCCAATGTAGGAAATGCAGGTTCAATCCCTGGGTCATCAAGGTCCCCTAGAGGAGGAAATGGCAACCCTGTGCATTATTCTTGCCCGAGAAACCCTATGGACAGAGGAGCCTAGTGGACTATAACCAAGAGGTCACAAAGAATCAGATGCAGAAACAAAGAATATACAAAAGTCTCTACAAGAGAAATAAAGGGCACATTTCACACATGACAGGATCCTCACTCAGTGGATATGGTGTCTTGTCATGACTTTGTGATAGAATTCTGATAGAATTCTATCTGTGATAGAATTGCCAGCCCTTTCTGTTCACACTCCTGCCAGATATTTAGTTAAAAGTTTAGCTAAGTTCTGGAGTGAAGGGATTTTGCAGATGTAATTAAAGTCCACAGTTAGTTGAAATTAAAGAGATGTTAGGAATTCCTTGGTGGTGCAGTTGTTAGGTCTCTGTGTTTTCACTGAAAGGATGTAGTTTGATACCTGGTTGGGCTCAAAAATCACTGAAGATGGTGACTGAAGCCATGAAATTAAAAGATGCTTACTCCTTGGAAGGAGAGTTATGACCAACCTAGATAGCATATTCAAAAGCAGATACATTACTTTGCCAACAAAAGTCCATCTAGTCAAGGCTATGGTTTTTCCAGTAGTCACGTATGGATGTGAGAGTTGGAGTGTGAAGAAAGCTGAGTGCTGAAGAATTGATGCTTTTGAACTGTGGTGTTGGAGAAGACTCTTGAGAGTCCCTTGGACTGCAAGGAGATCCAACCAGTCCATTCTAAAGGAGATCAGCCCCGGGATTTCTTTGGAAGGAATGATGCTAAAGCTGAAACTCCAGTACTTTGGCCACCTCATGCGAAGAGTTGACTCACTGGAAAAGACTCTGATGCTGGGAGGGATTGGGGGAAGAGGATGAGATGGCTGGATGGCATCACTGACTCGACGGATGTGAGTCTGGGTGAACTCTGGGAGTTGGTGATGGACAGGGAGGCCTGGTGTGCTGCAATTCATGGTGTCGCAAAGAGTCGGACATGACTGAGTGATTGAACTGAACGGAACTGAACTGGGAAACTAAGATCCTTCAAGAATCACAATGTGGCCACAAATAAATAAAATAGGGAGATTGTTTCGGTAGGCCAGATCTAGTCACGTGAATCTCTTAAAACCATAAAGTTTTCTTCAACTGGTTACAGAAAAGGAAGTCAGGTAAACATGCTCTGTCTGGGCTGAAAGAAAGCAAACTTTCATGTTCCAAACTACCTTTCAGGGCCATGGAGCAAGGAACAGCCTCTAGTTGCTGAGAAGGTCACTGAACAACAGCTAACAAAATGGGAATCTTAATTCTGCAACAGGATGCAAATGAATTCTGCCAACCACCCATGAGCTTAGAGAAGAGCCCGAATCCAAATTAAGAACTGCATCCCTGATCAACATCTGGATTTCAGATCCAGTGCTGCAATCTTTGGATTTCTGACCCCTGGAAAATGTGTGATAATAAATGTGTGCTATTTAAACATTTTAAAAAATAATTTATAACCCAGTAATAGAAAACAAATGCACTATCTATTTCCTTAGTCAAGCTAAGGGAACCCACAGTCTTATTCATGATTGGAAGCTGCTGTATAATAGTCCACTTCATGCAATAATAGTCATCATTTTGGAATTTTTTTAATTAAAAATGCATCAGTTCAGATCAGTTCAGTCATGCAGCCATGTCTGACTCTTTTCAACCCCATGAATCATAGCACGCCAGGCCTCCCTGTCCATCACCAACTCCCAGAATTCACTCAAACTCATGTCCATCGAGTCAGTGATGCCATCCAGCCATCTCATCCTCTGTAGTCCCCTTCTCCTCCTGCCCCCAATCCCTCCCAGCATCAGAGACTTTTCCAATGAGTCAACACTTTGTATGAGGTGGTCAAATTATTGGGGTTTCAGCTTTAGCATCATTCCTTCCAATGAACACCCAGGACTGATCTCCTTTAGGATGAAATGGTGGGATCTTCTGGCAGTCCAAGGGACTCTCAAGAGTCTTCTCCAACACCACAGTTCAAAAGAATCAATTCTCCGGGGCTCAGCTTTCTTCACCATCCAACTCTCAAATGCATACATGACCACTGGCAAAACCAGAGCCTTGACTAGATGGAACTTTGTTGGCAAAGTAATATCTCTGCTCTTCAATATACTATCTAGGTTGGTCATAACTTTCCTTCCAAGGAGTAAGCGTCTTTTAATTTCATGGCTGTAGTCACAATCTGCAGTGATTTTGGAGCCCAGAAAAATAAAGTCTGACACTGTTTCCACTGTTTCCCCATCTATTTGCCATGAAGTGATGGGACCAGATGCCATGATCTTCGTTTTCTGAATGTTGAGCTTTAAGCCAACTTTTTCACTCTTCACTCTCCTCTTTCACTTTGATCAAGAGGCTTTTTAGTTCCTCTTCACTTTCTGCCATAAGGGTGGTATCATCTGCATATCTGAGGTTATTGATATTTCTCACAGCAATCTTGATTCTAGCTTGTGCTTTTTCCAGCCCAGCATTTCTCATGATGTACTATGCATTTAAGTTAAATAAGCAGGGTGACAATATACAGCCTTGATGTACTCCTTTTCCTATTTGGAACCAGTCTGTTGTTCCATGTCCAGTTCTAACTGTTGCTTCCTGACCTGCATATAGGCTTCTCAAGAGGCAGGTCAGGTGGTCTGGTATTCCCATCAATTTCAGAATTTTCCACAGTTTATTGTGATCCACACAGTCAAAGGCTTTGGCATAGTCAATAAAGCAGTAATATGTTTTTCTGTAACTCTCTTGTTTTTTTGATGATTCAGTGGATGTTGACAATTTGATCTCTGGTTTTCTAAAACCAGCTGGAACATCTGGAAGTTCACGGTTCACATATTGCTGAAGCCTGGCTTGGAGAATTTTGAGCATTACTTTACTAGCGTGTGAAATGAGTGCAATTGTGCAGTAGTTTGAGCATTCTTTGGCATTGCCTTTCTTTGGGATTGGAATGAAAACTGACCTTTTCCAGTCCTGTGGCCACTGCTGAGTTTTCCAGATTTGCTGGCGTATTGAGTGCAGCACTTTCACAGCATCATCTTTCAGGATTTGAAATAGCTCAACTGGAATTCCATCACCTCCACTAGCTTTGTTCGTAGTGATGCTTTCTAAGGCCCACTTGACTTCACATTCCAGGATGTCTGGCTGTAGGTGAGTGGTCACACCATCGTGATTATCTTGGTTGTGAAGCTCTTTCTTTGTACAGTTCTTCTGTGTATTCTTGTCACCTCTTCTTAATATCTTCTGCTTCTTTTAGATCCACACCATTTCTGTCCTTTATTGAGCCCATTTTTGCATGAATTGTTGCCTTGGTATTTCTAATTTTCTTGAAAAGATCTCTAGTCTTTCCCATTCTGTTGTTTTCCTCTATTTCTTTGCATTGATCACTGAGGAAGGCTTTCTTATCTCTTCTTGCTATTCTTTGGAACTCTGCATTCAGATGCTTATATCTTTCCTTTTCTCCTTTGCTTTTCATTTCTCTTCTTTTCACAGCTATTTGTAAGGCCTCCTCAGACAACCATTTTGCTTTTTTTGCATTTCTTTTCCATTGCTATGGTCTTGAACCCTGTCTCTTGTACAATGTCATGAACCTCATTCCATAGCTCATCAGGCACTCTGTCTATCAGATCTAGTCCCTTAAATACATTTCTCATTTCCACTGTCTAATCATAAGGGATTTGATTTAGGTCATACCTGAATGTTCTAGTGGTTTTCCCCACTTTCTTCAATTTAAGTCTGAATTTGGCAATAATGAGTTCATGATCTGAGCCACAGTCAGCTCCCAGTCTTGTTTTTTGCTGACTGTATAGAGCTTCTCCATCTTTGGCTGCAAAGAATATAATCAATCTGATTTCGATGTTGACTACCTGGTGATGTCCATGTATAGAGTCTTCTCTTGCGTTGTTGGGAGTGTGTGCTTGCTATGACCAGTGCATTCTTGTGGCAAAACTCTATTAGCCTTTTCCCTGCTTCATTCTGTACTCCAAAGCCAAATTTGTCTGTTAGTCCAGATGTTTCTTGACTTCCTACTTTTGCATTCCAGTACCCTATAATGAAAAGGACATCTTTTTTGGATGTTAGTTCTAGCAGGTCTTGTAAGTCTTCATAGAACTGTTCAGCTTCAGCATTACTCATCAGGGCATAGACTTGAATACTGTGATATTGAATGGTTTGCCTTGGAAACGAACAGAGATCATTCTGTCGTTTTTGAGATTGCATCCAAGTGCTTCATTTTGGACTCTTTTGTTGACCATGATGGCTACTCCATTTCTTCTAAGGGGTTCCTGCCCACAGTAGTAGATATAATGGTCATCTGAGTTAAATTCACCCATTCCAGTCCATTTTAGTTCACTGATTCCTAGAATGTTGACGTTCACTCTTGCCATCTCCTGTTTGACCACTTCCAATTTGCCTTGATTCATGGACCTGACATTCCAGGTTCCTATACAATATTGCTCTCTACAGCATTGTACCTTGCTTCTATCACCAGTCACATCCACAACAAGGTGTTGTTTTTGCTTTGGCTCCATCCCTTCATTCTTTCTGGAGTTATTTCTCCACTGATCTACAGTAGCGTATTGGGCACCTACCGACCTAGGGAGTTCCCCTTTCAGTATCCTATCATTTTGCCTTCTCATACTGTTCATGGGGTTCTCAAGGCAAGAATGCAAAAGTGGTTTGTCATTCCCTTCTCCAGTAGACCACATTCTATACATTAAAATTATAATTACATTCTGTACATTAAAATAAAAAAATTATGGATCCTATGTTTTCTTAAGTTCTAATCACATCACGTTAATATTAAGAAAATCATACAAATAGAAAGAAAATCTATGAATAGGCTATGAATATAAGGGAACTTTCATAATAAGATAAAGAATATCTGTCATGCATTAAAGCCAAAATCATATGTAAAACTGACAATAGAATAACAAGACTCTGTTGGCAGAAATGACCACTTTTGTTTAAAATGGCTTTTATGTCCCAACAATTCAGTCATAAAGAAAAACAAATAACTGTATAAATATAAAAAATGACAACGAATAAGATGGTGATGGCTTGTTCCAAACAGCTCTGACATTTCAAAAAAAATCAGTTACAAAGAAAATAAGAACACAAATCATTGTTTCTTACAGAAGAAATGCTTATTTGCCTGCAAAATCCCTGAAAATTACATGAACATTCTCAAGATTAATAAAGGAATTCATTATAATTTTGATTAAAATATAATTGAGATCCCCCCTTTTATCCTTCTGGCCACCTTTGTTACCTTCCTCCTTCTTCTCTTCTCTGTATAACCCCGTGAACATCTCTGAGTGGTCCAGTAGTGGAGTGCACATAAGGAAGTGACTACTGGCTAGCCCACTCTCTCCACTATTGATTCACCTCATCTCATTTGGGTCACCTCTAACTCCCTCCTCCCTCTTCTCTTCTCCATGTAACCCTGTGAACCTCTCTGAGTGACCCTCACTGTAGAGAAACTTATCATCTTTAATGTAGATGTTTTATCAATGGTGCTGTATAGAAGGAGAAGTTTTGAAACTACTGTAAAAATAAGACCGATAATCGGAAGCAGGAGACTTAAGTCCAAACCCTGACTCCAGGGAACTCCTGACTCCAAGGAACATTCATTGACAGGAGCTCATCAAATGCCTCCATACCGACACTGAAACCAAGCACCACACAAGGGCCAATAAGTTCCAGGGCAAGACATACCAAGCAAATTCTCCAGCAACAAAGGAACACAGTCCTGAGCTTCAAGATACAGGCTGCCCAAAGTCACCCCAAAACTATAGACATCTCATAACTCATTACTGGACATTTCATTGCACTCCAGAGAGAAGAAATACAGCTCCACCCACCAGAACACCTACACAAGCTTCCCTAACCAGGAAACCTTGACAAGCCACCTGTACAAACCCACACACAGTGAGGAAACGCCATAATAAAGAGAACTCCACAAACTGCCAGAATACAGAAAGGACACCCCAAACTCAGCAATTTAAACAAGATGAAGAGACAGAGGAATACTCAGCAGATAAAGGAACAGGATAAATGCCCACCAAACCAAACAAAAGAGGAAGAGATAGGGAATCTACCTGATAAAGAATTCCGAATAATGATAGTGAAATTGATCCAAAATCTTGAAACTAAAATGGAATCACAGATAAATAGCCTGGAGACAAGGATTGAGAAGATGCAAGAAAGGTTTAACAAGGACCTAGAAGAAATAAAAAAGAGTCAATATATAATGAATAATGCAATAAGTGAAATTAAAAACACTCTGGAGGCAACAAATAGTAGAATAACAGAGGCAGAAGACAGGATTAGTGAATTAGAAGATAGAATGGTAGAAATAAATGAATCAGAGAGGATAAAAGAAAAACGAATTAAAAGAAATGAGGACAATCTCAGAGACCTCCAGGACAATATTAAACGCTACAACATTCGAATCATAGGGGTTCCAGAAGAAGAAGACAAAAAGAAAGACCATGAGAAAATACTTGAGGAGATAATAGTGGAAAACTTCCCTAAAATGGGGAAGGAAATAATCACCCAAGTCCAAGAAACCCAGAGAGTACCAAACAGGATAAACCCAAGGAGAAACACCCCAAGACACATATTAATCAAATTAACAAATATCAAACACAAAGAACAAATATTAAAAGCAGCAAGGGAAAAACAACAAATAACACACAAGGGAATTCCCATAAGGATAACAGCTGATCTTTCAATAGAAACTCTTCAAGCCAGGAGGGAATGGCAAGACATACTTAAAATGATGAAAGAAAATAACCTACAGCCCAGATTATTGTACCCAGCAAGGATCTCATTCAAGTATGAAGGAGAAATCAAAAGCTTTTCAGACAAGCAAAAGCTGAGAGAATTCTGCACCACCAAACCAGCTCTCCAACAAATACTAAAGGATATTCTCTAGACAGGAAACACAAAAACGGTGTATAAACTCGAACCCAAAACAATAAAGTAAATGGCAACGGGAACATACTTATCAGTAATTACCTTAAATGTAAATGGGTTGAATGCCCCAACCAAAAGACAAAGACTGGCTGAATGGATACAAAAACAAGACCCCTACATATGTTGTCTACAAGAGACCCACCTCAAAACAGGGGACACATACAGACTGAAAGTGAAGGGCTGGAAAAAGATTTTCCATGCAAATAGGGACCAAAAGAAAGCAGGAGTAGCAATACTCATATCAGATAAAATAGACTTTAAAACAAAGGCGGTGAAAAGAGACAAAGAAGGTCACTACATAATGATCAAAGGATCAATCCAGGAAGAAGATATAACAATTATAAACATATATGCACCCAACACGGGAGCACCACAGTACGTAAGACAAATGCTAACAAGTATGAAAGGAGAAATTAACAATAACACAATAATAGTGGGAGACTTTAATACCCCACTTACACCTATGGATAGATCAACTAAACAGAAAATTAACAAGGAAACACAAACTTTAAACGATACAATAGACCAATTAGACCTAATTGATATCTATAGGTCATTTCATCCCAAAACAATGAATTTCACCTTTTTCTCAAGCGCACATGGAACCTTCTCCAGGATAGATCACATCCTGGGCCATAAAGCTAGCCTTGGTAAATTCAAAAAAATAGAAATCATTCCAAGCATTTTTTCTGACCACAATGCAGTAAGATTAGATCTCAATTACAGGAGAAAAACTATTAAAAATTCCAACATATGGAGGCTGAACAACACACTGCTGAATAACCAACAAATCACAGAAGAAATCAAAAAAGAAATCAAAAGTTGCATAGAAACGAATGAAAATGAAAACACAACAACCCAAAACCTGTGGGACACGGTAAAAGCAGTCCTAAGGGGAAAGTTCATAGCAATACAGGCACACCTCAAGAAACAAGAAAAAAGTCAAATAAATAACCTAACTCTACACCTAAAGCAACTAGAAAAGGAAGAAATGAAGAACCCCAGGGTTAGTAGAAGGAAAGAAATCTTAAAAATTAGAGCAGAAATAAATGCAAAAGAAACAAAAGAGACCATAGCAAAAATCAACAAAACAAAAAGCTGGTTCTTTGAAAGGATAAATAAAATTGACAAACCATTAGCCAGACTCATCAAGAAACAAAGGGAGAAAAATCAAATCAACAAAATTAGAAACGAAAATGGAGAGATCACAACAGACAACACAGAAATACAAAGGATCATAAGAGACTACTATCAACAATTATATGCCAATAAAATGGACAACGTGGAAGAAATGGACAAATTCTTAGAAAAGTACAACTTTCCAAAACTGGACCAGGAAGAAATAGAAAATCTTAACAGACCCATCACA
The DNA here is from genome assembly GCF_032452875.1 of Bos javanicus. Classification (NCBI taxonomy): domain Eukaryota; kingdom Metazoa; phylum Chordata; class Mammalia; order Artiodactyla; family Bovidae; genus Bos; species Bos javanicus. Next base: position 8,440,937 of record NC_083883.1, on the reverse strand, counting down.
AGCATGGAAATTGAAACTGTAATCAAAAATCTTCCAGCAAACAAAAGCCCCGGTCCAGACGGCTTCACAGCTGAATTCTACCAAAAATTTAGAGAAGAGCTAACACCTATCCTGCTCAAACTCTTCCAGAAAATTGCAGAGGAAGCTAAACTTCCAAACTCATTCTATGAGGCCACCATCACCCTAATACCAAAACCTGACAAAGATCCCACAAAAAAAGAAAACTACAGGCCAATATCACTGATGAACATAGATGCAAAAATCCTTAACAAAATTCTAGCAATCAGAATCCAACAACACATTAAAAAGATCATACACCATGATCAAGTGGGCTTTATCCCAGGGATGCAAGGATTCTTCAATATCCGCAAATCAATCAATGTAATACACCACATTAACAAATTGAAAAATAAAAACCATATGATTATCTCAATAGATGCAGAGAAAGCCTTTGACAAAATTCAACATCCATTTATGATAAAAACTCTCCAGAAAGCAGGAATAGAAGGAACATACCTCAACATAATAAAAGCTATATATGACAAACCCACAGCAAACATTATCCTCAATGGTGAAAAATTGAAAGCATTTCCTCTAAAGTCAGGAACAAGACAAGGGTGCCCACTTTCACCATTACTATTCAACATAGTTTTGGAAGTTTTGGCCACAGCAATCAGAGCAGAAAAAGAAATAAAAGGAATCCAAATTGGAAAAGAAGAAGTAAAACTCTCACTATTTGCAGACGACATGATCCTCTACATAGAAAACCCTAAAGAGTCCACCAGAAAATTACTAGAAATAATCAATGACTACAGTAAAGTTGCAGGATATAAAATCAACACACAGAAATCCCTTGCATTCCTATACACTAATAATGAGAAAACAGAAAGAGAAATTAAGGAAACAATTCCATTCACCATTGCAACGGAAAGAATAAAATACTTAGGAATATATCTACCTAAAGAAACTAAAGACCTATATATAGAAAACTATAAAACACTGGTGAAAGAAATCAAAGAGGACACTAATAGATGGAGAAATATACCATGTTCATGGATTGGAAGAATCAATATAGTGAAAATGAGTATACTACCCAAAGCAATTTATAGATTCAACGCAATCCCTATCAAGCTACCAACAGTATTCTTCACAGAGCTAGAACAAATAATTTCACAATTTGTATGGAAATACAAAAAACCTCGAATAGCCAAAGCGATCTTGAGAAAGAAGAATGGAACTGGAGGAATCAACTTACCTGACTTCAGGCTCTACTACAAAGCCACAGTTATCAAGACAGTATGGTACTGGCACAAAGACAGAAATATTGATCAATGGAATAAAATAGAAAGCCCAGAGATAAATCCACGCACATATGGACACCTTATCTTCGACAAAGGAGGCAAGAATATACAATGGATTAAAGACAATCTCTTTAACAAGTGGTGCTGGGAAATCTGGTCAACCACTTGTAAAAGAATGAAACTGGACCACTTTCTAACACCATACACAAAAATAAACTCAAAATGGATTAAAGATCTAAACGTAAGACCAGAAACTATAAAACTCCTAGAGGAGAACATAGGCAAAACACTCTCCGACATACATCACAGCAGGATCCTCTATGACCCACCTCCCAGAATATTGGAAATAAAAGCAAAAATGAGCAAATGGGACCTAATTAACCTTAAAAGCTTCTGCACATCAAAGGAAACTATTAGCAAGGTGAAAAGACAGCCTTCAGAATGGGAGAAAATAATAGCAAATGAAGCAACTGACAAACAACTAATCTCAAAAATATACAAGCAACTCCTACAGCTCAACTCCAGAAAAATAAACGACCCAATCAAAAAATGGGCCAAAGAACTAAATAGACATTTCTCCAAAAAAGACATACAGATGGCTAACAAACACATGAAAAGATGCTCAACATCACTCATTATCAGAGAAATGCAAATCAAAACCACTATGAGGTACCATTTCACACCAGTCAGAATGGCTGCGATCCAAAAGTCTACAAATAATAAATGCTGGAGAGGGTGTGGAGAAAAGGGAACCCTCTTACACTGTTGGTGGGAATGCAAACTAGTACAGCCACTATGGAGAACAGTGTGGAGATTCCTTAAAAAACTGGAAATAGAACTGCCTTATGATCCAGCAATCCCACTGCTGGGCATACACACTGAGGAAACCAGAAGGGAAAGAGACACGTGTACCCCAATGTTCATCGCAGCACTGTTTATAATAGCCAAGACGTGGAAGCAACCTAGATGTCCATCAGCAGATGAATGGATAAAGAAAGCTGTGGTACATATACACAATGGAGTATTACTCAGCCATTAAAAAGAATACATTTGAATCAGTTCTAATGAGGTGGATGAAACTGGAGCCTATTATACAGAGTGAAGTAAGCCAGAAGGAAAAACATAAATACAGTATACTAACGCATATATATGGAATTTAGAAAGATGGTAACGATAACCCGGTGTACGAGACAGCAAAAGAGACACTGATGTATAGAACAGTCTTATGGACTCTGTGGGAGAGGGAGAGGGTGGGAAGATGTGGGAGAATGGCAATGAAACATGTAAAATATCATGTAGGAAACGAGTTGCCAGTCCAGGTTCGATGCATGATGCTGGATGCTTGGGGCTGGTGCACTGGGACGGCCCAGAGGGATGGTATGGGGAGGGAGGAGGGAGGAGGGTTCGGGATGGGGAACACATGTATACCTGTGGCGGATTCATTTTGATATTTGGCAAAACTAATACAATTATGTAAAGTTTAAAAATAAAATAAAATTGGAAGAATAAAAAAAAAAAAAAAAAGAATTTCAAAGTACACTTCAAAAAAAAAAAAAAAATATAATTGAGAGAATAAATTGTTAGCATAATGAACATAAATCCTATTCATAATAGCAATCGAGATATAAAATACATAGAAAAAAACTTAATACAGTAGGATTATATCTAAAAAGTCATATTGTTGTGTAAATTAAAAGAAGGCAATCATGGGAATGAAGATACATTCTTAAATTTCTGTATTAAAGATTTTGATACATATTCAATGATTTTTTATTCTATTTTTTACTTCAGCTATGTCAGTTTATCACTATTGGGATTTGTAGGGTTCCTCTATTATTAATCTCAATTATTCCCTTCCATCCCCTTTATTATACTCAGTTATTTTCCTATTACAATAGGCTACCTTTACTTTGTGCTAATTGTATAAACAGGGTTTCCCTGGTGGCCCAGTGTTAAAAAACAATCCACCTGCCAATGGAGGAGACATGGGTTTGATCCCTGGGCTTGGAAGATCCCCTGTAGTAGGAAATGGCTACCCACACCAGTATTCTTGCCTGGAAAATCCTATGGACAGAGGAGCCTGGTGGGCTACAGTCCATGGGGTTGCAAAAGATTCAGACACAACTTAGTGACTAAAAACAACAAATGATTATATACATCTTTTTTAGGTATATTCTGACACAGTGTGTATTTATATTTTATGGGCATTACATCACACCCAACTTTTTAAAGAGAAATCTGGTTTTAAAGCACAACTCTATTGTTATATTTACATCTAATATCTTGCTTCTAATTTCTGGACAGTAGTTCACAGTAGGCGCCCACCATATTTTACCCATCTAGCCTTGCCTGGAGAATTCCATGGACAGGGGAGCCCGGTGGGTTATGGTCCATGGGATCACAAAGAGTTGGACATGATTGAGTACACAGCATGGCACCCTACAATGATGGAAACCACCTCACCTCCAAATCTCTACATCACATATAACGTTCAGTAAACATATTTGTAAATATCCCCTTTGGAAGACCATAGGGCTTTATTTGTGTTATTTATCCTGTCACAGTATTGCTAAATAGTAAATATGTCTGTACTTAATTTCACTAAGTGATGCTAGACTGATCTCCAGAATGGCTGTTCTGTGCTCTCCTTCCAGCCACCAACACGTTACGGTCCCTATTCCCATTATTCACCAACATTAAGTGTGTTAATTTCTTATTTTTGCCAATCTAGTATAAGGTTCTTATTTTTATTTTAATTTGTATGTCTGAATCTTAATCCAAATATTGTTATCATGTAAAATTTTTCTTTTATAAAAATTGCCTATTTATTCTATTTATGTTTTTCTCTTAAATTGTCCTTTTCTTATTGATTTTCAAAAATTTGTGTATTACAGATATTAGTCATTTTTTCAGTTTTAAACATTGTGAATATCTTTTTAAATGCTATCACTCTGTTAATTTTAACTTTGGGATATTCTTTATTAAATAGAAATGTTTATTATAATTCCATTCATTAATATTTTGCATTATGTTCTGCTTTTGAAATTTTGTTTTTTCAGTTTTATTTTATTCTATTTCATTTTACTGTGGTGAAGCACCTAACATGAGATGCTCTATCTTAAATTACTGTTAAGTGTAAGGTACAGTATGGCAACCCACTCCAGTATTCTTGTTTGGAAAATTGGAGGAGCCTGGTAGGCTACAACACTTTCACAGTATTGTTACAGCAGATATGTAATCATATTCATCTTGCTGAACTAAAACTGTAACTTTTGATTATCAACTCTTCTTTCCCTCTTTGTCTTAGCTCCTGAAACCAGCATTTCACACTTGAATTCTATTAATTCGACTATGTTGTTTTTGTTCAGTCATTCAGTCATGTCTGTCTCTTTGTGAACCCATGGACTACAGCACGCCAGGCTTCCTTGTTCTTCACCATCTCCCTGAACTTGCTCAAACTCATGTCCATTGAGTCAGTGATGCCATCTAAACATCTCATCCCATTGCCCCTTCTCCTCCTTCCCTCAATCTTTCCCAGAATCAGGGCTTTTCCCAAGCAATCGCATAGAAGTGGACTCATTCACTTTGTCTTCGGGTAGTGGCTTATTTCAGTGAATTTTAACTTACGAAATCCTTCCCCAACCTCAGTTCAGTTCAGTTGTTCAGTCATGCCTGACTTTGTGGCCCCATTGACTGCAGCACGCTAGGCCTCCCTGTCCATCACCAACTCCTGGAGTTTACTCAAACTCATATCCATTGAGTCGGTGATGCCATCCAACAATCCCATCTTCTGTCCTCCCCTTCTCCTCCTGCCTTCAATCTTTTCTAGCATCAGGGTCTTTTCAGATGAGTCAGTTCTTCACAACAGGTGGCCAAAGTATTGGAGTTTCAGCTTGAGATTCAGTCCTCCCAATGAATATTCAGGACTGATTTCCTTTAGGATGGACTGGCTGGATCTCCCTGCAGTCCAAGGGACTCTCAAGTGTTTTCTCCAACCACAGTTCAAAAGCATCAATTCTTCGGCCCTCAGCTTTCTTTATAGTCCAACTCTCACATCCACACATGACTACTGGAAAAACCATAGCTTTGATGAGAAGGACCTTTTTGGTAAAGTAACATCTCTGCTTTTTAATAAACATCTTTTAATTTCATGGCTGCAGTCACCATCTGCAGTAATGTTGGAGCTCCAAAAAATAAAGTCTGATACTGTTTCCACTGTTTCCCCATCTATTTGCCATGAAGTGATGTGACCAGATGCCATGATCTTAGTTTTCTGAATGTTGAGTTTTAAGCCAAATTTTTCACTCTCCTCTTTCACTTTCATCAAGAGGCTTTTTAGTTCCTCTTCACTTTCTGCTATAAGGATGGTGTCATCTGCATATCTGAGGTTATTGATATTTCTCCCGACAATCTTGATTTCAGCTTGTGCTTCTTCCAGCCCAGCGTGTCTCATGATGTACTCTGCATTTAATTTAAATAAGCAGGGTAAGAATATACAGCCTTGGCGTACTCCTTTCCCTATCTGGAACCAGTCTGTTGTTCCATGTCCAGTTCTAACTGTTGCTTCCTGACCTGCATACAGATTTCATAAGAGGCAAGTCAGGTGGTCTAGTATTCCCATTGATTTAAGAATTTTCCAGAGGGTGTTGTGGTCCACACAGTCAAAGGCTTTTGCATAGTCAATAAAGTAGAACTAAATATATTTCTGGAACTCTCTTGCTTTTTTGATGATCCAATGAATGTTGGCAATTTGATCTCTGGTTCTTCTGCCTTTTCTAATCCAGCTTGAACATCTGGAAGTTCATGGTTCACATACTGTTGAAGCCTCACTTGGAGAATTTTGAGCATTACTTTCCTAGCATATGAGATGGGATCAATTGTGCAGTAGTGTGAGCATTCTTTGGCATTGCCTTTATTTGGGATTGGAAAGAAAACTGCCTTTTTCCAGTCCTGTGGCCACTGCTGAGTTTTCCAATTTTGCTGGCATATTGAGTGCAGTACTTTCAGAGCATCATCTTTTAAGATTTGAAATAGCTCCACTGGAATTCCATCACCTCCACTAGCTTTGTTTGTAGTGATGCCTCCTAAGACTCACCTGACTTTGCACACCACGATGTCTGGCTCTAGGCTGGTGATCACACCATTGAGATTATCTGGGTCATGAAGATTTTTTTTTTTTTGTACAGTTCTTCTGTGTATTCTTGACACCTCTTCTTAATATCTTGTCCTTCTCTTAGGTCCATACCACTTCTGTCCTTTATTGTGCCAATCTTTACATGAAATATTCCCTTGGTACCTCTAATTTTCTCTAGAGATTTTCTCTAGAAGAGATCTCTAGACTTTCTCATCCTATTGTTTTCCTCTATTTCTTTGCATTGATCACTGAGGAAGGCTTTCTTATCTCACCTTGCTATTCTTTGGAACTCTGCATTCAAATGGGTGTATGTTTCCTTTTCTCCTTTACCTTTTGCTTTCCCATCCTATGTCAATGATATATTCTATATTTTTATGCATGGACAGATTGTTCTGAGCCAAAGGTCAGTCCAACTAAACAGACTTACAAATTCAGGACTCAATACACATTTTAACATTGTGGAAATGACAACTGTTCAAAGTACCTTTTCAATCATTTCATGCTTGTAAGAGTAAAATTTTTAGGAACACTGGCTGTGTATAAAAAGTAAAAAAAAAAAAAAATTTAAAAAGGATAGCTTATATTTTCTGTTGAAATAGCCCAAACATATTTATATTAAACATGAATCTTTCCCCAAGTCCTCAAGAAGCCCCACTGAGAAGCTTAAATGCACCAAACATGCAACACTATAAAATCTTTCAGAATTTTAATCTGCTAAAATTTATATAGGAATCTAATGTCTGAAACTACAAATATATATTTTTTAGGCATCTTATTTAAAATTTCTGAGATGTTTGAGGTGAAAACATCTATCTTCTTCCTCTACCTGCCTCCCAAGTGCATGGTGTTCTCCATACCTGCAATTGTGAACAAGAGTTTCTGGTATCAGGTGTTGCAGTAATGCTTTTAAGAGAACTAGGGGGAATCCTGTGGCCAGACATGTTTACTTATACTAGTAAAATATGAGTTACTAAGTCTAAATATGAAAGACATCAAAGACAGACTGTGAAAGCAAAAGTTTATTATATAGAAAAGGGAACATACTTTTTACATATGGCTTGGAGTATTTGATTTTTTTTTTCTCTATTATAAGGAGTGTAACTTTATACATGTAATCCTGGACTCTACGAATAAATACAATTCTGAGCAATTTTTAGATGAAATAGTCACTCTTCTGAGACACATTTTAGTTTTTAAATTTTCTTAAAATTTTCCTCATTTAAGATAGATGGCCATCTAGCTGAACATTAATAACAAAGATTCCCCATGTCACTCTCTTCATTGATTTGCAAATGCAATCATTCTTGTTCTCCTTTGAATGTAGAGGATTGCGTTGCATTGCCTTACAGGCTGCAATTCTCATCAGAGAGTTGTGCAAAGAGCTAATACCCAGAAGAGAACTAATAAAAAAGTCACATTTTCTATGTAAAGTTTATTCTATCCTCAACTAGAAAAGAAGAGTCTACCTTTCTAACTAAAGTGTAAGTAATACAATTAAAGTCACTATAAAGTGCTGAAGAATTGATGCTTTTGAACTGTGGTGTTGGAGAAGACTCTTGAGAGTCCCTTGGACTGCAAGGAGATCCAACCAGTCCATTCTGAAGGAGATCAGCCCTGGGATTTCTTTGGAAGGAATGATGCTAAAGCTGAAGCTCCAGTACTTTGGCCACTTCATGCAAAGAGTTAATTCATTGGAAAAGACTCTGATGCTGGGAGGGATTGGGGGCAGGAGGAGAAGGGGACAATAGAGGATGAGATGGCTGGATGGCATCACTGACTCGATGGACGCGAGTCTCAATGAACTCCGGGAGTTGGTGATGGACAGGGAGGCCTGGCGTGCTGCGATTCATGGGGTCGCAAAGAGTCGGACACGACTGAGCAACTGATCTGATCTGATCTGAAGAGTCCGTATAAGAAAAAGAAGAAAATCTGGATCTAAGAGTCAAATTTGTTGTTGTTCAATCACTAAGTTGTGTCAGACTCGTTGTGACCCTATGGACTGCAGCATGCCAGGCTTCCCTGCCTTCCACCATTGGAGTTTGCTCAAATTCATGTCCATCGAGTCAGTGATGCTTTCTAACCATCTCCTCCTCTGCCACCCTCTTCTACTTCTGACTTCATTTCAATCTTTCCCAGCATCAGGGTCCAAGAGTCAAATACAACAAGTCAAATGACTTAAAGATATTGGTGAATTCAAAACAATGGAGAAAAATGGAATTCTTTTCAAATTTTAAAGAAAAATTAATATATATTACAGTTTTCTGTATTCCTTAAAGAACTGCCTCATAAGCAGAATGTCAGAGCTTATATATATATATATATGTGTGTGTGTGTGTGTGTGTGTATTCTAATTTTGTAGCATATATTTTTCAACGTGCTTGATTATGACAGATCTTAAAAATGAAACAGATTTTAGTGATAAAAGATTATAGTGAATATATAGGTTATAGTTAACATTATAAAAGAGAAATAAACTTGAAAAGTTTGTTTAAAGCACCCCAAATGAGTATCTGGACCAATTAAATCCTTTTTTCAATATGTAACAGAGAATTGGAAAATCAGAAGATAAAAGTATTAAAACGTTATTAAGTCCAGGAGAAGCCTGGACAAGTGATTTCATTACTGTTTGTTGTCTTGAGTTTTTAACTAAAATCTACTGCTGCTTGTCTATCAGCTAATGGTCAGAGTAACAGTAACAAACGTGCCCTGGTGGAGAAAATCTAAAACAGCATTGTTTCAAAAGTCTCTCCATACATGATATTATACATGTTTCAATGCCATTCTCCCAAATCATGCCCCCTTCCCTCTCCTACAGAGTCCAAAAGACTGTTCTATACATCAGTGTCTCTTTTGCTGTCTCGTACACAGGGTTATTGTTACCATCTTTCTAAATTCCATATATATGCGTTAGTATGCTGTATTGGTGTTTTTCTTTCTGGCTTACTTCACTCCGTATAATAGGCTCCAGTTTCATCCACCTCATTAGAACTGATTCAAATGTATTCTTTTTAATGGCTGAGTAATACTCCATTGTGTATATGTACCACAGCTTTCTTATCCATTCATCTGCTGATGGGCATCTAGGTTGCTTCCATGTCCTGGCTATTATAAACAGTGCTGTGATGAACATTGGGGTACACGTGTCTCTTTCCCTTCTGGTTTCCTCAGTGTGTATGCCTAGCAGTGGGATTGCTGGATCATAAGGCAGTTCTATTTCCAGTTTTTTAAGGAATCTCCACACTGTTCTCCATAGTGGCTGTACTAGTTTGCATTCCCACCAACAGTGTAAGAGGGTTCCCTTTTCTCCACATCCTCTCCAGCATTTATTGCTTGTAGACTTTTGGATCACAGCCATTCTGACTGGTGTGAAATGGTACCTCATAGTGGTTCAATGCATGATATTGGATGCTTGGGGGTGGGGCACTGGGACGACCCAGAGGGATGGTATGGGGAGGGAGGAGGGAGGAGGGTTCAGGATGGGGAACACATGTATACTTGTGGCAGATTCATTTCGATATTTGGCAAAACTAATACAGTATTGTAAAGTTTAAAAATAAAATTAAATTAAAAAAAAAGTCTCTCCAACATCATTCTTGAGAAAAAGAGAAATCTATATGGAAAGTAAAGATACATACACACACACACAAACCCAAATCTATTTCAGTACAAATTTACCAAAGGGTGTCTTTTCTTCCTATACATTGCTGTGAAAATTTCCTTAGTCTCAAATTCAGTTTAAATGAATGAAAATAAATGCTTATTGGCAAAAAATTAGGATATTTCTGTTTTTGTTTTGTTTTATAAGCTTCGATTGCCACTTGTTCAGCTGGTTCTCTTCAAAGCTGTTCAAATGATGTCTTGTATTCTAATTTAGAAAAGTTGAATTTAGGATTTGGGTGCAATTTTAGGGCAGAGACATTTAAGTTTCTGATTTCAACTCCCTTTTAGAAAACTCAGCTGAAAGAGATGGGGAAACAGTAGTCATATAATTATGCTTTTTACATAAAAGCTCCATGACTGGAATTTTTCTGCAAAAAATTGCCATATCATAATGTGTACTGATTTATATTTATCTTTTTTAATGTATTGTTTTCTAATTCTGAATCATTAAATGTTAAAATTATGGTTAATTTAGTTGTAGTGCTACAGTAAGTCATAACCACTTAAAGCATTTAAAATATTAATTTCAATAAAAAAGTCTTGCAAGGTTGAAATTTTGGACGTGGGCAATGGTGTTCTTGATGCTACATTTGCTTTCTTGGTAGATTAGGAATATTTAGAACTCCCAGTAGTTGTTCAGGGCACAAAAACACCATAAATCTCTCCTAAAGTGTAATTTAATACTCTGAAAATAAGAGTGTCTATTCTCCAAGTCCAATACTTACTCTCTTGATTAAATTTATATCCTAGTGAGAACAAAGTTAGTAATCTTCTCAATCCTTTTTACTGTACTAAAAGTAGAGAAAAAGTTAACAAATAAAGGATAGATCAGGCTGCCTAATGTTAAAGGTACAAATGAATGTGGGAGAGATGATACCTGTCATATAAAGGGCCTGGCTCCCTGCCCTGACAGGGCCTCAGGCTGCAAACTCAGATGTGGTTCCATGATCTACTTGTAGTATTTTCATTGCTTGAAGGAGTGTGAATTTTGGGGAAATGGCTTGCATTACCCAAATTCAAAAGAGACTAACCTACTGACCAAATGACAAGTCACTAATGTGTAAAGAGGAATGTAAAATAATAAACCACTAATGCATAAAGAAAAATATAAACTGACAAATTATTAAGAAATTGAGAAAAATGTAAAATGATAAATCATTGATGTATAACAAGAAAAGCAACTCTCAAGGAAAGTATAACATTCATTTCCCTTACTTAAGACAGATACTCCCACAGAAAAATACTCATGAAAAACATAAAAAAGTTATAGTTGGATCATGGCAAAAATTATCACTTAAGACCAGAGATAACTGCATCTGCTGAGTAGGGATGTTCTAATGGACATGACTGAAGACAAAAAAAAAAAAAAAAAAAAAAAAATCCATATTCTTTTGAGTTTTACTTCTTTAAAGATAATATGGTTACTATTACCTTTCAGTTCATACAGCCTTCTTTTAGACGGTATATTATAATAAATTGAGAGGAACCAAGTTTGGTTAATTCAAATCTTTCATAGAATCTTGATATAGGGAGGGCGGGTAGTGTAACTGGTCAAAACGGAACTGAAGACTTCCTTGGTTGTCCAGTGGTTAAGAATCTGCCTGCCAATGCAGGGGACACAGGTTTGATCCCTGGTTCAGGAGGATTCCACATGCCACAAAGCAACGTGTGCCACAGCTACTGAGCCCAAGCACCTAGAGCCTTTGCTCCACAATAAGGGGAGCCTCTGAAAATGAGAAGCTCAAGCACTGTAACAAAGAATAGCCCTTGTTCTCAGTAACTAGAGAAAAGCCCATGCAGCAAGGAAGACCCAGTGTACCACAGATAAATAAATAATGCTTTTTTTTTTTTAATGGTTGAAAAGATCTTGAGGTCTCCCTCTCTTCTACCCTACAAACTCTCCCACTCACCACTGTCCTGTTTAGTCTCTAGAGAATTCTGGAACTTTGCCAACCAAGATGGAAAACCACTGGATTAAAGGAAGCAGTATCCTCTGATGCCCAGGGATGAAATCTTATTTGCCCAGGATTTCTTTGCTCATAAAACAAGATAATGATATCATGTTCCTGTACCAGTTTGGATGAGCTAGTTTACCTTTTAGTAACAACAATTCTTAAATCTTAGTGATATCAAAAAAGTCTCATCACGATTTTTCTGCACTGATTTTGTTCTTACTCAGTCACTGAACACCACTGGAAAGAGGAAAAGGAGAGGATGTGGATGCACACACAGGTTGTAGAAACTTCTACCCAGAAGTAACATAGATTAATCCTGCTTACTTAGTCTTTACCAAAGACAGGAAGCCAATATCAAGGGTGACGGGAGTACAATACTGCTGAGAGGAATACTAATCATTCTAACACATACCCTAATATTAATTAACCTTTACTACAAACTTAAGAGGTGGTCAAGGAAATAACCTAAGTAGCTTAGGTAAAATATTGTGGCAATTATTCTGTTTATTCTGAGGTCTATGTTGGATGGAAGGGAAAAGTTGGAGATCATTTTGGAACACTTCAGAGCAGTTGAGTTTTATCTTTCAGCAGTGGTTGCTCAAGTGGGAAGTAGAATGGACACATGTCCAGCAGTGTTAGAAAGAGGACATAATAGTACTTACTGACAACTTTCTTGCTTTATTGAGTTCTACCTTGTTTTCTTATTTTCTTTAATATTAAGTATGTTTATTGTCTCACTGGTCTGGAGAAATCAAATGGGCAATTTAATCAGAGCAACATCTTAGAAACGATGGAAACTTTGCACTCCACAGAGATCTGGGCAAGTTGGCAAACACTGGGTGCAAAATATCTGATGTTAGAAATGGTGCACTTGTTCTTCCATAATCAGTCATCAATGCCATTGAGAATTGACTACTGAAAATAGAGAGTATTTGGTGGACTTGTCAATGTCCATCCATCACTTAGACCTAAACACACATTTAAATGAAAAATCACTGAATTACATATTTTGATATATATTGTAGTTATAAAGTATGATATACATAGATTGCTGGGAAAAATTGAGGGCAGGAGGAGAAGGGGGACCACAGAGGATAAGATGGTTGGATGGCATCACCAACTCAATGGAGATGAGTTTGAGCAAACTCCAGGAGATAGTGAAGGACAGGGAAGCCTGGCATGCTGCAGTCCATGGAGTTGCAAAGAGTTAGACACAACTTAGCAACTGAATGACAGCAACAATATATGTATAGATAATCTTTCAAATTTTTAAAAATAATTTTCATCTGGATTAGTATTTTTAAAATGTGACCCAAAGTGGATTTCACATATCCCCTTCATGGTCTGTACAACACTAAAATTGGATGGACTCAAAAGAAAATCATATCCTCAGACACCAGGGACCCTACCCTGCTTCAGATAGAGGAGCTACACTTATTTCTATCTATGTATGTCTATTTACATTTTTGGGGTTTCTATTTGAAGAGAGGCACCATAACTAACAGCAAAAACAAATCAAAAATTAGAAAAAAAAATAAGTGAATTCTATTAACCTGTATGACATGAAGTACTCTAAAGAGTCTGATAGTATGATAATTAAGACTGAAGCCTCGCATGCTAGTCTGCTTGAATTTATTAAAAACAGGTCTGTTTTTAGTAGATTCAAGCCTTTTGCTTAGCCATTGAATTTATTCAGAAGAATGGTAAATAAAGACCATTTTCAAGTTCATATTTACAAATCCAAAGAACACACAAAAATATTTACTAAAATGTTAATTAACTCTTAGGGAGAAGATTGGAAACAAAATGCATTTCCAAATTAAAAGGTGACTTAAGCTTAAAGTAAAATTTAAGTAAAGCTTAAATAAATAAATAAAATGTTAAGTGACATCACCAAATACAAGTAATTTTTATGTAAGAAAGGGAATGTAAAGAGTTTTTAAAATTCAATTAATATTTCAATTGTTTCTGATTCAGGATTCCTAAAATTTTATTTAATTTTGGACATTTTTATATTTTTAGTGTTGTACTACACTTTTAAAGTTTGTGGGGATTACATTACTGGAGGTAAATCTTTTTCTTAAATTCTTGTTTTATACAATATGATCAATTAATAGCTTTGTCTTAAATAAAAATAGTTTGGAATTGACTCTATTTCTGAAAAAATGGAGCCTCTAAAATTTATATTTGCCCTGTAAATTCAAGATAAATTCTAGTTCAAAGTTTAAAGAAGAGGAGGATTTCACAGCAACCTCTACTTCCCTTGCAGCCAAAAATATTATAAAATATCCTTTAAAAGTAAGTTCCTGCATAATCTGTAAATATTCAGTACATTTGAGAGGAATGGCAACAGCATGCTGGCATAATGGCATACAGTAGCATCAAGAAGATGCCTAGATTTCTAGTTTCTGCTGAGTATATAAAAAGCTGGAAAAGACATTGTTTCCAGCATTTCATCAAGGAAAAAACATATACTCTATAAAGGTCATAATTTTTTCTTGAGCTCATTAAAAATCTAAAGTCAAAAATAATCAATTAGTTTGAGATAGAAGCAAAGACAAAGCCCTGAAGGAGAGACAGAGATAGGAGCCTCCCTGGATCAGAGAACAAGATGAAATGAAGGCTCTCTTAGAAAAGAGTAAGGAGGTTTCAGCAACACTTTCACAGGATTTCTGAAGGTCAAGTATGGACTTCAGTGAGAAACTAGAGACTCTGGTAGTTGTGAGGGGGAGTTTTGCCTCACTAGCAGTTTCTTCTCCTTTAACTTCAATTGGTATCACAAATGACACTGAGAGCCAGGCAGGGTACCAGAGGGTTTCCTGGAGAGCTGGAGGCTTCCTAGAAGAAAGCTACAAAAGAAGAACATGCCTCCACTCCATCATTTCCCCTTGGAAGGAACACTTTGCTCACAGTGACAAGAATATTCAATGTCCGGGTCTTAATCAAGATGTCACATGGGATGGTGGGGTAAGAAACTGGCTTAGACCTAGGCTGACACAGTCTTTTAAAAGGACTGGAAAATCCTTGTGACAGAAGACCCATAAAAGATTCAGGCAAGAACTGTTTGCCATGGAAAGAGGATGGAAATCACTGAGAAAGACCATTCCCAACCCAGAGAGATAAGGCCTGCTCACTAATGAGACTGAATGAATACAATAGAGGAAACCCTCCAGAATGAAAAAGTTTATAAATACTAATCTAAGTATATGAATAATTGCAGGAAACATAAATAAATGTAAACATACAAACTAAAATACAACATTTGGTATACTGGATTTAAGAAAAAAACAAAGACTAATTATATGCTTTCTATAGGAAATTCACATAAATATAATAAAAATACAAACTAAAGGTGTAGACTTTAACGTTTCTGTTTCAATCAATAGAAGCAATAAAATCAGTAGCAATTTGGAAGATACAAACAAAACTATCAACCAGTTAGAGCTAACATATTTATACAACTCCCTACCAAAAAGCAAAATAATACACTTTATTTTTAAGTAAGCATAGGACATTAATAAAGATAGGCCCAATTCTGGGTCATGGTCAAGTATCTGACATCATATAAAGTATATTTTGCGGTCACAATGAAATTATATAAAGAATCAATGACAGGAAAAAAAAATACTTAGAAAATTCCTAAATATGTAGAATCAAATATCACTCTTACAACTTACTTACACATCAAAAAAGAAAGTATCAAATGAAAATTAAAAAATATTTTATGCTGATTGAAAATGAAACCACAACATATAAAATTTTATGTGATACAAGCAGTACTATTTAGAAAGGAATTTAATAAAAAAAGAAGAAACATTATTATAAAGCAATATTCTAAGCTTTCATGTAATACCTAAAGGGAAAATGAGGATGTTAAACCTAATGAAAAAGAATAAAGAAAATAATAAGACAAAAGCAGAAATGAAAATATAAAAACAATAGACGAAATCAACAAAACCAATAAGAGGTTGCTTGAAAAGAACAATATAGCAGATAAACCAAGCCAGAATGACCAAGAAAAAAAAAAATAAGTGAAAAGCATAAATTCAACATAGAAGATATAGCACATCTTACAGATGTTAAAGTGATGACAAGGATGTATTAGACTTATGTCATCCTGCTGCTGCTAAGTCACTTCAGTCGTGTTGGACTCTGTGCGAACCCATAGATGGCAGCCCACAAGGCTCCCCCATCCCTGGGATTCTCCAGGCAAGAATATTGGAGTGGGTTGCCACTTCCTTCTCCAATGCATGAAAGTGAAAAATGAAAGTGAAGTTGCTCAGTCGTGTCCGACTCTTAGCGAACCCATGGACTGCAGCCTACCAGGCTCCTCCTCCCTTGGGATTTTCCAGGCAAGAGTACTGGAGTGGGATGTCGTTGCCTTCTCCGTATGTCATCCTATATCTGTTTAATAAACTGAATTCCTAATTGAAAACTTTCCAGAAACACCAGTCTTTTCAGGCCAAGGTGTCTTCGATGGAGATTTCTACAAATTCACAGAAATAATAATACCAATTCTATTAAAACATTTACATAAAGTAAAAGTGCATTTAAAACTTTCAATTTATTTTATAAGGCTTGCATTTGTCTGATATAAAAATTAAACATAAACATTACAGCATAAGTAAAGTGAAGGCAACTGTCACTATTGAAAACAGAAACAAAATTTTCAACAAAATATTAGTGAATCAAATCTAGCAATATATTAAAATAAACATAGAAATATTATCATGACCAATGGGTTTTATCTGGGGAATGCAAGGCTGATTCAACATTTAAAAATTAGCATGATTCAATAAGACCAAAACAGGAGGTCAGGCAGAAATATGTATGTTAGAATTGCACATTAAGATTTCATAACACAGAAGTCAGAAACAAAATGTTCGACTAAAGTCACTTATGCCGGAGTCTCAAATAAAAACCCCAAATCTAATATGCTGAAATTAGTAAATGTGTATATAAAGAAAATTTGGCCCTAATATACATATTTGAAAATTTCTTACATTATTTCACATATTTTCATTGAGAAGTTGGGAGAGGAGACACATACATAGTCATTTGATTCTCTTATTATTTTTACTAAATTGGAATTTTAGTTTTAACTCTTTAATGCTCTTACTTCAACTTTTACTTCAGTTTTTTCCCATACCAAGAGTTGGCAGCAGCCCTTTGTATTAAAATATCATTTTATCATAAACTGGACAACTAATATTCTAGAAGCATACTTAGGTCATTTATTTAAGGAAGTAAGAAAAAGAGGAAGTTGTGTGTCTGAAGAGCACTTAGTAACATTTAGTTCATACCATAATATTGTAGGTTATTAAAACAATGTAAAGAATTTGAGACAGATGCCTTGGTCCAAAGTTGGCCACTGTCTGGTTGGCAGTGTAACTTAGCTACATTGACTAAAGACCCACTGCTACCCTCTAAAAGTAAATCAGAATATCTGACAACTTCTAAGACTAGTATGTTGACAAAACACAGAAACATTTGTAGTCAAAGCTACGGTTTTTCCTGTAGTCATGTATGGATATGAGAGCTGGACTATAAAGAAATCTGAGAGCCAAAGAACTGGTACTTTCAAATTGTGGCGCTGGAGAAGACTCTTGAGAGTCCCTTGGACTGCAAGGACATCAAATCTTTCAATCCTAAAGGAGACCAGTCCTGAATATTGATTGGAAGGACTGATGCTGAAGCTGAAGCTCCAGTACTTTGGCCACCTGATACAAAGAATTGACTCACTGGAAAAGACCCTGATGCTGGGAAAGACTGAAGGCAGGAGGAGAAGGGGATGACAGAAGATGCGATGGTTGGATGGCATCCCTGACTCAATGGACATGAGTTTGAGTAAGCTCCGGGAGTTGGTGATGGACAGGGAAGCCTCGTTGCTGTAGTCCATGAGGTAGCAAAATGTTGGACACGACTGACCGGCTGAACTGAACTGAAGTGGTAAAGAACCCCCTGCCAGCGTAGCTGATATAAGAGATATGGGTTTGATCCCTGGGTCAGAAAGATCCCCTAGAGGAGAGGACTGCAACCCACTCCTGTATTCTTGCCTTTAGAATCCCATCAACAGAGGAACTTGGCAGGCTACAGTCCATACAGTTGCACAGAATCAGACAAGACTGAAGCGACTTAGTATGCATGCATATATCTAAAAACATTTTTTTTGTTAAAGTTGGAACATATTGAGAAAGGCTATGCATGATATTTTCTGTTTTCATTTTTTTGTCTGTGTGTGCTTTCTTAATAAAAGAATCATTTGTTAGCAAAGAAGAATCAAGGGCTTAAAGTTACAAGTAATTATGATTTCCTTTACTGGTGTGTATGAATGAAGTTAATTTAAAAATTTTGTCTTTCCCAGAACCCCAAAGTCAGAAAGTGTTCTTATTTTTTTTAACAAAAATTCCTTCTTAATAACAACAACTAAAAAAGAGACAAATAAAATTTCCCTTTCAGAAGAACTAATTAACATAAAGTAGGTCTCAGAGACTGCTAGCATTGCATGGAGTATAGGCAACTTGGAAAAACTAATTAGGATTTGTTATTTAAACAGTACTGACTAAAATAGACTTTGAATAAATGCATTTTTGGAAACTCTTCCTTTTATGTGTATAACTTATGGATAAGCTCATTTGTCCATGTCAGTAATTTTTGAGTCCTTCAACATTAAATGCTATAAGTTAAATACTTAGATATTTGAAGTTTTAAAACAAAATGTATTTTTCATATAATTAGTTAAAATATATTCACATTTTAGTTTCTAATAAAGAAATTAATCAGGTCAGAGTGTGTTGAGGTCCTTTAATGGACTGGAATCTGGTAGTCCGGAGTCAATGATAAGAAAGTAAAAGAGAGAGAGAAAGAGAGAGAGAGAGAAAGAAAGAAAGACACGGGGACTCAAGCAAAGGTATTTTATTCAGCACTGTGTGAGTATTTATACTGTCTTACAAGGTAGCTATTTTCAGCAGAGATAAAATCAAAACTTATAAGTGACCAAGGAAACATGAGGTCATCCATATGAAAGAGAGAGAGGGTTGTAAATAATCACTTTAACCATATGGTTCATAAAAAGGAAGAGGGTCATAAATAGTTACTTATCACCGTATGGAAAAACTAACAAAGGAAATACATGCATTCCTAAGCCCCGGGAGTAGTTTGTTACTCCACTTAATTCCTGAATATTCAGAAATTAATAAGGGTCAGAGGATTCAAGAAAGATCCAAAACAGCACACAGGAAGCCTCCTGTTAAATGCTTCCTGACAAGAGTGAAAGAGTGTTTTGATTTAAACTTGGAGAAACTTGTATAACTCATTCTGTGGCTTTTATTTTTAATTAGAGCCATATTACAACAGAGAATTAGGTGGGAAATAATAATTACAAAAATATAAAATTTTGCAGAATATGAATATAAAATTTAGTAAGATTTGGTTATTAGATTCTGTTTAAACTCTTACCAGGAGAGAGTGAAGGACAGGGGAGCCTGGCATGCTATAGTCCCTGGGTTCCCAAAGAGTCAGACATAACTAAGGGACTGAACAACAATACAACTCTTACCACTAGCAGAACAGTAAGTTAAAATACTCCCAAATTGACTTTCATATGCCAAATAATTAATTCCCTGTATCTATCTGTTTTTATGTTTTATTTGAATTTTAACTCATATTTAGTAAATTGTACTCATTTCAACTGTACAGTTCAGCAAACTTTTAACAAGTGTTCATACCTGTGTACCTTCCACATAGTCTATTTCTTGACTCTTTCCTTTTTCTCTTATGCTTCTTTGCATTCAACACCTTCCCAACATGTTAACTCTTGGAAGCCACTGGTATGGTCTCACTAGATTTGATTGTCCTAGAATTTTATGTAAGCAGAATCATGTGAAAAGAAGTATCATGGATCCTGACTTCTTGTACTTTGCATAGTGCTTTTGAAATTTATCCACATTCATATAGCTAATTTGTTCTTTTAATTACTGCTGAGGAGTATTCCACTGTAGGCTAAACCGAAATGCGTTTACCCATTCATGAACTGAACTAATTCATGAGTTAACAGACATTTGACTGTTTATTTTAGAAAGTTATTATGAAAATTTATGTTCAAATCTTATGTAAACATGAATGAAATTTAAAAAGCTTCAGTTCTTATAAACCTTGTGGGCAAGCCTTTTTGCATTGCTATCGTTTTCTGAAAGTAGGTCCTGGTTTTCATTATTTTTCCCCCTTACAGTAAGTTTACATGGAATTAAAACTCAATCCTTAACTGATTTTTTGGTGAACTGTTCCTAAGCTGAAGCTGGTATGCTTCAGAATTAATTTTCTAATGGCACAGAACTCCAGATTCTGTTGTTTTGTTTTTGCCATAGTGTTCACAAATACAGCTGCTGTGCTTTGTGAAATTTCCTCGCTCAACTTTTTTCCTCCTCCACTTTTTCCTGGATCTTTCCCCTTTCTTGTCCCTTTTTTGGTGTCTAAATTTCTTAGTTTTGTTCCACTTCAAGTAGTTTCTTTTCAGTGAGTATCCTAAAAGAATTTCTTATCTTAAAAGACATAGTTAGCTGATCAGTTTTGAAGAGTTTCTTGTAGTTGTACAGATCACATCATGGGGAACTGGGACTTTCATATGCCATATTGAGTTCCACTGTTTTTTTCTCTGTAAATAAAGTATTAACAATGAACTTCCTGTATGTGTTTGCCTATATCTGGTTTTGAGGCTCATGGGGAAATTTCATTGCAAATAGTATTCATAGGTTTTATATTGTGGATATATAACTGCTCTCTCATTTTTTGTCAGGATTTAGAAAACTCTGCTGTGCTCTCCCGGAGAAGGCAACGGCACCCTACTCAAGTACTCTTGCCTGGAAAATCCCATGGATGGAGGAGTCTGATAGGCTGCAGTCCATGGGGTCGCTAAGAGTTGGACATGACTGAGCGACTTCCCTTTCACTTTTCACTTTCATGCATTGGAGAAGGAAATGGCAACCCACTCCAGTGTTCTTGCCTGGAGAATCCCAGGGATGGGGGAGCCTGGTGGGCTGCTGTCTATGGGGTCGCACAGAGTCGGACACGACTGAAGCGACAGCAGCAGCAGCAGCTGTGCTCTCCATCTGCCCAGAATCTCGTTATTTTCAAATGCCTTCATCCAGTTGGCTCAGAAAGTGCTTTAGTCACTGGTTTTAGTTCCCAAAGTCATTTTCTTTCATTTTTATGGGACTTCTAAGATGAATGTGATTAGCTATGGTCATTCTACCAGTAAATCATTAATATTGAGACAGGTTTCTTCTCTTCGATGACTTGCATCAGTGTCACCTTTAATAGGCACAAAGTAAAAATAGTTCTGCAAAGTTTTCAAGGAGTCATACTTAAATGGGACATATATGACCTCCTCCATATGATCTGTATGGTATTAGAGAGTTCCTTATTTCTGTTGTTTAAAACTCTTATTAGCCACACTTTTTAGCTTCTAAGCCTATTCCTTCATATTTGAGAGCAAAGCCAATGTTCAAACAAGCAGAAAGAAAATGAGTGTAAAATTCAAACAATACTTATAAATTTAAAAAATCTACAGAAGTTAATTTCAGCATGTTTGGATAGGAAAACTATTCACAAAGTGAGAATATACTTAGTTTTACTATATATAATAGCTTGTTTTAAAGTATTTATTATGGGACTTAGTTTTGTTACCAAAATGCAAGTTCACATGCCAGACTACACAGTGAGGCCAAACAGTAGCAAAATACCAGAGTTTGGAGCAGCAAAACATTTACTGAGGTCCGTGCAAGGAGAGGGGTGGCTCATGAATTTAAAGCATCAAACTCTCAGCAAAGCCCTTTTTGAGGACAGAGGAAGGAGGGCCATGAGGAGTGGTTGTAAACAACGGTGTCAGATCCCTCTTTCTGGAGGTCAGGTCATGGTCAGGTAACACGTTCCTGTAAATTGCTATCTAACAAGTGTTATCCTCCATCCTGACAAGAATGGGCACATCCCAGGGCACAACTTTCCCCCTCCAAGTTCCGGTCCTGCTGAGAGGAGGCAGCGCTAAGCTGGCAGCACCCTCAGGGCCCGGTACTCAGACCCTGCTCAGCTGTCATCGCTGAGGGAGCTGCACGCCCAGCCCAACTGGCCTGGTTTCTCAGGCCGCCCGTATAGGGGGTGGTGGTGGATGGGAGCTGGTAGGGGGCAGGTCTCACAGAAAGTATCCCAGGCAGAAGGCTGCTGCCATGAGGTGGCAGAGGTGGGAGTGGCCACTGCCTCAAAGCCTGGGTCTGGCCAGTGGGTGGCCTTGATGAGGGCTCTAGAGACCAGCAGGACACAGTCCTCTACCTGTAACCTGGTTCTCCAGCTCACCCATTTTCCCAAGGCTGGATGAACTGGAGGGCCCCGGGGAGAAGGTCAGGATTCACTTCTTACCTCACTCTCCTCTGCCTGGTGATCATTGACGACTGACTGATTGGGATCTCTAGCAGTGCTAACTGACAGTTGCTCACTTGAGGGGAGAAGCCAGTTGCCAAGTTTACTAATGGCTGAGCAGGACAACAAATGTTTGCTCGTTGACAGTTGCTCACTTAGGGGCAGGGCCCAAGGTTGCCTTGACCAATGGTGTATGACATGAATGCAGGCTCAGTCACGTCCAACTCTTTGAGACCCCATGGGCTGTAGCCTGCCAGGCTCCTTTGTCCGTGTAATTTTCTAGACAAGAATACTAGACTGGATTGTCATTTCCTATTCCAGAGAATTTTCCCAACCCAGAAGTCAAACCTATCGGTCATGGTCAGGTAACATGTTCCTGTAAATCTCTATCTAACAAGTGTTATTCTCTGCCCTGACAAGAACAAGTTTTATTATCCTGAGTTTCCTGCATTGGCAGGCAGATTCTTTATCACTGCACCACCTGAGAAGCCCTAAGGGACCATTAATGGTCTTCTAGTAACTACTGCCTGGTTACAGGGTGGGTGGGTAACAGCCCACAGCAATGCCCCAGTGCTAAGGTCTGCACACAGCTGTGCTCTATTATAGTCTAGCCAACTCATCCAGCATAAATCGATACTTAATATTCTAGGGAGGGTTTCCCTGGTGACTGAGTGGTAAATAATCCATCTGCAGTGCAGGAGATGCAGGAGATGAAAGTTCTATACTTGGGTTGGGAAAGGGAGGGCAACCCACCCCAGTATTCTTGCCTGGAAAATCCCATGGATAGAGGAGCTTGGCAGCTCTGGTCCACGCGGTTGCAAAGAGTCAGACACAACTGAAGTGACTGAGCACATATCCTAGGAAGAAATGCTACACAGACACATGTTGATAATTCCTTCTCTTTGGTCTGAACTAGTGGGTTTCTTATTGAACTCTCATGATCAGTTCACATTCTCATATCTTAGGTGAACTATAACACATCCAGGGTAGAAAAAGAGAATATGTACAGTACTGTACAGCAGCCTTGAAATTGAACATCTTCAATATCTTCATTAGCCAGCCTAATTTATTTCAAACTTATCAACTACTTGTTGACACTTTTTACTCCTGATAATTCTGTGATTTATTATGATATCAGTTTAGCACAAAAGTTTGACAAAGTTTTACAGTATCTTATTCTTAAATTTCTCCGGTCCTTCACCACAATAGATGAATTAATATTTGGCTTAAAAAAGGAAATAAACAGCCATATATGTTGAACACTTCTGTTTTCCACTTACAAATTATTTATATGAGTACATGAGAAATATTTATGTTTGCCAATATAAAGGGAGATAGATTAAAAAATAGAATGTAACTACAGATTACCATTAAATAAAAAGAATGGTTAGATCCAGCAGACCAAAAAAACCTCAAATCTGTTGGATATTCCAGTTATAGAAATGTGTATTATTCTCATATGCTGGATGTTAGTAGAGTTGTCAAAATATGTGTCAACATTTTAAAGCAAAGTAGCAAGCAGGTGACTCAATAAATAATTGCTACTAACTCAATAAATTCTTAGAGTTAGAGATGGAATTTATTTTCTTCTTCTCAAGATCATGCTCACTGCACTTTCATGCTGACATCTTCTCCTTAGCCAGGAAACATCTGCCAAAAGGCTTTGCAAATAATTCCAAATGTGCCAAAAATGCAGAAAAATACATATATATATTAAGAAATATATGACTATAGGACACATATGTAATACATATTATAATATGCAATATATAGACATGGAGATAGTTGGATAGCATCACCAATTCATGAAACTGGGCAAACTCTGGGAGATAGTGAGGGGCTAACTCACTATCTCTAACTAAATCCTGTTAGTGCAGTAACAAATGTACATACTTACTATGAAATGCTCTTCTATATACTCATGAAGATTTATTTTACAATCATTAGGAGGAAAACAAGCCAAAAATTCAGTTCTCATGTTGATAGTGAGGGGCTGGAAGGCCTGGAGTGCTGCAGTCCATGGAGTCACAAAGAGTCGGACACAGCTTAGTAACAACATATGGAGTAGGAAATAGCACCCCACTCCAGTATTCTTTCCTGGAAAATTCCATGGGCAAAGGAGCATGGAGTCAGAGAGTCAGACTTAGCTGAGTGACTGAGTGCACAATATAAATGAGTATGTGCTGGCTCAGTCTCATCAGTCGTGTCAACTCTATGTGACCCCATGGACTGTAGACCACCAGGCTCCTCTGTCCATGCGATTTTCCAGGCAAGAATGCTGGAGTGGGGTGTCATTTCCTCCTCCACAGGATCTTCCCAACCCAGGGATGAAAGTCACGTCTCCTGTGTCTTCTGCATTGCAGGCAGGTTCTTTACCTCTGAGCCACTAGGGAAGCCCCAATATATATGTATACTTATGTGTATTACTTTTGGAGGAAATTTTATCTGTAAGCTTTACTGACTTGATTAATCACCATATGAAAACTCTTCAGCTCACATTGCTGTTATTCTAGGAATATTCCAAGAAAAGAAGAGAAACATTAAAATCCATCAATATTTTTTCCTGTGAAGTTTTAGGCCCTGGACATATGGGAACATGCCAACTTGCGTGGTTGAACTAAACAGCTGAAAAGTAAATCCTGTTAGTGCAGTAACAAATGTACATACTTACTATGAAATGCTCTTCTTTATACTAATGAAGATTTATTTTACAAACATTAGGAGGAAAACAGGCCAAAAATTCAATTCTCATGCTGATATTGATCTATACAAATTTCCACCTCTGCACATTTAGCAAAGTGTCCTATAAGATATTCTGATCAAGTATAATATTTTATTATAATATTCACATCCTCTCATAAATAGAATTGTGAAACAAATTTCCTAAGACTTCTCTCCTTCATGCAACGTCCTCTAGTGATTAAAGTATGTAGTACTGGGGCAAAGGTACAACTGAGATTAGATAAGCAAGTAAGGTAGGAAAATATTTATTTATATAAAAGTAAATATGATTTTATTCTCAGGAAACCATCTTCAAATTTAATGTATATATTTTTAATCACACACCTGGTTTTGTCCTACATGATATTTTATTTGAAATCATTAGCATTTGTTCGCAATTTAATAAAAAATCTGGGACCAAATGAGAAATATATATATATATATTTTTAATTTTATTTAATTTTTAAACTTTACATAATTGTATTGGTTTTGCCAAATATCAAAATGAATCCACCACAGGTATACATGTGTCCCCCATCCTGAACCCTCCTCCCTCCTCCCTCCCCATACCATCCCTCTGGGTCGTCCCAGTGCACTAGCCCCAAGCGTCCAGTATCGTGCATCGAACCTGGACTGGCATCTCGTTTCATACATGATATTTTACATGTTTCATTGCCATTCTCCCAAATCTCCCCACCCTCTCCCTCTCCCACAGAGTCCATAAGACTGTTCTATACATCACTGTCTCTTTTGCTGTCTCGTTCACAGGGTTATTGTTACCATCTTTCTAAATTCCATATATATGCGTTAGTATACTGTATTGGTGTTTTTCCTTCTGGCTTACTTCACTCCGTATAATAGGCTCCAGTTTCATCCACCTCATTAGAACTGATTCAAATGTATTCTTTTTAATGGCTGAGTAATACTCCATTGTGTATATGTACCTCAGCTTTCTTATCCATTCATCTGCTGATGGGCATCTAGGTTGCGTCCATGTTCTGGCTATTATAAACAGTGCTGCGATAAAATTGGGGTACACGTGTCTCTTTCCCTTCTGGTTTCCTCAGTGTGTATGCCTAGCAGTGGGATTGCTGGATCATAAGGCAGTTCTATTTCCAGTTTTTTAAGGAATCTCCACACTGTTCTCCATAGTGGCTGTACTAGTTTGCATTCCCACCAACAGTGTAAGAGGATTCCCTTTTCTCCACACCCTCTCCAGCATTTATTATTTGTAGACTTTTGGATCGCAGCCTGACTGGTATGAAATGGTACCTCATAGTGGTTTTGATTTGCATTTCTCTGATAATGAGTGATGTTGAGCATCTTTTCGTGTGTTTGTTAGCCATCTGTATGTCTTCTTTGCAGAAATGTCTATTTAGATCTTTGGCCCATTTTTTGATTGGGTCATTTATTTTTCTGGAGTTGAACTGTAGGAGTTGCTTATATATTTTTGAGATTAGTTGTTTGTCAGTTGCTTCATTTGCTATTATTTTCTCCCATTCTGAAGGCTGTATTTTCACCTTGCTAATAGTTTCCTTTGATGTGCAGAAGCTTTTAAGGTTAATTAGGTCCCATTTGTTTATTTTTGCTTTTATTTCCAATATTCTGGGAGGTGGGTCATAGAGGATCCTGCTGTGATGTATGTCAGAGAGTGTTTTGCCTATGTTCTCCTCTAGGAGTTTTATAGTTTCTGGTCTTACCTTTAGATCTTTAATCCATTTTGAGTTTATTTTTGTGTATGGTGTTAGAAAGTGTTCTAGTTTCATTCTTTTACAAGTGGTTGACCAGATTTCCCAGCACCACTTGTTAAAGAGATTTCCTTTAATCCTTTGTATATTCTTGCCTCCTTTGTCAAAGATAAGGTGTCCATATGTGCGTGGATTTATCTCTGGGCTTTCTATTTTGTTCCATTGATCTATATTTCTGTCTTTGTGCCAGTACCATACTGTCTTGATAACTGTGGCTTTGTAGTAGAGCCTGAAGTCAGGTAGGTTGATTCCTCCAGTTCCATTCTTTCTCAGGATCGCTTTGGCTATTCGAGGTTTTTTTGTATTTTTGTATTCGTACAAATTGTGAAATTATTTGTTCTAGCTCTGTGAAGAATACTGTTGGTAGCTTGATAGGGATTGCATTGAATCTATAAATTGCTTTGGGTAGTGTACTCATTTTCACTATATTGATTCTTCCAATCCATGAACATGGTATATTTCTGCATCTATTAGTGTCCTCTTTGATTTCTTTCACCAGTGTTTTATAGTTTTCTATATATAGGTCTTTAGTTTCTTTAGGTAGATATATTCCTAAGTATTTTATTCTTTTCGTTGCAATGGTGAATGGAATTGTTTCCTTAATTTCTCTTTCTGTTTTCTCATTATTAGTGTATAGGAATGCAAGGGATTTCTGTGTGTTGATTTTATATCCTGCAACTTTACTATAGTCATTGATTAGTTCTAGTAATTTTCTGGTGGAGTCTTTAGGGTTTTCTATGTAGAGGATCATGTCATCTGCAAATAGTGAGAGTTTTACTTCTTCTTTTCCAATTTGGATTCCTTTTATTTCTTTTTCTGCTCTGATTGCTGTGGCCAAAACTTCCAAAACTATGTTGAATAGTAATGGTAAAAGTGGGCACCCTTGTCTTGTTCCTGACTTTAGAGGAAATGCTTTCAATTTTTCACCATTGAGGATAATGTTTGCTGTGGGTTTGTCATATATAGCTTTTATTATGTTGAGGTATGTTCCTTCTATTCCTGCTTTCTGGAGAGTTTTTACCATAAATGGGTATTGAATTTTGTCAAAGGCTTTCTCTGCATCTATTGAGATAATCGTATGGTTTTTATTTTTCAATTTGTTAATGTGGTGTATTACATTGATTGATTTGCGGATATTGAAGAATCCTTGCATCCCTGGGATAAAGCCCACTTGGTCATGGTGTATGATCTTTTTAATGTGTTGTTGGATTCTGATTGCTAGAATTTTGTTAAGGATTTTTGCATCTATTTTCATCAGTGATATTGGCCTGTAGTTTTCTTTTTTTGTGTGGCATCTTTGTCAGGTGTTGGTATTAGGGTGATGGTGGCCTCATAGAATGAGTTTGGAAGTTTACCTTCCTCTGCAATTTTCTGGAAGAGTTTGAGCAGGATAGGTGTTAGCTCTTCTCTAAATTTTTGGTAGAATTCAGCTGTGAAGCCGTCTGGACCTGGGCTTTTGTTTGCTGGAAGATTTTTGATTACAGTTTCAATTTCCGTGCTTGTGATGGGTCTGTTAAGATTTTCTATTTCTTCCTGGTCCAGTTTTGGAAAATTGTACTTTTCTAAGAATTTGTCCATTTCTTCCACGTTGTCCATTTTATTGGCATATAATTGTTGATAGTAGTCTCTTATGATCCTTTGAATTTCTGTGTTGTCTGTTGTGATCTCTCCATTTTCATTTCTAATTTTATTGATTTTATTTTTCTCCCTTTGTTTCTTGATGAGTCTGGCTAATGGTTTGTCAATTTTATTTATCCTTTCAAAGAACCAGCTTTTGGTTTTGTTGATTTTTGCTATGGTCTCTTTTGTTTCTTTTGCATTTATTTCTGCTCTAATTTTTAAGATTTCTTTCCTCTACTAACCCTGGGGTTCTTCATTTCTTCCTTTTCTAGTTGCTTTAGGTGTAGAGTTAGGTTATTTATTTGACTTTTTTCTTGTTTCTTGAGGTGTGCCTGTATTGCTATGAACTTTCCCCTTAGGACTGCTTTTACCGTGTCCCACAGGTTTTGGGTTGTTGTGTTTTCATTTTCATTCGTTTGTATGCAAATTTTTATTTCTTTTTTGATTTCTTCTGTGATTTGTTGGTTATTCAGCAGCGTGTTGTTCAGCCTCCATATGTTGGAATTTTCTAATAGTTTTTCTCCTGTAATTGAGATCTAATCTTACTGCATTTTGGTCAGAAAAGATGCTTGAAATGATTTCTATTTTTTTGAATTTACCAAGGCTAGCTTTATGGCCCAGGATGTGATCTATCCTGGAGAAGGTTCCATGTGCGCTTGAGAAAAAGGTGAAATTCATTGTTTTGGGATGAAATGTCCTATAGATATCAATTAGGTCTAACTGGTTTATTGTATCGTTTAAAGTTTGTGTTTCCTTGTTAATTTTCTGTTTAGTTGATCTATCCATAGGTGTGAGTGGGGTATTAAAGTCTCCCACTATTATTGTGTTATTGTTAACTTCTCCTTTCATACTTGTTAGCATTTGTCTTACATATTGCGGCGCTCCCTTGTTGGGTGCATCTATATTTATAATTGTTATATGTTCTTCTTGGATTGATCCTTTGATCATTATGTAGTGACCTTCTTTGTCTTTTTCACAGCCTTTGTTTTAAAGTCTATTTTATCCAATATGAGTATTGCTACTCCTGCTTTCTTTTGGTCCCTATTTGCATGGAAAATCTTTTTCCAGCCCTTCACTTTCAGTCTGTATGTGTCCCCTGTTTTGAGGTGGGTCTCTTGTAGACAACATATGTAGGGGTCTTGTTTTTGTATCCATTCAACCAGTCTTTGTCTTTTGGTTGGGGCATTCAACCCATTTACGTTTAAGCTAATTACTGATAAGTATGATCCCATTGCCATTTACTTTATTGTTTGGGGTTTGAATTTATACACCGTTTTTGTGTTTCCTGGCTAGAGAATATCCTTTAGTATTTGTTGGAGAGCTGGTTTGGTGGTGCAGAATTCTCTCAGCTTTTGCTTGTCTGAAAAGCTTTTGATTTCTCCTCCATACTTGAATGAGATCCTTGCTAGGTACAATAATCTGGGCTGTAGGTTATTTTCTTTCATCATTTTAAGTATGTCTTGCCATTCCCTCCTGGCTTGAAGAGTTTCTATTGAAAGATCAGCTGTTATCCTTATGGGAATTCCCTTGTGTGTTATTTGTTGTTTTTCTCTTGTTGCTTTTAATATTTGTTCTTTGTGTTTGATCTTTGTTAATTTGATTAATATGTGTCTTGGGGTGTTTCGCCTTGGGTTTATCCTGTTTGGGACTCTCTGGGTTTCTTGAACTTGGGTGATTATTTCCTTCCCCATTTTAGGGAAGTTTTCAACTATTATCTCCTCAAGTATTTTCTCATGGTCTTTCTTTTTGTCTTCTTCTTCTGGAACCCCTATGATTCGAATGTTGTAGCGTTTAATATTGTCCTGGAGGTCTCTGAGATTGTCCTCATTTCTTTTAATTTGTTTTTCTTTTATCCTCTCTGATTCATTTATTTCTACCATTTTATCTTCTAATTCACTAATCCTATCTTCTGCCTCTGTTATTCTACTATTTGTTGCCTCCAGAATGTTTTTAATTTCATTTATTGCATTATTCATTATATATTGACTCTTTTTTATTTCTTCTAGGTCCTTGTTAAACCTTTCTTGCATCTTCTCAATCCTTGTCTCCAGGCTATTTATCTGTGATTCCATTTTAATTTCAAGGTTTTGGATCAATTTCACTATCGTTATTCGGAATTCTTTATCAGGTAGATTCCCTATCTCTTCCTCTTTTGTTTGGTTTGGTGGGCATTTATCCTGTTCCTTTATCTGCTGGGTATTCCTCTGTCTCTTCATCTTGTTTAAATTGTTGAGTTTGGGGTGTCCTTTCTGTATTCTGGCAGTTTGTGGAGTTCTCTTTATTGTGACTTTTCCTCACTGTGTGTGGGTTTGTACAGGTGGCTTGTCAAGGTTTCCTGGTTAGGGAAGCTTGTGTCGGTGTTCTGGTGGGTGGAGCTGTATTTCTTCTCTCTGGAGTGCAATGAAATGTCCAGTAATGAGTTATGGGATGTCTATGGTTTTGGGGTGACTTTGGGCAGCTTGTATCTTGAAGCTCAGGGCTGTGTTCCTTTGTTGCTGGAGAATTTGCTTGGTATGTCGTGCCCTGGAACTTGTTGGCCCTTGTGTGGTGCTTGGTTTCAGTGTCGGTATGGAGGCATTTGATAAGCTCCTGTCTATTAATGTTCCTTGGAGTCAGAAGTTCCCTGGAGTCAGGGTTTGGACTTAAGCTTCCTGCTTCTGGTTATTGGTCTTATTTTTACAGTAGTTTCAAAACTTCTCCTTCTATACAGCACCATTGATAAAACATATACATTAAAGAGGAAAAGTTTCTCTACGATGAGGGTCACTCAGAGAGGTTCACAGCGTTACATGGAGAAGAGAAGAGGGAGGAGGGAGTTAGAGGTGACCCAAATGAGATGAGGTGGAATCAATTGTGGAGAGAGTGGGGTAGCCACTAGTCACTTCCTTATGTGCACTCCACAACTGGACCACTCAGAGATGTTCACGGAGTTATACAGAGAAGAGAAGAAGGAGGAAGGAGACAGAGGTGGCCAGAAGGATAAAAGGGGGAATGAAAAGGAGGGAGACAGATTCAGCCAGTAATCAGTTCCCTAAGTGTTCTCCACCATCTGGAACACACAGAAACTCACAGAGTTGGGTAGAGTACAGAGGGGTTAGGGAGGAGACACAGGCGACCTGGTGGAGAAAAAGGAGAGTCCAAAGGGAGGGAGAGCAGTCAAGTCAGTAATCTCACTCCCTAGTGAAAAATGGGTCCTGAGGATTGGGTTCTTAAAGGTACAAAATTGGTAACAAATACATAAAAGCAAAAATTAAAAATCTAGAGTAGAGTTTGGAATTTCAAAAATACGATGTTAAAGAAAAGAAGAAGGAAAAGAAAGAGAAAAAACAAACAAAGAAAAACAAACAGGGTCGTGAAAATTATAAAGAAAATACAGGTACAAAATTGATAACTAATGCCAAAAAGCAAAAATTAAAAATCTAGAGTAGAGTTTGGAATTTCAAAAATACAATGTTATATAAAAGAAGAAGAGAAAGAAACAGAAAAAAAAGTCACAGAAATTATAAAAAAAAACTATAGGTACAAAATTGATAACATATACCAAAAAGCTAAAATTAAAAAACTAGAGTAGAGTTTGGAATTTCAAAAATACTTTGTTAAAGAAAAGAAGAAAAGAAGGAAAAAAAAAAAAAAACAAGGTCAAGAAATTATAAAATATATATATATATGGAGTTTGCTGAAGAAGAAAAAAAATAGGGTCTTTTTTTTTTTTTTGCAAAGTAATAGGTTATAAAAGTGAAAATTAAAGGAAAAATAGAGGACTTAAAATTTTTTTTCTAAAAATTAAAAAAATAAAAAAGAAAGAAAGAAAGAAAGAATGATCATAAAAATAGTAATAATATATCTAGGACTTTTTCTGGTTTTATTTTGAGTATCGTGGGTTCAGTTTATTTTTGGCTAGTTCCTTGGTCCGACTTATATTTCTCAAGATCTATAGGCCCCTTCCTATGTAGTCCGTAGTAACCACGGGGTTTTAATCTATTGCCTGTAGCTTCCAAGGCATTTCCCTCTGTTATAACTTCTGTTTCCTGGTCTCTTCAGTGTCTGGTTACCACCCTGACACAAAGGGGAAGGTGGGGGAAACTTTTTTTTTTTTTTAGGCTCACTTGTTCAGTTGCGTGTGGGGAGGGAGGGAGGGATGCTGCAAACAAATAACACTGGCATGCGCTCGCAGTGCCTCAGCCACACTGGGTCTGCCCCCGCTCACGGTGCGTGTAGCCTCCCTGCCCACACTGCTCGGGCTCTAGGTTGTTCCACCAGGAACAATCCGAGGCCGGCCCTGGGCTGCATGCACCTCCCAGGTCCAAGCCGCTCAGGTTCAGGCACTCAGGTAGTCCTCAGAGGTGCAGACTCAGTTGGGCCTGCGTTTTGTGCTCTTCCCAGGTCCGAGCAGCTCGGGTGATGGGGTGTTTGGCGAGCGCCAATGCTGCGACTTATCGCCTCCCCGCCACTCGGTTATTTGGTTGTAAAACTGGCGCACCTTCTCAGGCAAATGTTGACTGTCCAGACCCCCAAGAAGTTTCCGTTAGCAAAGAAGCCTGCTTACAGTTTTATAGATAATGTCTCTCTGGGGCTGCGATTGCCCCCTTCCGGCTCTGGCTGCCTGTCACCAGAGGGGGAAGGTCTGCAGCCGGCTATCTCTGTTCAGTCCTTTGTTCTGTGCGCGGGCCTGGCGGTGTCTTAGGTTGGGGCTGGCTTTTCCCGTGGTAGATATCCCACAGTCTGGTTTGCTAGCCCAAATTATTTTGCTCAGATAGTGCTCAGGGTATTCAGGCCAGATTCTTACTCTGAGTGATGCAGCCCACGCCGCGCCTCCCTGCCCAGCCCCCGCTTGCTAATGGCGAGTGCAGGCGTCTGCGCTGCTTCTCCGCTGGGGGAGTTACCGTAGGGCTCGCAATCTGCGAGTTTTACTTGTTTATTTTTTTCTCCCTGTTATGTTGCCCTCTGTGCTTCCAAAGCTCGGCACAGATTCGGCAGTGAGAAGGTTTCCTGGTGTTTGGAAACTTCTCTCTTTTTAAGACTCCCTTCCTGGGACGGAGCTCCGTCCCTCCCTCTTTGTCTCTTTTTTTGTCTTTTATATTTTTTCCTACCTCCTTTCGAAGACTTGGATTGCTTTTTCTGGGTGCCTGATGTCCTCTGCTGGCATTCAGTAGTTGTTTTGTGGAACTTACTCGACGTTTAAATGCTCTTTTGATGAATTTGTCGGGGAGAAAGTGTTCTCCCCGTCCTACTCCTCTGCCATCTTGGCTCCTCTCCTCGAGAAATATATTTTTAAAAATAAGTGTGAGCATGAAAAACATCAAACTGGAATTCAAATACCACATGAATATATTTTCCATGAAGGAGACTTAGTGTTGAGCTGTTGCTTTAAACTATTTTACTTGCTTTGTAAACCTGCAATACTGACCTCATGCCCAGTCAACTCATGTCTTTGTTAAATGCTTAGGAGGAAAGAAGTGATTATTTGTACTCCTAAAGTTTCACTTCCAGTGGTTGGATAACACTATTAGCAGTAGAAGAAAGCTGAAGATTTTGTAAAGAGCAGTTCAAAAGGAATAATGATCCTCTTTGATGAGAGGCGGTTAACATTTCCTCAGTAACCAGCTCTTAGCAGCTGCCTGGCTGTGGCAGCCACAAGGGTGCTGGAGATGGGGCAGTGGCCTCAGGGCCTTTCTCATTCAACCAGTCAGCAGTGGGGTAAATTACACACTTCACATTTCAATTTTAAAATTTGAGACATAAAGATAAATTTCAGAAGGCAGAAACACCTATGATAAAGTAGGTTATTGTTGTTCAGTCACTTAGTTATGTCCAACTATTTGTGACCCCATGGACTGCAGCATGCCAGGCCTCCCTGTCCTTCACCATCTCCCAGAACTTGCTCAGACTCATGTCCTTTGAGTCAGTGATGCCATCCAACCATCTCATTCTCTTTCATTCCCTTCTCTCCCTGGCTTCAATGCTTCCCAGCATCAGGGTCTTTTCCAGAGAGTCAGCTCTTTGCATCAGGTGGCCAAAGGATTGGAGCTTCAGCTTCAGCATCAGTCCTTCCAATGAATATACAGGATTGATTTCATTTAAGATTAACTGGTTTGATTTCCTTGCAGTCCAAGGGACTCTCAAGAGTCTTCTCCAACACCACAGTTCAGTAGCAGTGCCTTTATTCTTTCTGGTAAAATACACTTATATTTTGCATTGTCTTTAACATGTATTATATAGTCTTAAACATTTCTTTACATTAAAAAATTTATTTTTTTTGAGAATAAGTCACAAATCCAATTCTTCTTTATATTCATACATTTTTATAGTCACTGAACATAGACCAATGACTGGAGCACAGTAAATATTATATAGAAGTATCTATATTTAAATTCAGTCAGTTCAGTTCAGTCGCTCAGTTGTGTCCAACTCTTTGCGACCCCATGAATCACAGCATGCCAGGCCTCCCTGCTCATCACCAACTCCCAGAGTTCACCAAGAATCACATCCATCGAGTCGGTGATGCCATCCAGCCATCTCATTCTCTGTCGTCCCCTTCTCCTCCTGCCCCCAATCCCTCCCAGCATCAGAGTCTTTTCCAATGAGTCAACTCTTTGCATCAGGTGGCCAAAGTATTGGAGTTTCAGCCTCAGCATCAGTCCTTCCAATGACCACCCAAGAATGGTCTCCTTTAGGATGGACTGGTTGGATCTCCTTGCAGTCCAAGGGACTCTCAAAAGTCTTCTCCAACACCACGGTTCAAAAGCATCAATTCTTCCATGCTCAGCTTTCTTCACAGTCCAACTCTCACATCCATACATGACCACTGGAAAAACCATACACTTGACTAAACAGACCTTACTACTTTGCAAAAGCCACCAGAAATGAGCTTTTAAAGAGAGATTTTGTGCTTAAATTAAATCACTAAAAAGGAAATTATGCTATAAAATGTGAATATCAACTCAATTAATGACAGCATTAGTTATGGAATGAGGTTCATGACATTGTATAGGAGAGAGGGAGCAAGACCATCTCCGTGGAAAAGAAATGCAAAAAAGCAAAACGGCTGTCTGGGGAGGCCTTACAAATAGCTGTGAAAAGGAGAAAAAAAAAAAAAAGAGAGAGAGAGAGAAAAGCAGAGGAGAAAAGGAAAGATATAAGCATCTGAATACATAGTTCCAAAGAACAGTAAGAAGAGATAAGAAAGCCTTCCTCAGTGATCAATGCAAAGAAATAGAGGAAAACAACAGAATGGGAAAAACTAGAGATCTCTTCAAGAAAATTAGAAATATCAAGGGAACATTTCATGCAAAGATGGGCTCGATAAAGGACAGAAATGGTATGGACCTAACAGAAGCAGGAGATATTAAGAAGAGGTGGCAAGAATATACAGAACTGTACAAAAAGATCTTCACGACCCAGATAATCACGATGGTGTGATCACTGACCTAGAGCCACACATCCTGGAATGTGAAGTCAAGTGGGCCTTAGAAAGCATCACTACGAACAAAGCTAGTGGAGGTGATGGAATTCCAGTGGAGCTATTTCAAATCCTGAAAGATGATGCTCTGGAAGTGCTGCACTCAATATGCTAGCAAATTTGGAAAACTCAGCAGTGGCCACAGGACTGGAAAAGGTCAGTTTTCATTCCAATCCCAAAGAAAGGAAATGCCAAGGAATGTTCAAACTACCACACAATTGCACTCATCTCACATGCTAGTAAAGTAATGCTCAAAATTCTCCAAGCCAGGCTTCAGCAATATGTGAACTGTGAACTTCCTGATGTTTAAGCTGGTTTTAGAAAAGGCAGAGGAACCAGAGATCAAATTGTCAAGATTCGCTGGATCATGAAAAAAGCAAGAGAATTCCAGAAAAACATCTATTTCTGCTTATTGACTATGCCAAAACCTTTGACTGTGTGGATCACAATAAACTGGAAAATTCGGAAAGAGATGGGAATATCAGATCACCTGACCTGCCTCTTGAGAAATTTGTATGCAGGTCAGGAAGCAACAGTTAGAACTGGACATGGAACAACAGACTGGTTCCAGATGGGGAAAGGAGTTCGTCAAGGCTGTATATTGTCACCCTGCTTATTTAACTTATATGCAGAGTACATCATGAGAAACGCTGGACTGAAAGAAACACAAGCTGGAATCAAGATTGCCAGGAGAAATATCAATAACCTCAGATATGCAGATGACACCACCATATGGCAGAAAGTGAAGAGGAGCTAAAAAGCCTCTTGATGAAAGTGAAAGTGGAGAGTGGAAAAGTTGGCTTAAAGCTCCACATTCAGAAAACAAAGATCATAGCATCTGGTCCCGTCACTTCATGGGGAATAGATGGGTAAACAGTGGAAACTGTGTCAGACTTTATTTTTCTGGGCTCCAAAATCACTGCAGATGGTGACTGCAGCCATGAAATTAAAAGACGCTTACTCCTTGGAAGGAAAGTTATGACCAACCTAGATAGCATATTCAGAAGCAGAGACATTACTTGGCAACAAAGTTTCGTCTAGCCAAGGCTATGGTTTTTCCTGTGGTCATGTATGGATGTAAGAGTTGGACTGTGAAGAAGGCTGAGTGCCAAAGAATTGATGCCTTTGAACTGTGGTGTTGGAGAAGACTCTTGAGAGTCCCTTGGACTGCAAGGAGATCCAACCAGTCCATTCTGAATGCAATTAGCCCTGAGATTTCTTTGGAAGGAATGATGCTAAAGCTGAAACTCCAGTACTTTGGCCACCTCATGTGAAGTGCTGACTCATTGGAAAAGACTCTGATGATGGGAGGGATTGGGGGCAGGAGGAGAAGGGGATGACAGAGGATGAGAGGGCTGGATGGCATCACTGACTCGATGGACGTGAGTCTGGGTGAATGCTGGAAGTTGATGATGGACAGGGAGGCCTGGCATGCTGTGATTCATGGGGTTGCAAAGAGTCGGACACGACTGAGTGAGTGAACTAAACTGAATGACAGCATTAAAATAATGATGTTGTTTTCTTCTATGGCATTTTTTTGTCACAGTAAATGCTTTAATTGATAATATTAAATTCAGGAGAAGGAAGCATTTTAGAAAACACAGTATCAACAAAATTTATCTGGTATGACATTGTGAAATCTCTTATTATTTAATGTAAATTAATGCTTTATGGTTTGAAAAAATAGCAACTTTCTGAATATTTTGACACTTTGTGGTGCTTTCTCTGATATAAAAGCAGAATTGTATTTTTAATCTACCAAGGTCAAAATAAAAAATTTTTATGTGTAAATTTGAGTTAGCCAATGAATACTTTGCAGACAAAGCACTTATAAGATGAAGGTCATACTCCTTAACTCAAAATTTCACTAATAATAGAAAACACACACACACACACATTAGCATGGTGTAAACATTCATAGCAAATGAGGAATAAAGGTGGTAGCTATTTTCTTATCAAATTATTTTTTGTGCTGTGCCACAAAAATTATAATATAATAAATGTAATGTGTGTAATAAAATATAAATGCTGTCAAATTATTTAGAATGCATCATTTTTCATACCAATCATTGTATAATCAGTTATGACTATCTTTTCCAATCCAAAGTAATACAGAAGGTGGTAGTAATATAACCATGGTGTTAATAGTATTCTCTAACTTAAAGGAAAGCCAATTTTATTATGATTCAATACAGCAATAGTTTATTTATTTATTTTTTTCCCATTGGGGAATAGTTGCTTCACACTGTTGTGTTAGTTTATGCTGTACAACATGGTGAATCAGGTATACATATACATATGTTCCCTCCTAAAGCCTTCCTCCCTCCCCCTCATCCACCTGACTAGGTCATCACAGAACACCAGGCTGAGTTCCCTGTGCTGTATAGCAGGTTCCCACCAGCTTTCTATTTTACATATGGTAGTGTATGTATGTCAGTGCTACTTTCTCAATTCATCCCACTCCTCCCCCGATGTGTCCACACATCTGTTCTCTATGTGTGAGTCTGTATTCTTGCCCTGCAATTTGGTTCATCTGTACCATTTTTCCAGATTCCACATATATATGTTAATATATTTGTTTTACTGTTTCTTTTTTCACTCTGTATGACAGACTATAGGTCCACCCACAGTTCTACAATGTCCAGTTTTGTTCCTTTTATGGTTGAGCAATATTTCATTGTCTATGTGAACCATGTGCACGTACTCAGTAGCTCAGTTGTGTCTGACTCTTTGTGATCCCTGGATTGTAGCCCATCAGGCATCTCTGTCCATGGAATTTTCCAGGTAAGAATACTGGAGTGGGTTACCATTTCTTCCTCCAGGGGATCTTCCTGACCTAGGGATCAAACCCACATTTTCTGTGTCTCCTGCATTGGCAGACAGATTCTTTACCATTGAGCCACCTGGAAAGACATACATGTACCACATCGTCTTTATCCATTCAGTTTCTGCAAAGTTAAAGCTGACAATTAGAGCCAGAAATAGTGTGATTCCAACACTGTGGGTGTTCTTCTCTATCTTCATCTAATACACGACAGATTTTTCTCATCTTCACTTAGCATTCTCTCCCTCAAGCAAGTTGCCATTCATCGCTTCAAGAGAAGTTTGGATTTAGCCTAGAAGATATAATTTGAGTAATGAATCCTAAAATCCATAGCAAATAGAATAACATGAAAGCAAAAATATTTTAACACATATTAAAATATATGTTGCTAAGTTTAGATTTATAGAATGCTGTAAAGATAGCAGTAGTTGCAAAAGATAGTAGAAAACCAGTTTCTCCTGTTGTTAATATATTACCATGGTGCATTTATAAAAATAAAGAAGCTGTCATTAACACATTAGTATTAACTAAACTCTAGATATTACGTGGATTTCACTTTTCTATTAATGTCCTCTTTCTGTTTCAGGATGGATCTGTTACAGAATCCCACAGTTCATGTGTTTAAGGTAGTTTTGCCAGATTTCTGAGCTCTAAAGTTACTACTTTTCTCTTTGCATACTCTCTTCTTTGGAAGCAAGTCCCTAAGTTTACTTCAACCAGGGGTGGGCATAGGGGTGTGCGTGGAGGAGAAGGTGGAGGGTCTGGTAATTAAGCATGTCTCCTGAAGGGAGAAGCACCTATATATGCTATTTTGAATTGTTCTGCAAAGAAGACTCGTCCTTTTAACTCTCATATGTTTATTTATTCAATAATTTATTTTTAATTGGTATTTTTTAATATAAATTTATTTATTTTAATTGGAGTTTAATTACTTTACAATAGTGTATTGGTTTTGCCATACATCAGCATGAATCCACCACAGGTATACATGTGTTCCACATCCCGAACCCCCCTCCCTCCTCCTTCCCTGTACCATCCCCAAGCAACCAATATCATGCATCAAACTTGGACTGGCGATTTGTTTCATATATGATATTATACATGTTTTAGTGCCATTCTCACAAATCATCCCACCCTCTCCCTCTCCCACAGAGTCCAAAAGACTGTACTGTACATCTGTGTCTATTTTGTTGTCTCGCATACAGGGTTATCATTACCATCTTTCTAAATTTCATATATATGCGTTAGTATACTGTATTGGTGTTTTTCTTTCTGGCTTACTTCACTCTGTATAATAGGCTATTTTTATTTAAAACATTTCCTCAGGTTAATCAATATATAACTGACATATAATATTGTGTAAGTTTAAGGGGTACAACATGAAGATTTGACACTTAAATATTGTGAAATGATTATCACAATAGGGTTAGTTAACATTTCTATCACCTGTGTATTAACCCTTGTGTGTGCATATGTGTGTGGTTAGAATATTTAAGATCTAATCTCTTAGTAGCTTTCAGTTATATAGTATCAATATTATTGTTAACTTTAGTCACCAGGCTGTACATTAGAACCCAGAACTTACTCAACTTATAACCAGAATTGTGCATCCTTTAACCAACATCTCCCATTTTCTTCACCCCTCAATCCTTGGTGACCACAATCCTTTCTTCTGCTTCAATGTGTATGACTGAATTTGGATTTTTAAAGTGATAGCATACAATTCCACTTAACTTAATGACCTCAAGGTCCATCCATGTCGTCACAAATGTCAAGATTTTCTTCTTTCTGGTGGCTGAATAATATTCCATTGTGTGTATAAAATATCTCCTTTATTCATCTGTAGAGAGACCCTTCATTTACATATCTTGATTATTGTGAATAACTCTGCAACAAACATGGAAGTGCAGATGTCTGTTACTAATTTCATTTTCTTGGTTATACACCCAGAAGTGGGATTATTGGATCAGATGGTAATTCTACTTTTCACTTGATGATGAACCTCCATCATGAAGTGTTTTCCATAATTGCTGGAACATCTCATATTCCTACCTACAGTGCACCAGAATTCCTTTTTCTCCACATCCTATCTCTTGTCATATTGATGGTAGCCATTCTAACAAAGGTAACTTTACATTTCTAACAGGTATTAAGTGATATCGGATAGGTACTTTCCTGATGAGTACTGATGTTATATTTGGTGTTGAGCATCTCTTCATGTATTTGTTGGGCACCTATATCTCTTTTTTCTAAATTTGTTTACACAAGCACTCTGTCCATATTTTAGTCATTGTTTTCTTGCTGTTGACTTCAATGAGTTTCTTATATATTTTGTCACCCCTTACCAGATTGATGTAGAATTTGCAAATATTTTCTCCCATTTCATAGGTTGTCTTTTAATTTTGCTAAAATTTAATTATTCTTATCAATTCACTCATACTTCTCTTTGTAACATACCAATTTATGAAATACATATAATTTGTTAAATTATGAAATATTTGACAAATGCTAA
Organism: Bos javanicus; assembly: GCF_032452875.1. Classification (NCBI taxonomy): domain Eukaryota; kingdom Metazoa; phylum Chordata; class Mammalia; order Artiodactyla; family Bovidae; genus Bos; species Bos javanicus. The sequence goes on along the minus strand of NC_083883.1, from coordinate 8,399,593 downwards.
ATGCTCCTGATGGTGATATTTAAAGTGATACTTTATTCTTTGCATTATTCTCTATCATGGGAGTTTATTTTATTTTTAAAATGAGCATTTATCACTGGATAAAAATTCTAACCTTAGAATTTTAAAATGTCACTCAAAACTCAAAATGAAGAGTATTTTCCTCTAATAGAAAGTTGAAATTTTTTATTCAAAGCCATATTCATAAAGGTTAGGGAAAATTATTGATTGCATTTGAATTTACAAGATGTTAAACAATTACACCCTACTTTCTTCAATGGCATCTGGTCCCATCACTTCATGGGAAATAGATCTCAGACTTTATTTTTCTGGGCTCCAAAATCACTGCAGATGGTGACTGCAGCCATGAAATTAAAAGACGCTTAGTCCTTGGAAGGAAAGTTATGACCAACCTAGATATCATATTGAAAAGCAGAGACATTACTTTGCCAACAAAGGTTCGTCTAGTCAAGGCTATGGTTTTTCCAGTGTTCATGTATGGATGTGAGAGTTGGGCTATGAAGAAAGCTGAGTGCTAAAGAATTGATGCCTTTGAACTGTGGTGTTGGAGAAGACTCTTGAGAGTCCCTTGGACTGCAAGGAGATCCCACCAGTCCATTCTGAAGGAGATCAGCCCTGGGATTTCTTTGGAAGGAATGATGCTAAAACTGAAACTCCAGTACTTTGGCCACCTCATGCGAAGAGTTGACTCATTGGAAAAGACTCTGATGCTGGGAGGGATTGGGGGCAGGAGGAGAAGGGGATGACAGAGGATGAGAGGGCTGGATGGCATCACTGACTCGATGGACGTGAGTCTGAGTGAACTCCGGGAGTTGGTGATGGGCAGGGAGGCCTGGCGTGCTGTTCATGGGGTCGCAAAGAGTCGGATACGACTGAGCGACTGAACTGACCTGAAACAATTACTCAGAAATAGACTAATTTTAGTATCTTTGTGCTATGTTGAGTTTAATTCATTTCTTGAATCTGTTGTGTAGCTTGTCATTTATCAGTTGATTCTGTAATTGAACATTTTAATCACTTCTACTTTATTCAAGGAAAGAAGAGTTGACAACGAGTTTTCAAGAAGTCTAAATTTAGAGACACTAAGCTGTATCTGTAACAGTGGACTCATCACACACACACACACACACACACACACACACACACGAACACACACACAAAGCGTTGAGCTTAGGTCAATGGATTGAATTAAAACTTTGTCTTTAAAGTTGCTAAGAAACTAGAACTTAACTTTTCTCACCACAAAAAAGAGCTGATAATGATGTCATGTGATAGAGGAGTCAGCTAAAGCTGAGTGCTAATCACTTATTTCATAAATGTAACATATCAACAAATTGTACACCTTAAATCTGCACAATGTTACATGTCAGTGCTGCAACTAAAAAAAAACAGGAAAAGGAATCACACAAAACACATACACATATATACACAAAAACAAAGTAAGCTAGTATTGTTATCTTTAGGACAAATTCTAATGCCAGAATTGTGATATTTCCTACTGTACTGTTTCCAATAGTATGAGTTGGCATGTTTCTTTATTTTTTGACGTCCTACCATTTTATTATATTCATTTGGTACAGATTTGTTTCATTCATTTTGCTCAGGACTTAGTATAATTTTTCCAAATTAAAAACAATTCTTAATCTCTAGGAAATCATTCTTTATCATGATAGAATATGTACTTTGCCCATTTTCTCTACAGTTTTATTTTGTAAGTCATTTTAAAAAATATGGAAGACCGATTCATCTCTGTGTCCCAAATTCTGAAGTTCTCTTTTTCCATCTTTGATTTCACAATACTGATTTCTGGGCATCTTCTCTATATAGAGCTTACACATTTCTGCTTGTTTTCCCATATCGATTTAAGGTCTACAATATAAGTAGACATTAATTATTTATGTTTCAACATATATTGTTTCATATTATATAACTTCATTGTACTATATTTGGGGTACCTGTTCATATGATCGCTATTTTTCCTTTGAAGTTTCTCTGAAGTTTAATTAGCATATGATTTAAAACACAATTTTTGTAATCCACTTCAATATACCACTACCACTTAGAGATCACACTTTACAAGGTCAGTGTATATCTATTGGAAGATTGATTATTTTTTAGATATGTAACACCATCTTTCTTAACACAGAATATTTACTTGAAAACTTGAAATAACAGTTACATAGAAACATAATGTTTAATTTGCATGACACTTAACTTACACATGTGTATGTGTTTGTTCCTCAGTCGTGTCCAACTCCACAGACCTCACAGACTGTAGCCTGCCAGATTCCTCTATCAATGGAATTCTCCAGGCAAGAATACTGGAGTGGGTTGCAGTGACCTTCTCCAAGGGATCTTCCCAACCATGGGATAGAACCCACATCTCCTGTGTCTCCTCCATTGGCAGGGGGGATCTTAACGACTAATGCCACCTGGGAAGCCCTATCTCTCTCTAGTAGGGTTCAAAAAACTATTTTTCTCTGTCAAGAGCTTATTAGGTTTTAATGAAATAAAATATAATATGTTTAAATATAAATTGAATTTCAGAAGAATCAAAATAAATTGTTCCCTTAAAACAAAATTTTAAAATTGTACCCTTAAAATTTCACAGATGAAAAAAAAAAAAAAATTTCACAGGTGCATTACCTATGTGCTAATTATCAGTGACATTTGTTCTGATTGTGCCTTGTTGATTTAAAACATTTAATTATTGATATCCAAAATCAAACTATACCTAGCAAAATTAGGAAATGATAGCTTATGGGTTCCTGATCTCCAAAGATGATTTAGCTTTGGGTCCATGGACCAGGCTTGATCACTCAAGACCTTTTGTGTAGCAGTTTTATTAAATTATGAAAAGGGACAGAGCAAGCTTCTCACATGAACATCAGAAGGGGGATGGAGAGTGCCCCCTCACTAGTCTTAGCAAGGGAGGTCTATACTTTTTCAATTGGTTATTACAGTAGATCAAAAGAATGTCTCAAGGTTGTAAAGGTCTTACTAGACCCATTCCCACAATTTATATTTTAAGATGACAGGATTAGAACTAACAATAGAAAGATCTTATCAGACCCACTCCCATAATATACATTTTAAGATAACAGGATATCCCCATGGAAAAGAAATGCAAAAAAGGAAAATGGCTGTCTGGGGAGGCCTTACAAATAGCTGTGAAAGGAAGAGAAGTGAAAAGCAAAGGAGAAAAGGAAAGATATAAGCATCTGAATGCAGAGTTCCAAAGAATAGCAAGAAGAGATAAGAAAGCCTTCCTCAGCGATCAATGCAAAGAAATAGAGGAAAACAACAAAATGGGAAAGACTAGAGATCTCTTCATGAAAATTAGAGATACCAAGGGAACATTTCATGCAAAGAAGGGCTCGATAAAGGACAGAAATGGTATGGACCTAACGGAAGCAGGAGATAGATATTAAGAAGAGGTGGCAAGAACACACAGACTGCTAAGTCACTTCATTCGTGTAAGACTCTATGCGACCACATTGACGGTAGCCCACCAGGCTTCCACGTCCCTGGGATTTTCCAGGCAAAAACAATGGAGTGGGTTGCCATTTCCTTCTCCAATGCATGAAAGTGAAAAGTAAAAGTGAAATCACTCAGTCGTGTCCGACTCTTAGCGACCCCACGGACTGCAGCCTACCAGGCTCCTCTGCCTATGGGATTTTCCAGGCAAGAGTATCAGAGTGGGGTGCCATTGCCTTCTCTGAAGAATACACAGAAGAACTGTAAAAACAGATCTCCACGACCAAGATAATCACGATGCTGTGATCACTGACCTAGAGCCAGACATCCTGGAATGTGAAGTCAGGTGGGCCTTAGAAGCATCACTATGAACAAAGCTATTGGAAGTGATGGAATTCCAGTAGAGCTATTTCAAATCCTGAAAGATGATGCTCTGGAAGTGCTGCACTCAATATGCCAGCAAATTTGGAAAACTCAGCAGTGGCCACAGGACTGTAAAAGGTCAGTTTTCATTCCAATCCCAAAGAAAGGCAATGTCAAAGAATGCTAAACTACCGCACAATTGCACTCATCTCACATGCTAGTAAAGTAATGCTCAAAATTCTCCAGGCCAGGCTTCAGCAATATGTGAACCGTGAACTTCCAGATATTCAAGCTGGTTTTAGAAAAGGCAGAGGAACCAGAGATCAAGTTGCAAACATCCACTGGATCATGGAAAAAGCAAAAGAGTTCCAGAAAAAACATATATTTCTGCTTTATTGACTATGCCAAAGCCTTTGACTGTGTGGATCACAAGAAAGTGTGGAAAATTCGGAAAGAGGTGGGAATACCAGATCACCTGACTTGCCTCTTGAGAAACCTATATGCAGGTCAGGAAGCAACAGTTAGAACTGGACATGGAACAACAGACTGGTTCCAAATAGGAAAAGGAGTTCATCAAGGCTGTATATTGTCACCCTGCTTGTTTAACTTATATGCAGAGTACATCATGAGAAACGCTGGGCTTGAAGAAGCACAAACTGGAATAAAGATTGCTGGGAGAAATATCAATAACCTCAGATATACAGTGAAGAAGAACTCAAAAGCCTCTTGATGAAAGTGAAAGTGGAGAGTGAAAAAGTTGGCTTAAAGCTCCACATTCAGAAGATGAAGATCATGGCATCTGGTCCCATCACTTCATGGCAAATAGATGGGGAAACAGTGTCAGACTTTATTTTGGGGGCTCCAAAATCACTGCAGATGGTGACTGCAGCCATGAAATTAACAGATGCTTACTCCTTGGAAGGAAAGTTATGACCAACCTAGATAGCGTATTCAAAAGCAGAGGCATTACTTTGCCAACAAAGGTCCGTCTAGTCAAGGCTATGGTTTTTCCAGTGTTCATGTATGGATGTGAGAGTTGGACTGTGAAGAAAGCTGAGCGCTGAAGAATTGATACTTTTGAACTGTGGTGTTGGAGAAGACACTTGATAGTCCCTTGGACTACAAGGAGATCCAACCAGTCCATTCTGAAGGAGATCAGCCCTGAGATTTCTTTGGAAGGAATGATGCTAAAGCTGAAACCGCTGTACTTTCGCCACCTCATGTGAAGAGTTGACTCATTGGAACATACTCTGATGCTGGGAAGGATTCGGGTAGGATGAGAAGGGGACGAGAGGATGAGATGGCTGGATGGCATCCCTGACTCGATGGACATGAGTCTGAGTGAACTCCGGGAGTTGGTGATGTGTGTGTGTGTGTATATATATATATATATATATATATATATATATATATATATATTTTGCATTTTCTTCCAGTTTCATGTATATATAATTGACACACAGACCTGACCAAGTTTAAAGTATACAGCATAGTAATTTGACTTACATACATCAGGAAATGATGACCACAGTACATTCAGTGAACATCCATCATCTCTGATAGGAATAAAATTAAAGAAATAGAAACAATTATTTTGATAACAAATCTCAGGATTTGCTCTCTTTATTCTCATATATGATAGATAGCAGTGTTAACTCTATTTATCATATTGCTATTACACCCCTTATTTATCTTATAACAGTAAGTTTGTTCCTTTTGATCACTTTCATTCAGTTCTCTCTCCCCAATAGTCCAGTCACCTCTGGTAACCACACATTTGAACTCTTTTTATGAGAGTAACTTCCATTGTATGCACTTAATATATATAATGTGTGCATGTGTGCATGCTCAGTCACTTCAGTCATGTTTGACTGTGACACTATGGACTATTGCCCACAGGTTCCTCTGTCCGTGGGGTTCTCCAGGCAAGAATACTGGAGCAGGTTGCCATGGCCTCCTCCAGGGAATCTTCCCAACCTAGGGATAAAACCTTGGTCTCCTGTATTGCAGGTGGATTCTTTACCACTGAGCCACTAGGGAAGCCTTATATGTAATAGTTATATATGACATATATATAAAATATAATATATATGGTATATATTACATATTTTTTATCCACTCCTCTGTTGATGGAAACTTAAATTGCTTCCATATCTTGGCAATTGTAAACAGTGCTGCTGTGAACACTGGGGTGTACATATCTTTTTGAATTATTATTTCTGTTTTCTTCAGATACATACTCAGGATTGGAATTGATGGATCAAAATAGTGTTCTATTTGATTTTTTGAGGAATCTCTAGACTGTTTTCTGTAGTATTTCCTTCATATTTTTAAGTTCTTTCAAATATTTTCATTCATGAAAATAAAATCAATTATTTATCCACTTTTGTGTAGTTTTATCCAATGTTGTACAACTAAAAACATTTCTACAACATTCATGTATAAATAAAATGTTCATGCTATATACTTTTGTTAGTACTCTTCACTTCAAGACTCTCAATATATTATTTTGATTTTTCCTACATTTAGCTGAATGAAGAAATGTCTGAAGGAAGACTGATATGCAGACATATTTCTTTGTATAATTAATATGCATGTGTTTGCCCTGTGTGTTTTCTCTACAATATTCTTTGTTTGATTATATTGCCCCTTGGCAATTACTAGCTTTTCTCTCCAATCCTCTGGAGTATTAATTCTTGCCTGACTCATCAAAATTTACTTTTACCTCAACTTTATTTTCATCTTTTTGTTGATGTGAAATTCACATAACATCAGATTAAACATTTCAAAGTGAATAATTCAGGGACATTTAATTTATTCACAATGCAGTACAACTACTGCTTTAACTAGTTCAAAAACACTTCATCATCCCAAAATAAACCTTTTTACCCATTAAGCAATTATTCTCTATTTACACCTCTTCCTAGTCCCTGACAACCACGCATCTGCTTTGTCTCTACTGTATTAACATATTCTGGATGTTTAGTATCAATGAAATCTTGCAATATGTGACTTTTTGCATCTTGACTCTTTCACTTAGCATAATGTTTTCTACCTTCATTTCTGTCTTTAGCACGTATCAGTATTTAATTTCTTTTATGCTTGAGTAATATTCCATGGTATGTAAAATGCTACAATTTGTCTATTCATCTATCCATTGGTATTTGGGCTGTGTCCATAGTGACCTTTTTGCTACTGCAAGTAGTCTTGCCATAAACATCAGTGTACAACTATTTGTTTGAGTATCTGTTTTCAGTACTTTGGGCTATATAGCTTAGGAGTGGAATTTCTAGTCGTATAGTAATTCTGGTCTTAATGTAAGGACACTCAGAGATCCCCTGGAGGAGGAAATGGCAACACACTCCAGTATTCTTTCCAGGGAAACCCCATGGACAGAAGAACCTGGAAGGCTATAGTCCATGGGATTGTAGAGAGTCAGGTTCGACTGAGCAACTAAGCACACATGTAAGCTACTATATGTGATAGCAGCAAACAAAATCATTTTACATCCCCACTAGCATTGCACAAGCACTCCTATTTCTCCAAATACTTACCAGCACTTGTTATTTTCTGTTGTTTTGGTTAGTCATCATAGTGGGTGTTTCAACTCAAAGTTTACTTTATAATTTAATCATTTTAGCTCTTATTTTACAGAACTCATCTTTCCTGTAGATTAAAAAAAAAACTAGGTACTTGATAAAATCATGTTTCCTATCATTTCTCTCTTCAAAGAAAGGGTTGTTTAGAACCTTCATCAAAGTTTTTGCTTCCACGGACAATTTGGATTTTTCTAATCACTTATATATGCTCAAGCATAATATCTGATGGGGAAAAATGTCCTGTCCTATCGATAGCTGCTGCAGTTTTTTCCTTGGTGCTATAGTTATTTCTAGAGTCAGTCAATGCACATTATTTAATGAGGAATTTAATGGACTGAGAAAACTGGGGAGAGATTCTGTGGTTTTAAGTATTATATGCAAGTGTTTAAACTCTCTTTTGAGTTAATTTTTATGTGTAGTGTAAGATAGTGATTCAGTTTTTTTTTTTTTTTTTTTGGCATGTGGCTGACCAGTTGTCTCAACACCATTTATTGGACTGTCTTTCCCCACTGTATATTCGTAGCTCCTTTGTCATAAATTAATTGAGCAAATGCACTATTTACTACTGTAGCTAGCAGATGTACTAAAATAATATCAGTAGTAGTACAAATTCCAACAATCACCAAAGTCCTATAAAATAAACAGTATATGGCTAATATTAATTATAATCCAGATTTAAAATACAACACATTGTTTATCCCAATATATTCTTGTAAAAATTAATACAAAATCATATATATAATAAATATCACATATAACACATATACATGGAATCAAAACGATGGTATTGATGAACTTATTTGCAGGGAAGCAATGGAGATGCAGACATAGAGAACAGACTTATGGACATGTGTGCTGGGGAGGAAGGAGAGAGTGAAGGTGAAGGTCGCTCGGTCATATCTGACTCTTTACAACCCCATCCAGGCCAGAAGACTGCAATGGTTAGCCTTTCCCTTCAGGGGATCTTCCCAATCTAGGGATTGAACCCAGGTTTCCCACATTGCAGGTGGATTCTTTACCAGCTGAGCCACAAGGGGAGCCCAAGAATACTGGAGTATGTAGCCTATCCTTTTTCAAGCGGATCTTCCCAACCCAATCATCGAACTAGGATCTCCTGAATTGCAGGCAGATTCTTTACCAACTGAGTTATGAGGGAAGCCCAGATGAGACAAATGGAGAGAGCAGCATGGAAGCATATGCAGTACCATATGCAAATTAGATAGCTAATGGAAAATTTCTGTATGACTCAGGGAACTTAAACCAAGGCTCTGTAACAACCTAGAGGAGTGGGAAAGGGTGGAAGGTGGGAGGGAGGTTCAAGAATGAGGGGACATATGTATGCTGCTGCTGCTAAGTCACTTCAGTAGTGTCAGACTTTGTGTGACCCAAGAGACAGCAGCCCACCAGGCTCCCCCGTCCCTGGGATTCTCCAGGCAAGAACACTGGAGTGGGTTGCCATTTCCTTCTCCAATGTATGAAAGTGAAAAGTGAAAGTGAAGTCGCTCAGTCATGTCTGACCCTCAACGACCCCATGGACTGCAGCCTACCAGGCTTCTCCATCCATGGGATTTTCCAGGCAAGAGTACTGGAGTGGGGTGCCATTGCCTTCTCCAGGACATATGTATACCTATGGCTAATTCATGTTAATGTATGGCAGAAACCAGAGCAATATTATAAAGCAATTATACTTAAATTAAAACTAAATAAATTAAAAAAAAATCAGATACATAAATGTGTGTGTGTGTGTGTGTGTGTGTGTGTGTGTGTGTGTGTTTATGTATTTGCATGCCAACACAGAGATAGAAGTATGGAGCATTAAATGGCTTTTAGATTCCAATATTTCCCTGTTGAATCACAACTTGTTATTTTCCCAAATGCAAATCCATGTTTCTGAAAAGCTGACAGGTAAGGAGACTGTGAGAGTTTTGCAGCTCTGTGGTTTTACAACATGAACTTCACTGATCTATCAGGAAAACTTTGGGGAGGAACATCATGAGAGTGTTTGAAATCTGTTAGGAAAGTTGTGTACATGTTGAGGACAAGAATACCAGATTGGTAGTCAGGAGGCTCTGGAATGAATCCAAAATGTGCTACCTTATAAATTGCAAAGTTTGGAAATTACTGGCTTTCTAAGCTCAGATTTTCTTGTTTTGACTAATGGACAAAAATGATTGCTGTACAAGATTGTTGAGGAAGGAGCAACTTTAAACTATGGGACCTTCATAAAGATACACATATTTTTAATAGCCAACAAACAATAACTACATTTTTATACTTAAATAGGTAAGAATGGTTTCCAGGCTCAGTAGTTGGATAGCCTGTTTTACTTTGATTTGTTATAAACAATACCAGTAATGGACAGGCTTCCTTAAATACCAATATCAGTTATCTATAGTTACATTAAATATCTGTGGCCCTAAAGCACTGACTTTTTTTTTTCACTTTCTGTAACACTGATCAATGATTTAGATGGATATTTTGATTATTGATTTAATCCCCCAATACGTTATTCGTTTGTTCAGATTTTCTGTTTTTCCATGATATGGTCTTGGTAGGATGTAAAAGAATAAAATATTTAGGAATACAGTTAACTTAAGATCGAATACTTGTACACTGAAAACTTCAAAATTTATAGAAAATATTAAAGAGTATATAAATAAATGATAAGACAAGCCATGGTCATGAACTGGAAAACAATATTGGTAAATGTACTTACTATTCAAAGGAATCTATAGATTCAATATTATCTCCATTAAATCCCAACAGTATTTTTTTATAGATAAAGAAAACAAACTATAAGGCTTTAATGGGAGCATGAAAAACCCAGAATAATCAAAGCAATCTTGAAAAAGAAGAATGAAGCCAGAGAGATCAAACTTCTGACTTTAAAATATATTTCAAAGCTACAGTAATTAAAATGACATGTTCCAGACATTAAGACAGATATATAGACCAATGGAAAAGAAGAGCTGAGAGAGTTAATTCTCAAGTAGGTTGATAAGAAGTCTGTGGTCTCCAAGGAGGAGGAAAAGGACAAAGGATTTTTTCCTAGTCTTAGTCACATAAAATGCTTTTTTTTTTTTTCTTTAAGCCCAGAGCTGATGATTATACAACAAAACAACTCACCTTAAACTCTGTACTAAGGATTATATAACAACAATGGATCTTACTTAATGACTTAAGGATCCTATTTTCTCCTTCTTGAGAACCTTCTGATTGATCCTGTTATCTTAAAATGTATATGGTGAGAGTGGGTCTGGTAAAATCTTTGTACTGTTAGTTCTAATCCCATCATTTTAAAATGCAAATTGTGGGAGTGGGTCTGGTAAGACCATTAAAACCTTGAGACATTCTTTTGATTTACTGTAATAGCCAATTGAAAAAGTATACAGTTCCCTTGCTAAGACTAGTGAGGGGTCACTCTCCATCCCCTTCTCTGTTCCTTTTCACTGTAATAAAACTTCAACCACACAAGAGTAGTGAAACCTGGTCCTGATACTGAAGCTAAATCTTTGACTTCACAGTTCCCAAATCTGACAATGTTAACCGGAAGCTATCATCTTGGGGGCTTGTCTGTGATCTTCAGGACGAGGTAGGTAAAGATACTCAGAGCTCTAGCTGGTTTCTTCTTTTACTCTACAGATGTTTCTCCTTTTACTCTACTAACTGTAAGGTGTGTTTATGTGAATTAAAGTTGCAAGTTTGAGACGCGCTCTCTGCAAAGCGAGTGATGAGCCCAGCTTTGATGTTTTGCGGTGCCTTCTAATGACTGAAGGCAACCCAAAAGTGGGAGCCTTGTCAGGGGTTCATACAGACCTACCAATGCCAAGAGACACCCAATATCCCTATGAGCAGAGTGGCCAGAAACGGGTGAAGCATGTGGACTAAACTTTCCTTTTTTGGTTATCTTTTCCTGGTCTCTTTAATCATTTGATAACTGCCTGGGGAGTTAGAATTACTAATCTAATCTGGCAGATCATAGACTTTCAAGGGATTTGTGATTCATTAGTCATTACTGTGTAATTCTACTTAGACCCCAAGCTTGGTAGTCATGGGGAACCCAGACTTGATGGAGCACATTTGGGAATTGTCACGCCGAGTGTATGTTCTATCTGCTATAGATGTTATGCAAGTGTATGTTCCTCGGTTCTTTGTCTCATCACAACAAAGATTTGGAGCAATGGGCATTAAAGCCCTCAGTGCATCACCGATCTCAGGTCTTGGACAAACTGTGTTACAGCTCTTAGGCAAATCAGTGTTACAGCTACATTTTATTTAGAAGATAGGAAGAGAGAGAGAGAGAAAGAAAAGAGCACACGCACGCAGGAGAGAGAGTCCGTGAGAAAGCGCTTTGGCTCCTCCTTTTATATGTTTTTTTCCTCCACCTGGGCCTGCCCTATGCAAATAGGGCTTAGCCAGGAGTGCTGTTTGTTCTGCCTGAAGTCTTCACTCTGGTCCTCGGACCTTCCTTGTCTTTTAGCCACCGCCATTTTGGACTCCTTTTCCCTAGTCTACCTACCTAACATTCCCCCCTCAAGAAATGGGAGGCCCAATTCTTTGGGAATAGGGGCGTCGAGGTCTTTCTGGCTACTTCCTGCTGAACTGGGGCGGCGAGGGGTATTGGGCCTCCCCCTCTTGCTAGTCTCAATCCTCAGAGTCCTTCTAGCGGTGTCCAAGGGTGTGTGATATTTTCTATGATCAGCTGTAGTTTTATATCTTTGTTGAACTGGCACTGCATGTTGTAGCTGGTTGACCTGGACAGAGACAAAACAGATTAGACAATTGACAGTACATGGAATAATCATAGGCATCATCAATATAGCATAACAAGGACTAGTAGGGACATTGGTCAATTTTAAATTCACATGGCCAGGATGGCTCAAGTCCCTCCTTGTTCAGGGATCAGAAGATCTGTCTCCTGTCTGTTTTGGAGTACAGTCTCTGTCAAGCTGTGTTGGCTCTTTAGAGTTATCCTGAGAAATCTTATTCCCAGAAACCAGATTGTGGGGGGTTCATTAGAATGGCACTCACTAGTAGTCCTGAATAGGTATCTGAGATCTCCCAGGGGCTCACAGGTGTATTGAGTGTCCTCTTCTGTTTTCTTCCATGGCTTGACTTGTGAGTAGTGAATCCAGGAGTCAGGTCCTGGTATCCTTGACTGCTGTGGGGGGTAGAAAGTATTACAGGGTAGGGGTCCTTCCATGTGGTCTGGAGTTGAGCCTTTGGGGACCCATCTTTCCAGACTTTAATTAGGACTTGAGTTCCTGGAGCATATAGTGGTGACTCTTTAGAATCTTTTGAGTCCTGGTTCATACCCCACAAGCATTTATCCTTTTGGAATTGCCTAATGGCTATGGTATAAGACTGGAGGGTCTGAACCTCTGAATCTAGGAAGAGGTCATTGACATAAACAAAAGGTCTCCCATATAGCATCTCATAAGGACTAAGACCAACCTGTTCCTTAGGGGCAATGCGAGTGCGGAGGAGAGCCATTGGTAAAGCCTCCTTCCATCCCAGGGAGGTCTCCTGGGTTATCTTTTTTATCGCTGATTTTAAGAATTGATTGGCTCTTTCTACTTTTCCTGAAGATTGAGGCCTCCAGGCACAATGAAGATAATAATAATGTCCAATGCTTTCGAGACTCCTTGGGTGACCTTAGAAGTAAATGATGTTCCATTGTCCCTTTGTAATGACCTGGGCAGACCAAATCTTGGAATGATTTCATGGAGAAGTTTTTTTACCACCTCCTCAGCCTTCTCGGTCCAGGTGGGAAAGCCTTCAATCCATTCTGTGAATGTATCTATCATAACTAATAAGTATTTATACCCTTGAGAAACTGGCATCTGGGTGAAGTCCATCTGCCAATCCTCTCCTGGGTAGGCCCCACGTCGTTGGATGGGCTGGGACAGCTGGGGTCTTCGAGCTCCTTGGGGGTTGTTTAATTGGCAAGTGGAACAAGAGGAGACCACCTGTCTTATAGTTGTTTGGAGGCCTGTTCCTCTGAAGGACCTTTCTAGTAATCTTTGGAGGGCCTTTTCTCCTAAATGAGTAGTGGCATGTAAAGAGTTAACCAACTTCCATTGGAGGTTTCCAGGCAGAAAAAGGAGTCCCTCCTTTTGGAACCACCCCATATGATCTTCTTGAAAGCCCTTGCTCTTAGCTTTAAGAATCTCACCTTCAGTATATGAAGGAGTTTCTGGCAAATTAGTCTGTGCAACTAAGGTGGCAATCCCTATTAGGTCATGGTTCTGTAATGCTGCTCTCCTAGCTGCCTGATCAGCTGCTTGGTTCCCTCGTGCCACTTCCGTGTTCCCTTTTTGGTGTCCTTTACAGTGGGAGACTGAAACCTCAGTGGGCAGATGGACTGCCTCCAAGAGTCAAAGAATCTGATCACCATATTTGATTGGGGACCCTCGGGTGGTCAAGTGGCCCCTTTCTTTCCAAACAGCCGCATGTGCATGTAGCATCAGAAAGGCATACTTGGAGTCAGTGTAAATGGCTATTTTTCCTTTTCCCAGCTCTAAAGCCCGAGTCAGAGCTATGAGCTCAGCTAATTGGGCTGAAGTACCTGGTGGCAGAGGCTTATCCTCTATGGTCTCAAAATTGGAGACTACTGCATACCCGGCTCTTCTTTTTCCATCCAAGACAAAGCTGCTTCCATCAGTGTACCAGATTTCCTCAGGATTGGTCAGAGGATCTTCTGACAATCCCTATCGGGGTTTTGTCCAGTGGTCCAAGGTTTCTAGACAAGAGTGAAACGGGAGAGAGCCCTCGGGGGTAGGTAGAAGGGTGGCTGGGTTAAGAACCTCACAAGGGGATATAGTGAGGCCTGGATTTTCCATCAGCATTACTTGATATCTGAGGATTCTTTGATCAGACATCCATAAATGGCCTCTCCCATTTAGGAGTTGTTTTATTTGGTGGCTGGTAAAAATAGTTAGTTTTCCCCCAAAGGAGAGTTTTAAAGCATCTTCTATCATGATTGCAATAGCTGCAAGATTTCGAAGGCAGGGGGGTCAACCTCTGGAAGTTGGATTGAGCCTCTTGGATAAGTAAGCTACAGGCTGGGGCTCAGATCCCAACCTTTGAGTTAACACTCCCAAGGCTATTCCCTCTCTTTCATGGACATAAAGTTGGAGTGCTTTTTCTGGGTCTGGCAACCTCAAGGCAGGTGCCTGAGTTAAGGCCTGTTTTAGTGTAGCCTCTGCCTTCTTTTGAGGAGTTCCCCACATCAATGGGATTGAATCATCTCGTCCCTTTAAGCTTTCATATAAAGGCTGGGCAATTAGACCATAATTGGGTATCCAGATTCTACAATAACCAGTTAGCCCCAAGAAAGCTCGCAAATGTTTTCGAGTCGTGGGAGAGGGCAACTGGAGGATTCCTTGTACCCGATCAGAGGACAGCCTCCTGGACCCGTGTGTAATCTGAACTCCCAGGTAAGTGACCTTTGTCTCGACAATCTGTGCCTTAGCATGGGAGACTTTATATCCCCTTTCTGCCAAGAAGTTTAGAACCTGAATTGCATGTTGTTGGGCACTTTTCTCATCTGGACAGCAGATTAGTAGTTCATCTACGTATTGTAATATTTTCCCATTAGGTCCCAGGTCCAGATCTAGGAGATCCCAGCTCAGGGCCTGTCCAAACAGGTGGGGGCTATCTCTGAACCCCTGAGGTAATACTGTCCAAGTCATCTGTTGGTGTTTTTCTCATGGGGCTTCCCACTCAAAGGCAAAAAGGTATTGGGATTCTTTAGCCAGTGGTATGCAAAAAAAAAAAAAAAATGCATCTTTGAGATCCAAGACTGTAAACCACTTGGCACTGGGTGGGATTTCTCCCAAGAGTACATAGGGATTGGGTACTGTGGGATGGAGGGGGACTACAGCTTCATTTATAATCCGGAAATCTTGAACCATTCACCAGGTTCCATCTTTTTTCTTTACTGAGAGGATTGGAGTGTTACATGGTGAACTGGTGGGGACCAATAGCCCAAAAGCAAGGAATTTATTTATTAAAGGCTGTAGTCCCTCCCGAGCCTCTCTTTTGAGAGGATATTGTTTCCGGTTAGGAAACCGAGTGGGATCTCGGAGGACAATGATGACCGGTTCAGCTTGGTGGGCTTGTCCAGGAATCCCCTAGTCCCACACCTGGGGGTTAATTTTGTCTTCCCATAGTTTTTGGTTCCTCTCTATTGAAGGCGTAATGGGTTCTTCAGTAGTAACCAGGAGCTGTAGAGCTCTAGGGGTTGAAAAACTTCCCATCACAAGGGTGGTCCCCAGTTTAGTGAGTATATCTCTCCACAATAAGGGGGTAGGACACTCAGGTACCACCAGAAACTGGTGGGAAAATATTTGTCCCATCCCAGCAACAAAGAAGTGCTCGGGTGAATCTTTTAGTAGTTGCTTAGTTGCTTTTCCTGTAGCACCCAAAATGGTACAGGTTTGGGAGGAGAAGGCTCCGGAGTAGGAGATCAAGACAGAGTAGGTAGCCCCTGTGTCAACCAAGAAATTCTCAGACCTACCTGCCACATCCAGTTGCACCCTTGGCTCCAGCCCCATGATGGTTATCTGTGACAGCCGGGCTGGCTGGAGTGGGCCGCTTCAGTCCTCTTGAACCATCGTGAGGGTAGGCTTGGCGCTTGACCTTGAGGCTCTTGGGTCCCAAGTGCAGAGTGCCGCCCAATGTCCCAGTTGATGGCATTTGTGGCAAGCCGTTCTAGGAGACTTGTCATGGTTTGGACACTCTTTGACCCAATGCCCTGCCTGTCTACAGATCAGGCATCTGTCTCATGCCTTGTCCCTCAAGGACTCTGGGTTTGCCATAGGGCTTCTCTGGAGGGTGGCCAGCATCTGGGAATGCCTTGTCTCTTTCTTTCTCTCCTTCTTCTGGGCCTTGGCCTCCTTCTCCTGTTCTCTGTTATAAAAGGTATTGGTGGCTGTCTGGACCATCTCATCTAAAGAGGCAGCAGGGTCCTGCTGTTGTAGCTGCTGTAACTTAATTCTGATATCTGATGCACATTGGGACAGGTATTTGTCCTTTAAAATCACCCATCCCTTGTAAGAGTCTAAGTCCAGGTTGATAAACTTTTGGAGTACCTCTTTTAGCCTCTCCAGAAAGGCAATGGGGTTCTCATTGGGCTCCTGAGTTATTGCTGAGACCAGGGCATAGCTAATTACTTTTTGTTGGGCTGCTTTCAGTCCTGCCTTCATACAGATTAGAAAATGATCTCTTTCCCAGATGTGCTCAGGGTCATTATAATTCCAATTAGGATCGGAGGAGGGGACTGCAGTTTCCTCTACTGGGTATCTATCACTGGACATGGGGAGCCCTGTTGCATACCTCCAGGCTTCCTTTAAGACCCTGGTATGTTCAGGATCAGATAAAGTTTGACTAAATATGACCATGATGTCTTTCCATGTCAAGTCAAATGCCAAGGTAATATGTTGGAATGTATCTATATATTTGCCCAGTTCATCTGTATAGCTTCCCAGGTCTTGTTTGATTTGCCTTAGTTCTAAGAGGGAGAAGGGCTTATGGACCCGGGTTGGTCCAAATTCTCCTCCAGTTTCAACTAAGGGACATACTCGAGCTGGCTTTTGTGGAGGAGGTGCTCCCGGATATGGGGGCACATTTGGGTACGAGGAAGGAGCACCAGGCAACTCGGGAGCTGTGGCAGGTGAGCCTTCATGAGGGGGTTCCTTTTCTTGGTTGCCTGTGCCTAACATTATTTGCCTAGTGGGCTCACTTTTAGGGCGTACTACAATCCCATACTTAAGACAGAGTTCCTTCATATCTCTTAGTCGGAAGAAAATTTGGACATAGGGGATCTCTGTCCATTTCCCTTGTCTTTTGCTGAATAATTCTAATTGCAGGATGGTATTGTAATTTAAAGTTCCATCCTCAGGCTAGTGTTCCTCATCCCCCAGTGGATACTGTGGCCACGCAGTGGCACAAAAAAATTTCAAACGACTTCTCCTTAGAGCTAGAGGGACAAACAGCTTCCAGTTATCAAGGATACATTTCAAGGGCGTCTGCCGGGAAGTGGATTGATAATAATCAATCCCATCTGAAAGACAGTCATGACAGGAAGAAAAGAAAAATACCTCTTTCGATTTCCTTAAGGGTGAGTCTTTCTGAAGCTTATCCTACCCAGAACCGTTGCAACCTGAGAGCCAGGTGTCCCTGAGTCAAGGTGCAGATCCCCAGGCAGGCTGAGGCATGACAGCCTCCTAGAGATCGAATCCCTGGGAAGGTCGAGATGTGACGGCCTCCTGAGGACTGGGTCCCGGGCAGGTCGAGGCGTGACGACCTCCTGGGACCTCTGGGACTAGAGGATCCCCGAACAGGTTGAGGCGTGACAACCTTTCGAAGACTGATCCCTAGGCAGGTCAAGGTGTGATGACCTCCTGGGACACCCCGGACTGGAGTTTGGGCATCCCCAAGATCTCCAGTGTGACCAGTGCTGGGTAGAATTAAGAGATTCGTAACTCATTGCTAGTTTGCCCACCGTGGATGGGAATACTTCATCTTACCCAGAACTGTTGCAACCTGAGAGCCAGGTGTCCCCGGGTCAGGGTGCAGATCCCCAGGCAGACTGAGGTGTGACAGCCTCCTAGAGATCAAATCCCCGGGCAGGTCGAGGCATGACAGCCTCCAGAGGATTGGGTCCCCTGGGCAGGTCGAGGCATGACGACCTCCTGGGACCCCTGGGACTAGAGGATCCCCGAACAGGTTGAGGCGTGACAACATTTTGAAGACCAATCTCTAGGCAGGTCAAGGCGTGATGACCTCCTGGGACCCCCCGGACTGGAGTTTGGGCATCCCCAAGATCTCCAGTGTGACCAGTATTGGGTAGGATTAGGGGGTTGGATATTATAGAGTATTTCCCTCCCAAGGCCAACTATTTTCTGGTTGTCTCTCCAGAAGATTGTAGAGGCAGCCTTGTGGGCCTGGATGGGGCTCAGGGAAAGAGCATGAAACAGGAGGGAAGGGGGCAGAGCACAACTTTTGAAAGAATGACATAGCACAAGGGTATAATGTAAACCAAGTAAAATCAATTGGGTCCAGATGACAAGTCAAATTCAAGTAAACCTTAATCCCCAATCTATAAGCCAACAGACACAGCCAGAGGTGGCAGGACAGCTCCAAGGCACAAGGTCAAAAGAGGGAGGAGTGAGTGGTTCCCCAATGGCTGGGATGATCCTCTCACTCATTAGCATATGAATTCCATCCCCTCACAAAACCTAGCCAGGCCTAATACCATGGCCACAGCCCTTGCCCTCAGCAATGGTTCACACACTGAAGGGTGGCTTCTCTCTGGATCCTAAAAAATCTACCTCTTATCGCTTTGTCTCTCAATGAATTTTTGCAGTGAGACATCAGAGCCTGAGTTTCATTAGTTTTGGCCAGGCTTGAGTCCTGGGAAAGAGCTGAAGGACAGGAGGAAAAAGCAGTGGGGAAAACGTGCCACGGAATCCCCTTCATAGCCCGCTGGAAAATTTGCTAAATATCTGACCAGTGCTCACAGTTTCATTGGTCTGATCTCTGGCAAAGAGAAGAGAAAGGACAGAAGAACCCCCACTGGCTTGGGTAACAGCTACTGGGGCTCAGCAGATAGCGCCTTTGGGACATACTGAGGAGTAGCCTCTCCAGAGTCCCTCAGTTGTGCCCCTGCCACCCGCCTGTTTGCAGGAGGTTTGAGGAAACAAGAAATGAGAGATTGTAAAGGTCCCTCCAGCCATAGGAGCGAGGACCTCTTACCTTAACTGGAGGTCTTCTGGAATCTGAAACTGGGCCACGTGAGCTTTCTGCTGAGTTCGTTTTTCACTGTCCCGGTTTCCAGCACTATGGGCCTTCCCCTGCGCTGGGTTTATTTGCCTTCTGCTTCTAGCGCGGGAGCTTCGCTGAGCTGGGCTCCTGCTGTGCTTGGCCTCTTCCACGCAGAGGTTGTTTCAGCCAGGTTATATCCAAGTCACGGCACCATAGATGACATGCAAGTGTATGTTCTATCTTCTATAGATGTCACGTGAGTGTATGTTCCTCGGTTTTTGTCTCGTCACAACAAAGATTTGGAGCAACGGACATTAAAGCCCTTGGCACATCACCGCTCTCAGGTCTTGGACAAACTAGCAAATCAGTGTTACAGCGCCATTTTATTTAGAAGATAGCAGGAGAGAGAGAGAGAGAGAAGGGCGCACGCACGCGGGAGAGAGTCCATGAGAAAGCGCTTTGGCTCCTCCTTTTATATGTTTTTTCCTCCACCTGGGCCTGCCATATGCAAGTAGGGCTTAGCCAGCAGTGCTGTTTGTTCTGCCTGAAGTCTTCACTCTGGTCCTCAGACCTTCCTTTGACCTTCATTGTCTTTTAGCCACCACCGTTCCTTTTCCCTATTCTACCTACCTAACAGGAATGAAGTGGAACTCTAGCTCTAGAAGCACGTTTGGGAACTCGGTGGAATTCTAGCTTCAGCAGTGTCTCTCTTAGCTACTTCCACATGGGGTCAGAGTCCCAAAGGTGAATCCTTGTCATAGATGTGCCTCCAAACAACATGGATGGAAATGCTGCTGCTGAGCATGAGGTTTCTAAGAACATAGGTCAGGAATCCCAGTTTGGAAGTACAGTGGGATTCTTACTTTGATAGTTCTAGCTCTATTGGACTAGATAAAGCTCTTCAGTGGCTTACTAATGGGGTGATGACTCACTGCTTCTACTCCAGTCAGGACTATACTCAAGAATGTGCATGGGCACATGGAAGATGGATGCTTCTGCTAGTAGTCCTAGCTTGCAAAACTTTCTGGGAAACTACTCTGTTACACCCCAGGTGGCATCAGAGGAAAAGAGCAAATCAAACAAAGGTTTTGGTGGTAAATAACTGGAAATCAATTTGGGATGTCGTCAGGTCTACCCCTGGTGCATCTCCACCCCACCTTGATAGCAGAACAAGTGCTGAAGGGAACAAATAAGAAACCTGCATCGGTAAGGAAACAGGCTAAGATCAACCAGGGAAGGAAAGCTTCAGTGTAAAGTCTGTCTCCACCCCATCTAGAGCAGGGAGGGGCACCTCTGGTGGAAAAAAAAAAAGGGGGGGGTACTGAACGTCACATTTTTTTCTCTTATAGATGGGAGCTACTCAAAGTTCCAAACCGATACCCTTGGATTGTGTCCTAAAAAACTGGAGTAAGTTTGATTCCCAGAGCTTCAAGTAGACACATCTGACTTTCTTTTGCAAACCTGCATGGCCATAATATCCATTGGAGGGTGACAAACAATGGCCACTTAAAGGGTCTCTTAATTATGATATTGTTTAACAACTAGGTGTGCTGCAATCCATGGCGTCACAAAGAGTCGGACATGACTGAGCCACTGAACTGAACTGAACTTTACCACTAGACCAGTTCTGTAGAAAACAAGGGAAATGGTAGAAGTGACAAATGTGTTGTCTTTTTCTTTCTGCAAGATATGCCAGACTTGTGTCCTATGGGCACAGATTTGGGTGTAAAGCCTTCAGCTTCCTCCTGTCCTCTTACTCTGCCCCTGCATCTGGGGCTACCAATTGAGGAAGCTGAGGGTCAAGGCATACCTTCAAGAAGCATTGCCTCAGTCTCCAGAGAAGTTCAAACAAACCCAGTTCCAATACAGTCTTAGACTAAACTGGTTTCAACAGGAATTCAGACAGTCAAATTAGAGAAGGCTCAGACCACCAAAACTAAGGGTAAAATACAAGATAGAAAAGATGAGACAGAGGATGAGATACAGGATGAGGATGAGAAAAAACAGGTTTCTCTAATCTATTCCTGGGAATGTATGCAAGGGTAGTTAGAGAGATTGAGGAATAGCCACACAAGCTACTGCCTCTTCAGGAGGCCCCCAATGGGAAATATAACCCATCCATAAAATTTTTACCCAGAGGTACAAGAAATAAAGAGAGATCTGATAGACTATCTAGAGGATCCAGAAGCCTTTACGAGACTAACTTTACTTTATAAGCTTACTTTGAGTGGTGCAATGTATGTCTTCAGACAGACGCTGACTCCTGACACAAGAGCTTGCGTTTTGGGGAAGCTACTACTTTTGGATATGAATGGCTTGAATGTGAGGCAAGAGGAAAGAAGGAGCACAAAATAGCTCTCCTTCTTACTAGGGACCAAGCAGTTACCATAACAGAGCCAGACTAACATTATCACAAAGAGGAACAGAGATGAGAGCAGACCTACTTTGTCAATTGCATTATTGAATGGCTTAAAAGAGCCCAAACTAAGCCTCTAAATTATGCTAAGTTGGCTGACAAAACAAGGAGAGAAGTAAGTCTCTGGCAGATTCTAGAAAGACTTCAGGAAGGCCTTCAAAAGTTCACTAATATTTCTCTTGAGAGTGCAGAGGGAGAGAAGATCTTAAAAGATAAATTCCTCATACAGTCACCTCCAGATATTGACCGTAAGTTACAAAAACAGACATTTGGACCGAATCAGTCTTTAGAAAAAATGTTGCAGCTGACTCAGACAGATTATTAAAGTAGAGAATATGAAGAGGAGAAACAAAAACAGAAAAGAATCAAAGGCCGAGATCCTAGTGATGGCAGTGAAAACTGCTATGAATCAGACTGAGAGAAAAATGCCCAGAGGAACCCAGGTGAAAGGGACAGACTTGCAATTACTGTGAAAAGGAGGGGCATCTCACACAAGGTTGTTCTCAGATGTTTGAGCACCCTCAGCCCCCTGTCAAGGCTATAAAGTACCACACGCAAGGAGAAACTGCTCTGAAAGACATACACCTCAGGGGTTTAACTCTCAGGATAATCAGAACTGAAGATGCCTGGGGGTTCCCACACAAGCTCCCATTCTAATAACACCTGAGGAACATAGTATTAATAACTGTGGGGAGTGGGGGTGGGCAATTGGTTGATTTTCTTTTCAACACTGGGGCAAATTTCTCTGTGTTCACTGAAGCCCCGGTCCACTTTCCTCCTGATCCACTGCTGTAATGGAACTGTCTGGATGAGCCAAATAGTATTATCCCAGTCATCCTTTAAGCAGCAACTGGGATTCTGTGCTGTTTTATCATTAGTTTCTGATTGTTCCTGAGTCTCCCTCACCCCTTCTGGGGAGGGATATACTGAGCAAGGTCCAGGTCTCTGTTTTAATGAATGTGGAGACTGCTCTTTCTCTCCCATTAACTAAACAAAATGTAAATCCTAGAGTGTGGGTTGATGGAAAAAGATGGGTTGAGCACAAAATGTTGCTCCTGTCATTATTAAGCTTAAAGACCCTCACCCATTTCCACATTAAAAGCAGTATCCACTAAAGCCCAATGTTAAGAAAGATTTAAAACTCATCATTGAAAATTTAAAGGAACAGAAGCTATTAATTCCCTTTAACAGTCCATGCCACTGTCCTATTTTGGGTGTAAAAAATCAAATAATAAATGAAGACTAGTTCAAGACTTACAAATAATAAATGAGGCTGTGGTTCCTTTATACCCTGTGGTGCCTAATCCTTATACTTTATTGTCTGAAATTCCTGAACAAGCCAAATATTTTTCAGTTACTGATTTGAAGCCTGCTTTCTTTACTATACCATTGTTGGAGGAAAGCAAATTTTCATTTGACTTTGAGGATCCTACCCAGAAAACTTCTCAGTTAACCTGAACAGTTTTGCCTCAAGGGTTTTGTGATCACCCTCACTTATTCGGGCAGAGCCTATCACAAAGCCTACAAAACTTTAATAGCCCCAAGGCAGTGGTGCTACGATATGTAGATGATATTCTGCATTGTGCTGAGACAGAGGAAGCTTGCTCACAAACCTCAAAAGATTTCTTAAACTTTCTCACCAGCTGTGATTATAAGGCATCAAGGGAAAAGGCTCAACTCTGTTAACAATCTGTTTAATATCTGGGCCTAATCATATCAGAAGGGAAGGGCCATAGGTCCCAAGAGAATTAAACTTATACTAAATCATCCCCTAACTATGACCTTGAGACAAGTGAAAGGATTCTTGGGTATCACAAGTTACTGCCTCATTTGGATTCCAGGTTATAGGGAACATGCCCAGCCTTTATCTAAATGTATAACTGAGACTTAGCAGGCCAAAACCCACAGGCTGGTTTGGTCCCCAGAGACTCAAATGGCTTTTAAGTCTCTTCAAACTGCTGTCCTGCAGGCTCCTGCTTTAAGCCTGCCCATGGGACCAGAGTTTAATCTATGTTACCAAAAAGAAAGGTATGGCCTTGGGAGTGATGACACAACCCCAAAGCCCTCACCAGCAAACTTTAGCTTACCTAAGTAGAGAATTAGATGTAGTTCCCCAGGGGCTGGCCACATTGTTTAAGAGTAATTGCTGTTATTGCTTTGTTAGTGTCTGAAGCTCTAAGTTTACTAATGGGCAAAATCTTACTGTACTGACGTCTCATAATATGAGTGGAATCTTAAACTCTAAAGTTAATGGATAACAGACAGCTGGCTTCTTAAATATTAGTCATTGTGTTAGAAGGATCAATAACTAAGCTCTAAGTTTGTAGAAACTTAAATCCTGCCACTTTTAAACTTTCTGAAAAGGAAGATGAAACCCCCGATCGAGACTGTTCCCAACCAATTTCTAACTACACAGCTCAGGAAGATTTAATAAATATCCCAATTAGACAATTCTGACATGGATACATTTACAGATGGCAGTTCTTTTGTTAGTAATGGGAAGCAGAAAACAGGTTATACTGTGGTTATATCTGAACAGGTTTTAGAGACAAAGTCTCTTTCCCCTGATAAAAGTACCCAGTTGGCTGAGCTTGTTGCTTTGACCCAAGCCCTAGAGTTAAGCAAAGGGAAGCAAGTAAATATCTACACTGACTCTAAGTATGCTTCTTTGACTTTATATGCTCATGTTGCAACATATCTGAACAGGTTTTAGGAAGTCTCTTCTCCCTGGTACAAGTGCCCCAGTTGGTTGGCTGAGCTTGTTGCTTTGACCGGAGCCCTAGAAATAAGCAAAGGACAGCGAATAAATATCTACACTGATTCTACATATGCTTATTTGATTTACATGCTCATATTGCAATACAGAAAGAAAGATAATTTAAAACAGCAACAGGGGAACAGGAGAACCTATTCAAAGAGATTGAGACTTTTAACTGATGTATATTGTCCTAAAGAAGCAGCTATTATGCATTTGAAAGGGCACAGTAGGGAGGGGAGTAAGGTAGCCAAGGGAAATCAGTTGGCTAACTCCCAAGCAAGAAAAGTGACACTTTAGGAATCCCATCCTGTAAACACGTCTAGTCTGGACAGGTCCTGGTGGACAAGGAAAACCGCAACACACTGAGGAAGAATTAGAAAGATATGAAAAAAGAAGAGCAAAAATTACTGATAAAGGATGCCAAAGAATGCTCAAATTACTGCATAATTACACTCATCTCACACGCTAGTAAAGTAATGCTCAAAATTCTCCAAGTCAGGCTTCAGCAATACGTGAACTGTGAACTTCCAGATGTTCAAGCTGGTTTTAGAAAAGGTAGAGGAACCAGAGGTCAAAATGCCAAAACATGCGCTGGATCATTGAAAAAGAAAGAGAGCTCCAGAAAAACATCTATTTCTGCTTTAGTGACTATGCCAAAGCCTTTGCCTGTGTGGATCACAATAAACTGTGGTAAATTCTGAAAGAGATGGGAATGCCAGACCACCTGATCTGCCTCTTGAGAAATTTGTATGCAGGTCAGGAAGCAACAGTTAGAACTGGACATGGAACAACAGACTGGTTCCAAATAGGAAAAGGAGTACGTCAAGGCTGTGTATTTTCACCCTGTTTATTTAACTTCTATGCAGAGTACATCACGAGAAACGCTGGTCTGGAAGAAGCACAAGCTGGAATCAAGATTGCCGGGAGAAATATCAATAACCTCAGATATGTAGATGGCACCACCCTTATGGCAGAAAGTGAAGAAGAACTAAAAGGCATCTTGATGTTATTTTCTCCCATTCTGAAGGCTGTCTTTTCACCTTCCTTATAGTTTCCTTTGTTGTGCAGAAACTTCTAAGTTTAATTAGGTCCCATTTGTTTATTTTTGCTTTTATTTCCAATATTTTGGGAGGTGGGTCATAGAGGATCCTGCTGTGATATATGTCAGAGAGTGTTTTGCCTATGTTCTCTTCTAGGAGTTTTATAGTTTCTGGTCTTATGTTTAGATCTTTAATCCATTTTGAGTTTATTTTTGTGTATGGTATTAGAAAGTGTTCTAGTTTCATTCTTTTACAAGTGGTTGACCAGATTTCCCAGCACCACTTGTTAAAGAGATGGTCTTTAATCCATTGTATATTCTTGCCTCCTTTGTCAAAGATAAGGTGTCCATATGTGCATGGATTTATCTCTGGGCTTTCTATTTTGTTCCATTGATCTATATTTCTGTCTTTGTGCCAGTACCATACTGTCTTGATGACTGTGACTTTGTAGTAGAGCCTGAAGTCAGGCAAGTTAAATCCTCCAGTTCCATTCTTCTTTATCAAGATTGCTTTGGCTATTCGAGGTTTTTTTTGAAATTTTTATTCATACAAATTGTGAAATTATTTGTTCTAGCTCTGTGAAGAATACCGTTGGTGGCTTGATAGGGACTGCATTGAATCTATAAATTGCTTTGGGTAGTATACTCATTTTCACTATATTGATTCTTCCAATCCATGAACATGGTATATTTCTCCATCTATTAGTGTTCTCTTTGATTTCTTTCACCAGTGTTTTATAGTTTTCTATATATAGGTCTTTAGTTTCTTTAGGTCGGAGAAGTCAATGGCATCCCACTCCAGTACTCTTGCCTGGAAAATCCCATGGACGGAGGAGCCTGGTAGGCTGCAGTCCATGGGGTCGCTAAGAGTCGGGCACGACTGAGCGACTTCACTTTCACTTTTCACTTTCATGCATTGGAGAAGGAAATGGCAACCCACTCCAGTGTTCTTGCCTGGACAGAGGAGCCTAGTGGGCTGCTGTCTATGGGGTCAAACAGAGTCGAACACAACTGAAGTGACTTAGCAGCAGCAGCAGTTTCTTTAGGTAGGTATATTCCTAAGTATTTTATTCTTTTCGTTGCAGTGGTGAATGGAACTGTTTCCTTAATTTCTCTTTCTATTTTCTCTTTATTAGTGTATAGGAATGCAAGGGATTTCTGTGTGTTGATTTTATATCCTGCAACTTTACTATATTCATTGATTAGTTCTAGAAATTTTCTGGTGGAGTCTTTAGGGTTTTCAACGTAGAGGATCATGTCATCTGCAAACAGTTAGAGTTTTACTTTCTTTTCCAATTTGGATTCCTTTTATTTCTTTTTCTGGTCTGATTGCTGTGGCCAAAACTTCCAATACTATGTTGAACAGTAATGGTGAATGTGGGCACCCTTGTCTTGTTTCTGACTTTAGGGGAAATGCTTTCAATTTTTCACCATTGAGGATAATGTTTGCTGTGGATTTGTCATATATAGCTTTTATTATGTTGAGGAATGTTGCCTGTGAAGAGTGGAAAAGGGAAGGGAATGTGTGTGGGGGAGGGGGCTGTTAGAGGGGGACTTCAGTTTTATACATAAACATCAATTTCTCTTAAAAAAAAAAAAAAGACTGTAGAAAATATATTGAGATACTGGTTAATTCTTGATTGTGGTATATGGATATCTTGTCTTATTTTTTGTACTTTTCTGTATTTTTAAATTTTCTCAAAATTAGCAAGAATGGGGGTGAGAATGGGAACACTGTACCTATATAAATCATGTTCTAATGGATTCATTCCCAATCAACTACTAAACTTTTTATAGGAAATATTACTAAAAATTTATCAATGAGTGGATGGATCTGCTCTCCATGTAGTAGGAAATTATCTATTTTATTAAAATTAAAACTGACAGTACAATCCAAATGTTTTAATTTATATCTTCATATTTCTGACACTATTTTGTGACATATCATTCGAGCTTTGGAAGTTTTAAAAACATTTAGTTAAATAAAGATTAACATAGACTTCATATAATTTGTCATTTTCAGATGAACTGACTTTGGAATGACCATTAAAAAAAAAAAAAAAAAAAAACCTCAACATTCAGAAAACAAAGATCATGGCATCTAGTCCCATCACTTCATTGGAAATAGATGGGGAAACAGTGGAAACAGTGTCAGACTTTATTTTTTGGGCCTCCAAAATCACTGCAGATGGTGACTGCAGCCATGAAATTAAAAGACGCTTACTCCTTGGAAGGAAAGTTATGACCAACCTAGACAGCATATTGAAAAGCAGAGACATTACTTTGCCAACAAAGGTCCGTCTAGTCAAGGCTATGGTTTTTCCAGTGGTTATGTATGGATCTGAGAGTTGGACTGTGAAGAAGGCTGAGCTCCGTAGAATTGATGCGTTTGAACTGTGATGTTGGAGAAGACTCTTGAGAGTCCCTTGGACTGCAAGGAGATCCCACCAGTCCATTCTGAAGGAGATCAGCCCTGGGATTTCTTTGGAAGGAATGATGCTGAAGCTGAAACTCCAGTACTTTGGCCACCTCATGCGAAGTGTTGATTCATTGGAAAAGACTCTGATGCTGGGAGGAGACAGAAGGACAGGAGAAGGGGATGACAGAGGATGAGATGGCTGGATGGCATCACTGACTCGATGGACATGAGTCTGAGTGAACTCCGGGAGTTGGTGATGGACAGGGAAGACTGGCGTGCTGCAATTCATGAGGTTGCAAAGAGTCTGACACGACTGAGCGACTGAACTGAATTGAACTGAACTGATAGTCTAAGGATGGACGATTAACAATTCCTGAAAATGGTCAAAGGAAAATTCTTAACGGGTTACACCAGAGTTTTCATTTATGTGTTAAGAGCACTTACCAGATGGCTTCTGACCTATTTGAGGGTAAAAATGTAATGAAAACTTTAAAGATCATTATCAAGAGATGTGAGATTTGTCAGAAAAATTAACCCAAAGACTGAAAAGCTAGCAAAAACTGGGTTACAACAAAGTGGAAAGTATCCTTCAGAGAACTGGCAAATTGATTTTACTCATATACCAAAATCAAACTAATTTTCTTACTTACAGGTTTTGATAGACACCTTTACTGGATGGATTGAGGCTTTTCTCTGCTGTAGTGAACAGGTTCAGGAAGTTATAAAAATTTTAATCCATGAAATTACTCTCAGTATTGGGTTGCCTCAGGGCCTCCAGAGAGACAACGGCTCCTCCTTTAAAGCTGTTGTAACTCAAGGGGTGTCAAAAGCTCTAGGAATAGAATGTCACCTGGAGATCCCAATCTTTAGGAAAGGTAGAAAAGGCTAAAGACATTTATTAAAAGACATCTGTGTAAATTAACTCAAGAGACTCAGGACAATTGCCTTAAAGTTCTACCCATAGCTTTAATGAGGACTCAAACTGGCCCCCAAAAAAGAGGGACTGTCCTCCTTTGAATGTATCTATGTAAGACCCTTCTTACACACAGACACTGTAATAGACCCTGAAGCCTTGGAATTAACTATGTGACTCAGGTTTCAGACCTTCAAAAGAAAAATCCAGGGGGTAACTACTGACCCAGCCTCTGAGTCAAACAAACTGCTGTTTGAGCCAAGAACCGAGGTTCTAATAAAGACATTGGGATCTGGGGGGGCAACTGCTCAAGCTCCTCTGGGAAGGCCATTACCAGGTTATTCTTTCTTCTCACACAGCTGTCAAGGTGCCAGGAATTGATTCGTGGGTGCAACACACTTGATTTAAAAAGTGGCACCCTGACTGAAACTAAACAAAGTCATTTTATTTCTTTATCCTCTGTGCTTTCACCTTTAACTTTACAGATGGGCCTGATAAACTATGTGGGCCTGCTTCTGCTGATTCCAAAAGTCCTGAGTCTGCCGTTTGACCCTCAAGACAATGCCTTCCTGTCCTGGGCTCATTCCTATGCCACATTCCACAATTGGTCTAATTGATGGGTCTGTGGAGAACTCCCCTCTTTATCAGTTGAAGGCTTCCCATGGTTGGTTTTTCAACTTCTAGGAAAATACCTTCTTCATTTCTGTGAATACCTTCACCAACAATGGTCACATGTGATGCCTCTTTTTAATCCAATGACATCTAGCAGTCCTAAGATGGACTGGTGTAACACTTTGTACCTTATCTATGGGCATAAAGTGACTTTCAACTTAATTATAGATTATCTTGGTTTAATGACAATTTTGCTGCACATAAGAAGGTAAATGAGTCTAGATCTGGTGATTTTCTTCCTGATGTTGATCAAATATGGGATGAGGTCATATGGCTAACTCTTGAAAAGGGATGCCTACTATCTAATGCTCCCATATGTTGGGAACAAATAGAACCATCCCCAAAAGTTAGCCGACAACTTAATTATAATGCTTGGAAAACAATTGTGATTTTGCCTCAAAAAATATACAATGTAATCATTCCTGTGTTTTCCAATCACAGTTCAGGTCCTTCTTTTCCGTACCCAGGGACTGACTGGATCCCTCAGTCACACTGGCTTGCTGCAAATGGGACCTACTGGATATGTGGCTCTTACCTATGGATGTGGCTTCCCCTGACTGGATAGGGAGATATACCCTAGGTCTAGCTTTTACTCATGGCTGCATATTTTCAGACCTTCCAGAGAAGCCTGCTAATCTTTCACACCTTAAAACTAGTTGGGCAAGGTCTGTATTTCACTGGCATGATTATCTGGCTGCAATATTTGTTCCCTCTCTGGGAACCACAGATGTTATTTAGTCAACAGAGTTGACTAATTTAGTCAACAAGCTTTACAGGATTCTCAAAAAGCCATTTCAGCCCTTAATGCTAAACAAATACAAATTAGAAAGGTGATTTTACAAAGCAAATTGGCCTTAGATATTCTAATGGCTGCACAAGGAAGAATTTGTGCCATTATTCACACCCAGTATTGTACATATATACCATTTATGAGCACTAACATTACTCACTTTACTAAACACATGAACACGATGATTGAGGCTATGGATACTCCTGAAGTATCAGTCACCTCACTTTGGGAAACGTTAACTAGCTCCTCATGGTGGAAAACTATCTTAATAATAATAATTCTAATTTGCTGGGAGCGAGCTCCACCCATGGCAAAGGTCATGAGGAAGGAGGCTTGGCATACGCAAAGGTGGGATCGAGCCTCAGGAGTTCCCCTGGAAATTCTCGAGCATCTACCCCCAAAACCAGAGTCTGCCTACTTTCTGCTTTGTGCTTTCACCTACACCTCTGAGTTTACAGGGGGCTGTCCCCCACTACCTCTCTCTGAAAAAGAGTTAGCTTACAGCTCCAGTTAATAATTCCTGGGTGTGACAGTGTTTCAACCTACAAACTCCTTTGGAAATCCTCTAGCCTGCCTGAATAGGTTTTTCCGGCCACATGTGATTCTTCAGAGCCTCCCAACTGTGAGAGGCAGGAGATGTTCTAAACTGTCTAAACACAGATTCCTTTGAGTAGTTAAAAGATTGATTAGAAATTGTATTGGTGAAGGGTTTTTCACTTATTGGGCCAGTGTTTGCTGCTAAGTCTCCATATCCCTTACCTACTGTGTCCTTGGCAGTGTATTGATTGATATAATGGGTGTATAGAAATGTAAGTAGTAGCCTCAATGTTTGTAACCTTGGACCCTTGAGTTAATTCTTTTCTGGATTGATCCCACCTCACCTTTGCCCTATAGGAATGCAACTTTCTCCAATGCTTTTTGGAGGCTGGCGCCTGACTTTAGAATAATCACCTTTAGAGAAAAATAAGTTTCTTAAAATGTTAACAGGCCTCCTGGCCAGAAGATGATGTAAATCACTAAACCTTTGCATATGATAAGTTTGAAAGCCTGGCTTCGATTAGTATCAGGAACTGCTGTCCTTGCATGACTTCACCCCTTCCCCCATTATCCTCTATGCACAACTTAAGGTATAACTTTGGAAAATAAAGTACGCCCTTTTTTTTTCACTGAAATTTGGTCACCCCATGTCGTTCTTTCTTCCACCTTCTGGCTGAACTTTTCCTCTGAGGCGGGGAAGCTCGTCAAGCCTACTAATTTTGCCTGGGCTTCGGAGGCGTTGGTGTTTCCTCTCCTTCGGGATAACGGGAGGATGCCTGCGGCCTTCGTAGGTGACGTAAATTCCCTGCTTTGGAATTTTATTCAACCTCTTTTCTTCACTGAATTTTCCTACTGAGCTATCCTTATTTCAGCCACTTTTCTCCACTGAATTTCCTCACTGAGCTATCCTCATTCTATTACTCTTTATATCTTTGATGAATATTTAAATAAATAGGTCACCAACACCGTCTCTCCTTCGAATACCCTGGATCAGCCGGGGCTGGACCCTGGCACTAATTGTTCTGTTTTTACTGTTTTCTCCCTACATCTGTAACTGTACAACTGGATTTGTTTCTATCTGAAAGCTTTTAAGTTACAAATGGTTGTCCAAGCACCAGAGTGCCACAGCCTCTCCCAGATATTACTTGGTGTCCCTGTATCAGAGACCCTCAATATGAGGGTTAGAGAATGTGTTGCCTCAAAAATTTAGGGACAGTGGCCATCCAAACAGGAAGGAGTTATGGAATGAAAATGATGCCCCTTTCCCTGGGCAACATAGTTCTCCTAAATGAAAAGGGGGGAATGGGAGAGTTAATTCTTAGGTAGGTTGATAAGAAGTCTGGGGACCCGAGGAGGAGAAAGGGGTCTTTGACTCTCAAGGGGGAGATAGGGGTCTGGGGTTCTCAAGGATGAAAAAAGGACAAATATTTCTTTTCTACATTCCTTAGTCTTAGTCACATAAAGCCCAGAGCTGATGATTACACACACACACAAAACTCAGCTTCAACTCTGTTCTAAGGATCATATAACAACAATGTATCCTGCTTGAGGACATGTTTCTCCTTCTTGAGAACCTTCTGACTGAACCTGTTATCTTAAAATGTATATTGTGAGAGTGGGTCTGGTAAGATTTTTCTATTGTTAGTTCTAATCCCATCATTTTAAAACGTAAATTGTGGGAGTGGGTCTGGTAAGGCCTTTACAGCCTTGAGACATTCTTTTGATTTACTGTAAGAACCAATTGAAAAATTATATAGCTCCCTTGCTAAGACTAGTGAGGAGGCACTCTCCATCCTCTTCTGATGTCCATGTCAGAAGCTTTTTCTGCCCCTGTTCACTGTAATAAAACTTCAGCCACACAAGAGCCCTGAGCAGTCAAGCCTGGTGCCTGACCCTGAAGCTAAATCTTCATCTTCACAGATCATGAATCCGACATTGCTCACTGTAAGGTATCAGAGCTAACACAGAAATATGCCCACACATATACATTCAATTGATCTTTGACAAGGCATCAAGAACATACCCTGTCAATGTATGCTGCTGCTGCTGCTAAGTCACTTCAGTCATGTCTGACTCTGTGCAACCCCATAGACGGCAGCCCACCAGGCTCCCCTGTCCTTGGGATTCTCCAGGCAAGAACACTGGAGTGGGTTGCCATTTCCTTCTCCAATTCATGAAAGTGAAAAGTGAAAGTGAAGTTGCTCAGTGGTGTCTGACTCTTAGCAACCCCTTCGACTGCAGCCTACCAGGCTCCTCTGCCCAAGGGATTTTCCAGGCAAGAGTACTGGAGTGGTTGCCATTGCCTTCTCCGGTCAAAGATATGGGGGAGGGCAATTTCTTCCAAAAAAAGTTGTTGGGAAAACTGGATATTTATATTTAAAAGATTAAATTTGGATAGTTAGCTTAAACTATACATAAAAATCAACTCAAAATTTATTAAAGACTTCAACGCAGGCTGTAAAACTCTGAGAAGAAAAATCACAGAGGTTTCTTGACATTAGTCTCAGCAATGATTTCTTGGAAATAACATCAAAAACACAGGAAAGAAAGATTAAAATAGGCAAGTAGGACTACATTGAACCAAAAATTTTTTGCATAACATACGGAATGAGAAACACAACGAAAAGTCAAGATACAGAACAGGAGAAAATATTTGCAAATCATATATTTGATAAATAATATCCATAATATATAATAAATTTATACAACACAAGAGTAAAATAAAAATACTATTTGAATACACATTTGTCCACAAACAACATACAAATGTCCCCCAATACATGAAAATGTGTTCAACATCACTACTCATCAGGGAAATGCAAATCAAAACCACAATGAGACACCACTATGCATCAATTTTGGGAGGACTAATATTTTCATTATAGAAAATTTTTCTATGAATATCATTTGACTGGTTATGTTTTCTTAATGCTGGTAAATGAATTTTTATATTTTTCTCCATAAAGATTTTTCTACCTATTGTTACATTCATCCCTAGGTAAGTTAAATATTTGTATTTATATTGCAACTATATTTATATTAACAAATGTCTTTTTAAAAGCCATGTTTGTAAATATTTGTAGTCAGTGAGTAGATGATTACTTTTATATATTGCTCCTAATATAAACCTAACCTAGTAAATCCTTTTTTTTTCTAAGCAAACTTTTTTTTTAACTGTCCTATAGTTTTGTTTTTTAAATTATTTTAAATGGAGTATATTTACTTTATAATATTCTATTGTTTTTGCCATACATCAACATGAATTTGTCATGGGTGTCATATGTATATTCTATTGGTTTTTATGTTATGTCTCCTATAAATGAGTTCGTTTTTGTACTTTCAGTCCTTGTATCTCCATTCTAGTGTGTTGCATGATAAGTCACTTCAGTCGTGTCTGCCTATTTGTGACCCTATGAACTGTAGCCAGCCAGGCTCCTCTGTCCTTGCGATTTTCCAGGCAAGAATACTGGAGTGGGTTGTCGGTCCTTTCTCCAGGGGATCTTCCCGAACCAGGGATCAAACCCATATCTTTTATGTCTTGTGTACTCAGTACTTTTTATAGTCCAAATCTCACATTCGTACGTTACTACTGGAAAAACCATAGCTTTGACTATAATGACTTTTGTTGACAAAGGAATATCTCTGCTTTTTAATATGCTAGGATTGGCATAGCCTTTCTTCTAAGGAGGAAGAATTTTTTAATTTGATGGCTGCAGTCACCGTCCATAGTGATTTTGGAGGCAACCAAAATAAAGTTTCCATTGTTTTCCATCTATTTGCCATGATATGATGGGACTGGATGCCATCTATGATCTAGTTTTTTTTCAATGTTTTCTTTTAAGCCAGCTTTTTCACTGTTCTCTTTCACCTTCATCAGAAGGCTCTTTTTAGTTCCTCTTCACTGTCTGTCATTAGGGTGATATCATCTGCTTATCTGAGGTTATTGATATTTCTCCCCAGAATCTTGATTTTAGCTTGATCTACATCCAGCCCACCATTTCCAATGATGAAATAGAATTTGATAGTCATAGCACACACACTCTTCCAGCAACACAAGAGCTAACTCTACACATGGACTTCACCAGATGGTCAATACTGAAATCAGATTATTCTTTGCAGCTGAAAATGGAGAAGCTCTATAACACCAGCAAAAACAAGACCGGAGATGGCTGTGGCTCAGATCATGGATGTGGGATTGCAAAATTCAGACTTAAATTGAAGAACATAGGCAAAACCACTAGACCATTCAGTTATGACCTTAGTCAAATCCTTATGAGAATACAATGGAAGTAAATAGATTCAAGGGATTAGATCTGATAGACAGAGTGCCTGAAGAACTATGGCTGGAGGTTCTTAACATTATACAGGAGACAGTGATGAAAATCGACCCAAGAAAAATAAATAAATAAAAAAGAGTAAAATAGTTGTCTGAAGAGGCCTTACAAATAGCAGAGAAAAGGAAGGTAAAGCCAAAGGAGCAAAGTAAAGATATATCCATCTGAATGCAGAGTTCCAGAGAATAGCAAGGTGAGATAAAGTATTTTTAAGTGATCAATGCATAGACAGAGGAAAAACAAGAAGGGGAAAAACTAGAGACATCCTCAAGAAAATCAGAGATACCAAGGGAACAGTTCATGCAAAGATAGGAACAATAAAAGACAGTAATGGTATGGACCTAATAGAAGTGAAAGATATTAAGAAGAGGGCA
Source organism: Bos javanicus (assembly GCF_032452875.1). Lineage (NCBI taxonomy): Eukaryota > Metazoa > Chordata > Mammalia > Artiodactyla > Bovidae > Bos > Bos javanicus. Next base: position 8,364,115 of record NC_083883.1, on the reverse strand, counting down.
ATAAGATACAGAAGAACTAGACAAAAAAAAATCTTAATAACCTGGATAAGCATGACTGTGTGGTCACTCACATAGAGCCAGATGTCCTGGAAAGTGAAGTTAAGTGGGCCTCAGGAAGCATCACTATGAACAAAGCTAGTGGAGCTGATGGAATTCCATCTGAGCTAATTTAAATCCTAAAAGATGCTATTAAAGTGCTGCACTCAATATGACAACAAATTTGGAAATTCAGCAGTGGCAACAGGACTGAAAAAGATCAGTTTTTCTCGAATACCAAAGAATGTTTAAACTACTGAACAACTGCACTCATCACAGGCTAGCAAAGTAAAGCTCAAAATCCTTCAAGCTAGGCTTTAATAGTACATGAACCGAGAACTTCCAGATGTTCAAGCTGGATTTAAAGAAAGGCGGTGATCAAATTTCCAAGATCCATTGAGTTATAGAAAAGGCTAGAGAATTCCAGAAAAATATCTACTTCTGCTTCACTGACCACACTAAAGCTTTTGCCTGTATGGATCACAACAAATGGTGGAAAATTCTTAAAAAGATGGGACTATAGGAAAAGGAATATGTCAAGGTTGTATATTGTCACCTTGCTTATTTAACTTATATGCAGAGTACATCATGAGAAACGCTGGACTGGAAGAAACAGAAGCTGGAATCAAGACTGCTGGGAGAAATATCAATAACCTCAGATATGCAGATGACACCACCCTTATAGCAGAAAGTGAAGAGGAGCTAAAAAGCCTCTTGATGAAAGTGAAAGTGGAGAGTGAAAAAGTTGGCTTAAAGCTCAACATTCAGAAAATGAAGATCACGGCATCTGGTCCCATCACTTAATGGGAAATAGATGGGGAAACAGTGGAAACAGTGTCAGACTTTATTTTTTTGGACTTCAAAATCACTGCAGATGGTGACTGCAGCCATGAAATTAAAAGACGCTTACTCCTTGGAAGGAAAGTTATGACCAACCTAGATAGCATATTGAAAAGCAGAGACATTACTTTGCCAGCAAAGGTCCGTCTAGTCAAGGCTATGGTTTTTCCGGTGGTCATGTATGGATGTGAGATTTGGACTGTGAAGAAAGCTGAGTGCCGAAGAATTGATGCCTTTGAACTGTGGTGTTGGAGAAGACTCTTGAGAGTCCCTTGGACTGCAAGGAGATCCAACCAGTCCATTCTGAAGGAGATCAGCCCTGGGATTTCTTTGGAAGGAATGATGCTGAAGCTGAAACTCCAGTACTTTGGCCACCTCATGCGAAGAGCTGACTCATTGGAAAAGACTCTGATGCTGGGAGGGATTGGGGGCAAGAGGAGAAGGGGACGACAGAGGATGAGATGGCTGGATGGCCTCACTGACTCGATGGACGTGAGTCTGAGTGAACTCCAGGAGTTGGTGATGGACAGGGAGGCCTGGCGTGCTGCGATTCATGGGGTCGCAAATAGTCTGACAGGACTGAACGACTGATCTGAACTGAAGTGATCAGATGACCTTATCTGCCTCCTGAGAAAACTGTATGCAGCTCAAGAAATAACAGTTGGAACCTAACATGGAACAATGGACTTATTCCAAGCTGGAGAAGGAACACATCAAAGCTATATATTATCACCCTCACCCTGCTTATTTAATGCTGGAGACCGGGTTTCAATCCCTGGGTCAGAAAGATCCCCTGGAGAAGGAAATGGCAACCCACTCCAGTACTCTTGCCTGGAAAATCCCATAGACAGAGAGCCTGATAGGCTACAGTCCACGGGGTCACAAAGAGTCAGACACGACTTAGCGACTTTGCTTTACTTACTTATTTAACTTCTATGCACAGTATATCATGGGAAATGCTGGGCTGGATGAAGCACAGCTGGAATCAAGACTGTGGAGAGAAATATCAATAACCTCAGATATGCAGATGACAGCACCTTAATGGCAGAAAATGAAGAGGAATGAAAGATGAAGATGAAAGAGGAGTGTAAAAAAGCTGGCTTAAAACTCAACATTCAAAAAACTAAAATCATGGCATCTGGTCCCGTCACTTCATGCCAAATAGAAGGGAGAAAGTAGAAATAATGACAGATTTTATTATCTCTGGCTCCACAATCACTGTCGTTGGTAACCACAGCCCTGAAATTAAAAGATGCTTGCTCCTTGAAAAAAAAAAAAAAGCTATGACCAACCTAGACAGCATATTAAAAATTAGAGACATTACTTTGCTGACAAGGTCTGTCTAGTCAAAGCTATGGCTTTTCCAGTACTCATGTACGAACAAGAGTTGGACCATAAAGAGAGATGAACACCAAAGAACTGATGCTTTTGAACTGTGGTGTTCAACAAGACTCTTAAGAGTCCTTTGGACTGCAAGGAGATCAAACCAGTTAATCCTAAAGGAAATCAGTCCTCAATATTCATTGGAAGGACTCAATATGAAGCTGAAGCTCCAATACTTTGGCCATCTGATGTGAAGAACTGACTCATTGGAAAAGACTCTGATGCTGGGAAAGATTGAAGGCAGGAAGAGAAGGGGACGATAAGAGGATGAGATAGTCGGATGGCATTACCAACACAATGAACACGAATTTGCACAAACTGAGGGAGATATGGAAGGATGGGAAGCTTGGCATGCTGCAGTCCATGGCATTGCAAAGAGCCAGATTCTACTGAGAGACTGAACAACAAATCAAACAAGGACATGAAACCCAATTTTCCTATTATACTCTGTAGACTGTCAGACTATTCTTTATAAACTTGAGAGGAAGTCTGTTTTGGTAGCAGGGTGATCCAAGGGCAAGAGTACTTAATCTTGAGGGAAAATCTTCAATGCATTTATTGTAGAAAATTTTACTTTGGGATTCTTCATTAAAATAAATACTAAAATAACTTTATATTCAAGTAAATCCCCTTTTCAAATATAGTGTTTCTGTTATTTTCTTAGAGTATTAAAATATAAGGACATGGATATACTACATTTTATCTGAAAATTTAACAAATTTGTAAAAGCACAATATTATAAACACAAAAGATAAACTCAAAGAACTTCCTTTCTGATGACCACTGATAGGTAATTCTACTGCTTGGAAATCTTTACCAGGTTTTTCTATGCATTTAAAACAATATATGGGACTATATTTGATTTGCAATTTGTGTTAGTTTCAGGTGTACAGCAAACTGCTTCTGTTGTACATATATCCACTCTTCCTAGAAGATCCTTTTCCCATACAGATTGTTGCAGATTGTTGAGTAGTGTTCCTGGTGCTATATCATAGGTCCTTATATTGTTATTATTATATATTATATATTATTATATACCTATTGTATACATAGCAGTGTATACATCAATCCCAGTCTCCCAATTTATCCTTCTCCCGTTACTCTCTGCTAACCATAAGTTCCTATATCTGTGACTCTTTTTCTGTGTTGTAGATAACTTCATTTGTATCCTTCTGATATTCCACATACATATATACACTTTTTTCTTTTAGTTTTTCATTATATTTGCTTTAATTTCTTAAATGAGAACACTCAACGTACCTCATGGCATCCCCACAGCCTGCTCTACTTAATCATGACTGCTCCTCTTGCTCCTCGCACTCCAGACTGTGGATATTTTTTCTCAGGTCTTAAATGTGTCAAATTCTTTTCTGCTTTATAGCTTTTAAACATGTAGTGCTGTCTGGAATTCTCTTTCCCTAAAACTAATAATATTTCTTTCCAGACAGCCTTGATTTTTTGTGTTAAATACATTTTTTTTTAGAGAAAGCTATCTTTGATCTTGCAGTCATCCATATTTTCATGAATTTTCCTGTATCATATTAAATATGATGTCTTTAAATATTTACTTTGTGATTATTTGTGTAAATTCTGTCTCTTGCATTAGATTTTAGATTTTAAGAGGGAAATCTGAACTTACCTTTCCTCACTGTTGAATTACTAGACCTAGGACTGTGGCTGCCAGATAGGAAAAATAATTTTTGCTAAATGTGATGCATAGAAGAGTCTGTGAATGAGTGCATGGATTAGTGAAGAAGAGAGAGTTCCTAATGACTCCCAGGATTATGATCTTACTACCTCATCAGTTTTATTCCTACCTGAAACTTCGTTATCTAGAAGAGTGCCTGGTACTCAAATATAGGTTAAAAAAATACTTATGAAACAAACATAACTTTGTTTTGATGGGAGTGAGGCTGATCAAAACTTCAGCAGTCTCTATTTTCCAATCATTCTTACTCTGAAATCTTTTTCTGTCTCAGAAATAAGAAGCAATCTACATTGTCCAGAGCAATATTACATTTAAGTCATAATTTACTGAGTTTTATAAATCTTAAATTTGCAACATATGCCTTACTTACTTAAAATATACTATAATAATATACCTTAGTATAAATATAACACTAACATAAATAATATAATACCATTATAAATGCATTGCACAATTCAGGTTTTGTAATTTTGAAGGTGCAAGTATTAAACTCAAAATGGATGAAAGATCTAAACGTAAGACCAGAAACTATAAAACACCTAGAGAAGAACATAGACAAAACACTCTCTGACATAAATCTCATCTTCTGTCCTTCCCTTCTTCTCCTGCCTTCATTCTTTCTCAGCATCAGTTCAGTTCAGCTGTGACTCCATGAACCGCAGCATGGCAGGCCACCCTGTCCATCACCAATTCTCAGAGTCCACCCAAACCCATGTCCATCGAGTCGATGATGCCATCCAACCATCTCATCCTCTGTCATCCTCTTCTCCTCCTGCCCTCAATCATTCCTAGCATCAGGGTCTTTTCCAATGAGTCAGCTCTTCGCATCAGGTGGCCAAAGTATTGGAGTTTCAGCTTCAACATCAGTCCTTCCAATGAACACCCAGGACTTATCTCCTTTAGGATGGACTGCTTGGGTCTCCTTGTAGTCCAAGGGACTCTCAAGAGTCTTCTCCAACACCACAGTTCAAAAGCATCAATTCTTTGGTGCTCAGCTTTCTTTATAGTTCAACCCTCACATCTATACATGACTACTGGAAAAACCATAGCTTTGACTAGATGGACCTTTGTTGGCAAATTAATGTCTCTGCTTTTTAATATGCTGTTTAGGTTGGTCATAACTTTTCTTCCAATAAGTAAGCTTTTTTTTTTTTTTTTTCATTTCATGGCTGCAGTTACCATCTGCAGTGTTTTTGGAGCCCCCCAAAATAAAGCCTCTCACTGTTTCCACTTTTTCCCCATTTATTTGCCATGAGGTGATGGGACCAGATGCCATGATCTTTGTTTTCTGAATGTTGAGTTTCAAGCCAACCTTTTCACTCTCTTCTTTCACTTTCATCAAGAGGCTCTTTAGTTCTTCTTTGCTTTCTGCCATAAGGGTGGTATCATCTGCATATCTGAGGCTATTGATATTTCTTGCAGCAATCTTGATTGCAACTTGTGCTTCATCCAGCCTGGGCATTCTGCATTATGCACATTGCATATAACTTAAATAAGCAGGGTGACAATATACAGCCTTGACATACTCTTTTCCTGAATTGGAACCAATCTGTTGTTCCATGTCTAGTTCTAACTGTTGCTTCTTGACCTGCATACAGATTTCTCAGGAAGCAGGTCAGGTGTCCTGATATTACCATTTCTTTAAGAATTTTACACGGTTTGTTGTGATCCACACAAAGGCTTTGGCGTAGTCAATAGAGCAAAAGTTTTTCTGGGGCTCTTGCCTTTTCAATGATCCAGAGGATGTTGGCAATTTGATTTCTGGTTCTTCTGCCTTTTCTAAATCCAGCTTGAACATCTGGAAGTTCATGTACTATTGAAATCTAGCTTGGGGAATTTTGTACATTATTTTGCTAACATCTGAGACGACTGCAGTTGTGCAGCAGTTTGAGCATCCTTTGTCATTGCCTTTCTTTGGGATTGGAATGAAAACTGACTTTTCTAGTCTTGTGGACACTGCTGAGTTTTGCAAATTTGCTGGCATATTGAGTGCAGCACTTTCACAGCATCATCTTTTAGGATTTGAAATAGCTCAACTGGAATTCCATCACCTCCACTAGCTTTGTTCATAGTGATGCTTCCTAAGCATCTTTCCTAAGCACTTGACTTCACATTCCAGGATGTCTGGCTCTAGTCCAGTGATCACACCACCATGGTTATCTGGGTCATGAAGATCTTTTCTTATAGTTCTTCTGTGTATTCTTGCCATCTCCTTAATATCTTCTGTTTCTTGCTAGGTCCATATCATTTCTGTCCTTTAGTGTGCCCATCTTTGCATGAAATGTTCCCTTGGTATCTCTAATTTTCTTGAAGAGATCTCTAGTCTTTCCCATTCTATTGTTTTCCTCTATTTCCTTTCATTGATCTCTGAGGAAGGCTTTCTTATCTCTCCTTGCTATTCTTTGGAACTATGCATTGAAATGGGTATATCTTTCTTTTTCTCCTTTGGCTTTAGCTTCTCTTCTTTTCTCAGTTATTTGTAAGACCTGCTCAGTCAACCATTTTGCCTTTTTGCAGTTCTTTTTCTTGGAGATGGTCTTGATCACTGCTTCCTGCACAATGTCATGAATCGACATCCACAGTTTTCAGGTAGTCTCTCTATTAGATCTAATCCCTTGAATTTATTTGTCACTTCTATTGTATAATTGTTAGGGATTTGATTTAGGCCATACCTGCAACGTCTCATCGTTTTCTCTAGTTTCTTCAATTTAAGTTTGAATTTGGCAATAAGGAGTTCATGATTTGAGTCACAGTCACCTCCCAATCTTGTTTTTGCTGAGTGCAGAGAGCTTCTCCATCTTTGCCTGCAAAGAATAAAATCATTCTAATTTCGGTGTTGACCATCTGATGATATCCATGTGTAGAGCCTTGTGTTGTTGGAAGAGAGTGTTTGCTATGACCAGTGCTTTCTTTGAGCAAAATTCTTTTTGCCTTTGACCTGCTTCGTTAGTTTTGCCAAGAGTACAAAACACACATATATAATTATGACTGATTTGCATTGGTTTATGGCAGAGACCAGCACAGCATTGTAAAGCAATTATTCTCCAGTTTAAAAGAAAAAAAAAAAAACATTAGCAGAACTTAAATTCTTGATTTTTTCCTAAATGTCCAGATGGGATCAGATGTCTGTTTGCGTGTTTCACACACCTTATCCTTACCTTATCCTAGCCCTGTCACAGCCCTATGACTACACCCCCTTTCTACTTTTTCTCACTTTTTCTCACATAATAAGCTCAGTATGTCTCTAATACCTCTTTATCCCCACGCACGCAGTCAGCAATCAATAAATATTTGTCAACTGAACACATGGATGAGCTTTTAGCTGGAAATATTAGAATATCCTACAGGAACTTTTATTAATTTTGAGTGATGCAAGAGTTCAGAAAATCACTACAGGAATAACCTGCTGTTTCTTCTGACATATCTTCATCTGTTTATTAACCTGACAAATTTTATTAATCATCAAAGACTCCTCAAATAGGCCTACCCAAGTGCTCCCAAATGTATTCTGTTCCTCATCTGCCTTCCCAAAATATTTTGTTCAAAATGGAATCCATAAACATCTTACTGTGGACTCAACAGGAAGCTAGAGACTCAGGATGAAAGCCTGACAATCTTTCCAGTGTAGGAATTTACAACAGTACCCTATAGTTGTGCTATTATGATATTGTATTTCTGTGCATTGTATGAGTTTTTTTCTTTTTTTCCCAATGAAAATGAAGCAGCCCCAGAATCATATTCTTCATCTTTGGGGTCCTATGTATTATGTTCCTTTCTGCATATGTTTTTACCTTGTTATAGGGCATGAATAGACTCCTAGGTGATTTTTCTTCCTCAACAAAGATATTTTTATTCAATATCAAAACAATTTTAATCATAGTAACAATGTATCTATATAAAATAAATTGGTAAAACTCATTTTAGCAGTTAAATGTATGAGTCAGGATGCTATACAAAATAGGCTTTGTAGGAATGAAATTATGGAGGTATGTTGAATTTGTCTGGGATTCTTAAATGGAAGCAAACAAGAACCTGAGTAACCTTGTGGAGTGAGAAAGTGGCCTTAATGGATTTAATTGAATTACACTAGAATAAATGAAAATTAAGGCATCATTCTTGTCTGAACTGAATTATTTGCATGGTTTTAACTGCAGTTGTTATGGCTAGAAAGTCTTAGAGCAGATGGCAAATTTATATAACTTTTGCCTCTATGGAGAAGAAAGAAGGAGAAAATATAGTGCAGGAACTGTGTTTCAGAGTGCAAGGGGCTGGAACCATTTCTAAATGGTGTGTGAAATTTACTATCATTTACTCTGAAACTATAAAAACAACACATATTTTTATGCTTTGATAAACTTTTTCATAAAAAAGAAAAAGGAAATTGTTCTCTGAAATACTAGCAATGCTTTCATCAGAAAAAGTGGAATAAAGAAATTGTGTATTTTTTCTGATTAAATTTAAATATATAAGCATGCTTTTTTTGAATTAAGTTTAAATATATAAGCATGCATATATATATATTTATATATACATACACATAAACATTCTGTATATAAACATGAAATATATTTCCCTGAGTTATTATTTCACCATATCCAAAATGACAACTATATTTGGAAAGTGCAATACATGCCAAGAAATTTGCTAAAACCCCATATATATTTGTATGTATATAACTTGATTATTAAATTTTTTAAAATTAATATTTATTGGAGAACAATAAATAAACACAACATTTATATGTGTTAGTTTCTGCTGTGCAGCAGAGTGATTCAGTTATACACATGCATATACCTATTCTTTTTCAGATTCATTTCTCGTATAGGTTACTACAGAATATTGACTAGAGTTCTCTGTGCTATATAACAGATCCTGGTTGGTTATCTACTTTCTATATTACGTCAGTCGCTCAGTCGTGTCCAACTCTTTGCAACCCCATGAATCGCAGCACGCCAGGCCTCCTTGTCCATTACCAACTCCTGGAGTTCACTGAGACTCACTTCCATCGAGTCAGTGATGCCATCCAGCCATCTCATCCTCTGTCGTCCCCTTCTCCTCTTGCCCCCAATCCTTCCCAGCATCAGAGTCTTTTCCAGTGAGTCAACTCTTCGCATGAGGTGGTCAAAGTGCTGGAGTTTCAGCTTTAGCATCATTCCTTCCAAAGAAATCCCAGGGCTAATCTCCTTCAGAATGGACTGGTTGGATCTCCTTGCAGTCCAAGGGACTCTCAAGAGTCTTCTCCAACACCACACTTCAAAAGCATCAATTCTTTGGCGCTCAGCCTTCTTCACAGTCCAAATCTCACATCCATACATGACCACAGGAAAAACCATAGCCTTGACTAGATGAACCTTTGCTGGCAAAGTAATGTCTCTGCTTTTGAATATGCTATCTAGGTTGGTCATAACTTTCCTTCCAAGGAGTAATCGTCTTTTAATTTCATGGCTGCAGTCACCATCTGCAGTGATTTTGGAGCCCCAAAAATAAAGTCTGACGCTGTTTCCACTGTTTCCCCATCTATTTGCCATGAAGTGATGGGACCAGATGCCATGATTTTCGTTTTCTGAATGTTGAGGTTTAAGCCAACTTTTTCACTCTCCACTTTCACTTTCATCAAGAGGCTTTTGAGTTCCTCTTCACTTTCTGCCATAAGGGTGGTGTCATCTGCATATCTGAGGTTATTGATATTTCTCCCGGCAATCTTGATTCCAGCTTGTGTTTCTTCCAGCCCAGCGTTTCTCATGATGTACTCTGCATAGAAGTTAAATAAACAGGGTGACAATATACAGCCTTGATGTACTCCTTTTCCCATCTAGAACCAGTCTGTTGTTCCATGTCCAGTTCTAACTGTTGCTTCCTGACCTGCATACAGATTTCTCAAGAGGCAGGTCAGGTGGTCTGGTATTCCCATCTCTTTCAGAATTTTCCACAGTTTATTGTGATCCACACAGTCAAAGGCTTTGGCATAGCCAATAAAGCAGAAATAGATGTTTTTTTTTTTCTGGAACTCTCTTGCTTTTTCGATGATCCAGCAGATGTTGGCAATTTGATCTCTGGTTCCTCTGCCTTTTCTAAAACCAGCTTGAACATCAGGAGGTTCACGGCTTACATATTGCTGAAGCCTGGCTTGGAGAATTTTGAGCATTCCTTTACTAGCGTGTGAGATGAGTGCAATTGTGTGGTAGTTTGAACATTCTTTGGCATTACCTTTCTTTGGGATTGGAATGAAAACTGACCTTTTCCAGTCCTGTGGCCACTGCTGAGTTTTCCAAATTTGCTGGCATATTGAGTGCAGCACTTTCACAGCATCATGTTTCAGGATTTGAAATAGCTCAACTGGAATTCCATCACCTCCACTTGTGATGTTTGTTCATAGTGATGCTTTGTAAGGCCCACTTGACTTCACATTCCAGGATGTCTGGCTCTAGGTCAGTGATCACACCATCGTGATTATCTGGGTCATGAAGATCTTTTTTGTACAGTTCTTCTGTGTATTCTTGCCATTTCTTCTTAATATCTTCTGCTTCTGTTAGGTCCATAACATTTATTTCCTTTATCGAGCCCATCTTTGCATGAAATATTCCTTTGGTATCTCTGATTTTCTTGAAGAGATCCCTAGTCTTTCCCATTCTTTGCATTGATCACTGAAGAAGGCTTTCTCATCTCTTCTTGCTATTCTTTGGAACTCTGCATTCAGATGTTTATATCCTTCCTTTTCTCCTTTGCTTTTTGCTTCTCTTCTTTTCACAGCTCTTTGTAAGGCCTCCCCAGACAGCCATTTTGCTTTTTTGCATTTCTTTTCCATGGGGATGGTCTTGATCCCTGTCTCCTGTACAATGTCACGAACCTCATTCCATAGTTCATCAGGCACTCTATCTATCAGATCTAGGCCCTTAAATCTATTTCTTAATTCCACTGTATAATCATAAGGGATTTGATTAGTAGTATGTAAATGTTAATCTCAATTTCTTTATTCTCCACTCACTTTTCCCTTTAGGTTCTGCTTTATAATTTAGTTCATTTGTACCATTTGTTAAGATTCTACATATAAGTGATATCATATGATATCTCCCTTTGTCTGACTTACTACACTTAGTATGATAATCTCTGGGTCCATCCATGTTGCTGCAAATGGCATAATTTCATCTTTTTCCTAATGGAATTTTGTTCTTATAATAAATCTATTTCATTAAAATTTTAGACATTTATTATATAATACAAATAAACTATATTTTTCTCCAAGTGTTACTGTTTTCATTTTAATTTCATTATAATTTTATTTGAGTTATTTAAATATCACAGTTGTTGCACTGACTTTACCTGGGCACATAATTGAGACAGGTATTACATATGAATGGAGCAAGTCACATGCGCTCTTTCCACAGGAATACTGACCAACAGCCGCTTCACTCATGCCAAGCTTTTTTTTTAGTTTTTCTTGCTAAATGTGAAAGTTAGAGCTGCCTAATCTCTCTGTTAGTTAACATTAAAGCAACTTAGAATTCCAGTAAAGTGTCAAAAGGCCCTTATTCTAATTAAAGAAATAGTTGAAGCCAGAAATTCAATTCTCACTAATTAACTTTTAAAATGCTCTATCTGGCCAATTTGTATGGTTTCCCATCTTCTAGAACAGGGGTGTCCCCAACCTCCAGGATCTAATGCTTGATGATTTGAGGTGGATCTGATGCAATAATAGAAATAAAGTACACAATAAATGTAATATGCTTGAATCATTCTGAAGCCATCCCCCTACCCCTTCGTCTGTGAAAAAACTGTCTTCCTGTTTCTTCCACAAAACAGGTCTCTGGTGCCATAAATGTTGGGGACCACTGCTCTAGGAAATATTTGTTCCTGGAGGTTAACAGTAGACTATTCAGAAATAGTCTACTGCTGCTGCTGCTAAGTCGCTTCAGTCGTGTCCGACTCTGTGCAACCCCATAGACGGCAGCCAACCAGGCTCCCCCATCCCCAGGATTCTCCAGGCAAGAACACTGGAGTGGGCTGCCATTTCCTTCTCCAATGCATGAAAGTGAAAAGTGAAAGTCAAGTCGCTGAGTCCTGGCCGACTTTTTGCGACCCCATGGACTGCAGCCTACCAGGCTCCTCCACCCATGGGATTTTCCAGGCAAGAGTACTGGAGTGGGGTGCTATTGCCTTCTCCGCAGAAATAGTCTACTCTTAGACTATTTTGATTTTTCCAAGTGTTTTAATTGTATTTATATAGTGAAGACTCACAGGATGGGCAACAAACCAATGTGAATGGGTATAGCCTTACAAATCAGATTAACAATTAGTGGTCAGCATTGGCAGCCGACCCCAGTACTCTTGCCTGGCAAATCCCATAGACCGACGAGCCTGGTAGGCTGCAGTCCATTGGGCCGCTAAGAGTCGGACACGACTGAGTGATTTCACTTTTACTTTTCACTTTCATGCATTGGAGAAGGAAATGGCAACCCACTCCACTGTTCTTGCCTGGAGAATCCCAGGGACAGCGGAGCCTGGTGGGCTGCCATCTATGGGGTTGCACAGAGTCGGACACGACTGAAGAGACTTAGCAGCAGTGGTTACTATACTAGGTCTTATGATCTAACTCCTTATTGATATTAGAAGTATCAGGACCCATATATGAGGACCTATGACCAAAATCCACAGATCCTCTCAGTGAAAGTGTTTTAGGGTTTCAGACAGGAAATCCACCTGAAGCAGCTACTAAGATCTAATTAAAGGTAATGTCTTTCTTGCTCCTACTGCACTTTGTTATCAAAGTCATCCCTAAGGAACACAATGCCTTTTACACTTGGAATTTTGACCTAGTCTTAAGTGGTGTCAGTTCAGTTTAGTTCAGTTCAGTCACTCAGTCATGTCTGACACTCTGTGACACCATGAATCGCAGCACGCCAGGCCTCCCTGTCCATCACCAACTCCTCGAGTTCACTCACACTCACGTCCATTGAGTCAGTGATGCCATCCAGCCATCTCATCCTCTGTCGTTCCCTTCTCCTCCTGACCCTAATCCCTCCCAGCATCAGAGTCTTTACCAATGAGTCAACTCTTCGCATGTGATGGCCAAAGTACTGCAGTTTTAGCTTTAGCATCATTCCTTCCAAAGAAATCCCAAGGCTGATCTCCTTCAGAATGGACTGGTTGGATCTCTTTGCAGTCCAAGGAACTCTCAAGAGTCTTCTCCAACATCACAGTTCAAAAGCATCAATTCTTCGGCACTCAGCTTTCTTCACAGTCCAACTCTCACATCCATAGAAGACCACTGGAAAAACCATAGCCTTGACTAGACAGACCTTTGTTGGCAAAGTAATGTCTCTGCTTTTGAATATGCTATCTATGTTGGTCATAACTTTCCTTCCAAGGAGTAAGTGTCTGTTAATTTCATGGCTGCAGTCACCATCTGCAGTGATTTTGGAGCCCCAAAAATAAAGTCTGACGCTGTTTCCACTGTTTCCCCATCTATTTCCCATGAAGTGATGGGACCGGATGCCATGATCTTCATTTTCTGAATGTTGAGCTTTAAGCCAACTTTTAAGTAGTGTCAGAGAGACAGTCAAAAAGGCAGCGAACCTTGTAACAAAGTTTTGTCAGAAAGTGGAGTGAATCAGATATACTCCCTAGGGAAGAAGCTTAGGAGATCTTACTTATCCATCCATAGTATAAAACACAGAGGCCTTATGAGACCATCCTGCAGTATCAGCAGTGTAGCATAAAGTATTCAGTCTCTCCCAGACAAGGCAAGGCAGGTTGTCTGGTTTACCAATGGGAGAGCCTGGAAGGAGGGCTGTGCTGCTATTTGGAAACCAGCAAACATATGCTTTCAGTACAATAAATCCTTAATGGGAAAGGCAAGGCAAGATGCTTTCTAACTGTGGTGCTGGAAAAACTCCTGAGAGTCCCTTGGACAATAAGGAGATCAAACCAGTCAATCCTAAAGGAAATCAACCTTGAATCACTCATGAGAAGGACTGATACTGAAGATGACACTCCAATACTTTGGCCACATGATGCAACGAGCTGACTCACTGGAAAAGACGTGACTCATTGGAAAAGACCCTGATGCTGGGAAAGACTGAGGCCAAGAGGAGAAGGGGACAACCTTCTCCTTTTGAGTATGAGACGGTTAGATGACATCAATGACTCAGTGGACATGAACTCGAGCAACCTCCAGAGACAGTGGAGGACAAAGGAACCTGGCATACTGCAGTCCATGGGGGTAGCAAATATTCAGGCATGACTCAGTAACTGAACAACACCGAAGGAGCGAGATGACAACTGAATAATTATCAGTGAAATAGGAGGTCTCACCCTTTAGAAAATATTTAGATATTCACAGTCTCAGTCTTTAGCCAATAGCTTTGCTGTACAGTTATATAAATCAGCTCTGTGTGATTGGAGAGTAAAGGTTATCCCTAAATTGATCTGTTATGAAAAAAATATCCTGCTTGGCACACTCACAGTTAAAAATCAACACAATATGTTAGATTCAGTTATGGACATGTTTGGGGGAATTTAGAAGTATTCAAGTGGACCATGTATATGTCCACCAAAAGGTAACAAGGAGGAAAAGTGAAAGTGAAAGTGAAGTCATTCAGTCATGCCGGACTCTGCAACCCCATGGACAGTAGCCTGCACCAAGCTCCTCCGTCCATGGGATTTTCCAGACAAGAGTACTGGAGTGGGTTGCCATTTTCTTCTCCAGGGAATCTTTCCGACCCAGGGATCGAACCCAGGTCTCCCACATTGTAGACAGACGCTTTACCGTCTGAGCCATCAGGGAAGTCCAGGGAACAAGAAGGAAGAGAAGAAAAAGAGAGATGCTGCTGGTAACTGCAAGCTCAGTGGGGATTAGAATCCTCTTTGTATAGCCAGCTTCCTAAATTCACAAGACAAACAGGTATTTGAGTTTTCAGGCCATCCATCGTAGGGCCATAAAGCTGCACATTCCCCTTGTACTGACCAAATGACCAGTGTAACAAAGAACTGCACCCAATGACAATGACAAATAAATCCTATGAAAGTGGCTGTGGGTAAAATTCTCTAGGGACAAATGTTGGAACAGAGCTGGTAAGTGAATTACATCTGACCTCTTACCAGTAGCCTACGGACACTATAAACTGGGTGTTATACTTATTCAACTCTAGGGTCATTTGTTCAGCAATAGAAATAACCTACAGTTGAAGCTCTGGAAAAGTGACTTCTCTAGCCATTAAGCTCCTCCTTGAAATATTTCTTCTGATTAAAATGTACACAATGTACATTAAATAAGTAATTAGAAGGGAGTTTCTAGGTGCTTTGAAAGCACTCTTATACAAGTTAGGGCATAATCATGATCAAATAATTGAATACATTCAAAAAAGTTGATATTTTCCCTTATGAATACCTTGAAGTGTAAATTGCTTGGATGAGACGAAAGGAAAACTAAGGTTCTTTTTTTCTTTTTTCCTATGAAAGTGATGCTCATCTCTTGGTTATCTATCTTAATGGGGAGGCATAGCAGTGTGAAATATCCAGGATGCCTGATAATCATAAAGTCATGACGCTTGTAAAAAAATTAGATGCTATCTATTTGAGTAGCTTCACTTTCTCGGTAATATTTTGCTTCAGTGCACGTTATGATGAGTTTACATTCTCTGTGTACACACCATCTATGTGACAAGGGAACATATCCAGGAAGGTGCAGTACAGTTAGCAGTAGCCTGTCAATAGGTAATACACAGAGAAGAAAACCTGCATCCTTAACACACAATTGGCACTACATCTACATGGATCTTCTGATACGCCCACAAGCCAGGCAAGAATGTTATTTTTATTACTATCAGGTACATGTATCTTCTCTTAACCACATTTAAGAGAACCTAAAGCAACTTACCTCTGAAAGCATACTGCAAAATTTTGTTTATTGCTCAAACAGAAATAAAACTTATCTAAGGAAAAGTATCAGGCTATACATGAAGAGTTTAATGAATTAGGTCATTGATTTTTCTCTAAGTTTTCTGATTTAGGGAAAAAAGAAAGCAATTTTAGCTAAATTTGGTTGTGACAATGTCCTGCTTTCATTTCTGAAATTAAAAATAATGACTGTTTATTTTAGAAAAATTTTAAATGCTAAATTGTTGAAGAAAAATCACAAAAATTCACAGTAACTTCATCAACAGAGAATAGGATTATTAGTGAAGTCTTATGAAACTATTTTCATTTACAACAAATTTGGTCTTACTGAGCATTATGTTTTCCAATTTGTTTTCTTATATATCTTGCTCTTTGAATGTAATTTTAATGTTATCATATTATATACCAAAATAGTTAAATATTTTATTTAATTAAGGTTTTATTACTGAATAAGAAGTTTGTTTACACGTTTCTAAAGAACAAGCAGATATTGTCTAGTGGTTATGAATTTGATCTTTAAAAGCAAAATGCCCAGGTTTAAATTCTATTTCTATACATTCTTGTCATTCATTAATAATTTGTTTCCCAGTTTTGCCTTTTCTATGTAAATTATTAAAAAGTTAATAATATTTTTCTTTATTATCTGGGGACTATTTGTATTTAATTAAATACAAGAGTAGAAGGCAAAATCAAAGAAAGTAGTTAAAATGAAGGGACATATTCAGTATGGCCCATTAGGAAGCTGAATGGACTCAATATTACTGTCCTGGTTTTGATTAAAAGAGGACATTATTTGAATTATAATTTTAAAAAATCATCCTGAAAGAGATGGTAGGGAGGCAAAGGCAAAAACAGGACAACCACTAGGAAACTATTACAATTTGAGAAATCATAGAGACTTGATGTAGAGGTAGAGATGCTGAGTGGTGATTAAGATAGAAATGGAAAATCCCATGGATGGAGGAGCCTGGTAGGCTGCAGTCCAGGGGTCGCTGAGAGTCGGATACGACTGAAGTGACTTAGCAGCAGCAGCAGCAGCAGCAGCAGCAGCAGATGATTATGAAGTCCCTCAGATCTAATTCTCTCAAGACAGGTTCTCTGGCTTCCTTTGACTGGCTTTCTCTATTAAATCAATGGGATATATAATTTATTATTTTTTTTTTTGGCTACACCCCACAGATGTGGGTTCTTAGTTCCCTAAGCAGGGATCAAACCCATGTCCTGTGCAGTGGAAGCATAAAGTCCTAACAACTGAACCACCAGAGAAGTCCCTTTCTTTCTCATTTACTAGTTCATTTAGCATGCTGTAGCACAAGTTATCTTTCCAGTTATCCATTTGCTCTGTTCTAAACTAATTGAGTGTGCTTAAGTACACTCACTTCTTGACACTCTTTTGAAAAAGGTATTTTGTCTCATTTTAAAATGTCTTGCACCATTTCATAAATACCCTCATTATTGCTCTCATGATTTGATGGTCTTTGTTTTATATTAATTTACTCAGTAAATATTTATTCAATTCATATTACATATGTAATAAGATATAGTCCTGCCCTGAAGACAATCACATTGTCACTGAATAAATGCAGTTCTCAGGGGAAGGGTATGGACACATAAAGAAGAAAAGAACAGTTCCTTCCTACCTAGTTGGGATGGAGAGGGAGGGAAAGCTCAGGTGGTGATGTTTATGTTCATCTTCAAAAATGAGTATATGCTCACCCAGAAAATGAGGCATAAAAGATGAGGCGTAAGAAGAAGTGTGAACAAAGGCATGGAGAAGGGAATGTTTCATGAAATGACAGTATTTGCTCTGTTCAGATAAGCACCAGAAGGTTTTTGTAACTCAAATAAGGAAATAACTTAGAAAAGGGTCTGTGCGCTCATCTGAGATTCCAGAGAAAGGAGATGGGGGAGGCTAAAGGGGCTGAAGTTGATTGTAAGGTCTGTAAGGAGTTATTAAAAATAGTAAGCAGTAAAAATAGTAAGCAGAGTGGATAATAGGATCAGATGAAATTTTAATGTGTGGGGTAAGAATATATAATGGAAAATTCATAAACAAACATATATATTTATGGGAATTTAGTACTTTAAATCTGTGGAAAAAGAAAATTGTTTTAGAAGGCTGAATAGTCTAGGGTCATTCTGGTAGGGTTAGAATCCTGATTCTACCAATTAACATATATATCAATTGTGCAAAATCAGTAACCATTTGGTGCCTTACTTGTGCCTTCATCTGAATGCTGTGTTTAATCCTCAAACCGCAGGAAAGTGGAATTAAATTGAAAGCTTCTGGAACAATTAAGGGTTGTCAAATATTAGTGATTACTATGATAATCACAAATTGGCTATCCATTTAAAATATTTAGATTAATATTTCACACCATTCATAAGAATGTATTTCAGGTGGATCAAAAATTATTTTTTTTTTTAAATTATGGAACCAGTAGGACAAAAAACATAGACATGAGTTTATAACTTTTGGATAGAGAAAGTCTTTTTAAATAGTTATGCAGAAAACATTAAATAAAAATGTTTAAGTTTGAGAATACTACAATTAAGGATTTCTGTGTAAGACATCCCCTGCTATAAATGAAGACAAATGACAGACCAGATTTCCAAACATTTAAGAAGTGGTGGCTATTATTTTCTCCCATTCTGAAGGCTGTCTTTTTGGTGAGGTGGATGAAACTGGAGCCTATTATACAGAGTGAAGTAAGTCAGAAGGAAAAACACCAATACAGTATACTAACGCATATATATGGAATTTAGAAAGATGGTAACAATAACCCTGTGTACGAGACAGCAAAAGAGACAGTGATGTATAGAACAGTCTTATGGACTCTGTGGGAGAGGGAGAGGGTGGGAAGATTTGAGAGAATGGCATTGAAACATGTAAAGTATCATGTATGAAACAAGATGCCAGTCCAGGTTCAATGCACGATACTGGATGCTTGGGGCTAGTGCACTGGGACGACCCAGAGGGGTGGTATGGGGAGGGAGGAGGGAGGAGGGTTCGGGATGGGGAACACATGTATATCTGTGGTGGATTCATTTTGATATTTGGCAAAACTAATACAATTATGTAAAGTTTAAAAATTAAATAAAATTAAAAAAAAAAAAAAAGAATGGAGCTGCAGACCAACTACCAGTAATTTCATACCTATAGTGAGCATGGTTGTGAAGTGTTCATCTAATACTTTTATTAAAGAAGGCTTGGTTTACTGTCTAAAAAAAAAAAAAAAAAAGAAGTGGTGGCAAGGTTGTGGGGAGGTAGGTATTTATGTAGAGGTCAAAGAAGGGCAAATAGGTATAGTCCTTTTTGACAGCAGTGTGGCAGGACCCCTTGAAATAAAAACAAGAGACAAATTCTGTGAACCCATTTCTATTTCTTGGTTATTTATAGGCATCACACAGGTAACTTACTTTAAAATATCTCGGCATAAAAAGTGATATAAATGTGTACAGAAGCATTCACACCTATGCTTAAGGAAGCATAGAGAAGGATGTTCAAAGCACTGTTATTGGTTAAAAGAAAATAAATTTTAACTGCCTAATTGTCCACCAATGGGGTTTTGACTATACTATGTCTAACCTATGGCATATCATGAACATTTTAAGAGATTGAGATAGAGCTAGATTATTTATATAAGAATAAAACTCCATGACATATTGTAAAGAGAAATAAAAATTTTAAAACAGGTAGAGTGTGAGATCTGTTTTAAATCAGAGAAGTATATAATCTTATTTACATAGGAATATGCACATATTAATGGGTAGAAGAAGGTTTGAAAACAGTGTCTTCCCTTCCCACCCTTGTCTGGCTTCTATTTAATTGTACAACCAAGCCTAATCTTTACGGTTTTCTTAACTAACAAGGAGAAGAAGTGGAAAAAGAGAAATCCAATTTTTTAAAAGCATAATTTTTAAAAATACATTAAATTGCATCACCAGAAATCTTAGAGATCTCAATATTTCATCATATTTACACTTAGAATAAATTAAAAGAAACAAATGCAGAAAAGGGGATAGAAGAAGAATTAATGGTGCATAGAAAATATAAAATAAGATAGTAGGAATAAATTCAAACACAAGTTAAACTTTGTTTTTAAAAGACAAATGCTCATATTTGATATTTTGCAAACCATCTGGTTCCATGGCATTTATAAGACACCTTTAAAGTAGAATGATATCATAAGACTCAATAATACCTCTTAAAATAAAAAACATGTCCACAAGACTACACCCACACAAGTATTTTTATATTATCTTTCTTCATAACATACAAAAACTGGAAACAAATGATGAAGCTGAGCAATGAAGCCAGAAACAAAAGAATATACACTAGATGATTTACCAGAAAATTTTAATCTATGTATAGAAAACAGTCAACAATCAACCAGATGGGGATGAGGTGCGTGTGGTCTGAGGCAATTTAAATAAGTGATGAAAATGTTCTCTGTTTTGATTGTCCTGGTAGTTACTTGAGTATATTGATTTTTCACAACTGCTTGAAGTATACACAAAATCAATGTTTTTGTATCCAAATTTAAATTCAGTAAATAAAGAGATGAGAAAAGGAAAAATATATAGAAGTATAGAAAAGAAGTAGTTACTCTAGTTTTTGGAGGCTAAGTGCAGGCTTTTCTCTGTGGAGGAATCAGAGCATGTTTATTTTTTATTTATATATATTTTTAAGTGAGATCTTAAGGAATAGCAAGGCTGAATGAAAGAGAAGAAAGCAGCATGTTTCAGACAGAGGAAGCCATAAGCTGGATTCATGGGACAGACGGCAAAATCTGAGGTTCTTATGAGGAACTGGGAGGAGTTCAACTGGACCAGAGAGAAAGGTGTAGCAGAAGAAGAATCAAGTGAGGTTAACGGTCCTGAGCTTTGCATAAACAAGACTGTCTTTATTTAGCCCTTCAACATGAATGTCATTTTGTTCATAGAATTCTTGTCTCATGTTCATTTTCCTCATAATATTCTGCAGGTTTGCTTATTACCATTTTGAAGGCAGTGTTGCTGAAATGTCTAAGGTTGCCTGGTGCTTGTTCCTCTGCAGGTAAACAAACTTTGCTCCTTTAGAATAAGCACAATGTCCTCTGAAATGTTATAAAGGAATTAATGTAAATTTGTATTTATATTTTGTATCACTCAGGATTCTTCAGAGAAAGAGAAACAGCACAAATAAATAATTAGAGAAATAAATAAAAACAAGGAAAGAGGGAGAGAGAAAGGAATTTTAAGAAAGTGGCTCACATAACTGTTGTTGTTGTAGTAGTTGCTAAGTCATGTCCGAGTTTTTCGTAACCCCAAGAACCATAGCCCGCCAGGTTCCTCTGTCGATGGAATTTTTCAGGCAAAAATACTGGAATGGGTTGCTGTTTCCCTTTCCAGGTCACATAAATGTGGAGGCAAGCAAATATGAAATCTATGTGTCAGGCTTGTACCGGGAGATGCAGGATGGATTCTATGTCACAGTCTCATCCCTAATTTTTTCCCCATCTCTGTTTTTGAGGGGAATCTTTTAACTTAAACCAACTGATTGTATATGTTAATCACATCTACAGAGCACCTTCACAGCAGCCAACTAGAGGAGTGTTTGACCGAAACCTGGGACCATAGCCTAGCCAACATGACACACAAAGCTGACCAACATTATACTTTATACCAGTTACTGTCATATTAATATGAAACATTATAGTTACTTATGATATGAGAAGTCCTCTGGATTTGTGTGCTATTTTACTTTTTACCAAATCATCAGTTCTGATTCTTCCATGCAGGTTCCCTTGGATGAAACATACCATCTTTTCATTTGCCCACATGTTTGCTTGTATATTGTGTTTTTTGTTTTTAATTAATACAGAATTTTTGTGAATGCTTGTCCAGATTTTGAGGTTGAAATGAATTCTGTCATATCAGACCCCTTTGGGTATTCTATCTCAGTTTTCCATTTTACAATCTCTTATAAGCAGTAAAAAAAAAAAAAAATAGTAATAATCCTTTTAAAAGAAATATGCTCGTAATAACTGCTTTGTAGTCTCTGTCCAGCCGAAAATTCATTTCCAGCTTAAAGTGATAACTTTGAGTAAAAAGTGTTTGGATCCTCATTTAGAACTGTCCAATAAAATTGAAGCCCCAAAAGTCACCATCACAAGCAATCAAAATGATTGATTTGATAAGCTTGATAAAAGCTATTTGGGAACTTCGTTAAAATAGTTAAAAATAATCTATCACTGATAACTTTTATAAAAATAAAGAAGTGGTCAGTGGTTATTAATAAAAGAAAGAGTGCCATCTACTGACTACACAATTCTCTGGTGAAAGCTGCCTTCAAAATCAACGTAATACCACACAACTTCCCAGTGTGATAGTACTATCATCATTCATTTGATATTCTGAATTTACTAAGAATTTTTGCTCATTTTAAAAGCTCACATTTAAATCTCTAGTTCTGCTAACTGAAGTGAAATTTACATGTGCTTGAATCAAATGACTGCCACTTTACAAAATCACTGTCATCAAGAAGCAATTTTTTTAAAGTGCCGCTTTGTGCTCAGAACTATGTAATATAAAAGAAATATGACTATATTCCCCTCACACAAGACTCAGCAACAGTGGTGGAGACTGCAGAAATGTAAGAATAATTAGACTCCATCCCTCCCAATGAAACCCTCCTGAGATAATTAAGAAAATGAAAGCATTGATGTAACTTCCTGATAAAGGAGACACTGAAGTATATTTCATAAGGAGGATTATAGTTAGCACCTATCACTTTTTAATTCAGATGATTTTATAGAGGTAAGTAACATTTTAGAGTTTTGAGGACAATCATAATAAGACAATAATTGGAGGAGAGTATCATGTACTGCATTTACTACAATTGCTGTTGTTGTTTGGTTGCTCAGTTGCATCCAGTTCTTTGCAACCCCACGGACTGTAGCCCACCAGACTCCTCTGTCCATGTGATTTTGCAGGCAAGAATACTGGAGTGGGTTGTCATTTCCTTCTCCAGGGGATCTTCCTGACCCAGGGATGAAAGCCACGTCTCCTGCTTGGAAGGTGGATTCTAAATAGGAGTCAATATTTTAAAAGTGCAGAGGATGAGATGGTTGGATGGCATCACCGACTCAATGGACCTGAGTGTGAGCAAACTTCGGGAAACAGTGAAGGACAGAAGCCTGGCATGCTTCAGTCCACAAGATCGCAAAGAGTCAGACACAACTTAGCAACTGAACAACAATTTAAAAAGTGTAGAAACAAAGCTTCCTCATGTGGTCCATTAGAGACACTGTGAAATTTCTCTAAGGTAGAGCAGGGATAAGAGGGCTGTGCTTCCAGGGCAGGATTATGGTGTTTAAAGGAATAAATCACTTCAGAAGCAGACACATGGGGTCAAGAAGGTTCATCTCCAGGAGACACTTTTCAGTCTCACCACTGGCTTCAGGATCCCAGGTGGGACTAGGTGAATACATGATGCTACACCTTATACCCCTTTATATGTTAATAGATCAGATGCCATGACAAGAAACAAAATTGGGGCTTCCCTGGTGGTCCAGTGATTAAGGCTTCGTTTTCCAATTCAGGGGTGAGGGTTCCATTCCTGATCAGGCAGTTAAGATCCCACATTCCTTGTGGCCAAAGAAACAAGCACATAAAACAGAAGCAATACTGCAACAAATTCAGTAAATTCTTAAAAATAAAGAAACTAGTCATGTTCCTACAAAAGTGCAAAATGCTAATAATCTCTTCTGTCAACTTTGACATCCTGGGCTCTCCCCTTGATGAAGGCTTCTCCTGGAACACTGCTAGGCTTTCTCAACAAGGGAGTAATCATGTGAAAGTCTACAATAAATACAGTATTGGCAGTATATTCCAACTTCATTTCTTTGTTCACTCATTTCATAGAGTACTTCAAAGCAGAGTGGGTTTGCATAACACATTCATCGGTATAATAATGTTTTGTCCCAGTTAGAATTTTTTTGTTGTTAAAATAAATAAATTAAACAATAGCACATGTTTCCAGTCCCAGGGCCCACCTGAAGGATGCAGAGTGTGTAGGGTGTTGACTCCAGGATGGAACCCTCAAACCCAAGGCCAGCAAAATTCAGTAAAATCTTACATTCTCCAGTGGATGAAGAAGATGTAACTGTAGGAGTTTACAAGAACAAAGTAGATTAAATTCATAGCTATAGGGTGTCTCTTGAAAAAAGACTTATACTTCATATGCATTTCATGATGAGAAGAGAATGGTGAGAAACTGATAAAAATTAATTGTAATTTGGAATCTTATAAAGCAAAACCTTCTCTCTCCATGAAATGGACTTTTACCAAAACACTGCTTTACCCTCCCTGTAAGGTAGACATGCCATGTGGACAATCAAACATAAGATTGCTAGAAAGATTATAGGATGTCAGTATCCATCTTAATACCAGTAGGGCTTCAGGTTAGTTGGAATAGAGTGGTCCCAACAAATTTTATAGGTAAAATTTAGAACTAATTTTATCCCTTTAAAAATTGTAATGATACTCTAATTCCCTAATCGTTTGTGGTCAGCCAAGTAACAGCCCACACATAATTTAAAATTTTATCACAATAAGTTAGAGGTTGCAATCCTACCAAAATGAATTTTAACTGAGTAAAACATGACTCATCAAATCTTCTTGGTTTTGTTTTTTTTTTTAAATCATTTTGATTGGTGTTCTATGCTAGTTAAAGGCTCAAAAAATAAATTGGATCATAAACTCTTGCACACATATATATTACCTTATGTGGAAAGAGTTGTTTCAAGATGTGATTAATGTAAGGAGCTTAAAGGGGACATTGTCTTGAATTATCTGAGTAGGTCCTAAACACAATCTCAAGTATCCTTATAAATGGGAAGCAGTTGACACACACAAAAGAGAAAGCAACATGAAAACAGAGAGATTTGAAAATGCTGGCCTTGAAAATTTGAAGATGCTGACTTTGAAGACTGGAGTGATTTGGCCATAAATTAAGGAATGGGTTTCCCTGGTGAGTCAGATGGTAAAGAATCTGCCTGCAATGCAGGAGACCCAGGTTCAATCCCTGGGTCAGGAAGATCCCCTGGAGAAGGGAATAGCAACCCGCTCCAACATTCTTGCCTGGGAAATCCCATGGACAGAGGAGTTGGTGGGCTATAGTCCATGGGTGTCAAAGAGTCAGACATGACTGAGTGACTAACACTTTCACTTCTTTCAAGGAATGGTAGAGCCACCAGAAACTGGGAGAGGCTAACACCTTGATTTGAATCCAGCAATATTGATTCATATATGGGGGCTGAGAAACAGTGAGAGAATACATTTCTGTTGTTCTAAGCCTCCGATTTTGTAGTAATTTGTAGTAACAGCCATGGGAAACTGATATATTCCAGGTAACTTTGTCTTTCTATAATCCAGGTTTCACAGTATAGGATATCATTTAAATATCTTCGGCATTATTCAGATCAGATCAGATCAGTCGCTCAGTTGTGTCAGACTATTTGCGACCCCATGAATCGCAGCACGCCAGGCCTCCCTGTCCATCACCAACTCCCGGAGTTCATTCAGACTCACGTCCATCGGGTCAGTGGTGCCATCCAGCCATCTCATCCTCTGTCGTCCCCTTCTCCTCCTGCCCCCAATCCCTCCCAGCATCAGAGTCTTTTCCAATGAGTCAACTCTTCGCATCAGGTGGCCAAAGTACTGGAGTTTCAGCTTTAGCATCATTCCCTCCAAAGAAATCCCAGGGCTGATCTCCTTCAGAATGGACTGGTGGGATCTCCTTTCAGTCCAAGGGACTCTCAAGAGTCTTCTCCAACACCACAGTTCAAAAGCATCAATTCTTCGGCACTCTGCTTTCTTCACAGTCCAACTCTCACATCCATACATGACCACAGGAAAAACCATAGCCTTGACTAGACAGAACTTTGTTGTCAAAGTAATGTCTCTGCTTTTGAATATGCTATCTAGGTTGGTCATAACTTTCCTTCCAAGGAGTAAGCGTCTTTTAATTTCATGGTTGCAGTCACCATCTGCAGTGATTTAGCACCATGCTAAATCTTTTACACAAAGTGTCTCCAATCCTTCTCTTTTTCCAGAAATCAAACTGCTCCTTCCCTGCTCTCTGCTCCAGCCATACTTCATGTCTTAATACACAAGATTATTTGAGAGTGGGCTGTGGTTGTTTTCTCTGATTGGAATGCTTCTACTCTGACATCCTAACAATGAACTCTCTTAACCTTCTTCAAATCTCAGATCAGATTTGCCTTCTCATTGGGTCTACTTCCCAACTAGCCTATTCCACACTGCAGCCTCCTTCCCTAACCAGTAACTGCATCTGTTCTCTTTTATTATTTTAATCTCTAAAATGGGATGTTTTGGGGGAATGGCATTGAAATATGTATAATATCATATATGAAACGAGTCGCCAGTCCAGGTTCGATGCACGATACTGGATACTTGGGGCTGATGCACTGGGATGACCCAGAGGGATGGTATGGGGAGGGAGGAGGGAGGAGGGTTCAGGGTGGGGAACACATGTATACCTGTGGCAGATTCATTTTGATATATGGCAAAACCAGTACAATATTGTAAAGTTAAATAAAATAAAATTTAAAAAAAAAAGAAAAAAAAATATGAGCCAAGGATTCTGGAGATAAATCACACATGAGTCAGGTACTTGACCCACACTTACTTTTGTCAGTAATCCTTATTGCTCTAATTTTATGATGTAATTTTAGTAGTGGAATTAACTTGGAATAACTCAAAATTATGTTATTAATTGCATTAGCTTCAATTATAATTACTGTTTAATCTCAGCCTGACACCCCAGCCGAAAGCCAGTACACACAGTGGCAGTCACGGTGGAGGTGGGAGGCCTTTCCAGCTGCTGGTTTGTATGGAATAATTATGTAAACTATATTTATTTTTGCTAAAAAAAAAATCTCAGGAACTAATGAAGCATATGCCATTTATTTGGACATAAGGGCTTAGAGAAGTCAAGGGATAGAGAATAAAGGGAAATACTTTCAGCAATTCCTAATTATATTTCCCTCAACATTCATTTTGAAAGGGTTTAATTGTTGTAACTTTTAAAAGTTTCTGTGGTCACATAAATGTGGTTTATGCTGGATTAAAAAATTAAATAAGAAAAAAAATTTAAAAAATAAATAAAGTCATCTCACCCTGAAAAAAAAAATATTGAATAAATTATGTAATTGTTTATTTTATATCTTCTTTTTGCTTCCTTGAGGATGTAAACTTTCTAAGGTGAAAGATTTTCTCTGTTTCACTAATTTATTCTCACTTCATAGAACAATACCCAATATCAAGCATATATCAGGCACACAATAATTTTTTTTTCTTGAATGAATAAAATTGAAGGAATGCATTTAAAAGTTTATCACAATAAGTTAAAGAGGTTGCAATCCTACCAAAATGAATTTTCACTGAGTATACAACATGACTCATCAAATCTTCTTGTTTTTGTTTTTTATCATTTTGATTGGTGTTCTATGCTAGTTAAAGGCTCAAAGGTCATTAACAGGGCCACAGAACTGTCAACTATTCTTCTGGTTATCAGGAAGGCTGATAACTTTCTATGTACATAAATCTTCAATGGTGCTCCACATATAACTATCCCATGGGTAAGGGCGAAAATGCCAGGGAATGAGTTTCAGCAGTAAAGTTGGATCTTAAGCCTACCACAGACCCTATCAGATAATTCCCTAATAAGCAGAAACTCATACCAAATGGGTGTAAAGAATGTCTGAACAGTTTCCAAGTAAACTGGATAAGAAATGATAGAGGCGAATTCCCTTTGCAGACTACTTAAAATCTCCCCTGATCTATTAATAAGGAAAATCAAGAGGAATTTCCTATTTCCTTAGGGAGAAGGGCTGAAATGCTGAAAGGGTAAATCATTTTACATTTTTTAAAATTTATTTTATTGAAGTTTAGTTGATTTATAATGTTAGGTTCATTTTTGCTGTACAGCAAAGTGATTCAGTTATTCATATATAAACATACATTATTTTTCATATTCTTTTCCATTATGCTTTGTCACTGGATATTGAATATACTGTCCTGTGCTATACAGTAGGACCTTGTTGTTTTTCATTCTATATATGTTTGCATATGCTAACCCCAACCCCTGCCCCCATCCTTACCCTGGCAACCATCAGTCTGTTCTCTGTGTATCTGTGAATCTGTTTTGGTTTCATTGATAAATTCATTTGTGTCATATTTTAGATTCCACATATAAATTATATCATATGGCATTTAAAAGATAGATAAAAAACAATTTGCACTATGTTATAAAATTGTGCCTTAAGAAGTTCAGAGTGAGCCTGGAGAGGACCATGCTCTGACAAGAATCGTGGGACCATCACTAACAACCTTCAGGAGAGCAAGAGTCAATACAGATGCTGAGATTGAGGAACTTCAGTGATTGTCAAGTGGTAGATAAGCAACACAGGTTACATGGCAGCAAAAAAGAATGTCCTAACTACTTCAATATTGAGGCCAGAACAAATGAAGTTTTCAGTACCATTAGCTAATATCTTTTCTTCCTTGATTGCCTTTTCCAGGGTTATTGAAAACTAAACTTTACAGTGTTTGGGTTTGGCAATCTGGGACACATTTTTTCCTTTTGTTGTTTAGATATGCATTTCTACAATAAACGGATCCAATTAAAGAGAATTTGTGTTCTATTTTTTTTTTTAAAGAGTGAGATATTTATTCAAATTAGAATTAACACTGTTAACAGGTTTTGAATATCATTTTAAGAAGAGGCGAGGAATTTATCATTTATTTTATTTTGAAAAGGTGTGTTTTAACTTACATATTTATAATTTAATAATTAAAGAAGATACTCTCAGGGAAAGTGAAGAAAGTTGAGCACTGAAGAATTGATGCTTTTGAACTGTGGTATTAGAGAAGACTCTTGAGAGTACCTTAGACTTCAAGGAGATCCAACCAGTCCATTCTAAAGTAGATCAGCCCTGGGTGTTCTTTGGAAGGAATGATGCTAAAGCTGAAACTCCAGTACTTTGGTCACCTCATGTGAAGAGTTGACTCACTGAAAAGACTCTGATGCTGGGAGGGATTGGGGGCAGGAGGAGAAGGGGACGACAGAGGATGAGATGACTGGATGGCATCACTGACTCGATGGATGTGAGTCTGAGTGAACTCCGGGAGTTGGTGATGGACAGGGAGGCCTGGCGTGCTGCGATTCATGGGGTCACAAATAGTCGGACACGACTGAGCGACTGAACTGAACTGAACTGAATATATTACAATGAGCATATGATGAGGCTCAAAGTGTACTGGAAGTTAACTCCTTTGCCATCTTGGATCTATTTGGTTGTAATCAGATAATATTGTGTCTTCAGCCTACATCATTCTTTCAAAGGTTGTGCTCTGCTCCCTTCCATCCTGTTTCAATAGATATCCAATATCCAACTAATTATATAATAGTAGGTAGTATGTGGTATGATCATGATAGAAATGTCTATTTGAAACAAATTATTTTAAGTATGATTCAACAGAACTGACTCAATGGGCATGAATTTGAGCAAACTCCAGGAGATAGTGGAAGACAGAAGAACCTGGTATGCTATAGTCCATTGGGTCTCAAAGGGTTAGACACAAACCAGCAACTGAACAATATCAACACAGAATATTAATTACACAAAGCATAATTATCAGATCACTGGTACAATCTAGAATTTGGATAGGAAAGAAAAAGAGTAATTTAGATAAAATGTTAATAAATCAAATTGTTTATGCATTTGTTTTTAAAACTAAAGGATGGTAAGATCCTATGCTAAACTGCATTCATTCAGGAGTGTAGTCATTGAGGGCAAGTGAGGTCAGTTGCTCAGTTGTGTCCCATTCTTTGCAACCTCATGGTTGTAGCCTGCCAGGCTCTTCTGTCTACGGAATTTTCTAGGCAAGAATACTAGAGTGGGTTGCCATTTCCTTCTCGAGGAATCTTCCCAACATAAGGATCAAATCTGTCTCCTGCACTGATAGACAGATTCTTTACTGCTGAGCCACTTGGGAAGCCCAGATGCTCACTGAGTGAGGCCCCGTAAATATAAATGAGTGAAAACAATCTCTGTTCTAAGCTGCTCCAGGTCAGGCAGAAAAAGGTACATAGACTGACTAACATCAGAATACAATTCAAATTAAGACAATCATGTTGGGACTTCCCTGGTGGGGAAAACTGGTGACATCAGTTGTGGTACAATTACAGCTTCTGGAAGACTAACTAGAGAGATGGTCCTACTGAACAAAGAATGCAATTAGGTAATAAGATTTAAAAGTCAACAAAGATTAAGAGAAAGTATTTCTCTCAAAAGTGAGTGTTGCAAAGTTTCTACTGGTAGTCAAACCTTAAGATCATGCAAATTTTATCTCATGTGCAAAGAAAAACCACTGCTTTTGACTGAACATTGCTGAATAGTGCAGATCAAATCAATTAGGATTTTTTAAAATCACATTAAGCCAAAAAGCCATAAAAGAATATGAGATGAAAATTCATAAGCTTGTTGTGTTACTTAAAGGAAATATACTGAGAAGACTTACACTTATATGAAGAAGTTGACAGCAATGAAAATTTATCTAATAGAAGACTCCTTTCTCAATCTCAATTTTCCCTAATGAAAAATTTGCCTATGTATGTATTTTCACAAATGAAACAACTTCTAATCAAGGACTTTTTGGTTGCTACTTATTCTGAATCATTTTGAGAGTGATTCTGAATTTTTTTTAATTAAAAAAATAGTTTAAAAAAATCCAACAATGAAGTTTTTAAAAATTCAATGATAAAAATTCATTCAGAATTTAAAAACTTTAGAAGAAAAACTATAAGTAGTTTTATTGTTGTTTAGTCACTTCAGTTGTGTTGGACTCTTTTGCAACTCCATGGACTGTAGCCTGCTGGGCTCCTCTGTCCACGGGATTTCCCAGGCAAGAATACTGGAATAGGATTTCATTTCCTTCTCCAGGGGATCTTCCAGACCCAGGGGTCGAACCTGTGTCTCCTGCACTGGCAGGCAGATTCTTTACCACTGACCCACCAACCTAAATTGAAATGAGATGAAGGTCCTAAAAATTACATAGTCAAAATGAAACTATGAGAAATGAAAAATAATAGTATATTCCACCAACTCTAATTTATAAGCCATAAAACAAAGCTAATTATCCCTGTATTTGATCTGCAATTTCACTGGTATTTTTGATCAACATTTTAAAATTACTAAGAATTTTCATAGGTTTGCTCTTATACTTAATCCCCCAACAGATTTTTATCCACCAAAATTGATTACTTAATGTTATCTTCCTAAAAAGAGGAACTTGAGTAATGCCATCTTACTATTACCCGCCTCAAAATTTCTTTAAAGCCCAGTGGGCTACAAGGAAGTATTTAATGATAGAAAAAAAGAATAACAGGAAGAAAGAAGGAAGGGAAGGAGGAAGAAAAAGAGCGGGGACAAAAAGAGGAAAAAGTCTTAAGATTGAGGAAGTTAAAGTCTTACATAATATGGTGCAGAGGAAATTTCAATAAATGAGGAAAAGCACCAACAGCCAAACTTCATAGTTCACATTTTAATGAAGGAATAACTTTGATTATATACATCATTCTAGATATACATATATTTTTTTCTGTAGGTTGTTATTTTTTGTATTTTTACATTTTCACTATAATTTCACATTTTCATTTTTTAAACATAATTTTAGGTACAACAGTTAATTTAAAATTTATGTCGCTGCACAGAAAGATAAAGATTCATAATGTCAGGGTATAATTCAAAATGGTTATACATTATAGAAATGAATTAGTAATAACTGGGAAGACCCCCAGGAGGAGGGCATGGCAACCCACTCCAATATTCTTGCCTGGAGAATCCCATAAACAGAGGAGCCTCGTGGGCTACAGTCCATGGGGTCACAAATTTTCAGACATGACTGAAGTGACTTAGCATACATGCATGATGAGAACAGCAATCATTTTCTGAAATGAGGTTAGAAGCTGCAAAATGAGAATTAGTTAACTAAATCATTCACTAATTAAACAGATTTTTCCACATATCACAATTCCAACCTCAACTAATAAAATGTGTAGAAAGTAAAAATGAAAATTAGCATTCTAATGGTAGGCATAATAGAAAATGAATCAGTTCAAACCATGAGCAGTCTACCAGCATTTTCAAAATCATAAAATATAGTCTTTATACTGTAATTCACAGATTATCCAAATTATAGCTATATTTATTCCATTGTTCCTGTCCTCAGGTCCTTTTGGCAGTTTTAGTTTTCTGGAGATATTATCTACATCTTTAAATATATGTTTTAAATACAATTTATAAAGTCATCCAGGAATAGGAATAGTAGTTTCAAACCTATTATTAACACTAAATATGTTTTAATGTGGTCCATTACCAAAGCAAGTGTGCCATGTGTCACATTATGAATTATTAAGATAATAATAAAACCTTCTCTCCTTATTTCTCTTTTCAGGGCAATTATTCTCACAAAGTTGCTTTTATCTGTTGAAATAAGCTGAGGATATTAAATAAAAAAGAAACTAATTCAAGCAAAATAGCAAACACATTTATTAATTATAAGCAAAACTGAAAGTTGTTCTCTATCATATTAAGAAATATCAGGCAAGACTGCATTTCATTTATGTAAGAAGACTGTGTAATTGTAAAGAAAATAATGTATATGTGTATTTGTATAAAGATGTAATTTTATTCATCAGACTTCTTATAAGAAACACTGTGTTGCTGGAAGCAAAAGTTCAATAAACTGCTATGATAAACAGCTAGGTGAAAAGTACATCATCAAGGGCCTACTCAAGAAAAAAGAAAAAAAAAACTCTATTAAAATGTTATATAAAACAAAAAGAGAAATATCTTTCTCCGAGCAGTGGAGGGAGGAGACTGTAGGAGGGAGTGCCCAAAGTACTGATACTGAATTTTTCATTGACCTTGAGACAAATTCAAGACAGACTGAGCTTGATTTAAGAAAATAAAGAAATATAATATTTCTAGAACCTGGAGAGTCATGAACCTGACCATGCTTGTTACATTTACATAATAAACTTAATTTAGGTGATTCATAGCTTCTTTTTGTTAATTATAAAAATGGTAAATGCTACTGTCTCCTCTGTTTATTGTTTTATTCATAAATTTATATTCATCCTCTCAAGAGCTTTTTAAAAAAATAAGTATGCTATAAAAACACTGCTTAACATTTAAATATAAAGGAACTTCACAAAATATGTCTATGGAAACATCAGAAGACAAATACTGTACTTATAATACCACTGAGAAATATTACAAAGAAAAAGACTTCAAGTTCATTGACAACCCTCACATTTAAAAGTAGGGTCTATGAAGTGAAGTCACTCAGTCATGTCCGACTCTTTGCGACCCCGTGGACTGTAGCCCACCAGGCTCCTCTGTCTATGGAATTTTCCAGGCAAGAATACTGCAGTGGGTTGCCATTTCCTTCTCCAGGGGTTCTTACTGACCCAGGGATCGAACCCAGGTCTCCTGCATTGCAGGCACATTCTTTAACCTCTGAGCCACCCCATCCCTTTTATTCTGACTGCTTCAGCCTATAGCCCACAGAGGAATGGAAGCTATGTGACTTGCAAAGGTAAGTCGTAAAAAGCCATTCATCTTCCACAAGCTTCTCCTGGAAGACTTGATCTTTGGAAGCCCCCTACTTGCACACTCCTACTGAGAACCCAGATGACATGCTCTGAGAGACACAAGCGACATGGAGAGGTCACAGGTAGATACTCAGATCAATACATCCAGTCCAGTAAGTCCACCAGCCTAGCCCAGAGACTTGTGACTAAGAAGCTATCTTGAAAGTCTTTCCAGCTGAGGACTTAGATACTGTGCAGCAGAAAAGATGCATCCTCATTATGTCATAGCCTGATCCTGACAGATTCCATGAGCAAAGTAATTAATTCTTCTTTAAACCTTCACTCTGGGGTAGTATATATTAATAACATAGCACATTTACTATGAAAGACAGGAATAAAATAAATGAAACTAGTTTAAATCAAGAACAGGCTACAAACATTTGCAAAATTATACACACACACACACACACACACATACATATGTAGGTTTCTATGTTGCAATCCACTAATTTTCCAAATATAGCCATATTTAATCCACTGTTCCCATATTCTTCAATCAGGTTAACTCAGAGAGAGAAAGAGTACACTGTATTCAACAGTGTCTAAAATTTTACTGATGCAAGGCTTAATTCATTTTCAAATTTTTACAGTTAAATTTACCTCTTTTTGTAAACCTTAAAATTTCTGTATAAGAGAAGTAAATAAAGTGTCTTATAAAGGGTATTTAAGCTAGTTATTCAATATTCTAAACTTCATTCAATGAATATTTAAGAGCCCACTAAAAGCATTCTGTAACAAGTTAGAAATAAAATAATATAAAATTATAATGGTTATGGCTGTGGAAGTGACCTCCAAGTTCTGGGAATGTGGAAAAACTCAGCATCTAGATGACTAGACTAACAGAGGGGCATGGAAATAAAAGCTACAAGTTCAATTTAGAGACAGCAAATTGAGCAGCCCTTTTAAGTTGAAGAACAGACAGCATTTAGGGGCTTTTTTTGTGTGACATGGTTCTAACATTATTTACATTGCACCACATACAGCAATTCAATGAGCCTATCAGCTGTACTGCCTATCAGCTATCAAACATATACAAAAAGGATATTTTTATTACTCTTAATAATTCTCAAAGGAAGAACAGAAAAATGAAAATGATGTGACTTGTAAAACTTAAATGATAATGGCTTAGAAACAATGTTTTGCCTTTATTTTTTCTTTCACGTTTAAGATAAATAGGTTATACTAAAAATCCATTTTAAGAATCACTGTAAGACCATACCTCTATGTAAAGTACACATGGAGTTATTGTAATATGATAACTTGATAGGAAAATGAATTGTATACATTAACATAACTAATATATCCCAATTTATAAGATTTTAACATGTAGCCAAGAAAAACTCAGAACAGATTCCCATAATAGGCTACTTTAAATATTTAAGAAGATAACAAAAGCTTTGTGGATCACTGTTATTTATTCTTAAATAATTTATTAAAACATGTATATTTTCATCCCTTCTCCTTTCTCCAAATCATTTTTCTTTCGAATAGATAATATGAATAAACTATGGCTTACATTGTCCAATATTTATGCAGGGGCTAAATCCAAAATTGGCAGGGTTAAAAACAAATATATGACCATATTATAAATGTATATAAGCAGAGCAGTGCTTAGCTACACACAGTACATCCAACAAAAAGTATCGTGATCATTCTATACGGGTATCTCCTGCAAAGCCTCTCTCTCTCTAAGTCACTCGTCATTTCTGACTCTTTGCGATCCCATGGACTGTAGCCTACCAGGTTCATCTGTCCAAATAATTCTCCAGGCAAGAATACTGGAATGGCTTGCCATGCCCTTCTCCAGGGGATTTTCCCAACCCGGGGGTCGAACCTGGGTCTCCTGCACTCTAGGCAGATTCATTACCATCTGAGCCAACAGAGAAGTCCATACCCTGTCACCCATCAATTCCACTATGTCACTAGATTAAAAAAAATCACACTCTTAAGTCCTTCATTTAAGCTGCTTTCTCACTGCCAAGCTATTGTATCATGCAATCTCCTCAAAATATTCTAAATTTTCCTATAAAAAGATATTTTGGAGTTTGTACTGAAGTAAAAATCACAGGAAGAAAAACATTTTTACAGTAGATTGCTTATTTTTTGAAGAAAAGCAGTATTCCATAAAGCTCCAAACACTAGTGACGACACCCTCAATGATTTGACATTACTTGATTCCAAGAATTCAAGTAGGGGATTGATTGTGTGAGTATAGGTTATTGAAAGTCAGTGGGAGGCTATTCACTAACCTTGGTGGGAGAAAATTAACTTGCAGACATCTTGTCAGATTGAATATATTTCTTTAGCACTATAGAATAACTTCTATAGTGTTTTATAATTCTATACATTTTATAATTGAATAAAACAGGATAAGTAGATAAAAAATGTCAGGTGACTTCTTTTGAAGAGTGGGTATTTTTATCTCAATGTAAAAAAACATTACTAGACATTTAGATTCACTGATCAGAGAACATAATTCCATTTACATGGACCTGTAATGTCTACAGCTTCTAGGAAAGCCTCCAAGTTTAAAGGCAAAAATAAAAATGAGTAAAAATGTAACTTCCTTTAAACTCATGATTTATATTCTCATTGTGTCTTGAAACAAATTGAAATAATTATTTGCACACCTAAAGCAAATAATAACAGTAATAATCTGTTCCTTAGATTTTATCAAATCTCAACGATTTAAATCCAGTCTGATATGATTTATATCCAAGTGATATGACTTTATTACTTGAAACACACAATTCTGAGTGAACATACAGAGCTACTTGAAATTGATCTCTTTATCAAGATTTAATATTCCTCATGTTTGAATA
This sequence comes from Bos javanicus, assembly GCF_032452875.1. Lineage (NCBI taxonomy): Eukaryota > Metazoa > Chordata > Mammalia > Artiodactyla > Bovidae > Bos > Bos javanicus. Next base: position 8,327,703 of record NC_083883.1, on the reverse strand, counting down.
ATGATTTCCTTTGGAGAATTTATAAAGTTTGCACCTTTTTTTCCCATTGTTTTTTTCATCAATCACAGAACTGCAAGTAATTGGATGTCCTTTTGAGGACAGAGGCAATGAGAAAAAGCATAACTGTTAGTGATTTTAAAACTTTTTAATTTTAAAAATTAATCTCACATTAAATTACATTTTGAGCAAAGTATTAAAAGTTCCTAGTTCGAAACTCAATTTTGAAGTATCTGTGTTATATCTCAATTGCAGTATATATAAGAAATCATAATTCATAATGAACAATTCAATTAAGCACAAATGACTTAGCATTTGAAAACATCCAGCCAGTCTCTTATTAGATTTTAACGATGTTGAATTATGTAACAAAAATTTTTGCATTTTTTGTTTCCAAGATACAGTTGAAAAATTGTTTTTACATAAACATGCTGAAAAACTGACTTCAATTGAATCATAAATATCTGCTGACAGAATTTATGTAAACAGATTAAGAATAAAAAAGAAACTCAACAATTTTTAAAAGAATATTTACTTTTACAGACTAAACTTGTACTAGTCCACTTTACTGAGAAGGTAGCTAAAATCTTTTCCATGTACAGTCATTTGTAAAATCATTTTAATGTTTGGTTTACGATATAAAATCTCTGTAGTCCAAATTCAGAATAATATTTAAATATAATTAGTTCAGCTCATATTGCTAATAAGCTACCATATGAAAAGTGGGAAAATAAACTGTTGATTTACTTATCTACAATTGACCCTGGTTGTATTAAGTAAATGGATGTTTAAATATATGATTCTTAAGATATTGTGTTATTTCAAAGATTTCCCTCATTGCAACTTCTGCTTATGCATTTATATAATTTTAATTTACTTAATTTATTGGTCCATAAAAATTAAACACTTAATATTACTGTAATGAGCAACAGATCACTAAAATATTAGCTTTGGTTATATTTGGCTACAGAGAGAGCTCATTGTTGAATTCAGTGAAAATAATTTCTCTATACCATAAAACTTATCTGAAAGTAATGACTGACTTTTTATTCATTCAACATCTAATAAACAAGCCAAAAAAATTACAGTATTTATTATTTATGCATACAATAAATGTAGATTACTTATCAAGGTAAAATTCACATAACAAAATTAGCCATTTAAAAGCCTATGGCTCATTGGCATTTGGTACAATGTTATTCAGACCTTTATACATACACATACATACTGCATTTGCATACTGCTAAAAGCTAACTTGATTCAGAAAGATTTTAAAAATCTTTCAATTTTTATGACTCCACTCAATTTGTCGCATGGGTATATGTTGCCTTAAGTTGTCTCTGTTCAATTAATGGGTAGATGCCTCACTTTCTTAATTATGTTGCAAAAACATTTCAAGGCAAAATAAAAATGGGTTGGATTTTTCTGTATTCACATAAAGCAGTTTTTCATAGTGGTAGGGTGATCCTCTAGAATGTATCTAGATGTTCCCAGGGGTCAGCATCTGCCCCTTAGTGGAACACTGCTAAAAACCAAACTTTTGCAGGATCACTTAATTCTTACATTTTAAATTAAATAAATGCGAACTTGAACACAGATACCAGGTAGCAGTTTTCTTTAGTAATATCATCTCCCAGGAGATCTGAAGGTAAATGTGTGGAATACGTTAGACAGTGGTTAAATTAAAAAGAAGTGTAGAATTTCACTACTTTACTTTGTAATTTTTTTGGAGTAAAGACATTTCAAAGCCCATAAGAACTAATTCTCGTTGTTTAGTTGCAGTCATGCTCAACTCTGCAAACCCATGGACTGCAGACCAACAGGCTCCTCTCCACATGGATTTCCCAGGCAAGAACATTGGAATGGGTTGCCATTTCCTTCTTCAGGGGATCTTCCTGACCCAGAGATTGAATCTGCATCTCCTGCACTGGTAGGTGAATTCTTCACTGTTGAGCCACCAGGAAAGCTCCCCCAACCCCACCACCAAATAATTAAGATATGTACTTCACAGATAAACATTATACAGATGTTAACATCTTATACCAACTAGCAGAAAGGTTAAGCCCCCACTGCACTGGAGCCAAACTTGATGGACTAGAATCTTAACTTAGTACTTGATAGTTATATGGACTCTAAGAAACTCTTGAACCTTCAAAAAATTCAGTAAAATGGGAAAAATTATGAAATTCATATACCATAGGCTTATTGTGAGAACTGAGTGAATCTATTTAAAACTGAGAAAGGTTACATTATAAATCCTAGAAGCTCAGTTTGTTGGAAGGCAGACCCAAATTTTGTTAATCTTGCCACAACTATACAGAAATGCATAAAATATTCTTTTAAAAATGACAAAGGAGGGTTCAAGGAATTTGCTTTGAAGTTCAAATGGGGTAGGGGGACAAATTACAGTCTATCTATAACCAAGAAAATTGTTTTAAAAGTTTAAGATAAATATCCCAGAAATAAAGCAGAATAACAAAATAAGGAACAACTCAAAAATAGGTCTAGATTCAAACACAAAGTACTAGGAAAAAAAAAATTACCAGCAATTTGAGGATTTAGATATATTATAAAAAATTCGGGCAAACACTTTTTTCGATTCTACTCTTAAAATTTGACATGTACTTTATAAGATTAAAAATACTATAATTTTACAGATCAGGTTTAATAGACTTAAGTGAATTAGAGACACTACAATAATACTTAACAATGTTCTAGAAAATTGCTGCATTAAACTATTTTCTGATTTATTTATAGGACCTGCCTCCCATGTGACCCTAACAAGTATCTCAGGGGAAAAAAGGAAGAGAGTTGGCTCTTTTTTTCCTCTTTGTCACATAATTTCACCTTCCTTTGGGGGAAGATGTTGATGCAGTTTTCAAAAACGAAGGTCCAGGTCCTATATTACATTAATGAAATAAATACCATTTAAAAATGGAAAGACTCCAAGCAGGAACAGGATGGCAGAGGAGCAGGTGGACACGGAGTTCATCTCTCTCCCCAGATATATCAGGAATACACCTTCAGAAACAGAAGTGCTTGCAGAACACCAGCTGAGAGTGGGCAGGAGTATCTAACCACTGGAAAAGAATATATAGAACCATGCAAAACTCGGTAGGATGAAGGAACTAGGGGGAGTGTTGGTAGGACTGGACCTGCTCTTGGCAGGTGGGGGAACTGAAGCAGGGGTCCGATGCCCACATCGGAGCAACTGACTGGGTCAGAGGAGAAACATTTGAGGCTGAGAGTGAAGCAGCCACTCTGTGGCAGCCTAAATGAGAATGAGAATCAGACAGTCCTTGCCACAGCCATACATACCCCAGACAGGAATGAAGGTCCCCTAGAAGGTGTAGTGGCTGGGAGCTAGAGCACAGGAATTGTGGAGCAATCCCAGGGCAAGAGCTACTGTTGACTGCAGAGAGAGACAAACTGAGGGGACGTGAGGGAGGACATTGTGGTGGGAAACACCTGTGGAGGAAAGACAGGCAGCCATGGAAGCAAGGTGACACTTCTGAGTATCACTTTGGGGGTGGAGCCATCACTGTAGCCTCTCTCTCCCCACCCCCTCAGCATTGGTGGCTGAACAACAGAGAGGCTGGTCCATCAAGCACCTGACGTGTGGAACAACAGAGTAGAACCCCACCCAGGAGGCCATTTAAGTGCCTGACATGCCAGAACAATACAGTAGGACCCCACCCAGGATGCCGTATTAAGTGCCTGACATACCAAACAACAGAGTAGGACCCTAGCCACGGGGCCCCCTTATGTGCCTGATGTGACGAATAACAGAGAAGGACCCCAAGAAGGGGTGCATGAACCCCTCTCAGTGCATGAACAGGCAGAACAATGGAGAAAGTCTAGCCAGAGAGGTCTTCTGATCACCAGCTGACAGAGGCTTGAAAAACAGACACTTAAGGGGGCATAACTCCTGTGGCTGAGGCAGTCCGTGTCCCTGCACTTTGGTACTTCCAGGGTCCCCATGACCCAAGCAGCTGTGCCCCCTTCACACTCAACCCCCACTACGGCAGAGCTGCCACAGACAAAAAATGTCTGGCATCTATGCATGCTGGGTCGCTTCGGTTATATCCAACTCTTTGGGACCCTGTGGACTATAGCCTACCAGGCTTCTCTGTCAGTGGGATTCTCCGGGCAAGAACACTGGAGTGGGTTGTCATACCCTTCTAAAGCTCTATATTTCCTGTGCCCTAGCCACCAACTTCCCTAAATACCAGGTGCTGCTAGGGCCCCTGCATCCAAGTAGCTGCACCACCTCTTAACCTAGCCATCACTGGGTCAGTCAGAAGTCCTCCAAGGCAGCCTCAGGAGAAAACCCTAGTGGACGACCCACATGCAGAGGTGGAGGTAAAGCCACAATTGAAATCCAGGGGCAGTGTGGCTAAGTGAGAGGACTCAAAACCTTCCCACCAGCTGTATAAGCTGCAGATTAAATCCACATGATCAACTAGGCAGACTCTGTGTCTATGGAATATATAAAAGGACATTGAGAGGTCCCACAAAAGAAAACAGACTAGTTCTGGTAGCTGTGGACACTGGAGGTGAGAATACGCAGGAGAATGACCACATTAGAGTGAGCTGCCTCCAAGCAGGTCCAGAGACCAGTGCAGTGTTGGAGGGCATCGTAGGGAGGTGAGGTAGACTGTGGCTCCCAGTGAGGGAAAGGATGCTAACAGCAGAGACTCAAGAAAACCATTCATTATTCTTGTGTTTGGACTTGTTCTGTAGTTTCTTCTGTATTTTTTTCCTTTTTTTCTTTCCTTCCCCCCCCCCCACCCGCTGTAGCTGTCAACTTTATTAGCACTATGAAATCTACTTAAGCTTTCCATATTTTTTTTTCAATCACAATTTTCATTGCTGTTATAAACCTCTTCCTCTACATTGGACTTCTGAAATTCTATGGAATTTTCCCTTTTTTCTCTTAATATTTAAATTATTTAAACTTATTATTTTTTCTACATTTATTCTTTTGTTTGCTTTTCCTATTGTTCTTTCCCCCTTGCAGTTAATCTTTAATATATACAGATCTTCTTTATCTACCTCTATCTAACTTTGCATTTCTATTCTTTCTTTCCTTTCTTTTTCTCATCATATTTGTTAGTTTTGTTTTCATTGCTTAGTTTCCCAGTTGGCAATTTGCTTTAGTTCTGTTTTCCAGTTTGTACTTTACTTTTGTTCTTAACTAGTGGATATCACTTTTGGTTTCCTTTGTTCACTGAGTCAATGTATTGTACGTTGTATTTGTTGGACTGTTTTGATTTTGCTTATGGCTGTATATGCATATGTGTATATTGTTAGTTTAATTATTATTTGACTGGTTTTGTAATTGTCATTCTTCTGGGGTTTGTCTTTACTTTCTCATTTTGGGGTATTTGTTTTAATCCCATTTAATGCATTCAGAAAACTAAGGTCATGGCATCCGGCCCCATCACTTCATGGCAAATAGATGGGAAACAATGGAAACAGTGGCTGACTTTCTTTTTTGGGCTTCAAAATCACTGCAGATGGTGACTGCACCCATGAAATTAAAAGATGCTTATCCTTGGAAGGAAAGTTATGATCAAACTAGACAGTCTATTAAAAAGCAGACATTACTTTCCCAACAAAGGTCCATCTAGTCAAGGCTATGGCTTTTCCAATGGTCATATATGGATATGAGAGTCAGACTATAAAGATATCTATAGGACATTTCATCCCAAAACAATGAATTTCACCTTTTTCTCAAGCGCACAGGGAACCTTCTCCAGGATAGATCACATCCTGGGCCATAAAGCTAGCCTTGGTAAATTCAAAAAAATAGAAATCATTCCAAGCATTTTTTCTGACCACAATGCAGTAAGATTAGATCTCAATTACAGGAGAAAAACTATTAAAAATCCCAACATATGGAGGCTGAACAACACACTGCTGAATAACCAACAAATCACAGAAGAAATCAAAAAAGAAATCAAAAGTTGCATAGAAACAAATGAAAATGAAAACACAACAACCCAAAATGTGTGGGACACGGTAAAAGCAGTCCTAAGGGGAAAGTTCATAGCAATACAGGCACACCTCAAGAAACAAGAAAAAAGTCAAATAAATAACCTAACTCTACACCTAAAGCAACTAGAAAAGGAAGAAATGAAGAACCCTAGGGTTAGTAGAAGGAAAGAAATCTTAAAAATTAGAGCAGAAATAAATGCAAAAGAAACAAAAGAGACCATAGCAAAAATCAACAAAACCAAAAGCTGGTTCTTTGAAAGGATAAATAAAATTGACAAACCATTAGCCAGACTCATCAAGAAACAAAGGGAGAAAAATCAAATCAACAAAATTAGAAACGAAAATGGAGAAATCACAACAGACAACACAGAAATACAAAGGATCATAAGAGACTACTATCAACAATTATATGCCAATAAAATGGACAACGTGGAAGAAATGGACAAATTCTTAGAAAAGTACAACTTTCCAAAACTGGACCAGGAAGAAATAGAAAATCTTAACAGACCCATCACAAGCATGGAAATTGAAACTGTAATCAAAAATCTTCCAGCAAACAAAAGCCCAGGTCCAGACGGCTTCACAGCCGAATTCTACCAAAAATTTAGAGAAGAGCTAACACCTATCCTGCTCAAACTCTTCCAGAAAATTGCAGAGGAAGGTAAACTTCCAAACTCATTCTATGAGGCCACCATCACCCTAATACCAAAACCTGACAAAGATCCCACAAAAAAAGAAAACTACAGACCAATATCACTGATGAACATAGATGCAAAAATCCTTAACAAAATTCTAGCAATCAGAATCCAACAACACATTAAAAAGATCATACACCATGACCAAGTGGGCTTTATCCCAGGGATGCAAGGATTCTTCAATATCCGCAAATCAATCAATGTAATACACCACATTAACAAATTGAAAAATAAAAACCATATGATTATCTCAATAGATGCAGAGAAAGCCTTTGACAAAATTCAACATCCATTTATGATAAAAACTCTCCAGAAAGCAGGAATAGAAGGAACATACCTCAACATAATAAAAGCTATATATGACAAACCCACAGCAAACATTATCCTCAATGGTGAAAAATTGAAAGCATTTCCTCTAAAGTCAGGAACAAGACAAGGGTGCCCACTTTCACCATTACTATTCAACATAGTTTTGGAAGTTTTGGCCACAGCAATCAGAGCAGAAAAAGAAATAAAAGGAATCCAAATTGGAAAAGAAGAAGTAAAACTCTCACTATTTGCAGATGACATGATCCTCTACATAGAAAACCCTAAAGATTCCACCAGAAAATTACTAGAAATAATCAATGACTATAGTAAAGTTGCAGGATATAAAATCAACACACAGAAATCCCTTGCATTCCTATACACTAATAATGAGAAAACAGAAAGAGAAATTAAGGAAACAATTCCATTCACCATTTCCACGGAAAGAATAAAATACTTAGGAATATATCTACCTAAAGAAACTAAAGACCTATATATAGAAAACTATAAAACACTGGTGAAAGAAATCAAAGAGGACACTAATAGATGGAGAAATATACCATGTTCATGGATTGGAAGAATCAATATAGTGAAAATGAGTATAGAAAGCACCAAAGAGTTGATGCTTTTGAACTGTGGTGTCGGAGAGGCTTCTTGAGAGTCCCTTGGACTGCAAGGAGATCCAACCAGTCCATCCTAAAGGAGATCAGTCCTGGGTATTGGAAGGACTGATGTTGAAATTGAAACTCCAATACTTTGGCCAACTGATGCAAAGAGCTGACTCATTTGAAAAGACCTTGATGCTGGGAAAGATTGAGGGCAGGAGGAGAAGGGGACGACAGAGGATGAGATGGTTGGATGGCATCACCGACTCGATAGACATGGGTTTGGGTGGACTCCAGGAGTTGGTGATGGACAGGGAGGCCTTGGCGTGCTGTGGTTCTTGGGGTCGTAAAGTGTCAGACACGACTGAGCTACTGAACTGAACTGAACTAATACCATGCTCAAAGATAAACTCAAAATGGATTAAAGACCTATACGTAAGACCAGAAACTATAAAACTCTTACAGGAAAACCTAGGCAGAACAGTCAATGACATAAATCAAAAAATTCAAGATCCTTTATTCCCCACCTCCTAGAGTAATGGAAATAAAAACATAAGTAAGTAAGTCGGACATGATTAAACTTCAAAGCTTTTTCATAGCAAAGGAGACAAAAAGCAAGTTAAAGACAACTCTCAGAATGTGAGGAAATAATAACAAGTGAAACAACTGACAAAGGATTAATTTCCAAAATATACAAGCAGCTCATAAAATTCAAGACCAGAAAAACAAATAAGCCAATCAAAAAGTGGGGAAAAGATCTAAACAGACATTTCTTCAAAGAAGACACACAGATGGCTAACAAACAGATGAAAAGATGTTCAACTTCGCTCATTATTAGAGAAATATAAATCAAAACTACAATGAGATATCACCTCACATTAGTCAGAATGGCCATCATCAAAAAGTTTACAAACAATAAATGCTGGAGAGGATGTGAAGAAAAGGGAATGCTCTTGCACTTTTGGTGGGAATGTAACTTGATACAGCCACTATGGAAGACGGTATGTAGATTCCCTAAAAATTGAGGAATAAAACCACCATATGACCCAGCAATCCCACTCCGAGGCATATACCCTGAAGAAACCAAATTTGAAAAAGGCACATGTATCCCATTTTTCCTTGCAGCATTATTTACAATCGATAGAACATGGAAGAAACCTAGATGTCTATCAACAGATGAATGTATAAAAAAGTTGCAGTACATATACACAGTGGAATATTACCCATTAAAAGGAACACATTTGAGCCAGTTCTAATGATGTGGATGAATCTAGAATCTATTATACAGAGTGAAGTAAGTCAGAAAAAGAAAGAGAAATATCATATATTAATGCATACGTATGGAATCTAGAAATATGTGTACTGAAGAATTTATTTGCAGGGCAGCAATGGAGTAATAGACAGAGAACAGATTTATGGACATGCGGAAAGGGGAGGATGGGGAGAGATGTATGGAGAAAATAACATGGAAACTTACATTACCATATATAAAATAGTCAATGGAATTTTGCTGTATGTCTCAAGAAACTCAAACAGGGGCTCTGTATCAACCTAGAGTGCTGGGATGGGAAGGGAGAAGGGAGGGAGGTTCAAGACGGAGGGGATGTATGTATACCTATGGCTGATTCATGTTGAGGTTTGACAGAAAACAACGAAATTCTGTAAAACAATTATCCTTCATTAAATATATTTTTTTAAAGTGGAAAGACTCTCCTATTATCAGAAGCATGTACAAGTCATTCACGTGGAGAAAAGCATAAAACAGTCTGGTTGCCTTCAGCATTTGTTTAGATAAAATTGGAATGGTGTCTTAGAAAACTAAAAATCTTTTAATGCACAGAAATGGCCACAGAGGATCTATTTTTCTTTCCATAAAAAATAAGCTGTCTGTTGCCTTGAAGAAAAGAAAATAATGAATTTGGAAAGTGACATTAATATCTTAAATATTGCCAGACTTGGTGTTTTGTTTTTTATTTGCTATGTTCTAGTGAAACTTGGAAGAAACTGGAAATGAATACTGATTAGAAATTTAATCAAAGACTAACGAAGGCTTTTTTGTCCTTTTTAGACCAATGATACTACATTTTTTCCCCCAAAGCCCATGTTTCCTTTAAAAAATGAAATCAGGACTGTGATGCAAATTCACAAATGGCCATGGATTTGTAAATGTGACTAAAATCTGCTAAGAGACTCTGATATGAACATATTTCAAAATAAGTTTGTATCATAAAATAGTTTGCAATCCAGATTAACTAGTGGGTAAAAGTCAATGATGTAATTCTAAGATCTAATGAATGAATTTACAGTTTTCTCTTTCCTCCATTTTCCGACCCTACCTGACGTTCAGCCTAGACAGACAGGCAACAGACTAGTCACAATATTATGTGTATTAACTCTGACAGAAATGTTTTGAAAGTTATAAAGACCATATACAATGAACATTGAACCAACCCTTGTGGGTTGAGGGCAAGTCTTCTAGAGAAAATTATTTATATCAGAGCCTTAACTTCTAACCTTAAATTCTTCCCCAAGGGAACCAGTCATCATTTGATGATTTCTAACATATAGTCACATTTATTAAAATCAAACTTTAATATGTCAGAGTTTCAATAAGTATTTGATGATGACTTATTTTTTTGTCTTCCAACAAATTTCAACCCATTTTATGCTATTTTTAAAACTTTTATCAATGCAACACATCTACACTATTTTAAAAATCATAAAAAAATAAAAATCACAAAATATTGGCAGATATATAATGAAAAGTCTACCCCATATCCTAACAGCAACTTTCAAAAGCAATCATGTTAAATATTTTAACCATTTCTTCACTTCCCTACATACAAATTCTCAACATTACTCTTATCCTACGCTCTCTCTTGACTTTTCAATTTTGGATACTATTGTATTTTCCCTATAGAAGATGAAAATTCAGCACTCTTTTCAACACGTCCTTCTCCACAAAACATTCACACATAAACAGAACATACTCTCACACACATAATCACAAACACATTTTCTTACCTTATTTCCTTACTATGGTTATATCACAATGGCATCGTTATTTGTATTATAATGACAATGATAAATCCTGTAGTAAAGTTCCATTTTCTATTGTATTATCATTTTCTACCCAGGATGAATATTTGCTTAAATATTTAAATCTGATTACTTGTTAATATGGGGCTTCTCTGGTTGCTCAGTTGATACTCTGCCTGCAATACAGGTGACCCAGGTTCAATTCCTGGGTCAGGAAGATCCCCTAGAGAAGGGAATGGCAACCCACTCTAGTATTCTTGCCTGGAGAATCCCATGGACAGAGTAGCCTGGCAGGCTACGGTCTATGGGGCGGCAAGAGTCGGACACGACTGAGTGCCTAAGCACATAACACATTTGTTAATATGGGGCTTTGCTGGTGGCTCAGTGGTAAAGAATCCACCTGCCAATGCAGGAGACGCAGGTTCAATCCCTGAGCAGGGAAGATCCCCTGGTGAAGGAAATGGCAAATCACTCCAGTATTCTTGCCTGGGAAATCCCATAAGAGCCTGGAAGGCTATAGTCCTTGGGGTTGCAAAAGAGTCAGACATAACTTAGTGACTAAACAACAACAATTCTGATAAGTATTCAAGTATTTATCTTACTATTCATTATTTTTTTAACATTTTCTCCACTTCTCTTTACCTTTGTAAAATTGGACTCTTTGAACTGTTTTTTTTTTTTTTCTGAAAATTTAGAATGGCATGAAGATAAACATATGTATTCAATTTATCATGTTTAATCAGATATCTGCCTTTATGTATTTGTATAATCTTTAGGTTAAATACATACATGTTACATACACACATATATACAGACATATGTTTGGGGATGGATTTCCTTGTTTAAAATATTTCAATATTGAGTCAATCTTAAGTCATTACACTATTATCTATCACAAATCAGCAACAGCATTGACCTTACATCAACACAATTCATGTGAATGTTAGAGTCTGCCTTTCTTTGCCATTAGTGTTTCCCCAGGGTTTGACTCATAGTGTTTGGTGAATACAGATGCCTGACTGACAAGCTTATGTACCATCAAGAAGTCTTCAGTCGCTGGATTCTGCGGCTTCTACCTTTATAATTATTATGGAGTGATTGTTTTTTAATAGAATAGGACTGTCATAAACCAATTCAGTGAAGCCTACTGAAAGTCAGACTTTCTCTTGATACTGCAAGTATTTATTATTTAATTTAGTTTCAACTTATTATTATACTATGGATAGACAAGATGAACAGGCAAGATGGCGGGGCAGAAGGATATGCATACATCTTCATCATCTTGGATAGGAAAGATGATGAAGTAGAAGGATGTGCACATCTTCTTTTGTGAGAACTCCAAAACTGCAACTTGCTGATGAACAATCATCAGTGGTAGAATGTTGGATCCCACCAAAAAAAGATATTCCATGCCTAAGGGCAAGGAAAAGCCCCAGCAAGAAGGTAGGAGGGGCGAAATCACATTTAGAATCAAATCCCGTATCTGCCAGAGACACTTGGAGGGCTCATACAAAACCTTGTGCACACAAGGACCCATGACACCACAGAGACTTAGCCAGACCAGCATTTGAATGTTTGAGTGTCTCCTGTGGAGGCATGGGTCAGCAGGCTTCAACAGTATGTGAATCGAGAACTTTCAGATAGTCGAGTTGGATTTAGAAAAGGCAGAGGAACCAGAGATCAAATTGCCAACATCCGTTGGGTCACAGAAAAAGCAAACAGTTCCAGAAAAATATCTGCTTCTGCTTTATTAACTATGACAAATACTTTGACTGTGTGGATCACAACAAACTGGAAAATTCTTAAAGAGATGGGAATACCAGATTACCTTACCTACCTCCTGAGAAATATGCATGCGAGTCAAGAAGTAACAGTTAGAACCAGACGTGGAACAATGAACTGGTTCCAAATTGGGAAAGGAGTATATCAAGGCTGTATACTGTCACCCTGCTTATTTAACTTACATGCTGCTGCTGCTGCTAAGTTGTTTCAGTCGTGTCCAACTCTGTGCAACCCCATAGATGGCAGCACACAGGCTCCACCGGCCCTGGAATTCTCCAGACAAGAATATGCAGAGTACATCATATGAAATGCAGGGCTGCAAGAAGCACAAGATGGAATCAAGCTTGCCAGGAGAAATATCAATCACTTTAGATATACAGATGACACCACCCTTATGGAAGAAAGCAAAGAAGAACTAAAAAGGTTCTTGATGAAAGTGAAAGAGGAGAGTGAAAAAGTTGTCTTAAAAGTCAACATTCAAAAAACTAAGATCATGGCATTCAGTCCTATCATTTCATGGCAAACAGATGGGGAAACAATGGAAACAGTGGTTGATTTTATTTTGGGGGGCTCCAAAATCACTGCAGATGGTGACTAAAGTCATGAAATTAAAAGACGCTTGCTCCTTGGAAGAAAAGCCATGACCAACCTAGACATCATATTAAAAAGCAGAGACATTACTTTCCCAACAAAGGTTTGTCTAGTCAAGGCTATGCTTTTTCCAGTACTCATGTATGGATGTGAGTTAAGACTATAAAGTAAGTTAAGTGCTGAAGAATTGACGCTTTTGAACTGTAGTGTTGGAGAAGACGCTTGAGAGTCCCTTGGACTGCAAGGAGATCAAACCAGTCAAACCTAAAGGAAATCAGTCCTGAATATTCATTGGAAGGACTGATGTTGAAGCTGAAACTCCAATACTTTGGCCACCTGATGCTAAGAACTGACTCCTTAGAAAATACCCTGATGTTGGGAAAGACTGAAGGCAGAAGAAGGGGACGACAGAGGATGAGGTGGTTGGAGGGCATCCCTGACTCAGTGGACCTGAGTTTCAGCAATCTTGAGGAGTTAGTGATGGACAGGGAAGCCTAGCGTGCTGCTGTCCATGGGGTCGCAAATATTTGGACAAGACTAAACAACTGAAATGAACTTGAACTATTATTATACACCAAGCTCTGTGATAGACCCTGTACTCTACCCTCAAGTACATAAGAGTAAGGCTTTATAAAGAGCTTTGCATTAGCATATTTATACTATCATATATAAAATAATCAATGAGGACCTATTGTACATCACAGAGAATTATACACAATGTTTTATAGTAACTTATAAGGGAAAAGAGAAACCTATATGCAGGTCAGGAAGCAACAGTTAGAACTGGACATGGAACAAGAGACTGGTTCCAAATAGGAAAAGGAGTACGCCAAGGCTGTATATTGTCACCCTGATTATTTAACTTCTATGAAGAGTACATCATGAGAAACGGTGGGCTGGAAGAAGCACAAGCTGGGATCAAGATTTCGAGGAGAAATATCAATAAACTAAGATATGCAGATGACACCACCCTTATGGCAGAAAGTGAAGAGGAGCTAAAGCCTCCTGATGAAAGTGAAAGTGGAGAGTGAAAAAGTTGGCTGAAAGACCCACATTCAGAAAACGAAGATCATGGCATCTGGTCCCATCACTTCATGGCAAATAGATGGGGAAACTGTGGAAACAGTGTCAGACTTTATTTTTGGGGCTCCAAAATCACTGCAGATGGTGACTGCAGCCATGAAATTAAAAGACACTTACTCCTTGGAAGGAAAGTTATGACCAAACTAGACAGCATATTCAAAAGCAGAGACATTCCTTTGCCAACAAAGGTCCATTTAGTCAAGGCTATGGTTTTTCCAGTGGTCATGTATGGATATGAGAGTTGGGCTGTGGAGAAAGCTGAGCACTGAAGAATTGATGATTTTGAGCTGTGGTGTTGGAGCAGACTCTTGAGAGTCCCTTGGACTGCAAGGAGATCCAACCAGTCCATTCTGAAGGAGATCAGCCCTGGGATTTCTTTGCAAGGAATGATGCTAAAGCTGAAACTCCAGTACTTTGGCCACCTCATGCGAAGAGTTGACTCATTGGAAAAGACTCTGATGCTGGGAGGGATTGAGGCCAGGAGGAGAAGGGGACGACAGAGGATGAGATGGCTGGATGGCATCGCTGACTCGATGGACATGAGTCTGAGTGAACTCCGGGAGTTGGTGATGGACAGGGAGCCTGGCGTGCTACAACTCATGGGCTGGCAAAGAGTTGGACATGACTGAGCAACTGAACTGAACTTACTGATAAGGGAAAAGAATCTTTAAAAATATATATAGAGAGATATCGATACTGGTAAACTGAGTCACTGCTTTATATACCTGAAACTAGCACAACATTGTAAATCAGGTATATTTCAGTAAAAAATAAGAAAGTGTAAAATGTATTTTAAGGCTTGCTTGGTGGCTCTGATTGTAAAGAATCTGACTGCAATGCAGGAGACTTGGGTTTGTTCCCTGGGTTGGATGATCCTCTGTGAAGGGAATGACTACCCACTCCAGTATTCTTGCCTGCAGAATCCATGGACAGAGAAACTTGGCAGGCCCATGGGTCACAAAGATTCGGACACAAGTGAGCAAGTGAGCACAGAGCACAAAACATTTTTTAAAAACAAAACCCAAAATAGCTACTTTATATGATTCATGAAGTCTCATTGCTTTCGGCGGAGTGGGCACACAATTTGAAACCCTGATTATATATAGACTCTGTTGTGCTCTCTAGACTTACTGTAATGTTACTTATCAAGTCCTGTCTGACATTTCACCCCATATTCAGTTCAGTTCAGTTCAGTCGCTCAGTCGTGTCCGACTCTTTGCCAGCCCATGAATTGTAGCACGCCAGGTTCCCTGCCCATCATCAACTCCTGGAGTTCACTCAGACTCACGTCCATCGAGTCAGCAATGCCATCCAGCCATATCATCCTCTGTCGTCCCCTTCTCCTCTGGCCTCAATCCCTCCCAGCATAAGAGTCTTTTCCAATGAGTCAACTCTTCGCATGAGGTGGCCAAAGTACTGGAGTTTCAGCTTTAGCATCATTCTTTGCAAAGAAATCCCAGGGCTGATCTCCTTCAGAATGGACTGGTTGGATCTTCTTGCAGTCCAAGAACTCTCAAGAGTGTGCTCCAACACCACAGCTCAAAAGCATCAATTCTTCAGTGCTCAGCTTTCTTCACAGTCCAACTCTCACATCCATACATAACCACTGGAAAAACCATAGCCTTGACTAAATGGACCTTTGTTGGCAAAGGAATGTCTCTGCTTTTCAATATGCTATCTAGGTGGATTACAGTGATATACAGAGGGCCTCATTTTGTCTTTCTAGCAAAGAAACTACTTTCTTTTACAAGAAATTCTAAATTTCTGCTGTGAAAAATCAAATTTATATGATTTCTGTTCCTTTTAACTCCAAATTCTAATTTTTCCTGAGGAAATATCATCAATTCTTAATACATTCTGAAAGGCAATGTATGATTTTTTTTTCTGTGTTTCAGAAAGTAAATAGAATATGGGGGAAGACTGAATATAACAGGATTCTGATTCTGTCTTTAACTGGGGATGTGACCTTATTCTGTTTACTCTATATTACATGAGTTTCTACTTTCCCATCTGAAAAACAAAGATTGCATAGTAACTATCCCTTAGCGATTATTAACGGATACGTATATTAATATATATATAAAGTGCATAAAATACCCAGTACATAGTATACATTATAGAAGTATTTGTTGTCTTTCTTTTGGGGGGCCCTGCCTTTGGAATGAGAGCAATTTTATCAATATCTATAGTTTTTAATTAAATATATAAAACATATCATTTACCAGTGGAAGGAACCCACCACCCAACCTGTATAACATCAAAGTTTATTTAACTTCATCTCTGAGAAATGAAATGGGCTTCCCTCAAAGCTCAGTCAGTGAAGAATCTGCCTGCAATGCAGGAAACCGAGGTTCAATTACTGGGTCAGGAAGATCCCCTGGAGAAGGAAATGGCAATCCACTCCAGTATTCTTGCCTGGAAAATCCTATGGACAGAGGAGGCTGGTGGGCTACAGTCCATGGGGTTGCAAGATTGACATGACTTAGTGACCAAACCACCACCACCTGAGAAATTAAATGTTTCTTCAGTGGCTCAGTGGTTAAAAAAGATGTGTGTTTGATCCCTGGGTCAGGAAGATCCCCTGGAGGAAGGCATGGCAACCCACTCCAGTATTCTTGCCTGGAGAATCCCATAGATAGAAGAGCCTGGCAGACTACAGTCCACATGGTTGCAAAGGATTGGACATCACTGAAGTGATTAAATCAAGGCATCTCAAGTGATGCCTCTTGAGAAATTTGTATCCAGGTCAGGAAGCAACAGTTAGAACTGGACTTGGAACAACAGACTGGTTCCAAATAGGAAAAGGAGTATGTCAAGGCTGTATATTATCACCCTGCTTATTTAACTTATATGCAGAGTACATCATGAGAAACGTTGGACTGGAAGAAGCACAAGCTGGAATCAAGATTGCTGGGAGAAATATCAAAAACCTCAGATATGCAGATGACACCATCCTTATGGCAGAAAGTGAAGAAGAACTAAAAAGCCTCTTGATGAAGGTGAAAGAGGAGAGTGAAAAAGTTGGCTTAAAGCTCAACATTCAGAACACAAAGATCATAGCATCTGGTCCCATCACTTCATGGGAAATAGATGGGGAAACAGTGGAAACAGTGTCAGACTTTATTTTGGGGGCTCCAAAATCACTGCAGATGGTGACTGCAGCCATGAAATTAAAAGACGCTTACTCCTTGGAAGGAAAGTTATGACCAACCTAGATAGTATATTGAAAAGCAGAGACATTACTTTGCCAGCAAAGGTCCGTCTAGTCAAGGCTATGGTTTTTCCAATGGTCATGTATGGATGTGAGAGTTGGAGTGTGAAGAAAGCTGAGCGCCAAAGAATTGATGTTTTTGAACTGTGGTGTTGGAGAAGACTCTTGAGAGTCCCTTGGACTGCAAGGAGATCCAACCAGTCCATTCTGAAGGAGATCAGCCCTGGGATTTCTTTGGAAGGAATGATGCTAAAGCTAAAACTCGAGTAGTTTGGCCACCTCATGCAAAGAGTTGACTCATTGGAAAAAACTCTGATGCTGGGAGAGATTGGGGGCAGGAGGAGAAGAGGAAGACAGAGGATGAGATGGCATTACTGACTTGATGGATGTGAATCTGAGTGAACTCTGGGAGTTGGTGATGGACAAGGAGGCCTGGCGTGCTGCAATTCATGGGGTCGCAAAGAGTCGGACATGACTGAGCAACTGAACTAAACTGAAGTGATTAGTTTAGTTTATGTTTATGTATTAGTTTATGTATATGTATTAGTATATGTATTAGTATTAGTTTATGTCACGCATGCACTGACAAATGAACTTCTATGTAACTCTTCAAATATGGCATGGGCATTCAATTTTATACAACTACCACTAAATTATTGTACAGTTTGATTTTCTGGAAAATTCTTTTATGTTAGATAAATGTGTTTCACTGTAATTTCCTCCATAATTGCTATCAGTGTTTAGATACTGCAGGGGGTGGGTGGCGGGTATCATTCACATTACCTCCCAATCATGAATGTCTCAGCTCAGCAGAGTAGCTGTCTCTTGACACACTGGATGCACAGTTTCCTTAAGTTAGCTGGATTTGGTAGCTCTCATTGGTAACAAAAAATTCTTGATCAATATAGAGATATTTAACCTTTAACCAGCATGCTACATATATTTTTCTTGACCAATTAGAAAAGCCTCCGTTTCGATGTAGCCTCCAATGCATGTTTCACCATTTTAATTCACAGGAAGTTGTGGTCAAAGGTCCTGTTGAAATGAAAATTAATTAGCCTTGGGATCTCCCTGGTGATTCAGTGGTTGAGACTTCACTTTTCAATACAGGAGGTGCAGTTTCAATCACTGGCTGGGGAGCTAAGGTCATACATGCCTCATGGCCAAAAAAATAGATAGATTAACACCCAGAACATAAACAGAAGCAATACTGTAACAAACTCATTAAAGACTTAAAAAAAAAAAAAAAATGGTCCACACCAAAAAATATCTTCAAATTAGAAGACATCTGCCCTATTTTCAACCTTCTGTAATCTGTGAGCCCAAGGAAGCCATCAATGAAGTGATCAACAACAGACATAGCTGTATTTAAAATCAAGTTCTGAATCAGTAAACCTATGGGTCACTTGAAGTAGAGGAATATCTCAAGAGAAACCATCACACACTGTGATCACACAAGCAAAAATTCTTTTGGCGATCAAGAACATATCGTGAGGGAAAATGAGGAACAGTGGTCCTATAAGAATTTAGCTAAACTAGGTCCTTTATTATCGCAAAGAGCACATCTCATTTTATGTCTAATTAGGTCAATCCAAACTATATTTCTATGAAAAGAAAATCATTAGTAAAGGAAACTAAAGACTTTCATATTACCAGAACAGAATGCTTCAATTTAAGGGTATTTAACACCACTTTTCTGAGAGCAAACCTAATTCCTTTTAATTAACTCTGTGACTCCTGCACTGCTAATAACATTGTGGGTTTGTTGTTTTATATTATTGCAGCTCACAACTTTCTTTACTTAGATAAAGATAAAGGGCTCCAAAGGCTTACAATGGAAAGTTAAGTCACATTTCATTTTGTTTATAATTTATTCATTCAAAAACCATACATTTCTAATTAAAATTGAGAGACAGTAAGTGCAAAAATGGTCACACTCATAATTCCAACTATTATCTACTTCTTTTATTGTTTAAATTGATTCCATTAAAACTTGGTCATCCCAGGGGATATAAACAAACATCAAGGATTTTTTGCAGTATATACATTCATGGTTTACAAGGTCATAGCTCTGGCTCCATCTCAAAATATGTGGACATTGTGTTCATCAATTTGCAAATGTTGTATGGAAATTCAACAGGCATTTGAGTTTTCTTATTTAATGGTTTTTAACTTTAAAGCTCTCACTGAGGCTAATTTGAATGAATCTAACTGTGAAAACAATGTTATAACATTATTCTTTCATAGTGAGCCAATCCAGGGGATTCAGGTTTCTGAACTACTGCAAGGTTCTTCAAAAGAGATTGAATGATTTTTGCTGTTTTAGCAAAAGCCTCAATATAACACCAAGCACCTTACCTCGATTCAAACTGAACATCTCTGCTTCATGGTTAGGTAAGCTATAACAAATACCATTTTCTCTTTCTACGTTTCACCTGCTATTTTTATCATATTTCATTCATTTTTCCACAGTAAAAATTATTTCCCAGGAGTGAGCTACTTACCAGATCCTAAAGATAAAAATAACATTTTCAGTTTAGGAATGATGTAATTATAGAAAAGAGATATGTTTGTCAAATCACTGTTTAGAGTACATTTATACACTATCATAAAATGTAGGCTCTATAAGCATAATGAAAAGGCAAAACAAAAAACTTAAAAAAGCTTCATGGAAGTAGCACAAAATAAGATTTGGGCTAAAGGACTCTATTTAAGAAATACATTTCATAGCCTGTATATTTCATTGGCATTTTGTAGAGAAAACCTATCTTTTTCATCTTATTTTGTACTCTTTGTCTTTTGGAAATTTATGAATGTGTTGTTACATCTTATGATCATGTTATGAAACCATATTATTATTGCCAATTCTCCTGCTGCTGAAATACCAATGACTATTACTATATAAAACTAAAGCATATATTTATTTTTTCTGGAAAGTATTTTTGGACTCCTATATCCCCCCTTAAGCAAACTTTTTCTGTATAATAACTACCATTGGTTTCTACCCTGGATATTATATTGTGGTGGTGTTCAGTTGCTCAGTCATTCTGACTCTTTGTGACCCCATGGACTGTGGCATGCCAGGCTTCCTTGTCCTTCACTATCTCTCAGAGTTTGCTCAAACTCATGTCCGTTGAATCTGTGATGCCATTCAACCATCTCATCCTCTGTCAACATTAATGTTATTATATGGCCAACATCATTTTCTGGGTTAGCTATGAGCACGGATCATTTGATTAAGTTAGTGTTTTTGAAATGGTATTGGTATTTTTAGATCTCTAATGTTCTTTTTTTAAATTTATTTAATTGGAGGTTAATTACTTTACAATATTGTATTGGTTTTGCTAACATTCTATTGAAAATATAACAACTGAGATTTGTAGCACAGAACCTAGATGTATTTTTAAAAGTTTAAATTAGGTTGTAAATTTATATCTATATCATCTATATCAATGTTAATAAAATGTAAATTAATTTCTCATGAGCATGCTCAGGTGTATTTCTGAGTTGAGAAGTCTTAATTCTTAATAAAGATGCACACACAATAAAACTATATTTAAAACTTTGTTTCCAATGCTTTGTAGAACTTACCTGATACCTAATATCAGATTAAGCATAGAGAAACATCATCCTCAGAGCTAGTTCCAGAAGCAGTGAAGTAATCAGGTTCACTTCTTTTCACTCAATTGGTATGAGCAATAAACTTAATAAACACATCAGCAGTGGTGGGATACAACAAAGAACATGTTCTTGAGTATATTATAATAATATAGTATTCTAAAATATTATTCATATGCAAAATACTATTTTCAGGTAATGTCTCTACTGTATTGATTACAAAATATTCTAGGAAAAGTCTCATATTACCTTCCTCATAAAACCCTCTCTTCCTTTGTTGTTCAGTCACTAAGTTGTGCTGACTCTTTGCCACCCCATAAACTGCAGCATGCCAGGATTCCCTGTCCTTCACAATCTCCCAGAATTTGCTCAAACTCATGTCCATTGAGTCGGTGAGGCCATGCAACCATCTCATCCTCTGCTGCCTGCTTATACACCTGCCTTAATCTTTCCCAGCATCAGGGTCTTTTCCAATGAGTTGGTTCTTGGCATCAGATGGCTAAAGGACTGGAGCTTCAGTTTCAGCATCAGTCCTTTCAATGAACATTCAGGGTGGACTTCCTTTAGGATTGACTGGTTTAATCTCCCTGCTGTCCAAGGGACTCTCTGTCTTTAGGCAGATTCAAAATGTGATCTCAAAAGGATGGTCTGAAGGACACGATGTGACTAAGTCAAGTTCTTCTTGCTGGACAATCCGGTCCATGTCCTAAACACAATGAGAATGGAGGATATATGGATGCTAAGGAGGAGGTGGTTGATCCAGGCAATGATCAAAGTGGATGAGGTCAGGAGAGCCCCTCTGAGTTCCTGGGTCACTATGTAAATGGAACTTTGTTCCTTTCTCCAGAAATGTTTTTGCTGGGCATCCAGGTTGTGTGAACCACTTAGAAACTTCACCATTTACCCATTTTGTATACACCTCTTCTCTCTCATGATTATTAACATTTATTTAACACTTCAAAAACAATCTAGCAACACGGTACTTTGACATTTGGAGAGAACTGATTTACAGTTTGCTTGATTTTTAAATCCTGGGAAAAAGAAGAGCAGTGGAATACATGAGCCATTTTGAGTTTGACCACCGAGATGAGTTTCTTCACTAATAGTTTGCACTGTCCCAAGCAATTCATCAACATAAAATTGGATAAAGGATTTACTGAGCATGACCTTGCCCATCAGAACAAGAACCAGTTTCCTCTACAGTCAGTCTCTCCCCTCAGGAAGCTTCCATGAGTCTCATATCCTTATCAATCAGATGGCAGACAGAATGAAAACCATGATCACAGAAAACTAATCAAATATTCACATAGACCACAGCATTGTTTAACTCAATGAAACTATGAGCCATGCTGTGTAGGGCCATCCAAGATGGATGGATCATGGTTAAGAGTTATGGCAAAATGTGGTCCACTGGAGAAGGGAATGGCAACCCACTTCAGTATTCATGCCTTGAGAACCTGATGAACAGGATGAAAAGGCAAAGAGATATGACATGGAAAATTGAGCTCCTAAAGTCTGTATGTGCCCAATATGCTACTGGAGAAGAATGGAGAAATAACTTCAGAAAGAATGAAGAGATGGATCCAAAGTAAAAACATCATCCAGTTGTGGATGTGATTGGTGATGGAAGGAAAGTCCGATGATATAAAGAGTAATATTGCATAGGCACCTGGAATGTTAGGGCCATGAATCAAGGTAAATTGGAAGTGGTCAAAGAGGAGATGGCAAGAGTGAACACCAACATTGTAGGAATCAGTAAACTAAAATGGACTGGAATGGGCGAATTTAAGTATGTCTAACACTGTGGGCAAGAATCCTTAGAAAAAAATGGAGTAGCCCTCATAGTTAACAAAAGAGTCTGAAATGCTGTACTTGGGTGCAATCTCAAAAATGACAGAATGATCTCTGTTTGTTTCCAAGGTAAATCATTCAACATCACAGTAATTCAAGTCTACACCCCAACCCACTGCCGAACAAGCTGAACTCAAATGGTTCTACAATGACCTAAAAGACTTTCTAAAAATAATGCCCAAAAAATGTCCTTTTCATCATAGGGGACTGGAATGCAAAAGCGGAAGTCAAGCGATACCTGGAGTAACAGGAAAGTTTGGCCTTGAATTACAAAATTAAGAAAGTAGGGAAAACCACTAGACCATTCAGGAATGATTAAAATCAAATGCCTTATGATTATACAGTGGAGGTGACAAATAGATTCAAGGGATTAGATTTGATATTGTACAGGAGACAGGGATCAAGACCATCAACAAGAAAAATAAAGGCAAAAAGGCAAAATGATTGTCTGGGGAGATCTCACAAATAGCTGTGAAAAGAAGAGAAGTGAAATGCAAAGGAGAAAAGGAAAGATATAACCATCTGAATGCAGAGTTCCAAAGAATAACAAGGAGAAATAAGAAAGCCTTTCAGTGATCAATGCAAAGAAAACAATAGAATGGGAAAGACTAGAGATCTCTTCAAGAAAATTAGAGATACCAAGGAAACATTTCATGCAAAGATGGGCAAAATAAAGGACAGAAACAGTAAGGATCTAACAGAAGCAGAAGATATTAAGATGTGGCAAGAATACACAGAACTGTACCAAAAAGATCTTCATGACCTAAATACTCTTGATGGCATGATCACTCACCTAGAGCCAGACATTCTGGAATGTGAAGTCAAGTGGGCCTCAGGAAGCATCACTACAAACAAAGTTAGTGCAGGTGATGGAATTCCAGTTGAATTATTTCAAATCCTAAAAGATGATGCTGTCAAAGTGCTGCACTCAATATGCCAGAAAATTTGGAAACTCAGCAGTGGCCACAGGACTGGAAAAGGTCAGTTTTCATTCCAATCCCCAAGAACGGCAATGCCAAAGAATGTTCAAACTACCACACAATTGCACTCATCTCACACACTAGTAAAGTAATGCTCAAAATTCTCCAACCCAGGCTTCAACAATACATGAATCATGAACTGCCAGATGTTCAGGCTGGATCTAGAAAAGGCAGAGGAACCAGAGATCAAAATGCCAACATCCACTGGATCATGGAAAAAGCAAGAGAGTTCCAGAAAAACATCTATTTCTGATTTATTGACTATGCCAAACCTTTGACTGTGTGGATCACAATAAACTCTGGAAAATTCTGAAAAAGATGGGATTGCCAGACCACCTGACCTGTCTCTTGAGAAACCTGTATGCATGTCATAAAGCAACAGGTAGAACTGGACATGGAAAAAAAAAAGAACTGGACATGGAACAACAGATTGGTTCCAAATAGGAAAATGAGTATGGCAAGGCTGTATATTGTCACCTGCTCATTTAACTTCTATGCAGAGTACATCATGAGAAACGCTGGGCTGAAGCACAAGTTGGAATCAAGATTGCTGGGAGAAATATCAGTAACCTCAGATATGCAGATGACATAACCCTTATGGCAGAAAGTGAAGAGGAACAAAAGAGCCTCTTGATGAAAGTGAAAGAGGAGAGTGAAAAAGTTGGCTTAAAGCTCAACATTCAGAAAACTAAGATCATGGCACCTGGTCCCATCATTTCATGGCAAATAGATGGGGAAACAGTGGCTGACTTTATTTTTCTGGGCTCCAAAATCACTGCAGATGGTGATTGCAGCCATGAAATTAAAAGACGCTTACTCCTTGGAAGGAAAGTTATGACCAACCTACACACCATAGTAAAAAGCAGAGACATTACTTTGCTAACAAAAGCCCATCTAGTCAAGGCTATGGTTTTTCCAGTAGTCATGTATGGATGTGAGATTTGGACAATAAAGAAAGTTGAGCACCAAAGAATTGATGCTTTTAAACTGTGGTGTTGGAGAAGACTCTTGAGAGTCCCTTGGACTACAAGGAGATCCAACCAGTCCATTCTAAAGGAAATCAGTCCTGAATATTCATTGGAAGGACTGATGCTGAAGCTGAAACTCCAATACTTCTGCCACCTGATGCGAACAGTTGATTCATTTGGAAAGACCCTGATGCTGGGGAAGACTGAAGGCAGGAGAAGGGGATGGCCGAGAATGCGATAGTTGGATGGCATCACAGACTGAATGGACATGAGTTTGAGTAAGCTCCAGGAGCTGGTGATTGACAGAGAGGCCTGGCGTGCTGCAGTCCATGGGGTCACCAAGAATTGGACATGACTGAGTGACTGAACTGAACTGAACTGATGTGTAATATCCCGAAGCAGCAAACAACTCTAATGGCCATCAACACTAATATGAATAAATGAATGAGATTACTAATAAAAAACTACATTCATAAGAGCAAAAATAAGACTTCAAAAATGTAAATTTGAGCAAAACCCAGAATAGAATGCTTTTTTATTATTTGATTTATATAAATTTCAGGAACATATATTATGGTGGGCTAAAGGTCAGAGCAACCTTTACTTTTATAAAATAAATGAAAAGCTCGTAAGTTGAAGGGAGCATGAGAATTGCTTCTAACTTTCTGGAAATACTCTATTTGTTGAACTGGTGGTACTTACATGGTTGTGTTCATTGTCTGAATGTTTACTTAAATGTACACTCATGATTTGTGTACTTCTTCTGTATATAAATTAAATTTCAATTATTATCTTAAAATTATGAATGCGGTTTATGTAGATGGTTTTAAGAATATGTCCTAAGTTTTCGAACAGTTATTTTACGAAAGCCCAACTTTTTTTCTTCTTTTTTCAATTACAGTCCTTTCTTTTATTGGAGTTCCAAATTTTAAAAACTGAAAGTAAAGCAATCATTCAGTGGTTCAGATAAAAGAAAAGCATCTTTACCTGAGTTACCCATCAGGCCTACTCTCACCTGCCCTAGCTCTTCCCAGAACAAGTTTCTGGGTATCTGAACAAAACGGTTTGCATGTCAACTCCATTAAAAGTCATCTCTACTACAGGGGTCAACTAACTATGAGAACAGTTTTTCTCATACCTATTAAACGTACACAGTCCACAGTTAGACCTCCATAGAGGTCTACAAAATGCTCTCCAGAGTAGTTTCTTTGGGGCCCAATAAGGTAGAGATTTCCTGCAAGGACTTTTCCCCTCCCCCTAGACTTAGGGTTATTTATAGGGTCTTTCACTTATACAAGTTCCCTGGTGTACAAGAACTGATAATTGACAGAAGTTTTTCTCATTCAGATAATTCATAAGGTCCTTCATCAGATTTTTTTTTTTGGGGGGGTTGCAAACCCAAGAAGGCTCTCCACTTAGTGTTTTTGCCACATTCAAGGCAAATACACAAATTTTCACCAGTATGGCTTCTCTGATAGGTAATAAAGTCACAGTTATATTAAGAGGCTTTTTCACAACTGTTGGGGTTTCTTTCCAGTGGGGCTTTCTGTCATCCAATGAGGTGTGCATATTGTCTGAAGCACTGTTTCACAGGGCATTAAAAAAATATCATCCTCTGATCTGAATTATCTTGGAATGAGGAGAGGTGAGCATTGCTAGAGAGCTTTCTCACATTCACTGAACTTGTATGTTTCCCACCTGTATAAATCTTCTTGTGGGTGATCAGACATGAGCTTGGACTGAGGTTTTCCAAAAACTCAAGGCATTTTTAAGGTTTCTCACTGGAGTGATTGATACGGTTCTGTAAAGACAGCTCTCTGGTCAAACGATTTGTCAAGTTCCTACAACTACAGATTTTCTGGTCCCCAATAAAGTCTGAGCTCTGAGGAAAGTCTGAGATTTGCTTTGAATTTTCCATCTTAAGTGAGTTCTCTTACATTGTAAATACATATTTCTTTAATGGTATAATAACTTCTTGTGTGGTCAAGACATCTGTGAGGATTCTGATACATGGGGAGGGCTGAGCTCAAGACTTTTCTCAGCCACATTAGTGATATATGGTTTTTCACCAATGTGGATTGTCTGATGTTGAAGAAGGGCTGAGCTCTGATGAAAGCTTTCATCACAGACACTGTATTTATAATGCAGCTCCTCTCTCTGAGTTCTCATTTTCTGTGGGGCAATGAAGTCCATGCCTAGGAGGAAGCCACTCTCACATGCAGACCACTGATGCAGTTTCTCTTCCATGTGAATTCTTTGATGAACAATAAGGTCTGAACTACAGCTGAAGCTCTTCTCATATTCAAGGCATTTAAAAGTGTGAGTGTAAGTTGCCTGGTGCCTGATGAGGTTGGCACTCCAGGTAAAACTTCTCATATGTTCCAAGCATTTATATGGCTTCTCACCTGTGTGGATTCTCTGGTGTCCAATAAGGTCTGATTTCTGGGCAAAGCATTTCTCATAGGCACCACACATACGGCTTCTCCCCAGTATGTACTCTTTTATGAACAATGAAGGCTTACTGGTGTGGGTAAGTTTTCTCACACTTATTACCTTTGTAGGGTCTTTCCCTACAAAGTTCTATGGTGGCTAATAAGATCGGATTTCCTACTAAAAGCTTTTCCACACTCCAGACAAACGGTTTCTCACCCGTGTGCATTCGGTGCCTGATGAGGTTTGTACTTCGGCTGAAGCATTTGTCACACTCACTACACAGATACAGTTTCTCACCTGTATGGCTTCACTGGTGGACAAGCAGATCAGATCTCTGACCAAAATTCTTGCCACAGATATCACATGTATACAATTTTTTACCTGCATGCGTTCTCTGATGTCCTGAAAGGGCTAAGTGGTGCCAGAAGCTCTTCTCACATTTGCTACATTTATAAGGTTTCTCATAACTGTGGATCCTCTGATATGAAATAAGATCTGAGCTTTGGATGAAGGTTTTCTCACACATAACAATCTATAAGGTTTCTCCCCAGTGTGGGTTCTCTCACACATAATAAGAGCTAAGTTTTCACAAAAGTTTTGCTCAAGTTCAAGGCACTGGTATATCTGATCATCTATTTGAGTAATCTCATGCACATGAATATTTTTTTTTTACCCTTCTGAGGGCATACAGGGTATATTTTCCTTGAGTTCTCTGATTATATTTCTCTTCTGAAGTGTACATTTTCGATGGCTCTCTCCTAGGGAGTTTTCCACTGGTATTCCTGACCCATCATTTTCTTCATAGTCATTTTCTTGATAAGAACTTGAAAGATACTGTCTTAGGCCTATCCGTCACGAGCAGTTCCTCTTTACAAGTTTCCAGCATTACATGCACTTGTTCTTTATGTGGTATTTACAACCCATAACAAGAAAGACTCAAGACTGTCTTCCTTTTGGCTGCAAAAGGTCTCTAGTCCATAGTTATTAACAATACTCAATTCTTTGCTCTCCCCGGCTACTGCCGGCACCACCCCTCTGCCTGGGAGGGCACTTCCGGTTACTCTCCGGACTCTCGGACACTCGGGGTTTGGCTTTCCCTGTGGCCACAGGCTTTGTACGGTGAACCTAAGGGCCCACCTTCAGGAAAAGAAGGAAAGTAAACCTGGGAGGCCGACGAGAGCCAGAAGCATCCTTCTTTGCATGGCTCGGGGAGGGTAGCTCCGGCCAGGCCATCCAATGTGCGATTTAAGGGCCAACAAGGCCAGCTAGCTTCCCGAGCCCTTTCAGCTTGGGTGGGAAGCAGCAGGCACAGCCCTGTCCCAAGCCCAACTTTTTAAGAACAATTTTTTCTAGCTTCTTAAACTGTTTTGTGTCCTAGAATATGAGAATGATGACGATTTTTCATTTTATGTATAATTCATTCAAAATTACTATGTTCAATGTAAGTGAACAAGAAGTGCAAAACATCATTTTATATGTGAAACACCACTGGGTGACTAGCTCTATATGTATCTTGTATGACATAATCATATTTTATATTTTGGTAAGGATACAGAAGAGCTCAAATAGATAACAAAAATGGTTTCCCAGTGAATATCTGACTGACTGTAGCCATTAATCTATTCCACAATATAGTTTTGAATGTCATATTAAGTTTTAAGTTATTAATTCCTATAAAACTATAACTTGCTGCAACACCAAAACTACTGGTGAATAACTGATCAGGATACAATAATTTATTTACAAATTTAAAAATATTTTCTGTGCTATTATGCCTGTTGATACAGCACATTCCATCTTTGAAAACTGTCTTGTGAAACATCTTCTAAGATTCTGAAATAAATTCTAAATATCATTGGAAAAAAAGCAGCAAAATAGGAACAAAGCCAGTAAGTTTCCTTCAAAAAAGAAAGGTCGGGTTTTACGTTAGAAAAATAAAAGTTCTAGCTAAATGGCAACTCACAGCAGTCATTATCATATAACTCTGGATGCAATACTGAAATACAGGTTAAAATATTCCTGGTCACTGAGTAATGCCACAGACCTTGTATGAGAAGCAACAGGAAAGCAAGAGGGTGAGCCTGAGGTCACAGTCTGTCACTTTACCAGATGTGTTGCCGTGAGACCATTTAGCTTCTCAATCTAAAAAGAAAAAAAAAAAAAAGAATAATATTGAACTCCAAGGTGTTTGATAAGCATGCTTTAGAATTGTTGCTTTCTTTCTCTAGGGCACTGCCACAAACAGACAGAAAACTATGTAACTTGATTAAAGATCTCTAATGTTTTTTGAAATGTTTTTACATTTTATTAACTGATAGATTAAAATACAGTTATGTGTCTGATTCTTGAATTATAATTAGAAATGCTCTGTTTTTGTTTCTGGCTATCCTAATTATTTTTCTGTGCAAATAATACATGTTCCATGCCAATGACACATTTATTTACTTCCCTAATTTCTTATTACTACTTTGATTTAAGCATATGTTGTCTGAATATATTCCCCTGCATAAATGATAATTTTATAATCAAATTGTATCTCCAATTATAAGTGGTATTAAATTTATTCATCCATAGAGACTTCTTTTGCTACAAGTACATTAATCAGTATAGTAAATGCAGGTGAGCAAAACTGTAAATATGCTAGAGAAAATGAAAGAAAGATGCACGAGTAATTATACAGTATTAACTATTTCACGTTTTTGTATATTAACTAAGAATAACAATTAATGGAAAACATTCTGGGAGGAAATATGATTTAGCTATAGATGCTTGCTCCTTGGAAGAAAAAGCTATGACTATACATAGCTATACGGTGTACTAAAAAGCAAAGACATCATTTTGCTAACAAAGTTCCCTATAGTCAAACCTATGGTGTTTTCAGTACTGTTGAGGTCCTTTAATTGACTGGAACCTCGTGGTCCTGAGTCGACCAATAAGAAAGTAAAGGAGAGAGAAAGAGGCTGATATTCCTTGGTTATGCAGAAAGCCAGTAAGTCCCTGACACGGGGCTTGCTCTGTTCACAGAGGCCTCAGGCGCCCTCTCGATGGGGTGAAGGCGCAGAGCACCTTCTCGAGAGGGTCTTAGAAGCTCAGGCAGGAAATTGAACTCAGAGAGCCTCTGCACTCCAAAGAAATAGCCTGAGAAAGAGAGAGAGAGAGAGAGAGAGAGAGATAGAAAGCAAGACACGGGGACCAAAGCTCTGATGGAGCAAAGGTGTTTTAATCAACATGGTGTGGGCATATATATTGTAGTTATTCTCAGCAAAGATAAAGATTAAAATTTCAGACTTACAAAACATAGGCGATCCATATTAAAGAGAGAGAGAGTTGTAAACAATCACTTTTACTGTATGGTCCACAAGAAGGAAGAGGGTACTTTTCATTGTATTGAAAAACTAACGAAGAAAATGCCTGGATCCCTCAGCCCCAGGAGAAGCTCGCTTCTTCTCTTAATTCCTGAATTAATAAGGAACAGAGGATTCCTGACAGATACAAAACAGCACACAGGAAGCCTCCTGTTAAATGCTTCCTGACACAGTACTTATGCATGGATGTGAGAATTGGATCATAAAGAAGGCTGGGTACCAATGAATTGATACTTTTGAATCCTAGTGCTAGAGAAGAGCCTTTTGAGAGTCCCTTGGACAGTAAGATCAAACAAGTCAATCCTAAAGGAAATCAACCCTAAATACTCATTGGAAGGACTGATGCTGAAGCTGAAGCTCCGATACGTTGGCCACCTGATGTGAAGAGCTAACTCATTAGAAAAGAATCTGATGCTAGGAAACTTTGAGGGCAAGAGGAGAAGGGAATGACAGAGGGTAAGGTGGTTAGATAGCATCACTGACTCAAAGGACATGAGTTTGAGCAAACTCTGAGAGATAGTGAAGGACAAGGAAGCCTGGCATGCTGTACTTCATGAGGTCACAAAGAGTCAGACATGACTTAAGTGACTGAACAACAACATTACTTTAGTAAAATATTTACTGACCACCTACTTTATGCTAGTAACTGCAATCTATAAAGTAGGAATATAAAAAGAACTAGAGATAAGAATCTCTGTTTTAACAGAACTTAACATTTGTGGGAAGGAGAGAGAGGGTAAACAGAAAGCAAATGAACAGATAACCTATATTCAGATAGTGATAAATGTCATCAAGAAAATGAAATGAATGACTGACGATGGTGAAATCCAGCAGGACCCTGTGGGACTCCTGAGCACAAAGCCTTTCTGTTTTCCCATTTCTTGATTTCAGGAAATAGGCTTCATTTAGTCTCCATGACCTTCCTGAGTTCCAAAGGGGAGATTCAAGCAGTTGCTCATTCGGTAAGGAGGGGATGGAGACAAAGGACAAACTGACAGTCAAGAGAAATAGTGCAGCCTTGAGGCAGGGTTCTGGTTCCCCATCAAGAGATACATACAACAATATCTTGAGCTGTTTTACAGAGACCAAAACCCCTACCGGGTAGGAGAAGTTAACTGTATGCTGCCCATAAGCTCATAGACCCCAGATTGGTTAGAACCAGAAGGTTGATGATGCTGACTCCCACTTACCTCACCACCAATCAGAAGAATGTCCACAAGCTGATCATGCCCTGTTTGAACCATGATTATAAAACTTCTCACTGTCTGTTCCAGGTTGGGACACATAGTTTTGAGGGTATTAACCCAGTGTGGCCCTCCTTGCCTGGCAAAGCAATAAAACAATTCTTTTCTACTTCAATTGACAATCTATCTTTGAGATTTAATTAGATGGTGGATTATAGAGGCCGAATTTCTGGTTCAACGCTAAGCAGAGAAGTAAACTAAAGTGGTCCCTTATCCCAGGTAAGATGGGTTGAGCTATGCCAGATCTAAGAGACTGATGTAGATTTGAAAATTAGAGTAAAGCATGACTTGAAATCAGTTCTGTTGGTCTTCACTTAGTTTTACTATTAAGTATCAAAACTTACACAAATAAATTCAGAAAAAAGATGGTATGAATGTATGTGGCTATGACAGAGGGACCTGAAGTTCACTGTGCCTGGATTCCAAGGGGAGAAAGATTTTGCCCCATGTCCGTGGAACTCTTCTGCTTTTCTTACTGTTTTAGAACAAATTACTTAAAGATTCTCCTTAAGATAAAAAAAAAAAAATATTGCTTGTCAAATTATATATATCCAACGTTTATAGGGACAAAGCCTTTTTGGTTTCCGTTTCTTGATTATAGGAAATTCACTGAAAACTGTTGTGACAATCTTAATCATGCCCAGATAATGTTTGTGTTGAGGTCTAAATGATAACCTAGACACAAATATTTGAAGATCTGGGGGAAAAGGGTAAATGAATCAGGACACATATTTGAATAAGAGGTGTGTCCATATAGGTGGTATCTTGAATACCATCAAAGGAATACATATGTTCCTTTAACAGCAATGAAAAGTCAATGAAGATGTTTAAACAGGAGAATTAAATAATCCAATTTCTTTTTTTAAATTTAATTTTATTTTTAATTGGAAGATAGTTACTTTACTATACTGTGATGATTTCTGCCACACATCATCATGAATCAGCCACAGGTATACACATGTCCCCTCCCACTTAAATCTCCCTGCCACATCCCTCCCCACCCCACACCTCCATGTTATCACAGAACACCAGCTTTGGGTTCTGCTTTGGGTTCCCTGCATCATATAGTAAATTCCCACTTGCTCTCTAATTTACATATGGTAATGTATATGTTTCACTACCATCCTCTCAAGTCATCCTCACTCCACCTCTTCCACTGTGACCAATAGTCTGTTCTTTATATTTGCTAATGATCCAATTTCCATATTTGAATTATCACACTGGCACTAAAAAGGAAATGCACTATCAGGTCACATGGGGAAGCACTGAGTCCAGCTGGGAAAGAAGAGATAATCCTTCTCTAGAAATGACAGAATGGTCCCACTGGAAATGGAGATAATATGGAGAGAATGTGGTAAAATCAAGTTTCATTCTGGAAATAAAGGTGATAAGACTTACTAATGGAATAGAAGTGCAGATGAAGGAAATGGGAATAATTAAGGATGCTTCTGATGTTAGGTGATTTAGTACCAGAGTAGATGATGGTGCCATTTACTAAACTGTAGGTAACTTGGGGTACACAGTTACAGAGCAGGTTAAATGGAGAATGCAAAGCTACCTTATTAAGCTTAGATATCTGGAGAACATATCCAATTTGAGATACCTGTATTCTATTCATTTGCCTGAAATTTAGGAATTTTTATCACAAAGATGATATTTAATATTCATGAGGCTAGAGGAGATCACCAAAATGTGGCACATTAAAAATACACCAGGCAAAAGAACTAAACAGACATTTCTCCAAAGAAGACATACAGATGGCTAACAAACACACGAAAAGATGTTCAACATCACTCATTATTAGAGAAATGCAAATCAAAACCACAATGAAGTATCATGTCATGCCGGTCAGAATGGCTGCCATCAAAAAGTCTACAAACAATAAATGCTAAAGAGGGTGTGGAGAAAAGTGAACCCTCTTACACTGTCGGTGGAAATGCAAACTAGTACAGCCACTGTGGAGAACAGCATGGAGATTCCTTAAAAAACTGGAAATAAACTGCCATACGGCCCAGTAATCCCACTGCTGGGGATACACACCAAGGAAACCAGAATTGAAAGAGACACATGTACCCCAACGTTCAATGCAACACTGTTTACAATAGCTAGGACATGGAAGCAACCTAGATGTCTATTGGCAGATGAATGGATAAGGAAGTTTTGGTACATACACACAATGGAATATTATTCAGCTATAAAAAGGAACACATTTGAGTTAATTCTAGTGAGGTGGATGAAATAAGTCAGAAAGAGAAACACCAATGCACTATATGAATGCATATATGAAGAATTTAGAAAGACAGTAATGATGATCCTATAAGCAAGGCGGCAAAAGAGACACATATGTAAAGAACAGACTTTCGGACTATGTGGGAGAAGGCTATTGAGAGAATAGCATCGAAACATATATATTACCATATGCAAAACAGATGACCAGTGCAAGTTTAATGCATGAAGCAGGGCACTCAAAGCTGGTGCTCTGGGACAACCCAGAGGGATGAGGTACAGAGGGAGTGGAGGAGGTGGGGGGGGGTGTTCAGGATGGAGGGTGAAACATGCACCTGTGGCTGATTCAAGTCAATATATGGCAAAAAAAACTATCACAACACTGCAAAGTAATTATCCTCCAATTAAATATTTTTTAAAAAGAAAAATATATGTTTGGTTTTATTAATGTGAAGCTTAACTATATGATTTGTAAGTGTGTTTGCCAGTGTGTAAATTTAAGCCTGAAACTCATTTCTATTAAAAATTAAAATGGAAAAACTTGAAAAAAAAATGTAGAAGTGGTGAGAAATAAATAATGATTTTCAAAATAAATAAAAATAAAAATATAGCAGAGACAGACTTGAATCAAGCTCTGTGGATTTTTGCATTAAAAATACAGGTGAGGAGAAAGCACCACTAAAGGGATGTTGATAGCAAGTGAGAAAATTATTTCATATCTGCGAGTAAGGCAAGTTTGTGTCTCAAGGAGACTGCTAAATATGGAGATCAGACAGCAATATTTAATTTGAATTCACTATGACTTAAAGAGAACAGTTCCAGGAAACTATTATTCTTTACTTATTCTCACTCAGTATGTATTTGAAAAAACCTGTAAGCTGCTATCTATAAGTAAGATAGCATCTTTCCCTTAACTTCGCATAATGTTCTCTCAGTTTGTTTTTGACAAAGTCATGGACTTGGAATTGCTTCGCAGCATTTTAATTTATTGATGTAATGAGTTTTTAAAAAATATTCGTCTAGCTGTTAAAATATGGGGTATTATTAGCTTTGCATGAAATAAAGCACATTTCTACAAGTTACTAAGAAAAAAAATGGATTTCCACTTGAAATTCAATTGGAGTGAATTGGCTAGAGAACAGGTGGTAAGGACTGGAGTCAATATCATAGAATATACTTTCTAAAATGCTCACTGTGAAAGAGAGGAAAAAACAGGGTGATAAACATAAGTAAAGGCAGATTTAAGGTTTTATAACTGCCATTTTTGTTTGATTTTTTAGAGAGATATTTCTTTTACTTTTATGTTAATGAAAATGATTTAGTACCATAGGAGAAATTTAGGATTCTGCATGAAGGTTATTTCAGGAATGAATTTTTTAAGAGGCCTAGAGGTTATGAGAATTCGAGAAAAAATGGAGGATCTGGACAAGACTTTGATAGGAACAGGAATTATCTTTTTTTTCCTTGTATGAAGCTCAAGGGCAGAATTATGAGTGGAGAGGCAGATAGTGTAGGATTGCAAATATGAAGCATTTTAGGAGTCTTGCTTATATTCATTTTTGTTTTATTTATTTTATTTTTTAACTTTACAATATTGTATTGGTTTTTCCATAATTATGAGGTAAACCTTGGAGGAGAAGAAGAGGATTCAATTATTCAAAGTGTATAAAAAGGAAGGAGGGTCTGAACTATTCTCATTAGCTAGCGAAATAAATTTCCTTAAAAATGAAGACAGACTAAAAGTGATATGTTTTATTTATTTGATTATTTTATACTTTGACCATATTTGAAGGATTTAACTATAAATATTCATGATTTCTGGAATTCTTAGAAATCAAATGAATATTTCAGCATATAAAATTATTATTAACCTAAGATTTTGAAGTGAGTTTACTTCTTTTTGAATATAATATAAAGACTTAGATTGAGTTTGTCTAACCCCAGCTATATTTAAAGTGAGTTGTTTAAAATTTCTTTAAAATTAATTACAGACAGGTTTTAATTCAACAATTTTCCCCCATGAAAGGAAAAATGTGATTTTGTCTCTTCCTGGACTGGCTTCATGTCGGGGCTTGACTGCCTCTGTCCTCACCTCTAGACAAGCATGGGCTCCCAGAGATTTCATATACTTTAGTCTAATATTTTGTCTTTCAAGTATACATTAATTTTGAAAATATATACATTGGTCTAACACTAAACTGACTTCTTTCTTGCTTTTCAATACCCTTTACTCTATTTTTCTATCAATCTATCTAGACTAAATTATAAACTTTATACATAATTATGTTAATCACATAATTATTTTAATAACTGTGTGGAGATTTGTTCAACGAACTAGAAGGAAGTGATAAAGTAAATCATGGAGGAATGTAATCTCAGGTAGTCATTGAAATATGATATTTATGAAAAGTTCTAATAAAAAGATTTTTGTTACAATGCTGAATGAAAAACAATGAATTACATTGCATTACTTTTCATATTATCTACTTTGTTGCAAAAATTTTAAGGTAGCTTACAAAACTGCATATTATTCAACATGACAAAAATATGTTATACTGCGTAAATGATTGAAAAGGAAAACTTATTAGGTAATAAAGTGAAACATTATTCAACTTTACTTCTGTAAACTTGCCAAAGGATGTTTTACACACTTGCTGTATTTGGACCCATAATTTACTGTAAGCATCCTCAAAACCAACTTTTCCTAATAAAAACCAAGTTCAGTTATATGATTTAGAGCATCTGCAAAAGAAGGCAAGCTGGCTGTTTTAGTAAGAGCCAGATAAACTTGACACATCACCTGCTAGACTTTTCTGTGCTGTCTCAGACTCCTCAGCACTTTATGAGCAAATTTAGTTCTCTTCAGCAGGAAGGGAGATGAAACAGAATAGAAACATTCAACCAGTTTTCTTAAAAGCATCACTGTAATAAATGGACAAATAAAAAGAGTTGAATTATTCTCTGGCTCATCGAGAGACAATCCCAAAGATCCCAACTTATTTATTTGCAATTAAGTGAAAATTCCCTTTGCTGTTGCTGCTAATGATGGTGATTACTTATCATGTCTACACTATTGTTTAAGCAGAAAGAATAAGGCACTGATATGCTGGCCTATAATAATACTCTCTCCCTGATGCAGGAGGGACACAGTCCCGTAATTCTATGATCCCAAATCCATGGGGCCAGATATATGTTTGAATCTATTTTTTAAACATTTTGATAAGTATTACATTACACAGTTTGCAAGCTATGTTACACATCATAAACAAACCTATTAATATTTCTTTAGGGAAGCAACTGGATACTCTCACTTGGTAAGATGAAAAAAAGACTATGAATAACATTAACAGCATCACAATTTAAAGTATGATTTGCTAATCAAATACATTTATAGATGTTTACAATCAAAACAAACTCAGTTTTTACCGTTTTTTTTTTTGTTTGTTTGTTTGTTTGTTTTTAGGAATGGTTGGATGTGGGATCTTGACCTGAGCATTCTGTGTGGGGTTGTTGTGAAGGTTAAGTGTGGAGATTTAAATCATTTGATTGACACTTGCTGAAGGCTCAAATACATTACTTATTTTGCCTGCCTTTCTGGCAGACCCTGGGTCCTACCCCGCTTGCTGTTTTATAGGCCTGTGTTATTGCAAACAGGGAGTGTGAGACAAGTATACATGCACACGCAGCTGTTGTTTTTAATCATCTATAATTCGTCTATCACCTACCCACATACTACATAAAATATAAACATTTGATAGAATCTGTTCCCCTTCTCTCTCCCTCTTTCTGCATGTTTTAGGTATCTTTAGTAACTTTTCTATTTCAGAAATTAAAACTGTTGATAATCTATTTGCAACAGATTATTAGATTCCTAACTCCCAAATCGTATTTATTTATTACTATTTTAATCACAAGATTTCCAACTGATCTGCACTAGAAACATAGTTATAAGACTTCAGTGGGATGAACTGAGCCAGTAGCTCTGGCATATATACACTACCATGTGTAAAACAGACAGCTGTGGGAAGCTGCTGTATAGCACAGAGAACTCAGCTCAGTGCTCTTCATGACCTAGAGGAGTGGGATGTGGGGGCTGGACAGAGGCTCAAAAGGGAGGAAATATATGTACACCTATAGCTGATTCACTTCATTGTACAGGAGAAATTAACACAACATGGTAAAGCAATTACACTCCAATACAAATAAAAAATAAAATTAGTCACCATTATCAACCTCAAGTGGTGCTTCTCAATGAATGAAGTGTTAGTCACTCAGTTGTGCTTGACTCTTTGCGACCCCATGGACTGCAGCCCACCAGGCTCCTCTTCCAGACCCAGGGATTGAACTCAGGTCTCCTGAACTGCAGGCAGATTCTTTACCGACTGAACTACGAGGGAAGCCCACCCCTCAATATCTGTATTAAAAATGATTTGACTTTATCAATTATACACATCTATTGAACATCTACTCACAGTAAAAGATCCACTGCTGAGTTTTTGTTGCATTGCTCTCTCTGTAGAGAAATCTAACTGCACATGTTTCTGCATTGCTTAAATCTATCTTTATAAGATAGATTTGCCAAGGAATAATAAGTCATCTTTCGCTGTAATAGAACCCACTCCATTAAGGCAAATGTTCATTAGTAACGTGTTTGTGCCTTGAGTGAGGACTACGTTATGAATCATTATTTCATTTTGGAGCAGACAATGTATGAAGAAATTCCAGGAAAACATCAAACCATCATCATTTGGGCTAATCCAAGTGTTTCCAGAAAGCATTTTAACATCACAATTTTATATATAATGGACCAAGAAGGGAGAAATCTTGTTTCTGATTTGCAAGGTTGCTGTGATCAGCTCCCTGAAGTCACAGGAACCGAGGAAAATTGGCCCAAAGTTGCCTTTTGAAGGTGATGAAGTGAGGCTGGTCATCATGAAGGACATTGCCTCATACCGGTAATTATTATGATGGTTCTTGCAAAAATAAGCCCTGATGCCACTAGAATAGATGGAACTTTAGACCAGCCAGATAATATGTTTAGTGTACCTACTCTTACAGTTTTAGAAAATAAACATTTGAAACATTGTAAAAATGAATACATTTGTCTCTAAATGCTACTGAAATTATTTTGAAATGGTTTTATGAGTAAGGCTGATTTTTTTTTCTGTTTTCTTTATTGTGATTTACTAACCTGAACTTCACACAACCCTAGACAGTAAGCACAATGTATATCACTGTATTACTGTGGAGGGAAAACAGCATGGGAAGATTAAATACCTTGCCTAATACCTCAACCAGAATTAAAATTCTAAAGGTCATGTTCATAAATACTAAACAGTAGATATACTTGTTCATCTCAAAAAAATAAAAATCAAACTTAAAAGTACAGAGCAGATTTTAATAAGCTAGAAACACTTTTTAAGGCTTTTTATTTTATTTTTGGTCATGCGATACAGCATGTGGGGTCTTAGTTCCCTGACCTGGAATTGAACCAATGCCCTCCCTGCATTGGAAGTACAGTCTTAACCACTGGGCTGTCAGGGAAGTCCCTAGAGACTCTTTTTAACAGTAGGACAAACGTCTGGGAGTGTAGAATGGAGATCGAATCAGAGTTTAAAAATGGATCAGTAAATCAAGTCATTGTCTTATTTTAATCTTGATATTACATATACTGTCTGATACTTTTATTTCTCTTTTATGGTTTCTACTCTTTCCAAAACCAATTTGGCCAAAAAGAAAAAAAGAAAAATGTGGAAGATGCCAGGAATAAATAAGGGTTATTCTAAATTTTAAAACCACATAAATTAGCTTTCACTTGCAGCCAATATGAGCAGAGAACAGATTTAATTAGCTGATAGCACTTTAAAGCAAATAGATCCTTGGCCAGGGAGAGAAGGAGCACAGGATGGGGAGAAATAAATTTCAAAGGGAATGAGGAAACTCTTGGAGGTTAGAGGCTCAGAATCTTGATTGTGCCAGTACTTTCATAGATGTAAAAAGGAAGAATTTAGACAAAACATTGGTTACCCCCCATATATCTGGCATTTGATATACTGAATATTGATGAGACAACCAATAAGTTGGAAATTTTTATTTTCATGGATACTGAAACCACGTGTTATCAAAGTAGAAATTATGAAGATTAGATATCTAACCAAGAATTACAATCATAGAGTGAGAAGCCAACTTGGGTATCTGAAAAATGCTTTCAATATGAAAAGTTACAGGGTGGTTTACACTGACGGAAAATACAAACCTGAATGCTTTAAGGACGACCAGAATAAGGAGGTTCCAGAAGCACCACTGGGGAGAAAAGCACCGAGATGCAGATACCAGGAATTTTAAAACAGTGAGGTGCACAGAAAAGTCACAAGAATATAAGCAGGGAGGTGCAGCAGGTACTGGGAATCAATGGAATTTTTAGTGTATTTTTTATAGGAAGTCCTGTATATTAAGATAGTTGAAGAGTCTAGTTGAGTTTCTTGGCTTTAACTTGTATTCCCTTAGAAACTATATACTTGAAATTACTCTCAGATAATGTCTGTTATTATTTGGAGGAAAAAAAATTTAATCCTATACTTATGAAAATAAATCATTTTCCAACATAAAAAGTTAACATAACTTCAGGTAACAGTGTGTTAAATTGCTAATATCCACAGAGAATTTAGATTAAATTAGATGTAACATCTTTATCAACCAAACTGTGGTTCAGATCAGTTCAGTTGTTCAGGCGTGTCCGACTCTTTGCGACCCCATGAATCGCAGCACACCAGGCCTCCCTGTCCATCACCAACTCCCAGAGTTCACTCAAACTCACGTCCATCAAATCTATGATGCCATCCAGCCATTTCATCCTCTGTCATCCCCTTCTCCTCCTGCCCCCAATCCCTCCCAGCATCAGAGTCTTTTCCAATGAGTCAGCTCTTCGCATGAGGTGGCCAAAGTACTGGAGTTTCAGCTTTAGCATCATTCCTTCCAAGGATATCCCAGGGCTAATCTTCTTCAGAATGGACTGGTTGGATCTCCTTGCAGTCCAAGGGACTCTCAAGAGTCTTCTCCAACACCACACTTCAAAAGCATCCATTCTTCGGCGCTCAGCTTTCTTCACAGTCCAACTCTCACATCCACACATGACCACAGGAAAAACCATAGGCTTGACTAGAAGTACCTTTGTTGGCAAAGTAATGTCTCTGCTTTTCAATATGCTATCTAGGTTGGTCATTACTTTCCTTCCAAGGAGTAAGCGTCTTTTAATTTCATGGCTGCAGTCACCATCTGCAGTGATTCTGGAGCCCGCCAAAAATAAAGTCTGACACTGTTTCCACTGTTTCCCCATCTATTTGCCATGAAGTGATGGGACCGGATGCCATGATCTTCGTTTTCTGAATATTGAGCTTTAAGCCAAC
Source organism: Bos javanicus (assembly GCF_032452875.1). Classification (NCBI taxonomy): domain Eukaryota; kingdom Metazoa; phylum Chordata; class Mammalia; order Artiodactyla; family Bovidae; genus Bos; species Bos javanicus. Next base: position 8,286,303 of record NC_083883.1, on the reverse strand, counting down.
TTTTTCACTCTCCACTTTCACTTTCATCAAGAGGCTTTTTAGTTTCTCTTCACTGTCTGCCATAGGGTTGGTGTCATCTGCATATCTGAGGTTATTGATATTTCTCCCACCAATCTTGATTCCAGCTTGTGCGTCTTCCAGCCCAACGTTTCTCATGATGTACTCTACATAGAAGTTAAATAAGTAGGGTGACAATATACAGCCTTGATGTACTCCTTTTCCTATTTGGAACCAGTCTGTTGTTCCATGTCCAGTTCTAACTGTTGTTTTCTCACCTGCATACAAGTTTCTCAAGAGGCAGCTCAAGTGGTCTGGTATCCCCATCTCTTGCAGAATTTTCCAGTTTATTGTGATACACACAGTGAAAGGCTTTGGCATAGTCAATAAAGCAGAAATAGATGGTTTTCTGGAATTCTCTTGCTTTTTCCATGATCCAGCAGATGTTGGCAATTTCATCTCTGATTCCTCTCCCTTTTCTAAAACCAGCTTGAACATCTGGAAGTTCACGGTTCACATACTGCTGAAGCCTGGCTTGGAGAATTTTGAGCATTACTTTACTAGCGTGTGAAATGAGTGCAATTGTGTGGTAGTTTGAGCATTCTTTGGCATTGCCTTTCTTTGGGATTGGAATGAAAACTGACCTTTTCCAGTCCTGTGGCCACTGCTGAGTTTTCCAAATTTGCTGGCATATTGAGTGCAGCACTTTCACAGCATCATCTTTTAGGATTTGAAATAGCTCAACTGGAATTCCATCACCTCCACTAGCTTTGTTCGTAGTGATGCTAAGGCCCACTTGACTTCACATTCCAGGATGTCTGGCTCTAGGTGAGTGATCACACCATCGTGATTATCTTGGTTGTGAAGAAGTTTTTGTATAGTTCTTCTGTGTATTCCTGCCACCTCTTCTTAATATCTACTGCTTCTGTTAGGTCCATACCATTTCTGTCCTTTATGGAGCCCATCTTTGCATGAAATGTTCCCTTGGTATCTCTAATTTTCTTGAAGTGATCTCTAGTCTTTCTCATTCTGTTGTTTTCTTCTATTTCTTTGCATTGGTAGTTCAGGAAGGCTTTCTTATCTCTTCTTGCTATTCTTTGGAACTCTGTCTTCAGATGCTTATATCTTTCCTTTTCTCCTTTGATTTTCACTTCTCTCCTTTTCACAACTATTTGTAAGGCCTCCCCAGACAGCCACTTTGCTTTTTTGCATTTCTTTTCCATGGGGATGGTCTTAATCCCTGTCTCCTGTACAATGTCATGAACCTCATTCCATAGTTCATCAGGCACTCTATCTATCAGTTCTAGGCCCTTAAATCTATTTCTCACTTCCACTGTATAATCATAAGGGATTTGATTTAGGTCATACCTGAATGGTCTAGTGGTTTTCCCTACTTTCTTCAATTTCAGTCTGAATTTGGCAATATGGAGTTCATGATCTGAGCCACAGTCAGCTCCTGGTCTTTTTTGTTGTTGTTGACTGTATAGAGCTTCTCCATCTTTGGCTGCAAAGAATATAATCAATCTGATTTTCGTGTTGTCACACCTGGTGATGTCCATGTGTAGAGTCTTCTCTTGTGTTGTTGGAAGAGGGTGTTTGCTATGACCAGTGCATTTTCTTGGCAAAACTCTATTGGTCTTTGCCCTGCTTCATTCCATATTCCGAGGCCAAATTTGCCTGTTAGTGTGGTTAGCATGCATCTTGGGTTAGGTACTGGTGAAAACAAAGTCATTTAGAAAAGATTACTAGATAGGAATGCTTGATCTTTTCCTTTATCAATAAAATTGTCAACTTGGTTCAGTTCAGTTCAGTCGCTCAGTTGTGTCTGACTTTTTGCGACCCCATGAACATTATGTAGACAAAGTCTGGTTAGCCATAATAATAATATATACTGCTGTTGCTGCTAAGTTGCTTCAGTCATGTCTGACTCTGTGCGACCCCATAGACGGCAGCCCATCAGGCTCCACCGTCCCTGGGATTCTCCAGGCAAGAACACTGGAGTGGGTTTCCATTTCCTTCTCCAGTGCATGAAAGTGAAAAGTGAAAGTGAAGTCACTCAGTTGTGTCTGACTTTTAGCAACCCCATGGACTGCAGCCCACCAGGCTCCTCCATCCATGGGATTTTCCAGCCAAGAGTACTGGAGTGGGGTGCCATTGCCTTCTCCAATAATATATACTACTATCCTCAAAAGAACTTGTTTCTGGCTCACTGCTGTGCTCTAAAGATAATAAATAAAGAACAAGAGAAGATATCACATTTTAATCCCGCTAGAGTTGACTCATTGGAAAAGACTCTGATGCTGGAAGGGATTTGGGGCAGGAGAAGGGGACAACAGAGGATGAGATGGCTGGATGGCATCACCGACTTGAAGGATATGAGTTTGAGTGAACTCCAGGAGTTGGTGATGGACAGGGAGGCCTGGCGTGCTTTGGGGTCTCAAAGAGTTGGACACAACTGATACACTGAACTGAACTGAACTGAATCCAAGTTTACAATTTTATTGATAAAAGTAAAGATCAAGTATTCCTATCTAGTAATATTTTCTAAATGAATATGTATTTTCACCAGTAACTAACCCAAGATGCATGCAGAGAAATACATGTGTTAACTTTTGTACATAATTATCAACCCTGTACATTATGTAGACAAAGGGTGAATATTTATCTTATTCTGTAAATGTTACACTACTGAATGAATGCTAACATGATAACACAGTTCTCACCTTAGGGCTTTTGAACCTGGAATGTTATTCCCCAGTCTCTGTACATGACTTGTTTCTGCTTGTCTTTCACCCTAGTTGTATATATATTATCATCTTGGTACAAATTCAAAGAAAAATACTAATCTGTGAGTTACAGAAATTATTCAAGCAATACAATAAATACCATCATCAGACATCAGGTTTAACATTGATTCTTAAATTACAAGCATTGAGGGTTTTTTTGTTTTTTTGTTTTTTTTCTTTTTTCCCTTCTTTGTGATTTTCCTTTCTGTTACAAGGGCAACAATACCTGTATTGAGAGGCCTCCACTGGATTGAAAATATAATGATCTAATAGTTGCAGATCATTCAAGGATCATTTTGGCAACATTATAATTCTAGGCAGACTTTCCTCTCCAGTTTAGCATCATTTTGAACTTCTGCTGACATTCCTTTAATTGTTCTTTATCAAAGAATTGCTGACAAGTTATGAAATAATTTTTTTAGTCTGAGAAAAACTTAATTACAAAAATAAGCCCCTGCCATCAATAAACCAAGTATTTTATCAACTCAGTTTTCAATAATATGCCTGTCTTCTTATTTTCCTTTTAATTTGTATCATGATTGGTAATGCTTAATTTAAACAAGTCAATTTAGAGAATAGGTCTAATATTGTTACCTGTTGATCTTAACTCTAAAATGAGCTAAAAATTCAGTTTTTCTTCCAAGGCAGTATAAGTCAGGAAAATACATTAAAGTAGTACTTTAATTTAATGAGGGTTTTAGTGTGAACCTACATGTTGCTGATTGCTGTTCATTAAGTGTAAATGAAATAAATTTCTTTAGATTCAGGTAAATAAGGTCAAAAAAGGTGAATTTTGCTTTTTTCCACTTCTCAGAATACTTTAAACGTGATTTAGTGTATTTAAATAATTTCTATGATACAGGGCCAATGCTATTGGAAGTGTTATTTCCCAGTTGTACAAAACAGTATTTAAAGTAAAACAACAAAAATCATTTTGAAGGGCAGTTTTAAGTATTTACTTTGCTTCAAAAATTTCTCAGTTATTATTAAAAAAAATCGGACAAGCAAACATAGGATGTCACAGAGCAGGCTATATCCTACCTTAGACACTGTGTAAAAAAAATAACTACTAGCCTGGCAGAAAAGAAATGCTATGAGATCATCATAAAAAAGAAAGAAAAATAATTGTTTAAAGACGCATGTTCATGTATGGCGAAACCAATACAATATTGTAAAGTAAAAAAATAATAATAAATAAAAGAACTAAAAAGTTACACAAGTTTAATGTTTCATATATTTAGATGTCATTCAGAAACCTATTTTTTTATTGTGATATTTTTATTGTAGTTTTCCACCTGATGCGAAGAGCTGACTCATTTGAAAAGACCCTGATGCTGGGAAAGATTGAGGGCAGGAAGAGAAGGGGATGACAGAGGATGAGATGGTTGGATGGCATCACTGACTCAATGGGCATGGGTTTGGGTGGACTCCAGGAGTTGGTGGTGGACAGGGAGGCCTGGCGTGCTGTGGTTCATGGGGTCTCAAAGAGTCAGACACGACTGAGCGACTGAACTGAAACTGATTGTAGTTTTCCACTGAAAATAGCTAGATCATTAGAAAAATATAAAGTTAGGACAGAATGAAAGATGGATTATGTTTATAGATTCAATTATGAGCTAAGATACATAGGATTGAAGAGCAAAAATAATTACTAAATTTAGCATATGATTTTAGAGTTAAGAGATCTTATTAAATGGTCTTATTTGACATTCAAAATGACCCTGTCTGATGGTCACAGATCTCATTCTCTTTTACTGATGAAAAATAGGGGAGAAATCATCTGAAATCATGTAGCCAATAATTATTAAGAGTCTGGACTTAATATCAGGTCTCCTGAATTTAGATCCAGTCTTTCATATATGAAGGGAAAATTTCAGCCACTAAAAATATGAATGTGTAAATAAATACCACTGCAGTTTTGAATGTTATGTAGTCAAATTATGGGGGCTTCCCTGGTGGCTCAGCAGTAAAGAATCACCTCCCAATGCAGGAGACATGGGTTTGATTCCTGGGTCAGGAAGATCCCCTGGAGAAAGAAATGGCAACCCACTCCAGTACTCTTGCTTGGGAAAATCCATGGACAGATGAGCCTGGCAGGCTATAGTCCACAGGGTCATAAAAGAGTTGGATATAACTGAGAGACTAAACAACAATTCAAATCATGAGTGAAGCCGAGAATGTGTTGCTGTTATTGCTTGGTTCTTTTTATTAGTTTTCTTCATTCCAGTAGCAGGTTCTCTTGCAATGTTTGGTCACCATGATTCTTGCAGCATTCAGAAGTCAGCCTGAGTGTTACCAATAATTTCACTGTGATTATACAAATTACAACTTCTATTTGTTTACATTCTGATTTGAAAAAAAAAAATAGGAGGTAATTAATTAATTTTTCAGGTACCTATAATTGTTTAACTCTACTCTTTTGGGTTTTGCCCAGTTTTACCATGGAGAGAGGAGTTCACTTCATTGTTGTTCAGTTATGTCAACTCTGTGTGACCCCATGGAATGCAGCATGCCAGGTTTCCTTGTTCTTCACTATCTTCCAGAACATGCTCAAACTCATGTCCATTGAGTCGATGATGCCATTCAATCATCTTGTCCTTTGTCATCCCCTTCTCCTTCTGCCTTCAATATTTCCCAGCTTCATGGTCTTTTCTAATGTGTCAGCTCTTCACATCAGGTGGCCAAAGTGTTGGAGCTTCAGCATCAGTCCTTCCAATAAATATTCAGTATTGATTCCCTTTAGGATTGACTGGTTTGATCTTCTTGCAGTCCAAGGGACTCTCAAGAGCCTTCTTCAACACCACAGTTCAAAAGCATCAATTCTTCAGCGCTTAGCTTTCTTTATAGTCCAACTCTCACATCCATACATGACTACTAGAAAAACCATAGCTTTGACTAGACGGACCTTTGTTGGCTAAGTAATGTCTCAGCTTTTTAATATGTGGTCTAGGTTTGTCATGGCTTTTCTTCCAAGGAGCAAACATCTTTTAATTTCATGGCTGCAGTCACCATCTGCAGTGATTTTGGAGCCCAAGAAAATAAAGTCTGTCACTGTTTCCACTGTTTCCCCATCTATTTGCCAATAAGTGAGCGGACTGGATGATGCCATGATCTTCATTTTCTGAATGTTTAGTTATTTCAGCTTTTTCACTCTTCTCTTTCAGTTTCATCAAAAGGCTCTTTAATTCCTCTTCTCTTTCTGCCATAAGAGTAGTGTCATCTGCATATCTGAGGTTATTGATATTTCTCCCAGCAATATTGATCTCCTCATAACAGCCAAACAATTCTCCAGACACCAGCTGTGTCTCCTATAATCAAACACCATTTACCTGAGCTACATGGAGACTGCATCATACTCTACAAGTAAGAGGATCAGCCTTAGGACACTGCTCTCCTCCACATATCTGAGACACCAGTCACAAGCCCAAGGTATCACCTGTACTTCTACCTGACTGGCTGTACGTCACAGGTTCCCATAAATTCCTTTTTGAGTTCTATTACTTGCTAGGGTAGCTGACAGAACTCAGGAAACCCACTGACTCACTTGGCTACCAGTTTTCTAATAAAAGGATATAACTTGGGATGTGCCAGACATGTAGGGCAAGGTATGAGGAAGGGCAGGAACTTCTACAACTTCTGAAAGCATCACTCTCCCAATGTGTTCACCAGCCCAGAAGCTCTTACACAGTCATTCTGGATGTTCATGAAGGCTTCCCGACTAACCATGTTTGAGTAAATCACTGGCCTTCAGTGACTACTTTAATTTCTAGCCCCTTTCCCTCCTCCAGATATCCTCAAGTGGGACTAAATGTTCCAACTCTCTAACCACAATGTTGGTTCTCCAGACCACCAGCCTCCACCTTTTGATGCATTCAAAAGTCACCTCATTAATTTAAACCCAGTTGTGGCAGAAAGGGGCTTGCACCCATTTCACCTTTATGGCTCTGGAGTTTTCTAGGAATTGAGGACAAAAGACTAAATATTATAAGAAAAAATGCTACCACTGCTCTTGTTCTCAAGAACTTCCTCTTGTACCATTATCTCTACATGGCATGACAAACATTTGTTTTCCAGACACTGGTTTTTCCTATCTCCCTGTAAATTGTATTCCTCCCCTTTATAGTCCCAGACCCACACATTTTCTCCCTAGCTCAGGATGGCACATAAGCCTCAGTCACCTGTCTTGAGTCCTCTAAAGTTTTTGTGAGGTTCCATATACACAAAATCACATTTGTTTTTCTTATGTCAACTTAATTATTAGACCAAATTAACCATCATGAGAAGAGGAAAAATTTTCCTCTTTAACAGTGCTAATGTAAAATTTCTTAGCTGTACTATAATTATTTAAGTGGTTATAACTAGCAGAAATTTGGTGAATGTTACAGAGTAATCAATGTACTATTTCTGGAATTTGCAATAATTTCATAATTATTCCAAAACAAATTTTTAAAAATTTATCAAATGTAAGATAATACTTATTTTTCTGGGGTTGCCCTTTTACACAGTACATAAGCCAGCTAAAATGATGTAATCTGAAATGTAACAAATATATCAGCTTAGATGATTATATATGCCAAGTACTACACAAAAATTAGTTATGTATTATAAAATTTCCTAAGTATTCTTTTATCCATTGATGAATAAAATATTTACTCATAAGCTAAGTCTGAAAGAGAGTAATTTGTTCAGTCTTTCTTTAATGAACATTAATTGAAAGCTTATCAAGTGCTTAGAGTTTATTTGATAACCATTACCTGGACTACTTTTGGAGTGATGAAATAGGTATATAAAGAAACTATAGCAGGGAAATTAGAAAAATGGAGAACTGGAAAGAGTAGTCCTAAATTTTCAGTATAAGTAGTTATCACAAAGGCCACATGGACACCTGAACTGCTACGTGTCAACAAAAATCACAAAGATTAGACTGCTCACTCATAGGGTATAGCCTTATTATAAATTTCATTGCATTTTTATGCTTGAATTTTTCATATTAGCTTAATGGAAAGCAGGAACATAATAAATATTTTTTAACTATGTCTTCTTATTCTTTTCCAGCGCAGTGACTGTAGCCCACCAAGCTCCTCTGTCTATGGGATTCTCCAGGCAAGGATACTGGAGTGGGTTGTCATTTCCGCCTTCAGGGGATCTTTTAAACCCAGGGACTGAACCCAAGTCTCCTCCACTGCAGGCAGATTCTTTACATCTGAGCCACTAGGGAATCCCATTCATTTAATAAGAATATTCAAATGGTCCCCACTACTATTAAAATCTTGGAAGCTTTATCATTATTTGAGAATGTTATTCTTTTCCCTTTGTTGCCTGGATCAACTATTTGCATTTCTAGATTCTTTGATTTTATAAATCTCTCTCTCATCACTTTTGAGATGAAGCTTTTCTATCCCAGAAAAACTTATTTTTTAAAAATAGATTTATCTGTTTAAAAAATACAATTACAATCATGAATATATTAGAGAAGTTTGTTTTTTATTCAAACTAGTTTAACAGAAGAGGGCTTTTTTTATGTAATGGACTTGATTCTCAAGAACAGTTTTTTTTCCAGTAACTGTATAATATAAAACATGCAAAATAAGTACTGCTAAAAATAACATGTGATATTTAGGGAAAATGAAACATTTTTGCAAGTATAATTACAGAGATTGCTTTGCTCCTTTTATGTTTTTGTTTTCTTCCACTTGTTTTGCCTTGAGTTAGAAAAAATGCTTTTGATAATATTCCTTTTGTAGTGTTTTGAAAGTCTTTGGAGAGACAGGAATGTTACACTTGTGAAATCATTTATAGGGAAACTAGTATGTGGACTGTAATAGCGCTGCACCCATTTGCATTTTATTTTTCTGACCAGTGTTCCTGAATTCAGCACAATATAATTATAGTGACTGCCAAAACGAACACTAGCTCAATAGAAATAAGAAAATGGGCCTAGTCTTGCTTCTGAAAAGTAATTACATAGCAGCATCAAGAAACTAAGAATCATCATGTAAAAATTACTAAATAGAAATACTGGAAAATTCTATGGCAGGACATAAAGACTATTTTAAATATCTTGCTAAAAGAGGTCAACAAAAACTATTCCACATAATGTGTTTGAAATATCTAAGTCTCTCTGGATTGCTTTTTTCCATTGTGTGCTGGCTTTCTTAGAAGGCCAATTTTGGTCTGACACGGAGAGATAGAAGAAACATTTTTTAAAGTGTTTCTTAGTTTAGAAACCCTGACTCACAACCATTATATCCAAAACTAACCTTAGGATTATAGTTACTGCCTCCTCAAAATTAGTTTTCTCCAGCTATGCAGTTTTGCAGTTTCTAGTGCATAACTGAGTGCTTCTAGCATTGATACAAAAAACACTCTAGGGTTCCTAGGGCAGTTTTCAGCATTCATGGGAAAGGATTCCTGTTATTCTAGCAATTTACAGGTGAGGTGCAACCCACAATCTTATCATCTGCCACCTCAGAGGATCAGACATCTTCCCTGCTTTAAGATCCTGATGCTGGGAAAGACTGAGGGCAGGAGAAGGAAGCGACAGTGGATGAGATGGTTGGATGGCATTACTGACTCAGTGGACATGAGATTGAGCAAAGTCTAGGAGATAGTGAAGGACAGGGAAGCCTGGCATGCTGCAGTCCAAGGAGTCGCAAAAAGACAGACATGACTGAGCAACTAAACAACAACTGCTCTGCTTCTTCCTCTCCCTCAAGACAGACAGCCCTCAAGAGAACTCTTCACTCATGGGGCAACACTAGTCTGATAGATGTAAGATTTATTATTCAGTTCAGTTCAGTTCAGTCGCTCAGTCGTGTCCGACTCTTTGCAACCCCATGAATTACAGCATGCCAGGCCTCCCTGTCCATCACCAACTCCCGGAGTTCACTCAAATTCACGTCCATCTAGCCGGTGATGCCAACCAGCCATCTCATCTTCTGTCGTTCCCTTCTCCTCCTGCCCCCAATCCCTCCCAGCATCAAAGTCTTCCAATGCATCAACTCTTCACATGAGGTAGCCAAAGTACTGGAGTTTCAGCTTTAGCATCATTCCTTCCAAAGAACACCCGGGACTGATCTATTTTAGAATGGACTGGTTGGATCTCCTTGCAGTCCAAGGGACTCTGAAGAGTCTTCTCCAATACCACAGTTTAAAAGCATCAATTCTTCAGCATTCAGCTTTCTTCACAGTCCAACTCTCACATCCATACATGACCACTGGAAAAACTACAGCTTTGACTAAACGGACCTTTGTTGGCAAAGTAATGTCTCTGCTTTTGAATATGCTACCTAGGTTGGTCATAACTTTCCTTCCAAGGAGTAAGTGTCTTTTAATTTCATGGCTGCAGTCACCATCTGCAGTGATTTTGGAGCCGCAAAAAAATAAAGTCCGACACTTTCCATTTTTCCCCATCTATTTCCCATGAAGTGATGGGACCAGATGCCATGATCTTCATTTACTGCATGTTGAGTTTTAAGCCAACTTTTTCACTCTCCTCTTTCACTAAGAGGCTTTTTAGTTCCTCTTCACTGTCTGCCATAAGGTGTCATCTGCATATCTGAGATTATTGATATTTCTCCCACCAATCTTGATTCTAGCTTGTGCTTCTTCCAGCCCAGCGTTTCTCATGATGTACTCTGGATAGAAGTTAAACAAGCAGGGTGACAATATACAGCCTGACGTACTCCTTTTCCTATTTGGAACCAGTCTGTTGTTCCATGTCCAGTTCTAACTGTTGCTTCCTGACCTGCATATAGGTTTCTCGAGAGGTAGGTCAGGTGATCTGGTATTCCCATCTCTTTCAGAATTTTCCACAGTTTATTGTGATCCACACAGTCAAAGGCTTTGGCATAGTCTATAAAGCAGAAGTAGATGTTTTTCTGTAACTCTCTTGCTTTTTGATGATCCAGCAGATGTTGGCAATTTGATCTCTGGTTCCTCTGCCTTTTTTCAAACCAGCTTGAACATCTGGAAGTTCACGGTTCACATATTGCTGAAGCCTTGCTTGGAAAATTTTGACCATTACTTTACTAGTGTGTGAGATGAGTGTTAATTGTGCGGTAGTTTGAGCATTCTTTGGCATTTCCTTTCTTTGGGATTGAAATAAAAACTGCCCTTTTCCAGTCCTGTGGCCACTGCTGAGTGTTTCAAATTATTACTTACTACTTAATTAAGTATATGTGTTTACAAGGATAGTTTACTTCAAAAGTTAATTAAAAATATTAATGTAAATATTCCCACACTTTCAAAAATCACTCCAAACACAGTAGAAACCAAACCTTTTTGGGAATTAGACTGGGATTCTCACCAGTCATGTTCCTAACTCAGGGTCCTGACTGCCTAGTGTAGATATGGATCAAGACACTGGAAGTCCAATTTGCTTTTATTAGCATCATATTCAAATTAAGTCACAAATTCCATATGGACACATACAGAATTATTTCAGAAGTATATACAAATGAGAGATGCTGACTCCCTTCCACAGATCCAAAATGCCTTCTCCTAAAACGACTGGAACCAGACCATAACCACTTTAGAACCACTGCCTGCTGGAGCCTGGATAGTTTTGTTTGAGATGACTCAGTTGATGATGGATTTCCTTGGAGGCTCAGTGGTAAAGAATCTGCCTGCCGATGCAGGCGACATGGGTTCAGTCTCCAGGTTGGAAAGATGCCCTGGGGAAGGAAATGGTTACCCACTCCAGTATCCTTCCCTAAGAAATCCCATGGACAGAGGAGCTTGACAGGGGGTCACAAAAGAGTCAGATATGACTTAGCGACTAAACAACAACAGCTGATGATACCTTCAGAAAGGGATAAAAGAAAACAAAAACCCTCCATAACTTTCTTTTTGTATTAATTGTTGACCATTTTTTAACTATATAACTTAGAATGGACAGAATTGAAACATTCTCTATTTCTTTTTCAGTAATATCATCAAAGAGCTGTATGTTATTCAAGAAAAAAATTGTCTGCTTCATCAAATACTTGATGTATGGCAAAACCATACAATATTGTAAAGTAATTAGCCTCCAATTAAAATAAATAAATTTATATTAAAAAAAAGAATTGCTGTATGGAATTTTTTCTCTAGAAAAGCATTTATGCTATTTAAATTTTTAAATTTATTGACATAAACATATATAATATGCTCCCACGATTTTATCTAGTTACTCTGTCTTTACTTTTTGATTTTTTAAGGTTATGTGTACTTATAAGTGATCAAATTTGCCAGTATTTCTTTTGTTTGTTTCCCAAAAGACTAATATTGAGTTTTACTGAATATGAAAGTTTTTTATTCTATTTAAAATTATTATTTTTTGTCTTTTAGGATTTCTCTTGCCTTGAGTTTATTATATAAAATAGGCTTTCATAGAATAAATCTTGTTTTAGCATTAGCCATTTTTTATTTATATATTTTCCTGTTATACTACTCATATCACATATTTTTGTTCTTAAAAATGATAATTTAAATTTTCTTCTTATTCAATAACTATTTAGAATAGTGTATTTTAATTAATGGTGAAGCATAATTTTGTGTAGCATTTTGCATTTTTAAAATGTATTAAGTAAAATTAGGCTTTTTCTTTTAAAATTACTTGACAGTTCTTTTAAGACTATGTACACAGAAACTATCTACTAGTGTTTCTATACATGCTTCAGAAGAGTGTAAATGCTGAACTTGTGAGTGTATGGTTCAATATACATTCATTAGATCAAGATTTACAGTTATGTCAAACTTCTTATTCCTATTCTTTTGTTATTGTTTTTTCTTTTCTGAAAGAAGTTCAGTGTCTTCAATTTTATAGTGACTTTTTTGCTGTAATACATATCTAGTTACATGTATAAAGACCCATGAATATTATGGATTTTATCTCAAAATAACTGTCTTAGTTTGCTTGACCTATCATAATAAAATACCATGGACTGGGCAGATTAAGGGGCTTTTCAGGTGGTACTAGTGGTAAAGAACCTACCTGTAAATGCAGGAGACATAAAAGACATGTGTTCAATTCATGAGTCAGGAATGTCCCCTGGAGGAGGGCATGGCAACTCACTCCAGTATTCTTGACTGGAGAATCCCACAGACAGACAGGTTACCAGGCTATGGGCCCTAAGGTCGCAAAAATTCAGACATGACTGAAGCAACTTAGCATGCATGCATGCACATCCAGATTAAACAATATAAATTTCTCTCTCACACATCTACAGGCTGGCCAGTCCAAAATCCAAGTGCCATCAAGATAGGGTTCATTCTGAGGCCTCTTCTCTTGGCTTGGAGGCAGTTTCCATCTCATAATGTGGTAACATGACCCCTCTTTAGTGTGTGAGTGGAAAGACAAAGACTATACTCTTGGGGTCTCTTCTTAGAAGGGAACTAATCCTAAAATCTAGAAGGATCCCACTCTCATGACCTCATAAACTCTAATTACCTCCTAGCAGTCTTATCTCCAAATACCATCACACCAGGGATAAGGGCTTCTACACCTGAACTTGATAACACAAGAATTTAGTTCATAACAATAATCTGAACTGTCCTCTGTTGTATTAAAGTTTTTTCTTAAATTCTTTTTTATCTGACAACATTAATATAGCTGTCTGCTTGCTAGCCTGAAACCTTTTAACTTCATTTTCAACTTTTCTGTATATCTATTAATATAATTTAGTGAATCATTTGCAAAAATGCATATGGTTGAATTCATTTCCATAAACCTTTTTACCTTTCACAACAGAAATTTAACATATTCAGATTTACTATATTGACTGATTCTTAGATTCATACCTATTGTATTAATTTATGTTCTATCAATTATATTTGTTTATTCTTATTTTTTCTACCTTTTCTGTATTTATTCTATTAGTTCCATGTCTAAGCTATAAGACAGCAACATGCATTCAGTTTATTTTTTCCAGGGCTTAGTCTTGAATCACAGACTCTCCTTCTGACTTTTTTTTTTTTTTTGGAATATAAATGTTTTACAATGTTGTGTTAGTTTATGCTGTACAATGAAGTCATTCAACCATATGCATACATATATCCATCCCTTCTTAAGACTCCCTCCCACCCCAACCCCATCCCATCCCTCTACATCACCACAGAGCACCAAGCTGAGCTTCCTGTGCTTTATAACACATTCCTACTAGCTATCTATTTTACACATGGTAGTGTATATATATATATCTATCCCAATCTCCCAATTTGTCCCAGTCTCCCCTCCCAATCTCTGTGTGTCCATATGTCCATTCTGCACATCTGTCTCTTACCCTGCCTCAGAATTAGGTAATTAAGATGGAAAGACAACCCTCAGAATGGGAGAAAATATTTGCAAACAAAGCAACAAAGGATTAACCTCCAAAATATATAAAACAGCTCATGGAGATCAACATCAAAAAAGCAACCCAATCAAAAAATGGGGGAAAGACCTAAATATACATCTCTCCCTAATGACTTCTTACAAATATTTCTTGCACTTTCTCTTCCTTTATCTCTTAGAGATATGTGGTTTCCAGATATTTTTCAAGCCTGGTTGAAACATATCTTCATTTTTCGGGTTCATTCCTTAGGGTTCTATTCTCTGGGTTTCCATGTCATTTCATTTCTCTTTGGTTGTAAAAATAGAGTCAAGGCAAAAGCTTAGTTTTATAATTCTGGGACAGTCACAGTACATCAGGAACAGATATGGTTACATGGTGTTACACCTGGTATCAAAAAATATTATATTATTTTTTTACTCAAAAAAAGAGTTTAAGCCAATTTGGGGTGGGGGGAAATGTCATGATTGATCATGTGTCCTGGGTACAGCGTATAGCAGAACCTGCCAAATGTTTTCAATTTAGCATTTAAGTTTTGCTAAATGTTTGACATTTTATTGCAGTCTTCCATGACCTCTTGTTTTTTTAAATTGCAAAGCATTATAGACAGAAAGCACGCATTTTAGCAGTTTTCTTTGCTGACTTTCATCCAGTTCCTGGAAAAGTGCCTAGCAGATAGAGCTTAAAAAAAAAAAAAAAAAAAAAAAGATTTAATAAATAAATTGAAAGTTTTAAAAATACTAAAACTTAGTGAAGCTTAGGTAACTTTTCACATATTAAGGAAGAAAGCACATGTCAACTGTGATATCTCAGTATGAACTGCATTATTTCTTTGAGGTGTATTTAATGTGATTAATGCAAACATAATTAGTGGTACTATACTGATTTCTCTGTATTTATAATATAAGTTAAGAAAAAATTATTTGAAGGAAATTGATTATATATGTCCCCTGTGCTTCTTACAAGACTTTCTCCTGACATAAAGGAAAGTTAAAAATGCTGAAAATCTAGCATCCTTTTTGGCAATGATCACGTAGTTTTGATAAACTTGCATATTTTGATAAACTATAATTTCCATAATATTATAAAAGTTAAATGCCTATTTAAACATGCTGTATTTTTTCTCTTGAACTTCTTATTTTTAGAATTTTAAATAGAATACAAAATCTGAAAGTGGGTAATGTTTAGTATTGAAGGCAAAAGAAGAAGAGGGTGGTAGAAGATGATAGTTGAGTTGGATAGTATCACTGACTCAATGGACATGAGGTTGAGCAAACTCCAGAAGATAGTGAAGGACAGGGGAGCCTGGCGTGCTGCAGTCCATGGAGTCACAAAGAGTACGACATGACTTAGTTACTGAAAAACAACAACAAGCCTTGATTTATAACAAAACTAAATATGATGTTGAAGGATATTAATAGATTGCTTTAAAGGGCTCTATTGTGTTTTGCTTCAAAGTATTCTAAGATTTCCAGCTTAATGTTAAGGATCCTATTCTCTCTTGGATCAATGTAATCAGGATTTTGCTTATAATACTGCTAGGCAACTTTTTTATCATATGCCACCCCTGGTTTTCATGTTGTTAAATTCAATGATCAGTTCTCATCTTATTGTTGACAAAATTTGACATAGAAAATCAGCCCTACTATTTTTCACTTGACCTAATAAACTCAGAATCCCTTGAATGAACCTCTGCTTCACTGTTTGCTTCTTCTGGTGTCTTTTCTTCTTTCTCTTCTGCCCATCTTCCTAATATGGAAAGGGTCTATGTATGTATTTAAGTATGTATTTAAGTATGTATTTTCTCTTCTTCTCAATCTATACACACTCCCAGTCTAACGATGAGGAACTCCTTATCTCTAGCATCAACTCATCCCTCAAGCCTGTCCAATATATCCCATTCAACTACATACTTAGTATCTTATGTTATGGATCTAAAAGATACCTCAAATGTCCTGTGTAAAAACTACACTGATCTTGTTCAAACTTACACAACGTGGAAACTATTATCATTAATGGTAATATTGTCATGTCAAAAGTTCAGGTCAAGAACTCTAGAGTCTTTCTACACATGTCTTTTTCTCACAGCATCCATTCAACCAGTTAGAAATTCCTAAGAACTCTGTCTTCTGAACATATCTAGCAATTAATCACTTTATCCTACCAAGCCATCTGCTACCAGGGCTTCCCAATTGGCATGGTGGTCAAGAACCCACAGGAGATGCAAGAGATGCAGGTTCAATACCTAGTTCAGGAAGATACCCTGGACTAGGAAATATATTAACCCATAATAGGTTACTTATTGACACTTTTAACCAAATACATTAATTCTATCATTTTTGGAATAAATTAATATTTGTTCTCTAAGTCTAATATTTAATATTGCAAATATCAATAGATATCCACAAAGAAGTTTTCTGTGATCTGCAAACATTTTAAAGAGTGTATAGAAATACACTTTGCACAAAAATATGTAAATAAATTTTCTTTTTAGAGAATGTATGTCACTTCCTAAACTGGACATGGAACAACAGACTGGTTCCAAATTGGGAAAGGAATACGTCAAGGCTGTATATTGTCACCTTGATATTTAACTTATATGCAGAGTACATCATGAGAAATGCTGGACTGAATGAAGTACAAGCTGGAATCAAGATTGCGAGCAGAAATATCAATAATCTCAGATATGCAGATGACACCACCCTTATGACAGAAAGCAAAGAAGAACTAAAAAGCCTCTCGGAAGTGAAAGAGGAGAGTGAAAATGTTGACTTAAAACTCAACGTTCAAAAAACTAAGATCATGGTATCCAGCCCCATCATTTTATGGCAAACAGATGGGGAAACAATGGAAACAGGACAGACTTTATTTTGGGGAGCTCCAAAATCACTGCAGATGGTGACTGCAGCCATGATATTAAAAGACATTTGTTCCTTGGAAGAAAAGCTATGACCAACATAGACATCATATTAAAGAGCAGAGACATTACTTTGCCAACAAAGGTCCATCTAGTCAAGGCTATGGTTTTTCCAGTGGTCATGTATGGATGTGAAAGTTGGACCATAAAGAAAGCTGAGTGTCAAAGAATTGATGCTTTTGAACTATGGTGTTGGAGAAGGCTCTTGAGAGTCCCTTGGACTTCAAGGGGATCCAACCAGTCCTAAAGGAAATCAGTCCTGAATATTCACTGGAAGGACTGTTGCTGAAGCTGAAACTCCAATATTTTGGGCACCTGATGCAAAGAACTCACTCATTTGAAAAGACCCTGATGCTGGGAAAGAGTGAAGGCAGGAGAAGGGGATGACAGAGGATGAGATGTTTGGATGACATTCCTGACTCAACGGACATGAGTTTGAGTAAACCCTGGGAGTTAGTGATACACAGGGAGACCTGGCGTGCTTGCAGTCCAAGAGGTTGCAAAGAGTCAGACACTACTGAGCGACTGACTTGAATGAGTATTGACTTTTGTAGCTATTCTTTCTTCAGTTTCTGAACAAAAATATTCCCAAGATAAATTTTTATCTTGACCTCAAAAAAATTATGCTTAATACATCCATGTGTGGGAGGAAACATTTTGTCAAATTCTGGAAAGCTGCTAATGTGAGGCAATAATCATTTTTCTTATTGAAAATAAATAAGTTTTCTGGTTTCATATGGAGTTTATGTCTGTAACAGCTGCCTCTGGACTCATGAATCATGAAAGGTAAAAACAAGAGAACATATGGTGGCCTTTGCATATTTTCTCCAGAGAGTTCATTTTGAAGTTTTTCAGAATTTGTCTTAAAATCTGACAGTATTACTAATCTAATTTCCATGGAGAAAGAAAAACATCCTCATTTATACTTCTTTTTAGAAATTAGAGAGGAAAATTGCAAGTAAATTTTGGTGTTGTATATATGTATACATCAGTTCACTTCAGTTCAGTCGCTCAGTCAGTGTCTGACTCTGAGACCCCATGGACTGCAGCACAACAGGCGTCCCTGTCCATCACCAACTCCCGGAGCTTTCTCAAATTCATGTCCATCGAGTCGGTGATGCCATCCAAGCATCTCATTCTCTGCCATCCCCTTATCCTCCTGCCTTCAATCTTTCCCAGCATCAGGGTCTTTTCTAATAAGTCAGCTCTTTGCATCAGGTGGCCAAAGTTTTGGAGCTTCAACTTCAGCTATCAGTCCTTCCAACGAATATTCTGGGTTGATTTCCTTTAATATTCTTTATAATCCAGCTCAAATTTTATCTCCTTGAAGCCTACAGAGCAGTAATCTCTTCCAACAATGGAAGTGGTATGACATTTTTATATATTTGTTTTATACATTCATTCATTCATCCTACATTCTGGTTACTATTGTAGAGAGTGGGGATACAGATTGAACAAAATGAAGATGCACTTTAGGCAAATCGTAAACAAGTAACCATTTGCATCAGTCTCTAAGGGGTATAAGAGGAAAGCTGCGGCTGCAGCTGCTAAGTCACTTCAGTCGTGTCCGACTCTGTGTGACTCCACAGACGGCAGCCCACCAGGATCCCCCATCCCTGGGATTCTCCATGCAAAACACTGGAGTGGTTTGCCATTTTCTTCTCCAAGGCGTGAAAGTGAAAAGTAAAAGTGAAGTTGCTCAGTCGTGTCCAACTCTTAGCCACTCCATGAACCACAGCCTACCAGGCTCCTCCATCCATGGGATCCTCCAGGCAAGAGTACTGGAGTAGGGTGCCATTGCCTTCTCCTAAGAGGAGAGCAAGCATGGAGTATATGTGCAAGGGGCTTCCCAAGTGGCTCAGTGGTAAAGAATCTGCTTGCCGATGCAGAGATGTGGGTTCCACCCCTGTCTGGAAGACCACTTGGTGAAGGAAATGCCAACCATTCTTTTTTTTTTTTTTTTAAATACCAATCTTTTTTAGAAAATGGGTCAACCACTTTCTTCTTGGCTCCCTTTTTACCTCCTTTCGTAAGGCGCTTATTCTTGCCGACCGCCATGGTGCCGCTCAGAGAGCCAAAAGCGCCAACCATTCTTGTATTCTTCCCTGGGGAATCCCATGGACAGAGGGCTACAAGAAGATATGACTTAGAGACTAAAAGTCAGATATGACTTAGAGACTAAATGAAACTAAATGACATCACAAGTGGATAAGAACACTATTTTCTGTTGGGTAGCCTACAAAGGCCTTTCTGCTCAGGTGTCTTTTCTCAACTATTTATGGACTTATCACATGCTTGTCACACAGTATTTATGGTTAATATTTCTTTATACATCCTACAGAGTTCCAGCTCTTCCATGGATTGTCTGTATCTGTTCACACACATATGCAATGTTTCCTTCCACAGAGAGGAAACAGCACTGCTGGGTTCTCTTTTTTTTCCTCCTACCATGGCATATATTCAGTTTAGGATAATGATCCTGCTTAAGCTTAGCTCTGGGCTTCCTGGCTCAGCTAGTAAAGAATCTTCCTCCAATGCAGGAGACCCCAGTTTGATATCTGAGTTGGGAAGATTCCCTGGAGAATCCATAGGCTACTCACTCAAGTATTCATAAGCTTCCCTGGTGGCCCAGATGGTAACAAATCCTCCTGCAATGAATGCAGGAGACCTCAGTTTGATCCCTGGATTGGGAAGAACCCCTGGAGGAGGGCATGGCAACCCATTCTAGTATTCTTGCTAGAAAATCCCCATGGACAGAGGAGTCTAGCAGGCTACCTATCACAAAGATCAGATAGGACTGTGCCACTAAACACAGCACAACAGAAGCTTAGCTCTCTTCTTTCCTCCTCTCTTTTTCTTGGGAGCCAGCTTCCAAAAGAGCCGGGGAGGTAGAAAGGCTCTAAACTGTTACTGAGTGACTCGGTCCATATCTAGGATCTGTTACTGGGAAGACCATCAGTCCACATACTTAAGCCACAGTGTTAAACGCTGACTTTTATTTTATTCCCATTGACTTTAATATTTTATTCTCATTTGCTTAACTCACTTCTTTTATTTCTTTATTCATTTGAAATCCAATGAGGAAAAGGGAGGTTATTTGAAGCACCATATTTAAGAATTATGAAGAAAGGATAGGGGAAAAAAATTATCGAGAAAAAAAAAAAATTATCTAGAAGAAACAGAGATGAATGAGGAAACCATCAAGGAATTTAAACAGCAGAAGCTCATTTGACAAAAGGAGAATCAACCATTTAATTAAACATCTCTGAAATACTGAGTAAAGTGAGGAGATTAAAACTACATACCTGTGGAGCGGCCAACACAGAGTTCCTTTGTGACAGTGGAAGAAATGGTTTTAGTGGATGTGAGAAGCACACGCTGGCTGGAATGAGATGAAGAGTGACAGACAGTGAAGCCTGTGCTGATAGCATATGAGGATGACTGCCTCGTGACCGCAAAGACGGACGCGTCTGTGAAATGAAAGTGTAACGGCGCAAGCGCGAGGCTATTACCGCGAGACCATTAGCATGGGGGTTAAAGGTCGGGGGCTCAGGATTCCCTGGTGGCTCAGAGGTTAAAGCGTCTGCCTGGAATGCGGGAGACCTGGGTTCTATCCCTGGGTCGGGAAGATCCACTAGAGAAGGAAATGGCAACCCACTCCAGTACTATTGCCTGGAAAATCCCATGCAGAGAGGGAGAAACCTGGTAGGCTACAGTCCATGGGGTCGCAAAGAGTCATACACTACTGAGCGACTTCACTTACTTACTTAAAGGTCAGGAGACCGTTAGCCTGGTGGTTAAAGGTCTTCCTGCTCCACTGATGATTAGCCTAGCGGTGGTCCTCTTGGCAGAGTGCAGCAAGACGTGGCCGTGGGTCTTATTCCGTGGCCCTCCAGGCCCTTTGGCCTCAGCACCATTGGGTGAGCTGGGGGCCCAGGACAGGCTGAGGACCCAGAACAGGCTGAGGATTGTGTCTCACAGAACTCTGGAGCCCCCGTGAAGGCCGGAGCCTCCCTTACCACCACCCACCAGCCAGGTCCAGACCTGGAAGCAGCCGGGAACCTCACCCCCATCCCTGCTCTGGTTCCGGGAGTCCTCAGCAGCTGGAGGATATTACAGGATCATTAAGGTAAGAGCTTCAACCAACTTCTGTGTCTCCATCCAAGTTTCCAAACTTGGTCCAGCTTTAATCAGTTGGCCACCCCCAGGAGATAGCCAGAGGTCAAGGTTCAGGTGCAAGGACCTTGTACATCATTACTTCAGACCCACCTCTATGGTTGGGACTTCTCTCAATGAAGGGTGACTGTTGTGAGCTGGAGATTAACCTGATTGGTATTTGCTACAAATGATGTGCTCCAGTTTAAATGAAAAGCCTAGGGACCAGCCTGCTATGAAGTTCCTCTCTGTCTAATATCTTAAAAAAATGTGTGTAAGACCCTTTGCTGAAAATAGGGAAACAAACTTATAAGAGCAAACCAGAAAAACAGAGTAGAATCACTGGATATGGATCAGGACCTATTTGAATTTCCTGTTATTTCGCTGTAATACTCCTCATCTCTGTAGTTTTTGCCAAGGATTCTTCTTAACTCAATGACCTGTCTTCCTGGACTCACATCCTCCATGAATTATCCTCCGCTTCTCGCTAGTTTTACATTTTGCCCTTCATTGTTGTTGTTCAGTTGCTAAGTTGTGTCCAACTCTTTGCAACCCCATGGACTGCAGCATGCCAGGTTCCCCTGTCCTTCACTGTTTCCCCAAGTTTGCTCAAATTCACATCCATGGAGTCAGTGATGCCATCTAACCATTTCATCCTCTGTCACCCCCTTCTTCTCCTGCCCTCAGTCTTTCCCAGCATCAAGGTTTGTGTGTGTTTTTTTTTTTTTAAATAAGTCGGCTCTTGGCATCAGGTGGCTAAAGTATTGGAGCTTCAGCTTTAGCACAGTTCTTCCAATGAATATTCAGGGTTGATTTCCTTTAGGATGGACTGGTTTGATCTCCTTGTTGTCTGAGGGACTCTCAAGATTCTTTTCCATCACCACAATTTGGGAAACATCAATTCTTTGGTGCTCAGCCTCCTCTTTAATTTCTTCTTTATCCAGCCCTTCCTTAGAGAAACAGCCTTACTACCAATGACACCATTTAATTAGCTACTATATGTGAAAATATTTAGCAGTGTTCCTGACAATCAATTGCTTAATTCTAGTTAAATATTGGGTTGTTTTTCTTTTTTCCTAGAGACAGTTTCCTTTGAGAGTATACTGTTCATATGAAAGAGAGCATCCTTCATACTAATGAAGGACAAATTCTTCAGTAAGTGCTGTGATGCTTTTTAGATATTATACAGAGAGACAGCTGCTAGTCATTTATATAGAAATCTGTTTAGACTGACATCTGCCATATTCCCAATAAAAGCAAAGCATTTATCTAAACCTATGAATGTTTTAGTAAATGCTTTCTTTGAAATTCTAGAGTACTTAAATCAGAAGCCTTTTGCTAAATTAATAACAACTTGTTGAATCAAAGTAGGACTAAGTCAATAATAAATAGAGAAGAATTTTATTGATTACCACTTAAAAAAATAAAATTACATTCCAGTTGGCATAAATTTTGTAGCTGCTCAGTGAGCACATTTCCTCTCCTCCTGCACATGGCCATGCATTCTGGAGACTGGGTGTGATGGAAATGATCCATGCCACTTCTGCGTTCCATTAGTAATTCCCAAATTGCTCCTTCATGATCATTTCCCCCTCAACAAGCTGGAGGAAGACAAGCAGGACTAGCCTGGAATTCACATGTTGAAAATAACAAACATACAAGGAAGGGTTCTAGGTCCTTGAAGATCCTCTTAGAGTAAATCTACCCAGTGCACAGGACTGTTTGGGACCTCATGTAATTAATAAATAAATTCAGGTGGTAAGTCCGCCATGGTCTGGGTTTATCTTTGGAGCTGTAAGCATCACCTGCACCAGTAGTTCCATATCCTGTCTTTCTTATTTTCCCAAGCTGAAATATACATGCATGTTTGAGAGCCAGCCTTCAACAGTCTTAGAATGACAGCAGCTGGGTCTATGAGCAGAGTCTCCTGTAACAGTGGCACCATGAACTATTATGAACTCCCCTCCTGCACCTAGACTCCTGTTTAAAAGAAAATCAAATATCTGTTATCTTTGAGCTGCTGTGTTATGGGGGCCCTTTCTTCCAAAGATTGACCCTACACCCTAAATCTGTACTGCTCATGGCTTTGATTGCGACAGGATTGCCTGTAAGGCATGTTAAAAGCTAGATTTCTGTTAATCATAGATGTTAACCCCCAACTTGAAACAATAAATACAAAGATAGAATTATTTTATCATAATTGCTGAAGCAGATTTACACATAATAAATGAGGCATGAAAGAATATAAAGCTAACCCTTAAAATACAGTTGTGACACTAAACATGCTACACATTAGTTACACTTTGAAGAAGTAGGGCCTGTGCACTATGATTGAAACACTCTTCAAAGTAGCAAACTTGGCCTTTGTCTCACCTGTTCTACCTTTTCAGTCTAGATAAATTTCACCAGGAATGATAATGACATTAGAATCATGGCTTCTTAATATTTGGATATAAGTATCTTCATTTGACTCCTTGGTCACTTTTTTTTTTTTTTTTTTTTTGCTTTAAAGCGGTAGAAATTTTAAAGAATTCTGAGAGCCAAGTATAAACATGTTCTTATATCAGTGAAACCAAAGCCAAATTCACAACCTACTGATAATATGTGTAGACTAATATATGGAATAGAGAAAAATACCAGAACAAAATGAATTAGGGCATTATTCTTGACCCTGGAATTAAGGGACAAGTCAATTCATGATGTTGGATTTTCTCCTCTTCATTTACAAAATGGCAGCAGTGCTTTTTGCTGTCATCTCATTAAGCTATATTGTGTGTGTGTGTTCAGCCATGTCTGACTCTTTGTGATCCAATGGACTGCAGCCCACCAAGTTCTTCTGTCCATGAGATATTCCTGACAAGAATACTGGAGTGGGCTGCCATTTCCTTCTCCAAGCTTGTACTAAGTAGGTGGAAATGTAAAGTTCTAAACAAACATGTTTATTTGGATAACCAAGCTCATAATTTAAGTATGTTAAGACAATTAACTTATATTTGAACATTATCTGTTAATCTAGAATAAGAAGCAAGCTAAAGAAGAAAGAAGTTACTTGATTTGTACTTGTATGTGTTCAGATTTACTCACTTATTACTCTTTCCTTTGCACAACAAAGTGAGCAAAATACTGTTTGCAAATGTGGTGAATCAAAGTATCCAAATGAAAACATTTACTCCAAAGGGAATGGTTCTGCCTTACAGACAAATTAAAAACCAGCTGTGCCAGCCTTCATGGAAAACATTATACAGCAACCAGTTTGTCCACAAATGAGTCATTTCAATGAATGTAATACATAATACTGCCGGTGGCATTATTTTGATGGGCTAGGTTTATTAAGGTCATTGAGTTAAAAACAATAAAACATTTTGTGTAAAATAACTGAAAATTGCTCTAAAAAGTATCTTTTAAGTTCAAAAGGAAGGGTTCTTCCTACATTAAGTTCAGTTTCTTGCATTTGCTATTGTAACACAGACATAACACATAGACAGTACAGAATAGTGCATAGTAATTTAGGTAAGAGTTTTATAGTTCAAAGCAGAAAATCCAACAGGAGTGCTATTGGCAAGCTATTATTATATAAGATAAATTAATGGAAATATAGCCATGTACTCAACAGTTCTGAGTGAACTCCAGGAATGAATAAAGCAGTGTCCAGACTGCTAAAACTTCAGTACTGAATAATTCATTGCTTCATAGAGCTAACCATCTAATAAAGGAGAACAGGTACTAAACAACAAATTATGTTACTGACATTCAGTCATAATTTTAATAATTTAATTTTGTATTTCCTTAGGTGACTTAAATTACTTCATTTTAATTTGATTCAGTTTAAAAGTATGCATTTTTAATTGTGTCATACATGACTATAGTAGTTGGGAATGTAACAGTAAACTGAAAAAAAAGTAAATCTCTGCTCTAATAAAGTTTCAGTTTTCATGAGAGGCTGAGAATCCTAAAATTGTATGTTACATAGACTATTACTAGGTGCCTCTTCATGGTTCACAGCTTTGTCATGGTGAGGGGTTGTGCATAGCTGAATGAAGCTATGAGCCATGCCATGCAGGGTCACTGGTGATTAGTGCTATGAAAGAAAAGAAATGAACTTAGGAGAATGAGAGTGTTATGATATTCAAGAGCAGAATTAGGTAATTATTTACTGATATGAGTCAAATATTGAAGGAGCTGCAGGATGTAGAAAATGGGAAGATATTTGGAATGTATTTCCAGACAGACAAAACAAGAAGTATTAAAGTTCATGAGGCAGAAGTGTGTTCAGTGAAAAGTAAGTTCAGTAGGGTGAAGAAAGGTATCAGGGGAAGATGAATAGAAGATAGGGAGATAAAGTGTTATGGACCGAATGTGTCCCCACAAATTGATATATTGAACTCCTAACTCCCAATATGATGATACTTAGATATGGGGCTTTGAGGAAGTAATTAGGGTTCAGTTCAGTTCAGTTGCTCAGTTGTGTCCTGTAGTCTCTGTGACCCCAAGCACATACCAGACTTCCCTGCCAGTCACCATCTGACACTATATAAGTAAGATGAAGGAAGCACATGTGATGTAAATTACTGTAGAAAACCCTAACGATGACAAACTCTAAAAAACATGATTTTAAAAACAGAATCTGAAGATAATAAATTGGGACATGTTGCTAATGCAGTCAAGAACAAGACCAAGAAGATGAATGAGAGGATTTCAAGAGCAAAGAAATGTTTACTTCCTTTTTTAAACCCAAAGTTGGGAACAGAAGGTCTATTTGCAAAGTGTACAATGTCCATTTCAAAAGAACAATTTTTGACACATTTTCTATACCTAGAAAAGCACCATTATGTTTTGTTTTTGTTTTTGTTTTTTTGTTTGTTTTGTTTTTTAAAGGACAGTCCTAGAAAAACTGGAAAAATCAAGATTTGGTGTTTTGTATTAAATTCTGCTTTAAGTCAGTTTTAAGCAGTTTGCTATTATATAGTAACTTAGTTAATTTCCTTCAGTTCAGTTCAGTCACTCAGTCATGTCTGACTCTGCAACCCCATGGACTGCAGCACTCCAGGCTTCCCTGTTCATCACCAACTCCGGGAGCTTGCTCAAACCCATGTCCATTGAGTCAGTGATGCCCTCCAAGCCTCTCATCCTCTGTCATCCTCTGCTCTCCTGCCTTTAGTCTTTCAGAATCAGGGTCTTTTCTAATGAGTCACTTCTTCACATCAGGTAGCCAAAGTATTAGAGGTTCAGCTTCAGCATCAGTCCTTCCAATGAATATTGAGAACTGATTTCTTTTAGGATTGACTGGTTGGATCTCCTTGCCATCCAGGGGACTCTCAAGAGTCTTCTCCAACACCATAGTTCAATAGCATCAATTCTTTGGTGCTCAGCTTTCTTTATGGTTCAACTCTTGCATCCATACGTGCCTACTGGAAAGACCATAGCTTTGACTATGCAGACCTTTGTCAGCAAAATAATGTCTCAGCTTTTTAATATGCTGTCTATGTCTGTCTGACTAATTAGGGTTAGATGATATACAGTGGAAGTGAGAAATAGATTTAAGGGCCTAGATCTGATAGAGTGCCTGATGAACTATGGAATGAGGTTCGTGACATTCTACAGGAGACAGGGATTAAGACCATCCCCATGGAAAAGAAATGCAAAAAAAGCAAAATGGCTGTCTGGGGAGGCCTTACAAATAGCTGTGAAAAGAAGAGAAGGGAAAAGCAAAGGAGAAAAGGAAGGATATAAGCATCTGAGTGCAGAGTTCCAAAGAATAGCAAGAAGAGATAAGAAAGCCTTCTTCAGTGATCATTGCAAGGAAATAGAGGAAAACAACAGGATGGAAAAGACTAAAGATGACTTCAAGAAAATTAGAGATACCAAGGGAACATTTCATGCAAAGATGGGCTCCATAAAGGACAGAAATTGTATGGACCTAACAGAAGCAGAAGTGATTAAGAAGAGGTGGCAAGAATGCACAGAAGAACTAACAAAAAAGATCTTCACGACCCAGATAATCAAGATGGTGTGATCACTGACCTAGAGCCAGACATCCTGGAATGTGAAGTCAAGTGGGCCTTAGAAAGCATCACTACGAACAAAGCTAGTGGAGGTGATGGAATTCCAGTTGAGCTATTTCAAATCCTGAAAGATGATGCTGTGAAAGTGCTGCACTCAATATGCCAGCAAATTTGGAAAACTGAGCAGTGGCCACAGGACTGGAAAAGGTCCCTTTTCATTCCAATTCCAAAGAAAAGCAATGCCAAAGAATGCTCAAACTACCGCATAATTGCACTCATCTCACATGCTAGTAAAGTAATGCTCAAAATTCTCCAAGCCAGGCTTCAGCATTTGTGAACCGTGAACTTCCTGACGTTCAAGCTGGTTTTAGAAAAGGCAGAGGAACCAGAGATCAAATTGCCAACATCTGCTGGATCATCGTAAAAGCAAGAGAGTTCCAGAAAAAAAAAAAAAAAAACATCTATTTCTGCTTTATTCACAAAGCCTTTGACTGTGTGAATCACAATAAACTGTGGAAAATTCTGAAAGAGATGGGAATAGCAGACCACCTGACCTGCCTTTTGAGAAATCTGTATGCAGGTCAGGAAGCAACAGTTAGAACTGGACATGGAACAAAAGACTGGTTCCAAATATGAAAAGGAGTACGTCAAAGCTGAATATTGTCACCCTGCTTATTTAACTTATATGCAGAGTACATCATGAGAAATGCTGGGCTGGAAGAAGCACAAGCTGGAATCAAGATTTCCGGGAGAAATATTAATAACCTCAGATATGCAGATGACACCACACTTATGGCAGAAAGTGAAGAGGAACTCAAAAGCCTCTTGATGAAAGTGAAAATGGAGAGTGAAAAAGTTGGCTTAAAAGCTCAACATTCAGAAAACAAAGATTGTGGCATCCAGTCCCACCACTTCATGGGAAATATATGGGGAAACAGTGGAAACAGTCAGATTTTATTTTGGGGGGCTCCAGAATCACTGCAGATAGTAACTGCAGCCATGAAATTAAAAGACACTTACTCTTTGAAAGAAAAGTTATGACCAACCTAGATAGCATATTCAAAAGCAGAGACATTACTTTGCCAACAAAGATCCGTCCAGTCAAGTCTATGGTTTTTCCAGTGGTCATGTATAGATGTGAGAGTTGGACTGTGAAGAGAGCTGAGTGCCAAAGAATTGATGCTTTTGAAGTGTGGTGTTAGAGAAGACTCTTGAGAGTCCCTTGGACTGCAAGGAGATCCAACCAGTCCATTCTGAAGGAGATCAGCCCTGGTATTTCCTTGGAAGGAATGATGCTAAAGCTGAAACTCCAGTACTTTGGCCACCTCATGGGAAAAGTTGACTCATTGGAAAAGACTCTGATTCTGGGGTGGATTGGGGGCAGGAGGACAAGAGGACGACAGAGGATGAGATGGCTGGATGGCTTCACTGACTCGATGGACGTGAGTCTGAGTCAACTCCGGGAGTTGGTGATGGACAGGGAGGCCTGGCGTGCTGCGATTCATGGGGTTGCAAAGAGTCAGACACGACTGAGCGACTGAACTGAACTGAACTGAAATGATGTCATTAGTGACTCAGTTGTGTCCAACTCTTTGTGACTCCATGACCTGTAACCTCTATCCATGGAAATCTCCAGGCAAGGATATTGGAGTGGGTAGCCTCTCTCTTCAGGGGTTTTTCCCAACCGAGGAATTGAACCCAAGTCTCCTGCATTGCAGGCAGACTTTTTACCATCTGAGGTCATTAGACTGGAAAATTCAGGAATTCAGCATAAGATGGTGTCCAGCTCTAAGCCCACTAGGAAGATGTCACGTATATGATGAAGCATTCTTCCTCTAAATTGGAATTTGTTCCAAGCCATGACCTACCCCCAGATGGCAGAGAGCCCAGAAGTTTAGGCATCCTTGTGGAAGAACACTAAAGATGTAACCCGCTCCATGTGAAAGCAAGCTATCCTCATCATCCCAGTGAAAGGAATGCTTAAAAGTGCCTTTGGAATGTCAGTTACTAAGTACCTTCAGCTTGGGCCATACGCATAGGAATCACAATGTCTAGGAAACACTTTAGGCCCCCAACTGCTGAACTGTGGTGTTGAGCCATTTATTACCCAAAGTGATTCACCAGGTGCCTGAGGCCTTCCACACAGGTGAAACGGGGCTGCTGAATAGATAAACAGTCTCAGAGAGGGCTTCTCTTCCTGGGGCTCAGCAGTGAGGACAACTGTTTATTTCTCCCTCAGGCAGCCAGTTGGAGAAGAAAATGGCAAGCCACTCCAGTATTCTTGCCTGGCAAATTCCATGGACAGAGGAACCTGGCAGGCTAAAGTCCATGGGGTCACAAAGAGTTGGACATGACTGAGTGACTGAACCAGGCAGCCAGTATTTTTTTAGCTATTTATTTTCTTTCTTTCTTTTTTAAAATTTTTATTGGAGTATAGTTGCTTTTAGGTTTCACTGGTGGTTCAATGGTGAAGAATCCGTCTGCCATGCAGGAGACTTGTTTTCGATCCCTGGGTTAGGAAGATCCCCTGAAAAAGGAAATGGCAACTCCAGTATTCTTGCCTGGAGAATCCCATGGACAGAGGAGTTTGGCAGGCTACAATCCATGGGATTGCAAAGAGTCAGACATGACTGAATGACTAAAAGCAAACAACAGTTGCTTTATAGTGTTGTATTAGTTTTTTTGTTTTTTTTTTTTACTGTACTTCAGAGTGAAATACACACACACACACACACACACACACACACACAGATATATATGTGTATACATATATCCTCTCTTTTTCCAATTTCCTTCCCATTTAGGTCACCTACAGATGGGTAACAAATGCATGAAAAGATGCTCAGCAATCACTAATTATTAGAGAAATGAAGTCAAAACTTCAATGAGGTATTACCACACACAGATCAGAATGGCCAGCCTAAAAAAAATCTATGAAAAGTAAATGTGGGACAGTGTGTGGAAAAAAGGGAACCCTCATGCTCCATTGGTGGGAATGTAAATTGGTACAGACACTATGGAGAGCACTATTCAGGTTCCTAAGAAAAACTAAAAGAGAACTACCATTAGACCCAGCTATCCCATTACTAGGCATATACCCAGAGAAAACTGTAATTCAAAAAGACAACCTGCCAGTTTTGTATTTGAGAGCCAGAAGCATTAGGTGCAGGTGTAGGTAGTAGGGTGGGTATGTGGTCTTCCATATACCCCACAAGGGTGGCCCTGATTACAGTACTTCCTGACAGGAACTTGGGGCAAAAGTGAGCAGGAAGGCACATAGATAATAGACCTATTCATTCAGTGGCAGGACATACAGCTTTGGGAATTGGTAGGAGCCCTAGAGAACCCACCTATAGTCAGGCTTGGACAGTGGTCCCAGAGGTGGTGGCCTCAGTGCCCATATCAGAAGCTATGATTCTTCCCCACTCCCCTTTGGACTCTAATCCTCGCATAGACCCTTCTGTTCTCCTGGAAACAGATGGACCTTGGCCTAACCTCTAGTACTATTTTATTTTTTTCTGTTTTGTCTTATTTTTTAAAGCCCCAAAGACCTGGGTCAAAGTTGGTGAGGTGCTTGATGCACCTCCAGATTCATGGGACAGGTGAGAGGGAATAACACTCATATTAATCATAGGACAATCATAAGGGCCTTAGCAATGTTGCCTGTGGCAACCAGATACTTGGCCTCAGGAGCTTAACCATCTACTCCGTTGAGACCTCATGTTCGAATAACCAGACCTAGGCATTCCTTTGGGAAGGTTTTTGCCCAGATGGTCCAGGAGAGGGTACCTAAATATCATTTGTACCTGTTTATATTTTATTTTTTTGTTAGATTTTCTATTTTGACTGAAGCTGCCTTTTCTGTGTCCATGTTTGTCATTTAAGATTTGGGTTGTGTTGTGGATAGATAGAACTGACCTCATCAGGAGATTTAATTGGACTTAATAACCAGAATGAGCTGCTTGAGCAAATATGGAAATCTGACTGTGGCTAATAGTCTCATCACCTGCTGTTCCCACTACCTAATTATAGAATCAAGAGACAACCAGAGTGGCTTTCAGGGTCACTCTGGCCTCAGTGAGGATGGTCTAGACTGTTTTTCAGTGACAGGGACCTCATCTCATATGAACAAACTAGTGAGAGCCGAAGTAGTACCCAAAGGAGGAAGAGGGTCTGGAATGCTGTGATCCACATGTTCTTCTTCCTCCTTAGGCAGAGAGGCTGATGTCAAGGCACTCTAGAGGAGAGGGTCTATTTCCAGGAATTAGTTCAAAGTTGAAAATTAATTAGTCACCAATTTAAAAACAAATTAACCAGCTAAAGACCAGGAACAAGACAAGGATATCCACTAGAAATCTACCCAGAGCAATTAGTGAAGAAAATGAATTAAAGGCATTCAGATTGAAAAGGAAGACCGAAAAATATCTATTCCTAGACAATAAAATCCTGTATATAGACAACCCTAAGGAATGCGGTAAACTGTTTTGGAACTAATAAACAAATTGAGCAGCTTTGCTGGTCCCGTGATGAATATACAAAAATCAGTTGTATTTCCACACACTTGCAATGGAAAATCCAAAATAGAATTAAGAAAGCAATTCCAGTTATGATAGCATCAGAAAGAAAAATATAATAAATTTAACCAATACACTGCAAACACATAAACTGAAGACAATGAAAGAGTTGAAATAAAAAAAAAAAAATGATTCAAATAAATGGAAAATGTTCTCTAAATTCAATACGGTACATAAGATTGCCTTCACTCAGTCGTGTCCAACTCTTTGCGACCCATGGACTGTAGCCTACCAGGATCCTGTGTCCATGGGATTTTCCAGGCAATAGTACTAGGATGGGTTGCCGTTTCCTTTTCTAGGGGATCTTCCTGACCCAGGGATCAAACCCGGGTCTCCTGCATTGTAGACAGACACTTTACCGTCTGAGCCACAAGGGAAGTCCTATATAAGATTGCAGTACTCACCAAATTTGTCTAAAGATTGAACACAGTCTCTATCAGAGGCCCAACTGGTTCCACTGCAGAAATTGACAAACACAGTCTAAAATTCATGTAGAGTGGCAGGGGACTTAAAAAGCCAAAACAGCCTTAAAAAATAAAAGTTGTTAGACTCATAGCTCCCAGTTTCAGATCTTATTACAAACCATAGTATTCAAAACAGTGTGGTACTTGCATAAAGATAGACACATAGACCAGTGGAATAGGACTGAGAGTCTGGAAATAAAACTTTATATCTGTGCTCAATTGGTTTTTAGCAAAGGAATCAACACTGCTCAACTGGGAAAGAATAGTCTTTTCAACAACTGATGCTGGGACAACTGGATAGCCACATGCAATATAATAAAATTGGACTCTTACCTCATGCTATTACACAATCTATCTAGAAGTAGATGTAACATGTAAAAATAAAAACAAACTACAAAACTTTTAGAAGAAAACACAGGGATAAATTTCTGTGACCTCAGATTTCACAGATAATTCTTAGATATGATACCAAAAGTATAAGCAACAAAATAAAAAATTTTAATTAGATTTCATCAAAATTAAAAACACTTCTGCTTCATGAGAAACTATCAAGGGAAGTGAAAAGATAAAAAGAAATTATTTGAAAATTAAATTTATGATAAGGTACTTTCTTTCTAGGATATGCAGAAACATTACAGTTCAATTAGAAGAAGACAACCCAATTAAAGAATGAGTGAGGAACCTGAATAGATATTTCTGTAAAGAAGTTATGTGAATGACCAATAAGCACATGAAAAGATGCTCAGCATCATTAACTACCTGGGAAATCCAGACTGAAACCACAATGAGTTTTCTTTCACCTTATACTCACTAATATGGCTATAATCAAAAAGTCAGATTATAAGTGGTAGCAAGAACGTGAGAGTTGGACTGTGAAGAAAGCTGAATGCCGAAGAATTGATACTTTTGAACTGTGGTGTTGGAGAAGACTCCTGAGAGTCCCTTGGACTGTAAGGAGATCCAACCAGTCCATTCTAAAGGAGATCAGTCCTGGGTGTTCATTGGAAGGACTGATGCTAAAGCTGAAACTCCAATACTTTGGCCATTGGAAAAGACTCTGATGCTGGGAGGGATTGGGGGCAGGAGGAGAAGGGGATGACAGAGGGTGAGATGGCTGGATGGCATCACCGACTCAATGGACAGGAGTTTGAGTGAACTCTGGGAGTTGGTAATGGACAGGGAGGCCTGGCGTACTGCAATTCATGGAGTCGCAAAGAGTCGGACATGACTGTGTGACTAAACTGAACTGAACTGAAGGATAAGAAGTATCAAACTCCTTATAGACTGCTGGTGGGAATATAAAATGGTATAGCCATACTTGAAAACAATCTGGTGATTTGTGAAACTTTTCCATATGTTACCTTTTTACCCATAAATTCCACACCCTAGTAGATACCTCAGAGAAACTAAAATGCATGTCCACACAAAAATTAGTAGAAGAATATTTATACCAACCTGCTTGGGAAGATCCCCTGAAGAAGGAAATGGCAGCCCACTCTAGTACTCTTGCCTGGAAAAGTCTATGGACTGAGGAGCCTGGTGGGCTACAGTCCATGGGGTCGCAAAGAGTCGGACACGACTGAGCGACTTCACTTTCACTTTATTAATAATAGCCAAAAGATGGAAATAACCTGAATTCTATCAGCTTACAAATGGATAAATGAAATGTAGTATATCCACACACTGGAATATCATTTAGTCATAAAAAGTGATGGGTTAGTGATACATGCTACAATATTTATGAATTTTGAAACCATGATGTTAAGTGAAAGCAGCTAGTCACAGAATGCCACATAGTATGTGAATTGTCCAGAATGGGTAAATCTATAGAGATAAGAGGGGTTTCCCTGGTGGCTCAGTGGTAAAGAATTCACCTGCAATGCAAAAGACCCAGTTTTGATCCCTGGGTCAGGAAGATCCCCTGGAGAAGGACATGGCAACCCACTCCAATATTATTGCCTGGCAAATCCCATGGACAGAAGAGCCTGGCAGCTTTAGTCCATAAGGTCACAAAGAGTCAGAGAGGTCTAAAGTGACTAAGCAGAGACATATTCATAGAGACACAAAGCAGGTTAAGGGTTACTTAGGTTTGAGTTGAGGGCTTAATGTGAATATAAGATGGTAATACCTAAAGAGTTCATGGTTTCTTTTTGTGGTGGAGAGTATAAAATTGAGAATAATGATGGTTGTGTATTTCTGCCTATATAGTAAAACAGTGAGTTATACCCACTAAGGAGGTAAACTGTATGTTATGTGAATTATATTTCAATGAAGCAACTATAAAGAAAAATAAAGCATTTGGTGAAGAATTGATGATAGGAAAAACAGTTTTTTAGAATTTCTATAATAAAAAGGAATTTAATGGGGTCAGAACTAGATGAAATAACATGGTCAGGGGAAGTTTTGGGGGTTTTATTTATTTATTTTTTTAAATAAGGAAGCACAAAGTGGAGAAAAATGAGCAAGAAATTTATGGAGGTTGTTTAGGTGCTAAAAAGAGCATGTGAGACAATTTAACAAATACAATGGCTTTATGACAAATATTCTATTAGAAAACTTAGTTACTTCTACTTAAATGAACATTGATTTTGACCCTAAGTAACTTGAGCTAATCAAGCCAAGTTTACTACTCCTTATTTATGAAACTGGATTTTTTTACTTTTTTAGCCCTAAAATCAGTTCCCATTCTATTTCATAATCTGAGATTTGGATAATGCTGTTTATTTTTCCAAATTTATTTTTACAAACTCTGATCACTCTTTTGGGTCCCCAATTTCAAATATATATATTCAAATATATATATATATATCACTCAAATACATCTAGAGTGATATAAACTCTACTGTATATATAAGTTGATATGTATATTTCCAATAATCATGCTGAGTATCTTATGTTGTCATTTTGGCAACTGTGTCAGAGTTGTATTAAAATTATGACCCTTTTACAGATAAGGAAATTGAGGCTCAGTTACACTAAAAACAAAACAAAAATTGCTCAAAGTTATACATTTAGTAGATGTCAGAAATGGAACATGAGTGAGTCCTGAACATGGGATCACTTAGTGACCAAGTTAGAATTGTTGTACATGGTCAAATTTACTTTCCCTAGTTCAGTTCAGTTCAGTCACTCAGTTTATTGTGATCCACACAATACGGCTTTGGCATAGTCAATAAAGCAGAAATAGATGTTTTTCTAGAACTCTCTTGCTTTTTTGATGATCCAGCAGATGTTGGCAATTTGATCTCTGGTTCCTCTGCCTTTTCTAAAACCAGCTTAAACATCAGGAAGTTCACGGTTCACGTATTGCTGAAGCCTGGATTGGAGAATTGTGAGCATTACTTTACTAGCATGTGAGATTAGTGCAATTGTGTGGTAGTTTGAGCACTCTTTGGCATTGCCTTTCTTTGGGATTGGAATGAAAAGGGACCTTTTCCAGTCCTGTGGCCACTGCTTAGTTTTCCAAATTTGCTGGCATATTGAGTGCAGCACTTTCACAGCATCATCTTTCAGGATTTGAAAGAGCTCAACTGGAATTCCATCACCATGCTTCCTAAGGCCCACTCGACTTCACATTCCAGGATGTCTGGCTCTAGGTAAGTGATCACACCATCGTGATTATCTGGGTCGTGAAGTTCTTTTTTGTACAGTTCTTCTTGTATTCTTGCCATCTCTTCTTAATATCTTCTGCTTCTGTTAGGTCCATACCATTTCTGTCCTTTATGGAGCCCATCTTTGCATGAAATGTTCCCTTGGTATCTCTAATTTTCTTGAAGCTGTCCCTAGCATCAGCTTGCTTTAAAGAAAGGAGTCTGGGATTTTTAAATGTTTAAAGACCATCATGGTCTGTTTTCTTGCATTTAGATAGGAATCTTCAGCCAAACGTAGGCTACTCCATTTCTTTTAAGGGATTCCTGGCCGCAGTAGTAGATATAATGGTCATCTGAGTTAAATTCACCCATTCCAGTCCATTTTAGTTTGCTGATTCCTAGAATGTTGATGTTCACTCTCACCATCTCCTGTTTGACCACTTACAATTTTCCTTGATTCATGGACCTAACATTCCAGGTTCCTGTGCAATATTGGTCTTTACAGCATCAGACCTTGCTTCTATCACCAGTCTCATCCATAACTGGCTGTTGTTTTTGCTTTGGCTCCATCCCTTCATTCTTTCTGGAGTTATTTCTCCACTGACCTCCAGTAGCATATTGGGCACCTACCGATCTGGGGAGTTCCTCTTTCAGTATCCTATCATTTTGCCTTTTCATACTGTTCGTGGAGTTCTCAAGGCAAGAATACTGAAGTGGTTTGCCATTCCCTTCTCCAGTGGACCACATTCTGGCAGACCTTCCCACTATGACCCGCCCATCTTGGATGGCCCCACAGGGCATGGCTTAGTTTCATTGAGTTAGACCAGGCTGTGGTCTGTGTGATTAGATTGACTAGTTTTCTGTGAGTATGGTTTCAGTGTGTCTGGCCTCTGATACCCTCTCCAAATAATTACTGTCTTACTTGGGTTTCTCTTACCTTGGACATGGGGTATCTCGTCATGGCTGCTCCAGCAAAGTGCAGCTGCTGCTCCTTACCTTGGATGAGGGGTATCTCCTCACCGCCGCCCCTCCAGACCTTGAACATGGAGTAGCTCCTCTGGGCCCTCCTGCGCCAGTGCAGCCACCACACCTCTGGGCCGCCGCCCCTGACCTCAGGCGTGGGGTGGCTTCTCCCGGCTGCCGCCCCTGGCCTCGGGCATGGGGTAGATCCTCTCGACCACGCTTCTGCGAGGTCCGTCGCAGCCAGTGCGCTTCTTCTATGCGGTCCGTCACAGCCCCAAATAGAAACAAAATAAAGTCTTATTAGCAAGAAAAGGAAATGGTGAATCATCTCTTGCTCTTAGATGGGGAAATAAGCAAAAGTTAAAACCTTAATAAGTCCTCTGGTTCATATATTGCTTCCTAGAATAAACTTTTACAACCTGAAGAAACTATTCAAAACCCTCATTAAGATCTCCCGCATCTCACCATGGTAGTTGAGTAAAAGCAAATTGACCTGAGGCAGGAGAGAGTGCTTTCTTGAATAGAATAGTGATTTGCTGCAGGCACAAGTACTGCTGTACCTCAAGAGCTAAATAAGTGGAAGGTGACAGGATATCCTTGGTGGCCACACAGCTCGGAGAAAAATAGTGAAAGGAACTCTCCAGTCTTTGTGAAAGTGCCAGCAGGAATCCACCAGCGGTGAGAGCTGCTAAATTTAGATATAGAGCTAACAGAAGACCAGTCTGAACTTACTTGGAAATGTGGTTAATTTATAAAGACAGAGGCCTTGACTTTAGTGCACAGAAACAGAGATCATACAAGCCACCATGGAATAAGTGCCCTAGAAATGTCAGGGCAGGGAGAGGCAGAATCTAAAACATGCACTGCCCTTGACTTGAGATTTCTCAACACAGATACTCTCTGGATTGTTTACTTTAGTGTTTGTGATGGTGAATCTTAGCCTCTGTGCACCAGTGCCTAATCAAATCTCAGAGGCAGAAGATGGGTGAAGTAAAAAAAAAAAAAAAAAGCTGTATTTCTTTGCCAGGCAAAGGAGGGCACAGTGCATTAAGGTCCTCAAAACTGTGTGTCTCAACCCAGAGGGATTTGGTGAGCAGTTTCATAGCAATGGTTCAAGGATGAAGTTCCTCATAGCAATCAGAGGGTGCAAGGTCTGGCCTCATCTGGTGTTCCGATGAGTTTCTATGGTTCTCCAGGTTATCAAACTGTGACCTTCTCTCTGATATGAAGACTGCTTCCTCAAGTAGTTAACATTTTTCATTGTTGGGGTTTTAGTTCCGCAAAAGAGCACAAAAATGTTATGTGTATCCCTTGGGGAGGAACTAGCCCTATCCCAAGACGGCTGTCTTGTTTCCTGGGTGCTCTTTGTCTCTGCGTTCCCTCCCTTACCTGACTAGCAGCTACTTGAACCTGCAGTTTGGAACTCAGGGAAGGTTGCTGAGGCTGGAGACTATTCCCTACACACAAGAAACTGGGGACAAAAAGGCTTCTGTGCTTGGGAGCCCCAGAGCATTCTCCTCAGTTTCAGTAGGGGGAAGGTTTCCTCTAACCACTCAATTCACCAACAGTCATGGCAGGCGCTCACTGTGGGGCCACCATTAGGTTTGGGAAGAGTAAATGCCACAGAAAATATCTCAAAGCAAAAGCCCAGGTAACCTGAGGTATTCTCTCACAATTCATGTTTGAGGAGCTGTCCTCTGTCTTAAAAAATAGGATCTATCACCTTTAGATGAGTTTGATTCTGAATTAGTGAGAGGAAGGCACAGGCTCTAGCTTTCACAATCTGTCTGAAAGCAAAGTACAAGTAATAGCAAGTTAGCATGCAGTATCTTCATTCCTTCTTTCTTTTTCACTCATTTTCTGCTCTCTGAACAGAACTCCAACTTTATCATTGAGATTTTTAAGAAATTCAACTCATCCACAGAAAAGTATAACTTCTTGGGGAAAATATTATTATGAACTAGTTTATCCCTTTTGGTCAATCAAATCATTTAATGTAAATTGCTATTTAAAGACTGGTCACCAAAAAATGGCTAGTGTCTATTTCAGTTTGCAGAAATCCACTGGTGTTTTTTAACATCAGCATTATTTTAATTAATAATGTTCTAAAATTCATGAAGTTACTGGAGACAGTAAAACCCCGATGAAGGAATTTCTCTGGTAACTGAATCTGACTAATCAGGGACCCCAGATATTAATGCTGGCCTAAGAACCTTCTCCAGGCTTCATGTAGAGGGAGCAGGAAGGTGACAATGACTGTGTTTGCTTTGTCAGCATCAAAATAATGTTCTGGCTTGTGTGCTTTGTGTATACATGTTTCCAGATAAGAGAGCCCAACCTTGAGGGCACACAATGATTTCTCAAGTTCCCTCAGCAGCCAGTGGTGATGGTTTCTTGTTTTCATATTTCATTAATCATCAGTCAAGCTTGGCCTTGGGTAGGACTTGTGATACATGTGAGTCTTTGACAGTTCAGCCTCTTGTACTCATGCAGAGGTTTTGCCTGTAAACATAAGAGCAGAACTCAGGAGGTAGTTAGAGTAAATTAATATCCATCTTTAAATGAGCCCAGATCCTTTTCTGAAATAGAGACTCACAGGTAGCCTACATGAGAACTACTGAATCAGAATGTTAGTGATGTGACAAGCCATAGGTACTCTCATAAAATTCCCTTAGATGACACTGAAGGTTAAATGTGTAGTTAGAATTGTAGTTTTTAAAGTGTCAAGAAGTTGAGGGTTTAACTTCAGCAATCAAATATAAGCACATTAATGGGCTCTGTTCTATTTTTTTGTTTGTTTGTTTTTTAACTATAATACATCATGTCAGTGAGTTTTAGTGAGTGTAGGGGGATATGATTTTATAAGTGGTAATGTGAAATTATAAAGTTATTATAGAAGATATTGTGACATTATGCATCAAAATTCTTAAAATATTTATATAACACTTTGACTCATTAATTTTACTCTGACAAGTATATTATTAGGTTTCAGCCATACAAGTGATACCAAATTGTTTGTCAGTAATCCAAAATCACTGCAGATGGTGATTGCAGCCATGAAATTAAAAGACACTTACTCCTTGGAAGAAAAGTTATGACCAACCTAGATAGCATATTGAAAAGCAGAGACATTACTTTGCCAACAAAGGTCCATCTAGTCAAGGCTATGGTTTTTCCAGTGGTCATGTATGGATATGAGAGTTGGACTGTGAAGAAAGCTGAGCACCGAAGAATTGGTGCTTTTGAACTGTGGTGTTAGAGAAGACTCTTGAGAGTCCCTTGGACTACAAGGAGATCCAACCAGTCCATTCTGAAGGAGATCAGCCCTGGGTGTTCTTTGGAAGGAATGATGCTAAAGCTGAAACTCCAGTGCTTTGGCCACTCATGCGAAGAGTTGACTCATTGGAAAAGACCCTGATGCTGGGAGGGATTGGGGGCAGGAGGAGAAGGGAATGACAGAGGATGAGATGGCTGGATGGTATCACCGACTTGATGCACATGAGTTTGGGTAGACTCTGGGAGTTGGTGATGGACAGGGAGGCCTGGCGTGCTGCGATTCATGGGGTCGCAAAGAGTCGGACACGACTGAGCGACTGAACTGAACCGAACTGAATAACAGTAGGGTAAATCATCTATGTTTAGTCACACCTACCATCCTTCCTATATAGAATATGCACAGTTCCTTTCCATAAGAGCAGATGTTGTATCTTATTTATTTTTGTAATCCTTTGTAGTTCCTGGAAATTAGGTATTTCCTGAGTGAATGAAAATAAAAACTATATCTAACTCCTTAGGTTAGTAAAGTTATATGTCAAATTAGTTTACATATTTTCTTTCACAGATGTTTATCATGTATATTTTATTTTATTAATTAAAAAAATAACCCTTTTAAAAAATGAATACCTGCAGTGATTTTGAAATAAACTAGTAGTTTATATTTTCTCTCTTGCATATATTACTTGTACAAATTTGTGTCTAATAATAGGTTCTCATTGAAACCTGAATGTCATAGGCTAAGGATGTTATTACTCTCCAACCAATCAATCAATTGAGCCAACTTTTCTGTTTGAATATTTGTTTTTTTAATTAGCCTGATGGATATATTGTCAGCAACCTCTTGCCTCTCGGAAATGGCTTAGTGAGTTCATTTGGTTTTTATCATACAAGTTAAGTGTCCAAAATTACTTAGGGATTAATTAGTTATTATTTTTAATTAAAATGTTGCTGTTGATTTTTGGGATACTGCAAGAGAGTTCTTAGCTGCTTGAGACCATATCTAGAAAGTGGATGGAATTAAATTTGCCCAGAGGAGTGCAATTTGGGTACCTATGTGTCTTTTTGATGGTTTGAGTTTATGAGCAATGAGACAAAAAAGAGGATGAAGACGAAATAACCCTGCCAAGTCTTCTTTTTTAATTATCTTTATATCCAGACCAAATGTTTATTTGAATAATGATTTCTAGCAATGGCACCCCACTCCAGTACTCTTGCCTGGAAAATCCCATGGATGGAGGAGCCTGGTGGGCTGCAGTCCATGGGGTCGCTAAGAGTCGGACACAACTAGGCGACTTCACTTTCAATTTTCACTTTCATGCATTGGAGGAAATGGCAACCCACTCCAGTGTTCTTGCCTGGAGAATCCCAGGGACGGGGGAGCCTGGTGCACTGCTGTCTATGTGGTCGCACAGAGTCGGACATGACTGAAGCAACTTAGCAGCAGACATTTTCAAATGAACATAAAAGCATATAATGCAGCAAGAAGTATAAAATCCCTATATTGTGCTGAGGTATGAAATAATCCCAAAACACACACACAGTGTTACTCAGTCCACGCTGGCTCTGCTTGCCACATGAGAGCCCAGTGAATCTGAGGGAGGAAGTGTTGAAGCAAGGAATAGGACTTTATTCAGAAAGCCAGCTGATAGTGAAGATGGTAGACTAATGTCTGCAAATAACCATCTTGTTGGAGTCTGGATGCCAGGTTCTTTCATGGATCAAAGATGAGGGAGGTGAAACAAAGTAAAAAGGTCTTTAATCTTGCAAGTATCTCCAAGAATGGCAAGCCTCTGGCTGGGGACTGTGTTAATTTCTTCCTTCCTGCCATCTACAGGTGGATGGGTTTCTGAACAAAGGCACTTTACTTTTACAGTCAGGCAGAGGGGCAGGATTCTCTGTGTGATTACAATCACAAAAGCAACCAAAGAAACACATCTAACTCACACAGAAGAGTCAAAATAGACTCTTGCAGGTTAGGTTGCAATAATACATGTGCAGCTGTCTCAGAGTTGAGCACTGGCTGACACGTTACCTGAGATTGAATGTCATTTTTGTGGCTACTTTAAACAGAAATGGATCAGTGGACAACATATCAGGGAGGCAACTTTCATCTCTGCAGAAGAGAATTCTCCCAACATGCAAAGCTGTAGAGAAAGGTAATGTGCATTGTTGGGGCATGACCAGTGCTGACTGGAAGTTTGTATAATTCATTTCTTTATTAATGTGCAGTAAATTTCATTCTGAGTGGTCTTCGGCTGTGTGTTTTGGCAAATGTGGTATTGCTTTGTTATTTTTTAGCCATTGTAACACTTATGCAGTGGTATAACCCTGAGTTAACTTGCATTTCTCTGATGACTAATGACATGGAAGTTGAATACCTTTTCAGGTCTTTATTTACTGTTCATAAATCTTCTTTGATGGAGTTTCTATCCAAATGCTTTGCACACTTTTTTATTAGGTTGTTTGCTTTCTTATTGTTGAGTTTTGAGAATTATTTAAGTATTCTGGATACGTTTTACAAGTCTTTTCTCAAATACGTCTATTACAAAATATTTCTCCCAGTCTGATGTTTATTTTTAATGGTACACTTTACAGAGCCAAATTTTTCTTTCTGATAAAGCCAAATTTATTGTTTTTTTTTTTTTTCCATAGATGGTGGTTTAATTCATATATTCAAGACCTTTTTACCTATTCCAGAGTTGCAAAGATTTTTCTTCAGAAGTTTTATAAATTTGTTTATAGTTAGGTTTGTGATCCAAATTTAATTTTTGAATAGGTTCAAAATTCATTTTTTAATCATGTAGACATTTCATCTTATAGCACTAATTTTTTAATTTAATCAATTTATTTTCATTGGAGGCTAATTACTTTACAATAGTGTGGTGGTTTTTTCCATACATCGACATGGATCAGCCACAGGTGCATATGTGTCCCCCCATCTTGGAACCCCCTCCCACCTCCCTCCCCATCCCATCCCTCTGGGTTGTCATAGGTACTGGCTTTGAGTGGTTTGCTTCATGCATTGAAAGACACTTCTTATTCTACTGATTTGTCTTTATACCTTTGTCAAAAATCAGCTGATTATATTTCTGTGGGCTGTTTCTGGATGCTCTACTCTG
Organism: Bos javanicus; assembly: GCF_032452875.1. NCBI lineage: Eukaryota > Metazoa > Chordata > Mammalia > Artiodactyla > Bovidae > Bos > Bos javanicus. Next base: position 8,243,148 of record NC_083883.1, on the reverse strand, counting down.
TTTCACTGACATATGTATTTATTCCTTGATAATTCCTACTATCTTACTGCAGCTTCATAGCTCTTAAGTCAGGCAGTATGTATCCTTTTTTCTTTTTGAATAAATTCTCTTGGTTAGTCTTGTTGCTTTGTCTTTCCATCTATATTTTAGAATTAGCTTGTTGTGGCCTACAAAAAAAATTCTTCTAAATTTTATTAGAACTGCATTGAATCTATAGATTTATTTTTTAAAAAATTGACACCTTGTTAGTACACAGTCATTCAATGTATGAACACAGCCCAACTCTATTAAATAGAGTTCTTTGATTTCTTTCATAAATGTTTTGTAGTTTTCAGTGTACAAATCTTATGCATATTTGACTGATTTTTTTACCTGTTTACTTCATTTTTGGTGCTACAATAAGTGATAATATTTCTTAAAATAACAAATGTCCATTGCTGGTATATAGAAATGAGTGGATGTTATATTTTTCAACCTTACTAATTTACTTATTAGTCCTGGAATTATCTGCATTCCAAATTATTGCATTTTCTATGTAAAAAATTATGTTCACTATAAATATTTAGTTTTACTTCTTCCTTTATATCCTATATGTATCTTTAATTTTTTCTTGTGACATTTTGCTGGTTTTAAGTTTCAGTATGATGTTTAACAGGAGTGCTGGAACAGGATACCTGTACTTTGTCCCTGATCTTTAGAGAAAGCAATATGTCTTTCACTACTAATTAAATTATCTGTAAACATTTTAGGAGAAGGCAATGGCACCCTACTCCAGTACTCTTGCCTGGAAAATCCCAGGGATGGTGGAGCCTGGTGGGCTGCCGTCTCTGGGGTCGCACAGAGTCGGACACGACTGAGCGTCTTAGCAGCAGCAGCAGCAGTAAACATTTTACTGCTTTTCTTTGTGGGGTTAAGGAATTTTTCTTCTATCCCTTCCCTCTTGTCAGTGGTTATAATGCAAGTTATTGAATATTGTCAAATATGGTTCCTGTATCTATTGAGATAAAATTTCTCTTCTTTATCAATTTGCTGACTTACAGTATTAATTTTTCACGGTTGAACCAGACTTGCATTCCTGAAGTAACCCTCAGTCTTAGACAAAACGAGTCTAAGATTTTATGAAGAAAATTATTCCAAAATAGAGACGAGTCAAAGATCTACTCCTATTTGAACAGTTATGATAATGGACAGTATAACCAAAGAATGGAAAAAAAAATTAAATAAGAAGATATGCAAAGGACAGCCAGGAAAAGTCTCATGTCTTATCTCTTGAAATCTTCAGTTTTTTTTCTCTCCATATGTCTTCTAACTCTACATATAAAATTAAATCATAGTAACTACCCTCATACATATCTCAGCCACACACATACACACATGCATGCACAAAACCCTAAAAGGTAAATGTTTCTAAATATGAGAGGCATTTATTTTGTTTCTGTACAGAATTGAAGCTGTTATTATTGCTGGTAACCAGAGCTCTCCTGATTGGTACTACAATACCTTAGTGTTCAACAATGAGCTCTGCCATAATAATTGCTTGGCTTCTGGGTCACTGTGTCTTTCAGCAGCAGGCTGGCAAACAGCATGAAAGGGCACATATGGAAGGTCATTATGGGACAGATCTGGATGAGGCCGGGGTTCTGACCTTTGCTGACCAATGGAGGGCACTTAGTCACATGACTATGCCTTACTGCACAGTAAGCTGGTTAGACTGTATGTCTAGGAAAAAAGTAGATGAGTAGAATAGGTCTGTCTCATAGCCACTGATGATTTCATTACCCACTGGTGATTTCATAGTTGACTGTGAATATTAACATTCTAGTAAACGTATTTATAAATACATAATATAATTTGGGGGGTTTTCTTTGTTTTTAAAAATAGCATCCTGAAAACACACACAATAGTGTTAAGCTTCCGTTTTGAACATGAAATTCTGAATAATGGTTGAAGCAGTATCAACTTATATTTATGAGTTATATATTTATACATTATATATACATATATAAAATTAAATATACACTTATTAAAAAACTAAGATCATAGCATCCAGTCCCATCACTTCATGGCAAAGAGATAGAGAAACAATGGAAACAGTGAGAGACTATTTTCTTGGGCTCCAAAATCACTGCAGATGGTGGCTACAGCCATAAAATTTAAAGGTGCTTGCTCCTTGGAAGAAAAGCTATGACCAACCTAGACAGCATATTAGAAAGTAGAGACATTACTTTGTCAACAAAGGCCCATATAGTCAAAACTATTGTTTTTCCGTTAGTTATGTATGGATATGAGAGTTGGACTGTAAAGAAAGCTGAGTGCTGAAGAACAGATGCTTTTCAACTGTGGCATTGGAGAAGACTCTTGAGAGTCCCTTGGACTGCTAGGAGATCCAACCAGTCCATCCACAAGGAAATCAGTCCTGAATATTCATTGGAAGGACTGATGTTGAAACTGAAGTTTCAATACTTTGGCCACCTAATGTGAAAGATTGAAGACAGGAGAAGCGGGCAACAGAGAATGAGATGGTTGGCGGGCATCACCAACTTGATGGACATGAGTTTCAGCGAGCTGTTGGAGTTGGTAATGAACAGGGAAGTCTGGCTTGCTGTAGTCCATGGGATGACAAAGAATCAGACATGGCTGAGTGACTGAACTGAACTGATATTTATGCATTCTTATGCATTGCCTTTCTTATATGAAAATGCTTAAATTTTTCTTCATAATTGCATAGTTTTAAATCTAACATAGAGTGATTGCCTCTTTCATACATTTAAACATTTTTTGTCATATGTGAGGATATAAAATATATAAATACACATCTGGCATTTGTTTCAATATGTCATATATGAAAGAACTAGTATAAGTACCAAAGATAAGAATGAGTGGAAGTATGACTTAGTGATGAAGTTTGGTAAATTATTAATAGAAAAAAATGATCTCACAACTAAGATTTAAATAGTCAAGTATCCTGAATAAATGAGATATTGCTAATATTGCCATAATATAAATTAAATCACATAAACTTATGCTTAGTAGAACCAAGTGATTATTTTCTGAATCATAACTCAGATGAAGTATTTGGCCTCTAAGATGAGCCTAACATATTTGAATTCAATGCTCTTAAGGAAAAAAATAAAAAAGCATTATTTTCAAATTATATATCATGCAAGGTTGGATTTTAATGTGCTTCAGAATACCTCAAAAATGATATCAAATACAGTAATGCTACAGTAAAAATGTTAACAGGCATCCTGTTTGTGCTTCATAATAAAATCATATTTACATTGAGATTTGGATTTTATTATGTTGGTATTTTATTTACACTTTGAGTTGCAACATTAATAACATTAGGTTAAATCAAGTATAGCCTAATTTCAGTTTTCACAAACTTTGCTTTTATACATATTTGCATAATTTCCAGCAAACAGTAATCACAGTAATTCAACTCCCTGTAACCTCCTCTAACCATGTCATTCATAATTGCAGAAAATAGAAATTAACCTTTTTGAAAGCTCAATAGCATAGTACTCTTTGTTGTCAGGGAAAAGGCAGCAGGTGTGGCAGTGGGCTGCAGTCATTTGTCAACTTAGGTAACCTTTGATGGTGGCATCTACATGAAAATTATACTAATGCAAAAGTAAGGCTTCTCAATGCTGTTATTAACACTCTGCACCAGCAGAATGATAATGAGACTCAAAGCACTTCTGAATTTCCAAGTTATTTGTTTCCAATGGTGGAGTGTTCCTTAGATTCTTTTTTAGGTGCTGTGCATATGGAAATAAACACATTGAAGTTGCTTAATAAATTATAAAGTGGTTGAGTGCAACCTAAAGATCAGTCACAATTAGGTAATATTAATATAATCTCTCACATGATGAGATTATTAATTTTTTATAAATGTAACAATTACTTCAAAATTTAGTAACACATTAGGATCCCTTCTCTCCTTTACACACCTATTGAAGTTTCTCAGTAAATGGCATGTCAAAAATATTGTCTTCTTTCCTGTGATTCAAATTTATAGCCTGTGTTTGAGCCCTGAACCTGCCCTAGTGATGTGCATTTCAAAAAGTAAGTTAATTTCTTTGATATTTGATTTGTTTATATGTTAAAAAAAGAGAAAATAGTAACCACTCTTGATTTATTTAGATTGTTATTATAGTGTCAGAGATACAGCAGTGAGCAGTCCCTGCCCGGGAATTGAACCTGGGTAGCCTGGATGAAAACCAGGACTCCCAAATTCTAGAGCCACCAGGGGCTAGAGGCTAGAAGCAGAATGGCCTTGACTCTTATCCCAGTGAAAGCAGGAATGTTTCAAGAAAGCAAAAGCTGTAAAAACAGGTACTGAATTTATTATCAGAGACATAACACAGCAAGTGATTGAGCACACTGAGAAATGATTTATTTAATGTACCCCAGTGTTCATTGCCTGGAGAATCCCAGGGATGGGGAAGCCTGGTGGGCTGCCTTCTATGGGGTCGCACAGAGTCGGACACAACTGAAGTGACGTAGCAGCAGCAACAGTAGTGTTCATTGCAGCACTATTTACAATAGCTAGGACATGGAAGCAACCTAGATGTCCATCAATAGATGAATGGATAAAGAAGTTGTGGACATTTATACAAGGGAGTATTATTCAACCATAAAAACGAACAAATTGAGTCAGTTCTAGTGTGGTGGATTAACCTAGAGCCTGTTATACAGAGTGAAGTAGAAAAGAAAGAGAAAAACAAATATCATATATTAACACATATATGTGGAATCTAGAAAAGTGGTATTGATGAACCTACTTGCATGGAAGGAATGGAGTTGCAGGCATAGAGAACAGACTTGCAGACACAGTGGGGAAGGAGAGAGTGGGGCAAATTGAGAAATTAGCATCAGCATATATACACTATCATGTGTAAATGGACAGCTAGTGAGGAGTTGCTGTATGCACAGGGAGCCCAGTCTGGTGCTCTGTGATGACTCTGAGGAGTGAGATGGAGCGACGGGAGGGAGGCTCAAGAGGAAGGCAATATAAGTGTAATTGTGGCTGATTTACTTTGTTGTATGGCAGAAACCAACACAACATTGTAAAAATTTAAAAAAAAAAAAAAACTTAAAAAAATCAACATATATTAAAAAAAAAAAAAAAAAAGACTGAAGCAAGGCAGAAATACACACCTGGAGAGAAAGGATGTGGACATCCTCTCTAATGAGGAGGAACATTTCTTTTTTCACACCAACCTGACTGGTCCTAGGATCCTCCTCCAGATGTTAGTGCTACTTTTTGCTAAGATGGATCCCACCACAGAGGCCTGTGGGAATATGTCCACACTTACTATGGGATGGTGCCCCCTCCCTTTTTGACCTTCAAGGAGCCTTCCTACACATGTGCAGAAGAAAAGTCTTCCTTGACCTTAGGAGTAGGCACCTTATCTCTTTACTTCAGCAGAGCTCAGCTTCTGCCACTAGCTTTGTCCTTGGCATGTCTGGGTGAAAAAAAGGTTCAGTCTTACTCCACTTGACAAACACCAGCTGTCCAGCACAGGGACCCATCTATCTCCTACGTCAGTTGTAAGCGTGAATGATGTTATGTAAATAAAATCACTTTGTGGCTTTTAAAACACAATATGTTATTAAAATACAAGTGTTACTCACTATTGCTTGACAACATTTAAAATCTTCAGTGTTAGGAGAAAATAGGCAACCTATCATTTGAAGAATCCAAATAGTGAAGTCTAATTGGTTTTGCATTTTTCTGGCTAAATCCGAAACCCAATAGATCAAAAGGATATTAAGTATCAGAATAATCTGATTAAATGCAGAAGCCTCCTGTCCACCACACTTTCTTGGCAAGAGAGATCAAACTAAGGTAACAGAATTAAATGTCTGAGGCAGGCATATGAGCTCCACCATGGGAAAGTGAAGAACAGACATGGGTCTTCCTCCATCACAGAGCTAAAAATGAAAAGAGCTGGGATTCCCACACTGACTGCTTGACTGCCCAAGGCTGTGTTCACAATTTCTAAGCAGGTGGGGCATAATTTATCAACCTCCATTAATCCATTAAATTATATTCCACAAAATCCCTGTGGCAAAATGAAGATGGCCACAATATCTTCGCAACTGTGTTGAAACGGGATTCTGATTCTTCTGTTGAATCTGTACAGATTTCTTAACTCATTTGTCTTACAAAATTAGGCAGTAGTCCAGATTTGGTCTGCAGACCATACTTTTTGACCCCTATTAAAGAGTAAATTTGGACTTCCCTTGTGGCTCAAATGGTGAAGAGTCTGCCTGCAGTGTGGGAGACCTGAGTTCGATCCCTGGTTGGGAAGATCCCCTGGAGAAGGGAAAGGCGACTTTCCCTTTCAAAGAGTAAATTGCATTTATCCTTTAAATAAAAACTGAGAGGTTCTGTATGGTATACCAATTTTTACTTCAGCCTTAGAGAACTTCAGCTAGTACTTTTGCATTTTCCAAGTGACCTTTGAGAGACTTCTAGTTTTTTTGCTACTTTAGGAACATACACTAAAACCCATAGTGAAAGTGAAAGTCGCTCAGTCGTGTCCAACTCTTTGTGACCCCATGGACTGTATAGTCTGTGGAGTTCTCCAGGCCAGAATACTGGAGTGGGTAACCCTTTCCTTCTCAAGGGGATCTTCCCAACCCAGAGATTGAATCCAGGTCTTCTGCATTGCAGACGGATTCTTTACCAGCTGAGCCATAAGGGAAGCCCAAGAATACTGGAATGGGTAACCTATCCCTTCTCCAGCGCATCTTCCCAACCCAGGAATCGAACTGGGGTCTCCTGCATTGCAGGTAGATTATTTACCAACTGAGCTGTGAGGACTAGGTTATATTCAATGCTTGTCCATAGACATCAGACAAATGGCCATAAGACTTCCTAAATTGTGAACATTTTGTTTTATCCCTGCATATTTTTACTGAGGCATACAACCCAGTAATTTGTATTTCTACTAAAATATAATAATGTTGGAAATAAATGAACCAATTAAGTTTACGTTACACAGACAGAAGAGTGAAATAGGAAGTGAAAAAATGATAAGAATCAAGGATGATTCAGACTTCATCAACTGGGTGAATTGTGGTGTCGCTTAGAGATGGAGAATACCAGTGTGATGATTTGTAAACACAGCCAGTCTTTTCCATTTCTTCTCTCAAGGGTTGGGGTTTGTCACCCAGTTCTTAAGTCTTGGTTGGCCATGTGACTTGTTTTTGCCAATGGAACGTTAGCCAATGTCACACCACAGAGACTTGAAAAGTACTTGCACGTTTTACTTTGCTCTCTTAAGAACTTACTAAGAACACTGCTGCCATCCTGAGAACAATTCCAGAATAACCTGTACAAGAGAGGACCCAGTTGATAGCCATTCCAGCCAAAGTCTGTATGAAACACCCACAGTGGCTGACCTGCCAGCTAACAGACACTTTAACCAATCAGCACAGACCAGATATATCTAGCAGGATCAAAACTGATTGCAAAACTGCAAAGCTGTGAGCTAAATGAATAGTTGTTGTTTTAAACCACAGTCACTTGTGTTAGTTATCTCTTGTAACAAAGCACAACAAAACTTAGATTGCTTATTTCAGTTTTCACTGTTCAGCAGTCAGGGCATGGCTTATCTGGGTGCTCTGCTAGGGGTCTTTCAAGGTTTAAATTGTGTCAGTAAGGCTGTGATTTTATCTAGAAGCTGGATTGGACCCAGCAATTCTACTACTGGACATATACCCTGAGGGGGAAAAAAAAAAAAAACAAAACATAATTCAAGAAGACCCATACACCCATAAGTTCATGGCAGCACTATTTACAATAGCCAAGACATGGAAGCAGCCTAAATGTACATCCACAGAGGAATAGATAAAGAAGATGTGGTACACAAATACAGTGGAATATTACTCAACCATAAAAAGGAACAAAATGGAGTCATTTATAGAGAAGTGGATGTACCTAGAGACTGTCATACAGAGTGAAGTAAGTCAGAGGATACAAATGTACTTTCAGACATGTTCAGGTTATTGGCAGAATTTGTTTCTTCATGGTTCAAGACAGAGGGATTAGCTCCTTGCCCACTTTTGGCTGGAGGTTGCCCTCCACCACCAGAGGTTGCTCACATTCCTTGCCATGTGCGCTTTCCCAATGTGGCTACTTCCTTACTCAGCCAGCAAAGGGCATCTCTAGAATGAATCTGCCAGGGGTAAGACCAAGTCCTATGCAGGTAACATCATCCAGGAAGTGACATCACATCACCCTGGCCACATTCTATTGGTTAGGAGCAAGACACAGACCCTACCTACACTCAGGGCAGGATATTACATTAACACAAGATCTCAAACACCCTGGATTCTGTCCACCACCAGGTCATTTATTACACAGGATAAGTTAACTGATTCAGCCAGATAAGAAGCATGTAGTTTTCTAAATACATTATGATTTTGTACTGAAAAGAGTAGATTCTATGGCTAGACTGCCTGATTTTGTATCCTAGGTCTGACTCTTAGCTGTGTGGCATGAGATAACTATCTAACTTCATTCCTAACTGCATGAACAATTTCTATTTAAATAATGTTTGTAGATGTCTTTACCTATGGAAATTCTTATTAATAACAACCAAACAAGTCACAGACATACTAATACATTTTAATCATATCATAAAAAGAAAACTGACACAGGATGTCATATCTATCTCAGCTTTGTACCCAACTACAACTTCCCAGTAAGAGGGAAAAATTATGTCAGCAACAGCTCTGTGGAAGACAACACACTGCAGTTCTGCTTGCTTTTAGTGACATAAATATTGAAGTCATTGAAACTAAATTTGAATTTGGGATTCATGCTACAGTGCTTTTACTGTGTTGCATACTTGGCTAGGACTTCCCACCTGTTTTTCCACAAAACTTAAAGTAGGAAACCACCTAAATTTATGTAGGCTTTTACCTAAACTTTCTCTTTTCTAACATCTAAAAAGGCAGTGTGTTTAACAGCTAAGAGAATAAACATTCATATGTTAACAAAGTAATGCCTTTAAACTTACTCCTCTGTTTAAAAAGGAAAGTACAGTCTACATGGGGTTTCCCAGGTAGCTCAGTGATAAAGAACTGGCCTGCCAATGTAGGAGACACAGAAGACACAGGTTCGAGCCCTGGGTGGGGAATATCTCTGGAGGAGGAAGTGGGTCTGTATACATTCTTGTATTGTACATATTGTTTACCCATATGATTTTCAATATGTATTACCAACATGATTGGCAAGTGATATTGCAATTTAGACTGAGCACTAAGTGGCATACATTAAATAACAAAAATAAGACATTTTATTCCTACATTTTTATTTTTAAACTTTTGTGTAGCTCAGTATATTAAAATAAACCTGACATTTCACAGCTTTAGAGGATTAATTCACTCATTACCTATGAACAAAAATTGGGAACGCATAACTAGATTCTAAAAATTAACTTTTACTGGTGCATCATTGCTTTACAATGATGTGTTGGTTTCTACTGTGCAGCAAATTGAATCAGCTCTACATATACATATATCCCCTCTTTTTTGGATTTCCTTCCCATGTAGGTCACCAAAGAACACTGCATACAGTTCCCTGTGCTATACAGTAGGTTCTCACTAGTGAGCTATTTTATACATAATAGTATATATATTTCATTCCCAATCTCCCAGTCCATCCCAACTTTTCCCCCTTGGCATCCATATGTCCCTTGTCTATGTCTGTGTCTCTGTTTCTGCTTTGCAAGTAAGATCATTTATACTATCTTTTTTTTTTTTTTCCCCTAGGCTTCCCAGGTGGCTCAGTGGTAAAGAATTTGCCTGCCAACGCAGGAGACACAGGTTTGATCCCTGGGTGGGGAACATTCCCTGGAGGAGGGCATGTCAACTCACTCCAGTTTTCTTTCCTGGAAAATTCCATGGACAGAGGAGCCTGACAGGGGCTACAATACATAGTATCACACAATCCATAGGGTCTTTTCTTCCATCTTAGCCCCCTAATGAGTCTACAAGTTGTTTTTCATGACTCACAAGTTTGCAAAGGTCTAAATGGCTTAAAGAAGGTGGCTTAATTTTTTCCCTCATATTAAATAAAAGCTAAATTTCAGATATTCTTCATAAGAGACCTTTATTTTATTAACATATATTCTAAGTAATGGCAATGAACCATTAAGAGTACAGGGTAATGAGTATGGAGAGATTTTCGTGTATCAGCAAATAGCATAAGACAATACAGAAAAACTATTTTGCTTCAGACAAGATCAAGAATTATGTAAGATTTCCACATACAAAAATGAGTAGGGAATCAATGATTTCTAAAGTTATGATGCCACACACTTGCCATTAACAAATTATCTGTAGACAGACCTAGAGACTGTCACACAGAGTGAAGAAAGTCAGAAAGAGAAAAACACCTGCTTTCAGTCAGCCTTTCTGTCAGCGCATCGACCATTTTTGAATACAGATTTCCTTCTTGCACAGCTGGAATACAGTGCTGCTTTCCAGATAGTGGAAAGTCATTAAGGGCACACAGGTAGACCACAACATGATTGTGGAAGACTGAACCATGAAATTTACTAAAGTGTAGGATTGTTTTAAAAAGGTTTGAATTGTTCAGAACTCCTTTTCTTAAATATCCTAAAGTAAATACAGAAAAGATTATTTTATTGCCTATCCAGGATTGATTTACACAGTCTATAAATATAAGAGTGATTACCATGTAATGTGGGAGCTATTGCTTCTGCACTAAAATAAGCCTCTCTGCCTCCAAGGGTGGACATTCTGCTACCAGGGGAGCAGACTTGATTTTCTACTTATCTTTTAATGATTTCCTGCAGGCAAAAAAACTGAAGCCAACATCCTGCTGACATCTGTTTGTTGGTATGGGTCTTATTTAGAACCCCAGTCCTAGGTAATTATTCGTTTTTTGTTGGCAGTAGGATTGTATAGATCACAATGTTTTGCAACATGTAAGCTGTAATAAATAAAGGAATAAACAAAGCTGTTTTCTTAAACATTCAGTTAAATGGAGCACCCAGAAGACAAACCAGAGAGCTTATACTGTTTTATGCTAGATCGTCACTGCATAGAATTTATCATTATCAAATGATTAATTTTATATTTATCAAATTTGACATTTGATATTTAAATAAATTTATCACTAATGATAAATTTGACATTTCTCATTAACAAATGGAAGGCAAAGAAACTGCTAGCGTTTTCTTTTTTTTTTAATTTTATTTTATTTTTAAACTTTACAAATTGTATTAGTTTTGCCAAATATCAAAATGAGTCCGCCACAGGTATACATGTGTTCCGCATCCTGAACCCTCCTCCCTCCTCCTTCCCCATACCATCCCTCTGGGTCGTCCCAGTACACTAGCCCCAAGCATCCAGTATCGTGCATCGAACCTGGACTGGCAACTCGTTGACACTAATAGATGGAGAAATATACCATGTTCATGGATTGGAAGAATCAATAGAGTGAAAATGAGTATACTACCCAAAGCAATTTATAGATTCAATGCAATCCCTATCAAGCTACCAACGGTATTTTTCACAGAGCTAGAACAAATAATTTCACAATTTGTATGGAAATACAAAAAACCTCGAATAGCCAAAGCTATCTTGAGAAAGAAGAATGGAACTGGAGGAATCAACCTGCCTGACTTCAGGCTCTACTACAAAGCCACAGTTATCAAGACAGTATGGTACTGGCACAAAGACAGAAATATAGATCAATGGAACAAAATAGAAAGCCCAGAGATAAATCCACACACATATGGACACCTTATCTTTGACAAAGGAGGCAAGAATATACAATGGATTAAAGACAATCTCTTTAACAAGTGGTGCTGGGAAATCTGGTCAACCACTTGTAAAAGAATGAAACTAGAACACTTTCTAACACCATACACAAATATAAACTCAAAATGGATTAAAGATCTAAACGTAAGGCCAGAAACTATAAAACTCCTAGAGGAGAACATAGGCAAAACACTCTCTGACATACATCACAGCAGGATCCTCTATGACCCACCTCCCAGAATATTGGAAATAAAAGCAAAAATAAACAAATAGCGTTTTCATCATACATCAGGTCAGATATTTTAATGATCAAGGAAAAACTTCATATTGTCATTTATGCTGTTATTTAAGTCATCATGTGAGGTATTTGTTTTTATCCTTAGTAAAAATATTTATTTTTAAGGGAGTATGACTTCACTGAAAAACAATAGCTTTTGACTTAAAAAAATGTAGTTTTGAGCCTAAACCTGATCTTGGAGATATTAGCAAAAACTTAAGCATTCTTAATCTCTTTATTCCTACTTTACATGGAAATAGCAATATGTATCCCCTAAGGGCATTCAGTCGCTCAGCCATGTCTGACTCTGTGACCCATCGACTACAGCATGCCAGGTTTCACTGTCCATCACCAACTCCCAGAGCTTGCTCTAACTCATGTCCATTGAGTTGGTGATGCCATCCAACCACACCAACTCCCAGAGCTTGCTCTAACTCCTGTGCATTTCGTTGGTGATGCCATCCAACCATCTCATCCTGTGTCATCCCTTCTCCTGCTTTCAATCTTTCCCAGCATCAGAGTTTTTTCCAATGAGTCAGTGCTTAGCATCAGGTGGCCAAAGTATTGAAATTTCAGCTTCAGCATCAGTCTTTCCACTGAATATTCAGGACTGATTTCCTTTAGGATAGACTGGTTGGATCTCCTTGCAGTCCAAGGGACTCTCAAGAGTCTTCTCCAACACCACTGTTCAAAAGCATCAGTTCTTCAGTGCTCACCTTTCTTTATAGTCCAACTCTCACATCCATACATGACCACTGGAAAAACCATAGCCTTGATGAGACAGACCTTTGTTGACGAAGTAATGTATCTGCTCTTTAATATGCTGCCTAGGTTGGTCATAACTTTCCTTCCAAGGAGTAAGTGTCTTTTTTTTTTAATATAAATTTATTTATTTTAATTGGAGGTTAATTACTTTACAATATTGTATTGGTTTTGCCATACATGAACATGAATCAGCCACAGGTATACACGTGTTCCCTATCCTGAACCCCCCTCCCTCTTCCCTCCCCATACCATCCCTCTGCATAATCTCAGTGCACCAGCCCCAAGCATCCTATATCATGCATTGAGCCTGGACTGGTGATTCATTTCATATATGATATTATACATGTTTCAATGCCATTCTCCCAAATCATCCCACCCTCTCCCTCTACCACAGATTCCAAAAGACTGTTCTATACATCAGTGTCTTTTGATTTCATGGCTGCTATCACCATCTGCAGTGATTTTGGAGCCCCCCAAAATAAAGTCAGACACTGTTTTCACTGTTTCCCCATCTATTTGCCATGCAGTAATGGGACTGGATGCCATGATCTTAGTTTTCTGAATGTTGAGTTTTAAACCAGCTTTGTCACTCTGCTCTTTCAGTTTCATCAAGAGGCTCTTTAGTTCCTCTTTGTTTTCTGCCATAGGGGTAGTGTCATCTTCATATCTGAGGTTAGTAATATTCTTCCCAGAAATCTAGATTCCAGCTTGTTCTTCATTCAGCCTGGCATTTCACATGATGTACTCTGCTTGGAAGTTAAATAAACAGGGTAATGATATACAGCCTTGGTGTACTCCTTTCCCAATTTGGAACTAGTCCATTATTCCACATCTGGTTTGAATCATTGCATCTTGAGCTTCATACAGATTTCTCAGGAGGCAGGTAAGGTGGTCTGGTATTTCCATCTCTTTAAGAGCTTTTCAGTTTGTTGTGATCCACACAGTCAGAAGCTTTAACATAGTCAATAAAGTGATAAGGGCATAGTGAAGAAAAATTTAACATCACTACCTTAATAATGCTTTATTTAATCCCTAAACTCTTCCACTACTTGAAGTGTTTAATTTTAAACATAAATTGATGCTGACCGAGTGATGCTTTGCATTGAAGGGCAGGCCTAATCAATTCAGCTTAAATAGGGAGGTTGTGAGCTAACCACATAATAGAACTATTAGTCTGCTGCTGCTGCTGCTGCTGCTGCTGCTGCTGCTAAATCACTTCAGTCGTGTCTGACTCTTAGCGACCCCATGGACTGCAGCCCACCAGGCTCCTCTGTCCATGGGACTTTCCAGGCAAGAGTACTGGAGTGGGTTGCCATTGCCTTCTCCGAACTATTTGTCTAGCACTTACCAAAGTGAGAAAGATCTGAATGGGGCCCATGTTTACAGGATGCTAAGGAATATCCAGGATATCAGAACCTAATTTCCACGACCTATGAATATCACCTTATATGACAAAAAGATGGGATGATTTGTAAGGATTTTGAGATGGTACATTATGCTGGATGGTACATTGCCCTAAATGCAGTCACATGTGTTCTTATAAGAAAGAAGTAGAGGGATGTGAACATAGAAAAGGAAAAGACACAGGAAGACCATGTGTCCATGGAGGCAGGCCTGGGTGAGACGAATGTAAGTCACAGAAGCTGCAAGCCCCCTAGAAGCTGGAAGAGGAAGCACATTCTCCCCCAGAGCTTGCTGAGGGAACATCACCCTGCTGACACTGAATTTCCAAGTGATTGTGCCGAATTTGGACATCCTACACCCAGCACTGTGAGGGAATGTATTTCTTTTGCTTTACATCAAGTTGTAGTCATCCAATACAGCAGTCTCCATGACTAGCACAGTGCTCTTGATTGTTCACAGATTAGTGGGACTGACTCCCAAATGATTCCTGGTGCAGGAGGAGAAAAACACCAGATGCATGTCCCATGAGCTGGAAGACCAGGATGGAGTAACCATACATGTGACATCTGAGGGACATCAGAGGTTGCAGAGTGTTCACAACAGTGACATAGAGTGGGAAAGTAGTGTTCAAAGTGAATTACATACATGAGGTGGAAAAAGATGGTTAAAAAGTCAGATAAGCACTAGTGTTAGTCGCTCAGTCATGTCCAACCCTTTGAGACCCCATGGACTGTGTCCTGCCAAGCAAGAATACTGGAGTGGGTAGCCAGTTTCTCCAGGGGATCTTCCCAACCCAGGGATTGAACCTAGGTCTCAGTTGGTATTGATTTCCAAAACACTCATTAGTGAAAAGTAACTAGAGGAGCTTCAAAACCATGTTAATTTTAGATGTGTATGTTAACAGTAGATTTTTGTTAATGGTATAACTGTGGTGAGTATAAATGAGTCATCATATTAAATTAACTGTTCAGTAGATTATATATATTTAATTGATTTTTGTACAGTTCATGAGTTACCCTGGTGGCTCAGTGCGAAAGAATCTGCCTGCAATGCAGGAGACACCAATTCGATCCCTCGGTTGGGAAGATCCCTTGGAGAAGGAAATGGCAACCCACTCCAGTATTCTTGCCTGGGAAATCCCATGGACAGATGAACCTAGCAGGCTACAGTCCATGGGGTCTCAAGATTTGGGCATAACCTAGTGACTAAACTACCACCATCATAGTTCATGCATTTGAAGTTTTTCTCTGAGTTAAAATACTAATTCAGGTACTTTGGTGAAGAGAAATATTTCTAACAGAATAATACACATTAAAAAAATATACAGCCAATATTTTGAATCCTAGACTATTCAGACTAGGTAAGTATTACCATTTTGATAAAATGACTCAACCACTCTCATGTCTTTCCAGTTTTGGAGGAATTTTCTCTTGCAGAGGAAAAATATCTGCCATGATATTGAAATATGAAGAGACATAGCCTTTAGAGAAGAGTGGAAACTGATACCAGTGTTTGTAGTGTTTGACTGAGTGGTCAAGGTAATGATAGACAAGGTTGAGGTGATGCGTAGCAATGTTGAGAAGACTTCTCTGGGACCTAAAGAGTTTAGAGGCAGTTTACCTAGGATGCAATATAGGAGAAAATCTAGTGGCAGAGTAAGCATGGAAAGCAAAGGAAGTTAAACTAGGAAGTGACTGTAGACAAGAGAAAACACAAGCCTGAACTAAAGTAACAGCAAGGCCAAAAAAAGGAAATCTAACATTTAGTTCACAGGCTTCATTTTGAGCACCCCATGGAAAGACAAAATGAGGCAGCAAATTCATATCCTCCTTTCTTCCCTCAAATGGATTTGACAGTACTTACATATGCTGGTTTGACTATCTCAAGTATTTAAAATGACATTTCTTCAAAGAAGACACACAGATGGCTAACAAACACATGAAAAGATGCTCCACATCACTCATTATCAGAGAAATGCAAATCAAAACCACAATGAGGTACGATTTCACGCCAGTCAGAATAGCTGTGATCCAAAAATCTACAAGCAATAAATGCTGGAGAGGATGTGGAGAAAAGCGAACCCTCTTATACTGTTGGTGGGAATGCAAACTAGTACAGCCACTATGAAGAACAGTGTGGAGATTCCTTAAAAAACTGGAAATAGAACTGCCTTATGACCCAGAAATCCCACTGCTGGGCATACACACCGAGGAAACCAGAACTGAAAGAGAGACGTGTACCCCAATGTTTATCACAGCACTGTTTATAATAGCCAGGACATGGAAGCAACCTAGATGTCCATGAGCAAATGAATGGATAAGAAAGCCATGGTACATATACACAATGGAGTCTTACTCAGCCATTAAAAAGAATACATTTGAATCAGTTCTAAGGAGGTGGATGAAACTGGGGCCTAGTACACAGAGTGAAGTAAGCCAGAAAGAAAAACACCAATACAATATAGTAACACATATGCATGGAATTTAGAAAGATGGTAATGACAACCCTGTATGAGAGACAGCAAATGAGACACAGATGTATAGAACAGTCTTTTGAACTCTGTGGGAGATGGAGGGGGGATGATTTGGGAGAATGGCATTAAAACATGTATAATATCATATAAGAAACGAATCGCCAGTCCAGGTTCGATGCAGGATACAGGATGCTTGGGGCTGGTGCACTGGGATGACCCAGAAGGATGATATGGGGAGGAAGGTAGGAAGGGGGTTCAGGATGGGGAACACATGTACACCCATGGCAGATGCATGTTGATGTATGGTAAAACCAATACAATATTGTAAAGTTAATAATAATAATAAAAAATAAAACCATAAAAAAATAAAACATTTCCCCCCAAAATCAAAATCATCAGTTGAATTCTATCAAGCATTTAGAGAAGAGTTAACACTTATCCTTTTGAAACACTTCCAAATATTGCAAAAGAAGGAACACTACCAAACTCATTCTATGAGACCACCATCACCCTGATACTAAATCCATACAAAAATACCACAAAAAAAAAGAAAATTACAGGCCAACATAACTGATAGGCAGAGATGCAGAAATACTCAACAAAATACAACAAACCAAATCCACCAATACATTGAGACATACACTGTGATCAAGTGGAACTTATTTCAGGGATGCAAAGATTCTTTAATATTGGAAAATCAATGTGATCTACCACATTAACAAACTGAGAACAAAAACTATATGCTGAGAATAAAAACTATATGCTCATATAAAAAGATTAAGAAAAAGCTTTTGATAAAATTCAACACTGATTTATGATAATAACTCTCCAGAAAGTGGGGATACAGGGAAAATACCTCAACATAATAAATACATCAAACTCACAGCAAATATCCCACTCAGTGGTGAAAAGCAGAAAGCACTTGCTCTAAGATCAGGACCAGGTGAAGGAAGCTCACTGTCACCATTCTTATTCCACATAATTATGGAAGTTCTAGCCATGGAAATCATAGAAGAAAAAGAAATGAAAGGTATCCAAATTGGAAAAGAAGAAGTAAAACTGTCACTGTTTGCAGGTTGACATGATTCTATACATAAAAAATCCTAAAGATGCCACCAGAGCTCATCAATGAATTCAGTAAAGTTGCAGAATACAAAATTAATGCACAGTAACTGACAGAAGAAGCATCTGACCTGGGAAGTTAAAAGTATTGCCTAAAAGAAGTTTTGGGTAAGATATTTTGAAAAATTTTAAATGTATTTTTCATGTCCTCCAAAAGTATTAAATAGAAGAGTTTGTATTTATTGGTTTTAGCTAATAATAATTGCTTTACCCTATGGAAAATAATTTTAAATTTCTCAGTCAGTAAAAAAGTTTGCAGTTTTTCAGTTTAAAGCATTTGTATAACTATATAACTATATTCTTATACCAGCTTTGAAAATACTATATTGAAATTAGCAATTACTATATTAGATATTTTTATACTTTTCAAGATGTAGTATATGTTTCAAATATTTATCTTATTGTTATATAATCATATAATTATGTAATCATATAATGTGAGAGTATCCATAAAGTAGATCAAGTATAAGGGTCAGAAACTATCTTCAGGTTTAACTGTCAAAGAGGCCATTAAAAGCAACTTTCTAGTGACAGTGAAATTTACATTAGTGGATTTTTAAGTATTAATGTTAAAAAGGATAATATCTAATATTAGGTATAAAGATTTCACAATTGAAATGGCATCTGTGGAAGAAAAATGAGTCACATTCTTTGAAGTTCACATTGAGAGAAATTTACATATACAGTATCCTTGAGCCAAGTCTGTCTACTTTTCTGTGTATTCTCAGAGTTTAGCATATTCTCTATTACATCAGATTTGCTGAAAAAATGTTTAAGAAAAGAATAAATGAGTATTATGAAGTTATTGCTAGTCACTTTTCCCAAGCAAAGAATCTATTTTCCATGGAGTTACCATTTCAGTGAGCAAGAAAACAAGATTTGACAGATTGGTGTGCTCTGCAATATCATATTTCATACTTATAGGGTGAGGTTTCATGATAATAACATGCAATGGAAGAATTCTGGTCACAACATCTCCTGCATTTTTTCTTCTAAGCATTTTCCATAAATTAGGAGAAATACATGAGTGTTCAGAGTTTCAAAAAGATTCCTGTTGCTATAGGAATTAAGTATAATTTACATATTAATTGTAATTTAGATATTACAATAAAATTTGGTTGACCTTTACCTTTTTCTAAACATTTGTTTTCACCTGCAGACTTAAAAATATTATTAGAGAGGTTGCATAAGCTTTTAACCTTATGTTCATTTAAGTAAATATTTATGCATCAAAGATGGCTAGCAGATGAAGAAAACTTCTGGTTATCACATCAGTTCCTTAATAGAACACATATATTATTTTTCCCTATTTTGACTCAGAATGACTTTCCATTTTCTTTTTGGCATCATAGCAGCCAATTATTTGTATTATTTAGATGAATGATCATATTGCTTTTTAAATCATATTGAAGGTAAATATTGATATCATCTGAGCCACTGTTGAGAGTAAGACATTTCACCCTTGACCCCCTTGAGTTCTGGTGGTTGGATAAGAAATTAAACTGACACAAGACAGATTAACAGGAGAAAAAGAAACACATTTCACTTGTGTCCACAGAAGTCTCATAGAATGAGGGCCTAAGAAGTGGTCGGAATAGCTTATACACTTGTAGACAAAGAAACAATGAATTTCTAAGAGTTAAAAGGACAAAGAAACTTACATGTTGGGTGTTTAATTAATGAAGAATCTAAATGGAGTTTGGGGCTGGAGTAGTAAATTCAAGTCACCTGGTTTGTCTTTATGGACTTCGTGGCCCTGAATTTCCTGTCTTTCATGACAAGGATGTCCTCTTACTTCCAGACACGGAAAGTACACTTTTCACATAAGAGATTCAGTTCTAATGAGGTGGATGAAACTGGAGCCTATTATACAGAGTAAAGTAAGCCAGAAAGAAAAAACACCAATATAGTATACTAACACATATATATGGAATTTAGAAAGATGGTAATGATAACCCTGTATGCGAGACAACAAAAAAGATACAGATGTATAGAACAGTCTTTTGGACTCTGTAGGAGAGGGTGAGGGTAGGGTGATTTGGGAGAATGGCATTGAAACATGTATATTATCATATGTGAAACAAATCTCTAGTCCATGTTTGATGCATGATACATGGTGCTCAGGGCTGGTGCACTGGGATGACCCAGAAGGATGGGATGGGGAGGGAGGTGGGAGGGAGGTTCAGGATGGGGAACAAATGTATACCTGTGGCGGATTCATGTCAATGCATGACAAAACCACTACAATACTGTAAAGTAATTAGCCTCCAATTAAAATAAATTTATATTTAAAAAAAAAAACCAAAGAGAAATGAAAGTCAAGGTGTCCCTCTTGCATTGGCCTTTTCTTAAGTAACTTTAAAGTAATCAGTATGCCACTGAAGCACATTTTGGGATGGCCAACCCTACGCCTAAACATCACCTTTTTTTTTTTTTTTTAACAAATACGCAGTAATCAGCTACATTTTGACTCTCGGAATCTGAATTCCTGGAGGTGGGAAATTACCTTTGGACAAAGAGACTGTCATATAGAGTGAAGTAAGTCAGAAAGAGAAAAAAAATACTATTATATTAAGCATATATATAGACAGAGAATCTAGAGAAATGCTACAGATGAACCTATTTGCAGGGCAGGAATAGAGGCCTAGAGGTAGAGAATGGATACATGTGGACACAGAGGGCAGCTGCTGCTGCTGCTAATTCATTTCAGTGGTGTCTGACTCTGTGCAACCCCATAGACTGCAGCCCACCAGGCTCTCCCATCCCTGGGATTCTCCAGGCAAGAACACTGGAGTGGGTTGCCATTTCCTTCTCCAATGCATGAAAGTGAAAAGTGAAAGTGAAGTCGCTCAGTCGTGTCCGACTCTTCACCACCCCATGGACTGCAGCCTACCAGGCTCCTCCATCCATGGGATTTTCCAGGCAAGAGTACTGGAGTGGGTCGCCATTGCCTTCTCCACAGAGGGCAGAAGGGGGAGGATTTGGGAGACTGGGATTGAGGTATATACATTACCTTGTGTAAAACAGATAGCTAGTGGGAAGCTGCTGTACAGCACAGGAAGCTCAGCTCAGTGCTCTGTGATGACCTGGAGGGGTGTGGTGGGGTGGGGTGGGGTGGGTGGGAGGTCAAAGAGGGAGGGGATGTATACATACAACTGATTCACTTTGTTGTACAACAAAAACTAACACAACTTTTAAAGCAACTATACTCCAATAGAAAATAGATAAAGTAATAAAATACAATCCCCTTTTTTCCACCTCCAAAAAAAAAGAAAAGCAAATTTTAATTTACTACCGGAGATTCAAAACTGTTGTTATCAGAGAGGCTCAGGCCCACTTCACTCCTGCCCATGATTTTGAGGAGGAAGAAAATCTTAATCATGATTCAAGGACATAATTAGTACACTGCAGTAAGGATGTTAATGGGATAAGTGAAGGAAGTATAAATAGATTTAAACTGAGACTAGCAAGCTCTTGGTCTCTCCTCTGAGATGTCTTACTCTTTCAAGTTTATTCCTCTTTCTGTTGGTTCTTTTTTCTTCATCTTCTCATGCAACCTGTACAATAAAGCACATCTCATGATACCTATCCTTCTGAAAGGATTTCCTTCCTTTGAGTTTTATAGTTTGTAGCAAAACTAAGTGGGGCCCATAAGAAAAGAAGGCTTAGATGGCAAAATATTGGGTTGGCCAAAGGCTCATTTGGGTTTCTCCATAAGATGTTACAGAAAAACCCAAATGAACTTTTTGACCAACCTAATAACATCTTTTCTAGAATTTTTTATGAAGAAATGTTTTAATTTTTGTTGGGTTCATCTTACCATCATTGCTAACCACTCATTCATCGACTCAACTAGTATTATTGAGTTGCTGCTGTATGTCGGAAAGTGTCATAGGCACTGTTGAATGGGTCCTTAAAGTGGTCAGAGAACCTATTCTTATAGGGATAGTCCCACAGAGGTATTGTAATGTGAGCAAATCATAAGACAGTATAGAATATTTCAGTACTTAACATCCCTATGAGGAAAAAAAAAGTAAGCCAATGGGGATTGGAATTTAGGAAGTTTAAAAATGTAAAAGAGCAAATCCTGAAGCTATTTAGGAAAAGAGCAGTCTAGGCAGAAGTTGTGATATTTAAGGTGCCTCTGAAGGTAGAGTGGTCAGCAAAGGATCAGTTAAGAGGCCAGTGTTGCCAAACTAGAGAGAAAAAGGGAAGGATGACAGGAAATGATGCCAAATACAGTGTAAGGAACAGACCATGTGTGTCCTTTCAGGTCAGCACACAGCATAGAGTTTGGCTTTATTATTAGTGGTGTGAAAACCCTCTGGAATTTCTGTGTCAGAATAGAGAGACTCCACCTGGGCTTCCCACGTGGCACAGTCATAAAAAATTTGCCTGCCAATGTAGCAAACTTGGGCTCAGTCTGGGTTGGAAAGTTCCCCTGGAGGAGGAAATGGCAACCTATTCCAGTATTTTTGCCTGGAAAATCTCATGGACAGAGGAGTGTGGCAGGCCACAGTCCATGGGGTCACAAAGAGTTGGACACTACTGAGCACATACACACAAACTTGCCAAAATCAAGGTAAAAATGTTTAGTCAGCTTTCAATATATATAGAAAGAATCATTGCTTTGCCCAGGCTAGCTTATCACACTTAATATGCATTTTCAAATGGCTTAGTCAGTCAGCTGAATAACAAAGTTATAGCTTGTAATAAATACCATTTATTGTACTCAACAAAATTGAAATAATTCTAATCTTAAAGATTAGTCATTGTATTATTGAGCATTCCAGTTATTAATAGAAACAGAATCCAACATCAGATGTTTTAAGAGACTTCAATTAGTATTTACAAAAGTGTAAAAATAGTATAATAAAACAAACAGAAAACTGAAAAGTTGATGAATCCAGAGAATAGTAATGACAGTAAGCCATTATGTCTACTGGGGCTGAAGGGGTTGAGTGTATTAAAAAGCAAATTGGATGTATAGGCATTATTAGACATTTTTTTTAATGATAAAGTGTTTAAGCTGATGGCAGTGATTCAGGGGAAAAAAGTTTTTTGTCAAATAGTAAGAAGAATTTCTCAAGCCATATCCTGGTAGGCAAGACTGAGAATATGTATACCTGATAAGAGCATCTCTATACAAGAAAAGCAAGCTATAATAGTGGCCTAAGATTGAGATGCTGGTAGGCAAGTAGGTAGGTTTAAGAGATTTTAGAAGATTTTTTTCTTCTTTATTGTTTCCCTTTTTAAAGAAAAAGTATAGTGGTTTGCAGTAGGCCTTTTCATCACTGCTTTGTTTTTAGAGAAACTTTGTAGTTAAAGAAGTTCTCTTCTATACCTGCTTTGCTGAAAGATCATGAGGTTGTTATTCTTTTTATGACAAATGGATGCTGAAGTTTTGCAAATATAATTTCTACTTTTACTTCCATTAACCCATTGTTTTACTCTTTAATTGGTTAAGATATTGATTTACATTTGCTGATCTTTAATGTTAATAAAACCTACATTCACTGAGATCAAATTGGTTCAGGATGTATTTATATATTTAAGTATTTCTGAATTTAGTGTGTACTCTTTTTTTTTTTTGCAAAATCTATTACATCTATATTCCTATATGAAATCGGATGGCCACTTGCTTTCTCATACCATCCTTGTCAAATTTTGGTGTGAAGGTCTTCCAGCCTCATGAAATGAGTAGGGTTTTCTTCATCAATTCTCAAGAAGAGCTTCTGTAAGATTGAAAAATGTCTTCCTTATTAATTTGGAAGAATACAAGGTAAGACATCATGACCTTGAGTTTTATTTGTGGGGAAAAAAAAGGATGATATTCCATTTCTTTAAGCCCAGAATACTTATTTAACTTTTTTCATGGACAGTTTAGTAAGTTACTCTCCACATCTGTTTCAAATCTATTGTTCTTAGATTGTTCATAATATCATTTTATTATCTGTTTAATGTCTTCTCTCCAGCTATAGTCATCCACTCTGTCATGACTGAAATATATATATATTTTTTCTCTTTTTTTCCCCTCTCTCAAAAAGCCATTATTTTGTTGATTTTTCAGAGCTTTGTTGAACTTTGCTGCATATACACTTTCTATTTAATTATCCCTGTCTAAGATTTTTTTTTTTCTGTCTACCTCTTAGACCCAGGTTGCTTTTCACTTTGCAACTTTTTCAGCTGATACTTTATTTTTTTTAATTTTATTTTATTTTTAAACTTTACAATATTGTATTAGTTTTGCCAAATATCAAAATGAATCCGCCACAGGTATACCCGCATTCCCCATTCTGAACCCTCCTCCCTCCTCCCTCCCCTACCCTCCCTCTGGGTCGTCCCAGTGCACCAGCCCCAAGCATCCAGTACCGTGCATCGAACCTGGACTGGAAAGTCGTTTCATACATGATATTATACATGTTTCAATGCTATTCTCCCAAATGTCCCCACCCTCTCCCTCTCCCACAGAGTCCATAAGACTGATCTGTCACTCAGTGGTGTCCAACTCTTTGCAACCCCATAGACTGTAGCCCTCCATGCTCCTCTGTCCATGGAATTCTCCAGGCAAGAATACTGGTGTGGATAGCCATTCTCTTCTCCAAGGGAGCTTCCCAATTCAGAGATGGAACTCTGGTCTCCTGCACTGAGGGCAGATTTCTAACTTATACATTTAAAATTACAAATTCTTTTAAATTTCTGCTTTACTTTTTCAGATAGGGTTTGATAAGCATCATTTTGTTATCAATTAGAATGTTTTCCTAATATTCTTGTGTATTTAATATCTAAAAATATGAGGTGAAGGGCATTTTATTTTTGGCTTGCAATTGGTTTGTAATATAATTGCACTGTATTTTTAAAATATCTTGATTTCACTTCTGAAAGGTTTTGTGATTTGCTTTCAGGTCTAATATATTTGAAAATGCAATGCTTACAGTGCTTCTAAATGTACCATATATGCTTAAAAAATCATGTATAATCTAGTTACTGACCTAATTTTGTTTATTACTTCAAAATAATTTGTTATATTTTTCAAATCTTGTTTGTTCCAATTTATGCTTTTTAAAATTAATATCTATTTTGTATAATATAATTATTTTATGTTTATAATGACAGACATTATATTAAAGTATATTTTATTGTATCTATTTAAAGATAATTTATTGCTACCAAAGAAAATTGAAAAGATAGAAATATATTAAAATAAGACAAATTCATGTATTTTTCCATAAGCCTGCACATCTCACCGAGTTACAGTTTTTAGATATGCTTCAGATTAAAGAAGAATGAGTGAATATATTTGAATCTATTTAAGTAGACTCTAGCAGCTTCTACTTCTTTCCTATCAACATATTTATCACACAGCAGTGAGATAACATGGGCTTCCCTGGCTCAGTGGTAAAGAACCCACCTGCCCGTGCGTAAGATGTGGGTTTGATCTCTGGGTCAGGAGGAGGAAGGAAATGGCAACCCGCTGTAGTATTCGTGCCTGGGAAATCCCATGGTCAGAGGAGCCTACAGTCCATGAGATCACAAAAGGGTTGGAAACAACCTAGAGACCAAACAACAAGTGCAAAAATGCTTCTGAAATACAGGATATTCTGTTCTTCAAATTTCAGATAATGAATAATGTTTTATGATAAGTATGTCCATCAATATTTGGGACGTCTTTTATGTCACATTTATTTATTGTTTATCTCAAGTTCAAATGTAACTGAGCATTGTGTGTTTTTTTGTTTGCTAAATGTAGATGTTTCTCTGTTGCTCAAAGTTCTTCAATGACTTTCCAATCTAATACGGAGTAAAAGCCAAAGTAAAAATCAATTTTAGACATGACAGTGCAAGCTCTGGCCTGGACTGATTCTCTGATCTAATTTCCTCTAATAACATCCAACATTGCTCCAGAAAAATCCAATGACCTTCTTGTTCTGCCTTCAAGCATAGAACACACTTCTGCCCTGGGGCATTGCTGTTTGCATCCTCTCTTTCTTCAGGTGCCTGTTCACATGGGTCACCTTTTGAGAGAGCCCCTCCCTCACCAGCTTACCTAAGCAGCAACAATTTCCACTTTTGTTTCTCCTTACACATCTTTTTTTTTTTTTGGATACTCATCATCATTTGATGTTAACTAATGTTGCTTTTTCCCCTGCCCCCAAATAAATACATTTAAGCTCTACAAAGTCAAAGACTTAGTTTTTGGCTCAGTGCTGTATACATGATACCTAGAACTGTACCAACAGATAGTCAGGGCTCAAAATATTTCTGCAGATGGAATTAATGTAACAGATAGTTGCTTATCCAGAAGGTAACACAGTTGTTTTCATTCATATTATTCTTCAGCGAACCATCATCCCAAGCATTGTGTTTACAAGTCAAAGGGATTTTATGAAGAGTGTTAAAGTGATTTAGATGATCACTTCTACCCAAATTCTACTTAACCTTCAATTAGAAAGATTAATATTTAGATGAGAGAGAAATCATCTATTTTTCTGTCCTTTTATGCTTTACTTAAAAATTATTGAAACAAAGAAGTAAGAACATTAAAATTGATGATTTTATCATTTTACTATAAATAGTTTTGAAAGTAGTTAAGTTCTCATGTTTTGGTTTTAAATTTATACATGCAGTTACTTTGACTCTTCTCAGTATTTTTATAAAGCTGTACATAAACTTTTATGTTTTTATGTTTGCAAATCTGATTGCAAACATTGCATGACTTTCTTTAAAAAAAAAAAAAAACGAGAATAATAAAATGCTAAAAAGTCAAGGATGCATATAAACCTACCCCTACAAATAATGAAAACTGGCCACACAGGTCCAGTGATCTCCAGTGATTGTTTCTGGAAGCTGCTCTGAGATCGAAGTTGGAGCTCATTCAGATCACTATAGTTTCTAAAGAATAATATAGTGACAGACTGGTTGCACCCAGGGCTCACAACCTCAACTATAACATCAGTGCCAGCCTCTCCTATGTAAACATTCAGACCATTGTGTTTAAACACAGATGCCACCAAAGGCCTCCACTTCGCTCAACATGTTCTCATTGTAAGGACTTGGAGATTTATCTTTCCAGAGGACGTGAATCAGAAGCTTTACATCCGATTATGGAGGCTCCATGAATATTGAAGGAAGAGCTCTGGGGACTTCCCCAATGGTCCAGTTGTTAGGACTCTGCGCTTCCACTGCAGGGAGTTAGGGCTTGATCCCTGGTCAGGAAGCTAAGATCCAAAAAACCACACAGTATAGCCAAAAAAAATTAAATAAAAACTGTCACGCAAGTGTATGTTCCTCGGTTCTATGTCTCGTCACAACAAAGATTTGGAGCAACGAACATTAAAGCCCTCAGCGCATCACAGCTCTCAGATCTTGGACAAACCGTGCTACAGTTCTTAAGCAAATCAGTGTTACAGCTCTATTTTATTTAGAAGATAGCAGGAGAGAAAGAGAGAGAGAGAGAGAGAAGAGCACATGTACGCGGGAGAGAGAGTCCTTGAGAAAGTGCTTTGGCTCCTCCTTTTATATGTTTTTTTCCTCCACCTGGGCCTGCCCTATGCAAAGGAGTGCTGTTTGTTCTGCCTGAAGTCTTCATTCTGGTCCTTGGACCTTCCTTTGACCTTCCTTGTCTTTTAGCCACCACCATTTTGGACTCCTTTTCCCTATTCTACCTACCTAACAAAAACTAAAAAGAAGAAAATAAAGCTCTGTTTACAGGTCTTCTTAATTATATTCTTCTAATGACATGAAGGAACAAGTGGAGAGAAGCCCTGTGTCTCCATAAAGACCAGACCAGAGCCAGGTCCACCCTTTCTTTATACAGAGCAATCGCTGAATGGCGTTTTTTTCCTACCTGTGCACTGCTTTGTTTTTGTTTTGTTTTGTTTTGTTTTTTGCTGGAAAAGACCTTTGAACTATTATGATTTCAAGATTAACCCAGTGGTTTAAATTCTTATAATGTTTCTGTAACAAATACAAGTTACTAAAAAGAAAAAAGTCTGCAAATTTAAAGAGAGTCATTGTTTTGTCTGGTGTGTGAAATCACACATTAAAGAAGAACTTAGTGATTGAAAGTGTGGATTTGGAAGTTCTAATGCCCTGGATTCAATTCTGCTGTGTTGGTTTTGATAGCTTATTGGGAATGACATCAAATCTTAATCTCTGAAGAAGAAGATTTAGCTTTGGGACCAGGGACCAGGCTTGATCACTAAAGAGCTTTTGTATAAAAGAGTTTTATTTGTATAAAAAGGGACAGAGAGAGCATCTGACACAGATATCAGGAGGGGGATGGAGAGTGCCCCCCTCGCTAGTCTAAGCAAGGAAGTTGTATGCTTTTTAACTGGTTATTACAATAAATCAAAAGAATATCTCAAGGTTGTAAAGATCTTACCAGACTCACTCCCACAATTTACATTTTAATATAACAAGATTAGAACTTAACAATATAAAGATTTTACCAGACCCACTCCCATAATATACATTTTAAGATAACAGAATTCAGTTCAGTTCAGTTGCTCAGTCGTGTCTGACTCTTGGCGACCCCATGAATTGCAGCACACCAGGCCTCCCTGTCCATCACAAACTCCCGGAGTTCGTCGTCAGAAGGTTTTCAAGAAGGAGAAACTATCCTCCAGCAGGATACATTGTTGTTATATAATCCTCACTAAGGAGTGTAGGTGGGGGGAAAAAAATGTCCTTTCCCCCTCCTTGAGAATTCCAGACCCCTATCTACTGCTTGAGAACCCCAGACTCCTTTCTCCTCCTCGGGGACCCGGGGCTTCTTATCAAACTGCGTAAGAATTGACTCTCTTTTTTTACCTGTGATCTTGAGCAAGAAAGAAGTTTCTAGAAGCTTCAGTCCCTCTTCTTTGGAAAAAGGATCAAATAAGCATAGTTACAAATTTTTCAGAAGCTTTACACCAAATAGGCAGTTATTTTAAAACTACTTTTCAGGAACTGTATACAATAAAATCTATAAAATTTATTTGTGTGCATGGACAAAGAAAAGATCGTAGCCAGTAATGATTGTGTGATCAGTTCCATTCACTCTCAAAGGAAGAATGGGTAAAGTGATTGTGAAGATGATCAAGATGGTAATATAAGCTATAAAATGTTATTGGATAGAGATATTACTTTTATCATAATTAAATTTTAATCAAACTTAGGACTTGGCAGTCACACACCCAATGCTTGGAAATGTCAGCTTTTAATTTCATATATTATTTGCTCTTTTTTAAAAAATAATTTGAGCCTTTATTCAAAAAAATATAATTTCTTGCTGACCACCTATGTTTCAATGACAGAGCAAAAGACTATGTGGACACTA
Organism: Bos javanicus; assembly: GCF_032452875.1. Taxonomy (NCBI): domain Eukaryota; kingdom Metazoa; phylum Chordata; class Mammalia; order Artiodactyla; family Bovidae; genus Bos; species Bos javanicus. The sequence goes on along the minus strand of NC_083883.1, from coordinate 8,213,976 downwards.
TAATTCTCATAAATTAAACCCAATTCTGATTTACTAAAGGAATAACACACTCTCAAACATATTCCAAAACCATTCACACTTACATATTGTTGCCACCTATCTAGAAACACTTTCTGGGTCCCAAAGATAAAAGTTAAAGACACAGAATAATGGTGAGGGAAGAAAGGAGATTTTTCCTTGGTTTTGCTTCAACCAGAAGAGAAGTGAAAAATCAGCAGATGGAGTGGAAGCCAACTGAGCTTGGAAAACCAAGCAAGTAGGTGAATCTCAGATCACTCTCTGCCTAAATATGTTATTTCCATTTCACAGTAACTACAAACTCTTCCAGGCTGACACTGGCAAGAATCCCAACCACAGGTTCAGCATCACTGCTTTGGAATTCCAGACATACCTAGGGGCTTTATCTCTCTCTAAGAAGAGTTTTGACCCCAGAGAGGGAAACTACAGACAGGAATCATCTAGAACACCCAGCCATGACTACACACAAAATGCGCCAAGCCTTCCACCTGCCATTACGGATCTGGCATGGATTGTGTGCCAGGAATAGACGCTTTTGGCCCACTCTACCATTTGTAGTCTCAGTCATCCTGGCTATCAACTTTGAGCTTATCCACCCCCCCACTCCCCCACCCCCACCCAGAAAACAGACTTCTTCATAAAATGGTAACTCTCAAGACAAACATTTCATGATGGACCTAGAAAAGGTCTCATCAAAAATGATCTGTGACATTTTGGTCCTATGCTTATCTGTATCCCCTAAGGCACCATTTGCTATTGACTTTGTAAATCAAGGGACAGTGAGTATATAAAAAATTCAGAAAGAAATATATCTGTTAAACACCTTCATATATTATTTGGTTCCACTAATCTCTACATGTGTAAATAATAAAAGCAAGATATACAAGGTATTCTTAAATAACTTTTAGTAAAAAGTAAAAATATTGACAGATATAAAAGTTTGGCTCTATGATTTTGTAACCTTAATATAAAAAAATTTCATTATTTTATTTCATATATATGTTTTATTGATTAAAGGCAGAAACCTGGAATTCAACCTCCAGAACTGGAATCTTGATTCAGTCCATTTTCTAGAATTTTATATTTTTTTATTCAAACAATTACTAAAAGAAAGATACTGTGCCAGGCACCTTGTCTAGAAAGATGACACTCCTTACAGATAAATAAGCATGTGAACATGTATAATTCAAAATAAAGATTTATAAATTAATAAAAAATATGTGGGACATCCCCAGTGGTCCAATGGTCAAGAATCTGCCTTCCATTGTAGGGGATGCCCGTCCGATTCCTGGTCAAGGAACTAAGATCCCACATGCCTGCCATGAGGCAACTAATCTTCCATGCCACACCTAGAAAGCCCACAAGATGCAACTGCTGAGTCTGTGCAGCCAAATAATAATAATAATAATAAAACTGCAATAATAATAATAAACTATACTATTTTATATAAAATGATATAAGCCCTTAGGTATGTCTGGGATTCCAGAACAGTGATGCTGAAAGTCACTCAGTCGTGTCTGACTCTTCAACCCAATGGACTATACTGTCTATGGAATTCTCCAAGCCAGAATACTGGACTGGGTAGCCTTTCCTTTCTCCAGGGGATCTTCCCAACCCAAGGATCAAACCAAGGTATCCCATGTTGCAGGTGGATTCTTAACCAGCTGAGCCACAAGGGAAATCCAAAAATACTGGAGAGGCTGGCCTATCCCTTCTCCAGGGGGTCTTCCTGACCCACAAATTGATCCTGGGTCTCCTGTATTGCAGGCAGATTATTTGCCAACTGAGCCATCATGGAAGCTCTGATACGGTATAGAAAGGAACGTTAGATACAATAGGCCTCCTTCTAAACCAGACATTGATATCTCTCTCTCTCTCTCTCTGAAAGTCGCTCAGTCGTGTCCAACTCTTTGAGACCCCATGGATTATACAGTCCCTGCAATTCTCCAGGACAGAATACTGGAGTAATAGCTTTTATCTTCTCCAGGGGATCTTCCCACCCAGGGACAAACCCAGGTCTTCAGCATCGCAGGTGGATTCTTAACCAGCTGAGCCACAAGGACTGATATAGGAGATGCCATTTTGACAAGCTGACTGCTTCCCTAATTATCCTCAGAGAGTTTCCTTGACTTCCTGAGAAGAAAAAAGCTTTACTCGAGATGGAGGGTAGCCAGTCTCATGGCTGCCTGTTAAGGAGGATAGTTAGGCTTACTTGCCATGACATCTTAAGGCAATCTTAAGGCAAATGACTTAGCAGTCCCTGGACCTACCTGCCTTTGAAATCCTGAAGAGTCCTTGAGCGTTTTTATAAGACAAAAACACAAAACTTCATCTGAGAAGACTTGAATTTAATAAACAGTCACAAGAAAAGCATGGCATAACAAGGACTGAGTCATGGAATTCCCTTGAATGTATTCATGTATTACAACAAGGAGAGGAAAATTAGAGTTCAGCTCTTACATCCTACTCTGTGCTATACAAATTTTAACATTCTTAATATCCTACAACATCAGAAAATACAAGAAGATTCCTCTTACTGTCCCAAAGGGGAAAGTGAAGTTATAATACTCACCACTGTCAATCAACTGCAAAGTATAAGGGGGCATTTCACTTCAGGGAGAAAAACCACAACCGGTTATGTCTATGGAGCACGTCCGTTAACCATGGTATTCCCCACTCCCTTCTCAGATGGTGGGGTTGTGGTTCAGGTGCCCCAGTTCTGCTGGGGCCATTCCAATATTGCATAGAAATGGATTTCATTAACAGAACGTTAAGGAAATCCATGCTTTAAAATATCTCTGCACAACACAATTTTTAATCAAAGAATATGTCAAGCATACAAAGTTAACCCTAGCACAGAACATATTCCATATTTCTAAAACTATTATGTATTTCTTTTGTTAAAATTTCATCATTAAATCTTGATCCATTCTTTACCCTACTAAACCATGGTCTCCTCAGAAACAAGTCCTTTACTTGACCCTCTTTGTCTAACATCCCTTAATATCATCTCCATCATGTAGGCTTCCCCTATTCAAAAACTTACAAAGAACCTATAAAAACATTTAATTATAAATGTAAAATTGGGGTATTACAGGTTTCTATAAATATAAAAATATGGTAGAATATTAGCATTTTCACTATTTGACTGTTTCTGATAAATTTTCAGATGCAGCAGAAATCATTCAAATATTTTAGAAACTGTAAACTCGGCATTTTATCCTATCTGACACAACATGTAGTCAGCATACATAATATTCAACATAAAATCTGAAACCATCCTTGATACATCACTGTAGGTAATACTCACAAGTAGGTGAACTGATTTTCAGATTAAATCTGCTGCAACCATTTCAGAATAAAGTGCCATATCTGAAATCTTAGCACATCTCTTATTTGAACACAAAGTACTTCAAACTGAGTCACTTTTCTCTGATTAAAGCCTTGGCAACCACCGAGTGCTTGCTTTTAACATATCAATTCAGAGACTTCAAGAATTCTACTTTTTCTACAGTTCACTCATGATTTCACAAGTAATTTTCAGATTTGAATTCAAGGGAGATCTATGCCAAGAGAGATCTATTTAAGGATGACCACTTTATTTTCCTATTTACTACTTTTTGCTGCAAAACGTATAAATATAAAAAGTACAAACAAGTATGGGCTTTCCTCGTAGCTCAGTTGGTAAAGAATCTACCTGTAATGCAGGAGACCAGGTCAACTCCTGAGTTGGGAATATCCCCTGGAGAAAGAAATGGCAACCCACTGAAGTATTTTTGCCTGGAGAATGCCATGGACAGAGGAGCCTGACAGGCTACAGTCCATGGGATCATAAGAGTCAGACATGATTTAATGACTAAACCACCACCATGATTCAGAGGACTTATAAAACTGGATTTGACTTAGTCTTCTGCGGAGAAACTAAGGATGCCACCAGAAAAAGAAAGTAGCCTAGTGTGGTCCAGCACAACAGAAGCTTCTCATATTTTCTAGTATTTTCCCTTTTTGCAGAAACAACAGTCATTTCCAATACCATTTTAAGATATGGCTAATGAAGTGAGGAAATACAGGCCCTAGACTTGCTTACACTATGACAAACCTAGACAACATATTAAGAAGCTAATACATCACTTTATTGAAAAAGGTCCAAGTAGTCAAAGCTATATTTTTTCCCAGTAGCTATGTTGGGATGTGAGAGTTGGACCATAAAGAAGGCTGAGCAACAAAGAACTGATGCTTTAGAACTGTGGTGCTGGAGAAGACTCTTGAGAGTGCCTGGACTTAAAGGACATGAAGCCAGTCAATTCTAAAGAAATCAACCTTGAATATATTGAAAGGACTGATACTAAAGCTAAAGCTCCAATACTTTGGCCACCTGATGTGAAGAGACAAGTCATTGGAAAAGACCCTGATGCTGGGAAAATTTGAAGGCAAAAGGAAAAGGGTGCAACAGAGGATGAGATGTTTAGAACATCACCCATTCAATGGCCATGATTTGGGTAAACTCCTGGTGATAGTGAAGGACAGGGAAGCCTGATGTGCTGCAGTCCATGGGGTAGCAGATAGTGGGGTATGACTTACTTATTGAACAAAAACAACAAACCTGTTTAAAATTCAGTATCAGAAACTAAACACTTGACTCTGAGGATGATTCCCCATGTTGGTTAATCAGAATTTACTTTTTTTTTTTAATATTTTTTTTAAATTTTATTTTATTTTTAAACTTTACAAAGTTGTATTAGTTTTGCCAAATATCAAAATGAATCTGCCACAGGTATACGTGTGTTCCCCATCCTGAACCCTCGTCCCTCCTCCCTCCCCATAACCATCCCTCTGGGTCGTCCCAGTGCACTAGCCCCAAGCATCCAGTATCGTGCATCGAACCTGGACTGGCAACTCGTTTCATACATGATATTATACATGTTTCAATGCCCTTCTCCCAAATCTTCCCACCCTCTCCCTCTCCAACAGAGTCCATAAGACTGTTCTAGAATTTACTTTTAACTTATAAATCATGAATAATTGATTTCTTGTAAGGCAGAAAACACACCAAACAAATTTAAATAGGATGTTTTGTAAAAATCAGAGGAAATAGGCAAATACAATTGTTCATTGTAACACAGTCATGTCAAAATGATAGCCTTGGTTATCAAAAGGGTGCCACTTCTGTTTAGTACATTTTATTTAAGAAATACAGATATAGAAATATGTCAAAACTTGCTATGTTTTAGATTGCTATCAGTGGGAAATTGGCAAGATAAAAGAAGGATGTGTTGTGTTAGTCACTTAGTCATGTCCAACTCTTTGTGACACCACACACCATTGCCCATCAGTATACTGTATCCATGGAATTCTCCAGGGAAGAATACTGGAGTGGATGGCCATTCCCTCTTCAGGGGATCTTCCTGACCCAGGGCTTGAACCCAGGTCTTCTGCACTTCAGGCAAATTGTTTACCACTGAGCAACTGAAGAAGCCCTAAAGTAAGAATGCCATCACTAAAATACAGTAACCCAGTTCTGTCCATCACAGCATAAGGTTCTTGTATTTTCAGCTACTTTTTAAACAGGAGTGATTCCCTGTTGATTTCTTGTTGGAAAGGGATGGTTTCTTAAATAATCATAGGAATATTTAAGTCAAAAAGAGAATTGCTTTAGTGCATTTGAACCAGAACTAATGATAAGAAATAACACCAATAGGGTGTTACCCTCTTATACTCACTAGTCAACTGTTAACATATGATGGATCATTAAAAAGGCAAGAGAGTTCCAGAGAAACATCTACTTTTGCTTTATTGACTACACCAAATCCTTTGACTGTGTGGATCACAATAAAATGTGGAAAATTCTTAAAGAGATGGCAACACGAGACCACCTGACCTGCCTCCTGAGAAATCTGTATGCAGGTCAAGAAGCAACAGTTAGAACCAGACATGGAACAGCAGACTTGTTCCAAATCAGGGAAAGAGTAAATCCAGGCTTTATATTGTCACTCTGCTTCTTTAACTTATATGCAGAGTACATCATGCTAAATGCCAGGATGGATGAAGCACAAGCTGAAATCAAAGTTGCTGGGACAAATATCAATAACTTCAGATATGCAGATAATATCACCCTTATGGCAGAAAGTGAAGAACTAAAGAACCTCTTGATGAAAGTGAAAGAGGAGAGTGAAAAAGTTGGCTTAAAATTCAACATTCAAAACCTAAGGTCATGGAATCTGGTCCCATCACTTCATGGCAATAGATGGGGAAGCAATGGAAACAGTGACAGAATTTATTTGGGGGGGGGGGATCCAAAATCACTGCAGGCATAAAATTAAAAGACGCTTACTCCTTGGAAGAAAATCTATGACCAACCTAAACAGCATATTAAAAAATCAGAGACATTACTTTGCCACCAAAGGTCCATCTAGTCAAAGCTATGGTTTTTCCACTAGTCATGTATGGATGTGAGAGTTGGACTATGAAGAAGGCTGAGCTTTTGATGCTTTTGAACTGTGGGGTTGGAGAAGACTCTTGAGAATCCCTTGGACTGCAAGGATATCCAGCCAGCTAATCCTAAAGGAAATCAATCCTGAATATTCATTGAAACGACTGCTGCTGAAGCTGAAACTCCAATATTTTGGCCACCTCATGTGAAGAACTAACTTTTTGGAAAAGATCCTGATACTGGGAAATATTGAAGGCATGAGGAGAAGGGGATGACAGAGGATGTGATGGCTGGATGGTATTCCCAATGGGATGGACATGAGTTTGAGTAAACTCTGGGAGTTGCTGATGGACAGGGAAGCCTGGTGTACTGCAGTCCATGGGGTCACAAAGAGTTGGATACATCTGAGCAACTGAACTGAACTGAGTCAACTGTAAGTTGGGTCAATTTCTTCCACTTCTTAAAAGCACTGGAACCAAGAAATAGATAATTTCTTGAAATAGATTAAGTTTATTACACAAATCTACCTTTTTTGTAATTTGGGATTTAAAGTATGCAGCAATGAAATGCAAACAAGTAGAACTCAAATTGTGATTAAGATCAGATCAGATCAGATCAGTCGCTCAGACGTGTCGGACTGTTTGCGACCCCATGAATGGCAGCATGCCAGGCCTCCCTGTCCATCACCAACTCTCGGAATTCACTCAGACTCATGTCCATCAAGTCAATGATGCCATCCAGCCATCTCATACTCTGTCGTCCCCTTCTCCTCTTGCCCCCAACCCCTCCCAGCATCAGAGTCTTTTCCAATGAGTCAACTCTTTGCATGAAGTGGCCAAAGTACTGCAGTTTCAGCTTTAGCATCATTCCTTCCAAAGAAATCCCAGGGCTAATCTCCTTCAGAATGGACTGGTTGGATCTCCTTGTAGTCCAAGGGACTCTCAAGAGTCTTCTCCAACACCACAGTTCAAAAGCATCAAATCTTTGGCACTCAGCCTTCTTCACAGTCCAACTCTTACATCCATACATGACCACAGGAAAAACCATAGCCTTGACTAGATGGACCTTTGTTGGCAAAGTAATATCTCTGCTTTTGAATATGCTATCTAGATTGGTCATAACTTTCTTTCCAAGGAGTAAGCATCTTTTAATTTCATGGCTGCAGTCACTATCTGCGGTGAATTTGGAGCCCAGAAAAAAAAATTCTGACACTGTTTCCACTGTTTCCCCATCTATTTCCCATTAAGTGATGGGACCAGATGCCATGATCTTAGTTTTCTGAATGTTGAGCTTTAAGCCAACTTTTTCACTCTCCACTTTCACCTTCATCAAGAGGCTTTTTAGTTCCTCTTCACTTTCTGCCATAAGGGTGGTGTCATCTGCATATCGAGGTTATTGATATTTCTCCCGGCTATCTTGATTCCAGTTTGTGCTTCTTCCAGCCCAGCGTTTTTTATGATGTACTCTGCATATAAGTTAAATAAACAGGGTGACAATATACAGCCTTGACATACTCCTTTTCCTATTTGGAACCAGTCTGTTGTTCCATGTCCAGATACACAATATAATTTCTGCTTTAAATAGATAAAGTCATAGTGGAAAGAGAAAAAATATCCTTTTTCCTATTTCCTCTCTACACCTCCTGTTATAACCTCTGGCCTCAGCTCCAGATCACAGTTTTGTTCAGTCACTCAGTCGTGTCCAACTCTTTGTGACCCCATGGACTGCAGCAACCAGGACTCCCTGTCCATCACCAACTCCAGATCACAGTGGCAAGTTAAACCAAGGCAGTCTGATGAATATATATACACAGAACATAAGTGTACCTTTGTAGCACTATGCCAGACTTTCACCCTTTAAGCACTTGTGGGTAAGTTTAAGAACACCTGGTTTTCAAAACTTACTGAGAAACAAAGAAGGCAGAATCAGTAACTCAATACTTTAGTAACGTTCACCACCCCATGTAGTTGCAATTTTTTTTCTTGTGATAAGAACTTTATTTATAAAATCATGACCTCCTGGTATCTCCAAACAATTGAATCATAATAATATCAAGATTATTAAACGTCCCTGGGTATATTCTCTATTCATTAAAAGAAGACTATTTGAACATATTTTTCTTTTGGAAGCAAATGTTCCAAGTGAGATTCTTATGCTTTGTACATATTGAGAAAAAGAAGATTCTGCACTGCTTTAAAAAATTCACTGAAACTTAAGTAATAATAACTTAAGAAATAGACATTCTAAAGTGAAAATAGTTTTTGACCTGTACAACATTGTCACATCTTCAGTATCAGGAAGAGATCAGTATTCTCAGCATGGTACCATATATATTTCAAGGTGCAGTGTCCAAGGAATTTTTTGTAGAAAGCAATTTTGTCAAATTATGTGCTTAAGAAAATTAGCCATTTGAGACAAGAAAACTGTGACGTGCGTGTTAACTTTGGTTCTCTTGGATTCTGAATCAAAACTAAATGTGGAAAAGAGTGAAAATAATATAACTTCATAAAATTCTGAGAAGCTCAATATTTTCCTGAGTATGGAAAATATCTAGAAAAAAAATAAAGTACTGCAAAATATTTGTGATGAAGATCACTAATAATGATAACAAAAGTGTTTATTTCATTATTTTTGCCATCATAAGACATAGCAAGTTTTTTAGAAATTTTAGAGTTATAAGACTATCTGAAAATATCAAGGTATTTAAAATGAACAGTTCACAATAGCCTTCATGTAATGATTAGGTTCCTAAGAATCAGCAGTGTGAATTAATTAAAATTTAGTATAAATAAAAATAACAAGAAATCAATCATAAAGGATAAAAAACCTTTCAAGTTTTTTTTAAATATTACAGTAATATAAGTCATTAAGAATATAGGAACTATATGTATAAATTTACATGTGAAATGACAAAATGACTCACAATAATGTTATGTTTAAACTCTGATGGTATTAATAGCATATATTCCAATTTACTTATGGACATGGAACAACAGACTGGTTCGAAATAGGAGAAGGAGTACGTCAAGGCTGTATATTGTCACCCTGCTTGTTTAACTTATACCAGAGTACATCATGAGAAACACTGGGCTGGAAGAAGCACAAGTTGGAATCAAGATTGTCCAGAGAAATATCAATAACCTCAGATATGCAGATGACACCACCCTTATGGCAGAAAGTAAAGAGGAACTAAAAAGCCTCTAGATGAAGGTAAAAGAGGAGAGTGAAAAATGTTGGCTTAAAGCTCAACATTCAGAAAACTAAGATCATGGCATCTGGTCCCATTACTTCATGGGAAATAGATGGGGAAACAGTGGAAACACTGGAAACACTGTCAGACTTTATTTTCTTGGGCTCCAAAATCACTGCAGATGGTGATTGCAGCCATGAAATTAAAAGATGCTTACTCCTTGGAAGGAAAGTTATGACCAACCTAGATAGCATATTAAAAAACAGAGACATTACTCTGCCAACAAAGGTCCATCTTGTCAAGGCTATGGCTTTTCCAGTGGTCATGTATGGATGTGAGAGTTGGACTGTGAAGAAAGCTGAGCACCAAAGAATTGATGCTTTTGAACTGTGGTGTTGGAGAAGACTCTTGAGAGTCCCTTGGACTGCAAGGAGATCCAACCAGTCCATTCTAAAGGAGATCAGTCCTGGGTGTTCATTGGAAGGACTGATGCTAAAGCTGAAAATCCAATACTTCATCCACCTCATGCAAAGAGTTGACTCATTGGAAAAGACTCTGATGCTGGGAGGGATTGGGGACAGGAAGAGAAGGGTACAACAGAGGATGAGACGGCTGGATGGCATTACCTACTCAATGGACATGAGTTTGAGTGAACTCCGGGAGCTGGTGATGGACAAAGAGGCCTGGCTTGCTGCGATTCATAGGGTTGCAAAGAGTAGGACACTACTGAGTGACTGAAATGACCTGAACTGAGGAGTTAAAGAGCTTAGTGTTTTACTGAGATTTAAAATAAACACATTATTAAACTTAATTTATTGATTTTAATTGGAGGCTAATTACTTTATAATATTGTGGTAGTTTTCCCATACATTGACATGAATCAGCCACAAGTGTACATGTGTTTAATAAGCTTCTGTCAGCTCCAGGATTGGAACTGTGAGTACATTTTGTGATAAGTATTCATGAAGATTTCTGACAAGAAAGCTATCTCCTTGAGTCTTACCTGATTTTCAGCAGAGACTTGAATGATAATATTGGTTATTCATATTTCATTTATTCTTTATATTTCACTGCCTTTAAACATGCAGGGAATCACAGAGTTGACTTGCCTTGATAGTCTTATACCAATATCCCTATTGCAGATTAGTTAAACATGGATAGGTATACAAACAGAAAGCTTTTGAGAAGTTTAACTATAATTAACACTGTTTTATTTAAATAAGTAGCATATAAAGAAAGAATGTATGCTAAATATTACAATGTGATAATGTATTAAATAAATCTTATATGCATTTGTGATACATATATATGAAATGCAAATATACTCATGTATATTATACATAGTATGTTTGAAATTTATAATTGATATTGATAAATATCAGTTGATATAGCTTGATATAGATTTATTTAATATAAATGTTATAAGTATGAATTCTTATATTCATTGTTTTGAAATTAATTCCACATGTTTTCTTTTATGTTGAAGAGTAAAGGAAAACTATCTGGTTTGATCTCTTTGAAGTCAAAGGGACTCTCAAGAGTCTTTTCAAACACCACAGTTCAAAAGCATCAGAGAGTCCCTTGGACTGCAAGGAGATCAAGAGTAAAGGAAAAATACCAATAACCTCAGTACAGAGATGATACAACCCTTATGGCAGAAAGTAAAGAGGAACTGAAGAGCCTCTTGATGAAAGTGAAAGAGGAGAGTGGAAAAGTTGGCTTAAAATTCAACATTCAAAAAACTAAGATCATGGCATCCGCTCACATCACTTCATGGTGAATAGATGGGGAAACAATGGAAACAGTGACAGACTTTATTTTGGGGGGCTCCAAAATCACTGCAGATGTTAGCTGTAGCCATGAAAATAAAAATGCTTGCTCCTTGGAAGAAAAGCTATGTCCAAACTAGACAGCATATTAAAAAGCAGGTACATTACTTTGCCGACAAAGTTTCGTATAGTCAAAGGTATGGTTTTTCCAGTAGTCATGTATGGATGTGAGAGTTGGACCATAAAGAAAGCTGAGTGCTGAAGAATTGATGCTTTTGAACTGTGGTGTTGGAGAAGATTCCTGAGAGTCTCTTGGAATGCAAGGAGATCAAACCAGTCAATCCTCAAGGAAATCAACCTTGAATATTCACTGGAAGGACTGATGCTGAAGTTGAAGTTCCAATACTTTGGCCACCTGATGGGAAGAACTGACTCATTGGAAAAGACCCTGATGCAAGGAAAGATTAAAGACAGGAGAAGAAGGGGGTGACAGAGAATGAGATGGTTGGATGACATCAGCGACTCTATGGAGATGAGTTTGAGAAAGCTCTAGGAGTTGGTGATGGACAGTGAAGCCTGGCGTGCTTCAGTCCAAGGGGTCACAGATCCAGACACAACTGAGCAACTGAATTGTACATAGTTTTGACTCCTAGCTAAAGTTTCATGAAACATTTTATATAAATCACAATCAGATTTAGATACTCCTTTATCCCTCATAATTCAAGGATTAGTTAGAATTGTGTTGGCAGAACCCTGGGACAGAATGCCTTTGATGTTTGTAGGTCATTGAAGTCAATTTTTAAAAGGTATATGAGGAGGAAAGTACAAAGAAGTTAAAGCATATTTTTAAAAAATATCTTCAGCATACCATTTCAAGGATTTCAGAAGTAGACAATGTAATTAGAATAAAAGAAATCCCAAAGAACTAAAATTGGTATATAAAGGTCAAAAGAGAGGTTTTGATCAATAAATCAAAAGTTTTTAGTGCATATTAGAGGATAACTTTGATTTTGCATAATCGGTCAAATTGCAAAAATAAGCAAGTTTTTTTGCATCTGTTTTAAAGCTCAGTAGATACAAAATTCTGAGTAATTTCAAATGAATTAACCAGTTAACTAGCAACTACAAGAAAGAGTATGCTTCACATATAGCTTCGAAGCTTGGACTCAAGATTCAGAGAGAAATAAACAATTACCTTTCTTTATTACAGCAGTGACAAGAATACAAAGCTTTAATACTTAAATAATTTGCTCAAAGCCCAAACCATTTTAATTGCTAATGTCATTTCAAGAAAGGTAAGGTACTTTCAGTTCAGTTCAGTTCAGTTGCTCAGTGGTGTCCAACTCTGCGACTCCATGAATCACAGCACGCCAGGCCTCCCTGTCCAACTCCCGGAGATCACTCAGACTCACATCCATCGAGTCGGTGATGCCATCCAGCCATCTCATCCTCTGTTGTCCCCTTCTCTTCCTGCCCCCAATCCCTTCCAGCATCAGAGTCTTTTCCAATGAGTCAACTCTTCCCACGAGGTGGCCAAAGTACTGCAGTTTCAGCTTTAGCATCATTCCTTCCAAAGAACACCCAGGACTGATCTCCTTTAGAATGGACTGGTTGGATCTCCTTGCAGTCCAAGGGACTCTCAAGAGTCTTCTCCAACACCACAGTTCAAAAGCATCAATTCTTCGGTGCTCAGCTTTCTTCACAGTCCAACTCTCACATCCATACATGACCACTGGAAAAACCATAGCCTTGACTAAACGGATCTTTGTTGGCAAAGTTATGTCTCTGCTTTTCAATATGCTATCTAGGTCGGTCATAACTTTTCTTCCAAGGAATAAGTGTCTTTTAATTTCATGGCTGCAGTCACCATCTGCCGTGATTTTGGAGCCCAAAAAGATAAATTATGACACTGTTTCCACTGTTTCCCCATCTATTTGCCATGAAGTGATGGGACAAGAGACCATGATCTTCATTTTCTGAATGTTGAGCTTTAAGCCTCATCTAAATTCCAAGAAATACAAGTTATTTAAGAGCAAAAGGCAGTGTGATGGAATAAAACAAATTTGAGAGAGTGGAGGTGGTGTGGGGAGAAGTGTACATTTCAGAATTAAATTTGGTTTTTAGAGTTTGATTTTTAATTTCTGTACATATTTATGTGGCACTAGGAAACTTACCTAATTTTGGGAGGGCATAGATTTTTTTTTTTTTCTCTGAAGCAGTATTGAGAAAACTATGTTGCAATATTGTTTTAGGCCCTTCATGTTGAATGGAAAGTCCATTGCTCAGTGCCTGGCATGTAGAAATAAATGCTATCAATTATTTTGAACATAGAAAATTACTGGAAAAAGCTAAATAATAAACATAGGAGATTTTCAGTTCTTAAAATAATTTTCAGTTCTTCAAAATAATTATGTAATCATTTGTATTTAGGAAAATCCTGTTTAGGATGGAATGATCAAAGAAGTAATTTAGAAAACCATAGGCAGTATTCTTTTATCAAATAATTTCAGAATGTTTCATAGCCATAAGACACATAAATATTAAGGCAAGATAATGTACAAGACATGTCACATGGCAAAACTGCATAGTGTTCATGTCAACTGTTTGTGACCCTACAGACTGTAGCCTGCAATGCTCCTCTGTTCAAGGTATTATCCAGGCAAGAAAACTGGAGTGGGTTGCCATGGCCTCTTCCAGAGCAGCTTCCCCACCCAGGGATTGAACCTGGACCTTGCAGCTTACATCTTACATCTCCTGCATTGGCGGACAGGTTCTTTAACACTAGTACCTGGGAAGCCCAGGTACCCATAGATTCCATAGTAATTTAGAATTCTTAAAAATAATTTCACTATATGAGTAGAATGATCACATAGTACAGTTCTGCTGTGTTTCTATTCTTCTGCTTCCCTCAACCACATATGCTCTATTCCAGTCTTATATAATGCTTTATTCTGCTTACTCCCAAGTTTTTCACAACTTGTACTTTTAATCATGCTCTTCTTTTGGCCAAGGATAACTGTCTTTATTATAGACTGTAAGCTGAAAATGGACAGGAATTGTCTAATCTTTGAGCTTCCATAACATCCCACATTTGCAGCTGGTATGAAATTTAAGATCACCAGAATCTGTTCAGAAGTGAGGACAAGAAGGGAGAAACAATGTTAACATCTTAGAACTCTCTCTAAAATAATTTTTAAAGATACACAGCAATTCCCAGGTTCACAGTTATGTGTCCCTGATGATTCAGCACAATGTTGGTGACCTGGTCTTTAATAAATCATGACTCTCTTTGAATTAAGGTCCATGTAAGGTAGATTATAAAAATATACAGGAATGTTTCTACATAGTTTTTGTTTAAACCACACTTTTATAGCAGAATGTGAAATTTTAAAAAGACCAAGTACTATAGAGTCCAAACAATAAAAACAGAATTAATACCCATGGATATTTTAAATAAATATATTTGTTTTAATTACATTGCAGTCTACTTATCAGAATCAAATCAAATAATAAATGTAACAATGTTGGAAATGCTAATAGTGTGTATATTAGATTGTTCTACATATAAACCTAGAAGTTCTCTGTGTATGCATGCTAAGTCACTTCAGTCCTGTCCAACTGTATGTGACATATGGATTGTAGCCTGCCAGGCTTCTCTGTCCTTCAGTTCAGTTCAGTCGCACAATCGTATCCGACTCTTTGTGACCCCATGGACAGCAGCACACTGGGCCTCCCTGTCCATCACCAACTCCTGGAGCTTGCTCAGACTCATGTCCATCGAGTTGGTGATGCTTTCCAACCATCTCGTCCACTGTCATCCCCTTCTCCTCCTGCCTTCAATCTTTCCCAACATCCGGGTCTTCTCAAATGAGTCAGTTCTTCCCATCAGATGGCCAAAGTACTGGAGCTTTAGCTTCAGCATCAGTCCTTCCAATGAATACTGAGGACTGATTTCCTTTAGGATTGACTGGATTGATCTCCTTGCAGTCCAAAGGATTCTCAAGAGTCTTCTCCAACATGCAGTTCAAAAGCATCAATTCTTCAGCACTCAGCTTTCTTTATGGTCCAACTCTCACATCCATATATGGCTACTGGAAAAACCATACCTTTGACTAGACAGACCTTTTTTTGAGAAAGTAATTTCTCTGGTTTTTAATATGCTATCTAGGTTGGTCATAGCTTTTCTTCAAAGGATCAAGCATCTTTTAATTTTATGGCTGCAGCTACCATCTGCAGTGATTTTGGAGCCCAAGAAAATAGTCTCTCACTGTTTCCATTGTTTCCTCATCTATTTTTCATGAAGTGATGGGAGCAGATGCCATGATCTTAGTTTTATGAATGTTGAATTTTAAGCCAACTTTTCACTCTCCTCTTTCACTTTCGTCAAGAGGCTTTTTAGTTTCTCTTCACTTTCTGCCATAATGGTGGTGTCATCTGCATATCGAGGTTATTGATATTTCTCCTGGCAATTTTGATTCCAGCTTGTGCTTCACCCAGCCCAGTGTTTCTCATGATGTACTCTGCATATAAGTTAAATAAGCAGGGTGACAATATACATACAGCCTTGATGTACTCCTTTCCCAATTTGGAACAGTCTGTTTTTCCATGTCCAGTTCTAACTGTTGTTTCTTGACCTGCATACAGATTTCTCAGGAAGCACATAAGGTGGTCTGGTATTCCCATCTTGAAGAATTTTCCACAGTTTGTTATGATCTACACAGTCAAAGGCTTTGGTGTAGTCAATAAAGTAGAAGTAGATGCTTTTCTGGAATTATCTTCCTTTTTCAATGATCCAGCGGATGTTGGCAGTTTGATCTGTGGTTCTCTGCCTTTTCTAAACCCATCTTGAACATCTGGAAGTTCATGGTTCATGTACCTTTGAAGCCTGGCTAGGGGAATTTTGAGCATTTCTTTGCTAGCTTTTGATATGACTTCAATTTTGCAGTAGTTTGTACATTTTTTGGCATTGCCCTTCTTTGAGATTGGAATGAAAGCTGACCTTTGCCAGTCCTGTGGCCACTGCTGAGTTTTCCAAATTTGCTGGTTTACTGAGTGGAGCACTTTAACAGCATCATCTTTTAGGATTTGAAATAGCTCAGATTCTCCAATCAAGAATACTGGAATCAGATGCTATTCCCTCCTCCAGGGGATCTTTCTGACCCAGGGATTGAACTCGCATTTGCAAGAGGGTTCTCTACCACTAGTGCCACCTGGGAAGCCCAGAAGTTCTCTGTGACTCCTTACTTTCCTTTGTTACAATTTGTCATTGTTCAGTCACTCATTCATGTCTGACTCCTTGATCCATGTAATGCACCCCACCAGGCTTCCCTGTCCTTTACCATCTCCCAGAACATGCTCAAACTCTTGTTTATTGAGTTGGTGATGCCATCCAACCATCTCATTCTCTGTAATGCCCTTTTCCTCCTGCCTTCAACCTTTCCCAGCATCATGATCTTTTCTGAGTTGGCTCTTCACATCAGATGGCCAAAGCACTGGAGCCTCAGCTTTAGCATCAGTCCTTCCAATGAATATTCAGGATTGATTTCCTTTAGGATTGACTGGTTTGACCTTTATGCAGTCTAAAGGACTCTCAAGAGTCTTCTCTAACATCACACTTTGAAAGCATCAAATTTTTGTCACTCTGCCTTCTTTATGGTCCAACTCTCACATCTGTACACGGCTACTTGAAAAACCATAACTTTGACTATATGGGCCTTTGTTGGCAAAGTGAGGTCTCTGCTTTTTAGTACACTGTCTAGGCTTATCATAGCTTTTCTTTCAGGGAGCAAGCACTTTTTAATTTCATAGCTACAATCACCATCCATGGTGATTTTGAAGCCCAAGAAAATAAACTCTGTCACTCTTTCCATTGTTCCCCGTCTATTTGCTATGAAGTAGTTTGACCAGATTCCATGATTTTAGTTTTTTGAATGTTGAGTTTTAAGCCAGCTTTTTCACTCTCCTCTTTCACTTTCACCAAGAGGTTCTTCAGTTCCTCTTTGCTTTCTGCCATAAGGGTGCTGTCATCTGCCAAGATTTGTGAAGTTTATCTATTGAATAGTATTTGAATTTATCTCCTGATTTATATCTCCTATACCTAGTTTTTTGTTTTTGTTTTTGTTTTGTTTTGTTTATTGGAGTATAGTCCCTTTACAACATTGTGTTAGTTTCTACTGTATAGGAAAGTGTATCATCTATACACTGATACATCAGCTATACATGTACATACAGGGGATTTTAAACACTATCATATTTAGATATCACAGATTTCTGTGATTTTTTTTTAAGAAATTAGATAGCCAGTTAACAATTAGAAGTATATATATTAGGAATAAAAATAGAATCCTGAGATTACAGAAATTCATCTAATGAAAGGAAAATAGAGATATAAGGAAATTAACTAAATTACTATACAATAGCAAACTGCTTAAGGTTTACTTTAAACAGAATTTAATACAAAACAACAAATCTCAATATTTCCAGTTTTTCTAAGAATATCATTAAAAAGAAAACATAACTTGATGCTTTTCTAGGTATAGAAAATGGGTCAAAGGTAGTTATTTTGAAATTTATGGGCATTGTCCATTTGCAAATAGATCTTCTGTTCCAATCTTGGGATTAGGAAAAGGAAGTAAAAATTCCTTGGCTCTTGAAATCCTCTCATTTATCCTCTTGGTTTTGCTCTTGACTGCATTAGCAGCACTTCCCAATTTATTATCCTTAGCTTCTGTTTTTAAAATCCTATTGGTCAGATTTTGTCATCGTTGGTCTTATGGTTTTCTAAATTGATTTAACTCAGGTGTGCTTCCCTAATCTGACATGTATAGTGTCTCACTCTCTCCCTGTGACTTTCCAGCCTGTGGAGGAAACAGCCTCAAAATACCGTGAGAATATCTGCATCGCAGACATAGAGAACAGATTTGTGGACACAGTGGGCAAGGAGAAAGTGGGATGATTGAGAGAGTCACATGCATTGAAACATATGCATTACCACATGTAAAACAGATAGCCAGTGGGAATTTGCTGTATGGCTCAGGGAGTCAAATCAGGTGCTGTGTGACAGCCTGGAGGGGTGGGATAAGGTGGGAGGGAGATTCCAGAAGAAGGGGACATATGTGTACTTCTGGCTGATTCATGTTGATGGATGGCAGAAACCAACACAACATTGTAGAGCAATTATCCTCCAATTAAAAATAAATTCTAAAAAATACCCTGAGAAGTCATACTTCTAGAGAATTAGTGGGTCACCACAGCCAGGTTTTCTTTCTGTGGCCTGCAATGATATTTTTGCTGTAAATCTGTGGACATAGTGATGACTGATGACAGGAGAGAAGAGCCAATTATTTATCAAAAACTTTCTGTGGTAGACACGACTTTTTCCTGGGAACTTCTCCTAATCTTCCATGTGAAAACAGCTTTTCTTTTATGGGAGTAAATAGTTTGAAAATTGTAGCAAATCCCAGATTTTTCCAATTCAATAAGGTCCTAAACTCAGCTGTTCCTGAATAATTTTCTATTTAGTCCACTATAGCACAGACTTCTGGAGAAGGCAATGGCACCCCACTCCAGTACTCTTGCCTGGAAAATCCCAAGGGAGGAGGAGCCTGGTAGGCTGCAGTCTATGGGGTCGCTAAGAGTCGGACACAACTGAGCGACTTCACTTTCACTTTTCACGTTCATGCACTGGAGAAGGAAATGGCAACCCACTCCAGTGTTCTTGCCTGGAGAATCCCAGGGACGGGGGAGCCTGGTGGGCTGCCACCTATGGGGTCACACAGAGTCAGACATGACTGAAGTGACTTAGCAGCAGCAGCACAGACTTCACACCATACACAGCCATTCCCCTTACTATTTAAAACAGTAAACTTGAGTGCTCAGCTGGTGTCCTATACTTTATTTTTTTCTTTTTTTGTTTTGGCTTTCCATCTCGAATTTTCTGTTTGTTTTTGATGTGTTTTATTTGTGATGGGTCTTATGGCTTTGATGCTAATAGATAAAAATGGAAATAGATTTGATATTGATAACTGCAAATGACTTTACACTTATCATGAGCTAAATTTGGTGAGGCTGATTGATCATTGATATTAAATAATTATAACTGTGTGTTATTCACTCAATCCTGTCTATTTTATAAATAATTCTGAAATAATTACAAGTAATTTTTCTGTAATTAAATAATTACAGAAAGACATAATAGGTAAACACAAATATACTAAAATGTAACTTTTAAATCAAGTCCTAAATTGTTAGACAATGGTGTCCCCCAAGTCAATCACATTCATTCAGTAATTTCAGTCACTGTGTCTTTGAATAATGGCCTGAAAAGAAAAATATTTCACTTCATGTATCTCTACTATAAATTTTAATTTTCTTTTTCTCTGCTTCCCATCTCCATTCCCACCCCCAATCGTTCAACGTTATCATAGAAATGAAGTGTCTACTCTTTTTTTTTTTTTTCATATCCTATTGCTGTATTAACCTAATTGGTTGTGGACCTAATTGATCAAATTTTAAAACAATTCTTATTCTCTTCTACTAACCTCAAGTGACAAATAAATAAGAAACAGGTATAAAACTACATGAATCTTCCAAATCCATAGCTATTTCGGTTATGCTGTTAACTGAGATTACCAAACTAGAAATATATTAATTTCCCCTTTTTGGCGATACAGCATCACAAATTCAAACATTTTTTCCAGGTAACCCGTCTCTACAAGCAAGTCAACACAAAGGCATTAGTCTAATTAAATTAGGGGCTATTAAATCCACAAATTAGCACACAAAGTTAGAAAAATCAATATCTTACTAGTTTCAAAATCTTTCATCTAGCTCCTCTTGAATTTTTCCCAGAAACATTTTGTAGTAAAAAAATTGATTTAAAGCTTTCCAAAATTTGGTGATCAATAATTGTTTTCTTGAGAGTTCCTTGGACTGCAAGGAGATCCAGCCAGTCCATTCTAAAGGAGATCAGTCCTGGGTGTTCCTTGGAAGGACTGATGCTAAAGCTGAAACTCCAATACTTTGGCCACCTCACGCAAAGAATTGACTCATTGGAAAAGACTCTGATGCTGGGAGGGATTGGGGGTAGGAGGAGAAGGGGACGACAGAGGATGAGATGGCTGGATGGCATCACCGATGTGATGGACGTGAATTTGAGTGAACTCTGGGAGTTGGTGATGGACAGGGAGGCCTGGCGTACTGCAATTCATGGGATCGCAAAGAGTCGGACATGACTGAGTGACTGAGCTGAACTGAACTGAATTGTTTTCTAGTCACTAAGAAATTAACTCCTGTACTATTGCATTACCACATATCTGTATTGTACTCTCTTCTAGTTTTAAAGTTTAGCAAAGTTTAAGGTGCAAAGCAAAGGTGCAAAGTTTAGCAATTTCCTATTTTTATATGAAATTCTTACATATTTAGGGTTGCATTAAGTAAGGGTTTGTTACAATAATGATAGCACTCCTAGTGTACAACACTTTTTTTTTTTGCTGTCCTAATATTAATCTAATAATCTAGAAGTATTTAAACTCATTAGACTTGAATTAAGTCCTCAAAACTAATCAGCTGTTTCTTATTTGTACTCAGAGATCATATTCAGGCAGTCTTACTTTATAGCCATTAATCTAATTTTTCTTTAATTATGCTTTAATTCTTGATTTTTTTGCTCTAAAATTTTCCTGTAAATATAGAAGTTTTGACAGGAAACCAGAAAAAAAAAAAAAACTTTAAGCAGCAATCTCATGTACTAGACATGAAACACAGTTAATATTGTTTATTTATTTTTATTAATTTTTGTTGGCATATAGTTGCTTTACAGTGTTCTGTTAATTTCTACTGTACAGTAAAGTGAATCAGCAAAGTGAATCAGTGATACATGTACATATATCTCCTATTTTGGAATTTCTTTGCCGTTTAGGTCACCGCATAGCATTGAGTAAAGTTCCTGTACTCTACAATAGGTTTTCAGTAGTTATTTATATTAATACATGCATTGTGTATTAATGTGTATACGTCAATCCCAACCTCCTAGTTTATTCCATGACTCCCTTCGCTTTTGATATGCATACACTTATTTCTGTGTCTGTGTCTGTATTTCTGGTTTGCAAATAAAATCATCTATATAATTTTTTCTAGATTTCACATGTATGTGTTGGTATATGATATTTGTTTTTCTTTTTCTGACTTACTTCAATCTGTATAAAGGTCTCTAGGTACTACCAATTTGACAGCTTATAACAGAATGTATTAATTATTTGGTGTTCTACAGGTCAGAAGTCTAGGTGGACTCAACTGTGTTCTCTGCTTAGGGCTTCAAAATGTCAAGATTATGACCAGGCTGGCATCTCACATGGAGGGATCTGGTGAAGAGAATCTGATTCCAAACTCTGTTGGGTTTTTAATTAAATCCAATTCCTTGCTGTTTTTCTCCTATAGCCTGAGGTTCTAATTCTGCTATAGACTGATGGTTGAGAGTCACTGTCTGCTCATAGGACCAGCTCTCAGGTCCTTCCCCTCTTGCAGCTTCCATCTTTAAGCCCACAATGGAATATCCTCTCTTGCCAACATTTTCTCAACACATCCAGTCTCTTTAATTTCTTCTTCTGCTAACAGCCAAATAAAATTTGCTTTTAAAGAGCTTGTGTGATTAGGTGAGTTTAATCTATCCATCTAGTACCTTTTAATTCTGCATTTTAAAATAATTTTCTGCATTTCTCAAGCTTTCTATCATCATATTTTTCTTATATTAAAAGAAAACACAAATTCTTGTTTTGGAATAGAGTTGGTTCTACATTGTAAACTTTTCAAAAGACTTTGATGTGAATCATTCTTAAGGTCTTTATTGAATTTGTTAAAACATTGCTCTTGTTTTATGTTTTGTTTTGTTTTTTGTTTGTTTGTTTTGTTTTTTGGGGTGGTTTTAGCCATGAGGCATGTGGAATCTTAGCTCCTTAACCAGGGAAAGAATTCACACCCCTGCATTGGAAGGCAGAGTTTTAACCACTGAAGCACCAGGGAAGTCCCTTACCTTTTATACTTTTTAATTGGGCATTTAAATGAATAGTCATATTATTCTTGTGTAACAGGGCTTCCCTCGTGGCTCAGGTGGTAAAGAATATGCCCACAATGTAAGAGACCTAGGTTTGATCCATGGGTTGGGAAGATTCCCTGAAGTGGGGCATGGTAACCCACTCCAATATGCTTGCCTGGAGAGTCCCATGGACAGAGGAGCCTAGCAGGCTATAGTCCATGGGGTCACAAAGAGTCGGTTGTGTAGCAGCAGAAAAATTGGGTGAAAATATCTCATTATCCAGTGTTTGTTGAATGACAAATATTTCAGATACTTCATTTCTTAGCACCCTGTGGATGGTAGACAGTTGCACCTAACTTAGGTTCAACCTTACCTGATGCCCTGCCCCAGAACGTTGCATTGAGCTACTGAACAATTTTAAAGCTAAAATTGAGAAGGAAGAAATATTTTACTTTGACAACACAGTGTTAGCAGCAAGCATCTAGTCTCCAAATAATCAGATGTATTATAATAGCAGGTCCCCAATTTTCTTCCCAAAGTGTGACAGTTTTAGAAAAGTAATATCGAAGAATTTTTGCAGGACAAGTTCAATAAACAGGGATTTTATTACCATCATGGTGACTATGTGGACATCATTTTTCCAAGTATAACACCTAAAAACTCTTGACAAGATTTTTTTTTTTAACTGCCTGAAGATACTTCAGAGTAACTATAGACATTCTAATGAAGAGTAGAAATTCTGGAAAACAGAAAAGACAAAACAGTGAAACTTAAAATATGTCAAACTCTGATTATACTAACATCCATATTAGCAGATCACTTCCTATAAGGTATTTTCATATACTTATTAAATAAAAGTTTATTTAATATCAAAATTTTATTTAAAAATAGATTATTAAAGGTTCAGTTCAGTTCAGTCTCTCAGTGTCTGAATCTTTGCAAGCCCTCTGACTGCAGCACACCAGGCCTCCCTGTCCATCACCAACTCCCAGAGTTTACTCAAACTCATGTCCATTGAGTCAGTGATGCTATCCAAACAGCTCATCCTCTGTTGTCCCCTTCTCTTCCTGCCTTCAATCTTTCCCAACATCCAGGTCTTTTCCAAGGAGTCAGTTCTTCGCATCAGGTGGCCAGATATTGGAGCTTCAACATCAGTCCTTCCAATGAGTATTCAGGACTGATTTCTTTTAGGACTGACTGGTTTGATCTCCTTGCATTCCAAGGGACTCTCAAGAGTCTTCTTCAACACCACAGTTCAAAAGCACTGATTCTTCAGCACTCAGCTTTCTTTATAGTCTAACTCTCACATCCATACATGACTACTGGAAAAACAATAGCTTTGACTAGACGGACCTTTATTGGCAAAATAATGTCTCTGCTCTCTGGCTTGGTCCTAACTTTTCTTCCAAGGAGTTAAATTGTTGCGCTGTCTTTGCTATATTCACCAGTTGGCCCTCTGCTCATGCTCAGTTTTCTAGATTGAGCATTAGCTTACTCTGCTTTTAATTGGTTGATGTCAATTTTGGTTTCCCTTCTTCACCAAGTCAATCTCCTGTACCCTTTTCTTTAGAATACTTTGGTTATAAATGTATTTGTTGAACTGTGTGCATATGTCCTATTATTTCTGCAACTATCTGCTTTGCTTGATCTCCTCTTACTAGAACATAGGCACAAGTCGCCCCTAACAAGAAATCAACACAAATCACTCAATCAACCTTTCCTTCTAAGGGCAAAAACCATAACGAAGAAGGGTTACAACCCTAAAGCCTGGGAAAAGGAGACCTCAAGTGGAGTGAGTTAGGAAAAAAAAAAGATGAAAAGACAGAGAAATACAGCACAAATTAAAAAAAAAAAAAAAAACAAGGTAGAAACTCACAAGACCAAATAAACAAAGAAGAAATAAACAATCTACCTGAAAAAGAATTCAGAGTAATTATAGTCAAATGCTCTTGAGAATAGAATGGAGAAAACACAAGAAACATGTAACAATTATTACAATCACCAAGGACATAGAAGAAATAAAGAATAAGCAAACAGAAATGAATAACACAATTACTGAAATTAAAAGTATTCTAGAAGGAACCAGTAGCAGAATAATTGAGGCAGAGGAATGGACAATGAGCTGGAAGATAGAATGTTGGAAATAACTGCTGAAGCACACAATAAAGGAAAAAGGATGAAAAGAATTGAGGATAGCCTCACAGACCTTTGGGACAATATTAAGCACACCAACATTTGAGTTACAGGCGTCCCAGAGGAAGAAGAAAAAAGGAAATGTACTGAGAAAATTTTTGAAGAAATTATAGTTGAAAACTTCCCCAACATGGGAAAGGATATTGTCAACCAAGTCCAAGAAGCACAGAGTCCCTTACAGGATAAACCCAATGAGAAACACATCAAGATGCATATTAATCAAGTTAACAGAGATTAAGCACAAAGAATATTAAAAGCAGCAAGACGAAAGCATTAAGTAATATACAAGGAAAACCCATATGATTAACAGTGGATCTTTCAGCAAAAACTCTGCAGGCCAGATAGAAATGACAGGATATATTTAAAACAATTAAAGAGAAAAATCTATAACCAAGATTACCATACTCAGCAAATATCTTATTCATAATTGATGAAGAAATCAAAAGCTTTACAGACAAGCAAATTTAAGAGAATTTAGCACCACCATACCACTCCTGCAACAAATACTAAAGCAACTTACGTAGACAGTAGACACAAGAGAAAGGAAAGATCTATGAAAACAAACCCAAAACAGTCAAGAAAATGCCAATAGGATCATATGTTTCAATAATAAGCTTAAACATAAACAGACTAAATGCACCAACCAAAAGATACAGAGTGACTGAATGGATGCAAAGACAAGACCCATATATATGCTGCTACAAGAGGCTCACTTCAGACCTAGAGACACATACCGAAAGTAAAAGGATGGAAAAGATATCCCATGCAAATGGAAAATAAAAGAAAGCCAGAGTGGTAATTCTTATTTTAGACAAAATAGACTTTAAAATAAAGAATATTATTAGAGACAAAGAAGGACACTACATAATGATCAATCCAAGAAGAAGACATAACAATTGTAAATATTTATGCACCTAGCATAGGAGTACCTCAATACACAAGGCAAACACTAACAGGCATAAGAGGGGAAATCAACAGTAACATAATAGTAGGGGACTTTTACACCTCACTTACATCAATGGACAGATCATCAAAACAGAGAATCATTAAGGAAACACAAACCTTAAATGAAACATTAGACCAAATGGACCTAATTGATATCTTCAGGATTTTCCATCCAAATGCAGAAGAATAAACTTTCTTCTCAAGTGCACATGGAATGTTATCCAGGATAGACCACATCTTGGGCAACAAATCAAAGCTCAGTAAATTTAAGAAAATTGAAATTGTATCAAGTATCTTCTCTGATCATGTTATGAGACTAGATTTCAACTATGGTGGGGGGGGGAGGGGTGGGAAACCTGCAAAAACGCAAATTCATGGAGATTGAACAATACATTACTAGTTAATGAAGAGGTTACTTGAGAAATAAGGGAAATCAAAGGATTCCTAGAAACAAATGACAATGGAAACATGACAACCCCAAAACAATGGGATTCAGCAAAAGCAGTTCTAAGAGGGAAGTTTATAGTGATAAACTCATACCTCGAGAAACAAGAAAACAATTGAATAGACAAGCTATCTCTACATCTAAAACATCTGGGAAAAGACGAACAAAAAAACCCCAAAGTCAGCAGGAGGAAAGAAATTAAAAAGATCAGAGCAAAGAAATCAATAAAAAAGAGGTGAAGGAAACAATAGCAAAGATCAATAAAATTAAAACGTAGTTCTTTGGAAAGATAAACAAAATTGACAAACCACTAGCCAGACACATCAAGAAAAAAAGAGGGAAAAATCAAATCAAGAAAATTAAAAATGAAAAAGGAGAGGTTACAACAGACCCCATAGAAATAAAAAGTATCAAGAGAATATTATGAGCAACTATATGCTAAGAAGATGAGCAACATAGAGGAAATGAACAGATTCTTAGAAAAGTTCAACCTCTCATGACTGAACCAGGAAGAAATAGAAATTATGAACAAGTCAATTACACACATTGAAATCGAAACAATAATCAAAAATCTCCCAAAAAACAAAAACCCAGGGCCCAAAGGCTTCTCAAGGAATTCTATCAAACTTTTGCTGCAGCTGCTAAGTCACTTCACTCATGTCCGACTCTGTGTGACCCCATAGATGGCAGCCCACGAGGCTCCTCCGTCCCTGGGATTCTCCAGGCAAGAACACTGGGAATGGGTTGTCATTTCCTTCTCCAACGCATGAAAGTGGAAAGTGAAAGTGAAGGCACTCAGTCGTGTCCGGCTCTTAGCGATTCCATGGACTGCAGCCTACCAGGCTCCTCCATCCATGGGATTTTCCAGGCAAGAGTACTGGAGTGTGTTGGTATTGCCTTCTCCCATCAAACCTTTAGAGAAGAGTTAATGCCTATTTTTCTGAAACTCTTCCAAAAACAGTCACAGAGGAAGGAACACTTGCAACTCATTTTATGAGGCCACAGTCATCCTGATACCAAAACCAGGCAAAAACAATGCAAATAAAGAAAATTACAGGCCAATATCACTAATGAACATAGATGCAAAAATCCTCAACAAAATTCTAGCAAACAGAATTCAACAACATATTGAAAAGCTCATACACCATGATCAAGTCAGGTTTATTCCAGGGATGCAATGATTCGTCAACATATACAAGCAATCAATGTGATGCACCATACTAACAAATTGAAACATAAAAACCATACAATCATCTCAATAGATGCAGAAAAAGCCTTTGAAAAAAAATCAGCACCCATTTATGATAAAAATGGTTCAAAAAATGGGCATAGAGGGAACCTACCTCAGTATAGTAAAGGCCATATATGAAAAGCCCACAGCAAACATTATTCTCAATGTTGGAAAAACTAAGTGCATTCCCTCTAAGCTCAGGAACAAGACAAGGGTGTCCATTTTCACCACAATTATTCAGCATAGTTTTGAAAGTCCTAGCTATGGAAATTAGAGAATAAGAAGAAATAAAAGGAATCGGGATTGAAAAATAAGTAAAACTTTCATTGTTTGCAGATGACATGATAATATACATAGAAAACCCAAAAGAAACTATCAGAAAATTCCTAGGCTAATCAGTGAATTCAGCAAAGTTGTGGGATACACAGTCAATACACAGAAATCACTTGCACTCCTATATACTAACAATGAAAAATCAGAAAGAGAAACTAAGGAATCAATCCCATTCACGATTGCAAAAAAAAAAAAAAAACTGATTAAAACATCTAGGAATAAACTTTCCTATGGAGACAAAAGACCTGTATACAGAAAATTATAAAACATTGATGAAAGAAATCACAGATGACATAAATGGTTAGAGACATATTCCATATTCCTGGGTAGGAAGAATCCATATTGTGAGAATCACTCTACCACCAAATTCAATCTACAGAGTCAGTGTGATCCGTAGCAAATCACCAATGGAATTTTTCACAGACATAGAATTAAAAAAAAAAATCACAATGCATATTGAAACACAAAAGATCCCTAACAGCCAAAGCAAAAGCAGTCTTGAGAAAGAAGAATGGAGCTGGAGGAATCAACCTTCTTAACTTCAGACTATACTACAAAGCTACAGTCATCAAGATAGTATGGTACTAGCACAAAAACAGAAATATAGACCAACTGAACAAGATAGAGAATGCAGAGGTAAAACCCCACACACCTATGGGTACCTTATTTTTAAGAAAGGAGGCAAGAATGTACAATGGGACAAAGAGAACCTATTCAATTAGTGCTGGGGAAACTGTAAAACTACCTGCAAAAGAATGAAATCAGAACACTTCCTAACACCATACACGAAGATAAACTCAAAATGGATTAAAAACCTAAATGTATGGCCAGAAACTATTAAACTCTTAGAGGAAAACATAGTCAGAACACTCAATGACATAAATCAAAACAAGATCTTCTGTGATCCACCTCCTAGAGTAATGGAAATAAAAACAAAAATAAGCAAGTGGGACCTAATTAAACTTAAAAACTTTTGCACATCAAGGGAACTACAAGCAAGGTAAAAAGACAACCCTCAGAATGGGAGAAAATAGCAGCAAAGGAAAAAACTGGCAAAGAATTAATTTCCAAAATATACAAGCAGCTCATACTACTCAATACCAGAAAAGCAAACAACCCAATCAAAAAGCAGGAAAAAGATCTAAACAGACATTCTCCAAAGACATAGATGGCTAACAAACACATGAAAAGATGCTCAACATCACTCATTATTAGAGAAATGCAAATCAAAACTACAGTGAGAAACCACCTCACACCAGTCAGAATGGCCATTATCAAAATGTCTACAAACAATAATTGCTGGAGAGGATGTGGAGAAAAGGGAAATGTCCTGCTTTGCTGGTGTGAATGTAAACTGATACAGTCACTATGGAAAATGGTATGGAGATTCCTGAAAAGTTAGGAATAAAATCACCATATGACCCAGCAATCCCACTCCTAGGCATATACCCTGAGGAAATCAAAATTGAAAAAGACACATGTATCCCAAGGTTCATTACAGCACTATTTATAATAGCAAGAACATGGAAGCAACCTAGATGTCCATTAACAGATGATTGGATAAAGAAGCTGTGGTACATATATACAGTGGAATACTAGTCAGCCATAACAGGGAACACATTTGAATCAGTTCTAATGAGGTGGAGGAACATAGAGCCTATTATACAGAATGAAGGAAGTGTCAGAAAGAGAAATATAATTATTGTACACTGACACATATATATAGAATCTAAAAAGATGGCACTGATGAATTTTTTTTCAGGGCAGCAGTGGAGAAACAGACATAGAGAACAGACCTGTGGACCTGGGGGTAGGGCAGGAGGGAGAAGATGAGATGTGTGGCGAGAGTAACGTAGAAATTTACCATGCCATATGTAAAATAGATAGCCAATGCTCTGTGACTCAGGGAACACAAACAGGGGTGCTTTGACAGGCTGAAAGGTGGGATGGGGATGAAGATGGGAAGAGGTTAGGGAGGGAGAGGACATGGGTGTACCTATGGCTGCTTCTTGTTGATGTATGACAGAAAGCCACAAAATCCTGTAAAACAATTATCCTTCAATTAAAAAAAAAAAGATGTAGGATGTCTTATCCCTAAAATTTTAGCATGATTACCATTTTTTTATAAAAATAAAAATTAAAGTTCTCTAGTCTGGAAACATAAATTGTGAAAATACTTCTTCAGCATTACTGTAGTTACTTTCCAGAAGTTAGCTTTATATGTATGTATATTTTGCTTTGTTCATCATAACTGTTTTAATGAATAACTTGTTTGGAAAATGCACATTTTCTGTAAGGTGACTTCAGGTTGCAGTATTGGCTTGCCTAATAGCATTTTGAACTGGACAGAGAGTTATCACATAGGATCCTAAATCAAGTGAAATCATATTTCTAAGTATCCATTCATCAGTTTTAGACAAACAGTCTATTATTAAAATTCTGTTTACCAGTAAACAGGATTCTGTTCCTACTGTTTTGAATAGACCTCTTGTAGTTAACACAGGCATTAATCATGTCCTGTATCAAGTAGCCTAATAATCCTAAGGAATTGGGATCATTGTGATGCTAAATTATTTTTCCTCACAGGGAATGAAAACTTTCTTTTAATAATTATATAAAGTAATAGATAATAAGAACAAGAAAATGACATACCAAAAGTGTTCTTTTAATTTTCTTTTGAAGAAAAAATTTGCAAAAATTGACTTGTCCTTTTCAACACTTTCCCCTTATTTCTTGTCTTGTTATTATATGGTTTGGGTTACCAATTTCACCTATCCTATTGGAATATGTTGGAGTATTGTATTTTTCTTACATTAAGTATCACTTGTATAACTTAACTGGATCATATCATCATGGAAAAGGAATATTTTACTGGTTTTATATACATGAAAAGGCTTCCAAGGTATCATAGTGATAAAGAATCTCCCTGCCAGTGCAGGAGATGCAAGAGACCTGGGTTCAATCCCTAGATTGGGAAGATCCCCTGGAGAAGAAAATGGCAATCCATTCCAGTATTTTCTTGAAAAATTCCACAGATGGAGGAGTCTGGTGGGCTACAATCCATGGGGTCATAAAGAGTAGGATACTACAGAGTGACTGAGCTCACACACACACACACACACACATGAAAA
Source organism: Bos javanicus (assembly GCF_032452875.1). Classification (NCBI taxonomy): domain Eukaryota; kingdom Metazoa; phylum Chordata; class Mammalia; order Artiodactyla; family Bovidae; genus Bos; species Bos javanicus. The sequence goes on along the minus strand of NC_083883.1, from coordinate 8,183,259 downwards.
TACTTTCGTTGCTACAAAGTCTTACATAAATGGTGTGGAACACATTGCCATTTTAAAATTTTACCTCATGACTAATTGAAGCCTATTAAAAAAGGAAAAAGCACCAAGAGAAGTAAATTAACTAAAACAGTTCAGAAGAATGCTATTCAGAAGAGTATGAATACTGCAGAAAGAAATCTGGGAAGGAGTTCTGGGAGAGAATTACAGTTGGGAATTAGCAATAGATTGTCTTTGCTTTAAAGCGAAGGAACAGAAAAGCTTCTATTTTGAAATCCAATTAATTATGGATGAATTGGATTTCTTTTTGTTCTGCATCAAATACCCAATCATTTACCAACCCTTGTTAGCCTTACCTCCTTTGATCCTTCAAACCATCCAGATAGTTCTCCCCATCAAAACAGGAACAATCTAGCTTATGTCTATCATCTCTGATCTTTATACAGGCATCCTGCTGCTGGTGACATTCCCACCTTCATCTGTGCTCTCTTTTCCCTATGTTCTTCCATTCTCCAAAGTTATCTTCTGAAACTGATAAGATACTCAACATGATGGCTAATGTTCTGTGTCAACTTTCTAGGCTATAGTGCTCAACTGATTACTCAAACAATAATTAGATCTTGCTTCAAGTTCTTTAAATGTGGTTAGCAATCACATCAGGAGACTTTGAGTAAAACATATACTCCATAGCCTGGGTGGGATTCATCTTAACAATTGAAGGCAAAGACAGATTTCCTGAAGAAAAAGAAATTTTCAAGACTTTAATATAGAAACCTTGCATGCTTGAGTTTCTAGCTTTCTCTGACTCTTTATATATTTATGTGTGTATATGTATATATGTATATATATATATATATATATGTATTTCTGTTTATATATATATATATATATATAATATATGGGTATAGATCCCTTTATGCATACATTTTTTTCTGTTTGTGTAAAGAATGAGGACTAATAAATCTACACATAATGCTCTGTGGCCACTATCACATTCAACTCATCTCTCTAGAGTCATCTATCACAGCACTCTGGTCCTTTTGAATTTGCTGTATCTCTGTCTCATTTTATGTCATTTGTCCTGTTCAATAACTGGTTACTGTCCTTCAGAACTCAGCCAGCCATCATCTTCATTTCCTCCTCCATCCTCCATGCCTGCAAAAACTGAACTAAGGAGTTTCTGCTCCTAGAGTATACTTTGTGTACCATTGTAACACTATTTTTCTCACAATGATCATGGACTTATTGTCTAGCTCACCACTGTAGTTTTTTCAAGGGCAAAACCAACTTTGTATTTTTCTTTGCATCCCCAGAGACTGTTGCTATTCTAGGCACATATTGATTGTTGAATAAATCAATTTGTTAGCAAATCTTTGGACCATGTAATTCTTTTTTATACAAATTTATTTAATTGAAGGCTAGTTACTTTACAATATTGTATTGGTTTTGCCATACATTGACATGAATCCGCCACGAGTGTACATGTGTTCCCCATCCTGAACTCCATCCCACCTCCCTGCCGATCCCATCCCTCTGGGTCATCCTAGTGTACCAGCCCTGAGCACCCTGTATCATGCATCGGACCTGGACTGGTGATTCATTTCACATATGATAACATACATGTTTCAATGCCATAGTAAAGGCTACCAGATAGGCTACTCTTTTTTTCTGTTTATTCATTTGAATATATACTTAAAGTACTTGTAATATTTTATTCTTTGAAAGGGATCTTAATCTACTATAGACTTAAGATAGGAGAAAGAAGAGTGACGTCAAAGTGTTTTATTCTATGGATCAAATGAACTCTGTGTCAGTTTTCATTCTAAAGAAGCAAATGTAGTCTAATGATAAATTAGAGTGTTTATTGTGTGTCAAGCACTGGTTTAAATACTTCATGAACTCAGAAATAAGAAAGCTTTATGAGGCAGATAATGCTGTTATAACCTACATTGTGTAGGCAAAAACCAAGATACAGAGAGTTTGAGGGATTTGCCAACGGTCACAGAGATAGAAAGTAACAGAGATGTAATGATGAACCCATAAAGTTTAGACTTAGCATCTAGGTGTTAACCACTCTTTAATGTCTCAGTGAGTGAGTGACACATTGGGGAAACATGAATATGCGTAACTAACTATTCTTCTATAGCTTTTAGTTCAGTCATAGACTGTGTAATAGCTCTTATTAAATGTAGCCAATTTAAGTGGTTAATAAATAATGGTAATTTTGACTACTGGAGAAATCAAAGATGAGTTCTGGAATAAAGTATATATTATGCTAAATGAATTTTGATGTCATGAGTTAATGTATTGGAGCCAAAATAATGAGTAAAGATTTTATATATCATGTCATCAAAATCAAAACTTTTGTTTTGAAGGTATGAGCAAAGAACAAATATTTGCTAGCTTTAAAAAAAAAAAAAAAACAGAGATGGAGGCAAAATGTTAGGTTTTAGTTTCATAATTTATATCAAAATAAAAATTGCTGTTATATTAAATTTTTACCAAGTATATTACTTTCCTAAGGCAGCTTTACCAAAATGCCACAAACTGTATGACCTAAAACAACAGAAGTTTTATTCCCTCTTGGTCTGGAGCCTAGAAGTCTGAAATCAAAGGGTGAGCAGGGCCATGCTTCTGCTGAAGTCTCAGGGACAGTCTCTTCTCTGTCTCTCTGCCAGCTTCTGCTGGCTACTAACTGTTCTTGGCATTTCTAGCTACATCACTTTCATCTCTGCTTCTGAGGTCACTTGGTGTATTTGCCTCTGTTTATGTCTGTATCTCTGTGGTCAGATACCCTTCTTTATATAAAGACACCGGCCATTGAATTCAGGGTCTGTCTAAATCACTAGAACCGCACTTCTTCACAGACCCTTTCAAACAAGGTCCCTTTCACAGATTCTGAGTGGACATGAATTTGCAAGCACGCTGTTCAACACTGCACACCAAGTTTACCTTGTAAACAGAGTGATTTTTAGCTGGACTCTATTACCAAACTTCCTTTTAGGAGTATTGTGGGTAGCATTTCTTTACAATATAAATTAGGTATATTTGAAGTGTTGAAATTCAAATTTTTTGCTTCTTATGTTTAAATACTTTCCCCTCTTAATTCTAGTGAAATTTATTCATCACAAATTTAAGACATTAATTTGTTTAAGTTACTAGTTATATAAGAATTATGTGTGTATATAATCCTTATATAACTACTAACTTAAAATATGTAAATATAAAAATATAAATGCATGTATTTTTAGTGTCTTTATGGTAACTCTTAGACAATAACTAATGTCCTCCTTTCTTTGTGAGTGAATAATTTTGTTCAAACTTCAGCCTCATTTTCCCCCAAAGCTTTTTAATACTACATCATCTTCAGATGATTTGAGTATTTTTTTATTTTATATTGATCCATCTCTAAAATAATATGCTTTTCAGAGTGCTGGATACCACACCATCCATTGCAGCCCTACATTTTCTTTGATTGTTAATGCATGTGCAGTTGGAAATAACTTTTTGAAGCTTCATATCTTTATTATTATTGTTTTTTTTCCTCATTCTATAGACAGAGGGAGATGAAATGTATTAATATTCCAACTATAAAATTATTTTTACTGATTTTAGTATGATGATAGAAGTAACACTTAGAAAGTCTCATATTCTTCTGTGGCATTTAACAGACTATTCTATAGTAATACATTAAATTCTTTTGGAAGATGTAAAGGTTTTTAAATATATTTGCTGTTCAGTTGCTAAGTCATGTCTCTTTTGACAACCCATGGACTTTAGTTGCCCAGGTTCCTCTGAAGGTTTTGGCCCAGGTGCTTATTCCATCAGTGCTACCATGATGTGGAGGCCTCTGTCATCATAGTAGAGAAGGTACTACATGTAGACCTGAATACTGATGAACTCACTGGATGTAGAACTGAATACGGCTGCAACAGTGTAGCTCAGTACTGTCTGGGGTCTGTCAATTTTTCTGTGAATGGTAGAATTTGGTCTAAGCCTTGCTTTCACTGTAACATCTCACATGATTGTAAGACTGTGAGAGAGGATATTTCTAGAACTCATGGGCTTCTAATCATCAGAAGTTTCTAGTCTTACAAGTGGCAGCATCAAGAAACTGGCAGAAGACTGATTTCAACTCAGACACTTCTGTCCTTGATCTGACCTAACACCAGCTAGCAATTCAGTCTTCTGTTCTATAGAAGCATGGACATCAGACAAGACTCCACTATGCTCCTCAAGCTCTGGAGTGGGCAGGGAGGGGAAGTTTAGTAAGCTATCTGAGTGGTCTTCTTAAATGTGTTATTTTCTCAACGTGTTATATGAAGAGGGAATTATGTTTCACTTCGTTTCCTTGGGGATTGTGATTAGGACTCAGCACTTCAAGAACTCTCTGTGAAAATTTTCTCGATCTCTAAGTGCTGACAACTTTTTTGTCTCTGTGTAGTTGAGGAGATTCAGATAAAAAGAAAGAAAGAAAGAGAAAAAATAACTTGCTTTTTATTCCACTTCAAATAGTAGAATCACAACTCAGAATGTGAGAATGAGTGACAACTACCGTGCTTCAGTCCTAGTTATGTTCATCTTTGTACTCTTCTTTTCACTATGTATACTCTTTTCTCATATTCTTTAAAGGGAATTTACCTCTTTTTTGCCCATATCTTACCTCTTCTCCTGAGCTGTTAAATGCCAGAGCAATTAAGATCTGGTATGAGATCCCCTTTTTTTAACTCTGCATTTTCAGCACCTCGCCCCCCACACCCACCCCAGCTCAGCCTTCATTGGTACCTGCTACCTCTTCTACCTGGAGTCTTTCTCACCTTCACCTCTGAGGGCATTCACCTCTGAGGTTTTATGCTGATTCCCCTTAGCCCAAGTACCTTCATTACATTATCTTCTTTGAAACAAGTGAGTTGATTTCTATTTCCAGCCAGAAACTAGATTGATGCAGAAGCTCTGCCTCCTGCAGATGCTCAGGATCTAAGCTGATGGAGACTCCTTTCTACACATACATCTAAGTTCCCCAATGGCACATGGAGACTTTATAATTATTAATTCACTAGTTCTTACATCTCCTTCCTGCAACTGACCTGTGCTCACATTTGGTCAAGCTATGTCATCTGCCAGCGTCACTCTTCAAAGGGAGCAGGGAAGTACAGTACTGCTATTTTCTTGGAAAAGAAGGGGAACTAGAGCACATATGATGGGCTTATGACTACCAAATTAAGTAAAGGCATTAGAGCGTGAAAGAGCACAGTGTGTTGGAGGTTGTTGGTCTAATGTGAGGTGAAATTGAGGTATATTCTAGAATTCAGTAGAAACATCTATGAGGTCGACTCAGTGAGGACTCTACATGTCATGGGAAATTTGTGGTGTCCTTTTCTTAAAATTGAAAGGGAGGCGTAGGAGAAGCGGGCTTCACAGGTGGCTCAGTGGGTTAAGAATCTGTCTGCAATTCAGGAGACACAGGTTTGATCCCTGGGTTGGGAAGATCCTTGGAGGAGGAAATGGCAACCCATTCTTGCCTGGGGAATGCCATGGACAGAAGAGCCTGGTGGGCTACAATCCATATGGTCACAAAGAGTTAGACACAACTGAGCAACTGAGCACACACACACACATGAAAAGAAATCTGGGAGGAAGAAAACAGGAGCATGTCTACATTTTGGAATATCATAATTTAATCATTCTACCTGCTGGTAGCTTCTTTAATGAACGGAGATTATAAAAACTGTTTCCAAATAAATTTTGAAATATCCTGGTCTCATTATTTCAGCATCTGGAATGAAGAATCAACAAAGACAACAAACTGTCAGATTTTCTGTGTTAGGCCCAAGCTTCTATAGCGTAAATAAAGGAAGGTAGATGGATCAAGTTATTAGTTTATTAAATTAGTACTGACATAATCACAGTCTCAGAGGAGAAACAAACAAGTTTGTTTGCAGTAGAAAATGCTTTGTAGAACAGCCCTTAATCAGAGTAATTGTTTGGAAATATTCTATCAAAAATGTATATGTGAAGCCTCACCTCAGATTTGAAATTTTCCAACTAATCATGGCAAGTAAAATTTTTATATAAACACATGGAAATAAAATTGGAGTTGCCAAAACATGACTGAAGGTCTACATGATGCTCAAATAAAATGGCATAAATCCTCTATGCTCTGAATGTAATTTAATTTCATTACTGACACCCACATGCATAACTAGAGTATCACCAGTCACAATAGATAATATCTTTTCTAATGTATCAAAGATAATTATAGTTAGAAATCTCTATTCACTGAGAATAAACTTTCAGTCAGTTCAGTTCAGTTGCTCAGTCGTGTGCGACTCTTTGCAACACCATGAATCACAGTACGCCAGGCCTCCCTGTCCATCACCAACTCCCAGAGTCCACTCAAACTCATGTCCATCAAGTCAGTGATGCCATCCAGCCATCTCATCCTCTGTCGTCCAGTTCACCTCCTGCCCCCAATCCCTCCCAGCATCAGAGTCTTTTCCAATGAGTCAACTCTTTGCATGAGGTGGCCAAAGTATTGGAGTTTCAGCTGTAGCATCAGTCATTCCAATGAACACCAAGGTCTGATCTCCTTTAGGATGGACTGGTTTGACCTCCTTGCAGTCTAAGGGACTCTCAAGAGTCTTCTCCAACACCACAGTTCAAAAGCATCAATTCTTGAGCTCTCAGCTTTCTTCACAGTCCAACTCTTACATCAGTACATGACTACTGGAAAAACCATAGCCTTGACTAGATGGACCTTTGTGGGCAAAGTAATGTCACTGCTTTTGAATATGCTATCTAGGTTGATCATAACTTTCCTTCCAAGGAGGAAGCGTCTTTTAATTTCATGGCTGCACTCACCATCTGCAGTGATTTTGGAGCCTAAAAATAAATTCTGACACTGTTTCCCCATATATTTCCCATGAAGTGATGAGACCAGATGCCATGATCTTAGTTTTCTGAATGTAGAGCTTTCAATATCAAAAATTGATATTTCTCCTGGCAGTCTTGATTCCAGCTTGTGCTTCTTCCAGCCCAGCATTCCTCATGATGTACTCTGCATATAAGATAAATAAGCAGGGTGATAATATACAGCCTTGATGTACTCCTTTTCCTATTTGGAACCAGTCTGTTGTTCCATGTCCAGTTCTAACTGTTGCTTCCTGATCTGCATACAAATTTCTCAAGAGGCAGATCAGGTGGTCTGGTATTCCCATCTCTTTCAGAATTTTCCACAGTTTGTTATCCACACAGTCAAAGGCTTTGGCATAGTCAATAAAGCAGAAATAGATGTTTTTCTCTGGAACTCTCTTGCTTTTTCCATGATCCAGCAGATTTTGGCAATTTGATCTCTGGTTCCTCTGCCTTTTCTAAAACCAACTTGAACATCTGGAATTTCATGGTTCACATATTGCTGAAGCCTGGCTTGGAGAGTTTTGAGCATTACTTTACTACTGTGTGAGATGAGTGCAACTGTGCAGTAGTTTGAGCATTCTTTGGCATTGCCTTTCTTTGGGATTGGAATGAAAACTGACCTTTTCCCTGTGGCCACTGATGAGTTTTCCAATTTTGCTGGCATATTGAGTGCAGGACTTTCACAGCATAATCTTTTAGGATTTGAAATAGCTGAACTGGAATTCCATCACCTACCTCTACTGCTGCTGCTGCTAAGTCGCTTCAGTCGTGTCCAACTCTGTGCGACCCCATAGACGGCAGCCCACCAGGCTCCCCTGTCTCTGAGATTCTCCAGGCAAGAACACTGGAGTGGGTTGCCATTTCCTTCTCCAATGCATGAAAGTGAAAAGTGAAAGTGAAGTCGCTCAGTCGTGTCCAACTCTTAGCGACCCCATGGACTGCAGTCCACCAGGCTCCTCAGTCCATGGGATTTTCCAGGCAAGAGTACTGGAGTGGGTTGCCATTGCCTTCTCTGTCACCTACCTCTACACTACATTAAGAATCAATCTATGATGTGGTGTCAGGAAGGTCTGTTGAGTGTAGTGATTTTTTCTGAGCCTCAAAATTCTATGTTAATTAACTGAATACTTTGCATAGATGTATCAAATAGTCCTTGAGCTTTTCTCTTCTAAGCAATAAAAACACTCGTAATTTTCCTTTCATTTTTGTGCTAAATGAAGAATTCTAACATTAAGAAATATTTCATAAAAATTGCCATTTTTAAGATAATTTTCAAATAGAGTACTGACAGAGAGGAATAAGCTGAAATACAATACATGTATGAAAATTCAGGAAAAAGGTAGAGGTAGAATTCAATGACCCATCTCTACACCAAGGGCTTCTTCAGTTTTGCTAAAATATTCAATACGTTAATTCAAATATTGTATCTGAATCATGTTAAATGACATTTTGTTTTTCTTAATAGACTCTTCCCAAGTATCTATAAAGATCAGTTCTCTGATATTTCATATTCAAAATATTTTAGAGATGAAAAGACTTGGGAGATTGGAGATGATCTACCCATTAGCAATTTGCAAGCTGGAAAAGAGTGTGATAAATAGACAAGGGTCCACCATGGACAGCATAGTTAGACCCTATGTTTCCCAGCCATTTTATGGAAATATTTTCACCAAATCACACATAAACTACTAATAATGGTAACTCACCCCAGTATTCTTGCCTGGAAAATCCCATGTACAGAGAAGCCTGGCAGGCTATGGTCCATGGGGTAGCAAAAGATCAGACATCATTGAGTAACTAAAGAAACAAAAACATTGAATGCTTACAATTATATTTCTAAATGAAACAAATTTTTTTCCGCTTCAGTTCAGTTCAGTGGCTCAGTCGTCTCTGACTCTTTGCGACCCCAAGAATCACAGCACGCCAGGCCTCCCTGTCCATCACCAACTCCCAGAGTTCACTCAGGCTCACGTCCATCAAGTCAGTGATGCCATCCAGCCATCTCATCCTCTGTCGTCCCCTTCTCCTCCTGTCCCCAATCCCTCCCAGCATCAGAGTCTTTTCCAATGAGTCAACCCTTCGCATGAAGTGGCCAAAGTACTGGAGTTTCAGCTTCAGCATCATTCATTCCAAAGAAATCCCAGGGCTGATCTCCTTCAGAATGGACTGGTTGGATCTCCCTGCAGTCCAAAGGACTCTCAAGAGTCTTTTCCAACACCACAGTTCAAAAGCATCAAATCTTCGACACTCAGCCTTCTTCACAGTACAACTCTCACATCCATACATGACCACAGGAAAAACCATAGCCTTAGCCTTGACTACATGAACTTTTGTTGTCAAAGCTTTTGAATATGCTATCTAGTTGGTCATAACTTTCCTTCCAAGGAGTGTCTTTTAATTTTATGGCTGCAGTCACCATCTGCAGTGATTTTGGAACCCAGAAAAATAAAGTCTGACACTGTTTCCACTGTTTCCCCATCTATTTCCCATGAAGTGATGGGACCAGATGCCATGATCTTAGTTTTCTGAATGTTGAGCTTTAAGCCAACTTTTTCACTCTCCTCTTTCACTTTCAACAAGAGGCTTCTGAGTTCCTCTTCACTTTCTGCCATAAGGGTGATGTCATCTGCATATCTGAGGTTATTGATATTTCTCCCAGCAATCTTGATTCCAGCCTGTGCTTCTTCCAGTCCAGGATTTCTCATGATGTACTCTGCATAGAAGTTAAATAAGCAGGGTGACAGTATACAGCCTTGACATACTCCTTTTCCTATTTGGAACCATTCTGTGGTTCCATGTCCAGTTCTAAGTGTTACTTCCTGACCTGCATATAGGTTTCTCAAGAGGCAGGTCAAGTGGTCTGGTATTCCCATCTCTTTCTGATTTTTCCACCGTTTATTGTGATCCACACAGTCAAAGGCTTTGCCATAGACAATAAAGCAGAGTAGATGTTTTTCTGGAACTCTCTTGTTTTTTCCATGATCCAGCAGATTTTGGCAATTTGATCTCTGGTTCCTCTGCCTTTTCTAAAACCAGCTTGAACATCAGGAAGTTCACGGATCACATATTGCTGAAGCCTGGTTTGGAAAATTTTTCAGCATTACTTTACTAGCGTGTGAGATGAGTGCAATTGTGCGGTAGTTTGAACATTGTTTGGCATTGCCTTTCTTTGGGATTGGAATGAAAACTCACCTTTTCCAGTCTTCTGGCCATTGCTGAGTTTTCCAAATTTGCTGGCATATTGAGTGCAGCACTTTCACAGCATCATCTTTCAGGATTTGAAATAGCTTAACTGGAATTCCATCACCTCCACTAGCTTTGTTCATAGTGATGCTTTCTAAGGCTGACTTGACTTCACATTCCAGGATGTCTGGCTTAAAAGAGCAATATATCTTTTCAACAAATGATGTTGCAGCAATTGTACATTCTCATGCCCCCCCTCCAAAAAAAATGAACCTAGACACAAAACTTTCACCCTTAATAAAAACTAACTGAAAGTGGATCACAGGCCTAAATATGAAATTCAAAATCATTAAGTTCAGTTCAGTTCAGTCACTCAGTTGTGTCCAACTCTTTGTCACCCCATGGACTGCAGCAGGCCAGATTTCCCTGCCCATCACCAACTCCCAGAGTTTATCCAAACTGATGTCCATCGAGTTGGTGATGCCATCCAACTGTCTCATCCTCTGCTGTCCCCTTCTCCTCCTGCCCTCAATCTTTCACAGCATCAAGGTCTTTTCAAATGTGTCAGCTCTTCTCATCAGGTGGAAAAAGAACTGGAATTTCAGGTTAAACATCAGTCCTTCCAATGAACACCCATGACTGATCTCCTTTAGGATGGACTGGTTGTACCTCCTTGCCATCCAAGGGACTCTCAAGAATCTTCTCCAACACCACAGTTCAAAAGCATCAATTCTTTGGCGCTCAGCTTTCTTCACAGTCCAATTCTCACTTCTATACAAGACTACTGGAAAAACCATAGCCATGACTAGACAGACCTTTGTTGGCAAAATAATGTTTCTGCTTTTTAATATGCTGTCTAGGTTGGTCATAATTTTCCTTCCAAGGAACAAGCGTCTTTTAATTTCATGGCTGCAATCACCATCTCCAGTGATTTTGGAGCCCAGCAAAATAAAGTCAGCCACTGTTTCCCCATCTATTTGCCATGAAGTGATGGGACTGGATGCCATGATTTTAGTTTTCTGAATGTTGAGCTTTAAGCCAACTTTTTCACTCTCCTCTTTCACTTTCATCAAGAGGCTCTTTAGTTCTTCTTCACTTTCTGCCATATCAGATCAGATCAGTCGCTCAGTTGTGTCCGACTCTTTGCGACCCCATGAATCGCAGCACACCAGGCCTCCCTGTCAATTACCAACTCCCGGAGTTCACTGAGACTCACGTCCATCGAGTCAGTGATGCCATCCAGCCATCTCATCCTCTGTCGTCCCCTTCTCCTCCTGTCCCCAATCCCTCCCAGCATCAGAGTCTTTTCCAATGAGTCAACTCTTCACATGAGGTGGCCAAAGTACTGGAGTTTCAGCTTTAGCATCATTCCTTCCAAAGAAATCCCAGGGCTGATCTCCTTCAGAATGGACTGGTTGGATCTCCCTGCAGTCCAAGGGACTCTCAAGAGTCTTCTCCAACACCACAGTTCAAAAGCATCAATTCTTTGGCGCTCAGCCTTCTTCACAGTCCAACTCTCACATCCATACATGACCACAGGAAAAACCATAGCCTTGACTAGACGAACCTTTGTTGGCAAAGTAATGTCTCTGTTTTTCAATATGCTATCTAGTTGGTCATAACTTTCCTTCTAAGGAGTAAGTGTCTTTTAATTTCACGGCTGCAGTCACCATCTGCAGTGATTTTGGAACCCAGAAAAATAATGTCTGACACTGTTTCCACTGTTTCACCATCTATTTCCCATGAAGTGGTGGGACCGGATGCCATGATCTTCATTTTCTGAATGTTGAGCTTTAAGCCAACTTTTTCACTCTCCTCTTTCACTTTCATCAAGAGACTTTTGAGTTCCTCTTCACTTTCTGCCATAAGGGTGGTGTCATCTGCATATCTGAGGTCATTGATATTTCTCCCGGCAATCTTGATTCCAGCTTGTGTTTCTTCCAGTCCAGGGTTTCTCATGATGTACTCTGCATAGAAGTTAAATAAACAGGGTGACAATATACAGCCTTGACGAACTCCTTTTCCTATTTGGAACCAGTCTGTTGTTCCATGTCCAGTTCTAACTGTTGCTTCCTGACCTGCATACAGATTTTCAACAGGCAGATCAGGTGGTCTGGTATTCCCATCTCTTTCAGAATTTTCCACATTTCTGCCATATGGGTGGGGTCATCTGCATATCTGACACAGCATGGCTTAGTTTCATTGAGTTAGACAAAGCTCTGGTCCATGTGTAGGGAATCTCAGGTTAGAGATTCCCAGTCATGGGGCAGTGGGCTCTGAGGAACCCACACAGTATGAGAGAGAGTGTCACATCCCAGCATCTACCAGACATGTACAACATTATTAATCAAGTTGCAGCCATGAAATTAAAGCTGCAACCATGAAATTAAAGAATGCTTGCTCCTTGGAAGAAAAACTAGACAGTATTAAAAAGCAGAGACATCACTTTGCCAACAAATGTCCATCTAGTCAAAGCTATGGTTTTTCCAGTAGTCATGTATGAATGTGATAGTTGGACTATACAGAAAGCTGAGTGCCAAAGAATTAATGTTTTGAACTGTGGTATTGAAGACTCTTGAGAGTCCCTTGGACTGCAAGGAGATCCAGCCAGTCAATCCTAAATGAAATCCATCCTATATATTCATTGGAAGGACTGTTGCTGAAGCTGAAACTCAAATACTTTGGCCACCTGATGTGAAGAGCTGACTCCTTGGAAAACATCCTGAAGCTAGGAAAGATTGAAGGCGGGAGGAGAAGGAGCTGACAGAGGCTGAGATGGTTGGATGGCATCACCGACTCGATGGACATGAGTTTGACCAAGCTCCAAGAGTTGTTGATGGACAGGGAAGCCTGTTGTACTGCAGTCAATGGGATAGTAAAGAATCGGACAGGATGAGTGACTGAACTGAACTGAAGAACTTTCACATAACACTCCAACACCTAGTGTGGATTGAAAACTTCTCCATTGATGGGTAGAGGAATTTCAACTTTAAATGAAGTTCATTAAGTTATAATTAATACAATGGATTGAACTAAATAGTCATTGAACTGAGACAGTGCAGAAGCTGGAAGTTACTGGAGAAATCTTTTTTCTGAGAATGACCTTGGCAGGTGTGGAATGTGCACTGCTTTTTACCCAAGAAGGAAAGACAAGTCTTATAATAGCACAGGGGTAATGGACAGTGGAGGATAAAATAAGGTTCCTTGTTAGTTGCTCTCAGTGAATCCTATTCTTCACTATAATGATTTCTGTTATTCAGGTGATTCAGATTGAAGCACCTTTGGAACAAACTTATTTTTTATTTTTCACTCAGACTTTCATAGTATAGCTTTCATGAGTTAAAGGGAGGTTCTCTTCCTGCAAGAGTGAGGAAAGTAAAGAAAGATAAAGCAAGTGAGGGACACCAAAGACACCATCCTGCCTCATGTGTTTTAGGACCTATTAACTGTCATTTTTCAAAATTTATATTTTAAATGGTGTATCAACTTATTGGCTAAATAATCTCATCCAATAAGTCTGTCCCTAGCTACCTACTGGCCTTCCCAAGTGGTCAGTGGTAAAGAACCTGTGTACCAAGCAGGAAACCCAGCAAATATGGGTTCAATCCCTGGAGGAAGAAATTGCAACCCACTCTAGTATTCTTGGCTTAGATGGTAAAGCCTTTGACTACAGTGTAGGTAGACACAGGTTCAATCCCTGGGTCAGGAAGATCCCCTAGAAAAGGAAATGGCAACCAACTCCAGTACTCTTGCCTGGAAAATCCCATGGATGGAGGAACCTGGCAGGCTACAGTCCATGGGGTTGCAGAGTTGGACATGACTGAGTGACTTCACTTTTCTTTTCACTTTCCAGTATTTTTGCTGAGGATCCCAGGGACAGAGGAGCCTGGTGGGCTACAATTCATGGGGGTCACAAAGAGTTGGACATGACTTAGAAACTAAACAACAAGTTATCTGTTACATATAGGCTTTCTCTGGGCTATAATTCCTTTTAAATTGACCCTTCTAAGTATTTAAAAGGCCATATTCCAAAAAAAAGTATAATTGGAGAAAGGATTGAAGATAGTAATGTTTTAACTTCTGTATATTTCGCTACCTTTTCTTTTTTAATTAGCTCCCATCTTCCAGTATTTAACATCACTATATTTACTTACCATGAACATTTCTGTGCATTTTATCAAACGTGCCAATAAAATTATGTCAACTAATTTTAGAGTAAAATAAACGATTTATAAAATATGATCCTTGATAAGTTAAAATTAGTTTTTACCATCCTCAGTAATACTTTTTTCTCATACATTGGGCAACCTGATTCTGTCATGGAGCAAAAAGTTACTACTAGATTTTAGAGGAAAAATGAATGATTACAGGGAGAAACAGTTGACTGGCTATGCCACTCAGCTGTTCACACTCCCTTTCAATAGCTGAAGACTTGTGCACTAGAGTTATCATGTCAGATGCTGAACACAATCCTGACATTATCATAAACCATTATCATCATCAATCAAATTTCCCCCATTTAAGTATAAAACACAAGCCCCCCTCCATAAGCTAATTGAGTCTCACTATACTGTCTCACTTTGTTACCTGTGATGAATTCAAAACCTTATAGTCAGTAGAAAAGTGTGTTTTTAGTTAGGTGAAACAAATCACAGTTCGAGCTGAGTATAAATGCTATTATACTCAGGATAACTACCAGTAATAAACGATAAATGGGCACATGTTGCTTTTGAGATCACCTGAAGAAAGAAATAAAAATTGTAAATAACTAGACAATATAGTGTCCAAACAGTATGTCCCCAGTGAAAATTAACATAGTGCATATATTGCCTTCAGTATAAAAGGGTAATCAAGTTTCCTTAAAGTTATTTCATGTCAACAAAAGCAAAAGTAAGAATTGCAAATAGAACTGGAATGAGGTTTTTCATGAATTTGTAAGATATAAAGGAAATGTGTGTGTGAATATGAGTGTGGTTAAGAAATGTTAAAGGAAAAAGAAGAATTTGTGACCTCTTTGTATTCCTTTATAAATAGAATATATTCAGGAGGTTCTGAAGGTTCTTCACTTAAAAATATATTGATAGAAAGAACTAGTAAAACTCCCAGTTAGAGAAAATGTAGTTCTTAGGAATTGCCCAGCAGGAACATAATAATCAGGCAAATACTTGCAAAAAATAGAGTCATTCTGGTGGTTTAGTAACCATGAAATTTTT
Organism: Bos javanicus; assembly: GCF_032452875.1. NCBI lineage: Eukaryota > Metazoa > Chordata > Mammalia > Artiodactyla > Bovidae > Bos > Bos javanicus. Next base: position 8,167,951 of record NC_083883.1, on the reverse strand, counting down.
CCATGAAGACTTTGAGTTGCTGAAATGAGATTTGTGTTTGTCATAAATAAAACAAATACTTATATTAAAATTTGAGAGAAGAATCACCTTTTTCTTAAAGCTTAGTAGGCTGCAATCAATACTGTGCTTGCCTAGTAGTCGAGATATTGATATTTTTATCAATTTATCTGCAATTACCAAAGAAATATCAATCAGAGGTAATTATGTGCTGTTCTCACTTTTTGAAAAGTAGTGTTTTATCATCTAGTGTTTGGTTGTATCTATTGGCTCTGCACAAACTCAAAGGGAATTTGGAGAAACCACTGAGGGAAGTATATCGTACTTTATAATTCCTTTCAAAGTTAGAGTTAAGGACCTACTGCTAGTTGTAAAACAGTTATGTGCAGCTATTGGTCTGACATTTATTATTTCAGCAATACCTCTGTGTAGAAGACTATATAAAAGATACATTATTTACTTTTATTCATTAAGATCTTCATTTTTTTTTTCTTGGTTAATTATAAGCCCTGTTTTTGAAGGCTTATAATTAACCACCCCACCCCACCACTCTCCGCCAAATGTGGGATGTGGGATCTTAGTTCCCAGACCAGGGACTGAACCCATGTCTCTGCATTAAGGCTGTGGAGTTTTTACCACAGGACCATCAGGGAAGTCCCAGCCTTGTCCTTTAAATCCATATGTTTTCATAGTTTGTTAGCAAGAAGACAATATTTTGGGTAATGTCTGTGGTGCTCTTATCATATGCCAGGCACTATTTGAAGGACTTTACATGAACTAGCTTATTTAATCTGCAAAACAAATCTTGAAAGGAGATTTGTTATCGTCTTGTTTTTTCCAGTGAAAGGAAATAAGGCACAGAGAGGTTAAGGTGGCTGTTGATGGCAGAGCACATTGGGAGCAGAGCTAGGCTCTGAAGTCTGTAGTCTGGAATCTGAACCAGATGCCTGGCCACAATGCCATGTTCCCTCTGTTACAAAATTCTCCATCAAATAAAAGGAGAGGACAGCTTTTTATAGTCAGCCTTCCAGGCAAAATCTCCAGCAGCTTAAGAAAAGTGATATTATTGAACATAGATAAGAAAAAATTTCTATAAAGAAAAATATTTCAACTATCTTAGGAAAAAAATAAAAGGGCAAGTATAAATTAAAAATTTCTGTAGGTCTGCAATATACTGAGATAATGCCAAAAGCTCACTAATAGTATTCATAAAGCATTGCTTTAAAACATAATGCATGGAGAATTTAACACATTAGGGACTTATTGTTCCTTGACTTGATGGCTGAGGGTAGGGCAAAGGTAATGTTATCACAGGCAAACCACTGTTTTCCAAAGACTATAAGAATTATTTGCTTACATGCTATAGCTCATATAATTATTTTTAAACAGAAATGCTTTGTGTTTACTCCTGTATGTGAACAATGTTTGCATATTTTAGGACTCTAATTCTTTGAAAATATTGGAGAACTAAGCATGAGAGCACCTCTCTGTGGTAGAAAGAGAAAAACTGACTTTATTAGAAGCTAACAATTTGTGTGTGTGTGTGTGTGTGTGTGTGTGTGTGTGTATTTTCTGAGCCATTTGTCCTTCTCATGACTCCTAAGTTTTCCCTCTTTTTTTTTTTATTATTAATTATTGCTAGCAGAGAAAATAAGTAACATTTAGGGTGTTATGCTACTTTTGACTTTAAATGAATAAGGTACAGTGCAACTATAGATCTTGAGGGAAATTAAGGATACATTAGTGAATCATATTTCTTTCTTCTATAATAAAGAATATACAAATACTCAGTGTAAGTTCAACAGAGGAAGCAGAACCAATAAGAAATGATGTCTGTCTGTCCATCTTCCCTCCCTGATGGCACATCCTGGGGAATTCAAACTCCAGTATTAGACACAGGCAACAGTCTGCCCTGGGCAATCACTTGAGGCCAGATTCTTAGGACTGTGTCAGATGCTGAGACTTAGGGGTCAACAATGTAGGCAGTGAGGGAGAGAATGGATGTAAAATAAAGCAACTACAATCAGCAACTCATAAAAAATAAAAAGTTAGAGGCCATGAAAACAGACTGAAACCTATGTGAGTCCTTATTGCCTCTGACCTTGACTGTGTGGTTTTCCTGCAAGACTCAAGTCCCTTCCTCATGGAATTAAATACCCACACTGGTCCTAGAGTAGAAGAAGCTGAAGGAGGACTCAATGAGAGATGGGCAATGGCAGACCTGTCCACCATCTCTTGCCAATGAGATGAGTTAGCAGATCAATGAGGATATGCAATGACTGCTATTTTACTTCCCTTCCAGTCCCCTGGAAGAAACTGTAGTACCCTACTCTAACCAGAAACATACAGAAAAGAAATTCTGGAACATGTAGTTAAGACTAGCCAAGTGGTCACATCACAAAGCCAAAACAGCTTACCCCTTGTCAACTTGGCACCCATGCATAGGTCCTTAAACTATATTGATCTCCAAATATTGAAAACAGCCAAGTGATACTTCCATCTAACTTGGTATTACTACCCTGGATACAACTAAAAACAGATGAGTCCACTCCACTGAAGGGTTATAAAATCCCTTTTTGTCTTTGGGTGATATTAATTTTCTCCTGATTCATTCATACTCTCTCATTGATACCTTGCAGCTTAAATATGGAGATATAAAGTTAGGTATTATTAAAATACATTTTATATGATTAGAAGATGAGAAAGGGAAGAAAATTGAGGAAAAATTGTGTAATGTGATGTGAGAGAGTGAGTGAGAGAGATTTATCACACACACATAAATACAAACATATTCATACCAAAATAGGGACGGAATACTGGTAACTCTCTCATTTTGTGTTTTTCCAGCTGCTCACATGATCATAGCTGGCATGCATAACAAGCTTCTTACACTATCATTTCTTGTCCTTAGCAGGCACTCCTGTTGGTCATAGATTCTTGCCTGCTAAACTTACCCAAACCTTCCTTTCTGAAGAATCTGGATCATTAGCAGCCCAATCTGAACTGAGTTATGAGAGTTTTCCACTGACATTAATCATAGGAAATTAAAGTATGAAAAGGTACCCTAGAGAACCCCCTGCATTCCATACAGACCCTCCTTCACCAATATTACTTAGTAGTGACCCAATTTCACTTTGACAGAAGAGTCTTGCCAACTGTTGGGTTGACCAAAAAGTTTGTTCATAAAAAGGTTTTCTGTAAGAGGTAACAGAAAAACCCCAACCATATAGTACAGAAACCCTATTCTTTGCCTATTAATTCAGAAGTCTGATCTGGCTAGGTCAAACTCTCAACTCAAGGAAACTCAAGGAATAGTTCAAGGAAACTATTGTCATGTTCCCTGGCAGAAGCATTCTTTTCTTTGGAACTATGGGAGCAAACATTTTGCTCGTAAAATACTTGCAGTGATAGTGGAGGAGCCCCTCCCATTACACTACCTTGACTCCTTGACACAGGATCTCTGACAATGGGAGATGTAGCATTATACGTGAAGGGATGGTGTTCATACAGCACACTCTGGAGATATTATTGTGCCTTGGCCCTAAAAGTTACTGCCATCTAGCTGGTACCATAACTGAGCCTCCCTAAGACCAATAAATGATTCCATCAGCTGTTCTATAAGGAAAACCATGGTTAGAATAATAAGTTCCATGTGAATGGACCCATTACCACATTTCATTTGCTGTGGAATAAATCCTTTGGTCAACAGTTTGACTTGGGGAAGGGCAGGATGATGGATGAGGCCTTCTGTAGTCTGCAGAAGGTAGTCTGTGGGCAGATTTGATACCCAGCAGTATCTGTAGGCAGTGAACCTTGGTGAATCACCACTGTCCTTTGGCGCTATCTGGCAATGGAGCTGGGGGATTGCTACTGCCCTCTTTATTGCTGCTGTTGCTCAGTTGCTCAGTTCTGTCCCACTTTTCACAACCCCATGGACTGCAGCACACCAAGCTTTCCTATCCTTCACCATCTCTCAGAGATTGTTCAAATTCATGTCCATTGAGTTGGTGATGCCATCCAATCATCTTGTTCTCTGTCCTCCCCTTCTCCTCTTTGAGAGGTACCAAAATATTATGCATCACCACAGATAACAGACCTGAGGGTTTTTTCTCCCTCGTTCAATTGATTACAATGATCTTTCCATGAGACCATAAATGAAGGCTGGGAGAGAGGTGTCAATATAGCAGCAGTTCATGGGCATGTGGGCAATTTCCTTGTGTCTTCAGGGTGGGTCCAGTCTCATCTCATATATTCCACTACAATCTGATAGTGAAGTGTTGCTATGAATGTCCAATTTTATGACTTGTTGGGTCAGACACACCCAGTTCATGATGAGTAGTTCACTGTTGCATGGTAGCTTGGTGGTCCATGGTCAAGTTTTCAGTCTCTACTAAAGCTGTCTCTCAAAAGCAATATAGTCATCAAGCACTTTGCATCAAAATCCTAATAGTCTGCATAGTGATTCACCTATTATAGGCTGTGCAAGGCTTCAGTCTGCATTGTCATCTTAGGACCCAGGGGTCAGAGCAGACTGTTATACAGCAACCTGGACCTGTGGCAGAGACTTCTTTTATTCTATGCCTGACTCAGAACTACAGTTTTTGAGGCACTTGGTAAATGAGTTGGAGTAGCATACCAAAATGAGAAATTCTGTAAATTTCTAAAGACTTTGGAGTAATTGAAACAATTTCCTGTGTGTGTGCTAATTTGCTTTAGTCATGTCCCAACTATGTGAGACTCTATGGACTGTAGCCCATGAGGCTCCTCTGTCCAAGGCAAGAATCCTGAAGTGGGTTGCCATTTTCTTCTCATGGGTTACTATTCCCTTCTCCAGGGGACCTTGGCAATCCAGGAGTCGATCTCACGTATCTTATGTCTCCTGCACTGGCAGATGGGTTCTTTACTACTGAGCCATATTCCTTATTGTTGTTCAGTCTCTCAGTTGTGTCTGACTCTTTGTGACCTCATGGACTGCAGCATGCCAAGCTTCATTGTCTTTCACTGTCTCTTGGAATTTTATCAAACTCATGTCCATTGAGTCAGTAGCCACCTTCCTAGAGACATTCACATTTAATATTGAATAATTATACTCTGATTACCAAGTCATAGACAGGAGTTCAAGTCAGATTTGAAGACATTTATAAAGATCCATGATCAAGAATTTTCAAAACATCCATGTACCACTATTTAAAGATTTGATTGGTTTCCTGATCAAAAATAGTGTATTTCAATCAGTGTGTCCATTTATGGTCCTTTGGTAGTATGTGCTTATGATTCTATTTATGTGATCATTTCTTTGGTTCATATCTTGGAAATATTGATGTAGTAATCTCATTAGCTTCAGTAAAATCAGCTCATGCTGGTTTTTAGAGTTGAGATATTAAGGTAGAACACAAAGAGCTGTAAATGAGAATACATCAAATGTGGTCCTATATTGACAGATGTAAAAGATGAAGAAAAGTGAATGTTGATGATTTAGTCTATAAAATAGAGAGCTAAAGGAACTGACTATGTTTTGTTGTTGTTTAGTCACTAAGTCCTGTCTAACTCTTTTGCAACCCCATGGACTGTATCCCACCAGGATCTTATTTCCACCGGAATTCCAGACTAGAATACTGGAGTGGGTTGCTATTTCCTTCTCCAGGGAACCTTCCTGACCCAGGGATCAAACCCGCATCTCCTCCATTGGCAGGCAGATCCTTTACCACTGAGCCACCTGGAAGACCCTTATATTTTGAAGAGGATGTAAAAATTTATTCTGAAGGGAATTTAAAAGAAAAACAGAAAGTAAGGGAAGGAAGGAGAAGGGAAAGCAGGAATTAAAGTATAGGTTTTCAGCACTGCTGAGAGAGATGTACTTAGGTTTTCTTTAATTTCATTTTTATAATTCATATTTACAATCCTGAAATTATAAATGTTTATATTTATCAATAATATTTAATAGAGAGGTGAAGCCTGAACTGTGAGTAAACAGTTGGCATCTACTACAGCAAAGAGTTCTTGGCTCCACTTCTCTTTGCCTACATCTACTTCCAACTTGGATCCTTTCTTGGCTTCCTTCTGTGCTGCATATACACAGGTTAAGCAGGTTTATTCAAATGTTGTTTATTCAAGTTAATTCCTGGTTAAGATACAATAAATTCACTTTTTTTTTTTTTTTTTTGCTATATTTAAGACTAATACTTTATTGTACTGGGCAGGTTTTAGTCCATATTTTCAAAAGAGGGCTGAGCTACCAAGTTAACTGTCAACAACCCCTTTTTCTTTTAAGTCCAGCTGTGACTTTGACTGTGTTTTGCATGGAGACAGCATGGTGTCTTACCCTTCCGGAAGCCCTCCTTAGTTTCTCGGGTTGGTGACCCTGACTCCTGGCAGGAGGGCAGAGGATTAACTTCAGGCTCTCTTGCTGCTCTCAGTCAGCAATCAGCTGGATCACTGGTTCAAACAGATGTTTCTCTTTTAGATCTTTAAGAACTATAATTGGGTGGAAAATCACATGTTTCACTTAATTCAATTTGCTAGTTGCATTCATTTTTTGGAAACTCATTGAAAATCTACATAAATATGTTGGTTTGAATAAATGAAGGGTCTTTGGGAGGGGTATATGATTCTGTCTAAATGTCAGTAAAATATACTGCACAATACTTGACACTCGTAAATGCAGCTTAACTCATTGAGAGACTTATCTGTGAACTTAAGCCTAATTCAGTTGATAGCAAAGGTCTTGATGTAGTGTCTAAAGTTCTCAAGGTCAAGTAACTTTATGTGGGTTACTGTTATATATTTATCTTCTAGCCTTGAATAGTAAATATCCAATAAAAGTTAATATTATATTTAAGTATATAGTATACATTTATATGGGCTTCCCTGGTGGGTCAGTGATAAAAGAATCAAAGAATCTGCCTGCAGTGCAGGAACCAGATTCAATTTCTGGGTTCAAATGGGGAAGATCCCCTAGAAAAGGAAATGACAACCCATTCCATCCAGTATTCTTGCCTGAAAAATCCCAAGGACAGAGGAGCTGGCAGACTATAGTCCATGGGGTTGCAAATAGTCAGATATGACTTAGCAACTAAATTACCAACATCATATATTTATATACATATTAAATAAGTACTATACTATTATATTTATTTAGCTATATGATGTGATGTACCAAAGAATAATTAAAAGTCTAAAATATAATAGCATGATTATTTCTATATATATAGCATCTTTATTTTTTTTTAATTTTATTTTATTTTTAAACTTTACATAATTGTATTAGTTTTGCCAAATATCAAAATGAATCTGCCACAGGCATACATGTGTTCCCCATCCTGAACCCTCCTCCCTCCTCCCTCCCCACACCACCCCTCTGGGCCGTCCCAGTGCACCAGCCCCAAGCATCCAGTATCGCGCATCGAACCTGGACTGGCAACTCGTTTCTTACATGATATTCTACATGTTTCAATGTCACTCTCCCAAATCTTCCCACCCTCTCCCTCTCCCACAGAGTCCATAAGACTGTTCTATGCATCAGTGTCTCTTTTGCTGTCTCGTACACCAGGTTATTGTTACCATCTTTCTAAATTCCATATATATGCGTTAGTATACTGTATTTCTGTTTTTCCTTCTGGCTTACTTCACTCTGTATAATAGGCTCCAGTTTCATCCACCTCATTAGAACTGATTCAAATGTATTCTTTTTAATGGCTGAGTAATACTCCATTGTGTATATGTACCACTGCTTTCTTATCCATTCATCTGCTGATGGACATCTAGGTTGCTTCCATGTCTTGGCTATTATAAACAGTGCTGCGATGAACATTGGGGTACACATGTCTCTTTCCCTTCTGGTTTCCTCAGTGTGTATGCCCAGCAGTGGGATTGCTGGATCATAAGGCAGTTCTATTTCCAGTTTTTTAAGGAATCTCCACACTGTTCTCCATAGTGGCTGTACTAGTTTGCATTCCCACCAACAGTGTAAGAGGGTTCCCTTTTCTCCACACCCTCTCCAGCACTTATTATTTGTAGACTTTTGGATCGCAGCCATTCTGACTGGTGTGAAATGGTACCTTATAGTGGTTTTGATTTGCATTTCTCTGATAATGAGTGATATTGAGCATCTTTTCATGTGTTTGTTAGCCATCTGTATGTCTTCTTTGGAGAAATGTCTATTTAGTTCTTTGGCCCATTTTTTGATTGGGTCATTTATTTTTCTGGAGTTGAGCTGTAGGAGTTGCTTGTATATTTTTGAGATGAGTTGTTTGTCAGTTGCTTCATTTGCTATTATTTTCTCCCATTCTGAAGGCTGTCTTTTCACCTTGCTAATAGTTTCCTTTGATGTGCAGAAGCTTTTAAGGTTAATTAGGTCCCATTTGTTTATTTTTGATTTTATTTCCAATATTCTGGGAGGTGGGTCATAGAGGATCCTGCTGTGATGTATGTCAGAGAGTGTTTTGCCTATGTTCTCCTCTAGGAGTTTTATAGTTTCTGGTCTTACGTTCAGATCTTTAATCCATTTTGAGTTTATTTTTGTGTATGGTGTTAGAAAGTGTTCTAGTTTCATTCTTTTACAAGTGGTTGACCAGATTTCCCAGCACCACTTGTTAAAGAGATTGTCTTTAATCCATTGTATATTCTTGCCTCCTTTGTCAAAGATAAGGTGTCCATATATGCAAATATCTTTAAGTTTTTCTCATTTACTCTGTATTTTATTAGACACTAAAACCAATGTAAATGGATATATAGGAAGAAACCAACATATTTTGAAGAGTAATTTATGTGAAAGAATCTAAAGAAATTATATGCTTGATAGATGGAGTATTTTTTCAACCTGTCACTTTGAAATTTTTATTGACAGATGAGAGTTGTAGAACCAACATGGCAAAGTCCTCATTCAGTGTATCACTCAGAATTTTATATTTTTTGCTGTGTTACATAATTTTTTTAAAATATTTGTCTGAATTTGAACCAGTATAACACTTTATCAAAACACTGTATAGTTATATTTATGGGTGACTTGGCCATTTTGAACAGTAGGACTCAATAAGAATTTTCTTTTGGATTTTTTTATTAGACACATGTTCACAATCATTCATTGTGGTTTACATATTTTTAATATGAAGTGGAAGACAGTATTACAACTTAGATTTTGTTTTAGAATACATTGGGAAATTCTATGAAGTCATAGTTTTAGAGTTGGCGCTGGAGTTGATGCTCAATGTTTAAATAGTTTAATAATTTAACATTAGGATTTTACCTTATGTAACTGTTGTATTTATAAACATTTTCTCTGTATTATTCCTGGGGTACCTTACACTCAAATTAGTTCTTAAAAAGTTCACTTTGAGGGTTAACAGTAAACCCCAGGACTCAACTTTAATTTCCTTTATTATTTTGCATAGATATTAACAAAATTATCTATCTTACTGAATGAAAGATAGCTGTATATGAGGCACATAATTCTCTTCTTTAATAAATACCTTGTCATATAAACAAGTTTGTAGGGCATTCCAACAAATTCAGAACACATGGGAAAGCTATTTTCTCTTTCTTAATAAAGTCACAAAAAATCTTTCATTGGACCATTGTAATTAACATAGTGACAACCTAAATAATTATAAATATTAATATTTATTCAAAGCATATAATCTTTCAAATCCTTCAGGTAGGAGGATGTATTTCTAAAATACTTAATCAAAATGTGGCACTCAGGATTTTTCATAGCAAAACATCATAAAGTCCACTAGGCAAACACTAAGAAAAACATTATTTTTTTAATTCACTCATAATAATCATAGTCTGTGTCATATTTCTGATCCTCTACAAATTATTAGCCATCATTTTGTCAGTCTATTTCTGGTACATTAAACTCCTCAGTATAGTCCCCATAAGCCTCAAAAACAGGCCCAGCCTTGCTATGAACAAGTTTTCTTCTATTCATATCTTCCTTTCTATCTCTCTGTGTTCCATTTCATAAATTTATAACAGTGCATTGGGCCATCTGCCTACACCCTTCCATATACCCTCAACATTATCAAAGATTTCAGGATGGGGAACACGTGTATACCTGTGGCAGATTCATTATGATGTATAGCAAAACCAATACAATATTGTAAAGTAATTAACCTCCAATTAAAATAAATAAATTTATATTTAAAAAAAGAATTCTGACAGATTTTGAAAGTCAAACACAATTAAAATTTTCTCTCTCATTAATAAGGACTGATAGTTTGAGACAAATTATATCTCCTCCAACAGTGTCAGACTTTATTTTTCTGGGCTCCAAAATCACTGCAGATAGTGATTGCAGCCATGATATTAAAAGACACTTACTCCTTGGAAGGAAAGTTATGACCAACCTAGATAGCATATTGAAAAGCAGAGACATTACTTTGTCAACAAAGGTCCATCTAGTCAAGGCTATGGTTTTTCCAGTAGTCATGTATGGATGTGAGAGTTGGACTATAAAGAAAACTGAGCGTCAAAAAATTGATGTTTTTGAACTGTGGTGTTGGAGAAGACTCGAGAGTCCCATGAACTACAAGGAGATCCAACCACCCTAAAGGAATCCAGTCCATCCTAAAGGAGATCAGTCCTGGGTGTTCATTGGAAGGACTGATGCTGAAGCTGAAACTCCAATAATTTGGCCACCTGATGCGAAGAGCTGACTCATTTGAAAAGACCCTGATGCTGGGAAAGATTGAGGGCAGGAGGAGAAGGGGACAACAGAGGATTCGATGGTTGGATGGCATCACTGATTCGATGGACGTGGGTTTGGCTGGACTCTGGGAGTTGGTGATGGACAGGGAGGCCTGGCATGCTGAGGTTCATGGGGTCACAAAGAGTTGGACAAGACTGAGCAATTGAACTGAACTGATATCCCCTCCCCCCATTTCCTGAGCCTAACAATTCTTAATTATTCACAGTAAAAAATAAAATAAAATCTAAGAAAGAGAACTGCAGTATAGCAACATAAAATCCAGCCAATTCATGTAGAAGAATGATAGATAATAGAAACCTAGATTCTTCATATGAAAAGACCCTTTCCCTTAATGCAGAAACCCCTATGTAATATCCCAGAAAAAAAAAAAAAAAAAGATTAATAGCCTTTTCTTAAACAATGCTAGCAGTGGGGAATCCACTACTTTATTGAGGAGCTGATTTTATTGCTGGACAGCTTTAAAATGAGCAATGTGTTCTTGGCAAAACTCTGTTAGCCTTTGCCCTGTTTCATTTTGTACTCCAAGGACAAATTTGCCTATTACTCTAAGTATATAGAGTAATCAGATGTTCAAGCTGGTTTTAGAAAAGGCAGAGGAACCAGATATCAAATTACCAACATCTGTTGGATCATGGAAAAAGCAAGAGAGTTCCAGAAAAAACATCTATTTCTGCTTTACTGACTATGCCAAAGCCTTTGACTGTGTGGATAACAATAAACTGTGGAAAATTCTGAAAGAGATGGGAATACCAGACCACTTGACCTGCCTTTTGAGAAACCTGTATGCAGGTCAGGAAGCAACAGTTAAAACTGGACATGGAACAACAGACTGGTCCCTTGGACTGCAAGGAGGTCCAACCAGTCCATCCTACAAGAGATCAGTCCTAGTTGTTCATTGGAAGGACTGATGTTGAAGCTGAAACTCTAATATGTTGGCTACATGATGCAAAGAGGTGACTCATTTGAAAAGACCCTGATGTTGGGAAAGATTGAGGGCAGGAGTGAAAGGCAACGACAGAGGATGAGATGGTTGGATGGCATCACTGACTCAATGGACATGAGTTTGGGTAGCCTCTGGGAGTTGGTGATGGACAGGGAGGCCTGGCGTGTTGCAGCTCATGAGTTCGCAAAGAGTTAGACATGACTGAGCGACTGAAGTGAACTGAACTCAACTAGGTATTGCTTGACTTCCTACTTTTGCATTCCAGTCTGCTATAATGAAAAGGACATCTTTTCTGAGTGTTAGTTCTACGAGGTCTTGTAGGTCTTCATAGAACTGTTTAACTTCAGCTTCTTCAGCATTACTGGTCAGGGCATAGATTTGGATTACCGTGATATTGACTGGTTTGCCTTGGAAACAAACCAAGACCATTCTGTCATTTTTGAGATTGCATTCAAGGGCATTTTGGACTCTTTTGTTGTCCATGATGGCTACTCCATTTCTTCTAAGGTATTCCTGCCCACAGTAGTAGATAAAATAGTCATCTGAGTTAAAGTCACCCATTCCAGTCCATTTTAGTTCACTAATTCCTAAAATGTCAATGTTCACTCTTGCCATCTCCTGTTTGACCACTTCCAATTTGCCTTGTTTCATGGACCTAACATGAGAGAGATGACAGTGCTTCTGTTGGGACTCAGCTGATGAAGAATTTGCCTACAATGTGGGAGACCTGTGTTCAATCCTTGGGTTGGGAAGATACCCTGGAGAAGGGAATGGCTACCCACTCCAGTATTCTGGCCTGGAGAATTCCATGAATGTATATTCCATGGGGTCACAAAGAGTTGGACACAAATTAATGGTTTCACTTTCACTTTCATGGACCTAACATTTTAGGATTCTGTGCAATATTGTTCTTTACAGCTTTGGACTTTACTTCTGTCACCCATTACATCCACAACTGGGCATTGTTTCTGCTTTGGCTCAGCCTCTTCATTCTTTCTGGAACTATTTCTCAACTCTTCTCCAGAAGCATATTGGTCACCTAGAAACCTAGGGAATTTATCTTTCAGTGTCATATCTTTTTTTTTTTTTTTTTCCTTTTCACACTGTTCATAGGGTTCTCAAGGCAAGAATACTGAAATTGTTTCCCATTCCATTCTCCAGTGGACCACGTTTTGTCAGAACTCTCCACCATGACCAATAGGTCTTGAGTGGCCCTACAAAGCATGACTCATAGTTTCACTAAGTTAGACAAGGCTGTGACCCAAGTGATCAGTTTGCTTAGTTCTGTATTTTTGGTTTCCTTTCTGTCTTATTCCATGAATAAGGATAAGATGTTTATGGAAGCTTCCTTATGGGAGGGACTGGCTGTGGGGGAATCTGGGTCTTGCTCTGATTGGCGGGGCCATGCTCAGTAAATCTTTCATCCAATTTTCTGTCGATGAGTGGGGCTGTGTTCCATCCCTGTGGTTTGGCCAGAGGCCAAACTATTGTAGAGTAATAGTGGCCTCCTTCAAAAGGACTTATGCCAGGACTGTTGTATTCAGTGCCCCTGACCCCGTGAAGTCCACTTTCACCCCATGCCTTTGATGGAGATTCCTGGACACTCACAGGCATGTCTGGCTCAGTCTTTGTGGGGTCACTTCTTTCCCCTGGGTCATGTTACACACAAGACTTCGTTTGTGCACTCCAAGGATCTGTTTCTCCAGTCCTGTGGAAGTTCTGTAATCAAATCCCACTTGCCTTCAATGTCAGATTCCCTGGGGGTTCTCAGTTCCTTTGCCAGATCCCCAGACTGGGAAATCTGTTGTGGGCCCTAGAATTTTTTTAACAGTGTAAGAAATTCCTTGGTATAATTCCCTCCAGTTTATGAGTTGTCTGCTTGGTGGCTGTATGGTGGGGCTCACATGCCATGCCTCCCAGGTCTGCTGCAGCCAGAGCCCCTGTCCCCATGACAGGCCACTGCTGACCTGTGCCTCCACAGGAGACACTCAAACACTCAAAGGCAGGTCTGGCTTAGTCTTAGAGAACATTCTTAAAATGGTTTCAGATGAATGAGAGCAACTAAATGAGTCACTTTTATTTCTCAGTTAACGATATTGATCTTATTTGTTATTTGAGAAATCTTTCCAAACAATTATGAAAAATAAAGAAAGGGTTTTTGAAAATGATAGGAGATGCTCAATATGTTTTGAAAAGGAGAAGACATGTATTAAAGGTTCAAAAAGTAGAAAAGTTAGCAATCAAGTAGTATATTAATTAAGAGATAAGTTTCACTAAATGAATAATAACATATGTAGCATGTCACCAAGAAGACCAATTAAAAATCTGATTAATCAAAAGTACTGCCATCATTCTAGTGGAGCAGAACCAAAGAGAAAAAGACATGAGAACACAACTCAATGTTTTCTTCATTGACAAAGTTCAGCCATTATTATTTTTTATCTTAATATGGAATATACAAAGTAGACTCTTGGTAAAAGTTCCTAACAGCAACCTCACTCTTGTATATACAGTTTTTAAATTAACATTTTCCCCATCAGAATTCTCATCTAAAATATCCAGTCTTGTATTTTTATTCCCCCATTATCTCAATTGTTCATTTTAGAATGACTACATAAAATTCTGAATTTTATTAGAGCAAACTGAGATTTACTTTTTCACTTTTAGTATTATTATAATAGATTGACATACAGCCATATTTACATACTGAGATAATCTTTTCCACATATTGGATACATGTATCTTTCTTCACTTTCTAACTGCCTCCACCAGGTCTCCAAATATTGTTCAAACAACTAAACATTTAATAATTTGGTTAAGACGTCTTGATCTTTCTATTAAAATGCAAATTCCTCTGAATAGTTAATGTATTAAAACCTAATCAGCTGTATCCTCTAATAAGATCAATTTATTGAATGGCTTTTCAACATCACTAGTGATTGAGAGAAACTATAACCTGGGTAAAGGTAAAGTAACTTCATTTGTAGAGAGTCTTGAGGATGCTACAAATTGCAGAGTTTTGCTCATCTTTAGGTAAATATAGTCTCTGGGCAGGTAATGAACCAGAAAGGAAAGAAAGGAACCTTTGGGAACAGAAAATGGATGGAAGAAAAACTCGAAACAGCAGAAGGGAAATAGAGATGATTAAAAAAAAAAAAACAAAAAACTATTTATGTAATCTCCACAAATGGAGTTGCCAATGTGTTTTATTATCTTAGTTCTATATTAATAATGTTTAACATTATTATGAAAATAAAAGTGTAAATCAGCTCATCAAAATTAAGATGTAATAGTTTTTAAATTAATGTTAATAAAATATTTACTATAAAATGATGGAGTGGACCTGATATCTCTTCAGATCAGATCAGATCAGTTGCTCGGTCGTGTCCGACTCTTTGCGACCCCATGAATCTCAGCATGCCAGGCCTCCCTGTCCATCACCAACTCCCGGAGTTCACTCAAACTCATGTCCATCAAGTCGGTGATGCCACCCAACCACCTCATCCTCTGTAATCCCCTTCTCCTCCTGCCCCCAATCCCTCCCAGCATCAGGGTCTTTTCCAATGAGTCAACTCTTGGCATGAGGTGGCCAAAGTACTGGAGTTTCAGCTTTAGCATCAGTCCTTCCAAAGAACACCCAGGACTGGTCTCCTTTACAATGGACTGGTTGGACCTTCTTGCAGTCTAAGAGACTCTCAAGAGTCTTCTCCAACACCACAGTTCAAAAGCATCAATTCTTCGGTACTCAGCTTTCTTCACAGTCCAACTCTCACATCCATACCTGACCACTGGAAAAACCATAGCCTTGACTAGATGGACCTTTGTTGGCAAAGTAATGTTCTGCTTTTCAATATGCTATCTAGATTGGTCGTAACTTTCGTTCCAAGGAGTAAGTGTCTTTTAATTTCATGGCTGCAGTCACCATCTGCAGTGATTTTGGAACCCAGAAAAATAAAGTCTGACACTGTTTCCACTGTTTCCCCATCTATTTGCCATGAAGTGATGGGACCAGATGCCATGATCTTAGTTTTCTGAATGTTGAGTGCCCTACAATTGACTCTTGGTATTTTCATACTTTGGCTTTCTCTAATCTTAGGAGCCTTAAAATTTTGAATGGGACTCAGGAATTACACTATTAGAAGATAAAGTTTATAAGAACCACACAGAAGGAGAAATAATATTGTATCAGAATGATTTATAGAGTTGCATTTTTAAAAATTATGATTGAACTTAATTGAGAGATTTCCTTGTGATTCAGCCAGTAAAGAATCTGCCTGCAATGTGGGCGACCTGGCTTCAATCCCTGGGTTGGGAAGATCCCCTGAAGAAGGGAAAGGCTACCCACACCAGTATTCTGGCCTGGAGAATTCCATGACTGTATAGTCCATGGAGTCACAAAGAGTTGGACATAATGGAGTGACTTACATTTTCACTCTTGGAAGAACCATGTGTTTATGATATTTTTCAATTCTTGTTTGTGACCTCTGGAAAGGAAAATATTATTATCCATAGTTATGAATTGGTACATCTGGGTATCAGGCTCCTTTGGAAAGAAATAATGGTTTGTTTCTGTGTTCTCTAAATAATTTCCTAGTCTAAGATAAAATTTTAATAGGTGATGAAATCTTCAAGAGTTGCTGTTTAGAAAAGTTACTTTACATTTAATTTAGTTTTCAATTTAACTTTATTTAAAGTTGAGGATAGATACTTCTGGAAAATAATTTTAATGCTAAAATGTTATAAGAATGCACAACATAGTATGGCACAGTATAAATGATAAAAAAAATTATACCATTTTCTGATTTAAGTTTATGATTAAAATAAGTTATAATCATACTGACAAAAGATAACCAGTTTGCTAAATATTGGAATACAAACTTCTTCTGATGTGTTGTATGTATGTGTGTGTCCATAAATATATATGTGTATGTACATATATGTGCAGTATACAAAACAATACCAATCACATAGTAAGAAACTAAATGAATATTTGTTAAGTGAATAAATGAATCTAAGTTTAAGTGGATGAAGTTTTATTTGAGCCACTCATGCATGCATGCTAAGTTGCTTCAGTCGTGACCAACTCTTTGAGACATGCCAAGCTCTTTGTAGCCCACCAGGCTCCTCTGTCCAGGAATTTTCCATCCAAGAATCCTGAAGTGGGTTGCCATGCCCATCTCCAGGGGATCTTCCTTACCCAGGAACCGAACCCTGGTCTCATATGTCTCCTGCATTAGCAGGCATCTTCATTGCCACTAGCACTACCAAAGCAATACATTTCTTAAAAACACTCTGTTCAAGGTTCTATGTTAAACAAACAAGTAAATCCAAGTTGAAACCAAAAAAAAAGAGAGAGAGAGAGAGAGAGTGAGAAGGAGGAGGATGTCAGGAAGACGGGGAAGGAAAAGAGAAGACAAGAAAGAGCATTTACTAGTTCAAATTACCTTCTTCATCCCTGGTGGTTCAGATGGTAAAGAATTGCCTGCAATGCAGGAGACCTAGGTTTGATCCCTGGGTATGGAAGATCCCCTGGAGAAAAAATTGGCAACCCACTCTAGTATTCTTGCCTGAAGAATTACATGGACAGAGGAGCCTGGCATGCTACTGTCTATGGGGTCGCAAAAAGAGGACAGGACTGAGTGACTAACACTTACCTGGAGCATCCTTCCCCTCCTCTTAGGATCTTTCACCCCACTCCTTGGTTCATCCTTCCCCAGTAGGAACTGGGGACTCAGAGCTACTGCAATATTTCTGGAATGCCTTTGAACCAGCAGCGACCCATCAGTAGCTGGTTCTGAGAATCACCAATGCCATGAATCTCCCCCAAAAAACATACAAAATGTTCTATTCATGCATTATTCTGCACCAGCTCCTTCAATAACATTTTGTGTTGAAAATGACCTAATAAGATCATGGATAGCCTTCTACTTGGTAATTAAGGGTGATTGCTTCATAAAATATTCCTTGATAACTGAAGCAAACAAAAACAACGGAAAGCAACAACAATAAATTCCTAAAAAAGCGTGCAAACCAACAAAAAAAAAAAAAACAAAAACAAAAACAAAACATGTCTCTTATCCTCTGTCTAGGACACCCAGCATTGCCCTGGAGAATCACACACTTGACGTATCTATACTCCAATAACTTACAGGAGTCTTAATTTATCTCAGGGCATTTGACTCTGGCCCTTAGGCTGACTCCTGAACTGCTCTTTTAAACTTAATCACTTCAAAATCCCATCTAGGGGACTCCCTGTTAATTTTCAAATGATAATTTCAAATTCATAATTTCCCTCAACTGTTTATGCCCACAAAGAAATGCCCCCAACTTTCCATCCAGTCTCAGAAATAATAAAAACATAACACCCTGGGCTAATATACACAAAGAATAGCATTTAACACAGTCATTATCAGTAACTAAGTTATTCAGTAATCACAACAGTGCTCTAAAATAAATACTAAAATTTCTATCACTTTGCTAAATAATAAAAACTGAAGCTTAGAGAAGTTAGGTCATTTTCCCATTATCATGTACTTAGTAGCAGAACCAGTATTTTAACCCTCCTGTTTGGAGAGCTCCTTCTCACTTTCACATAAACTGAGAGAGAATAAGTGCGCTCCTTTGCACCAAATCTAATCCTCAGCTTGTGCTGCAAATACTGCCTCTAAAGTTATTCTTTGAGGAAGTAAACAGTGTAGAAGAGAATGTGGTCAATAGTTTTGTTTCCTAAATTCTCAGCTTCTTTTCTTGCCTCTACTAACGACCTTTATTCTACCAATATCTAGATTATCTGGATGTGTGTGGTTAATAATAAAGATGCATTGAATGAATAAATCTGATTCTCTTTCATAACGAGGGAAAGACATTGTATTTGTGGTTTTTCTAACTCTCTGCTAACTTTTTTGCTCTTTCTTTTCCTCTGGTACTTAAAGGCTGGTGAAACCCAGAATTTTATCCTCACTTACCTGCTCACACTATCACCTCTCTCTTTGGGAAATTTTTCCCATATCTAACACTCAGCTTCCACTTGTCTTTCAAATTAATCAATATCCTATGCTCAGGGCTCTTACTGTCTTCATTTGTCTCACATATTCAAATTCTGTTTATGCCTGAGTGCCCATTAAGTATTATGAACAAAAACAAGCTTATTTTTTCCCATAATGAACATGTCCTCTGTTCTCTGCCCATAAAATGCAGCAACAGTTACCTACTACCCTAGGCTAGAAGCCTGGGAGGTATACAAGATAGCTCTTCTTTCTTGCTCATTTATAACCTTTCTATTGAATCAAGGTAGTACTCTTGTCATTTCCTCTGTGTAATGATTTCTAACAGAGAACTTTCCATTTTTCACAATGCATCATAAATAAATTTTCAAAAATACAATTCCAAAATACTGCAATACTTTTATTTAAAATTCTTTACTGGTTCCTCTGATCTTCAGAATGAAAATCCAATCATATGTATATTACATATGTTTTCTCTATGTCTATATGTTCTGAAAAGATACATAGGTCTTAGTTTCCCAAATTATTCTTCCACAATATCTATACCTTTATGATTAATACAGGTTCTAATCATTACGAATGAATTGATTTTCTGAAAATGAGCATTTTATTTGCTCATGGCTAAGAATATGGTTCTCAAGATCCATTCCAAGTAGCACCTCTTCTGAGATGTTTTCCCATGGCCTCAAGAAAATGTCCCCAGGTGGTGACAATGTAGCATTATTTGCAAAATTCTATTGTTATTAGGTTACTTTTCCATCTCCCACATTAGACATTGGCTTCTTGAGAATAGAGGACCAAGCTTTATTCTTGGAACACTGAAAACTAACACAATGCCTGGCACTAAGGATTTTGTTGTTTTTCTTCTTTTAACTTGCTGCTGCTGCTGCTAAGTCGCTTCAGTCGTGTCCGACTCTGTGCAACCCCATAGAAGGCAGCCCAACAGGCTTCCCCGTCCCTGGGATTCTCCAGGCAAGAACACTGGAGTGGGTTGCCATTTCCTTCTCCAATGCATGAAAATGAAAAGTGAAAGTGAAGTCGCTCACTCGTGTCCGATTCTAGCGACCCCATAGACTGCAGCCTACCAGACTCCTCCGTCCATGGGATTTTCTAGGCAAAATACTGGAGTAGGGTGCCATTGTCTTCTCCGTTTAACTTGCTGCTGCTGCTGCTAAGTCACTTCAGTCGTGTCCGACTCTGTGCGACCCCATAGACGGCAGCCCACCAGGCTTCCCCGTCCCTGGGATTCTCCAGGCAAGAACACTGGAGTGGGTTGCCATTTCCTTGTCCAATGCATGAAAGTGAAAAGTGAAAGTGAAAGTGAAGTCGTGTCCGACTCTTAGCAACCCCATGGACTGCAGCCTACCAGGCTCCTCCATCCATGGGATTTTCCAGGCAAGAGTACTGGAGTGGGGTGCCATCGCCTTCTCCAACATATCCTCTTAGTAAGCCATTTTTTGGATAGGGCTTACATACTTCTATCTGTTTATATTCGTTGTAAAATTTTGTGAATGTTAACAGTTATTAATCATTCTCATTTTACAAATAAGACAAATTTTCCTCAGGAGTTTGCATCCTCGATTATTGAAACATCATCACATCTTCATATACATCTTAGAAAAAAGTCTTCCCAAACCTTCTCCCACCCCAGAGGCCATTGCTATGGCATCATTATATTTATTTTGCATCCTCATACCTTTTAGTCAAAATTTTTGGAGAAAATTTTATTTCAAACACATGAGAGAGAAACTGAGTGGCAATAATGATAAATGCAATTAAAATTTAATAAGTATGTCAGTATGGCCACTAGAAATTGTGACTGAAGAAATACAAAACTTCTGTATAAAAAGTATTTAGGTACATATGTATATGTAGAAATATGGATAGACATACACACATGCTGGGCTTCCCAGGTGGTGCTAGTGGTAAAGAATCCATCTGCCAATGTAAGACACACAAATGATGCAGGTTTGACTCCTGGATTAGGAAGATTGCCTGGAGGAGGAAATGGCAACCCACTCCTCACCCACTTTTAAGAGCCTTAAAAACCCCATGGACAGAGGACCCTGGTGGGCTACAGTCCAAAGGGTCGCAAGTCTGACATGACTGAACATATGAGCATGGCATGTACATATGTACATAAATAGTTGTTGTTGAAAGTCATGTCCATGGACTACAGGACTCTAGGCTCCTCATCCTTCACTTTCTTTTAGGATTGACTGGTTTAATCCAGCACCACACTTCAAAGGCATCAATTCTTCAGTGCTCAGCCTACTTTATAGTAGGCTTTTACCTACCTACCAACTCTTACATCCAAACATGACTACTGGAAAAACCATAGCTTTGATGATATGGACCTTTGTAATACGAGCTTTATAATATGCTGTCTAGGCTTGCCATAGCTTTCCTTCTAAGGAACAAGAGTCTTTTAATTTTGAAGCTGCAGTCACCATCCGTAGGGATTTTGGATGCAAAAACTCATATATATATATATACACATACACACATAAATATATATGGGTTTATGTATACTTTTAAATGTGTACATATGCAGGCACACACACACATGCACATACACATGAATATGTGTATACATATACATGTATGACATCTGTTTATTGCGTATGCCTGAATTTAGCAAATGTCACTGTATTTATGTCTTATTCTATATAACAAATAACAAACATATCTTTATTTCTTACAGAGAAAAAAGCAGAAATAACTATGATCTAGTAGTGGAAGTCATTTAATTTATTATTTTCAATGTGTTGGAAGTTACATTTAACTATATTATTTTCAATATTTTATACAAATGAACTCTTAATATATTGTATAGCTGTATTTATGTTCCAAATAACATTATAAAGATACTACATGTAAATCATGAGAGATATTTAGAAAATTATCACACATTTCTTATGATTGTATTTACAGAACAATTCTTTTCTTTTCCCTTCTGATAGGGAAAGAGACTCTGAAATCATACTTTATAATTCTACATTCATGTCCTCATCTTCTCTTTGCCATAGTTTCAATAATGATTTCTTGTTCAGATTCATTACCTGAAAGTATTAGCTACCAGGCAAAATTCACTCTAAATGTGGTTTCAGTTCCTAAAGAAATTATATGGGAAAAATCAGAGAAGAGAATGTTAATTGATTAACTTCAGCACGAAGTAAATTACTATATTGCAGCTATCAAGAAAGTATTATGTGGAGAATGTCATTATTACTCATCAGATTATAAAGTCCAAGGTAACCATCCTTTAGTTGACACTGACATATATTTCCAGTAGCTCTGCCCTCAGTTACTCTGCATGATCAACCTTGCCCTTGGTGGCAGGGCTTTTATTATTGTGTTAAAAAGTTAGAGGCATCAATATAATCTATGAGTAAATACATCCACCTTTTAATCTACATCGATATTGATATTCAAGGCATCAGTTTAGTTCAGTTCAGTCGCTCAGTCGTGTCTGACTCTTTGCAACCCCATGAATTGCAGCAAGCCAGGCCTCCCTGTCCATCACCAACTCCTGGAGTTCACTCAAACTCATGTCCATCAAGTCGGTGATGCCATCCAGCCATATCCATATCTAAATGTTTCAAACATTTAATGACTGTGATAGTTGTAACAGAAATTGGTATATATACATATAGATATTCTTAAGAATTTTATGTAACTGTGATATTCCCACTAGCAAACAAAAATTTCAGACAAGTCCCAAAATATCAGTTCATGTTAGCATAATTGTATACATTTTATTGGGCTTCCTAGGTGGTTCAGTGGTAAAGAATCCACCTGCCAATGCAGGAGACATAAAAGATGTGGGTTCAATCCCTGGATCAAAAAGATCCCCTAGCCTGAGAAGGAAATGGAAACCCACTCCAGTATTCTTGCCTAGGAAATCCCATGAACAGAGGAACCCCACTGGCTACAGTCCATGGTATCGCAAAGAGTTGGACATGACTGAGCATGCACACACTCATATCTTATTATCTTTAAAATAAAGACCAAGATTTGGGGAATAAAGACAACCATAATAATATAGAACACACAGCCCATATCAAAATGCATCATTGGTTTTATATAATTGCTATAGAATATGTGATTACTTGCATATTATTTTTTGCATATAGAGATGCAAGTTTTCAAATTTACTCACAGCCAAAAAATGCATATAAATTATTCATTAACCAAATTGAATGCTTTTTTATGCAGTTGAGTGTTACTATGTGCTGTACTTAGTTGCTCAGTCATGTCTGATTCTTTGCAACCTCATGGACTATAGCCCACCAGACTCCTCTGTCCATGGGGATTCAACAGGCAAGAACACTGGAGTGGTTGCAATGCCTTCCTCCAGGAAGTATTCCCAAATCAGGGATTGAACCCAGGTCTCCTATATTGCAGGCAGATTCTTGATTGTCTGAGTTACCAGGGAAAGGCAAA
Organism: Bos javanicus; assembly: GCF_032452875.1. NCBI lineage: Eukaryota > Metazoa > Chordata > Mammalia > Artiodactyla > Bovidae > Bos > Bos javanicus. The sequence continues at coordinate 8,144,853 of NC_083883.1, read as the reverse complement.
ATATAGGTCATTTCTTTTTCCCTCAGTTGGTACATTTATTCAATTTAGATATATAGCTGTAAATGTTCTCAGTATTTTTCCTATTCTATTAGTCAAAACACCACATCTAAGATTGCAAATGAACAGTTCAATTTCATAAATATTGCATGTGTCATTTAGACAGCAGGTTGTCTTGGTGACTCTGCTAAAATTCCTTTCCCTGGAGACAGTTTTTATTAAATTCTCTGTATCACAGAACAAATTGCCAGTGTCCTGCAGACAGAAAGTCAAAAAGTGAAAAGTGAAAGTCGCTCAGTCATGTCCGACTCTTTGCAACCCCCATGGACTATACAGTCCATGGAATTCTCCAGGCCAGAATAGTGAAGTGGGTAGCCTTTCCCTTCTCCAGAAAGTCAAAAGTCAGGTTTAAATCTGATGTTAAACTCATGTGCTATCTTAAGCAGAAACACATGGAAACAAGGAAATTAAAAATCTTATTATCTCCTGTTATGATGTTTTCTATCTCCTCCCACCAAAAAAAAAAAAAAAAATTGAAGTCTACCTGTATAGGACTATTCAATCCTGTGATGTTGAACTTCTCACTCTTGTTATTTAATTTTAGCTTTAATTTATTACTTGAATTTAGAACATGAGCTTTCAGTCTTTAGATTCTAGCAGCATTATTTTTCTAACTTTTATTCTTTTTTTTATACTAAATCTTTATACTTCTAAAAATTAAAGATCATAGTTTAACAAAAAGCACATTTGCAATGAAAATTTATTTTCTAATCTTCTGATTTGCCAACCTGAAAGTGTACAAGTTGCTTTTGTATATGGTCTTTGCTCTGAAATACCTGGCATTTCTTGCTGGCATTCTTCTGTATTCTGTGTGTTCTTCCTACACTCACTTGGGGTATTTACCTGCAATTATTTCAGCCCTGATTATTTTGATTTACAGTTTAAATCAGGTGGCAGTTATTGAACCCCTGCCAAAAAAATCATAGTACTAAAGGATACAAATATGAGGCAAGTAGAGACCAAATCTTTTAGCTTTCAGAAAATATTGAGAAACTGTACATTCATTGAATATCTAAATGAGCCAGGTTGCCTTTGATATACAGTGTAGGCTCAACTGAACTGAACAACTGCTTATTCACAAGCAACTATCCTGCAGAGAAGGTATTAATATCAATTATTTATTAATATGCCCTGGGTCAGGAAGATCCCCTGGAGGAGGAGGTGGCAACCCACTTCAGTATTCTTGCCTGGGAAATTCCAGGGTAGAGGAACCTGGCAGGCTACAGTCCTGACATGGCTGAGCAACTGAGCACACATGCACATTTATTAATATGAAGGACAAGGCTTAAACCATCAGGCCAAGATTTGATGTAAGAGCATATAATGCCAAGCTCACTATGTCTGCTGCTGCTGCTAAGTCACTTCAGTCCAACTGTCCGACTCTGTGCAACCCCGTAGACGGCAGCCTACCAGGCTCCACCATCCATGGGATTCTCCAGGCAAGAACACTGGAGTGGGTTTCCATTTCCTTCTCCAATGCATGAAAGTGAAAAGTGAAAGTGAAGTCGCTTAGTCGTGTCTGACTGTTCTCGACCCCATGGACTGGAGCCTACCAGGCTCCTCCATCCATGGAATTTTCCAGGCAAGAATACTGGAATGGGTTGCCATTGCCTTCTTCAGCTCACTATGTCTCAATAGTGTTAAAGCAAAATCGGATGTACTGTCAATGTATCTTCAATACTATATTCCTTAATTAAAATTTTAAATTTGCTTCTCATTCAATATTACCGGACTCCAGGTATTTTCTTAAAAATTTTCTTCCTAATGTGACTCAGTCAATGTTCTCTATTATTTTTTACTTACAGGTTTATTTGACACACAATAAATGGATATTTTTTTGTCTCTCTTGACACTGATACCACACACTCTTTATTACCTCTTTTAGGCTGTAAGATAGTTTGACTCCTCCAACTCTCTTCTTTTCCAAATTATTTTTATTATTCTTTGTCCTTTACATTTCCATGTGTATTTTTAGAATCAGTTTGTCAGTATTTACTAAAAATCTCATGGAGTTTTGATTTGACTTGTGTTGCATCAGTAGAAAAATTTGGGGAGAATTGATATTTTAATAACACTATGTCTTTCTTCTTTAAAAAAAAAAAATTGGGGGCATACCATGCAGCTTGTGAGATCTTAGTCCCCCAACCAGGGATGGAATCCAGACCCAGAGCAGTGAGAGTGCAGAGTCCTAAGAACTAGACAGCCAGAGAATTCCCAATACTGTGTCCTCTGACCCACACATATGGTATATCTTTATGTATTTAAGTTTCTTAATTATTTTTAGCAATGATTTCAGATTTTTGATATAAGACTTATGTAATTTTGTCAGATTGATCCCTGTATTCTGTATTAGTTGTTACTATCATGGCATAAGGCCTTCAGAAGGTTATGACAAGGAAGAAGAGGAGGAAATTTCTGGGGGAGGTCAGGGAAAGGGGGAGCTAGAGAGTGTCACATGGGTCCAGGTGACTCCACTCAGCAGCACAGCTGAGACTCCCTGGGCCAGGAGACACCCACTCTGCTCCAGCCTGGGCTCTCCTGTAGCTGCAGGACTGACTTTATCTCCGCCTAGCATAGGATGCAGACTACAGGGTATGTGAGCTCAGTTACCAGTCCTGTCCAACTCTTTGTGAGTCCATGGACTGAAGACTCCTCTGCACATGGGATTTCCCAGGCAAGAATACTGGAGCAGGTTGCCATTTCCTCCTCCAGGGGATCTTCCCGACCCATAGATCAAACTTGCATCTCTTGCATTGCAGGAGGATTCTTTACCATTAACTCCACCTGGGAAGCCCTTTGCAGGGTACAGAAAGCCCCTAAATGGCAAAAAAAAAAAAAAAAAAAAATCAGCTTTGGGGAGTTAAATTTTAAGACAATTGAATGTGCAAAAAAATTGAGTTTGGTGCTGCTGGACTTTTGAGTTAATGGGCCTCAGCTTCTTATGAAGAAGTAAACAATGTAGGCTGACTATACAGAGGCCATGTTTAGCTTATCTGTGTAACAGTCCCCTTGGTGCTGTGGTGGTTTATAATACAAGTTGCATATTATCTTATAACACTTGAATCTGAAGCAAGGGATAAAGCATTTTCAAGACTCAAAATGCTTAAGGTCATGATCTTGGATTTCAAAGTCCTTTGGCAGCTAATCTGACCATATAGTGGGGGGTATCCCTGTAGGATAGATGAGAAAAGAGATTCTGAATTGCCCAGTCTACTTAGTTGTGATAATATGGCCCCTTGGCTGTGTATCCCCAGCAACGTGTAAAACAAACCTAACCAAGGTCATCTACCCACAAGCAGTAATCTACTCACTGCTCATCAATGTGCAGCCCCTCCTTCAGCAGCCAATAAACTATCTAGGATCATGAGATTATCTAACACCTACAGTGTATGGTGAGAGGCAGCCAAGAGTTCCAGCCCTGGGCCATTTGTTTAATTATGTAGATAATTCCTTAGGGCTTTGTACATTGTGTGGTGTCCTATACATATGACGTTCCTCCTGCCTCCAAAATTAGTAACCCAAATGGTATGAGTTCTAGGAGGACAATTTTAAAAGTTCACTTGTAGTCTTGGAGGGTTGCCCCAGTGTAATCTGCAGGAATAAGAACTTTCATATGAACGGAAGCCAGGAAGATGTTTAATTGCTTAGTAAAGACCTCCTGGAATTTTGAGCCAACTCCCTACACAGGAAAACATTGGCCAGGGTTGGATAAGGAGAAGCTAAGGGGAAGCTCTTTAACTCCCTCACTAGTCCACAAGGCTCCCTCTGCTATCTGTACTCTCTGTGTGCTCTGAGGCAAATTTGTGGCTTAATGCCATTCCAGCTGGTGTTAATAGGAGCACATGTGCATGCATGGTCAGTCGTGTCTGACTCTTTGCAGCTTTACAAGCTGTAGCCCACCAGGTTCTTCTATCCATGGGTTTTCCCAGCAAGAATAATGGAATGAGTTGCCATTTCCTTCTCCAGGGGATCTTCCCTACCCAGGGATTGAACCCACCTCTCCCTCACTACAGGCAGATTTTTTATGGTCTGAGTCATCAAGGAAGCCCAATCTCTTAATAGGAGCATATAATTTTTTGGTGAACTAAGCATACTTGTCATTTTGAAATCAAGCAGGACCCTGTGGGGCTCTGGGCACAAAAAAAACTTCCTGTGTCCCCATCCTGAAGTTCCAAAGGGCAGGTTCAAGCAGTAGCTAATCAGGGTATAGAGGAAATACAAGGGTAAGGGAGTTAAAAACTGCAGGGATAATTCAGTTAAAAACAATAGTGTAGCCTTGAGGGTAGGGTCCTGGTTCCCCATCCAGGGATACGACAATATCTTTGGGCTATTTTGCAGATACTGAAACCCTCACCAGGTAGAAAGGGTTAACTGTATGCAGCCCACAAGGCAGACCTTTGGAATCAGAAGGTTGATGATGCTGCTTCCCACTTACCTCACCACCAACTAATCAGAAGAATTTCCACAAATTGACCACACCCTCTTTGAACCATTACTATAAAACTTCTCACTATCCTCTCCAGGTCAGGACATACAGTTTTGAGGGCATTAGCCTGCTGTGTCCCTCTCTGCCTAGTTCCAGAGACCTCTGCCTGTTACAGCCCAATCTGGGGTGATGGTAGCCCACCCTTGGGACAGAAGCTGCCTGCATACCCCTTATATTTGAGCCTGCCTGGTGGGGACCCAGGAGCACACAACAATAGCTAACATGTGACATTCTGGCCTCCTTCTTCAGGGAGCTCAGCATCTCTGATCCCCCAAGCCAGTTCCCATGTGTGGGATACTCTCAGATACTGGTGTTGCGTCTTGCTCAAGCTGATTAGGAACACGGGAAAGCACAAAAACATGAGATACAGCACAACTCAGAGCAAGGTCACCAACCTCTCAGGAGGAATTCCAACTGCTGAGTTCTAGGGACTTCCCTGGTGATCCAGTGCCTAAGACTTCATGCTCTCAATGCAGGAGGCTCAGGCTCGATCCCTGGTCAGGGGAATAGATCCCACATGCAACTAAAGATGCAACTAAAGATCCTGCATGCCACAACTAGGACCTGTTTCAGAGTAGCCACTGCCCCCAGAGTTACTAAGTCCTCTTGCCTTCTACAGAGAAGGCAATGGCACCCCACTCCAGTACTCTTGCCTGGCAAATCCCACGGATGGAGGAGCCTGGAAGGCTGCAGTCCATGGGGTCGCTAGGAGTTGGACACAACTGAGTGACTTCACTTTTAATTTTCACTTTCATGCATTGGAGAAGGAAATGGCAACCCACTCCAGTGTTCTTGCCTGGAGAATCCCAGGGACGGAGGAGCCTGGTGGGCTCCCATCTCTGGGATTGCACAGAGTCGGACACGACTGAAGAGACTTAGCAGCAGCAGCAGCAGCAGCAGCTTGCCTTCTATAAAGTCTGAACGCATTCTAGTCTTTTGTACATTCTGTGGGTAAATGATGAGTCCTAACTCTCCCCTCAACACCACCTGAATAATTGAAACACTGTTGTTACTTTCTAATCCTTTAAGAGCCAAATAAATAAAAATAAGTATTTATAATAATAATGCTGAGTTTCAGCTGCTCAAGGCCATTCGGGATCATTTTGCCCCTTGATTGTTCAGGGGCTGATCAAACTCACAGTGAACTTATTGGGGTGACAGGTTTGTATGATGAGGGTGGGGAAGAAGGAGTCCTAGCCAGCAGGAAACCATACAGGGCTGCAATCTGGGGACCCACAACAAGAAGGGGGTGAGGGGATGGACTGGGGACTTTTGTGTCTAGGTAGTGTCACTCAGTAGCTTGGTGGGGTGCCTTTGAACCAGAGAACTCCAAAGGAAGCAATCCCTTGGGGTCTGATGACCACAAGTTTCTGGGTGATCAATGACCAATAGATACGAGCTGAGGTTTTGCAGGGTATGCAAAGCTGCCAGGCTCTAAAAGCTAAAAATACACTTGTTTGGGCTATTCTAAAAAAATTGGATATGTGAAAATTTGAATTTGTTGACAGAAGGCTTTTGAACAAGCAGATCCAAGCTGCCCTGAAGAGGACACAGGGCTGACAGAGGCATCCATGGCTCATTTGTATCACATCTGGAACGTGGGATGTCGCATGTTAGTCATTGTTGCCAGAGGACTTGGTAAACTATTTGACCTAATAGATATTCTGAATGTTTAGGAAAAGGGAAGGCAAGAAGGCATGCAGGCTGTAGACATGAAGTGTGAAATAGCCAGAAAGAGACAGCAGTTCAGAAAAGAAACATTTAACCAGGAAACTGACTTCCTTGATTTATCACAGCTCTATCAATTCCTTGCTGTCAGACTTTGGACAATTCACTTAACCTTTCTGGGCCTCAGTAACCACCTATTAAATGGGCACTATAATTGTTTTCTTGTAGCAGTTTTGTGAGGATTTTGTCATTTAATACATGTAACTAGAATAATGTGTTACATAAAGATTAGCCTTACTCCGCGTAACTCATTATGGGAGTGATGTTTGATACAATTATATTTTTTGCCCTTTGTTGTTTCTATTATTATTTTGCAAATGTAAACAACCAAATCACCACCAAATCCTGTGAATATTTCCTAGTTTTGTCTCGAATCAATCTTCCTGCCTCAAGTTTCAGAGTAGCTGCTGCCCCCAGAGCTACTATGTCTTCTTGCCTTATATGAAGTATTATCCTATTCTAGTCTTTTGTACATTCTGTGGGCAAATGATGATTCCTAACCCTCCCTTCAACACCACCTGCATAATTGAAACAATTGTGTGATTTTTCTAATCCTTTAAGAGCCTTAAATTGTCAATGGCCTGTACACATTTGATTCATACTGACTTTCGTAGTTGTTCAGTTGCTAATTTGTGTCTGACTATTTGTGACCCGTGGACTGCACCATACTAGGCTTCCCTGTCCTTCATTATCTCCTGAAGTTTATTGAGATTCATATCTATTGAGGTGGTGATGCTATATGGACTATAACTGGGTAAAAAATGAAAAAAGCACAACCTAAATATTGAGAATTATGATTTTTTTGGTGGACTTTCTGAGGACATAAGCCCAGAAGACAGTCTCTCAGCTCTGAGGATTGCTCCAAACATAAGAGAGGAGCCAGGGTATTTGGAGTTTTTGCAACAAAACCAGGTGGCCAGAATATCAGGATATTACTATTAATTAAGAAAACCAGACATCTCTAGCTAATGAGATTTAGTGCTTTCTGTATGGGAAAATGCAAGAGTTTGGACTTAGTGAAGTCATTGCTTGGGCGTGTGCTTTAACTGTCCAAAGCCAGTCTCCTGTCCAGTCTCCTCATTTTCCCATCTTGAATCCCTGCTGAGTGCACAGTCAGGACCTCTTCAGTGGCTGATGGCTTGATGGGTGCAGCATTCTTTGTTTGGAGATATGGCAGGAGGCGTTCTTTGTCCACACCACTTTCCCAGCCCAATTCCAGGTCCTGCTGTCCACTCCCTTACACTAGCCTTCTTTTCCAATGCCATCAACATTCCTAGCTCCTCCTTTTCCTATAACACCCTTTGTCTTCTCCTTGCCTTTCCATTATGTCTACCATAAGTTCCATGTTTTTCCTCAGCACATCCTAGCCCCCTGTAAATTCCTACACGTGTACTTGCATACTCAGTCATTGAGTTGTGTCCAACTCTATTTTGACCCCATGGACTGTAGCCCTATAGGCTCCTCTGTCCATGGGATTCTCAAGCAAGAATACTGGAGTGGGTTGCTGTTTCTTCCTCCAGGGCATCTTCCCAACCCAGGAATCAAACCTGTGTCTCTTGTGTCTCCTGCATTGGCAGGCGAATTATTTACCACTGGCATCACCTGGGAAGATCATCAACAATTCTTTAGGGAACTTTTACTTGAAAATGATAGGTAAGCCTTCCACCACCACCACCTTATACCTTATGTTTTAATAGAAACACACATGTCTTTGTAAAATCATCCCAGTAACATGTATTCCTGAGTGCTGAAGAATTGATGCTTTTGAACTGTGGTATTGAAGAAGACTCTTGAGAGTCCCTCGGACTGCAAGGAGATCCAACCAGTCCATCCTAAAGAAAATCAGTCCTGAATATTCATTGGAAGGCCTGATGCTGAAGCTGAAACTCCAATTCTTTGGCCACCAGGAAAGAACTGACTCATTTGAAAAGACCCTGATGCTGGGAAAAATTGAAGGCAGGAGGAGAAGGGGAGGACAGAGGATGAGATGGTTGGATGGCATCACCGACTCAATGGACATGAGTTTAGGTAAACTCCAGGAGTTGGGATGGACAGGAAGGCCTGGCGTGCTACAGTCCATGGGGTCACAAAGAGTTGGACATGACTGAGCGACTGAACTGAACTGAACATGTATTCAATTGAACTTATTTTTTCGTCTGTATGTGTCCCACAGTTGACTATAAGTTTATTGAATTCTGAACATTAAGTTCACTTCCTGGCACATATGGTAAGCAAATGCATGTTTGGTGAGAGGAAATCAAAGAATTAAAACATTTATTTATTATTTCCTCTGAGTTAGATAGAGCTTACCTTGTGGCTCGGCTGGTAAAGAATCCGCTTGAAATGCAGGAGACCTGGGTTCGATCCCTGGGTTGAGAAAATCCCCTGTAGAATGGAAAGGCTACCCACTCCAGTATTCTGGCCTAGAGAATTCCATGGACTGTATAGTCCATGGGGTCACAAAGAGTTGGGCATGACTGGGTGACTTTCACTTTCACTGAGTTAGATAGAATACCTTATACAGAAACATGTAGGCTATGTATCCATCTATAGTGGTCTTATCCTAGATTTGTAATTTCAAAGTTTAATGGGCAATTATTGGCATGTAATTGTTTTGATACTTTACATTCTGGTACAGGGAGTTCAACTACTGACTACTGTGCATTTCAAATCCTTGGTGCCAACAAGGTAGTGAACTGAAAAATAGATTTAAAAAAATCAAATGAGATTCTACTCAGGGAGTGATATATACTACCATGCATTTATGGGGAAAATAGCCTAAAATACAAATTGAAAGGGTAAGAGTTACCTGAAACAGTGTAATACCATCCAGAGCACTGCATGGGGATAGATAGCAAATTGTATATAAAATATTAACAGACATACAGAGATCAATTATTCTCTGTGCTTCATGTTAAACTGCTGTCAGCAGTGACCTTATGATCTCCATGTATTAAAATAAAAGCAGCACATGATAATCTACCTGCTTCTGTTGGGCAACATGTCATGGGGCATATAGGAAACTGGTGAGTAATGGTGAATTTAGCACATGTTTCAGATATTGATAACACATGTTCAGAGCTATTGCAAGGATGGGAGAGTATGTGATGATGCTAAACTATTTACTGTCCAAGTGTATTCCTGCCATAAGCTGATGACAATTGGATTTCAAATCTTTTCTCAAAAATTCTTTTCTCATTTTCTTCTTTGAAGAACGCCTGTCACATCCATACTGACTCATCCTTACTTCATCAACAACATTGATCCATACATCCAAGTGAACAGTTTCATAAGTTCCATTTATTTTGGTTGTATAGACATTGATTGGGGGCTTCCTTGGTGGCTTAGCAGTAAAGAATCTACCTGCAATGCAGAAGAAATGGGTTTTATCCCTGGGTTGGGAAGATCACCTGGAGAAGGGAATGGCTAACTGTTCCAATATCCTTGCCTGGGAAATCTCATGGGTAGAAGAACCTGTTGTGCTAAAGTCCATGGGGTCACAAAGGAGTCCTAAATGTCTAGCAACTAAAACCAATACAACTACCAGAAATATTGATTAATCCTGAATTTATGATTATAAACTGTTCTTGTAGGTAACTCTTTAAATTCAGGAAAGCATAATAATGATAAAACCATACACACTCTTTGGAGCCTAAAAAAGATAAACCTGTTTAATTTTGCTTGATTTCTTATTACCAGATTGATTTGGACAAATCATTTAATCCATGAGACTTAAGTTTCTTATCTGTAAAATGGAGATAAAAAAAAATCTGGAAGCAAGTGTCTGTAAAAAACTACTAGGAACTCTTTAAGTGTTAGTTCTCTTCTTCACTTCAAAATAAATCATATTTAGTAAAAAATAAACAAGAGGGGGTATGAATGAGCAACATGAACTTCATCTGGCATTTGCTACTCTATCATCTTTGTGCATTTAAGTTTGAAGTGTTTCCACATTTTCTGAAATACAGTTTTATTAATGAAAGCAAGATTTCATAATGCACAACATGGTCTCCAAAATTAATCAGATTAAATTTTTCATTTCATATCTAATATTTACCGTTATTCTAATGATAAGATTGCATTCATAATGTTTCATCATTTGGCTTAGATCTAAAATCTAAGACTTAAAATCATGTGCATGGTTTCTTATGTGAATCATCTTGGCAAGATATTAGAAAGATGGTAACAATAACCCGGTGTACGAGACAGCAAAAGAGACACTGATGTATAGAACAGTCTTATGGACTCTGTGGGAGAGGGAGAGGGAGAGGGTGGGAAGATTTGGGAGAATGGCATTGAAACATGTAAAATATCATGTAAGAAACAAGTTGCCAGTCCAGGTTCGATGCACGATACTGGATGCTTGGGGCTAGTGCACTGGGACGACCCAGAGGGATGGTATGGGGAGGGAGGAGGGAGGAGGGTTCAGGATGGGGAACACATGTATACCTGTGGCGGATTCATTTTGATATTTGGCAAAACTAATACAATTATGTAAAGTTTAAAAATAAAATAAAATTAGAAAAAAAAAAAGATATTAACATCAATATGAGTTTAAAGGCTGATAAAATTCCACAAATCATTGAATCAACAACCTGTTATTGAGCTATAATTCAACTATAAATGGTAAGAGACTTACCACAAAATGATCTGTAACTTCAAGTGCTTTTTCTTTTTAAAATAACTATTTTCTAAAAACTGGCTTATTTTTGCCATTTATGACAACCATAAAAATAGAAAAAGAAAGGTTAATGGATTATTTTTTAAAGAAAAGACATAGCACATTCACTGAAATTTACTGTTTGTTTTTAGTAGTATAAAATGTTGATGTTTTGGTACTATGTGATGGTCACTGAGAAATAAATGTAAATTGTCTTAATATTAGGGATCAGCATCATTTGAAAAAGAGGTTTAGTGAAGCTTTGTTTTGTTTTAAAAATCAAGTGTCAGTCCAATTTCACTCAGTAATTTTAATTTAGGAGTTAAGTTTTAACAAACTCCTGTGCAGAAACCTTAAAGTGATACTCTTATTTTCCATTGTTATAAAAGGGAAACAAAAATTTCTCTAAAAAGAGCCATCAAAGAAATAAAAATATAGAGAGAAACATTGTCTTCTGATAAAAGGATCTTGCACACACACATAACCCTTTCAGACAAGCTCCTGAGCAGGGTCATTTCAAGATGAACTCGCCCAGCTTGAGCTCACTGTACCCACTGACCATGGATGAATATGGATGGAAAAGCAAGTTGCTTTTACTCCCATCTAGGATATCAGGGCAACCCCAGTTATCTTTTTAATCATGACATAATTATGCATGTTGGGTACTGAACTTTCACCTTTCAAACTCTAAGGTATACTCACCAATGTTTCTTAGGTCTCTCATTCTCAGGTGATCCATGATGGCACTGACCTTCTACTGGCCTTGGGTTAGGCATGTGGGCATTAGGATCTTTTTCCCCTTTCCTATGGAGCTAAATGAAAAAAAAAAAAAATCATACTATTCCCCATCACACATACAGCTCTGTGCAAAAAAATCCAGACATGGATCAAGCTCCTCCTTGGCCCCCCAGGTTTCTCTTTTCCAGAGGCTGGAAGGCAGGATGGCTTGAGGAATTCAGCAAAAATATTTGGCCACTTTTTAGAGAGTTCTACCAGGATGTGTCCAGCATTTTGCTTTTGAATGCATGGTCTTTGACACCTTTTGTCATAACATGGGGGCATCAGTTAAAACTCTCCAAGGAAATGGAAAAATCAGTTTAAAATCCTTCTAAGCAAAATCATGAAATCCCCAACACCTGTCTACACAACACCCTAAGGAGATTAAGTAATTGGCCTAATAACCCAGGGAGAAGGAAGAATGACCAGAATTCCAATGCAAATCACCTGAACTGACTATAGTTTACAAGGTGGAATCTTAGTGGGCACTTGAGTTTACTGGCATTATTTGTCAAGGACCTTCCTCAAGTTTAGGGCAGCAAGTCTGATTTCCAGCTTCACTCATTGAAGAAAATGAGATCATTAGCACACTGTCAGACTTCTAAATGCCTGGGTTCAGGCAGAGAACAACCAAATCCTTCTGGTGAAGGACTCTAGACCCTGTATTAATTCAATAAACTAAGACAGTGTAAAGCAAATGGCCAATAAAGCAAGGCCTTATTTAGAGAGTTAATTCTTAAGTAGGTGGATAAGGAGTCCAGGACCCTCAAGGAGGAAGGGGTCTGGGACCCTCAAGGAGGAGAAAAGGATAAACTTTTTTTTCCTACATTCCTTCTTCTTTGTCACATAAAACTTTTTCTTTTTCTTTAAGCCCAGAGCTAATGATTATGTAACAAAACAATGCATCTTGCTCAAGGGTATGTTTTTCCTTAACCTCTGTTCAGTTCAGTTCAGTTGCTGAGTCATGTCCGACTTTTTGTGACCCCATGGAAGCAGCACTCCAGGCCTCCCTTTCCACCAACAACTCACAGAGTTTCCTCAAATGCATGTCTATCTAGTGGGTGATGCCATCCAACCATCTCATTGTCTGTCAACCACTTCTTCTCCTGCCTTCAATCTTTCCCAGCATCAAGGTATTTTCAAATGAGTCAGTTCTTCAAATCAGGTAGCCAAAGTACTGGAGTTACAGTTTCAGCATCAGTGCTTAATATTCAGGACTGATTTCCTTTAGGATGGACTGGTTGGATCTCCTTGCAGTCCAAGGGACTCTCAAGACTCTTCTCCAATATCACAGTTCAAAAGCATCAATTATTTCACACTCAGATTTCTTGATAGTCCTATGCTCACATACATACATTACTACTGGAAAAACCATAGCTTTGACTAGATGGACCTTTGTCGGCAAAGTAATGTCTCTGCTTTTTAATATGCTGTCCAGGCTGGTCATAGCTTTTCTTCCAAAGAGCAAGTGTCTTTTAAGTTCATGGCTGCAGTCACCATCTGGAGTGACTTTGGATACCACCCCCCACCCCTGCCAAAATAAAGTCTGTCATTATTTCCATTGTTTCCCCATGTATTTGCCAAGAAGTGATGGGAACAGATGCCATGAACTTAGTTATCTGAATGTTGAGTTTTAAGCCAAATTTTTCACTCTCATCTTTAACTTTCATCAAGAGGTTCTTCTTCCTTTTCTGCCATAAGGGTGGTGTAATCTGTATACCTGAGGTTATTGATATTTCTCCTGGCAATCTTGATTCCAGATTGTTCTTCATTCAGTCCAGCATTTCTGATGATGTACTTTGCATATAAATTAAATAAGCAGTGTGAAAAATACAGCATTGACATACTCCTTTCCCAATTTGGAACCAGTCTGTTTTTCCATGTACAGTTCTATCTGTTGTTTCTTGACCTGTATACAGATTTCTCAGGAGGCAGGTCAGGTGGTCTGGTATTCCCATCTCTTGAATTTTCCACAGTTTGTTGTGATCCATACAGTCAAAGCCTTTGGCATAGTGAATAAAGCAGAAGTACATGTTTGGGATTTTTTTGGAACTTTCTTGCTTTTTCTTTGATCCAACCAATGCTGGCAATTTGATCTCTGGTTCTTCTACCTTTTCTAAAGCCAGCTTGACCATCTAGAAGTGCACAGTTCATGTACTGTTGAAGCCTGTCATAGAGAATTTTGAGCATTATTTTGCTACTGTGTAAGATGAGAATAATTATGCAGTAGGTTGAGCATTCTTTGGCATTGCCTTTATTTGGGAATGGAATGAAAACTGACCTTTTCTCATCCTGTGGCCACTGCTAAGTTTTCCACATTTGCTGCCATATTGAATGCAGCACTTTCACAGCATCATCTTTTAGGATTTGAAATAGCTCAACTGGAATTCTATCACCTCCACTAGCTTTTTTCATAGTGATGCTTCCTAAGGCCCACTTGACTTCACATTCCAGGATGTCTGGCCCTAGGTGAGTGATCACACCATCATGATTATCTGGGTCGTGAAGATCTTCTTTGCACAGTTCTTCTGTGTATTCTTGCCACTTCTTCTTAATATCTTCTGCTTCTCTTAGGTCCATACCATTTCTGTCCTTTAATGAGCCCATTTTGGCATGATAAGTTCTCTTGGTATCTCTGATTTCTTGAAGAGATCTCTAGTCTTTCCCATTCTATTGTTTAACTCTATTTCTTTTCATTGATCTTTGAGGAATGCTTCCTCATCTCTCCTTGCTATTCTTTGGAACTCTGCATTCTAATGGGTATATGTTTCCTTTTCTCCTTTGCCTTTTGTTTTTCTTCTTTTCACAGCTATTTGTAAGGCCTCCTCAGATAGCCATTTTGCCTTTTTGTATTTCTTTTTCTTGGGGATGGTCTTGATCCCTATCTCCTGTACAATGTCATGAACCTCCATCCATAGTTCTTCAGGCACTCTGTCTATCAGATCTAGTCCTTTGAATCTATTTTTCACTTCTATTGTGTAATCATAAGGAATTTGATTTAGGTTATACCTTAATGGTCTAGTGGTTTCCCCTACTTTCTTCAATTTAAGTCTGAATTTGGCAATAAGAAGTTCACGATCTGAGCCACAGTCAGTTCCCAGTCTTGTTTTTTTCTGACTATATAGAGCTTCTCCATCTTTGGCTGCAAAGAATATAATCAATCTGATTTTTGTATTGACCATCTGGTGAACTCCATGTGTAGAGTCTTCTGTTGTGTTGTTGGACGAAGGTGTTTGCTATGACCAGTGCGTTCTCTTGGCAAAACTCTGTTAGCCTTTGCCTTGCTTCATTCTGTACTCCAAGGCCAAATTTCTCTGTTACTCCAGGTGTTTCTTGACTTCCTACTTTTGTATTCCAGTCCCCTATAATGAAAAGGACATCTTTTTTGGGTGTTTGTTCTAGAAGATCTTGTAGGCCTTCATAGAACTGTTCAATTTCAGTTTCTTCAGTGTTACTGGTCAGGGCATAGACATGGATTACTGTGATATTGAATTGTTTGCCTTGGAAAAAACATATCATTCTCTTGTTTTTGAGATTGCATCCAAGTACTGCATTTTGGAATCTTTTGTTGACTATGATGGCTACTCCATTTCTTCTAAGGGATTCTTGCCCACAGTAGCAGATATAATGGTCATCAGAGTTAAATTCACCCATTCCAGTTCGTTTTAGTTCACTGATTCCTAAAATGTCCACATTCACTCTTGCCATCTCCTATTTGACCACTTCCAATTTGCCTTGATTCCTGGACCTAACATTCCAGGTTCCAATGCAATATTGCTCTTTACAACATTGGACTTTCCTTCCATCACCAGTCACATCCACAACTGGGTGTTGTTTTTGCTTTGGTCCTGTCTCTTTATTCTTTCTGGAGTCAGTTCTCCACTGATCTCCAGTAGCATATTGGGCATCTACTGACCTGGGGGATTCATCTTTCAGTGTCCTCTCATTTTTCCTTCTCATACTGTTCATGGGCAAGAATCCTGAAGTGGTTTGCCATTCCTTTCTCCAGTGGACCACATTTTGTCAGAACTCTCCACAATGACCCAGCCATTTTGGGTGGCCCTACATGGCATGGCTCATAGCTTCATTGAGTGAGACAATGCCGGTGCTAGCTGGCAAAGTCGATCAGGTCCCGAGAACATGCACGGCGGGGCTAAGAAAGAAACTAAAGCAAGAGACTACAACAAAGATGGGATCAAGAGGTTCAGACACGTCTCCACGAAGGGATGCAGTCTGACACCAACTTTATTCAGCATCTCATATTTATATAGAAGAGTGTGAGAAAGACAAGACAGTTGACATTTTTTCTTGGTTGACCTATACATCTTACAAACAGTCACAAGAAATCTTGAGAGCATGGGAATGGCACCTTGTTATTATTTCTTACACCAGATAACATTTCTCTGTGCGTGAGAAGTTTGCACAGAACTCCAGGTGCCTGCAGTAAATAAGCGCCTAATCTCTGGGGTGGCGGGACAGAGAGCTATATTTGCAAGCAAACCCTCAAGGACTGAGGCAGCTCCCAGAGCTGTGTCCTTCGGACAAAGGACCCCGTTCTCACGGGCAGCTCCCCGCAAGACAAGGCTGTGGTCTTGTGTACCAATGAGTATATAACAACAATGTATCTTGTTTGAGGACATGTTTCTGCTTCTTAAGAACCTTCTGACTAATCCCAGGGTCTTAAAATGTACATTGTGGACATGAATATGGAAAGACCTCTACGGCCTTGAGACATTCTTTTGATTTACTGTAATTGAAAAAGTTGAAAAAGTATATAAGTATATAGATCCCTTGCTAGACTAGTGAGGGGGCACTCTCCATCTCCCTGATTATGTCAGAAGCTTTCTCTGTCCCTTTTTCACTGAAATAAAACTTCTGCCACATGAATTTATGAGCATCTGAAGCTTTGTCCCTAGTCCTGAAGCCAAATCATCTTCTTCAGAGATCACAAATCCGACATCATTCACGATAAGCTATCATTGTGAGGGGAAAAAATAATATTTTAAACAGGCAGGCTGCTATAATTCATGTTTCTTTTAAGGAACAGGAGTACTTAAAAGATTACTCTGCCATTCCATACAGTGTCCTTATCATTGTCAAGGCCAAACTACAATCTCAGCAATACAGGAGAAGAACAAATTGTTGTGAGAATCTAGTGATGCCTCACATTTGTCTGCAGTGGGACACAATTGCAGAATGAAAAAAAAATTTAAAAAAGAACACATGGAAAGAAAAGACAACAAAGTTCAGAGAAGGGACACAGCATGGACAATGAATGTCCACAAAATTGATCAGGACAACCATGTAAGAACCACAGTTGACAGTGACATTTACAACACACACATGGCAGAGCTCAATGCTTGAGAGCAAGAATCCGTAAGATTGAGTGGATACAATAGAGCCAGGTTTGCAGAGGAATTGGAGGGCAGCACAAAGACAGTGTGATGGAAACTGTGTGGTAAAGTAAGAAAACACAATGAAAAACAAAATTTGAACAAAGAACTGAGACCCTTGGATTCCAGGAACATGTTTACAGTTAATTTTCTGGTCAGTCTCTCTGTACTTCAATTTTCTTGTCTATAAAATGAGGATATTATAATGTTGTTGAAATTTTTTTACAGCTGTGATACTGTCATGTAAGAAGAATCAGTAAACAAAAGGAACTGTTGAAGTTTGTGACAATTGAAATGACATTCCAGAATCACTATTTTAGTAAGTTCAGTGATGTGAGAAGGCATTTCTGGAGGCAGAGAAAAGGTGACCCTGTAAATCCTGTTTGCATAAAATATAAAATACACTAGGATAATGAGAGTGAAATTTGAAAAGAATATAACTTCCAGAGGTACTCTCTGCAATTCAGTAGCCACTAACAACATGCAGCTAGTTTTTTTTTTTTTTTTAATAAGACCTTTATTGAGGTATAATTGACATACAATAAAAGCTGAGCATGGAAGAGTTGATACTTTACAATTGTGGTGCTGGAGAAGACTCTTGAGAGACCCTAGGACTACAAGAAGATCAAGCCAGTCAATCCTAAAGGAAATCAACTCTGGATATTTACTGGAAGGACTGATGCTGAAGCTGAAGCTGCAGCTCCAATACTTTGGCCACCTGAATCAATGGACCCACTCATCGGGAAAGAACCTGATGCTGGAAAAAATTGAAGGCAAAAGGAGAAGGGAGTGGCAGAGGATGAGATGGTTAGATAGTACCACTGACTCAATGAACATGAATTTGAGCAAACTCCGGGAGATAGTGGAGGACAAAGGAGTCTAGCGTACCGCAGTCCATGGGTTCACAAAGGTCAGATATGGCTTAGTGACTGAAAAATAACAATAAAAAATTACTTATGTTTAAAGCGTACAACTTAGTGACTTTTGTCAACACAATCAAGATACTATGCATCACCCCCAAAGTTCCCCCTCAGTCTGTTTATAAACCCTTTCTCCAAACTTCATTCTCTTCCATTCCCAGCTACCAGTGAACTACTTTCTGTCAGTAAAAGTAAATTTGAATTATTTAGAATATTATATAAGTGAATTCCACAGTATGTTTTATTTTAAACTAAACTTCTGTTACTTGATGCAATTATTTTGTGACTCATCCATGTTGTTTACATTGATAGTTTATTACTTTGCTAAGTAGCATTACAAAGTATGAATGTACTACAGTCTGCTTATTCACTTGTTGGACTTTTAGGCTGTTTCCAGTTCGGTCTATGACAACTAAGCTACAATCAACATTTTTGTACATGTCTTTGTTTCATTTCCTTTGGGCAGAAAACCAGCTGCATCATGTGGTAAGTCAATGTTTAATTTTTTAAAGAAACTACTAGGTTGTCTTTTAAAGCAATTATGCCATTTTACATTTCTGCCAAACATGTGGGAGAGTTTCAGTTAGCAGCACATCAGTCTTCTTGGCTACTCCAATAGGCTTGCAGTGACATTTTGTGATTCTAAACTGATGTTGAATATGTTCCCATATTTTTATTTGCCATCAGTATATCTTCCTTAAAGTGTCTTTTCAAATAGTTTGCCTATTTTTAAAACTAGATTCTGTGTTCTCTTCTTAAGGTTTAATATTTCACAACATATTCTGAACCCATTTCTTTCATCAGGAGCTTCACTTGCTAGCAATTTTTCCCAGTTTGTGGCTTCTTTTTCCATCCAAGAAACACTGACTTTGATAAAGTCAAATCTTTACATGGGTTATTTTGTGGGTTATGTTATTTTATTTTGTTGTTATATCTAAGAAATCAGTAACTAATCAAAGTCACACAATTTTTATCCATTTTTCCTTTCTAAAATTTTTATTGCCTTAGGTTTTATATTTACAATCCATTTTGAAATATTTTCTTTGTATACGGTGGATGATATTGATTAAAGTTCATTAGTTTGCATATGGATAAACAATTGTTTCAGTTCCACTTGTTAAAAAGGCCACCTCCCAGAATATTGGAAATAAAAGCAAAAATAAACAAATGGGACCTAATTAAACTTAAAAGCTTCTGCACATCAAAGGAAACTATTAGCAAGGTGAAAAGACAGCCTTCAGAATGGGAGAAAATAATAGCAAATGAAGCAACCGACAAACAACTAATCTCAAAAATATACAAGCAACTCCTACAGCTCAACTCCAGAAAAATAAATGACCCAATCAAAAAATGGGCCAAAGATCTAAATAGACATTTCTCCAAAGAAGACATACAGATGGCTAACAAACACATGAAAAGATGCTCAACATCACTCATTATCAGAGAAATGCAAATCAAAACCACTATGAGATACCATTTCACACCAGTCAGAATGGCTGCGATCCAAAAGTCTACAAATAATAAATGCTGGAGAGGGTGTGGAGAAAAGGGAACCCTCTTACACTGTTGGTGGGAATGCAAACTAGTACAGCCACTATGGAGAACAGCGTGGAGATTCCTTAAAAAACTGGAAATAGAACTGCCTTATGATCCAGCAATCCCACTGCTGGGCATACACACTGAGGAAACCAGAAGGGAAAGAGACACGTGTACCCCAATGTTCATCGCAGCACTGTTTATAATAGCCAGGACATGGAAGCAACCTAGATGTCCATCAGCAGATGAATGGATAAGAAAGCAGTGGTACATATACACAATGGAGTATTACTCAGCCATTAAAAAGAATACATTTGAATCAGTTCTAATGAGGTGGATGAAACTGGAGCCTATTATACAGAGTGAAGTAAGCCAGAAGGAAAAACACCAATACAGTATACTAACGCATATATATGAAATTTAGAAAGATGGTAACGATAACCCTGTATACGAGACAGAAAAAGAGACACTGATATATAGAACAGGCTTATGGACTCTGTGGGAGAGGGAGAGGGTGGGAAGATTTGGGAGAATGGCATTGAAACATGTGAAATGTCATGTATGAAACAAGATGCCAGTCCAGGTTCAATGCATGATGCTGGATGCTTGGGGCTGGTGCACTGGGACGACCCAGAGGGATGGTATGGGGAGGGAGGAGGGAGGAGGGTTCAGGATGGGGAACACATGAGAAATAAAGGAATATAAAAAAAAAAAAAAGAGAGAGAGAAAAAAATATATATATACATAATACTCCAATAAATTGCTTTTGCAACTTTCTCATAAATCATTTGACTCTATTTATGTCTCTATGTGTTCTACTCTGTTCCATTGATGTATTTATCTATCTTAAGACCAATATCATACTAATTTTGATTACCATAGCTTTCTGAAAAGTCTTGTATCCAGGTAGTATAACTCCTCCAAATTTACATCTTCATATAAATTTTAGAATTAGCATACTACTTTTTACAAAACAACAACATAAACAACAACAAAAAGCACCGCTTTCTACATACTGGATCATAAGCACTTGACAGTATTGAATCTTATAATCTATGAACACAGTTGTCTCTCCATTTATTTATATATTTTCAATTTCTCTCAGCAATGTGTTAAAGTTTTAAATGTATAAGTCTTGGACATCTTTTTTCCAAATTTATCCCTAAATATTTCATAGTTTATGCCACTTTATGGAGACATGATAAAATGTGTGTTTTCTAAGCAGAATGTATATTACAGTACTAATTGGAAGAAACATATATGATGCAATGTTTTGTCAACTTAGTCTTCTCAGAGGTCTTTTCTGTTTTGTTGAAAGTATATGTTTTAGATTATTGAAAAGTGTTTCTTGCATTAATTGCCAAAATGCCTTGTCATCATTCTCAAGTCACTGAAAGTTATAATGAATATAAAAATGGCTCTAAATATGTCAATTCCTTATTTAATGCTTCTGAAAGTTTTTCACATCTTGGCTGCTATAGGTTGAATATTTGTGACCAAATTCAATTTATATATTAGAACCTAGTTCCCAGTGTGATGGTATTTAGAAATGGGACTTTTGGGAGGTGATTAGGTCCTGAGATTGGAGTCTTCATAAATGAGATGAGTGCCCTTCTAAAACACCCCAGAGAGCTCCGTTGCCTGTCTGCCATGTGGAGACAGTGAGATGATGGCTATCTGTGAACCAGGAAGCTGGCCCTCACTGGACGTGTACTCAATGGTGCCTTGATCTTGTACTTGCAGCCTTCAAAATGATGAGAAATAAATGTTTGTTGTATAAGCCACCCAGTCCATGGTACATGGTTATAGCAGCCAAAGCCAATAAAACAATTGCATAATAAAATGTAATGATGTTTGTATGACATGCTGGAATAAGTAGGAGGAGAGTTGGGTATATTTGTAGGATTAGTGAAAGTAAATTAATTACATTTCCATTTTATAATTATATAAAATTATTGCAGTAATCATACATACCAGAATATATGGCACTCGGTATAGCTTTTAGGAGCTTATCTTAAATTCCTTACATTAGAGGAAATATAATCAACATACTTTTAAGTTAGCAGTTTTCCAATACTCTGAATGTGGGAAATCAAAATAGCTAACAATAAATACATCTCTGGCAAAGATATCAACAACAATTGTAACATGGCAATTTAAAATTATTTACTTCTATTAAGCAAAAAGAAACCATATTCTGTAAGCAAACGTATTGATTTCTGTAAGTGCTAAAATATATTCTCAATACTTTTCACTAATTATGTGTCTAATTAGAACTTTAGGAAAAATCACACTGAAAAACTGTGTAGGTTCCTAAAAATATTGATGTTAGAAATGAATTACTCAGGGAGGGAATTGTCTGGTATATGGACTAGACATGGAGTCCCAGGGGCTTTTTAAACATCAACAAGGACCATTTTTGTCACGCTCGTGTTCCTTTTCACCGTGGTTGAGACAGCTGACAAGCAGTCTCCATGCTACAGCACACAGATTCCCCAGACACCATGGGCTTTCAACAATCTTAATCCATCTCGTTGGATTTCAAGAGTTTCAATAAAACAGGGAAACCAGGAGGCTTGTTTTCTTCATGTGCACTGCAATAAGAACTATATTACTGCAAAACTGAAGAGGATTAGTGATTATACCATCTGGTTTCATTTTTAATAATAATAATCATAGTATTATT
Organism: Bos javanicus; assembly: GCF_032452875.1. Classification (NCBI taxonomy): domain Eukaryota; kingdom Metazoa; phylum Chordata; class Mammalia; order Artiodactyla; family Bovidae; genus Bos; species Bos javanicus. The sequence continues at coordinate 8,122,610 of NC_083883.1, read as the reverse complement.
ATTGTTAGAACACAATTTTTATTCTCAAGTGAAATAAGTGTGGGAATTCTTAACTCAGTATCAAAGTTCAACCATATCACAAAAGAAATAAATCAGCTTTTCATTTGTTTTAATGTAATACATGTGACAATAGCCTAGAAAAAGTTTGACTTAGTTACATTCCCAGGTAGCTCAAATGTTAAAACAAAATCTCCCTGCAATGTGAGAGACCTGGGTTAGATCCCTGGGCCGGGAGGATCCCCTGGAGAAGGGCATGGTAACCCACTCTAGTATTCTTGCCTGGAGAATTCCTTGAACAGAAGAGCCTGGCAGGCCGTGAGTCACAGAGTCCCATACAACTGAGTGATTTTCACTCCATTTCAAATTCACATTGAGGTTAAAGTCTATACTTTGCCTCTGATAAAATTTAGGAAGCAATAGAACTTTGAATAATACTTTTTGCAACTCCCCATCATCTTTCAGTGGACACATTGTTTGTTGTTCAGTCTCTAAATTGTGTCTGACTCTTTGTGACCCCATGGACTGCAGCACGCCAGGCTGTTCTTCACTATCTCGCAGAGTTCACAGAAATTCATGACCCTTGAGTCAGTGATGCTTTCTAACCACCTCACCTCTGCTGCCCACTTAACCTTTTGTTTTCAGTCTTTCCCAGATCAGGATCTTTTCCAATGAGTCAGATCCTCTCATCAGGTGCCCAAAGTATTGGAGCTTCAGCTTCGGCATCAGACCTTTCAATGAATATTCAGGGTTGTTTTCCTTTAGGATTGACTGGCTTGTGTCACCTTGACAAGGTCCTTCTCAGGCTCCTCTGCCTTTTCTAAAGCCAGCTTGAGCATTTTGAAGTTCACGGTTCACGTATTGCTGAAGCCTGGCTTGGAGACTTTTTAGCATTACTTTACTAGCATGTGAGATGTGTGCAATTGTGCAGTAGTTTGAGCATGCTTTAGCATTGCTTTTCTTTGGGAATGGAATGAAAACTGACTTTTTCCAGCCCTGTGGCCACTGCAGAGTTTTCCAAATTCGCTGGCACATTGAGTGCAGCACTTTCACTGCATTGTCTTTTAGGATTTGAAATAGCTCAACTGGAATTCCATCACCTCCATTAGCTTTGTTTGCTTCCTAAGGCCCCTTGACTTCACATTCCAGGATGTCTGGCTCTAGATGAGTGATCACACCATTGAAGTTATCTGGGTCATGAAGTTATTTTTGTATAGTTCTTCTGGGTATTCTTGCCACCTCTTCTTAATAGCTTCTGCTTCTGTTAAGTCCATACAATTTCTGTTCTTTATTGAGCACATGTTTGCATGAAATTTTCCCTTGATATCTGTAATTTTCTTGAAGAGATCACTAGTTTTTCCCATTCTATTGTTTCCATCTATTTCTTTGTACTGATCTCTGAGGAAAGCCTTCTTATCTCTCCTTACTATTCTTACGAACCCTGCATTCAAATGGGTATATCTTTCCTTTCCTCCTTTGTTTTTTACTTCTCTTTCTTTCACAGCTATTTGTAAGGCCTCCTCAGATAGCCATTTTGCTTTTTTGCCTTACTTTTTCTTGGGGCTGGTCTTGATTCCTGCCTCCTGTACAATGTCATAAATCCCTGTCCATAGTTCTTCAGGCACTCTGTCTATCAGATCTAATCCCTTGAATTTATTTGTCACTTCCACTGCATAATCATAAGGGATTTGATTTAGGTCAAACCTGAATGATCTAGTGGTTTTCCCTACTTATTTCAATTTAAGTCTGAATTTCACAATAAGGAGTTCATGATCCAAGCCACAGTCAGCTCCCAGTCTTGTTTTTGCTGACTGTATAGAGCTTCTCCATCTTTGGCTGCAAAGAGTATAATTAGTCTGATTTTGGTATTGACCATCTGGTGATCTCCATGTGTAGGGTCTTGTGTTCTTGGATGAGTATGTTTGCTATGACCAGTGCTTTCTCTTGGCATAACTCTATGAGCCTTTGCCATGCTTCATTCTGTACTCCAAGGCCAAATTTGCCTGTTACTCCAGGTGTTTCTTGACTTCCTACTTTTGCATTCCAGTCCCCTATAATTAAAAGGACATCTTTTTTGGATGTTAGTTTTGGAAGGTCTTGTAGGTCTTCAAAGAACCATTCATAGAACTTCAGTTTCTTCAGCATTACTGGTCAGGGCATAGACATGGATTACTGTGATATTGAATGATTTGCCTTGGAAACAAACAGAGATCATTCTGTCATTTTTGAGATTACCTCCAAGTACTGTATTTCAGAATCTTTTGTTTTCTATGATGGCTACTCCATTATTTTTAAGGGATTCTTGCCCACAGTAGCAGATATAATGGTCATCTGAGTTAAATTTACCCATTCCAGTCCATTTTAGTTCACTGATTCCTAAAATGTCAATATTCACTCTTGCCATCTCCTTTTTGACCACTTCCAATTTGCCTTGATTCATGGACCCAGCATTCCAGGTTCCTATGAAATATTGCTCTTTATAGCATCAGACTTTACTTCCATCACCAGTCACATCCACAACTGTTTTTTTTGTTTGTTTGTTTGTTTGTTTTTTTGCTTTACTTTGTTCCTGTCTCTTCTTTCTTCAGGAATTAGTTCTCCACTGATCCCCAGTAGCATATCGGGTACCTACTGACCTGGGGAATTCATCTTTCAGTGTCCTATCTTTTTGCATTTTCATTCTCTTCATGGGATTCTCAAGGCAAGAATCCTGAAGTAGTTTGCCATTCCCTTATCCAATGGACCACCTTTTGTCAGAAGTCTCCACCATGACCCATTTGTCTTAGGTGGCCCTACACGGTATGGCTCATAGTTGCATTGAGTTAGACAAGGCTATGGTCCATGTGATCAGATTCATTAGTTTCTGTGATTGTGGTTTTCAGAGATCAAATTGCCAACATCCGTTGGATCATTGTAAAAGCAAGAGAGTTCCAGAAAAACATCTACTTCTGCTTTGTTGACTATGCCAAAGAAAGACGTTGACTGTGTGTATCACAGCAAACTGTGGAAAATTCTTAAAGAGATGGCAATACCAGACCACCTGACCTCCCTTTTGAGAAATCTGTATGGAGGTCAGGAGGCAACAGTTAGAACTGGACTTGGAACAACGGACTGCTTCCAAATCACAAAAGGAGTACATCAAGGCTGTATATTGTCACCCTGCTTATTTAACTTATATGCAGAATACATCATGAGAAATGCTGTCCTGGATGAAGCACAAGATGGAATTAATGTCAATAACCTCAGATATGCAGATGACACCACCCTATGGCAGAAAACAAAGAACTAAAGAGCTCTTGATGAAAGTGAAAGAGAAGAGTGAAAAAGTTGGCTTAAAACTCAACATTCAGAAAACTAAGATCATGGCATCTGGTCCCATCACTTCGTGGTGAATAGATGGGGAAAGAATGACAGACTTTATTTGGGTGGGGGGCAGCTCCTAAATCACTGCAGATGGTGACTGCAGCCATGAACTTAAAAGATGCTTGCTCCTTGGAAGAAAAGCTATGACCAACCTAGACAACATATTAAAAAGCAAAGACATTATTTTGCCAACAAAGGTCCATCTAGTCACAGCTAGCCTTGTATGGTTGTGAGAGTTAGACTATAAAGAAAGCTGAGTGCCAAAGAATTGATTGTTTTGAACTGTGGTGTTGGAGAAAACTCTTGAGAGTCCCTTGGACTGCAAAGAGATCCATCCAGTCCATCCTGAAGGAAACTAGTCCTGAATATTCATTCATTGGAAGGACTGATGCTGAAGTTGAAATTCCAGTACTTTGGCTACCTGATTTGAAGAACTGCCTCATTGGAAAAGATCCTGATGTTAGGAAAGATTGAAGATGGGAAGAGAAGGGGATGACAGAAGATGAGATGGTTGGATGGCATCACCAACTCAATGGACATGAGTTTGAGCAAACTCTAGCAGTTGATAATGGATAGGGAAGCCTGGCGTGCTGCAGTCCATGGGGTCGCAAAGAGTCAGACACAACTGAGTGACTGAACTGAACTGAATTGAGAATATTAGCATCACCTTTTGCTTGGACTAACAAAGTAGCCTCATTATCAGTCTTCCTCCTCTAATCCATATTCCATCCATAGGTGTCATTTGAAAAAATCCACATGAAATAATTCTCTGCAGTCCAATGGTTAAGATTCCACTTTCCAAAGAAGGAGACACAGTTCTCCTGATTGGAGAACTAAGGCCCTGCATGCTACGTGAGGCTGAATAACATAAATTTTTTTTTCAGTAAATGAGTAAAATAATTTTAAAAATAAAGTTATTATAAAGAAAAGAAAATCCAATTATGTTTCTCCTTTCCTTGAAATCTATGAGCTTCCATTTGCTTTTTTTCTGGGATCCTTTAAATCTTTACAATCTGTGTAACAATAGCCCGAAAACCCTCTTATTGTTTCAATGCCCACACTTAGTTTCAACCTGAATCGTGAATCTTCATGTACAAATCCTAGTTTTCTCTTTGCTTGGAGAATACCCTCCTCACATTCACCCAGCTCCACTTTCGACACATTCCTTAATTCCTTAGGGCTTCCCAGGTGACTCAGTGGTTAAAAATCTGCTTGCCAGTGCAAGAAGATGCAGGAGACTTGGGTTCAGTCCCTGGGTTGGGAGGATCCCCTGGAGAAGGAAATGGCAACCCACTCCAGTATTTCTTGCTGGGAAATCCCATAGACAGAGGAGTCTATGCAGTCTATGGGGGTCTCACAGAGTCAGACAAGACTCAGCAAGTAAACAACAACAACAACAAATGACAAAGTGGGGAATAGACATGTAATGGGTGCCGAGTCTTTGATGAAGGTGATTAAAATATTTTTAATTTTTAAATTAAAAACCATTTGGGGTGATAGTTGCACAATTCTTTGAAGGCACTAAAGTCACCTAATTATACAATTTAAATGACTGAATTGTAGAGTATATTAATTATATCTTAAAACGGTTAGATGAAAATTTTTAAATTAAGGGGTATAACGGATGATCTCTCATATTTCAAATTCACTTTTTTGATGTCTCACAGCAAGACACTGTTCTAGGATCCAGAGTTTCAACTATCATTAAGACAGACAATGGACTTCTATCATTAACTTCAGGATTTCCCTGGTGGCTCAGCAGTGAAGAATCTGCATGCCAATTCAGGAGATGTTGGCTGGATTCCTGAGTTGGGAGGATGCCCTGGAGAAGGAAATGACAACCCACTCCAGTATTCTTGCCTGTAAAATTCCATGGGGAGAGGAGCCTAGCAGGCTACAGTCCATGCGGTTGCAGAGTCAGACATGACTGAGCATGCACACACTCAGTTCCTTATCTCAGTAGTCCCATGATCAAGGAGATCTTTCCTAACCTCTGAGATTCAATAATTATGCATTTGATGATCCCACAGGAATCTCTATTTCTCTTTTGCAACAACTGTGAACCAGTAACTAATTGTGTATTTAGTCAGATGATGCCTGCAGTTCTTGCAAAAATTTAATTTTGATGATACTAAATCTAGGAAACTGTCAGCATCATGCATAGTAGAAGCCCAATAAATATTTGTTGAATATGCAAACTAGCACTATTCATAAATCCAATAGCCATATCAATGACAGTAAATAAAGGAATAAACTAACTTGTAGTTATCATCCTAAGGTACCCAAAGTGCTGTCATAGAGAAGTTAGGTGGCCCAAGAAATATCAAGTCCTTAACAATCAAGTAGATTGGCATCTATAATACTATTGTTATTATTCCTATATTACTAAATACAACTTAAAATAAAATTTAAGCCAGTTTAAATCAAATAGAAAACCCTGGTAACTCTACACCCCTTGTATGTATATATACTGAATCACTTAATTTTTCTAAACATTTTTTTCATAGCTGATGCCAAAAATAAAGCTTATTACATTATGAAAATTTTAACTTAGAATGATAAAATTGACTATCAATTCCAGATGAACAGGCTACAGAACTGGAATGTTTTTTTTGGAAAAACAAAGCCAGGACAAATATAAAATGTGGCATAAATATTATCGAACATGATTAAAGGACAAATAAAAAGCTCTGTATTTTGTGTTATTTAAAATATTATAATGTTTATATGTGCAATTTAAATTGAAAATAGCCTACTGACATCTATAAGAATGTTCATTATAAATTTTAAGAAAGAAGAGATTAACAAGAAATTTACTTGAAATAGTAAATTTTTTTGCTTAATAGATATTCATTAACATATTCAATATTCCAGATATTATTTTGAGCATTGGGTGATAAAAGATGGGCAAAAGTTTATATTCTCCCTACCTTCACTGTTCCTTATATTAGTCAGAAATCCAGCCATTAATAAAATTATAGTATGACAAAACTAATGGAGAAATTAATTGTTATAAATACATTAAGGCAGGGAACATGATGGTGTGAAGCATATTGCAAAGATGCTTGACTTTTTCTGTGGATTTTGGAATGATTTACAGTATTTGAGGATGAATGTTTAGTTAAGAATTGACTCAGTGAAGGTTTATGAAAACCTGGTAAAGGAAATAATGATGGATTCAGCAACCAAAAATTTTCAAACGCCAGTTTAACAGTGTAACAAATTATATTGTATGTGATACAGAGTTGCTCAATTGGAGAATGGAGGATGTTTAGACGCACAGACACTCACAGTATACACATATAGATAATAGTACATACATGTACACACATATATGAATGAGAGAGCAAAGGGAATAATTCAAGAAGTTAGAAGGAAAAAATTAAAAAGACATAATCTCACCTCATCAGTCTTAATAGAGAACAATGGCCCTGACTAATGGCCCAAAAGATTTTAGCTTCCATTATATTCTCCTTTCTTTTTCATTTGTTTGGTTTTGTTTTCCTCTCTGTCACCTTTCAGAAATAATCTATTAATCAATTAGCTGTGTAAAGTTAATGTTATTAACTTGGCAATCTCCAAAATGCATTCATAGGTAAATATTTCCATTTTACTGAAAAAAAATTATTGGATGATGCTTAGGATAATACATTTGGTCCCTTATTAAATATTGATTATCAATGTTTTAATGAAATGTTATGATGCTTGTGAAGTCATAAACAAAGTTTCAACTTTTTAATATCAAATTAGTCATTGTTACATTAATATTTCATATGTTCCTATAAATGTCTATCCATCCCCTATGTGTGTGATTGTCTTTGCTCAAAAACCAGATTTAATTAAAAAATTCCAGACTTGCTTTACAGGATTATGCAGTGTGTAATTGTATAAAATTCTAAGTCCCCAGTGAATACTTACTACAGAAAAATATCACCATACAGACTCTATAACCCAAGACACATATAAATATCTGATCATCACTAATTGCAGGAGTAAATCATTAAATTTATCCCAGCTACAGTTTTGCATGAGAAAAGTAGGCATTCTAAAATTAAACTTCAAAATTGTTTTAAGGACAAAAATAATGTTTTTAAATTATCTTCCACTTGGTGTGTTTACTAAATGTGTCACAACAGATGCAAAATGGTGGAAATAAAATTAAACTGGGGATGATATAATTTGGGTTTAAGTCTTGACAAAAGCAATTAACTATTTGATTCTTGCATATGATGCTTAACTTCTGAGCATCTGTTTTCTTCTGTATGTATGTGTGTGTGTATATATATATATATATATATATATATATATATATATATATATATATAATAGAAAGAATAAAATCTACCCTGCAGTTCTAAGAGTCAGATTCGATACAGTAAGTTCCTAAAAACGAATGAGTTCCATTCTGAGAGCATGTTCCTAACTCCAATTTGTTCCTAAGTCCAACAAAGTTAACCTAGGTACCCAAATAACACCATCAGCTATATAGTTCTGTACAGTAGTAGATTTATACTGTAATACTTTTCATGTGACTAATACATAAAAACAAATACAGAAAATAAAGGAAACATTTTTAATTGTACAGTATCTTTAAAAAGTACAGTGGTACTGTACAATGGGCTGGCATCCAGTGAACCAGCAAGAAGAGTTACTGACCGGAGGAGGGAGAAGAGGTGGGAGATCCTGGAGCTGAAGGATCATCAGCAATAGGAGATGGAGGGCAAGGTGCAATTTCAATCATGCCTGATGTGGATGGCAGAGGTTCAGGTTTCTTTTCTGTAACCAGATGAACGTTTGCATCTTTGATAGTTCACAACTTGAAGGTTCATATGTAGGGAACTTAATGTAATATACAAGGAAAGGCAGAAGAACTGAACTGACGTCACCAAATCTTTTGATATAGGACCTTTGAGGGTTTCTCCCATGGTGTTTGTCCTAAGTGGCATTACTTGACCAAGGAAATAGCCAAAAAGACAGAGGTAAGCTGGGGTCATGCAATGTATTTCAAATACCTAGGAAAAAATAACTTCCCCTGCTTGCTATTCCATCAACCACCCCCTCCTCATCCTTGCTTAAAATAAGACCCTTGTAGGAAAAATAAAACAAGTAGCATCCAAAGAGACCTACTCTGGATCTTTGCTTCAGAGTCAATTTGTACTATGTATTTCACTGCTGTGAGAATGCTGTATTCGTGAGCTATGATTTTTCTTAGCTCAGGTTCATTTGCTGTATGTGAAAACAAAAAAATGAGAGAAATGTATTCTAACACCAATTCAAGGCTAATTTTACTTGAATCTTTATCATTTAACCTAATTTTAAAGAAATAGAATGAATGTAAATGTTTCACTTTTTAAAACAAAAGACATGAGCACAGTAGATATATTACACAAAGGAGTAAAGTCTTGCATTTATGTTATTTGGAACTATGTAAGTTTTCCAATGATATTTTAGATCTGTATGAAAAGCTGTAGGGGAAAACCAATGAAAATAACCCCATTGTTCTTAATTGTTGCCTTTTAAATTCATATAATTCCCCTGATTGATTTCATTTCTCATATAGCTATATGATAGGGAATATATTTAAATAATAAAGGAATGCTTCTTTGCTCCATCTTATTTAACACTACTGTTTCAATGCTTACATCCATGTACATATCACAATCTGCACAATATCAAATAGGCATTATATATAATGAAACTTACTGGCTGCATGGTTTTATTGAAGACTGCATTTTTAAAGAAACCATATAAGCTTTTTTTTTTTTCCTTTCTCTGAGAATTAAGCTGTGGCTTCAACTCTTGCAAAAATTTGAATTTTGTGTAAAAAAAAATCAGTTTCATAAAGAAAAACAAAATTTCTTTATATAGTAGAAGTGACAAATAGATTCAAGGGATTAGATCTGACAGACAAGAGTGCCTGAAGAACTATGGCCGGAGGCTCATGACATGTACAGGAGGCAGGGATCAAGACCATCCCCAAGAAAAAGAAATGCAAAGAGGAAAAATGGTTGTCTTAGGAAGCCTTAAAATAGCTGAGAAAAGAAGAGAAGCTAGAGGCAAAGGAGAAAAGGAAAGATATACCCATTTGAATGCAGAGTTACATAGAATAGAAAGGAGAGATAAGAAAGCTTTCCTCAGTGATCATTGCAAAGAAATAGAGGAAAACAATAGAATGGGAAAGACTAGAGAGCTCCTCAAGAAAATGAGAGATACTAAAGGAACATTTCATGTAAAAATGGGCATAATAAAGGACAGAAATGCTATGGACCTAACAGAAACAGAAGATATTAAGAAGAGGTGGCAAGAATACACAGAAACTATACCTTCACGACCCAGATAACCACGATGGTGTGATCACTCACCTAGACCCAGACATCCTGGAATGTGAAGTCAAGTGGGCCTTAGGAAGCATCACTATGAACAAAGCTAGTGGAGGTGATGAAATTCCAGTTGAGCTATTTCAAATCCTAAAAAGATGTTGCTGCTAAACTGATGCACTCAATGTGCCAGCGAATTTGGAAAACACAGCAATGGCCACAGTACTGGAAAAAGTCAGTTTTCGTTCCAATCCTAAAGAAGGGCAATGCCAAATAATGTTCAAATTACTGCACAGTTACACTCATCTCACACACTAGCAAAGTAATGCTCAAAATTCTCCAAGCAAGGCTTCAGCAGGATGTGAATCAAGAACTTGCAGATGTTCAAGCTGGCTTTAGGAAAGGCAGAGGAACCAGAGATCAAATTACCAACATCCATTGGATCATAGAAAAAGCAAGAGTTCCAGAAAAACATCTACTTCTTCTTTATTGACTATGCCAAAGCCTTTGCCTGTGTGGATCACAATAAACTGGAAAATTCTTAAAGAGATGGAAACATCATATGACCTTACCTGCCTCCTGAGAAATCTGTATGCAGGTCAAGAAGCAAGAGTTAGAACTGGACATGGAACAACAGACTGGTTCCAAATTAGGATAGGAGTACATCAAGGCTGTATAGTGTCACCCTGCTTATTTAACTTCTATGCAGAGCACATCATGTGAAATGCTGGACTGGATGAAGCACAAGGTGGCATCAAGATTGCCAGGAGATGTATCAATAACCTCAGATATGCAGATGACACCACCCTTTTGGCAGAAAGCAAAGAAGAACTAAAGAACCTCTTGATGAATGTGAAAGAGGAGAGTGATAAAGTTGGCTTAAATGAATTGCCGGTCCAGATTCGATGCATGATACAGGATGCTTTGTGCTGGTGCACTGGGATGACCCAGAGGGATGGCATGGGGAGGGAGGTGGGAGGAGCGTTCAGGATAGGGAACACGTGTACACCTGTGGCGGATTCATGTTGATGTATGGCCAAACCAATACAATATTGTAAAAGTAATTAGCCTCCAATTAAAATAAATAAATTTACATTTTTAAAAAAGTTGGCTTAAAACTCAACATTCAAAAAACTAAGATCATGTCATCCAGTCCCATCATTCCATGGCAAATAGATAGGGAAACAATGAAAGCAGTGACAGACTTTATTTTTTGGGGCTCCAAAATCGCTGCAGATGGTGACTGCAGTCCTAAAATTAAAAGACACTGGCTCCTTGGAAGAAAAGCTATGACTGACCTAGCATATTAAAAAGCATCTGAAAGACGATGCTGTGAAAGTGCTGCACTCAACATGCCAGCAAATTTGGAAAACTCAGCAGTGGCCACAAGACTGAAAAGGTCAGTTTTCATTCCAATCCCAAAGAAAGGCAATGCCAAAGAATGCTCAAACTACCGCAAAATTGCACTCATCTCACATGCTAGTAAAGTAATGCTCAAAATTCTCCAAGCCAGGCTTCAGCAATACGTGAACCGTGAATTTCCTGATGTTCAAGCTGGTTTTAGAAAAGGCAGAGGAACCAGAGATCAAATTGCCAATATCTGCTGGATCATTGAAAAAGGAAGAGAGTTCCAGAAAAACATCTATTTCTGCTTTACTGATTTTGCCAAATCCTTTGACTGTGTGTATCACAATAAACTGTGGAAAATCCTGAAACATGGGAATAGAATACCAGACCTCCTGACCTGCCTCTTGAGAAACCTATATGCAGATCAGGAAGCAACACTTAGAACTGGACATGGAACAACAGACTTGTTCCAAATAGGAAAAGGAGTACATCAAGGCTATATATTGTCACCCTGCTTATTTAACTTCTATGCAGAGTACATCATGAGAAATGCTGGGCTGAAAGAATCACAAGCCAGAATCAAGATTACTGGGAGAAATATCGATAACCACAGATATGCAGATGACACCACCCTTATGGCAGAAAGTGAAGAGGAACTAAAGAGCCTCCTGATGAAAATGAAAGAGGAGAGTTAAAAAGATGGCTTAAAGCTCAACATTCAGAAAACTAAGATCTTGGCATCCAGTCCCATCACTTCATGGCAAATAGATGGGGAAACACTGGAAACAGTGTCAGACTTTATTTTTTAGGGCTCCAAAATCACTGCAGGTTGTGATTGAAGCCATGAAATTAAAAGATGCTTACTCCTTGGAAGGAAAGTTATGACCAACCTAGATAGCATATTGAAAAGCAGAGACATTACTTTTCCAACAAAGTTCCATCTAGTCAAGGCTATGGTTTTTCCATTGGTCATGTATGGACGTGAGAGTTGGACTGTGAAGAAAGCTGAGTGCCGAAGAATTGATGCTTTTGAACTGTGGTGTCGGAGAAGACTCTTGAGAGTCCCTTGGACTGCAAGGAGATCCAACTAGTCCATCCTAAAGGAGATCAGTCCTGGGTGTTCTTTGGAAGGACTGATGCTAAAGCTGAAACTCCAATACTTTGGCCACCTCATGTGAAGATTTGACTCATTGGAAAAGACCCTAATACTGGGAGGCATTGGGGGCAGGAGGAGAAGGGGACAACAGAGGATGAGATGGCTGGATGGCATCACCGACTCAATGGACATGAGTTTGAGTAAACTCTGGGAGTTGGTAATGGACAGGGAGGCCTGGTGTGCTGTGATTCATGGGTCACAGAGTCGGACACAACTGAGTGACTGGACTGAACTGAACTGAACTAACATTACTTTGCCAACAAAGATCCATCTAATCAAAGCTCTGATTTTTCCAGTAGTCATGTATGGATGTGAGAATTGGGCTATAAAGAAACCTGAGGGCCTAAGAATTGATGGCTTTGAACTACTGTGTTGGAGAAGACTCTTTATAGTCCCTTGGACTGCAAGGAGATCCAACCAATCTGTCCTAAAAGAAATCAGTCCTGAATATTCATTGGAAGGACTGATGCTGAAGCTGAAGTTTCAATACTTTGGCCACCTAATGCAAAGAACTGACTCATTGGAAAACCTTCCTGATTCTGGGAGGGATTGGGGACAGGAGGAGAAGGGGAAGACAGAGGATGATTTGGCTGGATGGCATCACCGACTCGATGGAGATAAGTTTGAACAAGCTCTGGGACTTGATGAGGGACAGGGAAGCCTGGCATGCTGCAATCCATGGGGTCACAAGGAGCTGGACATGACTGAGCAATTGAACTGAACTGAAAGAGAAAAGAAGAAAAGATAGAAATGTGGACATCAAGGGATTTAACAGGAAAAGAAGCTGAATTTCTCTCTGATTGTATCACATGTGCTAAATATCCCTTTTGGGCATGTATTAGACACTGAGGTTTATTAGTATTCAGAAAGCCTAAATGAAAGTAGATATGTATAGCTAAATTTAAAAATAAGAGATATTTGAAAGAAAAATCCTTCAGTGATCAGTCATAGGCTCACCTTTTTCTTTTGACCAAAATGAATGAACATCACTTTGCCTGGGCACTATAATCGATTAATCCTGGATTGATTGCAGCAAGATGAATTTCAGATATCCTGGATAAGGATAATTTTTAGGAAAGTGTCCTCTTAGATCAATGGTTTATGATAGCCATTACCCTGTGTTTTGCTAGTATGACTTTTTAAAACAGTATTTTAGTGAAGATTAGAGGGGAAACAAAAGACTCAAAAATTGAACTATCTCAAGTGTTTAAAATTAATTCCATATCTGTCAGACCTATTACATGAGAAATCAAATAATATGTTTACACTGGTATAGATTTCCAAACAAGTTTATATTAGCTATCTGTTCTGTCTAATTCATATTTGCTCTTTGTGAATTTGGTTTCTTTCCAGAAAATTTCAAGCCTCATTTTTAAAGCTACAACTAAAATGCAATGCCTGATTACCACTGGATATTATGAATATTCCTTTCTAATAATATTTTATTGGTCCCTGTCAAATTACTTTTTTTTGATAGATAAATACTGTTATCATAAATTCCAAATATTCATAAATTATTTATCTATTAAAGCAGGAATCATAAAATCTGAGGATTCCACAGATATTTCCTGAGAATTTCTCTGTGGCTCTTTGGGATTTTTGGCCCTGAGTAAAACAAAACGGTAATGGCCTCCATGATTTTATAATCTATTCAAAGATTATACTATTCACCTGAATAAGTAATTATCAAAGTGCTCAGAAGTATTAATTCAGCACTATGAACTATGAAGAACATTCTCAGCAGAGATGAGGAAGCAATAAAGTACATTGTTTGTGGAAAGTGAGATGAGGTTGTTATGGAGGAAAGTATGGTTTGGAGCCCAAATGTTCTAGGGAGATAAGAATAGGCTATGGTGTCAGAAATACCTGTAAATTGGTTAAGGCACTGATTTGGGGTGTAATTTACCCATTCTTATGTACTTCATCGGAGAAGGCAATGGCACCCCACTGCAGTACTCTTGCCAGGAAAATCCCATGGACGGAGGAGCCTGGTGGGCTGCAATCCATGGGATCGCTAAGAGTCAGACACGACTTCACTTTCACTTTTCACTTTCATGCTTTGGAGAAGGAAATGGCAACCCACTCCAGTGTTCTTGCTTGGAGAATCCCAGGGATGGGGGAGCCTGGTGGGCTGCCGTCTATGGGGTCGCACAGAGTTGGACACGACTGAAGCGACTTAGCAGCAGCAGCAGCATGTACTTCATACACCTGAAGGCAAGAATGCCTCTTTTACAGAGATAATGAATCAGGTGTGAAATTGCATGCTTACTTCCTGACACATAGAGAAGGCCAGTAATTTCTAACCATTAATTTTAATCACAAACAAAGTACTATTTCAAGTGAAAGTGGCTAAATTTTGTGATTAAAATTAGCACTAATTTCTAACTATTAATTTTAAGCGTAAAGAAAGTAATATTAGAACTCAACCTAGAAAATGAAAGCTATTTTTTTTCAGATAGAGCCTGAAATGTTAATTTCAATTTGAAAGAGAGCATAAACAACAGGTAGAAATGGAAATATAGTACATGTGAGTGAAACATTAAATATTCTCTTACGAGTAGAAGCTATACAGAGATAGTGGTGGGAAATGCCACTGGAGAAGTACACTGGATTCTGATAGTAAAAACTTTAAATGCTTTACTCTTAGGTGTGGGCTATGTAGTACAAAAAATAGGAACCAGGAATGAGTATTAGAGGGCTAAAGTGGGCAGTCATATTATCTGTAAATAAACTTATTTTTGATTAACTGATAATGTGAGCATTATGATCTTCATATTTATCTATATTATAAAGAAATAGAAAACAGTCCTAAAATTAATTTGGAACCACAAAAGACCCCAAATAACCAAAAGCACTTTGAGCGAGAAGAACAAAGAGATAGACTTCCTTATTTGAAAATACACTATGAAACCACAGCAATCAAAACAGTCTGGTACTGCCATAAAAACAGATATACATATCAATAGAACAAAATAGAGATAATTGAAAATAAATTCACCCTGTGTGATCTCCTGATTTTCAGCAAGGGTGTCAAATACATACAATGGGGAAAAAATGGTCTCTTCAACAAACAGTGGTAGTAAAATTAGATATCCACAAGCAAAAGAATGAAAATGAACTCTTATCTCACACCATAGAAAAAAATCAACTTAAAATAGAAGATATTATGCCAAGTGAAATAAACAGACGTAGAAGAACAGACATTGTTTGAGCCCTCCATTTTAAGGAATCTAAAACGTTCAAGTCCACAGAACCAAAAAGTACAACAGTGGTGACTAAGTATTGCAGAGATGTGGGTGGGAAGTAGCAAAGGTTGCAAAATTTCAGTACTGTAAATACTAGTCTAGATATTTTCTTAGCACTTACATTGTGATCTGACCATAAAAAAAAAAAAAAAAAAATTAAAAAGTCAGAGATGGGGAATGGGAGAAAATGTCTGTAGATGATGGCCATTAATGGCCTGATCGTGGTAATGGTTTCCCAGATGTATCCTTGTCTCCAAACTCATCAAGTTGTATGCATTAAATATCCATAGCTTTTTGTAAGTGAACTATAACTCAACAAAGTGATTTTCTAAAAAGAGGACATCCCTTGTATTTGTAAAACCTATAGGGTAAAGGAGTAACAGAGTCCCTTGGACTTCAAGGAGATCCAACCAGTCCATTCTGAAGGAGATCAGCCCTGGGATTTCTTTGAAGGGAATGATGCTGAAGCTGAAACTCCAGTTTCATGCGAAGAGCTGACTCATTGGAAAAGACTCTGATGCTGGGAGGGATTGGGGGCAGGAGGAGAAGGGGCCAGAGGATGAGATGGCTGGATGGCATCACTGACTCGATAGACTTGAGTCTGAATGAACTCTGGGAGTTTGTGATGGACAGGGAGGCCTGGTGTGCTGCGATTCATGGGGTCGCAAAGAGTCGGACATGACTGAGCGACTGAACTGAACTGAAAGGAGTAACAGATTACAAAGATACACTAGAAAACTTTTAGATTTGGTGGTTTACTTTCATCATCTTCATTGTGATGATGGTTTCATATGCCTGACATATGTCAAATCTTACCAAATTTTATGTTTTAAATGTCAATCACATCTCAATAAAACTGTTTTTAAAGAAAGAAAAAATACTTTAAAAATCAATATCCAGATATATCCAAAGAAAATATACCCTACAAAAGTCCATGGTTTCTAAAACAACATTAGTGAAGTAAACTGATAATTGAAATATAAATGTATTCCATGCCCTGACTTACAGACCAAATTGTTGCCAGAACTGTGACCTTTGAAATCTTCAATTACTTATTAATAATTAAATCTTACCTCTGAGTTTCTTTACAGAGCCTGCCCAAGTATTCATATCAATCTCTGAGCTGTGTTTTGATCTCTGAGAAAATCTCTGGGAGTGTTTTGCTGTGTAATATGAGTGTTCATTATTTCCTCATAAATTATGACCTGTTCAAAATGTCAGCATCAGAGAAATCTTGGGGATATCTTTTCATTCTTTCTTCTAATATGCTATGAAATATATAATATGGAATTTATATGAAATAACTTTATATTGTGATGAGTAAAATAAGTGGTGATACATAAGAATAATAATATAGAGGACTTTTAAAGAATTTTTCTTAAAGTATTTAAAGGCAAATTTGAGATATGTTTCTAAGTTATCTAAGAATATAGATTACGTGTGTATTATCAACCACACTTTTCATTTAAAATCTTTCACACTTAATTTGTGGCATCTAAAGGCACATAATAAATCAGTGAAATTCAAATATGGCCTTAAATGAAGAAAATTAAAATCAATGTTGTATAAATTTGGACTAATTACATAAGCATAAATAATTTTCCCACCACAGTAAAAATGATTTTAAATGGTTCCTTTAAAAATAAACATTTTATTAGTTTAATAGTTAGCTAAAAGTTCTTAATGTACTCAATTTTAAAGTATGTTATTCTAATCTCTGCTCAGTATAAGATTTAGAAAGCAATTTCTTTGAATCAATTGCTTATATGCTCCCAAAACAATTAGTACAAATATACCACATACTGTTTCATTTAAATTGACATTTACATTTTCTCAGACCTCTGACTCCTAGTCTTAGAAATGATTTAGCATTTGCTACATTATATCCTGCTGCTACTGCTAAGTCATTTCGGTCATGTCCGACTCTGCGTGATCCCATAGACAGCAGCCCACCAGGCTCCCCCGTCCCTGGGATTCTCCAGGCAAGAACACTGGAGTGGGTTGCCATTTGCTTCTCCAATTCATGAAAGTGAAGTCGCTCAGTTGTGTCTGACCCTCAGCGACCCCATGGACTGCAGCCTACCAGGCTCCTCCGTCCATGGGATTTTCCAGGCAGGAGTACTGGAGTGGGGTGCCATTGCCTTCTCCACATTATATCCTATTTGGTTTAATTTGTTCATTTATTAACTCTGGATTTGGGGGACTGTTGATGATGGACAGGGAGGCCTGGCGTGCTGCGATTCATGGGGTCGAAAAGAGTCGGACATGACTGAGTGACTGAACTGAACTGAACTGAACTGAGGGTGAAAAACAGAACCATACTTTGAAACATTTTCAACAGCTTTTTCAGACTAGCAGAGGACAGTATATGTGAATTCAAGATGGCTGTACTCTCCAAAGTTTATTTATTTCCCACCTATGGAGTGGGCCTCACCTATGGGTCTGACCCATGGAAGGTACTGTGTTAAAATATACTTCAGAGGGATGCATGCTATTTTCAGAAAAATAAAGGTCTGACTAGGTTTTCACTAAGGTGTAGTCCTCATTGTTCTGCTTTTTCTTTTATAAAAACTATTGAAGCAGTTGTGATTGTGTCCACCAAGTAAGGAATATCTGAAAGACAAATTAGTATTGCTCATTAATTTGTATTTTTCCAAAAATGAGATGGTGAGACTTCCATCAGTATATGAATCATAGGCTTGAGAACAGATATAAACTTAGTAGCTATATAAATTTAGTACTTCATTTTATCCATACAGTAACATTACATGAACTGTATACAATGTTAAAAATATTTCAAAACATGTATATGAAAAGAAACAAACTCATATTCATTAACCACTGATCACCAGAGTTGATTCAGCTGAAATTTTTCACTCGTCCCAGGATGGAGTGATGGGTACAGGACACACGCCTCCTTCTGGAAACTACTATAAAGCTGGGAAATTTCAATGCAGGAATATAATCCTTAAAAGAAGGAAAATACATAACTGTAGACCCATGTTCAGACAGGATTCCTGCCTGAGGGCTCTTTTCACTGCCCCATGGAGAGAAGTTGAGTCCAGGCAAAACACAACAGTCTCACTCTCTTGAGGATGTCAAGGTCAATTCTGGAGAGAATGTGGGAGTCTCAGGAACAAGAAGGGACAGAGCAGCATAGAGGAAGGGCAATCAATCTTTGGGTGAGGTCCTCCATGGAGCCTTAGGCAACAGCTGGGCTGCAAGTACTAGGCAAGACTCAGAACCACCTATGGGTTTGAAAGTCAAGCAGGCACAAGAGATCATGCAACAGAAAGATGAGTTAGGGTTGCACTCCAGAGAGTGTTGGGAGATTCTTGTGAACCTGAAAGAACATAGTACATTCCTCGTTCCTGCAGCCAAAACTAAAATAGATATGCCATAACAAGAAAAGGAAAAAAAAAAGAAAAGAAAATAAGGCCCACAGAATCAGTCAAGAGAATTCTCCAGTGATTCCACTGCCTGCAGTAATAAAACACAAAAATAAAATAGCAATGAGGACCCAGATCTGAATACCAGTTGAGCTAATTGATATTTTTGATCTTATCTCCAATAATATAAAATGTAACTGAATAGTCTCATAGCTGTTTAAAAACAAAACAAAACAAAACAAAAAAACAACTAACCATATCTGTAGAAATCTTAAAAAAAAAAAAAAAAACTCAAGGTTCAGATGGTTTCACTGGTATATCAAATTATATGAAACAATTGAAGAATTACATTAAATCCTTTATCTGTGTTTTCCTTTCAGTGGTTTGTTAACTAAAGTCAACGGCAGTCTGACAATCTTAAATAGACAGTTCCAGCAATAAACATTTATAATTTTTAAACTGGATGCCATTCTGTGCAGAGTGATGAAATCTCTTGCCTTCTTGCGTTCTCTCTCTTTCCTGCCCAGAACAGGAATCATGTTTTGGTCCAGCATCCATGCTGTACATGCTACCTACCAGTTAGTATCAGAATAAACACACCATAAACAGGATTCGTTATTATTGGTAAACCCCCAGGCTTCAGGCATTCACTAGGGTTCTTGGAACATATCCCCCTGCAGATAAGAGGAAACTACTGTTGTCATAATTTCTTTCCAAATTCAAGAGGGTGAAGAAAGGCACACAGCTCCAAATGAGGACTAGCCAACGTGACGTTGCATAAGCGCACATGGAGTGACGGTTAGGGCTGCAGACACTTCTGCAAAACATAGTCTGTCACATAAATATTTATTGAATTCCCAGCATGTGAAATTGCCAGATGCTTTCGGGTATTTGTCAACTAACCATATGGAGTGGAGTTTGGGAACAAAAATTCAAATAACAGAATACAAGATGAAAGGTGCCAAATAACATAAGAAAGGAACACAGTGCGGTGCAGTTTCCAAGGAAATAATGGATATTCTGCTAGGGAGAAATCAAAACAATAATGCACACAAGAGTTGGAGTGTGTGATGTCCCTTGAAGGAACCATAAACTTTTTATAGGTGAGGAAACAGGAAAGGACATACAGCTAATGAATATTCTATTTGTAGAAAAAAAGAAAAAGGTCAGTGGGGCATAACGTTTGGCATCTTTGCAGGAAACAAGAAAGAACAGTGTGTATAAAGGAACATGAAAGTGAAAATCTCTCAAACATGTCTGACTCTTTGCGGCCACGTGGACTGTATAGTCCATGGAATTCTCGGGCCAGAATACTAGAGTGGGTAGCCTTTCCCCTCTTCAGGAGCTCTTCCCAACCCAGGGGTTGAATCCAGGTCTCTCACATTTCAGTCAAATTCTTTATCAGCTGTGCCACAAGGGAAGCCCAAGAATACTGGAGTGGGTAGCCTATCGCTTCTTCAGTGGATCTTCCCAACCCAGGAATCAAACTGGGGTCTCCTATATTGCAGGTGGATTCTTTACCAACTGAGATATTAGAGAAGCTGGTATAAACTAGAAGTTAAAACAAACAAACAGGAAAGTACAGGGAGATTTTAGAGCAGAGGCAAGGACAGTACCTGGAGTGTCAGCAGTGCATCAGGAGAGACCCTGGGTATTGTAAGGGATTTAACTCATTACCTCCATAGCCATTCTCTAGGTTGTAGGACAAATAAAGTAGGACTTTCTGAGTTTGAAAAGTTGCCCAAAGCAGAATAGAGTTTAATTCATGCCCAGGTCTGGAGCTTGTGTTATAAACACTGCATCAAGTGCTTCTTCTTGAATGAATCTCACTTGGTATTTAGGGGAGATTTGCAAAAGGGTGAGGGCAAAAGCTAGTGCAATTCTTTTCTTTCTTTTTTTTTTTTTTAATTTTATTTATTTTTTAATAGAAGGATATTTTCTTTACATAATTTTGTTTTCTTCTAAATATCAATAAGAATCAGCCACAGGTATTGTTTTAACTGTATTTTAGAAAGATTGCAGCAGCTTGAGATGAGAAATCAAAGAAGTTATGGAGAGCTGTCAGCAGGCCACCACAACTTTGCATTACAAGAGGTGTGAGACCTTAAATTATTGCCAGGCAAGGGAGCATATACCCAGACACATCTATAATGCAGAAAAATCCATGTACCCCTGTTTTCATAGTAATACTATTGATAATAGCCAAGACATGGAAGCAACATAAATGTTCATTGACAATGAAATAGATAAAGAAGATGTGGCACATATATAGAATGAAGCATTATTCTGCAATGCAAAGAATCAAATAATGCCATTTGCAGAACACGGATGAGCCTAGAGATTTTCATACTAAGTGAAGTGAAACGAAGAGAAATACAAATACCATATGATGTCATGTCTATGTGGAATCTGAAATGTGGCACAAATGAAACTATCTATGAAACAGAAAAAGAATCAAGGACAGAGAAAATAGACTGATGGTTGTCAAGGGGAAGGGATGGGCTTGGAGTTTGGGATTAGCAGATGCAAACTATTACATATAGAATGAATAAACAACAGTTTCCTAATGTATAGCACAGAGAACTATATTTAATATCCTATGTTAAAGTATAATAGAAAAGGATATAGAAAAGAATGAATTGCATATGTATATATAACTGAATCACTTTGCTGTAGAGCAGAAATTAGCAGAAATTGTAAATCAACTATACTTCAGTAATAAATAAATGCCAAGCAGGAAAAATAGAAAATGGAGAACAACTGTAAAGAGACTTGCAGACTTAGCCTAGGACCTGACCTCAAAGTGTACGTATACATCTGAGACATTCATATAGCAGGTGAGTCCACAGTTAAACCAAAGAAAGAGATTGACTGGTACAGATTTAGAGAAGACACTTGGGCATATAGTTGGTCTTTGAGATATTGATGATAAAAAAAAATAAACTGTAAAAATAGTAACCAACATTATGAATAAAAATAGTAACCAACATTATGAAAATTCAGATGCACCAGCATTGCAGAAAAGGCATTAGCAATGGTCTTGAATATTGAGGAAAGGATAAAAATTCTCTGAGAGCTCAATGATCTCAGCTACAAAAAATATATGAGAGGCAGGTGGAGTTTACAACCAAACTGGCATGCAGTTTTATTACCTGCAAAGAGTTTGAGTATTTAGAAATGAGCCAACCATTAACCCTGAAGCAATATCTTACTGTTTCCCATCCAGGCAGAGGCCCTTCATAACTGAAATATTAAAAAGTGAGCCAGTGTCACAATTGTAAAGTTGTACTTGTCCACTTCTTTCAAAGAATGATCCAATATTTTATGGCAGGCAGATGGTCATTTTTCAGTGAAACATCCACCTCCACTTAGTGAGAAACAAAATAAATAGGGGATCATATTTCTCTCTGATTTATCAGCCTGGTCTCTTCCCTTGTGAACTATTGATTCATAATAGTGCTTCTATAGCAATTTTAATTAAAGTAAATATTATATATTAGCTTAATTTTACCCATACAGCTCCTTGGAGGAAAGAAAAATTATGATATTATATTCTCCAATCTCTATTAAATAATGGTGGAAAGTGTTACCTAGAAGAATTCATTAATTTACCCAAAGTCTTAGAGTCATCATAAACTCAGCACAGACATTAGAACCTAAGGTTGCGAACACCTATAGATGATACTGTTTCTCCTAAATTGGAATACATTTTTGTTCATTAAAAAAAAAGAAAAACAAGATCACATTTACCTAAATAATGTTCCATTCATGCCTATACCTAGCATATTAATATTTACAGATCTTAAAATTCTTAACCCTTATGAAATACACACACTCAAAAATTATATATATGTATTTATATATTCACAAATGTGTATATATTAATATACTAATATTAAACATAGCTATTTTTATATACTGCATGTGAAGTATTATACATATTATTTATATACAGTGAAATATAATGTGTATATATATACAAAAATACTGATTATCTCCAAATATGATACTTAGGAAAGCAAGTGAAAGTTAGAAATTCAGTGTCAATTCAAAACTAAAAGTATACCAACATTGAACTTACTGATTCATATTACTCTAACTTATTGTCCACTTTTTGTGGGAAGGCAGCATGTTGATCCACCCTAAACACCAAAAAGAGACTGAGTCCTGACAGACATCCTGCACTTCCTGATATGATTCACTGATGTGAAGACAGACACATATCACATCTGTGATAGTCCCTTAAATTGCAAATCTGGAGGAAATATCACACAAATGCAAATAAAGAGTTTTTTGTTTTTATTTTTTTAAAAAAATGACATCAGTACTTCCAAAGAGTCAAGTCAATAAAGCGAGGAAACACACTAAGGGCCAGGTCTAGAGTAAGGAATTTAGGGAATCCTAACTAAATGTATTGGATCCTGATTCAAATTTTTTTTTTCTCTTTCTTAAGAAATTAATGACACAGCTTTAACATTTGAATGTCTATACACTAGATAATAGAGCTTCCCTGGTAGCTCAGCAGTAGAGAATCTGCTTGCAATTTTAGTAGATATGGGTTTGATCCCTAGGTCAAGAAGATTCCCTGGAGAAGGAAATGGCAACCCCCTCCAATATTCTTGCCTGGGAAATTCCATGGACTTAGGGGTCTGGTGGGCTACAGTCCATGGGGCCATAAAAGAGTTAAGACATGACTTAGTTACTAAACAACAACAGACTGTTAAAAAAAAAAAAAAGACTAGATAAAATATTACTATTGCTTTCCTGAGTTTTTAAAGTTTTATATTTTAATTGTAGTATAGTTGATTTACAACGTTGTGCCAATCTCTACTGTATAGGTACAAAACTGGAACAGACTTTTCTGATTTTGAACTGAAGTCATATAAGAGAATTCCTTATTTTTAGGAAATGCACATGAAAAATTTTTAATATACATTTATTTATTTTAATTGGAGGCTAATTACTTTACAATATTGTATTGGTTTTGCCATACTTCAACATGAATCCACCATGGGTGCACACGTTTTCCCCATCTTGAAACCCCCTCCCACCTTCCTCCCCATACCATCCCTCTGGGACATCCCAGTGCACCAGCCCCGAGCATCTTGTATCATGCATTGAACCTGGACTGGTGATTCATTTCACGTATGATATTATACATGTTTCAATGCCATTCTCCCAATCATCCCACCCTCGCTTTCTCCCACAGAGTCCAAAAGACTTTTCTAGATATCTGTGTCTCTTTTGCTGTCTCACGTACAGGGTTATCATTACCATCTTTCTAAATTCCATATATATGTGTTACTATACTGTACTGGTGTTTTTCTTTCTGGCTTACTTCACTCTGATTAATAGGCTCCAGTTTCATCTACCTCATTAGAACTGATTCAAATGTATTGTTTTTAATGGTTGAGTAATACTCCATTGTGTATATGTACCATAGCTTTCTTATCCATTCGTCTGCTGATGGGCGTCTAGGTTGCTTCCATGTCTTGGCTATTATAAACAGTGCTGCAATGAACATTGGCGTACACGTGTCTCTTTCAATTCTGGTTTCCTTGGTATGTATGCCCAGCAGTAGGATTGCTGGATTGTACGGCAGTTCTGTTTTCAATTTTTTAAGGAATCTCCACATTGTTCTCCAAAGTGGCTGTATTAGTTTGCATTCCAACCAATGGTATAAGAGGGTTCCCTATTCTCCACACCCTCTCCAGCATTTATTTATTGATTGTAGACTTTTGGATAGCAGCCATTCTGACTGGTATGAAATGGTACCTCATTGTGGTTTTGATTTGCATTTCTCTGATAATGAGTGATGTTGAGCATCTTTTCATGTGTTTGTTAGCCATCTGTATGTCTTCTTTGAAGAAATGTCTGTTTAGTTCTTTGGCCCATTTTTTGATTGGATCATTTAATTTTCTGAAATTGAGCTGCAGGAGTAGATTGTATATTTTTGAGATTAGTTGTTTGTCAGTTGCTTCATTTGCTATCATTTTCTCCCATTCTGAAGGCTGTCTTTTCACCTTGCTTATACTTTCCTTTGTTGTGCAGAAGCTTTTAATTTTAATTAGGTCCTATTTGTTTATTTTTGCTTTTATTTCCAATATTCTGGGAGGTGGGTCATAGAGGATCCTGCTGTGATTTATGTCAGAGAGTGTTTTGCCTATGTTCTCCTATAGGAGGTTTATAGTTTCTGGTCTTACATTTAGATCTTTAATCCATTTTGAGTTTATTTTTGTGTATGGTGTTAGAAAGTGCTCTAGTTTCATTCTTTTACAAGTGGCTGACCAGTTTTCCCAGCACCACTTGTTAAAGAGATTGTCTTTTCTTCATTGTATATTCCTGCCTCCTTTGTCAAAGATAAGGTGTCCATAGGTGCATGGGTTTATCTCTGGGCTTTCTGTTTTGTTCCATTGATCTATATTTCTGTTTTTGTGCCAGTACCATACAGTCTTTGATGACTGTGGCTTTGTAGTAGAGCCTGAAGTCAGGCAGGTTGATTCCTCCAGTTCCATTCTTCTTTCTCAAGATTGCTTTGGCTTTCGACGTTTTTTTGTATTTTCATACAAATTGTGAAATTATTTGTTCTAGCTCTGTGAAAAATACCGTTGGTAACTTGATAGGGATTGCATTGAATCTATAAATTGCTTTGGGTAGTATACTCATTTTCACTATATTGATTCTTCCAATCCATGAACATGGTATATTTCTCCATCTATTAGTGTCCTCTTTGATTTCTTTCACCAGTGTTTTATAGTTTTCTATATACAGGTCTTTTGTTCCTTTAGGTAGATATATTTGTAAGTATTTTATTCTTTTTGTTGCAATGGTGAATAGAATTGTTTCCTTAATTTCTCCTTCTATTTTCTCATTATTAGTGTATAGGAATGCAAAGGATTTCTGTGTGCTGGTTTTATATTCTGTAGCTTCATTATATTCATTGATTAGCTTTAGTACTTTGCTGGTGGAGTCTTTAGGATTTTCTATGTAGAGGATCATGTCATCTGCAAACAGTGAAAGTTTTACTTCTTCTTTTCCAATTTGGATTCCTTTTATTTCTTTTTCTGCTCTGATTGCTGTGGCCAAAACTTCCAAAACTATGTTGAATAGTAATGGTGAAAGTGGGCACACTTGTCTTGAATTTAGGGGAAATGCTTTCAATTTTTCATGATTGAGGATGATGTTTGCTGTGGGTTTGTCATATATAGCTTTTATTATGTTGAGGTATGTTCCTTCTATTCCTGCTTTCGGGGCGGGGGGGTGGTTATCGTAAATGGATGCTGAATTTTATCAAAGGCTTTCTCTGCATCTATTGAGATAATCTTATGGCTTTTGTTTTTCAATTTGTTAATGTGGTGTATTACATTGATTGATTTGCAGATATTGAAGAATCCTTGCACCCCTGGGATAAAACCCACTTGGTCATGATGTATGATCTTTTTAATGTGTTGTTGGATTCTGATTGCTATAATTTTGTTAAGGATTTTTGCATCTATGTTCATCAGTGATATTGGCCTGTAGTTTTCTTTTTTTGTGGCATCTTTGTCAGGTTTTCTATTAGGGTGATGGTGGCCTCATAGAATGAGTTTGGTAGTTTACCCTACTCTGCCATTTTCTGAAAGAGTTTGAGTAGGATAGGCGTTAGCTCTTCTCTAAATTTTTGGTAGAATTCAGCTGTGAAGCCGTCTGGACATGAGCTTTTGTTTGCTGGAAGATTTCTGATTACAGTTTCAATTTCCATGCTTGTTATGGGTCTGTTAAGATTTTCTATGTCTTCCTGGTTCAGTTTTGGAAAGTTGTACTTTTCTAAGAATTTGTCTGTTTCTTCCAAGTTGTCCGTTTTATTGGCATATAGTTGCTGATAGTAGTCTTTTATGATCCTTTGTATTTCTGTGTTGTCTGTTGTGATCTCTGCATTTTCATTTCTAATTTTATTGATTTGGTTTTTCTCCTTTTGTTTCTTGATGAGTCTAGCTAATGGTTTGTCAATTCCTCCCCCCGCCCCCCCCCCAGGGGTTTTCTTTTTTTTTAATTTATTATTATTATTATTTACTTTGCAATATTGTATTGATTTTGCCATACATCAACATGCATCCACCACGGGCATACACATGTTCCCCATCCTGAACCCCCCTCCCACATCCCTCCCCATACCATCCCTCTGGGTCATCCCAGTGCACCAGCCCCAAGCTTCCTATATCCTGCATTGAGCCTATACTGGCGATTCCTTTCTTATATGGTTTGTTAATTTTATTTATCCTGTCAAAGAACTAGCTTTTGGCTTTGTTGATTTTTGCTATGATCCCTTTTGTTTCTTTTACATTTATTTCTGCCCTAATTTTTAAGATTTCTTTCCTTGTACTACCCCTGGGGTTCATAATTTCTTCCTTTTCAAGTTGCTTTAGGTGTAGAGTTAGGTTATTTATTTGACTTTTTTCTTGTTTCTTTTTCTTTTTTTTCTTGTTTCTTGAGGTATGCCTGTATTGCTATGAACCTTCCCCGTAGCACTGCTTTTACAGTGTCGCACAGGTTTTGGGTTGTTGTGTTTTCATCTTCATTCATTTCTATGCATATTTTGATTTCTTTTTTTCTCTCTTCTGTGATTTGTTTGTTATTCAGCAGCATGTTGTTCAGCCTCCATATGTGGGAACTTTTAATAGTTTTTCTCCTGTAATTGAAATCTAATCTCACTGCATTGTGTTCAGAAAAGAAACTTGGAATGATTTCAATTTTTTAAAATTTACCAAGACTAGATTTATTGCCCAGGATGTGATCTCTCCTGGAGAAGATTCCGTGTACTCTTGAGAAAAACGTAAAATTCATTGTTTTGGGGTGAAATGTTGTATAGATATCAATAAGGTCTAACTGGTCTATTTTATCATTTAAAGTTTTTGTTTCCTTGTTAATTTTCTGTTTAGTTGATCTATCCATAGGTGTGAGTGGGGTATTAAAGTCTCCCACTATTATTGTGTTATTGTTAATTTCCCCTTTCATACTTGTTAGCATTTGTCTTACATGTTGTGGTGCTCCTATGGTGGGTGCATATATATATTTATAATTGTTATACCTCCTTCTTAGATTGATCCTTTGATCATTATGTAGTGTCCTTCTTTGTCTCTTTTCACAGCCTTTGTTTTAAAGTCTATTTTATCTGATATGAGTATTGCTACTCCTGCTTTCTTTTGGTCTCTATTTGCTTGGAATATCTTTTTCCAGCCCTTCACTTTCAGTCTGTATTTGTCCCTTTTTTTGAGGTGGGTCTTTTATAGACAACATATATAAAGGTCTTGTTTTTGTATCCATTCAGCCAGTCTTTGTCTTTTGGTTGGGGCATTGAACCCATTTAAGGTAATTATTGGTAAGTATGATCCCATTTTCATTTACTTTATTGTTTTGGGTTCGAGTTTATACACCCTTTCTATGTTTCCTGTCTAGAGAAGATCTTTTAGCATTTGTTGGAGAGCTGGTTTCGTGGTGCTGACTTCTCTCAGCTTTTGCTTGTCTGTAAAGCTTTTGATTTCTCCTTCATATTTGAATGAGATCCTTGCTGGGTACAGTAATCTGGGCTGTAGGTTATTTTCTTTCATCACTTTAAGTATGTCCTGCCATTCCCTCCTGGCCTGAAGAGTTTCTATTAAAAGATCAGCTGTTATCCTTATGAGAATCCCCTTGTGTGTTATTTGTTGTTTTTCCCTTGCTGCTTTTAATATTTGTTCTTTGTGTTTTATCTTTGTTAATTTGATTAATATGTGTCTTGGGGTGTTTCACCTTGGGTTTATCCTGTTTGGGACTCTCTGGGTTTCTTGGACTTGGGTGATTATTTCCTTCCCCATTTTAAGGAAGTTTTCAAGTATTATCTCCTCAAGTATTTTCTCATGGTCTTTCTTTTTGTCTTCTTCTTCTGGGACTCCTATGATTCGAATGTTAGGGCATTTAACATTGTCCCAGAGGTCTCTGAGATTCTCCTCATCTCTTTTAATTAATTTTTATTTTTTCCTCTCTGATTCATTTATTTCTACAATTCTATCTTTTAACTCACTAATCCTATCTTCTGCCTCCTTTATTCTACTATTTGTTCCCTCCAGAGTGTTTTTTATCTCATTTATTGCATTATTCATTATATATTGAGTCTTTTTTATTTCTTCTAGGTTGCTATTCAATCTTTCTTGCATCTTTTCAATCCTTGTCTCCAGGCTATTTATCTGTGATTCCATTTTGTTTTCAAGATTTTGGATCATTTTCACTATCATTATTTGGGATTCTTTATCAGGTAGATTCCCTATCTCTTCCTCTTTGGTTTGGTTTGGTGAGCATTTATCCTGTTCCTTTACCTGCTAGGTATTCCTCTGTCTCTTCATCTTGTTTATATTGCTATGTTTGGGGTGGCCTTTCCATATGCTGGCAGTTTGTGGAGTTCTATTTATTGTGGAGTTTCCTTGCTGTGGGTGGGGTTGTACGGGTAGCTTGTCAAGGTTTCCTGGTTAGGGAAGCTTGTGTCGGTGTTCTGGTAGGTGGAGCTGGATTTCTTCTCTCTGGAGTGCAATGGAGTGTCCAGTAAGGAGTTATGAGATCTCAGTGGGTTTGGACTGACTTTGGGCAGCCTGTATATTGAAGCTCAGGGCTGTGTTCCTGTGTTGCTGAAGAATTTGAGTGGTATGTCTTGCTCTGGAACTTGTTGGCCCTTGGGTGGTGCTTGGTTTCAGTGTAGGTATGGAGGCGTTTGATAAGCTCCTGTAAATTAATGTTCCCTGGAGTAAGGAGTTTTCTGGTGTTCTCAGGATTTGGACTTAAGCCTCCTGCTTCTGGTTTTCAGTCTTATTTTTACAGTAGCCTCAAGACTTCTCCATCTATACAGCACCATTGATAAAACATCTAGGTTAAAGATGAAAAGTTTCTCCACAGTGAGGGACACCCAGAGAGGCTCACAGAGTTACATGGAGAAGAGAAGAGGGAGGACGGAGATAGAGGTGACCAGGATGAGATGAGGTGGAATCAAAAGAGGAGAGAGTAGGCTAGCCAGTAATCACTTCCTTATGTGCGCTCCACAGTCTGGACCACTCAGAGATGCTCATGGAGTTATACAGAGAACAGAAGAGGGAGGAAGGAGACAGACGTGACCAGGAGGATAAAAGGGGGAATCAAAAGGAGAGAGACAGATCCAGCCAGTAATCATTTCCCTAAAGAGATTCACAGAGTTGGGTAGAGAAGTGTAGGTGGAGGGAGGAGATAGAGGCGACCTGGTGGAGAAGGAGGGTCCAAAGGGGGAGAGAGCAGTCAAGCCAGTAATCTCACTCTCAACTCAAAATGGGTACTGAAGATTAGGTTCTTAAAGGTAGAAAATGGATAACAAATACCAAAAAGCAAAAATTAAAAATCAAGAGTAGAGGTTGGATTTTCAAAAATACAATATTAAAGAAAAGAGATGGGGAACACGTGTATATCTGTGGCAGATTCATCTTGATGTATGACAAAACCAATAATATATTGTAAAATAATTAACCTCCAATTAAAACAAATAAATTTATATTAAAAAATAAAAAAATACAAAAATACAAAAAAATAGAAAAGAGAAAAGAGAAAAAAAAACAAAGTCACAAAAATTATTTTATATATATATATATATATATATATATATATATGAAGTTTGCTTTAAGAAATAGGGTCTCTCTCTCTTTTTTTTTTTTTTGCAAAGTAATAGTAGGTTATAAAAATGAAAATTAAAGGAGTAATAGAGGACTTAACGGAGAAGCAATGGCACCCCACTCCAATACTCTTGCCTGGAAAATCCCATGGATGGAGGCGCCTGGTAGGCTGTAGTCCATGGGGTCACTAAGAATCAGACACGACTGAGCGACTTCACTTTCACTTTTCACTTTCATGCATTGGAGAAGGAAATGGCAATCCACTCCAGTGTTCTTCCTTGGAGAATCCCAGGAACGGTGGAGCCTGATGGGCTGCCATCTCTGGGGTCGCACAGAGTCGGACACAACTGAAGCGACTTAGCAGCAGCAGTATCAGCAGAGGACTTAATTTTTTTTTTTTTTATTTAAAAAATAAAGAATGATAGTAAAAATATATCTAGGACTTTCTCTGGTGTTGTTGTGGGCAGTCTGGGGTCAGTTCTTTACCGGATAGTTCCTTAATCCGATTTATATTTCTCAAGATCTATAGGCCCCTTCCTATGTAGTCGTTACTAACTACAGGTTTTTAATCTATTGCACCTGTCACTTCCAAGGAGGTTCCCTCTGTTTCAGCTTCTTCTGTTTTGCTGGTCTCTTCAGTGCCTAATTTCCACCCTGACACAGGAGGAAGTGGTGGATACTTTTTTAGGCTCACTCGTTCAGTCCTGCTTTGGGGAGGGAGGGACACTGCAAACAAATAATTCTGGCATGTGTTCGCAGTGTCTAGGCCACACTGGGTTTGCCCCTCCTCACGGCGTGTGTGCCCTCCCTGCCCACACTGCTCAGGCTCTAGGTTGCTCCGCTGGGAACCGTCCAAGGCCAGCCCTGGGCTTCATACACCTCCCAGGTCTAAGCCACTCAGGTCAGGCACTCAGGTAGTCCTCAGAGGCGCAGACTCGGTTGGGCCAGCGTTTTGTGCCCTCCCCAGGTCCGAGCAGCTCAGGTTACCAGGTGTTTGGCAAGCGTGGTTGCTGCCACTTATTGCCTCCCCCCATACCTGCCGCTCAGTTTTCTGGGTGTATTACCAGTGCAGCTTCTCAGGCTGATGTTGACCATCCAGAATCCCAAGAAGGCTTAGTTAGCAATGAAGCCTGCTTGCAGTTTGGTAGATAATGGCTCTCTGGGGCCATGGTTGCCCCCTTCTGGCTCTGGCTGCCTGTCACCGGAGGGGGATGTTATGCAGAGGGCTAACTCTGCTCAGTCCTTTGTTCTGTGAGCGGGCCTGACAGTGTCTTAGGTTAGGGCTTTTTGTGTAGCTCTAGTGAGTCCTTTGTTCAGTGAGCAGGCCTGGCGGTGTTTTAGGTAAGGGCTTTTTGCGTGGTAGCTATCCCACAGTCTGGTTTGCTAGCCCAAGTTAGTTCCCTCAGATTGCCCTTGGGGCATTCAGGCCTGGTCCTTACTCTAAGCAATGCAGCCTGTGCCTACCTGCCCAGCCCCCACTTGCTAGTGGTGGATGCAGGCGTCTGTGCTGCTTCTCTGCTGGGGGAGTTACCATTGGACACATAATCTGTGGGTTTTAATTATTTATTTATTTTTCCTCCCGGTTATGTTGCCCTCTGTGGTTCCAAGGCTCGCCACAGACTCGGCAGTGAGAGTGTTTCCTTGTGTTTGGAAACTTCTCTCTTTTTAAGACTCCTTTCCCAGAATGGAGCTCCATCCCTGACTCTTTTGTCTCTCTTTTTGTCTTTTATACTTTTTCCTACCTCCTTTCAAAGACAATGGGCTGCTTTTCTGGGTGCTTGATGTCCTCTGCAGGCATTCAAAAGTTGCTTTGTGGAATTTGCTCAACGTTCAAATGTTCTTTTGATGAATTTGTGGGGGAGAAAATGGTCTCCCCGTCCTATTCCTCCACCATCTTGGAAATGCACATGAAATTACTTAGAGATAAGGCATCAGATTTTCACTTAGTGTCAAATACTATAGAGAAAAGCACATATATGTAAATACACATGGAGAAGAGAGAAACAAAGACATAGGGCAAATTAAATGACATTTTAACTTTGTAATCTCAGAAACTGTATGGGAATTCTTTGCATTATTTTTGAAAGTTTTCAGAGTGAAAGTTTTCAAAATAAAATGTTGTGAAAGGTTGTGAGTTCTCACTCACTCTTATTTTGCTCATTTGAAATTTCTGAAGCCAAGTGAAATGACACACATTTTAAAAAGAGAGAACTGTGCCAAACAAACAATAAAAGAGCAATTGCTCTGTAAGATGACAACTTATAAAAATATTCTCCAGAAAACTGAACACTGAGTGGTTTGCATTTACTTTCTAATTATCACTTTGGAAACTTTTGTTAATTTTTATGAATAAAAATATTAACATAGAATGTTAATGTTAATGAATGGATGTTAAGTTGCAACCAGAAGATTTCAAGTTAGATAAACTTCAAGTACCATGCATCTGTTACCACTATAAAATTTTGTTGAATCCTGTTTCTTGGCCCTTCAGGGACAAAGCCATATTGCAATATTTAGTAACTTTTTGTTGATTTGTTTTTCATAGATAGGAATACATAATGCCTTTATTTAACTTCCTATTCAAAAAAAGATTCATAAATGAATACTGTTCACATTAGTAGTATACATCAGGGGTCCCTAACCTCTGGTATCTAATGCCTAATGATCTGAGGTGGAGCTGATATTATAATAATAATAGAAATAAAGTGAACAGTTCATGTAATGCACTTGAATCGTCTCTGCCCCTTCCCCAGCCCAGGGATAAATTGTCTTCCATGAAACAGGTCCCTAGGGCCAAGAAGGTTGGAGACTGCTAGATATAATAGTACAGTGGGTTCTGCCCCAGAACCACTTTACTTCCTGAAATCTCCACTCCTTCTAGTCCCTAGAGTAATTTTCCCCCCTCAACTTCATTTCTGAATTTTCCCTTTCTTAATATGCCTTAGGTGTTCACACTTCTTGCGGAGAATATCACATGTCAGTGTAAAGAATAAGTCTTTTTTCTGGACTGTAATGTCTTAAAAGATACCTACTAGCTCATATTTTTCTTTGAATTCAACAGTGAGCCCCCTGCCTGTCACAGAGCAGACACTCATTAGTGAGGCAGAGTTGCTGGAAAACAATGAGAATTTGGTGGCAGGCTAGCCTCAATGACTCCAGTAAATCATTTTACCTCTTTTGAGATTCTGCTTCCTAATACATCAATTGGAAAGAGTCTCTCAGAACAATATTAAAGCAAAAGTCAGCTGATGTCTTTAAAGACTAGTCTATTCTCACCATGCAATAAATGTTAAAAAAAATCTAGAAATAAAATTTCCTAGATCAAATTGCAAACATCCCTTGGATCATCAAAAAATCAACAGAGTTCCAAAAAACATCTACTTCTGTTTATTGACTATGCCAAAACCTTTGACTGTGTGGATCACAACAAACTGTGGAAAATTCTTAAAGAGATGGGAATGCCAGACCACCTGACCTGCTTCCTGAGAAACCTGTATGCAGGTTAGGAGGAAAACAATGGGTTTTCCTCCTAACAACAGTCTGGCTTCAAATTGGGAAAGGACTATTACAGGGCTGTATATTGTCACTGTGCTTATTTAACTTCTATGCAGAGTACATCATGCGAAATGCTGGGCTGGATGGAGCACAAGCTGGAATCAATATTGCTGGGAGAAATATCAATAACCTCAGACACACAGATTATACCACCATTATGGCAGAAAGCGAAGAACTAAAGAACCTCTTGATGAAAGTGAAAGATGAGAGTGAAAAAGCTGGCTTAAAACTCAACATTCAAAAAACCGAGATTATGGAATCTGATCTAATCACTTCAAGGCAAATAGATGGGGAAACAATGGAAACAGTGACTGACTTTATTTTCTAGGGTTCCAAAATCACTGCAGATGGTGACTGCAGCCATGAAATTAAAAGACACTTGCTCTTTGAAGAAAAGCTATGACAAACCTAGATAGCATATTGAAAAGCAGAGACAAGACTGAAGGAGTCCTTGGGCTTAAAAAAGAAAGCAATGTTCTCAAAGACCCTTGCTGAATCATCTGACTTCAGGGAAAACAGAACCGAACTTTAAGTCCTGCCCTGATTTTCCGGGACGGTTGCATCTACCTGGGGCTTAGCACCCGCTGGCCAGAAAGCTCCCACCCCGTGTTCAACTACAAAAGCCATCTCAACTAAAGATTACTCAAAACATCCCACCTAACTAATGTTTCCCTTATGGCTTCCACAAACCTCCTTTAAATGTGAAGCCTCCCTGATCCCTCTCACGCTCAAGCTGGTCCTTAGGCCCACTGTTGCAGTTCCTTGCCTGAATAAAGGTAGCCTACCTCCATTGAGGTCTTCTCTCCTTTCCTGCCTCGGCCCCAACTATACCTTACAAGGACTTTGCTGGCAAAGGTCTGTCTAGTCAAAGCTATGGTTTTCTCCAGTAGTCATGTTTGGATGTGAAAGTTGGACTATAAAAAAAAGCTGAGTGCTGAAAAATTGATGCTTTTGAACTGTGGTGTTGGAGAAGACTTCCTCATCTCTCCCTGCTATTGTTTGGAACTCTGCATTGAAATGGGTATATCTTTCCTTTTCTCCTTTGCCTTTAGCTTCTCTTCTTTTTTTCAGCTATTTGTAAGGCCTCCTCAGATAACCATTTTGCCTATTTGAATTTCTTTTTCTTGGGGATGGTCTTGATCACTGCCTCCTGAACAATGTCCTGAACCTCCATCCATAATTCTTCAGGCACTCTGTCTATCAGATCTAGTCCCTTGAATCTACTTACCACGGGTCCACTGTAAAATCATAAAGAATTTTATTTAGATCATACCTGAATGATCTAATGGTTTTCCCTACTTTCTTCAATTTAAGTCTGGATTTGACAATAAGGAGTTCAGGATCTGAGCTACAGTCAGCTCCCAGTCTTGTTTTTCTGATTGTATGGCACTTTTCCTTCTTTGGCTGCAAAGAATGTAAACAATCTGATTCCAGTATTGATCATCTGGTGATGTCCATGTGTGGAGTCTTCTCTTTTGTTGTTGAAAGAGGGTCTTTGCTATAACCAGTAAATTCTCCATTCGATTGGCAAAACTCTGTTAGCCTTTGACTTGCTTCATTTTGTACTCTGAGGCTAAATTTGCCTGTTACTCCAAGTGTTTCTTGACTTCCCACTTTTGCATTCCAGTCCCCTATAATGAAAAGAACATCTTTTTTGGGCGTTAGTTTTAGAAGGTCTTGTAGGTCTTCATAAAACCATTCAGCTTCAGCTTCTTCAGCACTACTCATCAGGGCACAGACTTGGATTACTGGGATATTGAATGGTTTGCCTTGGAAACAAACAGAGAGCATTCTGTCATTTTTGAGACTGCATCCAAGTACTGCATTTCACACTCTTTTCTTGACTATCATGGCTACTCCATTTCTTCTAAGGAATTCCTGCCCAAAGTAGTAGATATAATGGTCATCTGAGTTAAATTCACCCATTCCAGTCCATTTTAGTTCACTGATTCCTAAAATGTTGATATTCACTCTTGCCATCTTCTGTTTGATCATTTCCTATTTTCCTTGATTCATGGACCTAACATTCCAGGTTCCTATGCAATATTGCTCTTTACAGCATCATACTTTACTTCCATCACCAGTCACACCCACAACTGGGTGTTGTTTTTGCTTTGGCTCTGTCTCTTCATTCTTTCTGGAGTTATTTCTCCACTGATCTCCAGTAGCATATTGGGCACCTACCAACCTGGGGAGTTCCTCTTTCAGTGTCCTCTTTTTTGCCTTTTCCAGCACATATTTGGTGGGGCAGAGGGACACAATTCAACCCATAGTGGTGGTGGTGATGGTGGTGGTGGTTTACTAGTTAAGTCATGTCTGACTCTTGCAACCCCCATGGACTGTAGCATGCCAGGCTCCTCTGTCCACAGGATTCTCTAGGCAAGAATCCTGGAGTGGGCTGCCATTTTCTTCTCCAGGGGATCTTCCTGACCCAGGGATCAAATCCATGTCTCCTGCACTGAAGGCGGATTCTTTACCAACTGAGCTAAAAGCAGCCTAAAATGTTTCTATGTAGCAATCCCATTTAAATAGATATAACTGAGAGTAATTGAATTAAAATTCACTTACTGAATTTTTACGAATTTTTCATGGCTTTATAACATTGAAACCATTGGTTTCAATTTTACTTCCCTTAACTCCTCTCTTCTTAATAATTTGGTAATATGTCATTTTTTATTCTTCTTGGAAAATATCTAGAAGATGCAAGTGAAAGAAAGTGAAATGAAAGTGTTAGTAGTTCTGTCTTGTCTGTCTCTTTGCAACCCCATGGACCTCCAAGGGCCATAGTTAACCAGGCTCCTCTGTGCATGGGATATCCCAAGCAAGAATACTGGGGTGGATTGCCATTTCTTACTCCAGGGTATCTTCCCAAACCAGAGATAGAACCCAGGTGTCCTGCATTGCAGGCAGATTCTTTATCATCTGAGACACCAGGGAAGCTCCCAAGAAGATGCAAGGGTAAATATAAATCTCAAGAAATAAATGAATTCCTTCATGCCAAAATATAAAGTTGTCTCCTTCCCTTTCTTTTTCCTATAGAGTTTCCTTTTAGAAAATTTGCAATTGTAAATCCTTTCCTTGTCTCTTAGAGACAGATGCAAAACTTTTGAAAATGTGAATAACCTCCAGACAGCATTTTATCCCAGGAATGTCTTGAGAGCCTTGGAACTATCTTTTTGAAATCTGAACAAAAGGTACCCTGTCTGGCTCTTTGGGAGTTTAGCCTAGATGCCAGGCTCCA
This sequence comes from Bos javanicus, assembly GCF_032452875.1. Lineage (NCBI taxonomy): Eukaryota > Metazoa > Chordata > Mammalia > Artiodactyla > Bovidae > Bos > Bos javanicus. The sequence continues at coordinate 8,085,358 of NC_083883.1, read as the reverse complement.
AGTTGTAACTTCTTGTTTGCTGCAATAATAGAAGACAATTTATTTTTCCTTTGGATCAAGACAATTAACATGTACGTAAATGACTGTAACTGCCCAGCAACATAAACAGATGAGATGTCTTTCTGTCCTTGTAATCTCTTTAGTGGATTTCTGAGATGCATATCATACATATCTGATTTAAAGCTTATTTAAACAAAACTCTTCTACATTAATGAAGAGGATTCTAGGTTGAAGGAAGTTTTTATTTTTAATTAATTCCCCAACACAAGTCAAATTTCATCTTGTTCTTCTTTTCCTCTAACACAATTGACACACAATAGTGTAGACACACAGATTCACCAATACTGAAAATAACTTCTACAATTATAACCTTATTGTATTAACTGAACTGGTATAAAATTAAATAAACATAGAAAATATCATGAGGCTGGGAAAGATTGAGGGTAGAAGGAGAAGGTGACAGAGGATGAGATGATTGGATGGCATCACCGATTCAATGGGCATGAGCTTGAGCACACTCCGGGAGATAGTGAAGGACAGGGAAGTGTGGTGTGCTGCAGTCCATAGGATTGCAAAGAGTTGGGCATGACTTAGCAACTGAACACAAAAACAATAGAATATTTATTAGTGATCATGTCAACAATACTAATTTATAATTATGCTTTTGAGACTATTTATTTGAGCACTGATTATATGCCCAAACTGGGCTAAATATTGTGACTAGATTGTGTGATGTGATTTTTGCAATGACCCTACAATTTGGCTATCATCACTATTTTCCAGAGACAACTGCCAAGGGCTATGAAGGTGTAAATGTTTTATCCAGGTTCCATTCCTAGACAGAAGTAGAGCCATGGGTGATGGGACTGCAGAATCTGTCTGGCTTCATCATGGGGTGATCCTCCCTTACATGTCATGAAGGAGACCATGCCACACCAGGCCAGCATCGATTCCAGTGGCTGCTTAATCCTGGGTTTGTCTGTGCATGCTGAGCCATTCAGCTGTGGTTCTTGGTGTTAAGGCAGCTTATGACACAAGGAACATTTTCTGAACATGAATGGATTTATGTTTCTCTTATGCACTGACCAGGTGAAACTGAGCAGGACCCTACCTTTTTTTTTTCTTTTTTTTCAGTTTCCTAGACCTTCCCCAATTTCTAAAGGGCAGATTAAGTTACTAATTAGAGGAGTCAGGTAATGCAGAAAGAAACAATAGTGATCCATTTATAGTTAGTATAAAATATTGGCTGTCTTACCCATTTTATACAATATATCCTTATAGCTTATTTATACCTAACAATTTCTACCTCTTAATCCCCTGTAGATTGCCCCTCCCTCCTTCCTTGCCCCACCTGTTTGTTCTGCATATTTATTAGTGTTTTTTGTTTGTTTGTTTTCATATTCACTAGTTTGTGAAACTCCAGTACTTTGGCCACCTCATGCGAAGAGTTGACTCATTGGAAAAGACTCTGATGCTGGGAGGGATTTGGGGCAGGAGGAGAAAGGGACGACAGAGGATGAGATGGCTAGATGACACCACTGAGTGGTGGACATCCATCGCTGAGATGGATGTGAGTCTGAGTGAACTCTGGGAGTTGGTGACAGACAGGGAGGCCTGGCATGCTACGATTCATGGGGTCACAAAGAGTCGGACATGACTGAGCGACTGAACTGAACTGAACTGAGTTTGTATAAACTTTAAAAAATATGAATTACCATACTGTATATCAACTATACTTCAATAAAGAAAGGAAAGGAAATGATAGTACAGCTATGGGTCCGGGTCTGGGCTCCTCCTTGGGGGATGTGCATACAATCTGATTCACATCTTTGAGTTTCATAGGAACTAAGGCCCCCACCTGGTGGAGGATGGTAACCTCATGCTGAGCAAAAGCTCCTGGACTCCAGACTGGTTGGAACCAGAAGGGTGATCATTGAAATTCTTGGAACGTAGCCTCCAACCAATCAGAGGAGAGTTTCACACCCTGTAGTTCCCCTCCCAATTTTTCCTATAAAAAGTCTTCCCAGAAAACCATCAGAGAGTTCAGGTTTTTAGGGCAGGAGCCTCCCCTTTCTCCTGCATGGCCCTGCAGTAAAACTTTCTCCACTCCAAAATCAGACCTTTCTGTTTCTTTGGCCTCACTGTGCCTCCGGCTCACCGATTGGATTCGACAACACTGATAGCCATATGATCTTGGGAAAAAAAAAAGTGATTTAGTCTGTCTTAAACTCAGTTTCCTCATCTGGAAGCAGTCTCTAATAGCCGTGTCACTGTGCTTATAAAGAAGCAGTGCTAAGACTCTACTAATATAATGTATGTGACCAGCAATGAAGATGGAAATCACCAGACAAAAGCACAGAAGAGCCCTCACTCAACTGTATGCCACCCAGGGATCAAGACAGTGCCTGGCATAACAGGGAATTAAAATAACCCGTATGCAAGACAGCAAAAGAGACATAGATGTATAGAACAGTCTTTTGGACTCTGTGGGAGAGGAAGAGGGTGGGATGATTTGTGAGAATGGCATTGAAACAAGTATAATATCATATATGAAATGAATCACCAGTCCAGGTTCGATGCATGATACTGGATGCTTTGGACTGGTGCACTGGGATGACCCAGAGGGATGGTATGGGGAGGGAGGAGGGAGGGGAGTTCAGGATGGGGAGGAACACTTGTATACCTGTGGCAGATTCATGTTGATGTATGGCAAAACCAATACAATATTGTAAAGTAATTAACCTCCAATTAAAATAAATAAATTTATATTAAAAAAAGAAATAAAGTAAAAGAAAAAACTAACCAAAAAAAAATACATATGTTTTTATAGAGTTATCCTTCTCTATATATTATTATAAATAATGAAGATGGCATAGATTTGACACATTTTCACATGTATAAGACCAGATCTTTTTTTTCTCTCTCTTATATCAAATTCTCCCAGTATACTAACATCAAGTACACCTTGAATGCAAAATCCATTTATCCCCACAGGCAGCCTGGACACAGAATGAAAACCGCACCTTTCCAACCCCATAACATGACTGCACAATAACTCCACTGTCTCCCTTATCATTATTTTCATATCCTCTCAATCCTGATAAGTCTCCACCTGGAAAGAGCCTCATAAAATTTCAGTTCTTGATAGACTTTAACCTTCCTTCCCCCACTACAAGGCTCTCTTGAGTCTTAATTAGCTCTATCTGATTTCAGGCACATTTTAGATTTGTGCTGAGAAAATCCATCTTTGGCTATTTTAAAACCACTTCTGAGTCTTTGACATGTCAGGGCCAATGTTTATTTGATTGCAGTTATATGTTTTTTAGGGCTTCCCAGGTGGCACTAGTGGTAAAGAACCGGCCTGCCAATGCAAGACATTTAAGAGATGTGGGTTCCATCGCTAGGTCAGGAAGATCCCCTGAAGGAAGACATGGAACCCACTCCAGTATTCTTGCCTAGAGAATCCCACGGACAGAGGAGTCTGGTTGGCTACAGTCTACAGGGTTGCAAAGAGTCAGACATGACTGAAGCAACTTAGCACACAGCACATATGTTTTTACCCATGGATGGCTTACTCAGGGCACAAATTCTGGACACCTTTTACATAACAGTGTGAAGAGAGGTGCTGACCACAAGGTAAGGAACAAGGAGTTTTAAGTAAAGGCAGATGATCTGTTATCCTGACGATTTCAAGGGCATTTATGATAGCAGCCATGCATCTTAGCAGTTGATAGGCAGCTGGATGAATGCTCATGGGACAGAAGAGCAAACAACTTTCAATTTTAATAAATATTTATAAACAAAACAAAAACAACTCTCCTGAGTTGACAGTTCCCTTACTTTGCTGTTCAGTCACCAAGTCATGTCCAGTTCTTTGCAATCTCATGGACTGCAGCACACCAGGCTTCCCTGTTCCCTACCATCTCCCAGAGTTTGCCCAAGTTTATGTTCATTGAATAAGTGATGCTATCCAACCTCTCATCCTCTGATGCCACCTCATCCTCTGTTGCCCTCTTCTTCTGCCTTCAGTCTTTCCCAGCATCAGGGTCTTTTCCAATGAGTCAGATGTTCGCATCAAGTGGGCAAAATATTGGAGCTTCAGCTTCAGTATCAGTCCTTCCAATGAGTATTCAGTGTTCCCTTACTTACCTAAGCAATAAACTTGACTTTGCCTTAGATTGTATGTCAGATTATCTCATTTGGGGACTGACTTTCAACAAAGCCCGTGGGTTTTCTAAGATTTAAAGGATTTTTGAAAACTGAAAATTTCTGCAAATATAGATGTCTTGACATAGCACTAATGATGTTATCAATAATAGACATCATATGTGATTGTATATATATACATACAAATATATGAATATATATATATATATTTCAGATGCATTTAATTCTTTCATAAATCATGCTTTCAATTTGTGATCAACGATGCCAGAATAAGGTATTTCTATCATGTTCTTCTCTGATATCAGTGATTCAAATCCATCAACATACACTTTAAAAAACTTATAAATTAAGATTTTAGCCTTCACATAGAATTCAAAATAGCATTTTTATTTTTAATATTTCATGGCATTTCTTTCTACATGTAAAAATTTCCCAAGTTAGTCTTTCAGTCCAAACAGTTAAATGTAACTTACTTCATAATGTGGTGACTTGCCTTAACCAGCTTTGAAAGAGCAAGAGAGCAAGAGAGTCTTGGGCTCTGAATTGCATGAATCTCATGTTGGCTGGGTGGGTGAGCTCTGTGATAATACTGAGACTGGAAAACAACCTACATTTCAAAGAAATATTTGCATTACACTAACAATCCAAAGTGGTGTTTTTATAACAACAGGTTTAGGAGCGAGTGATTCCTAGCCTCAGGCATTAAACTACATGCAGTTGCGAGAGCAAGTCATGCCACACAAACTGTTTTGTGGAAGAGAAATGCATTGCTATTTTCCAAAGTATATTTTAATCAACATTTTAGCACTGTAAGAAAACTAAATTCAGTAATTTGATTTTCATTATGCATTTTCTCGCTCCTCATAAAGCTGATTGAAGAAGTTACCTCGTGAAAAATAATGAAATATAAATTTATAAGATGAATATGTGGATTGGCAAAAATTTCCCACAAAGAACTTATTGTCCATAATGTGAGTTCTAAGATTTCCTATGGCTCTCTGTTCTCACAGTATGTGCTTTTAATTGTCAAATCTTATTACAATGAAGCAAATATTTTCATTGAAATAACAACTCATTGTAATGAATTAAGGACAAGGATCAATGGATAGTGTTGTTCCAGAAGAATCCTGAGAATTTACACTCATCCTAGAGTTTTACATAAGCTTTTTTACTATTTACATCATCCTGCACAATCCACACATGCACGTGCACACACACACACACACACACACACACACACACTTGATTTTTCCCCCCAGAAAAAATGGGGCAAGATAAAACCACAACAAACACCTTATTGTTGCTGTGGTTGGTGATCAGATCTTTAGTTGATGTCTCTACATCACTGGTAGCTCTCCTGGTTCACATATTTTGAGATTCCCTTTAGCAGCCACTTCAAGTGATAATCAGCTTTGTTCTCCATACAATATGTATTTAAACTTAGTTAAGGTCACTTAACTATGGGGCTTCCCTGGTGGCTTAGACAGTAAAGCATCTGCCTACAATGCAGGAGACCCAGGTTTGATCCCTGGGTAGGGAAGATTCCCCTGGAAAAGGAAATCACAACCCACTCAAGTACTCTTGCCTGGAACATTCAATGGATGGAGGAGCCTGGCAGGCTACAGCCCATGTGGTAGCAAAGAGTCGGACATGACTGAGCAACTTCACATTTTAAGGCCACTTAAAAAATTCCTGCTGGTACCTGCACCCTTGCCTAGACCTCAGGCACCAGAACTGACTGAAATATGCAGGGCAGAAACATATGGTTAGTGGCTCAGAAACAAGTCGTTTCCAGCTGACCTTTTATTTTTTAAAATTTCTTTTTTATGTGGTCCATTTTTAAAGTTGTTATTGAATCTGTTGCAATATTTACATTTTGGCTTTTTGGCCATGAGGCATGTGGCATCCTACCTCCCTGACTAGGGAATGGAACGTATATTCCCTGCATTGGAAGGTGAAGTCTTAACCATTGGATCACTAGGGAAGTTGATCTTACTCTCATTATCTGCTGGGTCCAGGAAGGAGGGGACTGTTACTCACATGCACCTGAGCACTTGATCTGAGGTCTTAGAGAGGAACTGACCTTCAGTAGGACCCAACTGACCTTCAGTAGGACCCATGAGATCACCTCTCTCCTCAGCTCTAACTCCATAAAACTGATGGATGCTTTGCCTGAATGAAAGTCTCCCTCCTTCTGGGAGTGAGAGGGCTCCCTGCAGGCTTGCTTGGATTTTCCCAAGGGGCCCTGAAGTCAGTTTCCAATGGGCTTAATCATCCTTTCATTTAAGATCTAAACAACTCTTCAAAATGCTTAATTTCAGAGTTATCTGTAAAAACTATGTACCATCTTGGTTATATTGCTGTAACAGTATTGATGCTTGCCTAATCAAAACATTTGAAAATTATGATATCATTAGGTGTTTGATGAGATCTACACTTTTGGGGAAGCAATATAAATATAATTGCATGGCCTCACCTCCATTTTGAGAGCAAATATTATTAAACTGAGTTGGAAAAATTTGTTCAGATTTTCCCATAAATATGTTAAGTACAGGTTTTCCCAGGTGGTGCAGCAGTAAAGAATCCACTTGCCAATGCAGGGAATGCAAGAGACATGGGTTTGATCCCTAGGTCAAGGAGATCCCCTGGAGTAGGAGATGGCAACACGCTCCAGTATTCTTGCCTGGAGAATCCCATGGACAGAGGAACCTGGTAGGCCACAGTCCATGGGATAGCAAAGAATTGGACGCTACTGAGCATGCATGCCTTGCCTTGAGAACCCCAGGGACGGGGGAGCCTGGTAGGCTGCTGTCTATGGGGTCATATAGAGTCGAACATGACTGATGTGACTTAGCAGCAGCAGCAGCAGAGCATGCATGCACACACAGTTTTTGGAGAAACACAGTATAATCTGTATTCCACATGACTTTCTTTTAGACGTTCTATTATTCTCCCTCAAAAGTCACCAATGTGCATACATTTGATAAAAAGTTCATTTTTTCAGACACTTATGAAAAATTAGGAGGGTGAGTTAGTGAGTAAAAGTCACTCAATCATGTCTGCCTCTTTTTGACCACATGAACTGCAGCCCACTAGGCTCCTCTGCCCATGGAATTCTCCAGGCAAGAATACTGAGTGGTTAGCTATTCCCTTCTTCAAGGGATCTTCCCAACCCTTGGATCAAACCCAGGTCTCCTGCATTGCAGGTGGATTCTTTAACATCTGAGCCACTGTGTGGATCACAACAAACAGTGGAAAATTCTTCAAGAGATGGAAATACCAGACCACTTTACCTGCCTCTGAGAAGCCTGTAAGCAGGTCAAGAAGCAACACTTAGAACCGGACATGGAACAACAGACTGCTTCAAACTGGGAAAGGGGTATATCATGGTTGTATATTGTCACCTTACTTATTTAACTTCTATCCAGAGAAAGAGGAGAGTGAAAAATTTGGCTTAAAACTCAACATTCAGAAAACTAAGATCATGGCATCTGGTCCCATTATTTCATGGCAAATAGATGGGGAAACAATGGAAACAGTGACAGATTTCATTTTGGGGTGGCTCCAAAATCATTGCATATGGTGACTGCAGCCATAAAACTAAAAGACACTTGCTCCTTGGAAGAAAAGTTATGACCCACCTAAACAGATTATTAAAAAGCAAAGACATTACTTTGCCAACAAAGGTCCATCTAGTCAAAGCTACGATTTTTCCAGTGGTCATGTATGGATGTGAGAGTTGGACTATAAAGAAAGCTAAGCACTGAAGAACTAATGCTTTTGAACTGTGCTGTTGGAGAAGGCTCTCGAGAGTCCCTTGGGCAGCACAGAGATCCAACCTGAAATCAGTCCTGAATATTCATTGGAAGGACTGAAGTTGAAACTGAAACTCCAGTACTTTGGCCACCTGATGGGAAGAACTGAGTCATTTGAAAAGACCCTGATGCTGGGAAAGATTGAAGGTGGGAAGAGAAGGGGATGATAGAGGATCAGATGGATGACATCACTGATTCAGTGAACATGAGTTTGAGTAAACTCCTGGAGTTGGTGATGGACAGGATGCCTGGCATGCTGCAGTCCATGAAGTCGCCAACAGTTAGACACAACTGAGTAACTGAACTGAACTGAACTGATGCAGAGTACATCATGGGAAATGACACGCTGGATGAATCACAAGATGGAATAAAGATTGCCAGGAGAAATATCACCAGCTTCAGATATGTAGATGATACCACTCTAATGGCAGAAAGTGAAGAGGAACTTTTGATGAAGGTGAAAAAGGAGAGTGAAAAAGCTGCCTTTAAACTCAACATTCAAAAAGCTAAGATCATGGCATCTAGTCCTATCACATCAAGGCAATAGATGGGGAGAAAATAGAAAAAGTGGCAGACTTTACCACATTGGGTTCCAAAATCACTGTGGATTCTGACTGCAGCCAGGAAATTAAAAGCCACTTGCTCCTTGGAAGAAAAACTGATAAACTTGGTTAGCGTATTAAAAAGCAGAGACATCAGTTTGCAGACAAAATTGTGTATAATCAAAGCTATGTTTTTTCCAGTAGTCATGTAAAGATGTGAGAGTTGCACCATCAAGAAGGCTGAGTGCCAAAGACTTGATGCTTTTGAATTATGGTGCTGGGGAAGACTCTTGAGAGTCCCTTGGACTGCAAAGAGATCAAATCAGTTAATTCTAAAAGAAATCCACCCTGAATATTCACTGGAAGGACTGATACTAAAACTGAAGCTCCAATACTTTGACTACCTGATGTGAAAAACAGCCAATTCACTGGAAAAGACCATGATGCTGGGAAAGATTAAGGGCAGGAAGAGAAGGGAGTGACAGAGGATGAGATTGTTGGATAGTGTCACCAACTCAATGGACATGAGTTTGAATAAACTCTGTGAGATAGTGAAGGAAAGGGAAGCCTGGTGTGCGAAGTTCATGGGACCACAAAGAGTTGGATATGGCTTAGCAATTGAACAACAACAATTCCCTTTTTCCTAGGTACTAGGATCACCATAGGGAGAAGGCAATGGCAACCCACTCCAGTACTCTTGCCTGGAAAATCCCATGGACGGAGGAGCCTGCTAGGCTGCAGTCCATGGGGTCGCTAAGAGTTGGGCACAACTGAGCGACTTCACTTTCACTTTTCACTTTCATGCATTGGAGAAGGAAATGGCAACCCATTCCAGTGTTCTTGCCTGGAGAATCCCAGGAACGGGGAAGCCTAGTGGGCTGCTATCTATGGGGTCGCACAGATTCGGACATGACTGAAGGGACTTAGCAGTAGCAGTAGCAGGATCACCATAAAGCAACATAATAACTGAAAATAATATACTTTGTTTTATCTAAAAATGTTCTACAATTACTTCTCTAGTTAATTCTCTAGTTACATTTTTAAATGACTTGTTTAATACTTTCTTTGTATAGTGGAGCAAAACTTGCTACCCCAAAAAGCCTTTGGCATTTGAAGTTATCTTTTATTCAAAGCATATTTTGATGTGGCTATTTAAATTTACTCAGTGATGTAAATATAATTGTGTAAAATATCTAAGGACTAGTTACCTGCCTGAATTAATTCTTCATTTAATAAATAATTCTGAACTGCTCAGGTATGCTAACCAATACAAAGATGAAGACCATACCATACACTCTATTTCACAAACTGGGAGAACTCTGAGACTAGCTGCAGTATATATTAAATCAAAACAATCAAACATAAGAACATAACAATATGGAAAATATTTATAATAGTTAAAAAACTATTACTAAGCTACTGTGTCACTCTATTCAATTTGGTCTGTGGTGGCTGGGATTGATGTTTTAAATTACAAAGGGTGTATATAACTATGTAAGATATATGCTGCTGCTGCTGCTAAGTCGCTTCAGTCCTGTCCAACTCTGTGCGACCCAATAGACAGCAGCCCACCAGGCTCCCCCAACCCTGGGATTCTCCAAGCAAGAACACTGGAGTGGGTTGCCATTTCCTTCTCCAATGCATGAAAGTGAAGTCGTGTCTGACTCTTAGCGACCCCATGGATTGCAGCACACCAGGCTCCTCCGTCCATGGGATTTTCCAGGCAAGAGTACTGGAGTGGGGTGCCATTGCCTTCTCCGATGTAAGATTTTTAGACACACTTAAATGCATGAGACACCAGTTTTAGACTCTAACTGAATATTGGCATGAAAACAAATATGAAAATATTTTAATTGTTCACAAACACTTTTAAAACATTTTAGATCTGAGTCTGAGGTAGTTGTTAAATGACCATATAGTAAACATCAGATATCTCCTATATAGAAAATTTTAACCCATGTAAACCAAAGAAAATGTTAAAATGTTTTGCACTATATAAAGGAATTACTCTTGCATTGATACATATTCAATATCAGTATTCTTAAATTACATCATTTCCCAAGTGCCTATGGGGTGTCATTTCTTCAGTAAGACTATAATTACTAGTGCCAATCTAGAAATACTATTCCCTTTTTACTTTTACTTTTAACATGACGTTTTTCCTCCTATAGTCCTGTCAATTCAAACGCCTTCTAACTTGTTGGCTGTCACTCACTCTCACTTGTCCTCAAACCATTCTTCACCTTGTAGCTAAAATAATATTTTATTTATTTTTATCTAATTTTAACATTGCTTTACAATTTTGTGTTAGTTTCTACTGTACAGCAAAATTAATTGGCAAAAAAATAAAATTCTGTATCTGTCAATTATTTTCTGTTATTCCTAAAATAAAGCGCAGCTCATTAAACTGCTCTTCAAAGCCACATTTCAGAGAAGGCAATGGCACCCCACTCCAGTACTCTTGCCTGGAAAATCCCATGGACCGAGGAGCCTGGTGTGCTGCAATCCATGGGGTCGCTAAGAGTTGGGCACGACTGAGCGACTTCACTTTCACTTTTCACTTTCATGCATTGGACAAGGAAATGGCAACCCACTCCAGTGTTCTTGCCTGGAGAATACCAGGAACGGGGATGCCTGGTGGGCTGCCGTCTATGGGGTCACACAGATTCGGACACGACTGAAGCGACTTAGCAGCAGCAGCAGCAGCAAAGCCACGTTTAGTCTGGCTTCTGATTTCCATTTCAGCCTAGATTTGACTTTCCCCTGGCTCTGCTCCAAGTGCTGTTTAGTTCCCAGAGCCTTGGTATTTGCTGCCCTCTTGTGGAATTCTCTGATCATCTCTACGCGCACTCAGTCTAGTAAAAGTGCTTGTGTGCTCAGTTACTCAGCTGTGTCTGACTCTTTGTGACCCCATGGATTGTAGCTCACCAGGCTCCTCTGTCCATGGGATTTCTCTTCTCAGGCAAAAAGAATACTGGAGTGAGTTGCCATTCCCTCTTCTAGGGGATCTTCCTGATCCAGGAATCGGACCTGTGTCTCCTGCATTGAAGGTGGATTCTTTTCCACTGGGATGCCCTTCTAGTTAAAGACTGAATACCAATTCCTCAGGGAGGCATTCCTTCACCCACTGGACTAGATGACATAGATTCTTCTGTTTTATTTCATTAGTTGTCAAACTTACAATCCTTCTAACTAAATCTTTAAGTGACTTGCTTAATATTTTCCTTGTAAAGTGGAGCAAAACTTGCCACTTCAAAATGTCTTTGATATTGGAAATGGTTATTTTTATTCAAGGCACATTTTGATGTGCCTATTTAAGTTGAATTTAGGTACTAACACTTGTTCATAAAAGTGTGAAAACATTCAGCATTTCCCAAATGTACAGAGTGTCTTGTTAGGTAAAACCTCAGCAAGGGAAATTTAAATTTGAAAGTGAGGGCCAGATTTTCTTTCAATTTGAGAAAAATTTAAGGGGTCTTTGTACGTGGAAGACTCACCTGAGTGCTTCTCTGGGATGTGTAAGGAAAGATGCTTACACAGGTGGAAGAGAAATTTTAACAGGATCTAAGTTGACAAAGAGGGCTTCCCTGGTGGCTCAGGTCAATGCAAGAGACATAGGAGACAGGGGTTCAATTTCCAGGTTGGGACTATCCCCTTGAGAAGGAAATGGCAACCCACTCCAGAATTGTTGCCTGGGAAATCCCATGGACAGAGGAGCCTGGCGGGCCTCAGTCCGAGAATTGCAAAAGAGTTGGAAATTGACCGAGCAACTAAATAACAACAACACCTTGACAAAGACTTTATCTGGTACTGTCTTCTGTGCTCTGAAATGGCCCTTAGGAGAGCAGGCGGGCCAGCTGCTAGGGATTCCAATAGTTTCTTCTGAGCAAAGCAGGGGAGGGGATCTGGCAACCTCTCGGCTAGAGGTTATTCCAGAGAAAGTATGCTGCTCTATGGAGTTACTAAGAGCCCACAAAGGAAAACTCCCCAGGAAAGGAAGAATACATCTGGGCAAGGATCTGCTCAGGTCCTTCTGCAGACACAGCATGCTGGCACAAAGCATGGCTGAGTCTGGAGGTTCCTCTTGGTTCAGCCATCCCAGCACACACCTCAGAGGTTCTCCCTAAGTCTTTGAGTGTTAACACTCTGGGTACCTCGCTCTAGATTTTGTATGCTAAAGATGAATCACTTCCTGGGTGGGTATTTTGGGGCCCAAACAGCAAACAGGTAACTGTCACACTGGGTGAAGGTACATTAAACTGTGTTGTCCAGTGTTCTATCACAAAGCTATGTTGCAGATGCAACTCCAGGTGGAAAGGAATTCTCCCGAAACCCCTAAAACCCCCTAAATTCTCCTCAGACAATTCAGAGAGCAGAGAATTGTCTTCACCACTCTGATAAGTGAAGCTAAGTGTCTTAGTAAGCTGGGCAGGTAGGAGCTCAAGTGATCAATCTGAGCTTCTGAATAACAAATTCAACCTTACTCCAGAAGGTTCATATCAGTTATATTAGTAAGTTGTGAACTACAGCATTCTTAGTTTCATTTCATACTTGAATTCTATCCTTTTTTGACTCATATAAGCACAAGTTGAAGACTTTTCTAACATATTCCTTCATAGTTTTAAAGGTGAAAATATAAAATTAAAAAGGCCTCACATCCAGAATGTCAAAATAATCAAGTTAAAATGGCATGGCTCAAACTGCTACATAGTCAGAAATGCTAACATAAAATGTAGCATCACCCTATATAAAGTAACAGCATACAGTAAGTAATTTTTGTTTGTCCAAAACATCCAGATACCAAGGAGATCACACGATTTGATTGTCTTCTAGAAATATTATTTATATTATTATATAAATATTATTTAAATGTTATATATGCCCAAGAAATAATGCATCTAAATTTTTGTCCCAATTTTGTAATTAATAAACTAACCATGATGTCTGCTTACACATTTTGGTGGCCACAGTATTTTAGAAACAGCAACTTGAGGACACATTCATTTAACAAGCAGCAATTGCCAATTGCTGTCTGCCTATCATGTCCTTCTCATATGGTCTCTCTCAGTACTTTCAACAGCCTTGTGTGGCAGGACAATGCAAGAGTTTAGTATATTCAGACTGCCTAGATTCAAGTGAAGTTGATATTAGACTTTGGAACTCCTCTGATTTAAATCCCAAACTCCATCAATATCAGTTGGATGAGTCTTGGGCTATCTCTTATGTTAAAATACCTCAGCATAAAGAGGGTGATAGGTTCAGTATTAGTTTTAAGATAAATTTCAGGTGCAGCTAGCATTTAATTTCACCATCCAGGGTGGCTCAGTTTTGTTTTGTTTTGTTTTGTTTAATCAGAGAATGTACATCCAAGAATTCAAATGGCTTCTATTAGCAATACTTCTACAAACACTGTGCAACTTACTAATTAACTAATAAGAATTGGCTCTCCTTTCAGGAAATGAACGATGGTCATTAAAATGCAAGGACTTGCTGAGATATTTTAGAGATGCTATTATTAAAATAAACTATAGGTACAAGATGGAATGGCTCCTGCCCTTGTTCCATGTCTGCAAACCCAAACTTAGATCTGGTTCCTGTCCCTGTAAATGTCCCTCTCAACCAGAAATAGATTACATCCAATCACCTAGTCCCCAAATGCCCAGCCAGCTCTGGGCTCTGTAGTTGCTTCCTTATTCATCCTCTATTTGTTTTTATTCCCTGTTTCTTATTCTTTAAACTATAAAAGCTTCCTCCTTCCCACCCCATGGCTCAGTAGAATCTGAGCTGCAGTGGAGGAGACATAGAAGATGTTGGTTCAATCCCTGAGTCAGGAAGATCCCCTGGAGTAGGAAATAGTGACCCACTCCGGGATTCTTGCCTGAAGAATCCCATGGACAGAGGAGCCTGGTGGGCTACAGTCCATGGGGTCACAAAGAGTCAGACACAACTGATGACTAAGCACAGTGCAGCATCCCATTTTGTAATTCTCTGGACCCTTGGGAATGGAGATTGTCCACTTCATGAAGTGTTAACATTGGTTTGTATCACCTAAATTGTTTTCTTTAAGAACTTTTATGGTTTTTCCAGTAGTCATGTAAGGATGTGAAATTTGGACCACCGAAAAGGCTGAGAGCCAAAGAATTGATGCTTTAGAATTGTGGTGGTTAAGGAGACTCTTGTGAGTCCCTTGAACAGCCAGGAGATCATACCAGTACATCCTGAAGGAAATCAACCATGAATATTCATTGGAAGGACTGATACTGAAGCTGAAGCTCCAATACTTTGGCCACCTGATGTGAACACCTGACTCACTGGAAAAAACTCTGATGCTGGGAAAGATTGACGCTAAGAGGAGAAGGGGGCAGCAGAGGATGACATGGTTGGATACTATCACTGACTCAGTGAAATTGAATTTGAGCAAACTCCAGGAGATAGGGGAAGACAGATGAGCCTGGCATGTGGCAGACCATGGGGTCACAAAGAGCAGGACATGACTTAATGACTGAACAACAACAACAAAATTATTTTAAACAATATTCACTCCTGCAAACTCAGTGTGTAAGAATCTAGTTCCCTTGAAGATGGGGCCCTAGGCTATCCTAATATCTGCTAATGCTATCCTAATAGTCTTCTACCCACAAACTGACTGGACTTCTGGGAGCTTGATTCTTACTATAAGAGTAACTGGGATCCTCCCTCTGCGATTTGTCATCTGCCTCTAGGAAATTTCATGCAAAGTGGTGGATAGAAAACAGGAAAGCTCAGAAAACTGGAAGTAAAGAGGAAGAGAGAAAAGGGGAGCAGAGTTGAGACTAGTGTTAGCTTGCAGTAGATCATCAGTGATTGTTTAGAGGATCAGCACAGGGCTGTTTATCATGATTGATCTTGGAACTGAATCTGGGTAAGGAAGGAAGAAGAGCCCTCAGGTGACTAAAGACAGTAGGATAAGTGGACAGTCGATTCCAGTGAAAAAGAACTGTTCAGAGTTGGGGATGTGAGAAGAAATGACATAGAAAATAAGTAGTAGTGCTCAGAGAGTTGAATGCAACTCAGAATATGGAGGGGAAACTAGTGATTCTCCAAATACCATGAGAATCGGTGACTGGGGTCAGATATTGAAAGGACCATCTGTCTAGGATTTTTGAAATCATCAAGAATTATGGTAGAAGCAGGGCTGGCAAGAGTCATAGTGAATCAGGAACTGAAACTTTCAAGAAGTGTGGAAGAGTGACCTCAAGGGTGATGACTGACTGACTGACCAATAAAATGAAAAAAAGAGTTTACAATTCTGGTCATTTATTTACATAAATGGTATTATATATACCATAAAGACATACTGATATCTGATTCTTTTATTATGTAAGACTAGACTAGTTTAGCATGTCTAATTAACTGAAAAATTACTCCACAAAAAAGTGTCCTGGAATTCTTAAATGTTTAAGTATTACCATGTTTTTAAAAAGTATATTTGATTTACAATGTTCTGTTAATTTCAGGGATACAGCAGAGTGATTCAGTTATGCATGCATATATATATATTTTCAAGCTCTTTTTCTTTATAGGTTGATTATCTATTTTATATATGGTAGTTGCTTTGTGTGCATGCTTAGTCATATCTGACTCTTTATGACCTCATGGACTGCAGTCCATCAGGCTTTCCTGTCCTTCACAATCTCCCAGAGCTTGCTCAAACTCATGTCCATGGAGGCAGTGAAGCCACCCAACCTTCTCAACCTCTGTCCTCCCCTTCTCCTCCTGCCTTCAATCTTTCCCGGCATCAGCGTCTTTTCCAATGAAACAGCTCTTTGCATCTGGTGGCCAAATTTTTGGAGCTTCAGCATCAGTCCTTCCAATGAATATTTAGGATTGATTTCTTTAGGATTGACTGGTTTGATGTCTTTGCAGTCCAAGGGACTCTCCAGAGTCTTCTCCAACATCACAGTGCAAAAGCACCAATTCTTCAGTGTTCAGTCTTCTTAATGGTCCAAATCTCACATCGATATATGACTACTGGAAAAACCATAGCTTTAACTAGATGGACTTTTGTCAGCAAAATAATCTCTCTGTTTTTTAATACACTGTCTATGTTTGTCATAGCTTTTCGTCCAAGGAGCAAGCATTGTTTTTAATATCATGGCTACAGTCACCATCTGAAGTGATTTTGGAGCCCAAGAAAGTAAAGTCTGTCACTGTTTCCACTATTTCCCCATCTATTGGCCATGAAGTAATGAAACCAGTTGCCATGATCTTAGTTTTCTGAATGTTAAGTTTTAGCCAGCATTTTCACTCTCCTCTTTCACTTTCATCAAGAGGCTCTTTAGTTCCTCTTCACTTTCTGTCATAAGGGTGGTGTCATCTGCATATCTGAAGTTATTGATATTTCTCCTAGCTATTTTGATTCCAGGTTGTGTATCATCCAGCCCAGCATTTTGCATCTGCATATGTTAAATAAGCAGGGTGACAATTTACGATCTTGACATACTCCTTTCCCAATTTGGAGCCAGTCCATTGCTCTGTGGCTAGTTCTAATTGTTGCTGCTTGACATCCATATATGTTGTTCAAGAGGCAGATAAGGTGGTCTAGTATTTCCATATCTTCCACAGTTTATTGTGATCCACAGAGTAAAAGGCTTTAGCACAGTCAATGAATCAGAAATAGATGTTTTTTATGGAATTCCTTTGCTTTTTCTATGATCCAATGAATGCAGGAAATTTGATCTCTGGTTCTCTGGTTCTGCCTTTTCTAAATCCTGCTTGAATATCTCAAAGTCCTCAGTTGAAGTCTGGAGAATTTTGAGCATTACTTTGCTAGTATGTGAAAGGAGTGCAATTGTGCAGTAATTTGAACATTCTTTGGCATTTCCCTTCTTTGGGATTGGAATGAAAACTGACTTGTTCCAGTCTTATGGCCTCTGCTGAGTTTTCCAAATTTGCTGGCATATTGAGTGCAGCACTTTCACAGAATCATCTTTTAGAAAGTGAAATATCACAGCTGGAATTCCATCATCTCCACTAGCTTTGTTTATAGTGATGTTTCTTAAGGGCCACCTGACTTCACACTCCAGGATGCCTGGCTCTAGGTGAATGATGACACCATTGTGGTTATCTGGGTCATTAATACTTTTTTGTACAGTTCTTCTGTGTATTCTTGCCACCCCTTCTTAATATCTTCTGCTTCTGTTAGTTCCGTACCATTTATGTCCATTTTTGTGCCCATCTTTGCATAAAATCTTCCCTTGGTATCTCTGATTTTCTTGGAGAGATCTCTAGTCTCTCCCATTCTATTGTTTTCCTCTATTTCTTTGAGTTGTTTTCTTAGGAAGCTTTCTTATCTCCCTTGATATTTTTTAGAACTTTCAAGTTCCAAAGTATATATTTCTTTTTCTCCTTTGCCTTTAGCTTCTCTTCTTTTCTCAGCTATTTGTAAGGCATCCTCAGACAACCACTTTGCCTTTTTGAATTTCTTTTTCTTAGTGATGGTTTGATCACCACTTCCTGTACAATAGTACGAACCTCTGTCCATAGTTCTTCAGGCACTATGTCTATCAAATCTAATCCCTTAAATCTATTTGTCACTTCCACTGTATAATCTTAAGGGATTTGATTTAGATCATATCTGAATGGTTTAGTGGTTTTCCCTTGTTTCTTCAATTTAAGCATGAATTTGGCAATAAGGAGTTCATAATCTGAGCCACAGTCAGCTCCCAATCGTTTTTTCTGACTGTGTAGAGCTTCTTTATCTTTGGATGTAAAGAAATTACATCCAATCTGATTTCAGTATTGACCATCTGATGATGTCCATGTGTAAAGTCTTCTCTTGTGTTGTGGGAAAATGTTGTTTGCTATGACCAGTGCATTCCCTTGGCAATACTCTGTTAGCCTTTGCCCTGCTTCATTCTATACTCCAAGGCCAAATTTGCCTGTTACTCCAGCTATTTCTTGACTTCCTACTTTTGCATTCCAGTCCCCTATGATGAAAAGGACATCTTTTTGGGGTGTTAGTTCTGGAAGGCCTTGTAGGTCTTCATGGAACCATTCAGCTTCAGCTTCTTCAGCATTAGTGGCTGACACATAGACTTGAATTACTGTTATATTGAATGGTTTGCCTTGGAAATGAAACAAGATCATTCTGTCATTTCTGAGATTGCACCCAAATACTGCATCTCAAACTCTTTTGTTGAATAGGAGGGCTACTCCATTTCTTCTAAGTGATTCTTGCCCACCATAAGTCAGTTCAGTCGCTCAGTCATGTTCAACTCTTTGCAACCCCATGAATCGCAGCATGCCAGGCCTCCCTGTCCATCACCAACTCCCAGAGTTTACTCAAACTCATGTCCATCAAGTCAGTGATGCCCTCCAGCCATCTCATCCTCTGTCATACCCTTCTATTCCTGCCTCCAATCCCTACAAGAAGCAGAGTCTTTTCCAATGAGTCAACTCTTTGCATGAGGTGGCCAAACTACTCGAGTTTCAGCTTTAGCATCAGTCCTCCCAAAGAACACCCAGGACTGATCTCCTTTAGAATGGACTGGTTGGATCTCCTTGCAGTCCACGGGACTCTCAAGAGTCTTCTCCAACACCACAGTTCAAAAGCATCAATTCTTCAGCGCTCAGCTTTCTTCACAGTCCAACTCTCACATCCATACATGACCACAGGAAAAACCATAGCCTTGACTAGACGGACCTTTGTTGGCAAAGTAATGCCTCTGCTTTCGAATATGCTATTTAGGTTGGTCATAACTTTCCTTCCAAGGAGTAAGCGTTTTTTAATTTCATGGCTGCAATCACCATCTGCAGTGATTTTGGAGCCCCCCCAAAATAAAATCTGACACTGTTTCCACTGTTTCCCCATCTATTTCCCATGAAGTGATGGAAGTGATGTCATGATCTTAATTTTTGAATGTTGAGCTTTAGCCAACTTTTTCTCTCTCCTTTTTCACTTTCATCAAGAGGCTTTTGAGTTCCTCTTCATATTCTGCCATAAGGGTGGTGCCATCTGCATATCTGAGGTTATTGATATTTCTCCTGGTAATCTTGATTCCAGCTTGTGCTTCTTCCAGCCTAGTGTTTCTCATGATGTACTCAGCATAGAAGTTAAATAAGCAAAGTGACAATATACAGCCTTGATATACTCTTTTCCTATTTCGAACCAGTCTGTTGTTCCATGTCCAGTTCTAAGTGTTGCTTCCTGACCTGCATAGAGGTTTCTCAAGAGGCAGGTTAGGAGGTCTGGTATTCCCATCTCTTTCAGAATTTTCCACAGTTTATTGTGATCCACACAGTCAACGGTTTGGGCGTAGTCAATAAACCAGAAATAGATATTTTTCTGGAACTCTCTTCCTTTTCCCATGATCCAGCAGATGTTGGCAATTTGATCTCTGGTTCCTCTGCCTTTTCTAAAACCAACTTGAACCTCCAGAAGTTCACAGTTCATGTATTGCTGAAGCCTGGCTTGGAGAATTTTGAGCATTACTTTACTAGCGTGTGAGATGAGTGCAATTGTGCAGTAGTTTGAGCATTCTTTGGCATTGCCTTTCTTTGGGATTGGTCTTGTGGACACTGCTGAGTTTTCCAAATTTGCTGGCATATTGAGTGCAGCACTTTCACAGCATCATCTTCCAGGATTTGAAATAGCTCCACTGGAACTCTATCACCTCCACTAGCTTTGTTCATAGTGATGCTTTGCAAGGCCCACTTGACTTCACTTTTCAGGATGTCTGACTCTAGGTGACTGATCACACCATTGTGATTATCTGGGTCGTGAAGATCTTTTTTGTACAGTTCTTCTGTGTATTCTTGCCACCTGTTCTTAATATCTTCTGCTTCTCTTAGGTCCATACCATTTCTGGCCTTTGCTGAGCCCATCTTTTCATGAAATGTTCCCTTGGTATCTCTAATTTTCTTGAAGACATCTCTAGTCTTTCCCATTCTGTTGTTTTCCTCCATTTCTTTGCACTGATTGCTAAGGAAGACTTTCTTCTCTCCCCTGTATTCTTTGGAACTCTGCGTTCACATGCTTATATCTTTCTTTTTCTCCTTTGCTTTTCACTTTTTTTCTTTTCACAGATATTTGCGTGGCCTCCCCAGACAACCATTTTGCTTTTTTGCATTTCTTTTCCATGGAGATTGTCTTGATCCCTGTCTCCTGTACAATGTCAGGAACCTCCGTCCATAGTACATCAGGCACTCTATCTATCAGATCTAGTACCTTAAATATATTTCTCACTTCCACTGTATAATCATAAGGGATTTGATTTAGGTCATACCTGAATGGTGAACCTGAAATGTTAGTTCCATGAATCAAGGCAAATTAGAAGTGGTCAAACAGGAGATGACAAGAGTGAATGTCAACATTCTAGGAATCAGCAAACTAAAATAGACTGGAATGGGTGAATTTAACTCAGATGAACATTATATCCACTACTGTGGGCAGGAATCCCTTAGAAGAAATGGAGTAGCCATCATGGTCAACAAAAGTGTCCGAAATGCAGCACCTGGATGCAATCTCAAAAACGACAGAATGGTCTCTGTTCTTTTCCAAGGTAAACCATTCAATATCACAGTAATCCAAGTCTATGCCTCAACAAGTAACACTGAAGAAGCTGAAGTTGAACGGTTCTATGAAGACATATAAGACCTTTCAGAGTTAACATCCCCAAAATATGTCCTTTTTCATTATAGGGTCCTGGGATGCAAAAGTAAGAAATCAAGAAACACCTGGAGTAACAGTCAAATTTGGCCTTGGAGTATGGAATGAAGCAGGGCAAAGGCTGATAGTTTTTCCAAGAGAACGCACTGGTAATAGCAAACACCCTCTTCCAACAACACAAGAGAAGACTGTACACATGGACATCACCAGATGGTCAACACCGAAATCAGATTGATTATATTCTTTGAAGCCAAAGATGGAGAAGCTCTACAAAGTTATCAAAAACAAGACTTGAGCTGACTGTGGCTCAGATCATGAACTCCTTATTGCCAAATTCACACTTAAATTGAAGAAAGAAGAGAAAACCACTAGATTAGAGGATGGTAATAGTTTATTCTTCATGGAAGTGGAAGAGTTATGTAATTCAGTGGCAAAAGAAAACGCACAAACACACACAACTTATCACCCATACTCTTCTGGAATCATGCTACAGATTTTGAAGAACAGCTATACCAGCATATTTTGGTGAAACCGTAGACAGTAAAAATTCCTATATCAGATGTCCATTTCATACTAACTTGAAGATCTCATAGTGAAGAAAGTGAGAAATTCAGTACAGGCAGAAGTACCACAGTTCTTCTGTGGGCACTGTAAGAGTATCTTATTTCTTGAAATCCTGAAAATACATCTATTTGAATTTAAGTTCTCCAATTTGATCATGAGTAGCAAAATTATAATGTAATTGAAAATGTTCTTTTATTTGAAATTTCTAGTTTTGATTGAGAAAGAAGGCCCTGAGAATGGGTTGTAACTTTGATAGACTCCTGTCAACCCGATTACCTCCCATCTCTCTTCCACCCCTTTTCCCTCCTTTAGGAAGATTAGGGGACCCTTCTGTTTGTTGTTTTGTTGCTAAGTCATGTCACTCACTGGTGACCTTATGGACGATAGCCCACCGGGTTTCTCTGCCCATGAGATTTCCCAGGCAAGAAGACTGGGGAGCATTGCCATTTCCTTCTCCATGGGATCTTTCCAACCCAGGGACTCAACCAGGTCTCCTGGACTGCAGGCTGATTTTTTCCTACTGAATCACCTGGGAAGCCCTAGAGGACTCCTCCTTCAGTCTCTATAATGCCTTGGCCTGAGGCATAGCTTTGCAAAAGGATGCTGATTGCTTCAGAAACCACAAACTCTCTCTGCTGCAGACTCATAGCTAGAACTTTATTTCAGTGGAACACATAACATTGAACAGAAAGCCTGTTCTATACAAAGTTATTATACATCCTGAAAATTTTTTGACATTTTAAGAACTGAGTTTATAAATTGGGTGCACTACACTGGATCCAGGTGTTCATGTGCCCTCACTCCAAAGGTATAACAGCTCTAGACAGTGGATGGTCTAAATTTGAAGGACGGGGTGAGTATAAAAGAAGTTGAGACCATGCAAAAAAGACAGGATTGCAAATCTGCAAAAGTATTGTGCCATAATAGACTGGTTTCTCACTCTAATTTTCAGGTTCTTTGAGCATTTTGGAAACCAGTATGGCATCTCCAGTGAAATGAGAACTATGCTTATTACTGTTTTGAATAACGTGTGTGTGTGTTTACTCTAAGATAGCAACTGTTAGAGGGAAATAGACAAGCATCTAGGTGCCCTGTTCATTTCCCTATATACACCCCATGTCTAAATCACAGGAAGATTTCGTTTCTTATCTCTACTCAGTTGTTCACTTATTTTGGTGACAGAATAGAAAAGGGGAGATAGATCTGAGTGTGTGTGTGTGTGTGCGTGTGTGTGTGTGTGTGTGTGTGTGTGTGAAGAAGTTATAAAACACATTGCAATTTTAGTGGCATCTGTGTTACCTAATCATGCAAACACTTTTAGATGGTAAGAAATCCTTCAGCTTCTAGGACTGCCCTTCCCTGAAAGCCCTCATAAATCACTATATTCCATTAATTTATATTGATTTTTTTTATCTCAAGTTGCAAGATAAAAAGCCATTTTTATTTCCTATGAGACATTTTCCTTTATTCCTTTAAGTCACTTTTTTTTAATTTAAGGCTCAGTAACACTAAGATATAACATTTATCATCATTCTATTCAAGTTTTATATATGGAATCCCTCTCTCCATTTACATCTGCCCCATCATCTACAGTGGTCAAGTAATGACTATTTTTTTAATAGTTACAGGATTTAACACAATTGGCAACCATTCCATTCACTATATGCTTTTATACTTGGCTTTCTAATTTCTAAATATATGAATTAAAAAAGTATAATCAAAATAATGGCTAAGTTATTTGCTTTTAATCTAAATAGAAAATAAGCCCTGTTAAGGACTATGACTTCTCTATGAAGATTTTTTTTTTCTCAATCTTCCACTATTTAAGACTAAGAGTTAATTTATGATTCTGTCATGAAACTAATTCCAAAAGAGAATGAAATTACTAAGCCTACATATTTTTGAACTAAATTATGCACAAATACTGAGACATTTTAATATTGAAAATACATTCCAACTACCATCAGAAGGCTAATATACAGTGATATAACTGTATTTTATTGATTATTAGAAATAAATGTTTGAAATATGTTGTAATTGGAAATTTAAAAGTGGCTTTGTGGTCCCCAATATTTTCTTTTTAAAATAATACCCAATGTGTCTAATATTTATTAAATAATTAATTTCTACATAGTTCATTAACTTAGTATTATTTTCTTTAACTCTACAATATTTTCTCATCATGGTGATTAAATAGTATATAAACATATTTGGGGGGGCATGAAGTCAACTAAAGATATAGATCCCATTAAAGATTATTTTTTAATTAAAAAGAAAGATTAAAAGCACATCTGCTAGGAAATGGTAGCCAAAAGGAGGAAACAAGAGAATAATATAAAATAAACAGTAAAAATACCACCTGCTCACAATTTATTTTTCTTTTTCGAGCAGCAGTTTCATAGAACATTAAGAATTTGGCACAATAATCAACTTTATGTATTCTGGGCAGGTGTGTTGCCCTGGATATCTTCAAATATATTCATTACTTTTTTTACTTAAGTAATCATCTTGGTATGTTAAAGGCTAGTTATGCTGTATAAATGGTAAAATGTAAATACCTTAAGTCTTTTTGAAAATCTTGACTGTATTATTAGGATACCTAAATAAATATATGTATATGTGACTTTTATAATTATGAAATAGCTGTATTTAATGTGGTATTACTAAAATGTTTTTCTTATAATGTCACAGGTAAGAATGTGTATTAATGAGAAGACAGTTCAGAAAACATTTTCTCAAAGTCCTAAAAGCTTCTAATGTGTGGCATTAACCATTTTTTTTTATTGAAAATAGGTAAGTTGTCTAGTTTCATATGGAGTTTATGTCTGTAACAACTGCCTCTGGACTCATGAATCATGAAAGGTAAAAACAAAAGAACATATGATTTTTGCATATTTTTCTCAGAGTTTTCATTCTGAATATTTTCAGAATGTGTCTGAAATTTGACAGTATTACTCATCCAGTTTTCATGAAGAAAGAAAATTATTCCCTGTTTTTACTTCTTCTTAGAGATTAGAGAGGAAAACTGCAAAGTAAATTTTAGTGTGTGTGTGTATATATATACATATATATATATATATATATTTGTATATCATATTGTATTTTGCAAAAATAATAACATATATTATCTTAGCCTTCAATACTGCCGTCAGATTAGGTAGGTCTGTAAATTATAAAGATTAGTGAACACAATTTTAACACTAGGCATCACATTACATTTAGATTACATGAAACTGACCTGTGCCTAACAAGTCAGAATCTTCCTTAGAGCTCATAATATCTCAGAAATGCAAGATGAGAAAAATCAACAATCATATTACAATAAAATAAATAGACATATAATAGACATAGGACCTTGTTCTGTTCCTAAGCCTATTATACTCGTAATAGGTAATGTAATCATCATGATACATTTATCATCCCCATTAGTAATAATAGAACATAAGGACTAAGTCCAGTCCCACAATCTGACAACAAAATCCAAAACTCCATGGAAAGGGACACTTGGTTTATGCTTAAATTACTTCTGTGCTGTGGAGGACAAGGTGGAGGGTACATGTGAGAATAAGAAGAGTGAAGCACAAGCCGATTCTTGAAGTGTCACCGAGAATTCCATGTGAAAATGTGAGAAAGACATTGCAAACCAAAAAGCAACTTATACACAGGTCTTAGATGAACATGATATGTTTGAAATATACTTGTTTGCATGTCATACAAGTAACTTCTATTTACAATATGTATGAAAACATGGTGAAAGTTGAGGATGAAAAGTTAGAGGAAGTTAAGTCATATTAATGGAAGATGTGTGTTTACAAACAATATTCACAGAATTTTGTGACTAACCTGAGAAAGATGAGAATCTTAGAATTATTGTTATATATTTTATTGTCAATTTATCTACCTATAAAAGTGATAAAGAAACCTCCTCCCATTTAACCTTAATGTGATTTCTCTTTGCCTTATAGTAATTCTGATATTTTAAAATCCAATATAATATGAATATCACTAATAATGACATATTGATCAGGTTTTCAGCATACATTTACAGAACTGCTGATGGAATCCTAAACAATTAGTATCCTTGATAGCCGTAAGTGAAGAAACAACTCAAAGCTTTCTTTTACCTTTCTCCCCAAGAATAAAAATAATCTCTCAAAGATTGGAGCCAAGAAATAATGATGACATTTTGAACAAGAAATACAACAGTAGCATGTTCTTCTCTTACAGATATTAGATACTGCAGAAATCCCACAGGAAATGTTCTGACATCATAACATGTTAGTTGTAAGCAGACAAACCTGGGATAATCACCACTCCTGAAAATGACAAGGTTTCATATTGCGACTGTGGCACTGTATTTTCAGTAAAATCTCCTCATTCGAATAATTCTCATCCTCAAGTTGAGATCTATTACTTATTGGTATTGTCACCAGATTTGGGGAGGGTCAAAGAGGATCCTCCCTTGTGGGCCTTGGTTCTTGATTAGGGCACAAAGAAGAATCTGAGATCTTATGGGAAAAGATATATATATATATATATCGGGAGCCAGCATATTGCATATTGAGTGCATATTGCATATTGAGTGCAGCACTTTCCACAGCATCATCTTTCAGGATCTGGAATTGCTCAACTGGAATTCTATCACTGCCGGGAGCCAGCGTGAGGAACTCCTCCCGTGGCAAAGGTCATGAGGAAGGAGGCTCGGCATACGCAAAGGCGGGATCAAGCCTCAGGAGTCTCCCTGGAAATTCTCAAGCATCTACCCCCAAAACCACAGTCTGCCTACTTTCTGCTTTGTGCTTTCACCTACACCTCAGACTTTACAGGGGGCTGTCCCCCACTACCTCTCTCTGAAAAGAGTTAGCTTACAGCTCCAGTTAATAATTCCTGGGTGTGACAGTGTTTCAACCTACAAACTCCTTTGGAAATCCTCTAGCCTGCCTGAATAGGTTTTTCTGGCCACATGTGATTGCTCAGAGCCTCCCAACTGTGAGAGGCATGAGATGTTCTAAACTGTCTAAATAGATTCCTTTGAGCAGTTAAAAGATTGATTAGAAATTGTATTGGTGAAGGGTTTTTCACTTGTTGGGCCAATGTTTGCTGCTAAGTCTCCATATCCCTTACCTGCTGTGTCCCTGGCAGTGTATTGATTAATATAATTGGTGTAAGTAGTAGCTTTAATGTTTGTAACCTGGGACCCTTGAGTTAATTCTTTTTCTTGTTATAGCCCACCACACCTTTGCTCTGTAGGAATACAACTTTATCTAATGCTTTTGGAGGGTGGCTCCTGACCAATCACCTTTAGAGAAAAATAAGTTTTCTGAAGAAAGGGT
This sequence comes from Bos javanicus, assembly GCF_032452875.1. Classification (NCBI taxonomy): domain Eukaryota; kingdom Metazoa; phylum Chordata; class Mammalia; order Artiodactyla; family Bovidae; genus Bos; species Bos javanicus. The sequence goes on along the minus strand of NC_083883.1, from coordinate 8,058,288 downwards.
CTTAAAATGTTAACAGGGCTCCGGGCCAGAAAATGATGCAAATCACCTAAGCTTTTGCATATGATAAGTTTGCAGGAAGAAAGCCTGGCTTGCTGCATGACTCTACCCCTTCCCCCATTATCCTCTATGCATAACTTAAGGTATAAAAACTACTTTGGAAAATAAAGTGCAGGCCTTGTTCACCGAAACTTGGTCTCCCCATGTCATTCTTTCTCTCACCTTCTGGCTGAATTATTCAGCCTCTTTTCTCCACTGAATTTCCTCACTGAGCTATCCTAATTTCAGCCTCTTTTCTCCACTGAATTTCCTCACTGGGCTATCCTTATTCTATTACTCTTTATATCCTTAATTAACATTTAATTAAGCAGTTGTTTCCTGATCCTCACCGACGCCGTCCCTGCTTCAAATTCCCTGGATCCACCGGGGCTGGACCACGGCAATATATATATATATATATATATATATATATATATATATATATATAAAAGAACAGAAAGAACACCTTAAGGGAGATGTGGGCTAGTCCAAGAGAGGCACTGGTGCTGGAATGATGATGTATGGGGTTTTCAAGACAGAGCTATGTCATATTCATCTATGTGAGTGTAGACTGGCAGTTTTGATTGACAGTTATATGTTACATAACAGCAGGCTCTATTGTGTATGTCTTTCTCCTTTCCAGTGGTCATGTATGGATGTGAGAGTTGGACTGTGAAGAAAGCTGAGCGCCAAAGAATTGATGCTTTTGAACTGTGGTGTTGGAGAAGACTCTTGAGAGTCCCTTGGACTGAAAGGAGATCCAACCAGTCCATTCTGAAGGAGATCAGCCCTGGGATTTCTTTGGAAGGAATGATGCTAAAGCTGAAACTCCAGTACTTTGGCCACCTCATGTGAAGAATTGATTCATTGGAAAAGACTCTGATGCTGGGAGGGATTGGGGGCAGGAGGAGAAGAGGACGACAGAGGATGAGATGGCTGGATGGCATCACTGACTTGATGGATGTGAATCTGAGTGAACTCCGGGAGTTGGTGATGGACAGGGAGGCCTGGCGTGCTGTGATTCATGGGGTCACAAAGAGTCGGACATGACTGAGTGACTGAACTGAACTGAATTGAACTGATAATCAGGTGTATGTATGTATAGAATATTTATGAACATTTAATAGGCTCCCATCTGCCTAAGGCCACTTGAGGACACAACTGTGCATCAAGGGCAAGTGTCTAGGAGCTGGAGAAACCCCTGTGGTTAGTCTGCACCCACTGCATGCCTAGGGCATATACATGGAGTGGGAACAGTCTCTGTAGTTGTTTTATAGCATGTCTATGAGCTCTCATGGGCCACATGGAACTTATCTGGGGTGTGGTTTAGAAATCAGCTTGAATCTTTTTCAGCTAGGCCACCCCTCATTGCTCATGCCTAATTTCCTACCTAACAATATCAGACTGGTAGTCAGAGAAGGTAGAATTAACTTTGTAGCCAAGCTTACTAGTAAAGTATACAGGCACTATTTAATGGTAAAATGTTAGCAAGAAGATAAATCCCTAGTGGCTGAGACAATAAAGAATCTTCTGCCTGCTATGTAGGAGACCCAAGTTCCATCGCTGTATAGGGAAAATCCTCTGGAGAAATGAAAGTCTATCCACTCCAGTATTCCTGCCTGGATAATTCCATGGACAGAGGTGCCTGGTGGTCTACAGTCCCTGGGGTCACAAAGTTAGACAAGACTAAGTGACTAACACTAGCTAATACTAAAGTAATTCTGCTTAATAACATAAGAAAAAATTGCATAAAGTAAAAACATTTTGTATTACAATTGCTGGTATCATCATCATTTACCAGCAGATATCAAGGCTCTTATAAAGCATTGGTAAATAAGGTAGTGAAGCATCAGAGTTAAAATAGAAAAAAAAAAAAAAGGCCAGTAAAACAGAATAAGAGAAGCCAAACAAACATATATTAATACTTTACACAGTTACCTCCTACCTCATGCTAAGGGCTTCCCAGGTTGTTTAGTGATAAAGATCCACCTGTCAAGTAGAAGACACAGGAGACATGATTTGAATCCCTAGGTCAGGAAGATTCCTTGAAGGAGGAAATGGCAACCCAATCCAGTATTCTTTCCTGAAAACTTCCATGGACAGAAGAGTTTGGCAGGCTATAGTCCACAGGGTCACAAAGAGTCAGACTTAGCAACTAAACAACAACAACCTCACACTAAACACATAAATATTTTCTAAAAGATTATAGATTTAAGTGCAAATGAAAATAGAATCGTCTCTTAGAAGATAAAGCATAGGGAAATATCTTCAAAATCATGGAGTAGTAATTATGTCTTAATCAGGATTTGAAAAGTATTAACCACAAAGGAAAATATAAGAAATTGGACTATATTAACCATAAGAACTTCTGCTTATCAAGGGCATTTTATAAATATAAATACATAGGCCAAAAAATTAATAAAGTTATTTGAACTATTCATTTTTCCAAGAAAAGCTTCATGTTTCCAAATATAAAGAAGTCCAAAATATTAATAAAGAAAATAACTCAACAAAAGTTGGCAAAAGAAAGCAATGACCCAAAAACTTACATTCATAATAATATTAATCATCAGGGAAAATATGTATTAAAGCAAAATTAGGATCCATTACATATTCAACACAATGGCTCAAATGAAAAAGACAAAAAGTAACAAAAGATGAGAAATGTATTGAGCAACTGGGATTCATATACATTACTGTTTGGAGTATAAATCTGTAGAATACCTTTGGAAAACAAAGCAGCAAAATATCTTTTTCTTCATGAAATAAAGGTCAGATTCTTCTATTCAATCAACTGAAAGCATGTATATGGGTGAGGAGTTACAATCTGCCGCCCAACATCCTTAACAGGTGTGGACAAGTTTCTATTTAATAGTAGCCATATTGCTAGCTGAAGAATTTTAAAAGAACTTCATATAAAAATCCAGTTTTCTGTTTTGAAAGAGTTGTTAATTATAAAAATGCATTATGTTATTGTAGATAAACATTGGTAGCAAGTGTATATACTTATAAAATTCTTTGAAAAGACTATAGACATAATTTTCAAACCAAATCAAAGAAAGTTACATTTTGAAAATTAATTTGTGGAACAAGATCATGTAAGCATCAATAAACTCATGTGATAAATACTGAAAATGTGATAAGCTATGAGGAATATTGTTTGCAAAAATCTTTAGTTATATTCAAGATTTGATAAATGATAGTCATTGAAAAAATAAATGTATTTTAATTTTTAACCTTAGGAAGGATTTTCTTTTATATTTTTAATATCTAGCATTTTAGTATTTCTATTATTTGGTAGGTTTCATAATACAAATGAAAACTATAGTTTGTGATCTTTGTTACATATTTATTAGGAGTCAGAAGCAAGCAAGGGAAAACTCTATGAGCCAAGGGCTCCCTGTTTTACCTCAACATATTCCTTTAGGACAAAAGGTAAGGCCGAGTCATGAGGACAAGAGGGTCAATATTAAAGGCATTTAATATTGTGGGTGTCATAGGGCAGAATGTGTATAGCCAACCATTAGACAGAAAAAAATTAAGCATTTCTGCATTTGATGAGAGCAATGCCAGGCCAAGCAGGCTGCTCACACCTGATGCCCACAGAGAAGTGGAAGAGTGGCCCAAAGATGCCAAAGAAGTGGTAAACATCATGTTTGATGTCAAAGATCAATGACAAACATATTCATAAATCAATAGAGATATGAAATAAGACTTGGAAACTTTTCAAAGTACAACTTGAACAAAAAACACATTAGGTCCCAGAACAAACAAGCAAACAAAACCTTTCAAAAATGTTTTCACATTATTATATCTCATTTCCAGATATTGCTTCTTTATACTCACATAAATATACATCCTGTCCAAAACACAACCCATTGTGACCTTATAGTCATGAGATATTTGTTTTGGTCAGGACCCAAATCATTATAAACTCCAGTTTAACTGTAGTTTTGGTTAATTATTAAGAGAATAATTTGAAGACCTTACTAAATACCATCCAAAAATTATTCACAATTTTTCAGCTACAAAATTTTGTGTGTATTATGTATTTCTTCCTTGTAAATATAATGTCCATATCAACCTGGGTAAAAATGTAACAATATAATTAGTTGCAAAAAAGTTTTCACATCACTTTGTTACATTTGACAAAATAAAATTTTATTGACATCAACCTTGGAAGAAAAGTTATGACCAACCTAGATAGCATATTGAAAAGCAGAGACATTACTTTGCCAACAAAGGTCCATCTAGTCAAAGCTATGGTTTTTCCACTGGTCATGTATGGATGTGAGAGTTGGACTGTGAAGAAAGCTGAGCGCCAAAGAATTGATGCTTTTGAACTGTGGTGTTAGAGAAGACTCTTGAGAGTCCCTTGGACTGCAAGGAGATCCAACCAGTTCATTCTAAAGGAAAACAGTTTTTTGGACTCTGTGGGAGAGAGAGGGGGGGATGCTTTGGGAGAATGGCATTAAATCATGTATAATATCATATAAGAAATGAATCGCCAATCCAGGTTCGATGCAGGATACAGGAAGCTTGGGGCTGGTGCACTGGGATGACCCAGAGGGATGGTATGGAGAGGGAGGTGGGAGGGGGGTTCAGGATGGGGAACACGTGTACACCCGTGGCAGATGCATGTTGATGTATGGCAAAACCAATACAATATTGTAAAGTAAAATAAATAAAGGAGATCAGCCCTGGGTGTTCTTTGGAAGGAATGATGCTAAAACTGAAACTCCAGTACTTTGGCCACCTCATGCGAAGAGTTGACTCATTTGAAAAGACTTTGATGCTGGGAGGGATTGAGGACAGGAGGAGAAGGGGACGACAGAGGATGAGATGGCTGGATGGCATCACCGATTCAATGGACGTGAATTTGAGTGAACTCCGGGAGTTGGTGATGGACAAGTAAGCCTGGTGTACTGTGATTCATGGGGTTGCAAAGAGTAGGACACAACTGAGCGACTGAACTGAACTGAACTGATGCAAGTTAAGTATTAGCATTTATTGTTCTAAGAAGAAAAAACAGAGTCAAAACTGAACACATATTTATAGGTTTATTATGTGCTGTGTGTAAGTTACTTCAGTTGTGTCCAACTCTTCACAACACTATGGATTGTGACCTTCCAAGTTCCTCTGTCCATGGGATTCTCCAGGCAAGAATCCTGGAGGGGGCTGTCATTTCCTCTTCTAGAGGATATTCCCAAGCCAGGGATTGAACCCGCATCTCTCATGTCTCCTGTATCGGCAGGCTGTTTCCATACCACTAATGCCACCTGGGTACTTGGGATTAAATCTCAAATATTTTATTGGGGAAAATACTCTTTCCACTAAACTCTCCAGCATTCTGTTTTTCTTCTTTGGACAAATTAATACTTCTTTCATAACAATCCTGACTTCATTTTTTAATATAAATTTATTTAACTTAACTGGAGGCTAATTACTTTACAATATTGTATTGGTTTTGCCATACGTTGACATGAATCCACCATGGGTGTACATGTGTTCCCCATCCTGAACCCCCTCCCACCTCCCTCCATATATCATCCCTATGGGTCATCCCAGTGCACCAGCCCCGAGCATCCTGTATCACGCATCAAACCTGGACTGGCGATTCGTTTCACATATGAAAATATACATGTCTCAATGCCATTATCACAAATCATCCCACCCTCACCCTCTCCCACAGAGTCCAAGACTGTTCTCTACGTCTGTGTCTCTTTTGCTATCTCACATATAGGGTTACTGTTATCATCTTTCTAAATTCCACATTTATGCACTATTATATTGTATTGGTGTTTTTCTTTCTGGCTTACTTCACTCTGTATAATAGGCTCCTGTTTCATCCACTTCATTAGAACTGATGCAAATGTATTCTTTTTAATGGCCGAGTGATACTCCATTGTGTATATGTGCCACAGCTTTCATATCCATTTGCCTGCTGATGGACATCTAGGTTGCTTCCATGTCCTGGCTATTATAAACAGTTCTGTGATGGACATTGGGATACACGTGTCTCTTTCAATTCTGGTTTCCTTGGTGTGTATGCCCAGCAGTGGGATTGCTGGGTCGTATGTCAGTTCTATTTCCAGTTTTTTAAGGAATCTCCACACTGTTCTCCATAGTGGCTGTACTAGTTTGCATTCCAACCAACAGTGTAAGAGGGTTCCCTTTTCTCCACCCCTCTCCAACATTTATTGCTTGTAGACTTTTGGATCGCAGCCATTCTGACTGGCATGAAATGGTACCTCATAGTGGTTTTGATTTGCATTTCTCTGATAATGAGTGATGTTGAGCATCTTTTCATGTGTTCATTAGCTATCTGTATGTCTTCTTTGGTGAAATGTCTGTTTAGTTCTTTGGCCCATTTTTTTATTGGGTTTTTTTATTTTTCTGGAATTGAGCTGCAGGAGTTGCTGGTACATTTTTGAGATTAGTTGTTTGTCAGTTGCTTCATTTGCTATTATTTTCTCCCATTCTGAAGGCTGTCTTTTCACCTTGCTTATACTTTCCTTTGTTGTGCAGAAGCTTTTTAATTTTAATTAGGTCCCATTTGTTTATTCTTGCTTTTATTTCCAATATTCTGGGAGGTGGGTCACAGAGGATCCTGCTGTGATTTATGTCGGAGAGTGTTTTGCCTATATTCTCCTCTAGGAGTTTTATAGTTTCTGGTATTATGTTTAGATCTTTAATCCATTTTGAGTTTATTTTTGTGTATTGTGTTAGAAAGTGTTCTAGTTTCATTCTTTTACAAGTGGTTGACCAGTTTCCCCAGCACCACTTGTTAAAGAGATTGTCTTTTCTCCATGATATATTCTTGCCTCCTTTGTCAAAGATAAGGTGTCCATAGGTGTGTGGATTTATCTCTGGGCTCTCTATTTTGTTCCATTGGTCTATATGTATGTCTTTGCGCCAGTACCATACTGTCTTGATGACTGTGGCTTTTGTAGTAGAGCCTGAAGTCAGGCAGGTTGATTCCTCTAGTTCCATTCTTCTTTCTCAAGATTGCTTTGCCTATTTGAGATTTTTTGTATTTCTATACAAACTGAAATTATTTGTTCTAGCTCTGTGAAAAATACAATTGGTAGCTTGATAGGGATCGCATTGAATCTATAGATTACTTTGGGTAGTATACTCATTTTCACTATATTGATTCTTCCGATCCATGAGCATGATATATTTCTCCATCTATTAGTGTCCTCTTTGATTTCTTTAACCAGTGTTTTATAGTTTTCTATATATAGTTTTTGTTTATTTAGGTAGATACATTCCTAAGTTTTTTTTTTTTTTTTGTTACAATGGTGAATGGAATTGTTTCCTTAATTTCTCTTTCTATTTTCTCATTATTAGTGTATAGGAATGCAAGGGATTTCTGTGTGTTGGTTTTATATCCAGAAACTTTACTGTATTCATTGATTAGCTCTAGTACTTTTCTGGTGGAGTCTTTAGGGTTTTATATGTAGAGGATCATGTCATCTGCAAACAGTGAGAGTTTTACTTCTTTTCCAATTTGGATTCCTTTTATTTATTTTTGTGCTTTGATTGCTGTGGCCAAAACTTGCAAAACCATGTTGAATACTACTGGTGAGAATGGGCACCCTTGTCTTGTTCCTGACTTTAGGGGAAACGTTTGCTGAGGGTTTGTCATATATAGCTTTTATTATGTTGAGGTATGTTCCTTCTATTCCTGCTTTCTGGAGGGTTTTTTATCATAAATGGATGTTGAATTTTATCAAAGGCTTTCTATGCATCTATTGAGATATGGCTTTTATTTTTCAATTTGTTAATGTGGTGCATTACATTGATTGATTTGCAGATATTGAAGAATCCTTGCATCCTTGGGATAAAGCCCGCTTGGTCATGATGTATGATCTTTTTAATGTGTTGTTGGAATCTGATTGCTAGAATTTTGTTAAGGATTTTTGCATCTATGTTCATCAGTGATATTGGCCTGTAGTTTTCTTTTTTTGTGGCATCTTTGTCAGGTTTTGGTATTAGGGTGATGGTGGCCTCATAGAATGAGTTTGGTAGTTTACCCTACTCTGCAATTTTCTGGAAGAGTTTGAGTAGGATAGGTGTTAGCTCTTCTCTGAATTTTTGGTAGAATTCATCTGTGAAGCCGTCTGGACCTGAGCTTTTGTTTGCTGGAAGATTTCTGATTACAGTTTCAATTTCTGTGCTTGTGATAGGTCTGTTAAGATTTTCTATTTTTTCCTGGTTCAGTTTTGGAAACTTATACTTTTCTAATAATTTGTCCATTTCTTCCCAGTTGTCCATTTTATTGGCATATAATTGCTAATAGTAGCCCCTATAATCTTTTGTATTTCTGTGTTGTCTGTTGTGATCTCTCCATTTTCATTTCTAATTTTATTCATTGGATTTTTCTCCCTTTGTTTCTTGATGAGTCTGGCTAATGATTTGTCAATTTTATTTATCCTCTCAAAGAACTAGCTATTGGCTTTGCTGATTTTTGCTATGGTCTCCTTTGTTTCTTTTGCATTTATTTCTGCCCTAATTTTTAAGATTTCTTTCTTTCTACTAACCCTGGGATTCTTCATTTCTTCCTTTTCTAGTTGCTGCAGGTGTAGACTTAGGTTATTTATTTGACTTTTTTCCTGATTCTTGAGGTATGCCTGTATTGCTATGAATCTTTCCCTTAGCCCTGCTTTTACAGTTTCCCACAGGTTTTGGGTTGTTGTGTTTTCATCTTCATTCATTTCTATGCATATTTTGATTTCTTTTTTGATTTTTTCTGTTATTTGTTGGTTATTCAGCAGCATGTTGTTCAGCCTCCATATGTTGGAATTTTTAGTAGTTTTTCTCCTGTAATTGAAATCTAATCTTACTTCATTCTGGTCAGAAAAGATGCTTAGGATGATTTCAATTTTTAAAAATTTACCAAGGCTAGATTTATGGCCCAGGATATGATCTCTCCTGGAGAATGTTCCGTGTGCACTTGAGAAAAAGGTGAAATTTATTGTTTTGTGGTGAAATGTCCTATAGATATCAATTAGGTCTAACTGGTCTATTGTGTCATTTAAAGTTTGTGTTTCCTTGTTAATTTTCTGTTTAGTTGATCTATCCATAGGTGTGAGTGGGGTATTAAAATCTCCCACTATTACTGTGTTATTGTTAATTTCCCCTTTCATACTTGTTAGCATTTGTCTTACATATTGTGGTGCTCCTTTGTTAGGTGCATATATATTTATAATTGTTACATGTTCTTCTTGAATTGATCCTTTGATCATTATGTAGTGTCCTTCTTTGTCTCTTTTCACAGCCTTTGTTTTAAAGTCTATTTTATCTGATATGAGTACTGCTACTCCTGCTTTCTTTTGGTCTCTATTTGCATGAAATATCTTTTTCCAGCCCTTCACTTTCAGTCTGTATGTGTCCCTTGTTTTGAGGTGGGTCTCTTGTAGACAACATATATAAGGGTCTTGTTTCTGTATCCATTCAGCCTGTCTTTGTCTTTTGGTTGGGGCATTCAACCCATTTATGTTTAAGGTAATTATTGATAAGTATGATCCCGTTGCCATTTAATTTATTGTTTTGGGTTCGAGTTTATACACCCTTTCTATGTTTCCTGTCTAGTGAAGATCCTTTAGCATTTGTTGGAAAGCTGGTTTCGTGGTGCTGAATTCTCTCAGCTTTTGCTTGTCTGTAAAGCTTTTGATTTCTCCTTTATATTTGAATGAGATCCTTACTGGGTACAGTAATCTGGCCTTTAGGTAATTTTCTTTCATCACTTTAAGAATGTCCTGTCATTCCCTCCTGGCCTGAAGAGTTTCTATTGAAAGATCAGGTGTTATCCTTATGGGAATCCCCTTTTATGTTATTTGTTGTTTTTCCCTTGTTGCTTTTAATATTTGTTCTTTGTGTTTTATCTTTGTTAATTTGATTAATATGTGTCTTGGGGTGTTTCACCTTGGGTTTATCCTGTTTGGGACTCTCTGGGTTTCTTGGACTTGGGTGATTATTTCCTTCCCCATTTTAGGGAAGTTTTCAACTATTATCTCCTAAAGTATTTTCTCATGGTCTTTCTTTTTGTCTTCTTCTTCTGGGACTCCTATGATTCTAATGTTGGGGCATTTAACATTGTCCAGAGGTCTCTGAGATTCTCCTCATTTCTTTTAATTTGTTTTTCTTTTTTCCTCTGTTTTATTTATTTCTACCATTCTATTTTTCTACCTCACTTATCCTATCTTCTGCCTCCATTATTCTACTGTTAGTTCCCTCCAGAGTGTTTTTGATCTCATGTATTGTATTATTCATTACATATTGACTCTTTTTTATTTCTTCTAGGTCCTTAGTAAACCTTTCTTGCATCTTCTCAATCCTTGTCTCCAAGCTATTTATCTGTAACTCCATTTTGTTTTCAAGATTTTGGATCATTTTCACTATCATTATTTGAAATTCTTTATCATGTTGATTCTCTATCTCTTCCTTTTTTGGTTTGGTTTGGTGAGCATTTATCCTGATCCTTTACCTGCTGAGTATTTATCTTCCTCTTCATCTTGTTTATATTGCTATGTTTGGGGTGGCCTTTCAGTATTCTGGCAGTTTCTGGAGTTCTCTTTATTGTGGAGTTTCCTGACTGTGGGTGGGGTTGGACAGATGGCTTGTCAAGTTTTCCTGGTTAAGGAAGCTTGTGTCAGTGTTCTGGTGGGTGGAGCTGGATTTATTCTCTCTGGAGTGCAATGGAGTGTTCAGTAATGAATTATGAGATGTCAATGGGTTTGGAGTGACTTTGGGCAGCCTGTATATTGAAACTCAGGGCTATGTTCCTGTGTTGCTGGAGAATTTGCATGGTATGTTTTGATCTGGAACTTGTAGGCCCTTGGGTGATGCTTGGTTTCACTGTAGGTATGGAGGCTTTTTATGAGCTCCTATCGATTAATGTTCCCTGGAGTCAGGAGTTCTCTGGTGTTCTCAGGATTTGGACTTAAGCCTCCTGCCTCTGGTTTTCAGTCTTAAGACTTCTCCATCTATACAGCACCGATGATAAAACCTCTAGGTTAAAGATGAAAAGTTTCTCTGCAGTGAGGGACACCTCACTGAGAGAGGTTCACAGAGTTACATGGAGAAGAGAAGAGGGAGGAGGGAGATAGAGGTGACAGAGAAGAAAAGAGGGGGAATCAAAAAAGGAGAGAGCAAGCTAGCGAGTGATCACTTTCCTATGTGCTCTCCACAATCTGGATCCCTCAGAGATGTTCATGGAGTTACACAAAGAGGAGAAGAGAGAGGAAGGAGACAGAGGTAGCCAGGAGGATAAAGGGGGGTATCAAAAGGAAAGAGACAGATCCAGCCAGTAATCAGTTCCCTAAGTATTCTCTGCAGTCCAGAACACACAAAGAGATTCGCAGAGCTGGGTAGAGAAGAGAAGGGGGGTGGAGGAGATAGAGGCGACCTGGTGGAGAAAAAGGAGAGTCCTAAGGGGGAGAGAGTAGTCAAGCCAGTAATCTCACTCACAAGTAAAAATGGGTACTGAATATTAAGTTTTTAAAGGTACAAAATTGATAACAAATACCAAAAAGCAAAGCTTAGAAATCTAGAGTATAGGTTGGGTTCTCAAAAATACAATATTAAAGAAAACAAAGTCACAAAAATAATTATATATATATATATATATATATATACATATACTTTGTTTAAAAAAATAAGGTCTTTTTTGCAAAGTAATACTTATGAAAATGAAAATTAAAGGAGTAATAGAGGACTTAAAATATATTTTTTATATTTAAAGAATGATAATAGTAAAAATATATCTAGGACTTTCTCTGGTATTGTTTTGGACAGTGTGGGGTTAGCTCATTTTCAAAAAGTTCCTCGATCTGGCTTATACTTCTCAAGGTTTATAGGCCTCTTCCTATGTCGGTGTTAACTACAGGGTGTTAAGCTATTTCACCTGTCACTTCCAAGGCAGTTCCCTCTGTTTTAGTTTCTTCTGTTTGCTGGTCTCTTCAGTGTGTAATTTCCACCCTGACACAAGGGAGTAGTGGTGGACACTTGTTTAGGCTCACTTGTTCAGTCATGCTGAGGGGAGGGAAGTGAGTGAAGTGAAGTCTCTCAGTCGTGTCTGACTCTTTGTGACCCCATGGACTGTGGCCTACAACGCTCCTACATCCATGGGATTTTCCAGGCAAGAGTATTGGAGTGGCTTGCCGTTTCCTTCTCCAGAGGATCTTCTCAACCCAGAGATCAAACCTGGGTCTCCTGCATGTAGGCAGATGCTTTACCATCTGAGCCACCAGGGAAGTCCATATGGGGAGGGAGGAATGCTGCAAACAAATAACACTGGCATGTGCTCGCAGTGATTCAGCCACACTGCGTTTGCCCCCACTCACGGCATGTGTGCTTTCTCAGTCTATACTGCTTAGGCTGTAGGTTTCTCTGCCAGGAACTGTCTGAGGCTGGCCCTGGGTGGTATGCACTTCCCAGGTCTAAGCCTTTCAGGTTCAGATTCTCGGGTACTCCACAAAGGTGCAGACTCTGTTGGACCTGCGTTTTGTGTCCTTCCCAGGTCCGAGCAGCTCAGGTGACCAGGTGTTTGGTGAGTGTGGTCACTGTGACTTATCGCCTCCCCTGTCCCTGCTGCTTGGTTTTCTGGGTGTATAACCGGCACACCTCAGGTGGATGTTGCCCATCCAGAATCCCAAGAAGTCTTGGTTATCAATGAAGCCTGCTTGCAGTTTTGTAGATGGTGTCTCTCTGGGGCTGTGATTGTCCCCTTCTGGCTCTGTCTCTGGCAGGGGATAGCCCGGTCCGCAGACGGCTAGCTCTGCTCAGTCCTTTGTTCTGTGAGTGGATCAGGTGGTGTCTTATGTTAAGGCTTTTCCCTGGATAGCTATCCCACAGTCTAGTTTGCTATCTCAAGTTAGTTTCCTCAGATTGCCCTCAGGGCATTCATGCCTGGTCCTGACTCTAAGCAATGCAGCCTGTGCCTCCCTGCTCAGCCCCCGCCTGCTAGTGGCGGATGCAGGCATCTGCACTGCTTCTCTGCTGGGAGTTACCATTGGGCATGTAATCTGTGGGTTTTAATTATTTATTTATTTTTCCTCCCAGTTATGTTGCCCTCTGAGGTTCCAAGGCTTACCACACACTCTCCAGTGAGAGTGTTTACTGGTGTTTGGAAATCTCTCTTTTTTAAGACTCCATTCCCAGGACGGATCTCCATCCCTGCCTCTTTTGCCTCTCTTTTTGTCTTTTATATTTTTTCCTACCTCCTTTCAAATACAATGGGCTGCTTTTCTGGGTGACTGATGTCCTCTGCAGGCGTTCAGAAGTTGTTCTGAGGAATTTACTCAGCGTTCAAATGTTCTTTTGATGAATTTGTGGGGGAGAAAGTGGTCTCCCCGTCCTATTCCTCTACCATCTTAGGACCACCTCCCGGACTTCATGTTGAATCTATTCCTTTAACAGTTGTGCTCTGTTGCCTGTTCTTAGAAATGCTGGTTCTGTACATTTTGTAAAAGAATGTTGCCCATAGCATGAAATATACATTCTTAAGTTTCTGACCTTTACAGGTATAATACTTCAGTTCATATAGAGATCAAAGTTGCAGAACATAATAGCTGAAAACTTCCCTACATGGGAAAGGAAATAGTCAACCAAGTCCAGAAGAACAGAGTCCCAGGCAGGATAAACACAAGGAAGAACACACCGAGACACATAGTAACCAAACTGACAAAATTAAAGACAAAGATAAAATAATAAAAACAACAAGGGGAAAATGACAAATAATATACAAGGTGTCTGCCATCAGGCTATCAGCTGATTTCTCAACAAAAAATCTGCAAGCCAGAAAGGAATGTCATGATATATTTAAAGTGATGAAATGGAAGAGCCTACAACCAAGAATACTCTACCAAGTAAGACTCTCATTCAAATCGGATAGAGAAATAAAAAGCTTTCCAGACAAGCCAAAGTTAAAAAATTTCACACTACCACCAAACAGCTTTACAACAAATGCTAAAGGAAATTCTCTAAGCAGGAAACACAAGACAAGGAAAAGATCTACAGAAAATAAACTCAAAACAATTAAGAAAATGGCAATAGGTTTTAAATGAGCAGTCATGGTTAAATACAACTGGCTTATATGATGATGTTTTATCTAGTTTGTTTCACTTTTTCTGTTTCATATTCAGTGGCCCTATTTCATTTAGTTTATGTTTCCCAATTTCTCCATCTCTTCTTTTCCTTTGATGTTCTTTCTTAAGGTTTTATCAAGTATAATAGAAAAGCCTTCGTGTGTGTGTGTGTGTGTGTGCGTAATGTATATATATATATATATATATATATATGTGTGTGTGTGTATATATATATAAGAAAACATGAATTTTGCCTAAATAAAAAATTTATGACATTTTGATTCCAGTTCTTTGATTGAGCATGAATAAAATGCTAGATTTCTAATTATAAAATAGATATGCAACAAACAACAAAGGTTTACTATATAGCACAAGAAACTATAGTCAGTATCTTGTAACAACCAGTGATGGAAAACAGTATCAAAAATAATATATGTGTATATAACTTATATGCAGAGTACATCATGAGAAATGCTGGACTGAAAGAAACACAAGCTGGAATCAAGATTGCCAGGAGAAATATCAATAACCTCAGATATGCAAATGACACCACCCTTATGGCAGAAAGTGAAGAGGAACTCAGAAGCCTCTTGATGAAAGTGAAAGTGGGGAGTGAAAAAGTTGGCTTAAAGCTCAACATTCAGAAAATGAACATCATGGCATCTGGTCCCATCACTTCATGGGAAATAGATGGGGAAACAGTGGAAATAGTGTCAGACTTTATTTTTCTGGGCTCCAAAATGACTACAGATGGTGACTACAGCCATGAAATTAAAAGACGCTTACTCCTTGGAAGGAAAGTTATGACTAACCTAGATAGCATATTCAAAAGCAGAGACATTACTTTGCCAGCAAAGGTTCGTCTAGTCAAGGCTATGGTTTTTCCTGTGGTCATGTATGGAAGTCAGAGTTGGACTGTGAAGAGAGCTGAGTGCTGAAGAATTGATGCTTTTGAACTGTGGTGTTGGAGAAGACTCTTGAGAGTCCCGTGGACTGCAAGGAGATCCAACCAGTCCATTCTGAAGGAGATCAGCCCTGGGATTTCTTTGGAAGGAGTGATGCTAAAGCTGAAACTCCAGTACTTTGGCCACCTCATGGAAATAGTTGACTCATTGGAAAAGACTCTGATGCTAGGAGGGATTGTGGGAAAGAAGAGAAGCGGACGACAGAGGATGAGATGGCTGGATGGCATCACTGACTCGATGGACGTGAGTCTGAGTGAACTCTGGGAATTGGTGATGGACAGGGAGGCCTGGCGTGCTGCGATTCATGGGGTTGCAAAAAGTCAGACATGACTGAGCGACTGATCTCATCTGATATGATATGTATAGTTGAATCACCTTGCTGTGCACCTGAACCATTGTAACTCAACTATACTTCAATAAAATATGTATTTTTTAAGAAGTTGCAAAACAGAGGATAACATTTGAGTATATTTATAAGAACATTGTGACCAGATCTACATGGACAACTGCAAGAACAAAAGATTCAGGTACCAAGAAGTTTGCAACAGCTAGCAATAACTTCTCCTCTTTTAGTATAAAAGAAGGCTGAATTATAAATTTAGAAAGATGAGTCTTTAAGGATAAACTGGTCCGTCAACTTCTCAATCAGCTGGATTTCTGAATAAAGTTGCTATGGTTTATTGCAACAACTTGTCTCTAGATTTATTGTTCTTTTGTTTGGTGAGGAAATGAGCTTGGACTCTGTAGTAAAATCTATACTTTTATGCATTCCCATACTTTCTGTCTCCCTTTTCTTCATAATTCTGTATTCCAACGTTTATCCACCCAACTGATTCAATAACACAGAAACAAATTTTCTATGTATTTAAAATGATCTTATTAAAGTGAAAGTCACTCAGTCGTGCCTGACTCTTTAACCCCATGGACTATACAGTCCATGGAATTCTCCAGGACAGAATACTGGAGTGGGTAGTCTTTCCCATCTCCAGGGGATCTTCCCAACCCAGGGAATCAAACTTGGGTCTCTTGCATTGCACGCAGATATTTACCAGCTGAGTCACAAGGGGAGTCCAAGAATACTGAATTGGGTAGGTCTTTCTTTCTCCAGCAGATCTTCCAGACTCAGGAATTAAAACAAGGTCCCCTGCATTGTAGGCAGATTTTTTACTAGCTGAGCTATGCTTTTTAATTGATCAAAAGTTGCAGAACATTATAGCTGAAAACTTCCCTAACACAGGAAAGGAAACAGTTAACCAAGTCCAGGAGGCACAGAGGCCCAGGCAAGATAAACCCAAGGAAGAACACACCAAGACACATAGTATTTGTAAATATCTAATTCAATTGTCACTCTAAATTCAGTTATTAAATATACTAGCTTAAGCATTAGGCAGCGTTATTGGGTAAAACTTAAATAATATACAATAAGTATGGAGTTTACATAAAAATAAAAATAGATATACCATGTGATCCAGCAATTCCATTTATAAGTATTTTTTTTTCAAAGTGTGTATCAAGAAATGAATGGGTAAGAAGTGGTCTATATGGATTATTACTCAGCCATAAAGAAGATTGAGATCTTGTCATTTCTGGCAACATGGATGGACCTAGAGGGTATTATGCCTATGAAAATAAGTCAGGCAGATTGACAAACACAGTATGAGGTCATTTGTATGTGGAAACTGAAAACCAAAACCAATGAACCAAAATAACCAAACAGTAGTGAAATCAGAGATGTGGAAAACAAAGAAGTGGTTGCCTGAGAGAAGAGGGATGTGGTGATGAGAGAGCTAGGTAAGAGAGATGAAGAAGTACAAACTTCCCTTACAAAGGGAATAAAATGCACAGCGTGGAGAATACAGTCAATGAGAATAATTTGGTTACAGATGGTAACTTGACTTATTGTGGTGATCATTTGGTAAAGAAGAGAAATATCAAATCACTATATTGGGCACCTGAATCTATCTATGGTCTATTCCCAGACCAGTAATGCTGAAGAAGCTGAAGTTGAATGGTTCTATGAAGACCCACAAGACCTTCTATAACTAACACCCAAAAAAGATGTACTTTTCATTATAGTGATCTGGAATGGAAAAGTAGGATGTCAAGAAATAGCTGGAGTAACAGGCAAATTTGGCCTTGAAGTATAGAATGAAGCAGGGCAAAGGCCAATAGAGTTTTACCAAGAGAATACACTGGTCATAGCAAACACCCTCCTCAACAACACAAGATAAGACTCTACACCTGACATCACCAGATGGTCAATACCAAAATCAGATTGATCATATTCTTTGCAGACAAAGATGGAGAAGCTTTATACAATCAGCAAAAACAAGACCAGGAGCTGACTGTGGCTCAGAACATGAACTTCTTATTGCCAAATTCAGACTTACAGGTATATCTGTGGCGGATTCATTTCGATATTTGGCAAAACTAATACAATATTGTAAAGTTTAAAAATAAAATAAAATTTGAAAAAAATTAAAAAAATATACTATGAAAAAAAAACGAAAGTAAGGAAAACCAGTATACCATTCAGGTATGATCTATATCAAATCCCTTACAGTTAAACAGTGAAAGTGAGAAATAGATTCAAGGGATTAGATCTTATATACAGAGTGCCTGAAGAACTATGGATGGAGGTTTGTGACATTGTACAGGAGGCAGGGATCAAGACCATTCCCAAGAAAAGAAATACAAAAAGCCAAATGGTTGTCTAAAGAGACCTTACAAATAGCTGTGGAAAAAAGAGAAGCGAAAAGCAAAGGAGAAAATGAGAGATATACCCATTTGAATGCAGAGTTCCAAAGAATAGCAAGGAGAGACAAGAAAGCCTTCCTCATTAATCAGTGCAAAGAAAGAGAGGAAAGCAATAGAACAGGAAAGACTACATATTCTTCAAGAAAATTAGAGAAACCAAGGGAACATTTCTTGCAAAGATGGGCACAATAAAGGACAGAAATGGTATGAACCTAACAGAAGCGGAAGATATTAAGAAGAAGTGGCAAGAATACACAGAAGAACTACACAGAAAAGATCTTCATTACCCAGATAATCACGATAGTGTGCTCACTCATCTAGAGCCAGATGTCCTGGAATGTGAAGTCAAGTGGGCCTTAGGAAGCATCACTACAAAAAAAGCCAGTGAAAGTGATGGAATTCCAGTTGAACTATTTCAAATCCTAAAAGATGATGCTGTGAAACTGCTACTCTCAATGTGCAAGCAAATTTAGAAAACTCAGCAATGGCCACAGCACTGGAAAAAGTCAGTTTTCATTCCAATTCCAAAGAGAAGCAATGCCAAAGAATGATCAAACTACTGCATAATTGCACTCATCTCACATGCTAGCAAAGTAATGCTCAAAATTCTCCAAGCCAAGCTTCAACAGTACGTGGACCATGAAATTCCAGATGTTCAAGCTAGATTTAGAAAAGGCAGAGGGATGAGAGATCAAATTGCCAACATCCATTGGATCATCAAAAAAGCAAGATAGTTCCAGAAAAGCAACTATTTATGCTTTATTGACTATGCCAAAGTCTTTGACTGTGTGGATCACAAAAAACTGTAAAAAATTCTTCAAGAGAAGGGAATACCAGAAAACTTGACCTTCCTCCTGAGAAATCTGTATGCAAGTCAGTAAACAACAATTAGAACTGGGCATGGAGCAACAGACTGGTTCCAAATTAGGAAAGGAGTACATCAAGGCTGTATATTGTCACCCTGCTTATTTAACTTATATGCAGAGTACATCATGAGAAACGCTGGGCTGGAAGAAGCACAGGATGGAATCAAGATTGCCAGGAGAAATATCAATAATCTCAGACATGCAGATGGCACCACCCTTATGGCAGAAAGTGAAGAAGAACTAAAGAGCCTATTGATGAAAGTGAAAGGGGAAAGTGAAAAAGTTTGCTTAAAACTCAACATTCAGAAATTTAAATCATGGCATCTGTCCCCATCATTTCATGCAAATAGATGGGAAGCAATGGAAACAGTGAGAGACTTTATTTGGGGGGGCTTCAAAATCACTGCAGTTGCTGATGGCAGCCATGACATTAAAAGACACTTGCTCCTTGGAAGAAAAGTTATGACCAACTGAGACAGCATATTACAAAGCAGAGACATTACTTTGCCAACAAAGGTCTGTCTAGTCAAAGCTTCGATTTTTCCAGTAGTTATGTTTGGATGTGAGAGTTGGACCATAAAGAAAGCTGAGCACAGAAGATCTGATGCTTTTGAACTGTTGTGTTGGAGAAGACTCTTCAGAATCCCTTGGATAGCAAGGAGATCCAACCAGTCCATCCTAAAGGAAATCAGTCCTGAATATTCATTGTAAGGACTGATGCTGAAGCTGAAACTCCAGTATTTTAGCCACCTAATGGGAAGAACTGACTTATTTGAAAAGGCCTTTATATGGGAAAGATTGAAGGCAGGAGTAGAAAGGGATAAGCGAGGATGAGATGGTTGGAAGGCACCACTGATGTGATGGACGTGAGTTTGAGTAAACTCCGGGAGTTGCTTTTGGACAGGAAGGCCTGGTGTGCTGCAGTCCATGGGGTCACAAAGAGTCGGACATGACTGAGCAACTGAACTGAACGGAACTGAACTGAAACTCTCAGTGTTGCAGTTCAATTAAATTAGAATTATACTTCATTGTATATATACCACAATTCTAACACGTGTATATGGGATCTAGAAGAATGATACTGAAGAATTTATTTGCAGGGCAAAGTGGAGAAACAGACATACAGAATCGACCTATGGACATGGGGAGAGGGGAGGAGAGGGTGAGATGTATGGAAAGAGTAACATGGAAACTTACGTTACCATATGTAAAATAGATAGCCAACAGGAATTTGCTGTATGGCTCGGGAAACTCAAACAGGGGCTCTGTATAAACCTGGAGGGGTGGGATGTGAGGGAGTTGGCAGGCAGTTTCAAAAGGGAGGGGATATATGTATATATATGGCTGATTCATGTTGAGGTTTGACAGAAAATAGCAAAATTCTGTAAAGCAATTATCCTTCAATTAAAAAAATAAATTTTTAAAAAGGAAATAAAATAAACTTTACTGATACACACACAAAATAAATTACAATTATACTTCAATTAGAAAAAATCTTGGGAATAAAAAAAAAAAACTTTACAGAAACACTTAGCAACTTCTTCATGGATGCAAACATTCTCATTTCACACGTGATGATGTGCTTAACAATAAAGAGTTAAGCTATTAAAAAAATGATTCATGTTTTGAAAGGACATCATACATCAGAACTGAGGTAACTCAGAAATCAACATGTGGGACTCGGAAAAGCATAAGAAAAAATTGAAAAATTACTTTGTAAATGAAATTAAAAATATGAGAAACAAACTGAGAAATAATGCCTTAGAAGAAACAGTAGATGAAAAGAAGAAATTCTCAAAGACTATTTTTTAAAAAACTGCTGGCAATGTAAGTTTCCATGTTACTCTTTCCATACATCTCACCCTCTCCTCCTCTCTCCCCATGTCCAGAAGTCTATTCTCTATGTCTGTTTATCCACTGTTGCTCTGTAAATAAATTATTCAGTACCATTTTTCTAGATTCTGTATATATGTGTTAGAGTATAGTATTTATCTTTCTCTTTCTGTAAAATAGATAGCCAATGGGAATTTTCTTGTATGGCTCAGGAAACTCAACCAGGGGCTCTCTATCAACCTAGAGGTGTGGGATGGGAGGCAGATGGGAGGGAGTTTCGAAAGGGAGGGGATATATGTATACCTATAGCTGATTCATGCTGAGGTTTGACAGAAAACAGCAAAATTCTGTACAGCAATTTTCCTTCAATAAAAAATAAATTAATTAAAAAATACTCCTGACAAATAAATTAAGGAAGAGGCTGTAAAATATTTGATGAATATGTTAAAAGTGGAAGATCATCGTAAGAGATCTGATGAATGAATGATTCATTTGCTCAATCATGTCCAGCTCTCTGTGACCCCATGGACTGAAGAATGCCAGGCTTCCCTGTTCTTATATGAATGATTGGAATCTCTGAAAGAGTAAAATCACAGCAAAGATACACAGAAAATATTAAATATTATGATGGAAAGTTTCCTGGAAAATGTCTTTGAAATTGCTTATTGAAAAGAATAATGAGCATCAACTTGCAATGACTAATAGCAAATGATACTGTAGTAAAGCTATACGGTTTTAAAAGCAAAAGTCTCCTGGGACACTGGAATAAAAGAGCAAGAGAAATATAAGGGAATAAAAATTAAAATTTTAAGAGCCCTTTCAGAGAGAAACTCTCTGTGTTAAAAGAAAAGAGAGAAACACATTTAAGTTCCCTAATGAACCATGAACATCTTACCAGCCAAGCAGTCTAAGTTTCAGAAGTCCTGATGTGCAAGTCATGAAAGAGCTAGTGTAATATTGATCTCCTATAACTAGTGGAATGAACAGATGTGAGAAAACGGAATCCTTAAAGACAATGACATAAGGACAGATGTAAAGACTAAATTTGCAGTTCCTTACTAAACAAGGACTTCCCTGGTGGCTCAGATGATAAAGTCTCTGCCTACAATGCAGGAGACCCTGGTTCGATCCCTGGGTGAGGAAGATCCCCTGGAGAAGGAAATGGCAACCCACTCCAGCATTCTTGCCTGGAAAATCCGATGGACAGAGGAGCCTGGTAGGCTACAGTCCATGGGGCCACAAAAAATGTCAGATTTTTTTCGGACTTCTTGGACAACTGAGAGACTTCACTTTTATTTTCACTTTCTTTACTCAGTGAAGACTGAGTTGCGTACCAAGGGGAGAGATCTTGGTGGTGGACACTAGGGTGATGGCCTTAGGACAATTAATTAAGTTCTACCTCTGCTGAGGGTGCTATTCTATACATGTGTGCTTTTAAAAAAATATTTTAAAAGTAACAAAATAAACTAAATTAATGAAAAACTTACATATATATATTGGACATATTAATGCATATGAGACATATAGATAAAACTGTAGATAAAACTAATACTAAATCAACATAGCAAAACAACTGAAGCTGTACTAAATGAGGACTCTCAGGATAGAATCAGTGAGGCCTCCCCTGATCTGGTCCACATGATGCTCCGGGTGCTGTGTGGGTTCCATCCCCTCTGGGGTCCAGGATGGGGTCCAGGTCCAGGTCTTCAGGGATTCAGTGCAGAGCCTGCAACAGCAACACAGGTGATGGAGTCCCTGGGGAGGTGCAGAGTCAGACAGAAGAGGGCTCCCTGGGGAGGGTGTGCAGGACTCAGAAGACTTCCCAAGATCTAGATTTGGCTTTGGGGCTCAGATGCAAGACACTGGGCTTGTTTGCTGCTCTTTGCTGAAGGCGTTTTTAGAAGTGTCCCACAGGATCAAGTATCCCTGAGCAGAGTATGGCCAGCAATATTCAACTGGTGGGTTCCCTGGTCAGTGAGACTTAGGCAGAAGAACAGGGGACTCTGGGATCCAAGGCTAAAAATTTGGGTTTTCTCCTTGCCTCAAGGCCCTGGGAGGAGCAGGAGGCCAGATGACATGGGTGGGTAGGAGAACTTGCCCACCCATCCTACACTCAGTACAACTGCTCCTGAGACCTGAGCCTTGGAAGTGGACAGACACCTAGGGTCTCTGTTTTCCCAAATAATCATTTCTAGCCCCCAACCAAACTCTTCTGAGGTTTATGATTTTAAGCTGTTATTATGTTGTTGTAATAAAAAAGTACATTTTATCCACTTAGCATATTGCAAGCTTAAAATTTGACAGAATACACTGCTTTTTAAGCCATAATAAAACAATATATGTTATTAATGACAGAATTGTAAACAAATAATAAAAGGAACATGAGTAACTTGAATCCTGCCTCTAATCCTCAGTCACTTCAGTCCTGTCAGACTCTGTGCAACCCTATGGATTATAGTCCACCATGCTCTTCAGTCCATGGGATTCTCCAGGCAAGAATAATGGAATGGATTGCCATTTCCTTCTTTGGTGGATCTTCCATACCCAGGGATCAAACCCGAGTCTCTTACATTTCCTGCATTGGCAGGCAGATTCTTAACCATTAGCACCACCAACCGCATGCACATGGCTGTGAGTTGCTTTCTGGTGTTTCTTTAGTTGAAGTTGGACACATACACAGAAGAATCTACAGAACCTCCAACTCCTGGTTGAGAAATGGTGGCCTGAACTGGCCCAGGACCCCGGGGTTCCAGAACCTGAGCAACCCTAAACTCAGACACCCCCCAGTCTTCAGGGACCCTCAGGACCAGGGAGCACCTGTCAGAGTCTAGCTCCAGCAGCCAGGGATTTAACCTGAAGAGATGAACGGTGTTGGTGATGAGGCAGCCTCTCAGTTTTTTTGGACTGCCTGTTTACTTCAAGCTTATGATTTTCTTTTATACTTTTACAAAAGCATTAGGTCAGAGGTTTTATATTTTCAGTTCCCAGTGACCCAGATTTATTGTCTCCATAAATCATTGTTGCCCCTCAAAAATAGTTTTGTCCTCAGCAATTCTCTTATCTACTTTTTCTCATGTGTCCTTGTGAATACACTGTAACTCATGCTAATGTCTGGGCTGCATACCACATTCTTCAGTTTATTTCTTCTCTTTTTAAGTCCTGTTTGCCCCTAGTATCCTAAGCTCACTATTTCTTAGAAAGGGCTTCTAGCTAATAGTATCCCTAAAGTCCCTAATCTCTGTAAGCTATAGTAGAATATGCTAACATTACAACATCCCTTAAATCTTTAGCTTCTAACTATTTTACTTATTCCTAAGCCCTAAATTTAGCAAACTCTTTTGCCATAAACACTTTCTTCACAAATAGACTTCAGATAGCAATCCCTCCCATGGTCTCAAGCTGTGGCCTATGTGCTCATCTTGGAACACTCTTTCATAAAAGTCTTTAAACAAATGTTAATGATTAACTTTATGAATTATTCTCTGAGCACAGCTGCAGAAGGCTTTGTGTCTTTTCATGTTCCTCTCAAGAACAATAAGCACCTTAATGTTCCTTTTCAGTCAACTCAGTCAAGGAGAGGAAAAAACAAGTCAGAATTACAAGGCCTAACTCCTTCATCCCGGGTCTGTGCCTATGGGATGAGAAAGGGGGCTGGGGCCGTTCCTCCATTTTGTCAGTAATGCCTAACGTGGCTCCTGACATCTCCCCCTTTTTTTATTTTTTAGAGCATAGGTATGAAACTCAGTAGATATAGCAGAAACATTTCGGTTGAGTATTCTGAAAAGGCACAGGGCCAGTACACAAATCAGAACTAACAGGCATAAGCACGTGGCCATATTAATCATTATGATAGAAAAAGATCCATGGAAAAGATACCCCTCCAGATTTTCAAAGAGGGAATTAGAAAGCCATTGAGAGGAAAAGTCAGACTCCGCCTGCTTCATATTCTGAATATCTTGATGTAACTTAGAAATATCAATATTAAATTCTGAATGATTCCATATGCCTGAAATGATTCTGAATGCGTTTCCAAGAGTTCATGGACTCATTTACTTGTAGAGGGGTAATGCACATCCATTTAAAATCAGCATGGCACCTTAAAGACAATTTAATTTTTAAATTTGTAATTTTTTGTCCCATAAGCAGAAATGCTTCTTCTAAAGCATTGACCTTATTTTTTATTTTTTTATCTATAATTTCCTGCATAGAAAGAGCTATGGAGACATTTTTGGACAGCTGATCAACAAACGAGGCCGTATGCACTTCTTTTGACAGGGCAAGAGCAGAAACCATGACTGATGCAGTTATGGCAATCAAAGCAGTTATTTCCACAACCAGAGCTGTAATGAATCTCTTAGGTTGAGAAATTAAGCCTATAATTTCATATAAAACTTTTAATGTATAATCATCAAACCATTGTCCCCCTAATTTTACAGGAACCATCAAATATGGTGGTTGTTTTACAATCATCACAGCCTTATAATTATTATAATCATTTCCATCAACACAATTTGATATAAAACAATTTACACATATAACATTGTAAAAATCACTCTGATTTTTGGCCAACAAAAAGGCATAGGGAGAATGTACGCAGGCCTGTACAATATATCTTTGTTCATTTAAAGGTCTATGTAAAATCACAGGTGCTATAGCAGCCAATGTTTTCCATAACTCAGGCTGCATGGGACCCGTTCCATCCAAACTCACTAAAGGAGGAACCCATCTATTAACATGTCATCTAATAATTGCTCTAAAAATCAAATTCAATCATTGATCTGAACAATAGGGGCACCCCCATTTGATCAGAAGATGTCTGGTGGCAGCAATGGGAATAGATAACTTTATGGCGTACGTGCATTTTTTCCAATGAGGAAAGCCAGAAATTTTGTTTATGCTTTTCCAGACCTGTAGTCCTTGTTCATCAGAGTCCGGAGTGGGGAGTTCACAGCTCGGATAGTCCTTTAAATGGGGGGCTGCCTTTTTTAAGGCATCAAATAGTCTTTTTTGTGCCCTCAGCATCAATAGCTGTAAAGACCTAAAGTCTCTCTTGCCATTGCTTCTCGGAGAATCAGTAAGCATGCTTTTCAAGGAAGTGTTAACGCACCCATTCAAAACTGGAGCTGTTCCTTGTAAAGAGGAAGGTACGGCAAAGCAAATAGGTGGATAAACGGACACACCTGAAAAAATTGAAGGGAGTGCTGACCACTGTTTTAACATTACTAGGATAGATGGAAGCCCCATCCAAAAGAAGAGTATCATTAACAAAAAAAACGATTGGGTTCATTCATCCAATCAACAGGGTGGAAAGAAGGTGGATTAAGCAAATAGTCCCAATGAACTTTTTCTGCACTGGAAGGCCTCGGCTGACAAGCCAACACAGCAAGCATAGCCACAAACATTACCATAGGAGTGGCTTCATATCTCCCACTTCCTATTAATTTTTCAGCCCGCTGAGCGAGATGTTTTAGCTGGCCCCAAGTTGGTACCATGCTGAGGTGGTTCTTTAAGTATGATGATGGCAATGAGGTGGGGCAGAATACGGTTGAACTCGATCAGTATGTCTCTCCTGAAGCACCAGGTGTCTGAAGCAATGTATTAGCGGTGAAGTCTCAGGTGAAAGGTCATTCGCCCTTTGGTGTTTTCTTGGCTCCCTCAGGTCTGGACTCAACCAGCTTTTGGTCTCCCCATCATTTTTTGTCCCCAGACTCCAGGACTTCAGGGATTTTAGTAACCTCAGGGGTCCAAACAGAAGTGGAATCTTGTGGAAACACACAAGCATACCCTCTCCCACAAGTTACCAGTATATCTGGCCCTTTCCACTCTCCTGTAATGAGGTCTTTTCACTTAACCAGAGACCAAGTCGTAGCCCTTTCAGGAGTCCAGTGTCTTGTCATTGTAGTCTGCCCCTGTGTGTCTACGTTAAAATGATAAACTACAAACAAAGCATGGCATAAAACATGATGTGGAGAGGAATACTTAAATTTTCCCTGTCTTAATTTAGCAATCTGATTTTTTAAAGTCTGATGTGTCCTTTTCACTATGGCTTAGCCTCGGGGATTATAAGGTATTTGTTGAATGTATTATGGAAAATTGTTGACAAAATCTCTTAAAAGTGGCAGAATTATAAGCTGGGGCATTATCTGTTTTTATCTGTTCAGGGAGTCTTATTTGGGAAAAGCTTTGAAACAAGTGCTGAATTATATCTCTTGTTGTTTTACCTGATCTAGCAGAGGCTATAATAACATGAGAAAAGGTATCCATGGTAACATGCACAAAGGACAGTTTTCCAAAGGCTGGGATATGAGTTATGTCCATTTGCCAGAGAATATTAGGTCTAAGGCCTCAGGGATTTACTCCTAATTGTGGAGATGGATTAAATGTTGGGCAGTTTGGACATAACTTAACTATTTGTCTAGCTGCTTTCCTAGGGATATGAAATTCATACCTTAAACCAGCTGCATTTTGATAATGAATTTTGTGAGAATTTTTGGCCTTGTCAATCTTTTTATGTAAGTTTAAAGCAATTACTTTAGTTAATGTATCTGTCAAAGCATTTTCTTCATGTAAAGGGCTGGGCAAGCCAGAATGGGCTCTAATATGTCTCACAAAATATTTTTTCTCTATGCTTAATCTCCTTCTGTAAATCAAATAACAAGGAGAAGATGATAGTTTTATTTTTTGGAATATTAGCAGTCTCAATATGAGGAAATGACCCTACAATATATCTGGAGTCAGTCAGAAGATTGAAGGTGTGGTCTCTTAAATGTTGAAAAGCCCAAATAACTGTTCGTAACTCGGCCCTCTGGGCAGACGTCTCTTTAGTTACCTGAACATGGAATTTTCTATTAATAATTGTGACTGCTTTACCATTAGAGGAACCATCTGTGAAAACTAAAATTGCCCCTTCCAAAGGTTGAATAGAATTTTTTTTTCAGAAAAATTACTGGATTTTTTTTTAATGCAAAAGAGGGCTTGAGGGCAAATGAAACAAAATTTGACCCCTGAAATCTATCACGGCAACTTGTCAATCATCACTATTTTGTAAAAGAAATTGCAGTTGATCCTTATTGAATGGAATCACTATATTTGCCACTTCTTTTCCAAAAAGTTTCACACTTCTTTTTCTACCTTTTGTAATTAATTGTGCCACAAAGCTGGGATAAGATAAAACTATTTTTTTGTGGGTCACTGGTAGATGGAGCCATTCCAATGGGCCTTCTTGCCACAAGCATCCTGTAGGTGTATGCTCTGTGGTGAGAATATTTAAATCCCGTCCTCTGGTAATATTAATCTTAATTAACTGATCATTTAAAACCACATCTACTTTAACAAGAGCCGACTCTGCCTCACTAGTCAACTTTTTCTTAGAACGGGGATTAGGATCTCTTTTTAAGCAATCAAACAAAGGCTTTAAATCTGCAGTAGTCAGTTTTAAGTGTGGGTGTATCCAATTAATATCCCCTAGTAATTTCTGGAAATCATTTAAAGTTAGTAAACAATCTCTCTGAAGCTGCAAAGGGGCATGTGTCATGGTATGGGTATTTAATACTCTCTTTAAATAAGAAAAAGGAGGATTTACTTGTATCTTATCTGGAGCTATCTTTAAACCCTAGCTTTCCAAGGCCTCAATCAACTCAGATAAAATTTGTTGTAACAAGGTTCTGTCCTTATGAGCTGCCAAAATATCATCTATATAATGTATCAAATATAGATCTTTATACTTTGCTCTAACATTTTGCACAGCTTGGTATACAAATTTCTGACACAAGGTGGGGCTATTTTTCATTCTTGAGACAAAAACCTTCCATTGAAACCTTCTATAGGGCTGTTTAAAATTAGCTAAAGGGAGACTGAAGGCAAACCGTTTACAATCCTGGACAGCCAGGGGAATGGTAAAGAAACAATCCTGTAGATCTATAACTATCACATTATACTGAAAAGGCACAGCCACTGGGGAAAGGAGGCCTGGCTGGAGGGCCCCCATGTCTTCCATAGTTGCATTTATAGCCCTCAAATCCCATAATAATCTCCATTTTCCTGATTTTTTCTTAATAACAAAAATAGGAGTATTTCAGGGGCTATTAGAAGGCTCTATATGGCCAGCTGTCAGTTGTTCCATAACTAAAGCCTCAGCTGCCTGTAGCTTTTCAGCTGTTAAGGGCCATTGTTCAACCCATACCAGATCATCAGATTTCCAGGTAATACGGTCAGCAGCAAGAGCAACAGCCTCCAGGATAAATTTGAATATCCCAGACCTTCTGTATTTTTGTTAGGAACCAGCTTTAATGGAGAAACAATTTTGTGCTGATCTTTACTAAGCCCCTTATCAGGATTATACCTTATTTGCAGCATTTGATTAGTAACCTTTTTATCTGGGCTATATAAAAGCATTCCCATCTGAGATAATATATCTCTCCCCCATAAAGAAAAAGGTAGTGAAAGAACCAAATATGGACAAAACGTGTCTTGTGCCCCCTTCTCATCTGACCATGTCAAAATTTATGAGCTCTTAGCAACAGAGGGCACTGACCCTATTCCTACCAGGCAGGCACTGGTTAAGTGTGTCGGCCAGGACAAGGGCCAATCTTTTCCAGTAATGCAAGAGACGTCTGCTCCAGTATCTAACAGCCCTGACATTTTATTTCCTTGAATTAAAAGATCTTTTAAAGGCCTAGAAGCTGTAATTTCCTGCACCCAGAAAGCTAGATCACTAGATCCAAATCCTCTGGGGCTCCTAGCTTGAGAAATCAAGGTTTTTCCTGTCTGATAATAAAGTAAAAGCAAAAGCTGTGCTATTCTTTGACCTTTATTAATTTGCACAGTTTTAATAGGCAGCGAGACCAAAACTTTAATTTCCCCAGTATAATCAGAATCTACTACACCAGGCACCACCGAAATTCCTTTAAAAGAAAGTGAGCTATGCCCTACAATGCCCTCAGGTAGGGGGCCAGCCACTCCCGTTGGAATCAGAGTAACCGGCATGTCAGGAGTTAATATTGTTGTGGTGGTGGAACTGAGGTCCAGTCCTGTGCTACCTGGGGTTGT
Source organism: Bos javanicus (assembly GCF_032452875.1). Lineage (NCBI taxonomy): Eukaryota > Metazoa > Chordata > Mammalia > Artiodactyla > Bovidae > Bos > Bos javanicus. Next base: position 8,028,690 of record NC_083883.1, on the reverse strand, counting down.
TCTTAGGAGTTCTGAGATGGGACAAAGGGAATAAAGGGATTCAACGCAGCTGCCCCATTGTTGACTGGGGCCAGGGCTGCCCCTGCTGCCCATTTCCCTGAAACAGGGAAAAATTACCTCCCTGTACTTGAAGGGTGAGCGTAGTCCCATCCTTATGATATTTAGATCTACAGTCTTTTGCCCAATGATACCCTTTCTGGTATCAGGGGCAAAGTGCCTTCAGGGGGTTGGCATTAGTCTGTATTGGCACGGCTTGTTGTACCTGCTTGGCAGGGCATTGCCAGCAAAAAATGCCCCATTTGGCCACAAGAGAAACAATTTTTATTTGTAGAATCATTTCCATTAGGATTAATCTTTTTTATTTTTATTTATTAATTATTATTATTATTATTATTATTTTGGCCTGGGTGAGGCCCCCCTGAGCGGGTTTTTTCCAAGGAGCATGCACTGTATATTGTGTATGAGTCTGCTTTAAAAGCTCCTTTGTTTCAAAAAAACTCTTTATCTTTCTCAGCCTTAGGCAATGCTCTGGGAGGCTTTGGAGACAAAGTGGGGAACTCTTGGGCCCTGGGAAGCACAAGCGGAGGTGGCAGTGGTTGCCTTAAATCAGAAAGTGGTGGATAAACTTTTAAAGGTTTGCATAGAAGGGGAAGGAGCTTGGCAGGGCGCCTGGCGGCAGAGTCCTGTAAGTCCTCTCCTTCCTCTGAGGGTAGAGAACAGTCTCCCTCCTTTTCTTCATCAATGGCAGAAAACATGATCTGCGCAGAAGGTGGAGACCCACCACCCACCACTGTAGCCTCCCCCATAGGCTATCTAACAGCCCCATGATGGGAGTCCAGGACATTTCTAATCATATTCCACAGAGCAAAAGCATCCACAGGAACCTTTTCTGGCCCATGCAAAGTATAGAACAAATGTAGAAATTTAGACAGTCTTCATGTGTTTATTTTAATGCCTCTATGGGCTAACACATGAAGTAATATTTCAATAGACATTTGTCTATTCTTAGATGCAGAGAACCCCATTCTTCTAGAGAATATTCTTATTCATTCTGTACCCTCCTCATCCTGCCTAAACTGCAGAGGGGTGCCAGCCACCCACAGGTACAATACTAACCGTCCCACATTACAATCTCAAGTTACTTACACTTCAATGTCCCTGTTCAGGCACCACTTGTCAGAGTCCAGCTCCAGCACCCAGGGATTCAACCTGAAGAGATGAATGGTGTTGGCGATGAGGCAGCCTCTCAGTTTTTTTGGACTGCCTGTTTACTTCAAGCTTAAGATTTTCTTTTATACTTTTACAAAAGCATTAGGTCAAAGGTTTGATATTTTCAGTTCCCAGTGACCCAGATTTATTGTCTCCATAAATTATTGTTGCCCTTCAAAAGGAGTTCCTTCCTCAGCAATTCTCTTATCTACTTTTTCTCATGTGTCCTTGTGAATACACTGTAACTCATGCTAATGTCTGGGCTGCATACCACATTCTTCAGTTTATTTCTTCTCTTTTTAAGTCCTGTTTGCCCCTAGTATCCTAAGCTCACTATTTCTTAGAAAGGGCTTCTAGCTAATAGTATCCCTAAACTCCCTAATCTCTGTAAGCTATAGTAGAATATGCTAACATTACAACATTCCTTAAATCTTTAGCTTCTAACAATTTTACTTATTCCTAAGCCCTAAATTTAGCAAACTCTTTTGCCATAAACACTTTCCTCACAAATAGGCTTCAGGTAGCAATCCCTCCCATGGTCTCAAGCTGTGGCCTATGTGCTCATCCTGGAACACTCTTTTGTAAAAGTCCTTAAACAAATGTCATAATTAACTTTATGAATTATTCTCTGAGCACAGCTGCAGAAGGCTTTGTGTCTTTTCATGTTCCTCTCAAGAACAATAAGCACCTTAATATTTCTTTTCAGTCAACTCATTAGGAAAGGAAAAAACAAGTCAGAATTACAAGGCCTAACTCCTTCATCCCGGTTCTGTGCCTGTGGAATGGGGGGTGGGGGAGTGGGGGGGGGGCTGGGGCCGTTCCTCCACTTTGTCAGTAATGCCTAATGCAGCTCCCAACAAGCACCCACAGGGATACAGCGCTGCCAGGTGACCCCCTGCCTGCACAAGCTCTGGGCTCCTGTATCTCCTTCACTCTGTTCTCAGGAGCCCAGGACTGGGGAGGGTGGAGCTGCCCCAACCTCTCTCTGCAGCTGATGATGGACTAGGGATGCTGCCTGCTGCCTTTGGGGGATTGGGAGGGCAGAGCTGGGTCCTGCAGAGGGAGATGAGGAAGCTCCCAGTGGGATCTTCAAAGAGAACATGCTGGAACAGCAGCTCCTGGGACTCCTGCAGACTGTGGCCCCACAGTACCCCTAGCCTCCCTGCAAATGTAAGAGATGCTGGAGGAGTCAGCTCAGAAACCTGGGGAGTGTCTGTGGATGGGACCTGTGCCCTGGGGAGACGTGCTCAGGGCATCCTCCACTCATCTGCACGGATTGTTACCACCCTCTTGTCTCCACTTTTGTGGTCACACTGAACAGCAAACCCCAGGGTTTTCGCTGGTGATTCTGAAGCAACAACATGTGAGTCGGGGTCATGATGGAGACATGGGCCCTCATCTGCCTCACTTTTTCACCTCAGGTCTCACGTTCACGCTTGGTCTTCCTGGTCTTTTTCTTCATCATCACTGATGTCATCCACAAAAACTTTGCCTGCGAAAACTAGCAGGGAGATTTTTGACATCTGGAAGGAAGAGATCAGTCAGGCTAGTCCCAGGGCAAGAAAGCAGCTATATGGGGTAGCCCAGGGCAGTTCAAACCTCATTGGGACCCTTTAGTTGCATGAGTCCAGACATGCTGATTCCAGCCTCAGTTCCTGCTCAGACCAATCATGGTGACAGTGACAGGTTCAAGGGTGCAGACCTGGAGTCAGGAGACTGGGCGATGCTCAGAAAGTGGGGTAAGAGGGCTACAAACAGATTTCATAGATTTTATATAAGCTCCCAGGACCCCAAGTGTCTACGAGAGAACTGGTCCTCCAGAAAGATAATCACAAAAAAATCGAAATGTTGTAAAAGCTCCCAGGACCCCAAGTGTCTACGAGAGAACTGGTCCTCCAGAAAGATAATCACAAAAAAATCGAAATGTTGTAAGAGTGTATGGATCAGAAAAAGTGACAAAAAATTTAAAAGATATGAAAGAAGAAATAAATGACCTCTGTATTCTTGTTCTCCTTCTCTGAATCTTCATTATCTGCAATGCAGTTTTCTGGTGTCCGAAGGCAGTAGCCATGTGGAATGGCTGTGGGAAAGTAAAGGGGAGATTTAAAGTCAGGATGTGACCTGGGGACCCTTGTATTCCTTGGAGCAGGGCCTTGGGACCCCTAGTGTCCTTGTCTTCAGGACCTCCCAGAGCCTCAGTGTTTCAACTCTGCAATGAAAAAAATGGGCCTCTGACCTCCAACATCCTGTTGCCACCCTCAGCTTGTCTACATGTGACCAGGAATGAGGCTGTGACAACCTGTTCCTCCTCCAGGTGGTCACTGTCTCCATACATCTCTGCCCATGACTTTTCTTGCTTCTTCTCCTGCTGCTTATTTTCCATTTCCTTCCTCATTTCTCTCTTCTAGTCATTGTTCCTTTCCTTCCTCCTTGAGCCTCCACCAACCCTATGGTTTTCCAACATGGGCACATTGGAAAAAGGACCATGGGTGTATGGTCACAATCTCCATTCAGTCCATTATTTAATTAACCAATCCACCCCTCCCAGGAAGGACCTGGCATGGATCTGAGAGTGTGTTGAGCCCTGGGAGAGGGAAGGATTCAAAATTCCCCATAACAGAGACTCTCCCATTGCCTAGGGTGACCTTAGTTACCTGGGAGATGCTTAATGCTCACAGAAACATTTTAAGTTTCCCAGACCCTTAGAAAGGACAGAGGCAAAAACGTTCAATTTCATTTAACCAGAATGACGTGGAAAGGGTCCTTCATAAGAACCTGGTAGCTGCCCGGTTTGCTCTGAGATTGGAAAATTAGGAGGGATGAGGCCTGGGAAGGTGTAAAGAAAGGACACAGTTGGGGCAGGCCTCAGGTGTGGGGAGAAGGAGCAGGACTGCTTGGATGGAGCAGTGGGTTCTGAGAGGAGCAGTGACCCCACGACCTGCTGCCTTGAGCCTGGTCAGTCCCAGGAGACCAGGCGAGCAGGGCTGTGAGAGCAAATGTGTGAAGAAGCCTAGAAGCCCTTCACAGAATCTAGAAACTGCAGCCATGGAGGGTCTAGGGGCAATTGGACATGGACCTCTTGCACAGAAGCACCTTCAGTACATCACCTTTGGGGTTGTGCAGAGGCTGAGATGAGTTTCTTTCAAGGGGCTGAGCCCAAGTAGGGACAGCAGAGCACATATGATTTGACTCCTCCAACGCTGAGAGGACCCTTTATATGAGAAAACAGTGAGGACAAGCATTAGGGGACACCACAAGTCCTAAAAATGAACAGTGAGAGATAATTTCTCACGACACTCCCTGCAAGAACTTGGTCTCCAGTGTCAAGTGACTATGAGGCTTCCTAAAAATGAACAGTGAGAGATAATTTCTCACGACACTCCCTGCAAGAACTTGGTCTCCAGTGTCAAGTGACTATGAGGCTTTTGTGCCCACAAGGATATGGCCATCAGAGGGGAGTTTAAAGATGAAGCCAAAGTCCCTTGTGAATAATACTCTCAGGAACTAATCAGAATCCAAAGTTTCATATTTGGCAGAGAAAGGAGAAGGAAAGAGTAGTCTTGTGAGAAAGGACATATCTAAATGGAAAAGCAATAAAAAGTACAGCACTATAAAGCACATGGACACATAGTTCTATCATTAAAATATGAAAAGAACACATCACAGTTCTATACATATTTCCTTTTCTTAACCTTCCTTCATCTCCAAAAAAGAAAGTATAGCCCAAGAGGTCCAGGAACATTCTCCCTCTAAATGCCACTTGAGAGCTGTCCTCTCCCTGTGTTCTCGTCCACATCGCTGCCATTAATGCTCTCTAGGATACATTCTGTAGAAAGACAACCATGAGCAATAACGCAGTTATTGTACAAGTTGACCCACTCATCTCTCCTCCTCCACCTGGCTCACAGAGCATCTCCCTGGTCTTCCCTCAAGGTTCACAGACCTCCCCTGTGCTTTGTGGAGTCAGAGCCTATCAACAAGATGTTGAGCACAGTTGCAAAATTCACATGTTGGAGAGATGCCGAGAGAATCACCATTCAATCTTACACTTCTACAGGCCCAATATAGCTCTTACATTCAGGCTCACAAAGCTGAAATTCCAACACTTATGGGCACACTTGAAATATGTCTAGTGTGACCAAGCAATTGTATGATTTTTGTGATTTTTTTAGTATAGCAAGTTAATTATTGTTTGAAATATTTTAACTATATATAGGCAGATCTATCTAGTGGCTACTACCCTGGAAAGTTCAGCTCTAAGAGCTCCAAAGATAAGAAAAAGACAACAAGCTGCCTATTCTGTTTTTGTTTTTGTTTTATAATTCATTGCAGAAGATTTGATGACCATATAATGATATATATGTAGGTATACCTAGAGCTCTTCAACCCCAGCCAGGCATTAGAATGTGCTTGTGTACACTCCAATAGTAAGGTAAACACTCAGATTCAAAGAAAATTCCCAGTAGGGAGCTCATTTGTAGGCAGAGGTGAAGGGCATGGCCCAGGGCTCCTGTACTACAAGTAACCAGAAAGCAGGCACAGAGAGGAGGGAAGGACAGTCACTCTCTTCATGAGCCCATCTTTCCCATCCCTGACTCTAGAGGACCCCAGCAAGGCAGCACAAAAGGCTCCTTAGGAAGTGAAAGATTTTTGCACAGAAAACCACAGGACCCTGTTGAAAGAAAGAAGAGATAAGTAATTTCTATGACATACCATACTCATAGACTGGAATATTTAGTGTTATTGACCTTACTATATTCCTAAATGAGATGCACATAAATATTGTAACCACTTACAAAGTCCCATGTCATTTTTATAGAAATGGAAAAACAATAAAAAATATTAATACTTATGGAACCCAAAAGAAAAAACAATCTTGAGAGCAAAGAATAACAATGGTGACTTCATGCTTCCTGAATGCAAAACACATAAGAATGCCACATCAATCAAAACAGTATTCTACAGGCAACAAAACAAGCAGAGACCAATGAACAGTAAGAAGGGAATCTCAAATAAATTGACATATGTGTGGCCAAATGATCTTTGCCAAAATTCTAAAATTACTAAATGATTAAAGGACGGTCTCCTCATCAATCAACATAATAAAAAGGCAACCTGTAGAATGAGAAAAATATCTGCAAACTTTTTATCTGAATAGGGGCCAATATCCAGAATATATAAGCAACACTGCAACTCAACTTTGAAAGAACAACATGCAAATAAATGACTTTAAAAAATGTGTAAAAAGCTTCAATAGACATTTCTTCATAGAAGACAGAGAAGTGATCAATATATATAGGAATGGTACTCAACATCACTAACTATCAGTGAAGTGGAAACCAAGTCAAAAGGAAATATCACCTTTCAGGATGTATACAATAAAAAGAAAATAACAGCAACAAAATAGAGAAATGGAATTTTTGTGCCTGTTGGTAGGAATGAGGGAAGTCCCTCAAAAAATTATAAAGAGAATGATCATAAAAACCAGGAATCACTCTTTTGAGTTAATGTCCAGAGGAAATAAATTAGAATGTCCAGGAAATATCTACAATCTCATATTCATTGCTGCATTTTACACAACCAAGATAGAAAAACTGCCTACTGTCCATGGGCAGATAAATCAATGAAGAAAATGTGGTGTATACATACACTGGAATGTGATTCAGTGTTTTAAAAAGAAGGAAATCCTGTCATCTGCAGCAATATGAATGAAGCTGGAGTACACTGATAAGAGTGAAATAAGATAGTCAAAGGAAGACAAATACTGCACAGTTTCATTTACCTGAAGTATCTAAAGGAAAAGTCACAGAATCACAGAGTAGAAGGGTGGTTCCAAGAGCTGGGAGGAGGTTGACACAGGGAATGTCTGGTCAGTTATTATAAAATCTTAGTTTCAGAATGGAAAAGTTTTAGAGATGTGCTGAACAACACAGTATATGAAATAAATAGGACAGACTGGACATTTCAAAGCTTAAGAGGGAAAGCTGGAGTGAACTTTCTCCATCCATGCCTGGAGGCTACTCCTTTCTCAGATTCCTCTAGAACTGGGTATGGCATGTGAATACCACTGGGGGCTCCCTGCAGAAGGAAGAAAACTCCCCAGCACTGGGGGCCGTGGGTGAGAGGGGAGAATTCATTCTGAGGCTCTAATAGGAAAGAGTTTGAATGAGGGACTTGGCAGAGTGATGAACCATGACCAATCAAAATGCTATAAGATCTACTAAGAGATGAGATTTACAATTAAATGAAGGTGAGATTGACCCAGTAAAAGGGATTCTGAAACATAGTTTTGTTCATTATGAATCCGGTAGGGATTCTCTGGTGGCTCACTACTTAAGAATCTACCTGGCAATGCAAAAGATATGGTCTCAGTCCCTCATCTGGAAAGATTCCACATGCTGTGGAGCGACTAAGCCCATGTGACACAGCTACTGAGCCCACGTGCCAAAACTATGGAAGCCTGAGAGCCTTAAAACCTGTGCTGTGCAACAAAGAATCCACTACAGTGAGAAGCCTGGGCACCACAACTCAGAGATGGCCTCGCTCTTCATGAGTAGAGAAAAGGCCATGCATCAGTGAAGACCCAGCAGAGCCAATAAAAAAGTTAAGAAAAATTAAAGGATCTTGTAAACATTTTCCTGGTTAGTGATGAGATTTGTCTTCCAAGTTAAAGGATGTTCACTTGGTATAAAATCAATGCATACTGTGAATGTGTATACATCAGTTTTATATATACACTCATTCATGGTGCCTGGTGATGGGAATTTTGTGGGGGAAGTTGACACCAGTAACAATGATGTTTAGGGTGACAAATACAAAGGAAAACAAAACACAAAAAATTCACACACACACAAAGAATCACACTATTCATTATACATAGAGATAAACCCAGTCCCATGGACACAAACCTACACTGTTAACCATAATATAGCTTCTTCCTGGAACTACAGTAATCGCCCACATTATTCTACTTATAATTTATTTTCTATCACCAGGGCCCCTATACTCATTCTCAGCAGGAATTTGGAATTGGTTTGGTCTCTACACTAAAACCAGAGAGAAAGCTCCAACTTTCTCATCTACAAAGTTTTTCTCCCCAACTGAATGATTCTAGAACACACACCAATTTCATATTCTGAAAGGGCCACCTACAAGTTCAGAAGAGAAGATGCTATGAGGATAAGATCACATAAATGCACAGTCTTTGGTTCATTTGGTGACAGTAGAAAACCTGATGAGGAACAGTGGTGGAGTCCAGGGAACCCAGCAAGATCAGCACACACATTCTCAGGATGAAAGGCAAGACCTTTGCCTGGAGGATGGAACTCCCAAGACCACTTGGGTTGGAAATTGCAGAATTTTCTTAGAGGGAATCTTGCTGCAAGAGAGAGAATTCTGTACTCTATAGGGTGTAATAGATGTTAACAATTTCAATATCCTGTGGATTGAGTCATCATGAGTTGGTAATAAGTCTCTCACTCCACTTTGTCTTAGCCAAGGAAATCATCTCTATCTGAAACGAACATCCTCAAAGATTCATAACTTAATTCTACTAAAAAAGAAAGGAAATAATATTTCTGTCTCAGACCAGAAAAAAAAAAAAAAAAAAAAAAACTTGCCTTGGAGACACATGGAGTCTTGTCATGAGGTGGGTTGACTGGCAGGTCTTTGGTGAAACTTAGACACACACAGAGTAACTGTTAGAACACTGGTGAGGCTGCTCAGGAATCATCCAGGAGGTTTTCTTTGTGTGGACATGGGGTGGTGTGTATGGATAAGGGAGGTTAAGAAGCATAGACTGAACTTGTGTTCATCCATGCTCTTTGGAGGAGAAAGGAAATTAAAGGAGAGATGGAAGGAAATGAAAATACAGCTTTGGTTTTCTAGCTAAGAAGAACCTAATAAAAAGGAAATATTCAATCTAAACTGGGAAAACTCTAAAATGTGTGCACTGTTCAGTGAAAGAGACCCATGACTTCACCTGCTTATTTTGAATGCCTTTATTTTTCGCAGATCACTCTTCCTCCAGAATCCACAGTTGCTGCTACTCTACTCATCTTGTTTTCTATGAGACTTTGTACTTGGTTAAAAATAAACTCTGTTAGAGGACTGAAAATAAAATATACAAGATTTGATAACACTGAATTCCTATCATTTAGATACAGCCACTATGAATAACATCTTATTTTTCTATAAATATTTGTTTTCTATACAGTGTGTTCATGTTCACTGAGTCAGTGGCCGTCTATTTCATAAGGGCCATGCAATCAGTGGGACAGTTGATTATAGATAGCATAGAGTATGCATTGACTATCTCTAAACCAGCCAGATAAGAGATTTTGAGCATGAGTCATGGTCACCAGGCTAATAATCAAGTTTTACTTTGAGTTCTTAGTTGCCACTATCCCTTGTGTACATGCCTCAGGGATTTATTAATTTAAAGGCTTATGGTAATGTTACCCAATACAATGACACGTCTTTTGATTCTTATCTGTTTGTGCCTAGTTTAAGCTCTGACACCTGCACTGATGGATGTGACCTGTATTGTCTACATGAAGCTACACAACTCTCTATGAGCTGACAGGAGGATGAGGGTCCCAAGGTGACTTTCACACCAATGACTGTGCTAAAGTTGGCTGTTAGTGCCCACAATAGCTGCCCTGGGTTCTGTGACCACAGAGGCCACCTTATAATGATAGGTGGGATCTGCAACTCTGGATTTGACAGTACTTCCAGACATGAACATGGAGCAGGGTCCCCCGACTCAGACCCCGACTCAGACCCACCTCTGAGTTTTTAGTTTGGCTTTTCCAATTAGGAGATCAAGAGCTGAGAACATAGACCTCTGCACCATCTCAAGCTGACTAATGGGAACATGAACCAAACCTGGGGAAGAGCTATGTTGAAGGCATGAGAGGGAATGAACAGAGACTGTGCAGTGGTGATGAGTCTTTTTACAAAGAAAATTGACAGCTTTATTGTCTAAGAGTAAATATCTCCTGAGGAAATAGACAGGCAGATTCACCATCACACTATGTGGGTTCAACACATGCTCACCTCCAAACACCCTCTTTCACACAATCCTACACCATCTAAATGATGCAACTGCTTCAGGAGGCATTAGAATGTAGAAATCAGTTTTTCCTGAGAGGAATCTCTTTCTCTGTACCCCACATCCCTCACCACCTGGAGGAACCCAAATTCAGGACTCCTCTCCAACCAGAGTTGGCAAAGAGCCCCACCATCATCAGTTAGATTGTTTCTGAGCAGAGTGATGATCCCTCAATATTTAGAATTCTCTTTGGCTGAACCATGCACCTGTAATTAGATAGAATAAAACAGTGTGAGGGCATTAGCAATTTGTATTCTCTGAACTAAGTCGTCTGTAATCTGATTTTTTGTCCTCAGAAAACTAAAACTCTTTAAGTCAATGGCCTCAAAAGAAAACAGAGAGGAACCCTTGTTGATATGCTGGACTATTTCACATAAGATCTCAGTTTCAATTTGACCAACAATTACAAAATTAGTTTCCAAGGAAGAAAACCTTCTGTTGAGCAAAGAACCTACTCTTAAACAGTAGTAACTGATAATTTTTTTAAAATGTTCTTTTGAATCAGCCTGCATTGATAATAAATTTATTCTCAATATTTCCCCTGCCAAAGAATTGTATATATCAGGAATAATGTACATTTTCAGATTACTATAACTGCATTCAATTGAATAAAAAAGAAGTGAAGTAAGTCTCATCCCAGATAAAGACAGGTGAGCTTCCCTTCAGAGTGTTCAGAGGCTGTTCCTCAGTCCAGCCCTGGTACAGTTCCTCCACCAGGTCTTCCTGGACAGCTAGAGGGACACAGAGTGGCTGTCAGCACACTGGTGAGGCTGCTCACAAATACCTCAGGGGATTTTTCTTGATGGGGATATGGGGATATGCATGTGGGAGGTTAGCAACTATGGACTGAACTGCCAGTGAATCATCCTCTTTGCTGGATGAAGGAGAGTAAAGAAGAGGAGAAGCAAAGAAATGATACAGAGCTTCTGAATTTTAACTAATGATAACCTAACCAATGGGGAAAAAGGAAACACTAAATTGCATGCCAGCTTTCCATGACAGAGACCCATGACTGAATTCAATCCTACCTTTCCAAATAGCTATTATCAATCATGTGATATTTTTTCCCAGTCTTCATTTTCCAAAGAATGTTTGCATGTCTACTGAGTCAGTGGCTGTCCACACTCACAGAATTCATACATTTAGTCATACAAGTAGCTATAGAATGAGAGCCACACCCCTTTTCCATTGGCAGCCTCAAAGGGGGGAATGAGAGAATTAATTCTTAACGTAGGTTGATAAAGAGTCCAGGACCCTCTAGGAGGAGAAAGCAGTCCAGATACCTAGAGGAGGAGGAGAAAAGGACAACCTTTTTTTTATTGTTTTTCCTATGTTCCTTCCTCTTCATTACATTTTTTTTTTCTTTAAGCCCAGTGCTAATCATTACACAGCAAAACAACTCATCTTGCTGAAGGGTATGATTTTCCTTAAACTTTGTACCAATGATTATATAGCAACAATGTGTCCAACAAGGAGTACATATTTCTCCTTCTTAAGAACCTTCTGACTAATCCTGTTATCTTAGACTGTATATTGTGGTAGTGGGTCTTGTAAGATCTTCACAACCTTGAGATATTCTTTTGATTTATTGTTAATAACCAATTGAAAGCGTATATAACTCCTTACTGAAAACTAACAAGCTGGCATTCCTTCTGCCCCCTTCAGATGTCTATGTCGGAAGCTTTCCCTCTCTTTTATACTTTAATGTAACTCCATTATACAAAACACTCCACGTGGTCAAGCCTGGTCTCTGGCCATGGATTGACATCTTCCTTCAGAGGTCATGAATCCTGGTGTAGTACAAGTCTCACAGCTGCAACCTACAGCCCCCATGTCACATCCTGACTCTAAATCTCCCCCATGAAGTTTTCACTGTCCTGGACTACCCTATATGGTTGCTTTCCTGCCCTGGAAGGGCTTGGACCTGCCCGACTGATCTCTTCCTTCTAGATGTCAGAAAACTCTCTGCTTGTTTTCTCAAGGAATGCTTTTGGGGATGTCATTGGTGATGACAAAGACTAGGAAGAGCAAGGGTGAACATGGGGTCTGGGGTGAAAAGGTGAGGCAGACAAGTGAGGAACATGTTTCTATCATGACCCCTACTCACTTATTGGTGCTGAAGAATCACCAGCAAAAGCAGTGGGATCTGTTGCTGAGTGTAACCACAAAACTGGAGGAAAAAGGGTGATAACAATCCATGCAGACGAGTGGAGGATGCCCTGAGCATGTCTCCCCAGGGCACAGGTCCTGTCCACAGATGCCCCCAAGGTTGCTTGGCTGGCTCCTCCAGCAGCTCTTACATTTGCAGGGTGTCTGGGGGGCACTGTGGGGACACTATTTCTCAACTGGGATTGGAAGTTCCATAGATTCTTCTTTATCTGTGGCCAACTCCAACTAAAGAAATACCAGAACACAATTCAGTGCTGTGTGCACTTGGGATGTGTGGCAGGATTCAAGTTACTCATCTTCCTTTATTTTTTATTTCCATTTTGTCATTAATAGCATATTACTTGTTTTAGTACAGCTTAAAAATCAGTGTCTTCTGTAAACTTTAATGTTGCAATATGCTAAACATTTACAAGGTATATTTTTATTAAAATAGCAATTAATATTTTAGAATCATAAATCTCAGGAGAGTTTGGCTGGGGTTAGAAAGGATTATTGGAGAAGGCAATGGCAACCCACTCCACTACTCTTGCCTGGAAAATCCCATGGACGGAGGACCCTGGAAGGCTGTAGTCCATGAGGTCGCTAGGAGTCGGACACAACTGAGCTACTTCACTATCACTTTTCACTTTTCACTTTCATGCATTGGAGAAGGAAATGGCAACCCACTCCAGTGTTCTTGTCTAGAGAATCACAGGGACTAGGGAGCCTGGTGGGCTGCACAGAGTCAGACACGACTGAAGTGACTTAGCAGCAGTAGCAGCAGCAGAAAGGATTATTAGGGAAAGTAGAGACTTCATGTGTCTGTCCATTTTGGCCATGCAGGTCTCAGGAGCCTTTGTACTAAGTGTAGGGTGGGGGGCAGGTTCCCCCACTCCCTGTGGCATCTGACCTCCTGATCCTCCCAGGACCCCAGGGGTGAGGGGACTCAGCCCTTTAGTCCAAGATCCCAGAGCCTTCCTTTCCTCTGCCTGAGTCTCACCATCCAGGGGACCCGTCAGTTGAAGCTGCCAACCAGACGCCCAGGTATACTTGCTCCTGTGGGACATTTCTAGACACTCCTCACTAACAGACAACATCCTCAGCAAACAGAGGCAAACAGACCCAGTGTCCTGTGGGCTGACCCCCAGGGACGTCAGGGCCCAAGGTCAAGGCCAGATCCTGAGGGTATGCTCGGGTCCTGCACACCATCCCCAGAGAGCCCTCTTCTGTCTGGCTCTGCACCTCCCCAGGGACTCCATCACCTGTGTTGGTGTTGCAGGTTCTGGTCTGAGTCCTGGACCCCAGCCTGGGCCTCTGAAAGGATGGAGTCCACACACCATCAGGAGTCTTATCTGGACCAAGATTGAAAGAGGCCTCACTGCTCATCTCCTGAGGCGTATGTTTAGTACAAGCTCAGTTGTTTGGTTGTATAGATTTAGTATGAGTTTTATGTATAGTTTTGTGTTTTTTTTCCTGTTATGTGTATTTATGGTCTATATGTTCAGTTATGTATGCTTGTTCTATATTTAAAGTTTTTATATTAAATTTTATTTATCCATCTTGTTGCCTTTAAAATAATTCTCTATAAAATTAAACACACATAAGAAAGCACTCTCAAAAGAGGTAGAACTCAGTGGATATTGTAATGCAGACACCTTAGTGTCTACCACCAAACTTGCTCCCTCTCTCATGTAATGCTCATACAGTCTCAGTTGAGTGAGGAATTGTAAATTTAGTATTTACCATCTTTCCTTGTGTCATGTCTTTCAAAGGATTCTGTTTTCTGAAGTCTGTTTTTTCCATTACTCATAGTAACTTTATTACCCTAGATCTTTCATGATGGCTTGAATGTCAGGACTTTTGATATTCAAGCAGTTTGGTTGGGAAAGAATTCATGAATCATCATGTTTCTCCTTGAGTATCTTAACAGTGTGGCCTTATTTCTATAGGCACAGGGTATTTCTATCCATAAACGTTGACAAAATTCTAATTTTTTTTTTCCTTATATGTCACTTGCTCTTTTATTCTAGATACCCAAAGGACTTTTGTTTCTCTTTAAAGCCCAATAATATTTCCAGAACATCACTTTCTATTAATCACTGCAAGTTAATTCTCATAGTTCTCTTTAATAAACAGCTTCAAACTTTTTTTACTTTAAGAATAATTTGCATGATAATATTTAGTATTTGCTTTCCATCTTGGCTTTGATTTTTTTTTCAGATATTCCAGTCATTCATATATCAGATCTATCTTCCACTTTTCACACTTTTGACAAATAGGTTGCAATTTTTTTTGCTATATTTATATTCCAGGAATATTTATTCAATAGGTTTTAAGAGTTTCCTTCTTTCCCTCCACTTTCTTACAATGCATATTTTCATCATATTTCTCCTAACTTAAGTTTTATCTATAGTGATATTTTCAATATTTTCTTAATCTTCTGAGCAATGTGCATTTGTCTATGAGTTCTTTAATCCTGATCTTTCCTATTTTGAATCATTTTTTTAAAAATTTCAGTCTTTATTATTAAACATGTCATTATTCATAACAAAAGAATCATTGCACCCATAGAGAATTTGCTAGAGATTTGTGTAGGACTTTTTTATTTTCCAGTTTTTTTAATTGAAGTATAATTGGCTTATAACAATGACCGTTCCAGATGCACAGCATAGTGATTTAATATTTCTATAGACTACAAATGATCCCCACAATAATTCTAGTTACATCTGCAACCAAACAAGCTTCATATAATATTCTTGACTATAGTCTCCATATTGCATAGTTCAACTCCTTACTCATTTATTTGTAACTGAAAGCTTGTAAGGCTTAATCTCCATTTCCAATTTCTTTTATCACCTTTCTTCCCTGGCAATCATGTTTGTCCTCTGTCTATGACTCTTTCTGTCTTCTTATGTATGTTGAATTGTTTTGTTTTTATGATTCCACATACAAGTGAAATTTTACTGTTTGTCCTTCTCATTCTGACTTACTTTACTTAGTTTAATATGCTCTGTGTCCTTTCATGTCACAAATGGCAAGATTTATTCCTTTTTTATGACTGAGTAGTATTGCCCTGAACATACGTACTACATCTTCATCATCCATTCATCTGTTGATGGACATTTAAGGCTCTCTATCTTGGTTTGGCCTTTTGAGTGATGCTGCAGGGAATATAGAGGTATCTATGTCTTTTTAAATTATTGTTCTTATTTTCTTAGGAAAAATACCTAGAATTGGAATAGCTGGGTCCTATGGTATCTCGAATTTTCACTTTTTTGAGGAGATTCCCGTACTTAAGATATATTACTTAAGATACCACCTAATAATGCATCTTAGTACACTTTGTCTCATGCTTTACATACCAACAAATATTCCTTTCTGTTTTCTTTACTAGATATTGATTCTTTAAAGACAGAAATTCTTAGAGCACACCTTTCTTCCCCTGATCCTTAAACATAGTCTGCAGTAACTAGAAAAGAGTTCATGAATTTTTTTCCTCATATTTTGAAGGCTTTTTAAAATTCCTGTAAATAAAGTTGATATTTTCTACAACCATGAATTATTAAGGGTGCCACTGAATGGAATACATAAAAACCTGTAAAAGCAAATTTAATAAAAATAACTTTGATTACAAAACATGTTTGTTTCTATATTAATGGACTGATTGATAGGATACAGGCTGGAATGCAGAATTATGGAGAAAGGAGATACAGAAAGTGTGGGGATGCATAAAAGGGCAGACTTCTCTGCAAGGGCAGAAAAAGTAACATTTGCTTGTCCAAAGATAGAAAATATAATTCTGTAGCTGCGGTGGAAAGTGAACTTTCCCAAAGAAAAGATTTAATTCCAACATAATAAAATTTGTTTTCAGTCTTTGTTTTTCTTCTTGGTAGAAAAAAAAAAAAAAGTTAATGTTAACTTGCGTGTGTGTGTGTGTGTGTGTGTGTGTGTGTGTGTGTGTGTGCTTGTTCCATCTGACTCTTTGCCACGCTATGGACTGTAGCTCATCAGGCTCTTGTGCCCATGGGATTTCCCAGGCAATAATATTAGAGTGGATTGCCATTTCATCCTCCAGGGGACCTTCTCAAGGACTGAGCCTTTGTTTCCTTGCACTGCAAGCAGATTCCTTACCACTGAGCCACCCAGGAAGCCCCAATAACTCCAATGAAATCTGAATTTCTGCTGGTTTTGGTACTGACTACAATGAGTACGTCATCACTGTAAAATCACAAAAAGTTCTTTGGGGCAGGATACATGCACTTGAATGTAAAGAAGCAATATCCGACATGGGGTTGTGCTAATTCATGAAGAAACTTTGTTTGAAAGGTTTTCTTGGCTTGTATAGACTGTGATCTAAGGCCTTTTTGCTTATGTTTTATTTTTAACAAGTTGCTTGTCATATCTCTGTTGATGCACATCTTCATAACTGGTGTTTTGCACCTTGTGGGCACTTTTACACTTCTCAGAGGGCATCAGGTGTGAGTATCCTGCATGGCCTGGCACTTGCTTTCATCAACTACAGAAATGCCTCCTGCTGTTTTTTTTTGTTGTTGTTGTTGTTGTTTTTGTCTCATGGTTGGTTATACTCATTCTGCCCTGTGACACCCACAATCCCAAATGTCTTCAATATTGACCTTCTTATCCTCATTACTTAGCCTAACTTCTGTCCTGAAGGAATATGCTGGGGGAAAACAGGGAGCACTCAACTCACATAGTTTGCCCTTGCTTTCTCCTGACTCCTAAAGGTAACAAATCAAATTTTCTGTTTGAATCATGAAAATTGCCAAGTATCAAGAAATATCAAACTGTTAGATATTAAACAAGTAAAATAACCCTTCTTTCTCAAGTTTAAAATTTTAAATATGTACATATATTTAAAATTACTATCAAAAGCATTTAACAAATCTTAAATACAACTAACACTTTTATATGCAATATTCCCTTAGAGCTTATCGCTTTTTTAATAATTCATTTCTGTATCATTTCATTTATCAAATATCTAATAATTCAAATTGTCATTATGTCATTTATACCTAAATAAAAATCAGATTCTACTAAATATTAACTTCTTTTCCAAAAGGCAAACGGAGTTATATCTTCAGTTCAGTTCAGTCGCTCAGTCATGTCCGACTCTTTGCGACCCCATGAATCACAGCATGCCAGGCCTTCCTGTCCATCACCAACTCCCAGAGTTCACTCAGACTCATGTCCATCGTGTCAGTGATGCCATCCAGCCATTTCATCCTCTGTCGTCCCCTTCTCCTCCTGTCCCCAATCTCTCCCAGCATCAGAGTCTTTTCCAATGAGTCAACTCTTCCCATCAGGTGGCCAAAGTACTGGAGTTTCAGCTTTAGCATCATTCCTTCCAAAGAAATCCCAGGGCTGATCTCCTTCAGAATGGACTGGTTGGATCTCCTTGCAGTCCAAGGGACTCTCAAGAGTCTTCTCCAACACTACAGTTCAAAAGCATCAATTTTTTGGCACTCAGCTTTCTTCACAGTCCGACTCTCACATCCATACATGACCACAGGAAAAACCATAGCCTTGACTAGACGGACCTTTGTTGACAAAGTAATGTCTCTGCTTTTCAATGTGCTATCTAGATTGGTCATAACTTTTCTTCCAAGGAGTAAGCGTCTTTTAATTTCATGGCTGCAGTCACCATCTGTAGTGATTTTGGAGCCCCCCAAAATAAAGTCTGACACTGTATCCACTGTTTCCCCAACTATTTCCCATGAAGTGATGGGACCAGATGCCATGATCTTCATTTTCTGAATGTTGAGCTTCAAGCCAACTTTTTCACTCTCCTCTTTCACTTTCATCAAGAAGCTTTTTAGTTTCATTTCACTTTCTGCCATAAGGGTGGTGTCATATGCATATCTGAGGTTATTGATATTTCTCAAGGCAATCTTGATTCCAGCTTGTGATTCTTCCAGCCCAGCGTTTCTCATGATGTACTCTGCATATAAGTTAAATAAGCAGGGTGACAATATACAGCCTTGACGTACTCCTTTTCCTATTTGGAACCAGTCCATTGTTCCATGTCCAGTTCTAACTGCTGCTTCCTGACCTGCATACAAATTTCTCAAGAGGCAGGACAGGTGGTCTGGTATTCTCATCTCTTGAAGAATTTTCCACAGTTTATTGTGATCCACACCATCAAAGGCTTTGGCATAGTCAATAAAGCAGAAATAGATGTTTTTCTGGAACTCTCTTGCTTTTTCCATGATCCAGCGGATGTTGGCAATTTGGTCTCTAGGTTCGTCTGCCTTTTCTAAAACCAGCTTGAATATCTGGAAGTTCATGGTTCATGTATAACTGAAGCCTGGCTTGGAGAATTTTGAGCATTACTTTACTAGCGTGTGAGGTAAGTGCAATTGTGCAGTAGTTTGAGCATTATTTGGCATTGCCTTTCTTTGGGATTGGAATGAAAGCTGACCTTTTCCAGTCCTGTGGCCACTGCTGAGTTTTCCAAATTTGCTGGCATATTGAGTGCAGCACTTTCACACATAAGTTTATTGATACTTAAGAGATCCTGTTCCACAAATTAATTTTTAAAACATAATTTACTTCTATTTGATTATTGTCTTTATGGTCTTTTCAGAGGCTTGATGTTTGAATAAATGAATACATTTTTTGGGTTTCCCTAGTGACTCAGATGGCAAAGAATCCACTTGCAATTCAGGAGACCTGGAATATATCCCTGGGTCTGGATGATCCCCTGGAGAAGGGAATAACAACCCATTCCAGTATTCTTGCCTGGAGAATTCCATGGATAGAGGAGTCTGGCAGGCTACTGTCCATGGGGTCACAAAGAGTCGGACATAACTGAGTGACTAACACACACACACACACACACACACACAGATTAGTTATCATAGTTCTATCTGCAATAACATGATGCATTTCTATGATTAACAACTGTATGCAGAAAAAAATGAGGTTTTTGTATGAATTTCTACGTAAACTGGAACTGTTTCTTCAGTTAGGAATATGAACATTTTAAAGTAGCATGATTGCAGTCTCTGGGCTGCGGTGAAGGGCTGCTGGGTGTCCCTACATCTGCCTCCTTCCCAGGGAGGAACTGGTGCTCTGAGCAGAGAGGGCCTGCTCACAAGCCATCCCCAGGTTCCTTCCAGATGCATACTCTACCTACAGAATATTGGGACTAAAAGCAATTTCAGTGAATGGGTTTCATGTGCTTTTGTTACCAGAGTTTCCAGTGAACCAAAATGATGCCATTGTGGCAAGAAGTAAGGGCACAACACAAGTGATCAGAAAGTCAGCGTCAGCTTCCACCAGCACTGATGACCTTGAAGAAGTCTTCCAGGCAGGAGATGGAGTGAAGCCTTGTAGGCAGTGCAGCTGCATCTCACCAGCCACTGGTGGTGATGAGTTATCATCTCTCAATGAATCTTTAATACCCATCTTTTGAGAAGCAGCCTGCAATTGCACGGCTTGAGATACTTTTATTTAAGCCATGTTTAGCAGCACTGTTATAGCAGGGATCTAGCAGTGAACAAAGCAGTCAAATCTTGCTTTCAAAAGAATTGCAGGAAATACTGACAAACAGATAAGTAAATGAACATGTGTTGTAAAGTGACTGAATTCTTCACAAGGACTATGAAAAAATAATAAACCACAGAAAAGGGGGGAATGTGATGAGAATTACTACATTAGATAAAGCAGTTATGTTAGCCCCATAAATAACACTTTTGTGGATGATGTAGTATGCATAAATGTAAAAGAGTCTAAATGCACGGGTCATGGTGAGGGGAGGATGGAGTGATTGTGGTTAGTATCTAGATTGCTTAGAGAAGAAGTCATCTTCCAATAAATCTCTCTCAATTCCATCGATATTCCTCCAGACTGATGCCCCATTATCACTCACTTGAAGCACATTTAAATATTCATCCCTCCTCCCTTCATAAGGCACACCCATGATTTTCACAAAATTTTGTCTTTTAACTTTGCAACACAACTTCTAGAATTCCCTCTGCCTGAACTACTTTATCCATCTGTCTTGCCCCTTATATTTCAAAGATTAACTACTAGCATATCTTCAAATCTCAAACATCTGAGCATTTTAATTCTTTGTAAAGTCATCCTTAACACTGAAATGATTCCAATTGACACATTTAGATTTTGTCTGCCCAATTCCTTTTCCCATTCCCTCCTTGTGCCTAAATACCTGCTTCCCATTGGTGAAATGTTTCCCCCTTACCCTCTTGATGCTGGTAGAGTTTTAATAAAGTGATTTCTCTCCACCAAAAGCAGAAGGGACAGCAGAGGATGAAATGTTTGGATGGGATCCCCAACTCAGTGGATATGAATTTGAGTGAACTCCAGGGGATAGTGAAGGACAGGGAAGCATGGAGTGCTGCAGTCCATGGGTTTGCAAAGAGTTGTACACGACTTAGCCACTAAACAACAATCTCTGCCAGGGTAAGCATATTTGCCAGGCTAAATTTAAAGAGTTCCTTACACCCCTGAAGTCAGTGATTGTTCCAAGAAAAGGTTCAAGGTCTATGAACAGGCAGTCAAAAATAGTTTGTGACATACTTACAAAATGATAAAGGAAAATCTTATAAAAAGGAACCAATAATAGGCAATTGAATGAAAAGATGGAGAGCAAGTGAGAGAGTGCTGACAACAGTGATTAGTCTGTTGGCCCAGCCTTTCCTGAAGCCAGTCAGCCTTCAGAATCTCTGGTTTTATGTGAGAAAAAGACAGGTACTAAGACATGGAAATGTAATGGGTTTTAAAACTCAATTTAAAATTAAACTTGCTAACTAATACTGCTCTCCCACATATTCACCAACAAAACACATAAGACATTAGTTTGTAACTCTGCCTACTAACAATTTCTCCCTAGACTAGTGGGCTAAAGTCTGTGGGGTTGCAAAGAGTCAGATATAACTGAGTGACTGAGCACATACGCAGACTCTAAAATATGGTGAGAGAAAGAGATTGTTGCTTTCTGGGAATGGCTGTACCATTCCCAGAGTTCACTGTTGTATCTATCACCTTTGATCATTGGGAAAATATTTACAAAACTCAACATACAGAAAATGAAGATCATGTCATCTGGTCCCATCACTTCATGGGAAATAGATGGGTAAACAGTGGCAACAGTGTCAGACTTTATTTTGGGGGCTCCAAAATCACTGCAGATGGTGACTGCAGCCATGAAATTAAAAGACGCTTACTCCTTGGAAGAAAAGTTATGACCAACCTAGATAGCACATTGAAAAGCAGAGACATTACTTTGCCAGCAAAAGTCCATCTAGTCAAGGCTATGGTTTTTCCTGTGGTCATGTATGGATGTGAGAGTCAGACTGTGAAGAAAGCTGAGCGCCGAAGAATTGATGCTTTTGAACTGTAGTGTTGGAGAAGACTCTTGAGAGTCCCTTGGACTGCAAGGACATCCAACCAGTCCATTCTGAAGGAGATCAGCCCTGGGATTTCTTTGGAAGGAATGATGCTAAAGCTGAAACTCCAGTACTTTGGCCACCTCATGCGAAGAGTTGACTCATTGGAAAAGACTCTGATGCTGGGAGGGATTGGGGGCAGGAGGAGAAGGGGATGACAGAGGATGAGATGGCTGGACGGCATCACTGACTAGATGGACGTGAGTCTGGGTGAACTCTGGGAGTTGGTGATGGACACGGAGGCCTGGTGTGCTGCGATTCATGGGGTCGCAAAGAGTCGGATATGACTGAGTGACTAAACTGAACTGAACTGAAATCAATATACAGCAATCTTTATCATATTTTCCATGTTACTTTACATCATAACCCTGAGATGGACACTTCCGAGTCTCTGTTGAGGTTTTTTACTTTTGTTTCTTCTCTTTATTTCAGTGGAATTGTTTCTCCCCCTTCTGTTGATTCCTATAATCACACATTACAGGGGCTGCATGTTATTCTTTCTTAACTGTAGTAATAGTTAGGAAAGTCTCAGTAATTGCTGGGGGTTTCCAATCAGTTTATGACCTGTCCCATAACAGAAAATTTCTGATTATTTAGAGCACCACTAATAAAATACCACTCAAGAACCTAATGGCTTTCACTCATCCATGATTGCTGTTGTTGTTCAGTCACTCAATCATGTCCAACTCTTCGCTAATGCATGCACTGCACCAGTCCAGGCTCCTTTGTCCTTCACTATTTCCTGGAGCTTGCTCAATCTCATGTCCATTGAGTTGATGATGCCATTCAACCATCTCATCCTCTGTTGCCCTCCTCTGCTCCTGCCCTGAATCTTTCCCAGCATAAGGGTCTTTTCCAATAAATCAGCCCTTCACGTCAAGTGGCCAAAGTATTAGAGCTTCAGCATCAATCCCTCCAGTGTATATTCAGGGTTGATTTCCTGTTGGATAGACTTGTTTGAGCTCCTTGCAGTCCAAGGGACACTCAAGAGTCTTCTCCTGCACTACAATTTGAAAGCATCAATTCTTAGTCACACAGCCTTCTTTATGGTCCAACTCTCACATCCATACATGAGTTCTAAAAAAAGCATAGCTTTGACAAGACGGGCCTTTGTCAGCTAAGTGATGTGATACTTTTGTAAGTACCAGTCATCTATATCTATCTATCTATCTATCTAGATAGATAGATAGATATTTGCCTGAAGCACCCAAAGTAGGCAGTGGTTTCCTCACACAACTATGAATGAAATCATATGGATAACTATGAATGAAATCCCATGGACAGAGGAGCCTGGGGGCTATAGTCCATGGGGTCACAAAGAGTCAGACAAGACTGAAGTGACTTAGCACATATGAATGAAACAGACTAGACCATCAAAATATTTCCAAGGAAAGACCATCAAAAATGGCAACTGGGATATTTTTGGTCCATTTTGAGTTGAGTCTTGTTTTTGATGTAAGATAAAGGTCTGGTTTCATTTTTGGATGTGACTGTCCATTTCCCCAAATATATTCATTGAAGTAACTATTCTATTCACATTGTATTCTAAATTAATTGATCACTGATGTGTGGTTTTATTACTGGGTTCTCTGTTCCACTGATTTATGTCTATTTTTATATCAATGCCATATTTTGACTACTGTAGCTTTGTAATGTAATTTTAAATCAAAGAACATGAGACATCCAACTTTGGTTTTCTCAAGGTTATTTTTGCTATTTGGACCTTTTATGTTTCTGTACACATAGCAGGATTGTTTCACTACTCTGAATAATGCCACTGATAATTCTGTTAGAGATTTCATTGAATATGTGGATTGCTTTGGGCAATATGGTGATTTTAGCAATAATGATTCTTTTAATCCACGAGCATAGAATACCGATTTGCTTCTTTTGCCTTTCTCAATTTATTTTGTCAATGTCTTAGAGTTTGCAGTATAAAAAGCTCTCACTTTTCTTTACTAAATTTACTCCTAGGCATTTTATTATTTTTTGATGCAACTGTAATATCTAAAGCTCAGGTACATGTTCTGCTGATCTTATCTCTATTTTATTGAATAGCTGTTAGAGTGACCATCATTTATTAATGAAGTTTTATCAGATATTGATCACTTGGTTATATGCAGTTTTCTTCAATATATACACTTTAATAAATGCCTCCTTTATTAAGGTTAAGCTTCACATTTCTATGGCTAATTTACTCTCTTGGACTCCAAAATGACTGGGGATGGTGACAGCAGTCATGCAAATAAAAGATGCTTGCTGCCTGGAAGGAAAGCTATGACAAACCCAGGCAGCACTTTAAAAAGACATCACTTAATTGAAAAGGTCCATCTAGTCAAAGCTATGGTTTTTCCAGTAGTTGTACAAATGTAAGAGTTGGACCGTAAAGAAGGCTGAATGCCAAAAAATTGATATTTTTGAATTGTGGGGCTGGAGAAGACTCTTGAGAGTCTGTTTGACTGCAAGTGGATCAAGCCAGTAAATCCTAAAGGAAATCTGCACTGAATATTCATTGAAATGACTGAAGCTGGAGTTGCAATATTTTAGCCTCCTGTTGCGAAGATCAGACTCATTGGAAAAGTCTCTGATGCTGGGAAAGATTGAAGGCAAAAGGACAAGAGGGAATCAAAGGATGAGGTAGTTAGATAGCATCACTGACTCAATGAACATTAAGTTGAGCAAACTCTGGGAGATAGTGAAGGACAGGGAAGCTGGGTGTGCTTCAGTTGATGGTGTTGCAAAGAGCTGAACATGACAGAGACTGAAAAACAACAGTGTCACATACTAACTAACACTGTTTTAGATTTAAAAATAAGACCAAGACTTTTCCAATTGCTCTCTCATATCCAGCAAATTGTGTTATATAGGAAATATTTTCAGTGAGAAAATAGATTTAATCATGATCCTAATACCAGAATCAATGAAGGACTAGGAAACCTGGCATGCTACAGTCCATGGAGTCACAAAGATTCAGACATGACTTAGTGACTCTTTTCCAGTATAGGTCATTATAGAGTACTGATAGAGGAGGCTGATGGACTACAGTCAATGGAGTTGCAAAGAGTTGGACATGACTGAGTGACTAAGCACCGTACATAGGGTATTGACTCGAGTTCCCTGTGTTTTATAGTAGATCCTTATTAGTTGTCTACTTTGTATATAGTAGTGCATAAATACCAATCCCAATCTCCGAATTTATACCAGACATTTTTTCTCAATCAGCTTATTCTTTGAGCATATACTTTAGCAAGTGCGTCAATTCCTTTTCTTCTATGATGATATGTGAACGTTGTATAACCCAGGAATGTCTTTCTCAAGAACTTCTGAGCCTTCCTTCCTAAAAGTAATAATAAAAAAAACGTGTCCCTTTATCCCAGTCTGTGTGGAAAATTTCCACAAGTGCCGATGACTCAGCACAGATGGGAAACTTGAGGCTGAGGACCTGTGTTATCTTCTCATTAGCTCATTCAGTGTTTATAAATCTCGCCCCCCCTCCACCAGTCAGTTGTTTCAGGGGAGCTGGTTTCAGTCTTTCTCCTTGCAATAGTCTTGACCTTTATCACAATGTCTTGAATAAAGTTTTCCTTGCCTATTTAAGTCTATCCAGTGTAATGTTTTGGGGAAGATCTGTGGCTCTTTTCTATTAACTAACTAACTAAAGAAAAATCTTGCACTCAAAATACACAGTGACAGTTGCTTCAGTCAGTTTCAGGTACAGTAACAGAATACCTTGGATTAGGGTGCTTATACAATACTTATTTGTTTCTCATAGTTCTAAAGATTGAGAGTTCAAGGTCAGGATGCAGCAAGGTCAGGTTTTAGTGACTGCATTCTTACTTGCATTTTGCCACCTTCTCAGTTATCTTCAAGTGACAGAAATAGAGAAAGGACTAGCTCTATTCCTCTTTTTATAAACATGGTAATGTCATAGGGACTCCACTCTCGTGGCCTAATTACCTCCCAAAGGCTCCACCTCTTGCAACCATCCCACTGGAAGTGAGGGTTTCAATGTGTAAATTTATGTGGGGACACAGAGATTCAGTTCATAACAATAATAGCTCGTGCTATTTATAGTTAACAGAATTTACTTAGAATTTTCAAGGTACTATACATTCTCTAAGGTGATCCTGTTTCATTGTTCTTACATAATTTATTCTTTTTTTCTCTTAATTTTATTTTATTTAACTTTACAATATTGTATCGGTTTTGGCATATATCAAAGTGAATCTGCCACAGGTATACATGTTTTCCCCATCCTGAGCCCTCCTCCCTCCCCATACCATCCCTCTGGGTCATCCCAGTGCACCAGCCCCAAGCATCGAGTATCATGCATCAAACCTGGACTGGCGACTCATTTCATATATGATATTATACATATTTAAATGCCATTCTCCCAAATCATCCCACCCTCTCCCTCTTATTCTGTTTAATTATTACAAATATTCACCAGCTTTTGTAGATAGTTGTTAAATCAACTATAGGAAATTTTTTTTAAAAATCCAATATGTTGATTGGTCAAAGAAATATTAATCTAGAAGAGTCTTGCTAGAGTTTGCTGTTACTCCAAACTTGATCCAGAATGGCTACTCTGATCTATGTTGATAAGGAAAATGGAGAACTAGGCATCCTTGTGGCTCCTAAGGATGGGCTGAAGCTGGGGTCTGTGCCTTTCAAAGCTTTAGATGGGAGATCTCATGTTTAAACACTGCATGTTGGCAAAATTTTTGATGCTCCACCAGCTTTACCAAAAACTGCCAGAAAGGCTTTGGGAACTGTCAACAGAGCTACAGAAAAATCAGTTAAGACGAATGGACCACTCAAACAGAAACAGACAACTTCTCTATGAAAAAGATTACTGAGAAGACTGTTAAAGCAGAAAGTTTGGTTCCTGCCTCAGATGACACCTATCCAGAAATAGAAAAATTCTTTCCCTTCAATCCATTAGATTTTGAGAGTTTTGACCTGCCTGAGGAGCACCAGATCGCCCACCTCCCCTTGATTGGAGTGCCTCTCATGATCCTTGATGAGGAGAGAGAGCTTGAGCAGCTATTATACGTGGGCCCCCCTTCGCCTCTGAAGATGCCTCCTCCGCTGAGGGAGTCCAACCTGTTGAGTCTCCCTCAAGCATTCTGTCAACTCTGGATGTTGAATTGCCACCTGTTTGCTGTGACTTAGATATTTAAATTTCTTAGCACTTTATAGTTTGGGTATGTATTAATGGTTTGTATTAATAAAGCAATTATTTGTGTAAAAAAAAAAAAAGAAATGTTAATCTACTTGGCAAATTGGAGCTGTATTAAAACTCAGTTAATTCTTCACCATTGAAATCATTAATCAGTTCAGATCAGTTCAGTCGCTAAGTCCTGGCCAACACTTTGTGACCCCATGAATCGCAGCACCCCAGGCCTCCCTGTCCATCACCAACACCCGGAGTTCACTTAGACTCATGTCCATCGAGTCAGTGACGCCATCCAGACATCTCATCCTCTGTCATCCCCTTCTCCTCCTGCCTCCAATCCCTCCCAGCATCAGAGACTTTTCCAATGAGTCAACTCTTCGCATCAGGTGGCCAAAGTACTGTAGTTTCAGCTTTAGCATCACTCCTTCCAAAGAACACCCAGGGCTGATCTCCTTCAGAATGGACTGGTTGGATCTCCTTGCAGTCCAAGGGACTCTCAAGAGTCTTCTCCAAAATCAAAGTTCAAAAGCATCAATTCTTTGGCGCTCAGCTTTCTTCACAGTCCAACTCTCACATCCATACATGATCACAGGAAAAACCATAGCCTTGACTAGATGGACCTTTGTTGGCAAAGTAATGTCTCTGCTTTTCAATATGCTATCTAGGTTGGTCATAACTTTCCTTCCAAAGAGTAAGTATCTTTTAATTTCATGGCTGCATTCACCATCTTCATTGATTTTGGAGCCCCCCAAAATAAAGTCTGACACTGTTTCCACTGTTTCCCCATCTATTTCCCATAAAGTGATGGGACCAGATGTCATGATCTTCGATTTCTGAATGTTGAGCTTAAGGCAACTTTTTCACTCTCCTCTTTCACTTTCGTCAAGAGGCGTTTTAGTTCCTCTTCACTTTCTGCCACAAGGGTGGTGTCATCTGCTTATCTGAGGTTATTGATATTTCTCCCAGTGATCTTGATTGCAGCTTGTGATTCTTCCAGCCCAGCGTTTCTCATGATGTACTCTGCATATAGTTTATGTTTTTTTTTTTTTTTTAAGAAATTATAACCAGGCAGAAATTATAATCAGATTACCATTTTAACTCAGCCATCCCAACTACTTCTGCCTTTCTGGCTGTTTCTTTTCTCTTTTTTTCTTTTTTTCTTTCTTTCTTTTTTTTTTTTTTAATAGAAAATTATTTAATTAGTATATATGTGTTCCCCATCCTGAACCCTCCTCCCTTCCCACACCATCCCTCTGGGTCGTCGCAGTGCACCAGCCCCAAGCATCCAGCATTGTGCATTGAACCTGGACTGGCATCTCTGCGTATAGTTTAAATAAGCAGGATGACAATATACAGCATTGGCGTACTCTTATCCTATTTGGAACCAGTCTGTTGTCCCATGTCCAGTTCTAACTGTTGCTTCCTGACCTGCATATAGGTTTCTCAAGAGGCAGGTCAGGTGATCTGGTATTCCCATCTCTTTCCACAGTTTATTGTGATCCACACAGTCAAAGGTTTTGGCATAGTCAATAAAGCAGAAGTAGATGTTTTTCTGGAACTCTCTTGCTTTTTGAGTGTTAGAGCAGATATTCGCAATTTGATCTCTGGTTCCTCTGCCTTTTCTAAAACCAGCTTGAACATCTGGAGTTCACGGTTCACAAATTGCTGAAGACTGGCTTAGAGAATTTTGAGCATTACTTTACTAGCTTGCGATTGTGTGGTAGTTTGAACATTCTTTGGCATTGCATTTCTTTGGGATTGGAATGAAAACTGACCTTTTCCAGGCCTGTGGACACTGCTGAGTTTTCCAATTTTTCTGGCATATTGAGTGCAGCACTTTCGCAGCATCATCTTTCAGGATTTGAAATGGCTCAACTGGAATTCCATCACCTCCACTAGCTTTGTTCATAGTGATGCTTTCTAAGGGCCACTTGACTTCACATTCCAGGATGTCTGGCTCTAGGTGAGTGATCACACCATTGTGATTATCTGGGTCATGAAGATCTTTTTTGTAGTTCTTCCGTGTATTCTTGCCACCTCTTCTTAATATCTTCTGCTTCTGTTACGTCCATACTATTTCTGTCCTTTATCAAGTCCATCTTTGCATGAAATGTTCCCTTGGTATCTCTAATTTTCTTGAAGAAATCTCTAGTGTTTCCCATTCTGTTGTTTTCCTCTATTTGTTTGCATTGATCACTGAGGAAGGCTTTCTTATCTCTTCTTGCTATTCTTTGGAACTCTGCATTCAGATGCTTATATCTTTCCTTTTCTCCTTTGCTTTTTGCTTCTCTTCTTTTCACAGCTATTTGTAAGGCCTCCCCAGACAGCCATTTTGCTTTTTTGCATTTCTTTTCCATGAGGATGGTCTTGATCCCTGTCTCCTGTACAGTGTCATGAACCTCAGTCCATAGTTCATCAGGCACTCTATCTATCAGATCTAGTACCTTAAATCTTTTTCTCACTTCCATTGTATAATCATAAGGGATTTGATTTAGGTCATACCTGAATGGTCTAGTGGTTTTCCCTACTTTCTTCAATTTAAGTCTGAATTTGGCAATAAAAAGCTCATGATCTGAGCCACAGCTCCCGGTCTTGTTTTTTCTGACTGTATAGAGCTTCTCCATCTTTGGCTACAAAGAATATAATCAGTCAGATTTCAGTGTTGACCATTTGGTGATGTACATGTCTAGAGTCTTCTCTTGTGTTTTTGGAAGAGGGTGTTTGCTATGACCAGTGCATTTTCTTAGCAAAACTCTATTAGTCTTTGCCCTGCTTAATTCTGTATTCCAAGGCCAAATCTGGCTGTTACTCCAGGTGTTTCTTGACTTCCTACTTTGTTTAATTCCTTAAATTATATTTTGACTCTCCTGTCAGATGGCTGCCTTTAATATCTTCCTAAATTCCCAATTTCCCAATGCCAGTTTTGTACACACTCTTATCAGAGAACAGATGGAGAGAGCTAACAGAGGAGAACCATGATATCTACCCAACATTGGACATTATAGTAAAAAGGAATTACATCTCAACTCTTCTCAAATGTTGCTGCCCAAATCTACAAACACTAACAGTGTAAATCCAGAGACTTATAAAGGAAAGAAACTGGAATTTACTGCTGGGATTCCAATGGGTTTATGTGGGCTGGATCATTGTTTGGCTGTTGCCAAGGAGTTTAGTGAGATGGCATAATGCTGTTGGGTTGGTAGGATGAACATTTGGTCACTGAGGGAAGGAGAGCCTGTTTGTTGATCCTCAGACAAGGAGAATCTAGGGTTACAGTCTCCAGGTTGTGAGGATGGAGATGATTTTCAAAAAGAATATGGGGCTCTGTTGTCTTCCACTACAGGGTCTAGAGCATGATGAGAAGTTGATAGAGTCAGAATTTTAGTGGGCAAAGATTGAACTCCTGCCCATTCTTAGCTAGCACTTGGTCCAGGCTGCTCAAATAAGTGTTCAGATCAGCTGTGAGACTTTGAGCATCTCAGACTTAATTAAGACACCAAAGGCCAGCACAAATGGCCACCTCCCCAGTTAACTCACATTAACTGCTCATCCAGACTTGGTCAAGTTAAAGGGAAGCTAATTCTTGGCAGAGCCATCATGTGGCCTTTGGTTTAGAAGGTTCTGAGCTCTGAGCCAACTTGTTGGCCAAACAGATGACTGGTCACTTAGCAAGGTGAACTGGACATTGGGAAGGCTGCTCGTGAGATGGTTGAGTGTGTGAAGAAGCTTTGGAGGATGGACAGACTTGGAATCCTGTGGTCTTTCTGAGGGGCTTTTCTCAGAGGAAACTTGTATTTTGTATCAGGAACTGAAATATAGAGACAAGTGGTAGAAGGAGGATTTAAGCTCTTTTTAAGGCTGAGGCATCTTCTCCAGGGCATCAGCTCTCATCCACAGAAAACTAGGGTCAGGATATTTTGAGTTGGGGGTAGGGTTGAGGTCCTGTTTAAGGAGTTTAAGCACAGGTCTCAGGGGTGCAGGCATCTGTGTCCTCAGGGAGCCATCTACAATCCTGTCCCAGATCCACTATTTATCATTGTGTGACCAATGGAAAGTCACTTCATCTCTCTAAATTTCAACACCTTCTAATGTAACATATGGATTTAAGCCCCCACTTTGTCTGCCCTTCCTCTTTTTTTTTTTATTTTAATTTTAAACTTTACAATATTGTATTAGTTTTGCCAAATATCAAAATGAATCCACCACAGGTATACCCGTGTTCCCCATCCTGAACCCTCCTCCCTCCTCCCTCCCCTACCCCCGCTCTGGGTCGTCCCAGTGCACTAGCCCCAAGCATCCAGTACCGTGCATCGAACCTGGACTGGTGACTCGTTTCATACATGATATTATACATGTTTCAATGCTCTTCTCCCAAATCTCCCCACCCTCTCCCTCTCCCACAGAGTCAATAAGACTGATCTATACATCGGTGTCTCTTTTGCCGTCTTGTACACAGGGTTATTGTTATCATCTTTCTAAATTCCATATATATGCATTAGTATACAGTATTGGTGTTTTTCTTTCTGGCTTACTTCACTCTGTATGATAGGTTCCGGTTTCATCCATCTCATTAGAACTGATTCAAATGAATTATTTTTAATGGCTGAGTAATACTCCATCGTGTATATGTACCACTGCTTTCTTATCCATTCATCTGCTGATGGGCATCTAGGTTGCTTCCATGTCCTGGCTATTATAAACAGTGCTGCGATGAACACTGGGGTACACGTGTCTCTTTCCCTTCTGGTTTCCTCAGTGTGTATGCCCAGCAGTGGGATTGCTGGATCATAAGGCAGTTCTATTTCCAGTTTTTTAAGGAATCTCCACACTGTTCTCCATAGTGGCTGTACTAGTTTGCATTCCCACCAACAGTGTAAGAGGGTTCCCTTTTCTCCACACCCTCTCCAGCATTATTGCTTGTAGACTTTTGGATCGCAGCCATTCTGACTGGCGTGAAATGGTACCTCATAGTGGTTTTGATTTGCATTTCTCTGATAATGAGTGATGTTGAGCATCTTTTCATGTGTTTGTTAGCCATCTATATGTCTTCTTTAGAGAAATGTCTATTTAGTTCTTTGGCCCATTTTTTGATTGGGTCATTTATTTTTCTGGAATTGAGCTATAGGAGTTGCTTATATATTTTTGAGATTAGTTGTTTGTCCATTGCTTCATTTGCTATTATTTTCTCCCATTCTGAAGGCTGCCTTTTCACCTTGCTATTAGTTTCCTTTGTTGTGCAGAAGCTTTTAAGTTTAATTAGGTCCCATTTGTTTATTTTTGCTTTTATTTCCAATATTCTGGGAGGTGGGTCATAGAGGATCCTGCTGTGATGTATGTCGGAGAGTGTTTTGCCTATGTTCTCCTCTAGGAGTTTTATAGTTTCTGGTCTTACGTTTAGATCTTTAATCCATTTTGAGTTTATTTTTGTGTAAGGCGTTAGAAAGTGTTCTAGTTTCATTCTTTTACAAGTGGTTGACCAGTTTTCCCAGCACCACTTGTTGAAGAGATTGTCTTTAATCCTTTGTATATTCTTGCCTCCTTTGTCAAAGATAAGGAAGTTTTGGCCACAGCAATCAGAGCAGAAAAAGAAATAAAAGGAATCCAAATTGGAAAAGAAGAAGTAAAACTCTCACTGTTTGCAGATGACATGATCCTTTACATAGAAAACCCTAAAGACTCCACCAGAAAATTACTAGAACTAATCAATGATTATAGTAAAGTTGCAGGATATAAAATCAACACACAGAAATCCCTTGCATTCCTATACACTAATAATGAGAAAACAGAAAGAGAAATTAAGGAAACAATTCCATTCACCATTGCAACGGAAAGAATAAAATACTTACGAATATATCTACCTAAAGAAACTAAAGACCTATATATAGAAAACTATAAAACACTGATGAAAGAAATCAAAGAGGACACTAATAGATGGAGAAATATACCATGTTCATGGATTGGAAGAATCAATATAGTGAAAATGAGTATACTACCCAAAGCAATTTATAGATTCAATGCAATCCCTTTCAAGCTACCAACGGTATTCTTCACAGAGCTAGAACAAATAATTTCACAATTTGTATGGAAATACAAAAAACCTCGAATAGCCAAAGCTATCTTGAGAAAGAAGAATAGAACGGGAGGAATCAACCTACCTGACTTCAGGCTCTATTACAAAGCCACAGTTATCAAGACAGTATGGTACTGGCACAAAGACAGAAATATTGATCAATGGAACAAAATAGAAAGCCCAGAGATAAATCCATGCCCTGCCTCTTGAACAGGGCGGGGTGTCAGAAAAGGTGATAATACATACTCTCCATGAGCTATAAAACCTCATTTCTGTGAAAAAGCTGAAGAATAAGCTTCCGTCTCCACTTATTGGAGCCATCAAAATGCCCTCTCTGCTTTCAACCACTACTGAAGGTCCACCTTATTCTTGCCATCATTCAAGGTTGAACACTTACAGAGGCATTATGAAGCACCAGTCCTGAGAGAAATTCATCCATCAAATTAAAAATTTGAAATTAAAAATTGCAGCCACAAAATTAAAAGACACTTAATCCTTGGAAGGAAAGTTATGACCTACCTAGATACCATATTAAAAAGCAGAGGTATTACTTTGTCAACAAAGGTCTGTCTAGTCAAGGCTATGGTTTTCCCAGTAGTCATGAATGGCTGTGATAGTTGGACTCTAAAGAAAGCTGAGCGCCAAAGAATTGATTCTTTTGAACTGTGGTATTGGAGAAGACTCTGGAGAGTCTCTTGGACTAGAAGGAGATCCACCCGTTGCAACCTAAAAGAGATCAGTCCTGGGTGTTCATTGGAAGGACTGATGTTGAAGCAGAAACTCCAATATTTTGCCCACCTGATGTGAAGAGCTGAGTCATTTGAAAAGACCCTGATGCTGGGAAAGATTGAGGGCAGGATGAGATGGGGATGACAGAAGATGAGACGGTTGGATGGCATCACCGACTCAATGAACATGGGTTTGAGTGGACTCTGGGATTTGGTGACGGACAGGGAGGCCTGGTGTCTGCGATTCATGGGGTCACAAAGAGTCGGACATGATTGAGCAACTGAACTGAACTGATGGAACTTTTTAATTCTTAAAAATTATGAAAAGAATAAATACAATGTATTTTTTATGACAATGCTCAGTCGCTAAGTTATGTCTGTGAGCCCATGGACAGAAGCACACCAGGTTTCCCTGTCTTTCACTATCTTCTTGAGTTTGCTCAAATTCATGTCCATTGAGTCGATAATGCTATCCAGACATCTCATCCTCTGTGGCCCCTTCTTTTCCTCCTGCCCTCAGTCTTTCCCAGCATCAGGGGCTTTTAGAGTGAGCCTGTTCTTTACATCAGGCGGTCAAAGTATTGAAGTTTCAGCATCAGTCCTTCCAATGAATATTCATGATTGATTATCTTTATGATTAACTGGTTTGAACTCCTTGCTGTCCAAGGAACTCACAGGAGTCTCTTCAGCACCACTATTCTAAAGCATTAATTCTTTGGCACTCAGCCTTCTTAATGGTCCAAGTCTCACAACTGTACATGACTTCTGAAGTATAGTGTGATTTTTAGTGCTTCCCTCTGTCAGACCGAGTTCCAAGTCAATCAGGTTCCCCTTAGCCAGAAAGCTTAAGGCTCTCTGACTCATTTCTGAAACGTTCATCTCCTTTGCCTTCCTCCACCCATGATAAAGGTTGTCCAACAGATTTCAGCCCACACTTATTAACCACCCACATCCACACACTCCCCCGATGTGTCCACATTAACAAGGTCTTCCCGATCAGCATCACAGATGTCCTGACAATTCCTCTATGTCCTCCTAGAGCTCCCTGAGGACCAGCTTGAGGAGCTATCCATTTCAACGTTGGAGGAAGAGGCTCTGCCCAACTCCATAGTAAGTGCCTCCTATTCATCTGAGATAAAAGTGTTGCTTAATGACTTTATTTTCTAGCTGAATTCAGATAAAGGTTCAAAATAGTCAAGACAGTTCATATAAACAGTTTTTAATTTGATGGATGAATTTCTCCCAGCAGATAACTTATTCAAAAGGATGTTTTTCAAAAATTACAGCATAAATTAAAAACTGGAATTGGGAGCAGTTTCCTCAGCAGAAACTGTTCCTTCCTGAAATGAAAGTTTTAATTACTGGTGAAAATGAGCTGGAGTGCTCTTCCAGGAGGAGGGCCAGCCTTTCCCACAGGTGTCCTCTATTGTTCTTTTGGGGCTACAGACTGAACAGCACATTCCCATTTGGTTTTCTGAAAAGAAAAAGAGAACAAAAGACCTGAATGCACAATACTCAAGATGCTGACACCCTCACACTGTTTTCTTCTTTCTAATTGCAGGTGTGTGAACAAGCCAGTGAATACAGTAATTATTCAGGGATCATCCCTCTGATGAAAATAATCTAGTTGATAAAGGTGGCAATCTCTTGCCAGCTCTGTTTGGAGAGTTGCCCTGATGCTGAATTCCTAAAGGGGGTGAAGGCAGGGGGTGCAGATTAGAGACTGATCTCCCAGGAAGGAAAATGTCTGTGCTCTATGGTACCTGGAAACAACTACATCATTTAGATGCATGGGTTTGGGTCCCATGTGTGAGCCCATGCAGTGTGATTCTCAAGCTGTCTGTGTGTGTTTCCTCAGGAGATGTTTCCCTCTTATAAGCACAAGTCAACTGTGAACTTTCTAAACACTTCTCAACACACTGTGCACTGGCTGTCAATTACCTACAGTAACCTACAGTGAAGGCAGTGATCTAGGAATGAATCCTTCCAGATAGGGGTGGGTTTGCAGAAGATATAAACAGGCAGGATTTTCATGAGTCTTTGTCATCGAAGGGTGGCATGTATTTCAGTGTTTCTTTTTTCCCGAACTGTTAGGTTATCACTAGTTTAAATACAGAAGTTTAGTTTCATTATTTCCTGCTCCTCTGATTTGCTCTTATTTATACAACAAAGAGGATGATTCAATAGCAACTCAGTCCATAGTTACTAATGCCTTATGCATACACTCCACCCCATACTCCTCCAATAAAAAGGCTCCTGAGAGGTTAGTGAGCACCTCACCTGTGTCCCTGTGCTGTTTATTCTGTGTCCCTCCAGCTCCCCAGGAGGACATGGCAGTGGAACTGCCCTAGGCCGGGGTTGAGGACAAGCCTCTGAGGACAGTGGACGTAAGTGCAGCTTTCTTAACCGGGGCAAGGCTGTGGCCTCACTTCTTTATTTTCCTTTCAGTCAAACACAGTTATAGTAATATGAGAATTTGCGTTACCACTGAGGCATGCAAATCCTTGGCTGGGAAAGTAGAGAGGATAAATCTATTATCAACATAGTCCTGATTCAAGAGGACATTTCAATAAGACAGCATCATTTATGACTGTAGGTACTTTGCTCAGCAGAAAGTTTTCTTTCTGGAAAAACAATTTGTAAACATTGGTCAAATTAAAACTGAGAGATCTTATGTGAAACACACCAGTCTTTGCAACAGGAGACTGTCTGTTTTATTTTGGAGCCACTGAAGTAAAGAGTGCTAGTTACCTGAGGACAAAAACCAGATAACAGAAGACTTAGTGAGGGAAACTCAAGATGCTCACACATTCACTCTGTTTTCTTCTCTGCAATCACAGGAATCTGGGGAAGCCTGTGAACACAGTAAATATTCAGGGATCATCATTCTATTGAGGGACAATCCAACTGATAAAGGTGGGGTTCTCTGACTGGCTCTGGTTGGAAAGTGGCCCTGAAGCTAGATTCCTACTTGGGGTATGGGCTGTAGGTGAAGAGAAGAGACTGATCTCCCAGAAAAGAACAATGTCTTTGTTCTATGGTACCTGGAAGCAACTACATCACTTAGATGTTGTAGGTTTGTGTGAATCAGGGTTGGGGGCCCATATGTGAGCCCAAGTGGTGTGAGTCTGAAGCTCTGTGTCTGTGTGTGTTTCCTCTGGAGATGTTTCCCTGGTACACAGCACTAGTCAACTGTGAACTTTCTAAACACTTCTCACTACCACTGCACACTGATTATACATTACCTGATTCTTTCCTCAACTCATCTTTCCTCAAAAGGCAAAGTGAAAGTCATTCAGTTTGTATTCAAACCTTTGTGGTCCCATATACTACAGTCCATGGAATTCTCCAGGCCAGAATACTGGAGTGGGTAGCCTTTCCCTTCTCCAGGGGATCTAACAAACCCAGGGATTGAACACAGGTATCCAGCATTTCAGGCAGACTCTTTAACAACTGAGCTATCAGGGAATCCATTCCTGAAAATAACTTAACATTAATTTTCCTCAGGTGAAGATGGCAATCGGAAATATGGCCCAAATTCTTAACCTCCCACTGGAAAAGCTGAACTGAGTACCTAGGGTTGATCTCAATTTTGCTCCTCTAGAGGAGTGACTTGCTCCTACCAGTCACCAATGTGATCCTCAGTCATGCAGAAAAGGGGTCTCAGCATGTATATCCATCCCTGGAGGTTCTAGCAGGTCCAGGGGTCCAGATCCTGCCATCATTATAAGGTGGGCACAGTGGTCAAGGAACCCAGTGTAACCATAGGTGGATTAACACCAACTTTGGAACAGTCATTATTGTGAAAAGTACCTCGGGACTCACATCCTCCTGGTAAACTCACAGATTCTGAGTGCTGGGTGGCCTTTTGTAGAGTGGAAGTCATATGTGTTGGTGTTCCTGTCTTTGTTTACACAAGGACAAAAGCATATTATCAAAAGAGATGTATTTCATTGTACTGGGTAACATTACCATAACTTCACATTGATTAAACCCTGTAGTACACACTCAAGGGAAATTGTCAAATAAAGCTCAGAGTGGAACATGATAGTCTAGTGACCATGACTCTTGTTGTAAATCTCATGCACAGCTGGGTCAGAGACAGTCAGATTCACTCCATGCTTCTTCTCCATAATGAACTGTCCCACTAAAAGTATGACTTCTGTGAGTGTGAACCACCACTGACTCAGTGGACAAGCAAACATTGTTTGGAAAATCAAGCCTGGGAAATAACATCTCAGGATCAATAAAAGCTATTTGGAAAGGTAGTATTGAATTCAGTCTTCTAACAAGAGTTTGCCTTTAATCAAGAATAAAGTCTCACAGACTAGGTAGGTACAACAGCTGAAACAGTGGATTCTGAGGATGCAGTGATCTAGGAAGAAATCCAGAAGATAGGTGTGATTTACCAGAAGCTCGAAACAGAAAACAGGGTCATGGGTCTGTCATTGAAAGCTGGCATGCACTGTAATGTTTCACATTTCCCCATTGGTTTGGTTATCACCAGTTAAAGCCAGCCAATCTCTTTCATCGCCTTCCTGCTTGTCTCCTTGGTTGTACTTCATCCAGCAAAGAGGAGGATTCAAGAGCAGCTCAGTCCATAGTTACTAACCTCTCTCATGTACACATTCCACCCCATGTCCCATCAAACAAACAAAAAACAACCCTGAGATCTTTGTAAGCAGCCTCTCCTCTGTCCTGATGGCCTTCTGTTTCCCTCTAGCTCCCCAGGAGCACCTGGTGTTGGAACTGCCCCAGGTCGGGGCTGAGGAGCCACCTTTGTGTCCCCTGGAGGTAAGCTCAACTGTCTGTGTCTCACATAGATGCTGCTTCACTTCTTTATGTTTCATTCAGTGAAATACAGTTATAGTAATCGGACAATGTATATTAGCACTTATGTATGCAATTCCTTGCTGGTGAAATACTGACGTTAAATCTGCATCAACACAGACCTAATTCAAAAGGACACTAAAAATACCGTCAATTCTGCCTGTAGGTACTTTCTTCAGTAGAATTTTTTCCTCCTTGAAACGGAAAGATCTTAAGTAAAAGAGCCCAGCCTTTTCAACAAGGGTCCTCTCTGTTTTCTTTTGGAATGATTGATTTTTTAAAGAGTTTAGTTACCTGAGGAAAACAAAAAATCAGATAACATAAAAGTTACTGCAGAGAACACATGATGCTGCCACCCTCACACTGTTTTCTTCTCTCTAATCACAGGCAGCTGGAGCAGCCAATGAACTTGGTAAATATTCAGCGACCATCCTTCTGCTGAGGAACAATTTAGCTGACGATTCTGGGGCTCTCTTGCTAGCTAGGTTTGCAGAGTTACCCTGATGCTGGATTCCTATGTGGGGTCAGGGTTGGGGGTTCTGAGAAAAGACTGATCTCAAGTTATGAACAATGTCTATGTTCTATGGTCCCTGGAAACAACCACATCTTTTAGATGATGTGAGTTTGTGTGAATCAGGGTTGGCCCATGTGTAAGCCCATGTGATGTGATTCTGAAGGTGCGTGTATGTGTGTTTCCTCAGAGATATTTCACCCTTACACAGCACAAGTCAACTGTGAACTTTCTAAACACTTCTCATCACCACTGCCCACTGACTATACTTTACCTGATTCTTTTCTGAACTCAGCCATTCCTCAAGTTTCATTAATATTCATTTTCCTCAGATGAAGATGCTGCTGAGAAAAATGGCCCAAGCCCTTGTCCTTCTAAGTGGAAAAGCCAAACTGAGAACCTAGGGGGCTTCCAGTATTTCTGGTCTGGACCCCTTACCTGAACTGATCACTCATCCTTGAAATCCGAGTCATGAAACAAGGGGTCCCTGCATCTATGTTTATGCCTGGAGGTACTATGAGCTCCAGAGGTCCAGACCATGCCCATCATTATAAGGTTGGCACAGTGGTCCTGAAAGGACAAGCAAAGTGGATTAACAGCTAAGTTTGGCACAGTCATTATTGTGAAAGGCACCTCGGGGTTTCCATCCCATGGTGAACTCACAGATTGTGAGTTTTGTGGCCTTGTGTAGACAACGTTGGTCCTATCTGTTGGTGCTAGTGTCATGCTTAAACAAGGAATAAAGCAGATTATCATCAGGGAGATATTTCCTTTTACTGGATGATATTACCATAAGCCTTACATTGATTAAACCTGGTAACACACACTCTAGGGAACGTGTCAAATAGATCTCACATTCGATTTCGAATGTTAGCCTCATGACCATGAGTCGTTGTAATCTCCTAAACAGCTGGGTCAGAGACAGTCAGCATTCACCCTTGGTTCCTCTCCATAATGAACTGTCCCATTAAATGTATCACTTCTCTCATTGTGGACAGCCACTGTCTAGGTGGACATGCAAATATTGTTTGGAAAGTGAAGACTGGGAAAAAATATCACATGATTGATAATAGATATTTGTAAAGGCAGGACTGAATTCAGTCCTCTAATAGAGCTTGCTTTTAATCAAGAATAAA
The DNA here is from genome assembly GCF_032452875.1 of Bos javanicus. Taxonomy (NCBI): domain Eukaryota; kingdom Metazoa; phylum Chordata; class Mammalia; order Artiodactyla; family Bovidae; genus Bos; species Bos javanicus. Next base: position 7,988,336 of record NC_083883.1, on the reverse strand, counting down.
ATCTCATAGAAAACTTGTTCATTTCAATAGCTGCAACTTTGTATCCTGGGGAGGGAGTGATCTAGGAAGAAATCCTGGGTTGATTTAGCAGATGCTCCAAACAAGCAGGAGGGATGTTCATCTCTGTCATTTAAAGCTGGAATGCATTTTAGTGTTTCTTTTTCCCCCACTGTTTAGGTTATCATTAGATCACTTATTAAAATGCAGAGGCTCTCTTTCATTTCTTTCCTGTTCCTCTCCTTTGTTCTCCTTCATCCAGCAAAGAGGATGATTCAACAGCATCTTAGTCCATAGTTACTTACCCCTTCATGCATACACTTTACCCCTTGTCCCTATCAAAAAAAAAAAAAAAAAGCTGAGTGACTGGTAGGTAGCCTCACCAATGTCCTAAGAGCTACTCTGTCTCTCTAGCTCCCCAGGAAGACCTGGTGGAGGAACTGTGCTTTCTATAATCAGCTGTCCCACTAAACAGATGGCCCCTGTGAGTATGGACAGCTACTAGCTCAGTGGACATGTACACACTGTATAGAAAATGATCATTGATAGAAAAATACTATATTATTCATAATAGCTACTTTTAAATAGTAGGAATTCAGTAATATAAAATCTTATGCATTTGATTTTCTTTAAGACAAATAATTAGTGAATTAAGAGAATAGCATACTTTTCCCAGGATTGATTTCAGTCCTCTAACAGAGTTTACTTTAAATCAAGTACAAAGCCTCATAGAAAACATGATGAACAGAGTAGCAGCAACTGTGGATCTCGGAGGAAGAGTGATGTGGGAAAAATCAAGAGGCAGTAGCGATTTAGCAGGAGCTCAAATGGTGGGCTGCCGTCTATGGGGTCGCACAGAGTCGGACAGGACTGAAGCGACTTAGCAGCAGCAGCAGCAAAATGAGCAGGAGGAGTCATGGGTCTCTTTCATTGAACAGTACACACATTTTGGAGTTTTCCATTTTTTAGATTGAATATTTCATGTTGATTAGGTACCTCTAGCTAGAAAGCCAAAGATCTGTTTTCATTTCCTTCCTCTTCTCCTTTACTTTCCTTCCTCCTCCAAAGAAGATGGATGAACACAAGTTCAGTCCATGCTTATTAACCTCCCACATCCATACACACCACCCCATGTCCACACAAAGAGAAAAAATCCTGCATGATTCCTGAGCTGCCTCTCTAGTGTTCTAACACCTACTTTGTGTCCCCTAAGTTTCACTGAGGACCTGCCAGTCAACCCAACTTGTGACAGGACCAGAAAGACTCCATGTGTCTCCAAGGAAAGTTTTTTTTTTTTTTTTTTCTTTTCTGGTCTGGGATAGAAATATTGTTTCCTTTCTGAATTAAGTTATGAGTCTTCGAAGGTGTTCGTTTCATATACAGACGATTCCCTTGGTTGGGATAATGTGGAGTGAGATACTTATTACCAATCATGATGCCTCAGTCCACAGGATATTAAAATTGTTAGCATCCATTACACCCTGTCAAGTACAGATTTCTCTCTCCTGTGGCAAGATTTCCTATAAGAAAAGAATTCTTCAGTTTCTAACCCAAACAATCTTAGAAGTTCCATCTTCCAGGCAAAGGTCTTATGTTTCATCCTGAGTATGTGTGTTCTGATATTGCTGAACTCCACCACTGTTCCTCATGAGGCTGCTGCTGCTGCTGCTAAGTCGCTTCAGTCATGTCCGACTCTGTGTGACCCCATAGACGGAAGCTCACCAGGCTTCCCCGTGCCTGGAATTCTCCAGGCAAGAACACTGGAGTGGGTTGCCATTTCCTTCTCCAATGTATGAAAGTGAAAAGTGAAAGGGAAGTCGCTCAGTCGTGTCTGACTCATAGCGACCCCATGGACTACAGCCTACCAGGCTCCTCTATCCATGGGATTTACCAGGCATGAGTACTGGAGTGGGGTGCCAATGCCTTCTCCATCATCAGGAACTGTCACTAAATGAACCAAAGAGTGTGCATCTATGTGATCTTATCCTCATAGTGTCTTCTCTTCTGTACTTGCAGGTGGCCCTTTCAGGATGTGAAAGTGATATGTATTCTAGAATCATTCACTTTGGGAGAAAAACTCTGTAGATGAGAAAGTTGGGGCTTTCTCTCTGGTTTTAATGTGGAGGCAAAACTGATTCCAAATTCCTGCTGGCAATGAGTATAGGGGCCCTAGTGATAGAAAGTAATGTATAAGTAGAGCAATGTGGCTGATTACTGTAGTTCCAGGAGGAAGCTGTACTATGGTTAATAGTGTAGGTTTGTGTCCGTGGGACTGGGTGTGTCTCTGTGTGTGATGAACAGTGTGATTTTCCATGTGTCTGTGAATTTTCTGTCTTGTGTTTTCCTTGATATTTGTCACCCTAAACATCACTGTTACTGGTGTCAACTCCCCCCCCCCCAAATTTCCTATCACCATGTACCATTAATGAGTACGTATTTAAAAATCAAACCAAGTATACACATTCACTGTATCCATTGATTTTATACCAAGTGAACATCCAATACCCTGAAAGACAAATCTCATCACTACCCAGGAAAATGTTTACCCTGGAGTCTTTTTAATTTTTCTTGAATTTCTTCTTGGCTCTGCTGGGTCTTCATTGCTCTGCAGGGTTTTCTCTGCTTGTGGAGAATGAGGGCATCTCTCTAGTTGTGGTGCGTAGGTGTATCACTTTAGCAGCTTCTTTTGTTGCAGAGCATGGCTTCTAGGGTTCTTGGGCTTCAGTAGTTTTGGAAGGTGGGCTCAGCACTTGTGGCTCCTGGGCTCTAGAACATGGCTCAGTCCTTGTGGTGCACTGACGGGTTTAGTTTCCCCAAGGCATGTGGAATCTCTCCAGACCAGGGTTTGAGCTTGTATCTCCTGCATTAGCATGTAGATTCTTAAGCACTGAGGCACCAGTGAAGCCCTATACAATTCTTAAAAAACAAAACTGTTTTTAGTATCCCCCTCCTAGGTCAATTACACCTTCATTTAGTCATAAATCCCATTTCTTACCATTTCATGACCATTTTGATTGGTCATGATTCATCTGCCATTTCCGTCATTCAAACTCTTTCCTATTAGAGCCTCAGAATGAATCTTTTCCTGTCAGTCAAGGCCCCCAGTACTGGGGAGACTCCTTCCTTCTGCAGGGGGCCCTGGTGGTACCCACATGCCACACCCAGGTCTAGAGGAATCTGAGAAAGGAGAAACCTAAAAGCATAGATGAAGCTCAGGCCAGCTTTGCCTCTTAAGCTTTGAAGTGTCCAGTCAGTCCTATTAATTCAGTGCACTGTGTTGTTCAGCTTGTCTCTAGAACTTCTCCATCCTGCAACAAAAATTTTATAACCATTAAACAGACACTCCCTCTGTCAACCTCCTCCCAGTTCTTGGAACCACCCTTCTACTCTCTGCTTCTCTGAATTTTCCTTTAGAAACCTCAGGTAAATGGAATTGTGCAGTATTTGTCCTTCATTGACTACCTTATTTCAGTCTTACCAGGATCCTTGAGTTTCATTCACAGTGCTGCGAATGACAAGGTATCCTTCATTTTTATATGTTGAAAGGCTTCCAGTGTATGTATACTCCCCATTTTCTTTTTGATTTATCTGCCCGTAGACACTGGGCAGTTTTCTTGGATTTTGTGTACAATATGGCAATGGATATGTGATTGTAGATATCTCCTGAACATTCTCATTTTATCTTCTTTGGACATAAACTCAAAAGAGTGATTCCTGGATCTTATGATCAGTCTCTTAATAATATTTTGAGGGACTTCCAAACTGTTCCATAATGGCTATGTCATTTTACATTCTTACCAACAGGTACAAAATTTCCAGTTTGCTACACTGTTGCCAAAATCTTTTACATTCTTTTTAAAATACACAACCTGAAAGGTGATGTCTCTTTTTGACGTGGTTTCCATTTCACTAATACTTACTGTTGTTGAGGACTATTCCTATGTATATTGATCACTTCTCTGTCTTCTATGAAAAAATATCTATTGAAGCCTTTACACATTTTTAAAAGTCAGTTATTTGCCTTTTGTTGTTTTGAAGCTGAGTTGTAGTAGTTGCTATATATTCTGGATATTGGCCCCTTATTCAGATGCAAAGTTTGCAGATACTTCCTCTCATTCCATCAGTAGCCTTTCTGTTGATTGTTGAAGAGACCATCTTTTCTTGATGTGGTCAGTTTAGAACCCTGGCAAAGATCATTTGGCCTCACATGTGTGAATTTATTCAAGATTCCCTCCTTATGATTCCTTGGTGTCTCTGCCTATTTTGCTGCAGGTGGAACACAGTTTTGACTACTGTGGCATTCTTACCTGTTTTGAATTCAGGAAGCCTGAAGACCCCATTGTCATTCTTTGCTCTTAAGATTAGTTTTGTTCTTTGGGTTTCTCTTCGGTTGCATAAATTTCAGTATTTGGGGATTTTTTCTTTCCATTTCTATGAAAATGACATGAGACTTTGTGAGTGGTTTCAATATATATGTACATCACTTTTAGGAGTATAGGAAGGTCAACAACACTAAATATTCCAGTCAATGAATATAGTATGGTATTCTGATTACTTGTCTCGTCTTTCTTTCGAAAGCATTCTATGGTTTTCAGTGCACAAATCTTTCACTTCCTAAGGGGCCTTTTGTGTTGCCTTGCTTGGGACCTCCAGAGTCAGGGATGGAAAAGATGGGCTCTTGTAGACTGTGAATGTCCCTTCCCTCCCTTCTGTACCTACTCTGTAGTTACTTGTCATACAGGAGCTCTGGGCCATGCCCTTCACCTCTGCCTATAAGTGAGCCCCCTACTGGGGATTTGCTTTGAATCTGAGTGTTCACCTTACTATTTATTGGAATGTTCACAAGCACTCTCCCAATCCCTGGCCTAGGATTAAGAGCCCCAAGTATACCTATATATGAATGATCTCATCAGGGCATCAAATTGTCTACAACAGAGAAAAACATGAAGAGGCAATTAATTGCCTTTTCCTTGTCTTTGGAGCTATGAGAGCTGAACTTTCCAATGTAGTAGGCAGTCGTCAGATCTCCCTATCTATAATTAATATATTTCAAACAATAATTAACATTTTTTTTAAATCACAAAAAACACACATTTGTTTATCACAGTAGCCGTATTTCCAGTGTGTTCATAAGTGTTGGAATTTCAGCTTTGTACGCTTGAATGTAAGAGCTATATTGGGCCTATAGTAGTATAAGGTTAAAATGTGATTCTCTCAGCATCTCTCTCTCATATGAAATTTTGCACTGGGTTCTGACTCCACAAACACAGGGGAGGTCTGTGAACCTGGAGGAAAGACCAGGGAGATGTTGTGCGAGCCAGGCTGAGGAGGAGAAATGGGTGGGTCAAGTCAAGGCTATGGTTTTTCCTGTGGTCATGTATGGATGTGAGAGTTGGACTGTGAAGAAAGCTGAGTGCTGAAGAATTGATGCTTTTGAACTGTTGTGTTGGAGAAGACTCTTGAGAGTCCTTGGACTGCAAGGAGATCCAACCAGTCCATTCTGAAGGAGATCAGCCCTGGGAATTCTTTGGAAGGAATGATGCTAAAGCTGAAACTCCAGTACTTTGGCCACCTCATGCGAAGTGTTGACTCATTGGAAAAGACTCTGATTCTGGGAGGGATTGGGGGCAAGAGGAGAAGGGGACAACAGGGGATGAGATGGCTGGATGGCATCACTGACTCGATGGACGTGAGTCTGAGTGAACTTCGGGAGTTGGTGATGTACAGGGAGGCCTGGGGTGCTGTGATTCATGGGGTCGCAAAGAGTCGGACACAACTGAGCGACTGAACTGAACTGAACTGAATATGTATAATAACTGTATTATTGCTCCTGGTTGTCTTTCTGCAGACTGCTTCCTGGAAAGTATCATCAGCAGTGGTGTAGAAGAGAACGCAGGTAGGGAACAACTCTCAGGTGGGGTTAACAGGGAAAGGATTCCAGGACCACTTGGGTTACACTTAACTCTTTGGAGATGAAGGAAGGTGAATATAAACTGAGGAAGCAGAAGGAAATATGTGTAAGGTTTTTATTTGTTCTTTTCATATTTTAATGATTTTATAGACCGATGTGATCATGTGCTATATCATGCTGTGCTTCAAGACATCTCTTTTTGTTTGTCCATTTAAAATTCTCCTTTCCGACAAGACTACTCTTTCCTTGTCCTTTCACTGCTAAATGTGAAAGCTTGGTTTCTGGTCAGTACCTGCAGTATTTTATGTACGAGGAACTTTGGCTTTATCTCTAAATTCTCCTATGATGGCCACATCCTGTGGGCACAAAATTCTCACGGTCACTTGACACTGGAGACCAAGTTCCTGTAGTGAGTGTCAGGTGGCGGGTGAGATGTGAACCCTCTCCCTCTGCATTTTCAGGACTTGTGGTTTCCCCTCATGTTTGTCCTCATTGTTTGTTCCCTGTATGAAGGGTGCTCTCAGGGTTGGATGAGTCAAAGCTCATATGCTCTGCTGCCCCTGCCTGGGCTGAGTCTCCTGGAGCTCATCTCAGCACCACACCTCCCCAAGGATGCTGTGTTGCATGAGAGCAGTCCATGTGCAGCTGCCCCTAGAGACCAGCATGGCCACAGATTCTAGAAAATGTGAAGGAGCCACTGGCTTTCTTTACACACATTCTCACAGCCCTGCTGACCTGGTCTCCTGGGACTGACCAGACCTAGGTCAGAGACTCAGAGCAGCAGGACCCGGGGTGACTGCTTCCCTTAGAACACACTACTCCCTCCAGACCAAAGCTCCAGGTGGTTTTGATCACCATCTTTGCACACTCCTCAACTCATTTGTTTACCTTTTATTATTTGTTTTACATTTGAGCTTTGGGATTTTCTGATATATTTTGAGTATGAGTTCCTAATGTGATATATGGTTTGCAATTTTTCTGTAGGTTAACTTTTCATCCTACTGATTGTTGAAGAGACTACCCTTTCCCTATTTTGTTGTCCTAGAACCTTCATGAATTTCATTTCACCTTGTATTCATGAGTTTAATTGTTTGTTTTTTATTCTGGTATTTAGGGCTATGCATCTATTTCTATGTCAGTATCATACAGCTTTGATTCCAATAACTTTGTGATGTGTTTTGAAATCAAGAGGTGAGAAACTGATCTTTGTTCTCAAGACCATTTTGTCTATTTGGAGTTCTTAGTGGTTCCATATATATTTTTTGATTTGTTTTTTTCCATTTCTATGAAAATGATATTAGTATTTTGATTGGTGGTGCAGTGAATTTTTCCTTAGATTTGGGCAGAGTAGAAATGTCAATAGTACTAAGTCTCCAGTCTATGAGCATGGAATGTCATGTCAATTCCTCGTCCTTGAGTCACTCTCAGTGTGGTGTGTAGTGTTCAGTGTGCTGGTCATGTCTCTCTGAAGGCCCTGTGTCCCTCCTTCCCTGATCTCAGAGTCAGTGGTGGAGGGATGGGCTTGTGAGGAGACACAGTGTCTCTCCCTCCCTCCTCACCTCTTCTCTGATGATGTTCAGCACAGGCACCCTGGGCCCTGTGTCCATACCTGTCCCCTCAAATGGAGCACCTGCTGTTGACATTGCTGTTTCAGTGTCCCAAAGGCTCATGAGTACCTGGGATATGTGCATGAGCCCAGGAAATACCTACAAATGAATCATCAAATCAAGCCAGTCAGATGCTCTGCTGTTGGGGTACAATTCAGAGGCCTGCAAGTCCTGTGCTTATCTAGATTTGAGACAAAAGAAAGATCCCAGAGTTGACAGAGATATCAAAGGTTTAATAGATGGGATGATTTCCATGTCTGAAGTAAAAGGACCCTGAAGAGACGCCCACTGTGGATAGCAGGGGACAGGCAGAAGACAGCAGCTGAGGCATTCTTCACTCGTGGGGATTGGGAGTCTACCAGTTACAGTGGGAATGAACAGCAGGTTGGCTCCTTGGTTAAATTGGTTACCATGGAAACCAGTAGAGCATCACATCCCTCTCTTAGCCCCTCAGGCTAAACACTTTCATGGGGCAGAAGTCTTGTCTTCGTTAATCTATCAGCAAATAGCTATCTTGAAATGGCCAGAAAATGCAGAGGAAATAATCAGGAGAGGGAAAATAACAGAGCAGTAGTAACATCCTATATATAGCCTTGCATGCTCAGTCACTCAGTTTTGTCTGACCCATTGAGATCCCATGGACCCATATGCCACCAGGCTCCTCCATCCATGTATTCTCCAAGGAAGAATATTAAAGTGGTTTGCCACATCCTCCTCCAAAGCCTCTTCCCAACCCAAGGATCCAACCCATGTCTCCTCCATTGGCAGGAAGATTCTTTACTATTGAGCCACCTGGGAATTCCTACACCCTCCCTTGTAACAAAGTCCCCTGGCATCCCAAAAACTGTTCTACCACAGTCTATCAGAAGTGTTAGAACAAGTGGTACTGATCTCCAGATTAATTCAATCTTCCCTGGTGACTCAGATGGTAAAGAATTCACCTGCAATGCAGGAGATGTGGGTTTGAAACTTGGGTCAGGAAGATCCCCTGAAGAAGGAAATGACCACCCACTCCAGTGTTCTTGCCTGGAGAAATCCATGACAGAGAGGCCTGGAGGGCTACAGTCCATGGGGTCACAAATTGTTGAACATGACTCAGTGACTAAGGATGTGCACATGTATAAACTTATATAGTGGTTGTTGTGTGTTATAGTGTGGCAGCCACTAGCAAGATGGGACTGTTATAATTTGCTTAAAGGCATGTTTTACATGTGTCAAAAACACTTGGAATTTCAGGTTGGTTAGCATGAAGGTGAGAGGTCTAATGCGTCTGTAGAAGTGAGAGGTTGAGAACTGACTCTTTCAGCATCTCTATCTCTAGGTTTACAACTGAGATCAGTGTCTTATTGAAGGACTCTGACTGCACAGAGCACAGATGACTGCCATCTCCTATCCACAGTGAAGTGTCTTTCCAGAATCCTAAGAAAAAGTTCAGGGTGATGCTGTGAGAGCCAGCAGGGCCTCAACTGGAGCAGGAGAAGTGGGTGGGTCGCTCATTCTAATCACTTTGTTGCTCATGGTTGTGTTCCTATGGAATGCGTTGTGGAGAGCATTTGGTGCAGTGATGAGGAAGGGGACACAGGCCGGAAATAACATTCAGTTGGGATCTGATGGGAGACGGTTCCTGGAAATTTAGGGTTAAACACCCTGCTTGGAAGCTAAGGAAGGAGAACATGAAATTATGAAGAAGGACATGTGTGTAGACTTATTCTTTTCATATTTTAATGATATGATAGAGAAATTATGTCCTGGACTTTCATTGTGCTCTGTTTATAATGACCTTTTCTTGCCTTGCTCTTTAAAGATTGTTTTACCCATAAGAGCTTCCTTTCCCTCCTTTTCTTACTGACTGGTATGGAAGCCTGGTCTCTGGTCAGCACATCTAGCGTATTGTGCACTGCTGACTCTGTTTTCTATTGCAGGTTGAACTGTGGTGGTCATATCCTAGTGGGCACAAAACTCTCATTGTCACTTGACACTGGAGACTATGCCCCTGTAGTGCAGGTCAGTTCTCTTTTCCTGCATTTTCAGGACTTGGACTTCCCCTCATGTGTGTCCTCACTGTTAATCCCTCATGTAAAGGGCACTGCCATGGGTGGATTAGTCACAGCACACTGGATCTGGGTCCCTTCCTGGGCTTGGACTCCTGGAGCCTCTGCACCAGTGAGGGCTGATGTGCTGAAGGCGCTTCTGTGTGAGAGGTCCATGTCCAGCTGCTCCTAGAGACCCTCCATGGCTGCAGATGTTAGAGTCTGTGAAGGGGCTACTGGGTTTCTTCACACACTTGCTCTCACAGCCTTGCTGATCTGTTCTCCTGGGATTGAGCAGTCCCAGCACAGCCGGTCCTAGGGTCACTGCTGCTCTCAGAACCCACTACTCTATCCAGACAGTCCTGCCTTTTCTCCTCAACCCCAGGTCTTCCCCATCCTCTAGCCTTTCTGTACACCTTCCCAGGTCTCATCCCTCCCAATTTTCCAAGTTTCAGTGAAACCTGGTGCTACAGTGCGTTTATGGGTGACCCTTGTCACATCGTTCTGGCTAAATGAAATTGGATATGCTTGTCTCTATCCCCTGGGCCTGCAAAACTTAAGGTTTTGCTGTGAGCATTAAGTATCTCCGTGTAATTAAGGTCACTCAAGGCAATAGGAGAGTCTCTGTTATGTGGAACTTTTGTCCTTCCCTCCCCTAGGGCCCAAAACACTCTCAAGTCCATCCCAGGTCCTCCTTGGAAGGGATGGATTGTTTAATTAAAAGATGGACTGATTGGAGATAGTGGCCATACACCCATGGTCCTTCTTCCAATGTGCCCACATTCTAACCTCTAGGGTTGGTGGAGGTTCAAGGAGGAAGGAAAGGAACAGTGACTACAGGATAGAAATGAGGAAGAAAGTGGAGAAGCAGCAGCAGGAGGAAGAGGCAAGAAAGGTCGTGGACAGAGATGTATGGAGACGGTGACCACTTGGAGGAGAACTGAGTGTAGGATGGGTGGGCAGGTTCTCCTACCCACTGTGTCATCTCACCTCATGCTCCTCCCAGGGCCTAAAAGGAAGGGGGGACCCGGGCTTTCAGTCCTGGATCCCAGAGTCCCCTGTTCCTCTGCCTGAGTCTCACTGTCCAGGGAACCCATCAGTTGAGGTTTGCCAGCCAGATGCCCAGGTGTACTTGCTCCTGTGGGACATTTCTAAACACTTCCCACTCACAGAAAACACCCTCAGCAAAGAGCAGCAAACAGACACAGTCCCCTGAAGATCTGAGCCCCGAAGCCAAGTCTAGATCCTGGGAGATCTTCTGGGTCCTGGACACCCTCTCCCAGGGAAGCCTCTTCTGTCTGACAGTGCACCTCCCCAGGGACTCCATCACCTGTGTTCATGTTTCAGGCTCTACGCTGAATCCCTGAAGACCTGGACCCCATTCTGGACCCCAGACAGGATGGAGCCCCCACAGCACCAGGAGCCTCATCTGGACCAGACCAGGGGAGGCCTCACTGCTTCTTTTCTGAGGGCTCTCATTTAGTATAACTTAAGTTGTTTTGTTGTATAGATTTAGTATTAGTTTTATCTACAAGTTCTGTATGTATCTGTATGTTAATATTTATAGGTAAGGTGTTTCATTAAAGTTTTTAATCTATCTTGTTACTTTTAAAATATTTTTTATTTTGTAAAAATACAAACAAGTATAGAAAAGCACCCTCAACAGAGGTAGAACTTAATGAATTGTTGTAAGGCAATCACCCTCCTGTCCACTACCAAGATCTCTGCCTTCGCACAACTCAGTCTTTGTTGAGTAAGGAACTGCAAATTTAGTCCTGATATCTGTCCGCATGTCATTGTCATTAAGGATTCTGTTTTCTCATGTCTGCTCATTCTATTAGTCATGGGAGATCAATATACCCTAGATCTTTCATTATTTGTGTGTAAGGACTTTTGAAACTCATTCTGCTTGGCTGGTAAAAAGCTCATGATTTATCATTTCTCTCCTTGTGTTACTTAAATGTCTTTGTCTCTTTTCTTCTAACACAGAGAATTTCTCTCCAAAAAGGCTTTAAAATTCTAATTTTTATTCCCTTATATTTCTCCCTCTCTTTTATTGCAGCTACCCAAAGGACTTTTATTTTTAAAACACAGTAGCTTTACTGGAGAAGGCAATGGCAACCCACTCCAGTACTCTTGCCTGGAAAATCCCATGGACCGAGGGTCGCTAAGAGTAGAAAACCACTGACTGACTTCATCTTCACTTTTCACTTTCATGCATTGGAGAAGGAAATGGCAACCCACTCCAGTGTTCTTGCCTGGAGAACCCCAGGGACGGGGGAGCCTGGTGGGCTGCCGTCTATGGGGTCGCACAGAGTTGGACACGACTGAAGCGACTTAGCAGAAGCAGCAGCAGTAGCTTTACTACAGTTTCATTTGCTATTAGTCATTGCAAGAATATACTTATTATGCTTTTTAGTAAACAGTTTCAAAGCCCTTTATCCAGAAAACTTTGCATCATAATGTTTAATATTTGCTGTGTATCTTTGCTGTGATTTTACTTTAAGAGACTCCAATCATTCGTACAAGGACAGGGTAGCCTATTGTGCTGCAGTCCATGGGGTTGCAGAGAGTTGGGCACCACTGAGCAACTGAACTACAACAATCATTCATTTATCAGATCTCTTATGATGATCTTCCACTTTTAACATACTCATCAAGTATTTTACAGCTTTTTCCTTGATTTATTTGCCAGGAGTTTTTGTTTTTTTTGTTTTTTTAAATATATTTTTTAAGAGAGTCTTCTTTTCAACTACTGTTTCCTATAAGGCATTATTTCTCAGTGTGTTTCTCCTACTTTCACTTTCATTTACAAAGTGATTTTTTAATTTTTTCTTATTTTCTGAGTTACCCACACTGATTTCTGAGTTTTCTCCATTCTGATGTATGATGTCCTTTCAAAACTTGATTTTCTTTTCTCTATTTTTTGTTTTTAACAGTGTTTACTCCTTATTGTTAAGTACAGCATCATGCATGAAATGAGAATGTTTATATCCATGGAGAAATTTCTAAGCATTTTTGTAAAGTTTTCATTCCAATTTCAAAGAAAGGCAATGCCAAAGAATGTTCTATCTACTGCACAATTGCACTCATGTCACACGCTAACAAAGTAATGCTCAAAATTCTCCAAGCCAGGATTCAATAGTACGTCAACCGTGAACTTCCAGATGTTCAAGCTGGATTTAGAGAAGGCAGGGGAACCAGAGATCAAATTGCCAACATCTGTTGGATCATAAAAAAAGCAAGAAAGCTGTAGAAAAAACATCTACTTCTGCTTTATTGAATATGCCAAAGACTTTGACTGTGTGGATCACTACAAACTGTGGAAAATTCTTCAAGGGATGGGAATACCAAACCAACTTACTTGTTTCCTGAGAAATCTGTGTGCAGGTGAAGAAGTAACACTTAGAAACAGACACAGACTGGTTTCAGATTAGGGAAGGAGTACGATGAGGATATATATTGTCATCCTGCTTATTTAACTTATATTCAGCATACATCATGTGACGTGCCAGGATGGATGAAGCACAAGTTAGAGTCAAGATTGCCAGGGAAAATATCAATAACCTCAGATATGCAGATGACACCACCCTTATGGCTGAAAGCAAAGAGGAACTAAAGAACCTCTTGATGAAAGAGGAGAGTGAAAAAGCTAGCTTAAATATCAACATTCAAAAAACTAAAGTTAAAACTAAGATGGGCATCCAGTACCATCACTTCATGGCCAATAGATGGGAAAACAATGGTAACAGTGACAGATTTTATTTTCTTGTGCTCCAAAATCACTGCTGATGATTGTTACTGCAGCCATGAAATCAAAAGATACTTTCTCTTTGAAAGAAAAGCCATGACAAATCTAGACAGGATATTAAAAAGCAGAGACATTACTTTGTCAACAAAGGTTTGACTAGTCAAAGCTGTGGTTTTTCTGATAGTCAAATATGGATATGAGAATTGGACCATAAAGAAGCTGAGAACCAGAGAACTGATGTTTTTGAACTGTGGTTGGAGAAGACTCTTGAGAGTTCCTTATACAGCAAGCAGATCAAGCCAGTCAATACTATAGGGAATCCAGTCTTGAATATATATTGGAAGGACTGATGCTGAAGCTGAAACTCCAGTACTTTGGCCACCTGATGCGAGAACTGACTCATTGGAAAAGACCCTGATGCAGGGAGGGATTGGAGGAAGAAGAAGGGGACGACAGAGGACGAACTGGCTAGATGGCATCACCGACTCTATGGATGTGAGGTTGAGTAGACTCCAGGAGTTGGTGATGGACAGAGGCCTGGCGTGCTGCGATTGATAGGGTCACAAAGAGTCGGACACGACTGAGCAGCTGAACTGAACTGAACTGACATTGGGTATTATTTTAAAAATTAAAATACTGGGGACCACAAAGCCACTTTAAAATTTTGGTTACAACATATTTCTTAGTTATATGTTTCTAATTGTCTATAAAATAGTTATATCTGTATTTTATAATACATTTATATTATATCATGGAGAAGGCAATGGCACTCCACTCCAGTACTCTTGCCTGGAAAATCCCATGGACAGAGGAGCCTGGTAGGCTGCAGACCATGGGGTTGCGAAGAATCGGACACGACTGAGCAACTTCACTTTCACTTTTCCCTTTCATGCATTGGAGAAGGAAATGGCAACCCACTCCAGTGTTCTTGCCTGGAGAATCCCAGGGACGGGGGAGCCTGGTGGGCCGCCGTCTATGGGGTCGCACAGAGTCGGACACAACTGAAGTGACTTAGCAGCAGCAGCAGCATATTATATCAGCCTTCTGATGGTATCTGCCTTATATCAGCCAGTGTATCACCCTTCCAATGTTATCTGTAATATATTTTCAATATTAAAATGTTCTCAAAATCTGTGCATAATACAGTTCTAAAATGCATAAACTTAGTAATTTTATTCTCTTTTGGAATTAGTTTCATGACAGAATCATAAATTACTCTTTGTCTTAAATATTTGAAGATTGATAAAAAAGTCTTCTTTAAGAAGTCACTGTCCTTAACAGGGTTTATTTTCTATTTATATTAAATATAGATAACTTAGTCTTTATTTTACTCATACTTTTTAAATTCATATATTTAGAAATTAGAAGGCCAAATATAAAGGCATATAGTGAGTGGAATGGTGGCCAATTGTGTTAGATCTCATAACTATTCAGAAATAAACAGGTATTCCTTGGCCACAGTGGATGATGAAGCAGACATAAATAGAGATAGGGATTTCATATATAAAATTTGAATAGAATGATGATAAATGTTATGTCTGAGTGTTACTGAATCCTAAATAAAAATGTTACCTAAACGAAAGGAATAAAGTAAAATATCCCATAGGAAACAAGAACAGCTTTTATCTTGAAACTTTATCTTGAAACTTGAGAAAAAATTTCATTATAAATTAACAGAAGGTAGTGATTTGTGAAGGGGTTCTGGGAAGGGGCAGTCCTAGAAGTTGAAGGATCTCTTACCATTTAAAGACGTTTGCATGAATAAGAAACACCTACCACTAAAATCGCAATGTGTTTTAAAATTTCCATACATATACACACACATTCAGACACACCCATCTCCCGTCTTTTTATTCTGTGACCAAGATAAATAAACAACTGAGTAGAGATAAGAAAGGAAATCTTCCTGTGATTTAGATGTGGAGTGTATAGGGAAATGAACAGGGCACTTAGATCCTTATCTATTTCCTTGGAATAGTTGTGATCTTAGATTAAACACACACACACATGTTCTTCAAAACAATAAGCATAGTTCTCACTGCACTGGAGATGCCATACTGGTTTCCAAAATGCTCAAAGAGCATGAAAATTAGAGTGAAAAACCACTCTATCATGGCAGAATACTTTTGCAGAGCCCACAGTCCTGTCTTTATATGCACAAGTCTCAACTTCTTCTATTTCCACCCTGATCTCCAAATTTAGAACATTGACTGTCTAGAGCTGTCCTACCATTGGCGTGAGGACGCATGCACACAGGGATCCCATGTAGCGCATCCAAATAAACTCAGTTGTTAAAATATCAAAAAATTTTCAGGATGTATAATAGCTCTTCCTTAGGGCAAGATTTATATTCAATGCTATATGTTCTGCTGAAATCATGTTCTAGCCATGAGTCTGCAGTAGTGAGAGTCTGTGGCTTCTGAAGCAATCAGCATCCTTTTGCTAAGTTCTGTCCCAGGGCAAGGCATTATAGAGACGGAAATGAGTCCTCCATGTGGCTCAGTAGTTAAGAATCAACCTGCATTGGGTAGTATACTCATTTTCACTATATTGATTCTTCCAATCCATGAACATGGTATATTTCTCCATCTATTAGTGTCCTCTTTGATTTCTTTCACCAGTGTTTTATAGTTTTCTATATATAGGTCTTTAGTTTCTTTAGGTAGATATATTCCTAAGTATTTTATTCTTTCCATTGCAATGGTGAATGGAATTGTTTCCTTAATTTCTCTTTCTGTTTTCTCATTATTAGTGTATAGGAATGCAAGGGATTTCTGTGTGGTGATTTTATATCCTGCAACTTTACTATAGTCATTGATTAGTTCTAGTAATTTTCTGGTGGAGTCTTTAGGGTTTTCTATGTAGAGGATCATGTCATCTGCAAATAGTGAGAGTTTTACTTCTTCTTTTCCAATTTGGATTCCTTTTATTTCTTTTTCTGCTCTGATTGCTGTGGCCAAAACTTCCAAAACTATGTTGAATAGTAATGGTGAAAGTGGGCACCCTTGTCTTGTTCCTGACTTTAGAGGAAATGCTTTCAATTTTTCACCATTGAGGATAATGTTTGCTGTGGGTTTGTCATATATAGCTTTTATTATGTTGAGGTATGTTCCTTCTATTCCTGCTTTCTGGAGAGTTTTTATCATAAATAGATGTTGAATTTTGTCAAAGCAATTTATAGATTCAACGCAATCCCTATCAAGCTACCAACAGTATGCTTCACAGAGCTAGAACAAATAATTTCACAATTTGTATGGAAATACAAAAAACCTCGAATAGCCAAAGCGATCTTGAGAAAGAAGAATGGAACTGGAGGAATCAACCTACCTGACTTCAGGCTCTACTACAAAGCCACAGTTATCAAGACAGTATGGTACTGGCACAAAGACAGAAATATTGATCAATGGAATAAAATATAAAGCCCAGAGATAAATCCATGCACATATGGACACCTTATCTTTGACAAAGGAGGCAAGAATATACAATGGATTAAAGACAATCTCTTTAACAAGTGGTGCTGGGAAATCTGGTCAACCACTTGTAAAAGAGTGAAACTAGACCACTTTCTAACACCATACACAAAAATAAACTCAAAATGGATTAAAGATCTAAACGTAAGACCAGAAACTATAAAACTCCTAGAGAACATAGGCAAAACACTCTCCGACATACATCACAGCAGGATCCTCTATGACCCACCTCCCAGAATATTGGAAATAAAAGCAAAAATAAATAAATGGGACCTAATTAACCTTAAAAGCTTCTGCACATCAAAGGAAACTATTAGCAAGGTGAAAAGACAGCCTTCAGAAGGGGAGAAAATAATAGCAAATGAAGCAACCGACAAACAACTAATCTCAAAAATATACAAGCAACTCCTACAGCTCAACTCCAGAAAAATAAACGACCCAATCAAAAAATGGGCCAAAGAACTAAATAGACATTTCTCCAAAGAAGATATACAGATGGCTAACAAACACATGAAAAGATGCTCAACATCACTCATTATCAGAGAAATGCAAATCAAAACCACTATGAGGTACCATTTCACACCAGTCAGAATGGCTGCGATCCAAAAGTCTACAAATAATAAATGCTGGAGAGGGTGTGGAGAAAAGGGAACCCTCTTACACTGTTGGTGGGAATGCAAACTAGTACAGCCACTATGGAGAACAGTGTGGAGATTCCTTAAAAAACTGGAAATAGAACTGCCTTATGATCCAGCAATCCCACTGCTGGGCATACACACTGAGGAAACCAGAAGGGAAAGAGACACGTGTACCCCAATGTTCATCGCAGCACTGTTTATAATAGCCAGGACATGGAAGCAACCTAGATGTCCATCAGCAGATGAATGGATAAGAAAGCAGTGGTACATATACACAATGGAGTATTACTCAGCCATTAAAAAGAATACATTTGAATCAGTTCTAATGAGGTGGATGAAACCGGAGCCTATTATACAGAGTGAAGTAAGCCAGAAGGAAAAACATAAATACAGTATACTAACGCATATATATGGAATTTAGAAAGATGGTAACAATAACCCGGTGTACGAGACAGCAAAAGAGACACTGATGTATAGAAGATTCTTATGGACTCTGTGGGAGAGGGAGAGGGTGGGAAGATTTGGGAGAATGGCATTGAAACATGTAAAATATCATGTAAGAAATGATTTGCCAGTCCAGGTTCGATGCACGATACTGGATGCTTGGGGCTAGTGCACTGGGACGACCCAGAGGGATGGTATGGGGAGGGAGGAGGGAGGAGGGTTCAGGATGGGGAACACATGTATACCTGTGGCGGATTCATTTTGATATTTGGCAAAACTAATACAATTATGTAAAGTTTAAAAATAAAATAAAATTTTAAAAAAGAAAAAAAAAAAAAAAAGAATCAACCTGCAATGGAAGAGACTCGATTCAATCACTGGGTTGGAAAGATCCTCTGAAGAATGAAATGGTAACCCTACCCAGTATTCTTGCCTGGTAAATCCCATGAACAGAGAAACTTGTCAGCATGGAGTCCATGGGGCACAAATGAGTCAGACATGCCTTAGTGACTAAAGAACAAAGAGAGGAGTCCTGTGATTTCTCCAAAGGAGGGGAAAGTGGTGAAAGAGAGATGGGATATAATCAGGTTAATAGGAAACTATCAAAGTTACAACTCAGTTCTCAGGGCCTTCTTATTTCCGAGTCAAAACCAGAAATTTCAAACAAACATTTTAAGTTACATTATAATATTGCTACTATAACGATCAACTTCAGTCAGTTCATTTGAGTTCAGTTGCTCAGTCGTGCCTGACTCTTTGCGACCCCAAGAATCACCCCACGCAAGGCCTCCTTGTCCATAACCAACTCCTGGAGTTCACTCAGACTTATGTCCATCGAATCAGTGATGCCATCCAGCCATCTCATCCTCTGTCGTCCCTTCCTCCTCCTGCCCCCAATACCTCCCAGCATCAGAGTCTTTTCCAATGAGTCAACTCTTCACATCAGGTGGCCAAAGTACTGGAGTTTCAGCTTTAGCATCATTCCTTCCAAAGAAATCCCAGGGCTGATCTCCTTCAGAATGGACAACTTGGATCTCCTTGCAGTCCAAGGGACTCGCAAGAGTCTTCTCCAACACCACAGTTCAAAAGCATCAATTCTTCAGCGCTCAGCTTTCTTCACAGTCCAACTCTCACATCCATACATGACCACTCGAAAAACCATAGCCTTGACTAGATGGAACTTTGTTGGGAAAGTAATGTCTCTGCTTTTCAATATGCTATCAAGGTTGTTCATAACTTTCTTTCCAAGGAGTATTCGTCTTTTAATTTCATGGCTGCAGTCACCATCTGCAGTAATTTTGGAGCCTAAAAAAATATAGTCTGACACTGTTTCCACTGTTTCCCCATCTATTTCCCATGAAGTGATGGGACCAGATGCCATGATCTTCATTTTCTGAAAGTTGAGCTTTAAGCCAACTTTTTCACTCTCCTCTTTCACTTTCATCAAGAGGCTTTTTAGCTCCTCTACACTTTCTGCCATAAGGGTGGCATCATCTGCATATCTGAGGTTATTGATATTTCTCCTGGCAATCTTGATTCCAGCTTGTGCTTCTTCCAGCCCAGCGTTTCTCATGGTGTACTTTGCATATAAGTTAAATAAGCAAGGTGACAATATACAGCCTTGGCGTACTGCTTTTCCTATTTGGAACCAGTCTGTTGTTCCATGACCAGTTCTAACTGTTGCTTCCTGACCTGCATATAGGTTTTTCAAGAGGCAGGTCAGGTGGTCTGGTATTCCCATCTCTTTCAGGATTTCCCACAGTTTATTGTGATCCACAAAGTCAAAGGATTTGGCATGGTCAATAAAGCAGAAATAGATGTTTTTCTGGAATTCTATTGCCTTTTCCATGATCCAGCAGATGTTGGCAATTTGGTGTCTGGTTCCTCTGTCTTTTCTAAAACCAGCTTGAACATATGAAGGTTCATGGTTCATGTATTGCTGAAGCCTGGCTTGGAGAATTTTGAGCATTACTTTACTAGCGTGTGGGATGAGTGCAATTGTGTGGTAGTTTGAGCATTCTTTGGCATTGCCTTTCTTTGGGATTGGAATGAAAACTGACCTTTTCCAGTCCTGTGACCACTGCGGAGTTTTCCAATTTTGCTGGCATATTGAGTGCAGCACTTTCACAGCCTCATCTTTCAGGATTTGAAAGAGCTCAACTGGGATTCCATCACCTCCACTTGCTTTGTTCATAGTGATGCTTTCTAAGGCCCACTTGACTTCACATTCCAGTATATCTGGCTCTACGTGAGTGATCACACCATTGTGATTATCTCTGTCATGAAGATCTTTTTTGTACAGTTCTTCTGTGTATTCTTGCCACCTCTTCTTAATATCTTCTGCTTCTGTTAGGTCCACACCATTTCTGTCCTTTATCGAGCCCATCTTTGCATGAAATGTTCCCTTAGTATCTATAATTTTCTTAAAGACATGTCTAGTCTTTCCCATTCAGTTGTTTTCCTCTGTTTGTTTGCATTGATTGCTGAGGAAGGCTTTCTTATCTCTTCTTGCTATTCTTTGGAAGTCTGCATTCAGATGCTTATATCTTTCCTTTTTTCCTTTGCTTTTCACTTCTCTTCTTTTCACAGCTATTTGTAAGGCCTCCCCAGACAGCCATTTTGCTTTTTTGCATTTCTTTTCCATGGGGATGGTCTTGATCCCTGTCTCCTGTAGAATGTCACGAACCTCAGTCCATAGTTCATCAGGCACTCTATCTATCAGATCTAGTCTCTTAAATCTATTTCTCACTTCCACTGTCTAATCATAAGGGATTTGATTTAGGTCATACCTGAATGGTCTAGTGGTTTTCCCTACTTTCTTCAATTTCAGTCTGAATTTGGCAATAAGGAGTTCATGATCTGAGCCACAGTCAGCTCCTGGTCTTGTTTTTGCTGACTGTATAGAGCTTCTCCATCTTTGGCTGCAAAGAATATAATCAATCTGATTTTGGTGTTGACCATCTGGTGATGTCCATGTGTAGAGTCTTCTCTTGTGTTGTTGGAAGAGGGTGTTTGCTATGACAAGTGCATTTTCTTGGCAAAACTCTATTAGTCTTTTCCCTGCTTCGTTCTGTATTCCAAGGCCAAATTTGCCTGTTTCTCCAGGTGTTTCTTGAGTTCCTACGTGTGCATTCCAGTCCCCTGTAATGAAAAGGACATCTTTTTGGGTGCTAGTTCTAAAAGGTCTTGTAGGTGTTCATAGAACCATTCAACTTCAGCTTCTTCAGCGTTACTGGTTGGAGCATAGACTTGGATTACTGTGATATTGAATTGTTTGCCTTGGAAATGAACAGAGATCATTTTGTCCGTTTTGAGATTGCATACAAGTACTGCATTTTGGACTCTTTTGTTGACCATTATGGCCACTCCATTTCTTCTGAGGGATTCCTGCCAACAGTAGTAGATATAATGGTCATCTGAGTTAAATTCACCCATTCCAGTCCATTTCAGTTTGCTGATTCCTAGAATGTCAACATTCACTCTTGCCATCTCTTGTTTGACCACTTCCAATTTGCCTTGATTCATGGACCTGACATTCCAGGTTCCTATGCAATATTGCTCTTTACAGCATCGGACTTTGCTTCTATCACCAGTCACATCCACAGCTGGGTATTGTTTTTGCTTTGGCCCCATCCCTTCATTCTTTCTGGAGTTATTTCTCCACTGATCTCCATTAGCATATTGGGCACCTACTGACCTGGGGAGTTCCTCTTTCAGTATCCTATCCTTTTGCCTTTTCATACTGTTTATGGGGTTCTCAATGCAGGAATACTGAAGTGGTTTGCCATTCCCTTCTCCAGTGGACCACATTCTGTCAGACCTCTCCACCATGACCCGCCCATCTTGGGTGGCCCCACAGGCATGGCTTAGTTTCATTGAGTTAGACGAGGCTGTGGTCCTAGTGTGATTAGATTCACTAGTTTTCTTTGAGTATGGTTTCAGTGTGTCTGCCCTCTGATGCCCTCTTGCAACACCTACCGTCTTACTTGGGTTTCTCTTACTTGGGTGTGGAGTTTCTCTTCACGGCTGCTCCAGCAAAACGTAGCCGCTGCTCCTTACCTTGGATGAGGGGTATCTCCTCACCGCTGCCCCTTCTGACCTTGAACATGAAATAGCTCCTCTAGGCCCTCCTGCGCTCGTGCAGCCACAGTTCCTTGGAGGTGGGATTGCTCCTCCCGGCCACAGCCCCTGGCCTCGGACATGCGGTAACTGCTCTCAGCCGCTGCCCCTAACCTCGGACGTGGGGTAGCTCCTCTCAGCCGCCACCCCTGACCTTGGATGTGGGGTAGCTCCTCTCGGTGGCGCTAAATGTGCTGGTTGAAGCTGCCAGTGCTAAATGGAGAATTTAATTTCAGGTAGATGTATTTTATGCATTTCCAAGAAATAAGAGACAGAGTAACCACAGAAGAATTGTGGTTCCTTGGCCTGTATTGTATTTCTCCTTTTCTTCACTATGAGATCTTCAAATTAGTAAGGACATCTGATGTAGCTACTCTGACTGTGTAGTTTCACTGAAATATTTTGCAGTATGTTCTTCAAAATCTGTAGCATCAATAGATATTTTAATTTAGAAGATTACAGGTCATAAGTTTTTTGTTTGTTTGTTTGTTTGTTTTTGCCACTGGATCATTGTCATGTGTGGACAAATGATCTTTGTCAGGGTTCCAAAATTAACAAGTGAAGAAAGAATATTCTCCTCAACAATCAACAGAATGAAAAGGCAACTTATATAATGAGAGGAAGTATCTGCAAACTTTGTAACTGAATAAGGGTCCAATATACAGAATATGTAAGAAACAAGTACAACTCAACTTGCAAACAACAGCAGGCAAATAATTAAGTTTTTTAAATGTGTAAAGACCTTCAATAGACATTTCTTCATAGAAGACATTGAAGTGATCAATACATATAGGAAAAGTGCTCAGTATCAGTCAGTATCAGAGAAATGGAAACCAAGTCAAAAGGAGATATCATCTTTCAGAATGCACATTATATATATAAAACAGATGTTGGCAAGGATGTGGAGAAGTAGAAATTTTGTACCCTGTTGGTAGGAATTTAAAATGGAGTAGCCATTATGGAAAACAGTGGAGGTCCCTGAAAAAATTACTAAGAAAACTATATTATAAGATGCAGCAACTGCTCACTAGAGTTTATGTCCAAAGGAGATGAAACTAGAATGTCCAGGAGAGATCTACAACCTCATGTCCATTGCTAAACTGTGTTAAACAACCAAGATAAAAAAAAACAGCCTAGTGCCCAAAAGCTGATGAATCAATAAAGAAAATGTGGTGTACATGTATAGTGGAATGTGAGTCAGTCTAAAAAATCAGGAAATCCTGTCATTTGCAGCAATATGCATGAAGATGGAGGACATTCAGTTCAGTTCAGTTCAGTCACTCAGTCGTGTCCAACTCTTTGTGACCCCATGACTCGCAGCACGCCAGGCCTCCATGTCCATGACCATCTCCTGGAGTTCACTTAAAGGCATGTCCATCGAGTCGGTGATGCCATCCAGCCATCTCATTCTCTGTCATCCCCTTTTCCTCCTGTGCCCAATCCCTCCCAGCATCAGAGTCTTTTCCAATGAGTCAACTCTTTGCATGAGGTGGCCAAAGTACTGGAGCTTCAGCTTTAGCATCATTCCTTCCAAACAAGTCCCAGGACTGATCTCCTTCAGAATGGACTGGTTGGATCTCCTTGCAGTCCAAGGGACTCTCAAGAGTCTTCTCCAACACCACAGTTCAAAAACATCAATTCTTTGGCGTTCAGCTTTCTTCACAGTCCAACTCTCACATCCATACATGACCACTGGAAAAACCATAGCCTTGACTAGATGGACCTTTGTTGGCAAAGTAATGTCTCTGCTTTTCAATATGCTATCTAGGTTGGTCATAACTTTTCTTCCAAGGAGTAAGCGTCTTTTAATTTTATGGCTGCAGTCACCATCTGCAGTGATTTTGGAGCCCAAAAAGATAAAGTCTGACACTGTTTCCACTGTTTCTCCATCTATTTCCCATGAAGTGATGGGACTGGATGCCATGACCTTCATTTTCTGAATGTTGAGCTTTAAGCCAACTTTTTCACTCTCCTCTTTCACTTTCATCAAGTGGCTTTTTAGTTCTTCTTCACTTTCTGCCATAAGGGTATTAGTAAGAGTGAAATAAGCCAGTCAAAGGAGGACAAATTCTGCATGTGTCCATTTAACTGAGGTATCTAAAGGAAAACTCAGGGTAGCAGAGAGTAGATGGGTGGTTCTAAGAGCTGAAAGGAGGTTGATACAGGGAGTGTCTGTTATCAAGAGTGTCTGTTCAATAGTTACAAAGTTTTAATTGCAATGGATAAGTTCTAGAGACATGCTGTACAACAGAATGCATGGAGTTAACAGGATTGACTGGACACATCAAAACTTACGAGGCAAAACTGGACTGAACTTCCTCTATTCCTGGAGGCTCCTTCCTTCTCAGATTTCTCTAGAACTGGGTGTGGCATGTGGGTACCAACAGGGGCTCCCTGCAGAAGGAAGGAGCCTCCAACCCCAGGACTAGATGTCTCGGGTGAGGGGCGAGGACTCATTCTGAGGCTTTAATATGAAAGAGTTTGAATGAGGGAAGTGGCAGAGTGATGAATCACAACCAATCGAAATGCCATAAGACCTACTAAGAGGTGAGATATATACTATTAAATGAAGCTATGATTGACCCAATAAGGTGGATCCTGAAATGGAATTTGTTCATTAAGCTTGATATCTGATTGGGAAGATACCCATGCTGCAGAGCAACTAAGTTTGTGGGCCATGACTATTGATCCAGTGCTCTAGATCCCAGGAGCAGCAACCACTGAGCCCATATGCCAAAACTGATGTCTGAGAGCCCTAGAACCCGTGCTCTGGAACAAAGAAGCCGCCACACTGAGAAACCTGTGCACCACAACTAGAGAGTAGGCCTCACTCTTCACAAGCAGATAAAAGCCTGTGCAGCAACCAAGACCCAGCACAGCCAGTACAATATATATGGAATGCAAGCATCCTGCTCCTTGCTATTTCACCTGCATTGTCTGGCCATTTCAAGATGGCTGTTTGCTGATTGATTAACAAAGGAAAGACTTGTGCCTGATGAAAGTTTTTAGCCTGAAAGGCTAAGAGGGATGTGGTCCTCTACTGATTTCCCTGCTAACCAATGAGCCAACCTGCTTTAATTTCCCCTGCAACCAACTGGTAGACTCCCTATTCCCCCCAGGGTGAAGAATGCTGCTGCTGTGTTCTGCCTGTTACCTGCTACCATAGTTGGTGTCTCTCCAGGACCCTTTCATTTCAGACATGCAGGACATCCCATCTATTTTCCTTTGCTTTTTCTGTCATTGACTCCGGTATCTTTCTTTGGCCTCAAGTCCAGGCAAGTACAGGGCTTGCAGGCCTGTAAAGTGTAGCTCAATAGCTTCTGCAGAGTATTTGGCTGGCCTGATTTGGTGATTTCTTTATAGGTATTTCCTGGGCTCATGCACAAATCCCAGGTACTCATGAGCTTTTGGGACAAAAACAACAATGTCAACATCCAGATCTTAGAGGAATTCCCAGCAGGTATTCCTCTTGAGGGGACAGGTATGGACACAGGGCCCAGGGTGCCTGTGCTGAACATCATCAGAGACGAGGTGACGAGGGAGGGAGGGACATTGCATCTCCTCACGAGCCCATCCCTCCACCACTGACTCTGAGATCAGGGAGGGAGGGACATAGGGCCTTCAGAGAGACATGACCAGCACACTGAACACTACACACCCCACTGAGAGAGTGAAACAAGGCACGAGGAACTGAAATGATATATCTTGCTCATAGACTTGAGAGTTACTACTGTTGACATTTGTACACTACCGAAAGCTAAGTATAAATTCATTGCAACACCAATCAAAATGTTAATGTGATTTTCATAGAAATGGGGGAAAAAAACAAGTCCAAAAAATATATGCAGAACCACTAAGGACTTCAAATAGACAAAATAATCTTTAGAACAAAGATCAAATTATCTCACCTCCTGATATCAAAGCACATTACAAAGATATAGGAATCAAAGCTGTATGATACTGGCAGAAACAGATGCATGGCCCTAAAGACCAAAATAAAAGGCCTTAAGTAAACTCATGGATACATAGTCAAATGAAATTCGCCAAGGTTCTAAGACAACAAAATAAGGAAAGGGTATTTTCTTCAATAATCAGTTGGACAAAAAGATAACCTACAGAAAAATTACAAACCAAATATCAGATAAAGAGCTCATACTCAAAATATATAAGAAAATACCACAATCAAATGCAAAACAAACAAAAAATTAAAATGGTAAATAAACAAGTTGAGGACTGTGCAAAGACTTATATAGACATTTGCATAACAAGACTTACAAATGGATAACATACACAGGAAAAGGTTTTCAACCTCACTAATCATCAGAGCAATGCAAATCAACATGTCATGCCCTGTTAGGTTGTGCATGATAAAGGCAAAAAATTCAGAGGTTAAGGCCATGATGTGGGGAGCTGAAACATTTGTACACTTCTGGTAGGAATGTAAATTGTACAGCTATTTTGTGGAAAGTGAAAGTCGCTCAGTCATGTCCAACTCTTTGCATCCCATGGGCTATACAGTCCATGGAATTCTCTAGGCAAGAATATTGGAGTGGGTAACCTTTCCCTTCTCCAGGGTATCTTTCCAACCCAGGGATTGAACCTAGGTCTCCCGCATTGCAGGTGGTTTCTTTGGCAGCTGAGCCACAAAGAACAGTATAAAGGTTCCTTATAAAAGTATAAACAATATCATATGATTCAGCAAACACAGTTCTGGATATATATGCAAAGGAAATTAAATCAGCATCACGGAGCAATATATGCAGTCCTAAATTTACTGTAATATTTTTCACAACAGACTAGACACCCAACCAACTTCAGGTAACAAATAAGTGTCCTATGCCTGAGATAACTTTAGAAACTGGGAGAAACTTAATTCTCAAGACAACTGCATAAGACTCTTAGCCCCTTAGAATGAAAATAATATTAAAATTAAAGTGTCCAAATTATCTTAGTATGAAATGGTGCCCCAAAAGTTCTACAGATAGTGAAGCTTCATATACACACAGCACCTGCCAGGGTTTACCCCAGTCTTTCAAGGACTGGGAAGATGACACCTGGGAACATCTCAGGAAAAGTCACAGGGTGGGCAGGACTGGGGTATGGGGAGCAAGGGCAGGGTTGTCTAGAGGGAGTAGTGTGTTCTAAAGGGAGCAGTCACCCCAGGTCCTGCTGCTCTGAGTCTCTGACCTAGGTCTGGTCAGTCCCAGAAGACCAGGTCAGCAGGGCTGTGAGAATGTGTGTAAAGAAAGCCAGTGGCTCCTTCACATTTTCTAGAATCTGTGGCCATGCTGGTCTCTAGGGGCAGCTGCACATGGACTGCTCTCACGCAACACAGCATCCTTGGGGAGGTGTAGTGCTGAGATGAGCTCCAGGAGACTCAGCCCAGGCAGGGACGGCAGAGCACGTGTGCTCTGACTCATCCAACCCTGAGAGCACCCTTCATATGAGGAATAAACAGTGAGGACAAACATGAGGGCAAGCCACACATCCTGAAAATGCAGAGGGAGAGGGTTCACGTCTCACCCACCACCTGACACTCACTGCAAGAACTTGGTCTTCAGTAACTATGAGACTTGTGCCCACTAGGATATGATTATCATAGGAGCATTTAAAGATGAAGACAAAGTCCCTTGTACATAATACCCTACAGGTACTAACCAGATGCCAAGCTTTCATATTTGGCAGTGAAAAGGCAACCAAAGAAGAGTCTTTTGAGAAAGGACATTTTTAAATGGAAAAGCAAGAAGGGATGACTCTAAGAAGAGCACAATAAAGCACATGGACACATAGTTGTATTTCATCATTAAAATATGAAAAAATCAAATCACAATTCTATACTTTTTCTTCTCTTCCTCAGTTTATATTCACCTTCCTTCATCTCAAAATAAGCAGGTGCAACCTGAGTGGTCCAGGAACCCTGTTTCTCCAAATCTCACCTTAGAGTTGCATTCTGTTCCACATCACCGTGACAAATACTCTCCAAGTTCCATTCTGGAGAAAGACAATCATGAGCAGTAATACAGTTATTATACAAGCTGACCCATCCATCTCTCCTCCTCCGCTTGGCTCACACTGCATCTCCCTGGTCTTCCCTCTGGGTTCTCAAGCCTCTCCTGTGCCTTGTGGAGTCAGAGCCTTTCAACAAGACTTTGATCATGGTTGCAAAATTTCACCTGAGAGAGAAATGCTGAGAGAATCACTTTTCAACCTTACACTTTTACAGGCCAAGTTTTGCTCTTACCTTCAAGCTTACCAACCTGAAATTCCAACTCTTATGGACACATTTGAAATATGGATAGTGTGACAAAGCAATTGCAAGATTTTTGTTGTTTCTTTAATTTAAAGTTAATTATTGTTTGAAATATGTTCATTATAGATAGGCAGATCTGACTAGTGACTACTTCACTGGAAAGTTCAGCTCTAAGAGCTCCAAAGACAAGGAAAAGGCATTGAACTGCTTGTTGTAGCTGTTCTTTATTGTAGAAGGTGGGATGGCCTGAGATGATCAATTGTAGGTATTTGGGGCTCTTGGACCCAGACCAGGCATTAGAAGAGTCCTTGTGGACATTCCTGTAGTAAGGTGAACATTCAGATCCAAAGAAAATTCCCAGTAGGGGGCTCACTTATAGGCAGAGGTGAAGGGCATGGCCCAGCACTCCTGTACTACAAGTAACCAGAGGGCAGGTTCAGAGGGGATGGAGGAAATTTCACTCTCTTCATGAGCTCATCTTTCCCATCCCTGACCCTAGAGGACCCAAGCAAGGCAGTTGAAAAGTCTCCTTAGGAAGTGAAACATTTATGCACTGATAATCCTAGGACATTGTTGAAAGAAAGAAGAGACAAGTAATTGGAATGACATAGGAGAAGGCAATGGCACCCCACTCCAGTACTCTTGCCTGGAAAATCCCATGGACAGAGGAGCCTGGAAGGCTGCAGTCCATGGGGTCGCTGAGGGTTGGACACGACTGAATGACTTTACTTTCACTTTTCACTTTCATGCATTAGAGAAGGAAATGGCAACCCACTCCAGTGTTCTTGCCTGGAGAATCCCAGGGATGGGGCAGCCTGGTGGACTGCCGTCTATAGGGTCGCACAGAGTCGGACGTGAATGAAGTGACTTAGCAGCAGCAGCAGCATATTCATAGACTGGAATATTTAGTGTTGTTGAACTTCCTGTGCTACTAAAAGTGATGTACATATATATTGAAACCTCTCACAACACCTCATGTCATTCTTACATTGTGGAAAATTCATTCCAAAATACTAATACTTATGGAAACCAAAAGTAACCCAAAGAGACAAAACAATCTTGAGAGCAAAGAACAATGTGGCCTTAAGGCTTCCTGAGTTCAAAACACATAAGAATGCCATAGCAGTCAAAACAGTGTTCTACCAGCAACAAAATAGGCAGTGAGACCAATGAACCTTAAGAAGGGAATCTCGAATAAATTGACACATGTGTAGCCAAATGATCTTTGCCAAGGTCCTAAAATTACCAAGTGAAGAAAGAACAGTCTCCTCAACAATCAACAGGAAAAAAAAAAAAAAAAGGTAACTTGTAGAATGAGAGGAAATATCTGCAAACTTTGTATCTGAATAAGGGACCAATATCCAGAATATATAAGAAGTGAGTACAACTCAACTTCAAAACAACAGCAGGCAAATAACTGAGTTTAAAAAATGTGTATAAAGCTTCAATAGACATTTCTTCATAGAAGACAGAGAAGTGATCAATATATATAGGAAAAGTGGTCAACATCACTAAGTATCAGTGAAATGGAAACCAAGTCAAAAGGAAATATCACATTTAAGGATGTGTATTGTTTAAAAAAAAAAAAAAAAGAGGAAGAAAAAACACCCAGATATTGGCAAGGATTTGGAGAAGTGGAACTTCTGTACCTGGTTCATAGGAATGGCATAGCCATTATGGAATTAAAATGGCATAGCCATTATAGAACAATTTCAAAGTCCCTCAAGATATTATTAACAGAATTATCATAAGATCAAGGAACCATTCTTTTCAGTTCATATCCAAAGTAGATAAAACTACAATGTCCAAGAAAATATATACAATCTCATGTCCATTGCCACATTATACACAACAACAAAGAGAGAGAAACTGCCCTGTACCCAAAGCAGATGAATCAATGAAGAAAGTGTGGTGTATAAATACACTGGAATGTGACTCTGTGTTTTGTAAGGAAGGAAATCCTGTCATTTGCAGCAATATGAATAAAACTGGAGGACACTGGTAAGAGTGAAATAAGCCAGTCAAAGGAGGACACATATTTCATGATTCCATTTACCTGAGGTATCTAAAGGAAAATTCAGAGAAGCAGAGAGTAGAAGGATGGTTCAAAGAGCTGGGAGGAGGTAACACAGGGAGTGTCTGTTCAGTGTTTATACAATTTTAGTTTCAAGATGGAAAAGTTCTAGAGACCTGCTGAACAACACAGTGCATGGAGTTAGCAGGGCTGACTGGACTCTTGAAAGCTTAAGAGGCAAAACTGGGTTGAAGTTCCTCCATCTATTTGTGAAGGCTTCTATTTTCTCAGGTTCCTTGAGAAAAGGGTGTGGCATGTGGATACTACCAGGGGCTCCCTGCAGAAGGAAGGAGCCTCTCCAGTACTAAGAACCTGAGATGAGGGGGGAGGATTCATTCAGAGGCTCTAAAAGGAAAGATTGTGAATGAGGCACATGGCAGAGTGATGAATCATGCCCAATCAAAATGCCATAAGACCACTAAGAGATGAGATTTACTATTAAATGAAGGTGTGGTTGACCCAGTGAGGGGGATTTTTGAAATGCAGTTTCTTAATGAAATTCATTAAGAATCCTGTAGGGCTTCCCTGGTGCCTCAGTGGTAAGAATCTACCTGCCAATGCAAGAGATACAGGCTCGATCCCTGGTCTAGAAAGATTCCACTTGCCGCAGAGCAACTAAACCAATGCACCACAACTACTGAGCCTATGCTCTAGAACCCAGAAGCTGCAACTGCTGAGCACACATGCCAAACTACTGCAGTCCAAGAGCCCTGGAACCCATTGTCTGCAACAAAGAAGCCTCCACAGTAAGAAGGCCGTGCACCACTAGAGAGTAGGCCTCACTCTCCACAAGTTGAGAAAAGCTTGCACAGCAAAGAAGATCCAGCACAGTCAGTCAAAAAATTAATAAAAGTTAAAAAGATTCCTGTAAACATTTTCTTGGGTAGTGATGAAATTTGTCTTCCAGGTTAAAGGATGTTCACTTTGTATAAAATCAATGCAAACAGTGAATGCGTATACTTTCATTTTATATGCATACTTATTCAGTGGTGATGGGAATTTACGTGGGGAAGTTGACACCAGTAAGAGTGATGTTTAGGGTGACAAACATCAAGGAAACCACAACACAAAAATATTCGCACACACAAACAAATCACACTATACATTACACATAAAGACACACCCACTCCCATGGACCGAAACATACACTATTAACCATAATGCAGCTTCTTCCTGGAACCACAGTAATCAGCCATATTACTCTATTTATAAATTACTTTCTATTACCAGGGCTCCTACACTCATTCCCAGCAGGAATTTGAAATCAATTTGCCCTCTACACTAAAATCATGGAGAAAGCCTCAACTTTCTCATCTACAAAGCTTTTCCTGCCCAAGTGAAAGATTTTAGAATACATATTGCTTTCAAGTGCAGAAAGGGCCAAATACAGAAGAAAAGACACTTTGAGGATAAAATCACATGGGGGCACAGTCTTCGGTTCATTTGGGGACAGTGGGAAACCTGATGAGGAGCAATGTGGAGTCCAGGGAACCCAGCAAGATCAGTGCACACATACTCAGGATGAAAGGCAAGACCTGTGCCTGGAGGATGGAACTTCTAATCCATTTGGGTTGGAAATTACCGAATTCCTTTCCTAGAGGACAAGCTGCTGCAGGAGAGAGAACTCTTTACAGATAGTAGTAGATGCTAACAATTCTAATATACTGTGAACTGAGGCATCATGAGTTGGTAATAAGCGTCTCACTCCACATTATCCCAACCAAAGGAATCGTCTATATACGGAATGAACACCCTCAAATAATCATAAACTAAATCTACATTTTGAAAACAAAAAACAGCTTGCCTTGGAGAAACACTGTCTCTTCTGTCCTGTCACTAGTTGGGTTGATTGGCAGGTCCTCAGTGAAACCTAGAGTGGCTGTTTGAACACTGGTGAGGCTGCTTGGGAACCATTCAGGGGGCTTTCTCTTTGTGTGGACATGGGTAGTGTGTTTGGATGTGAAAGTTTAGTAAGCATGGGCTGAACTTGCGTTCATCCATCCTCTTTAGAGGAGGAAGGATAGTAGAGGAGGAAGGAGATGAAAACAGAGCTTTGGCTTTCTAGCTAAGAGGAACCTAATCAAAAGGAAATATTCAATCAAAAAAAAAAAAAAAAAAAAGAGGGAAACTCTAAAACACATGATACTGTTCAGTAAAAGAGACCCATGAGTCCTCCTGCTTATTTTGAGTTCCGAATAAATTGCCACAGTCTCTTGATTTTTCCCAGATCACTCTTCCTCCAGGATCCACAGTTGCTGCTACTCTACTTATCATGATTTCTATGAGACTTTGTTCTTGATTAAAAGTAAACTCTGTTAGAGGACAGAATTCAATCCTGGGTAAAGTATGCTGTTATATTTATTCATTAATCATTTGTCTTAAAGAAAATCAAATATACAAGATCCGGTAATACTGAATTCTTACTATTTAAATACAGCCACTATCAATAATATCATATTTTTCTATCAATATTCATTTTTTATACAGGCTGTGCATGTCCACAGAGTCAGTGTCTCTCCATACTCACAAGGATCATACGTTTAGTGAGACATTTACTTATAGAAATCACAGAGTAAGCACTGACTGTCTGTAATCCAGGTAGGAGATTTTCAGTAAGAGTCATGTCCACCAGGCTAACAATCAAGTTTAATTTTGAGTTCTTTGTTACCACTATCCCTTGGGTGTGTGCTGCAGGAATTGATCACTTGAAAGATAATGTTACCAAATATAATAACACATTTTCCCCATTCTTATTTGTATATGCAATGACATGTGCACTGATGAATGAGGCACGAATTGTCTACATGAAGCTACACTACTCTCTGTAAGTTGACAGAAGGATGTAGGTCTCACGGTGACTTTCATACTAATGCCTGGGCCAAAAGTCAACTGTTAATCTGCCCATAGTTTCCCTGGGCTCTGTGAACACAGAAAAGAAAAGAAAGAAAGTGAAGTCAATCAGTCGTGTCCAACTCTTTGCGACTCCATGGACTATAGACTATCAGGCTTCCCCGTCCTTGGGATTCTCCAGGCAAGAATACTGGAGTGGGTTACCATTTCCTTCTCCAGGGGATCTTCCTGACCCAGGGATCAAACCTGGGTCTCCCGCATTGGAGGCAGATGCTTTAACCTCTGAGCCACCAGGGAAGCTCTGTGAACACAAAGACCACCATATAGATGGATCAGTCTCTTGCTCTGTGATCCCAGCCCTCACCCCCTGTAGGCACCCAGAATCAGGGTTCTTCTCCAACCAAAGCAGGCAAGAGAACCCCATATAAGCTAGATTCCTCAGCATAAGCTAGATTCCTCAGCAGAGGGGTGTCCCTTCATGCAAATTGCTTTTGTTTGCTTTACCATGCACCTGAGATCAGAGAGAAGACAACAGTGTGAGCGTGTCAGCCTCTTGTGTATTGTGCATCTGTGCATACAAGTCTTTCATTCTCATTTTTGCTCTCAGAAAACCAAATGGGAATTTGTTGAGTCCACAGCCCCAAAAGAAAGCAGAGAGGATGCCTGTGGGAAAGGCATGAGCTTTTCCTGAAATATCTCTCAAGCCCATTTTGACCAGCAATTAGAACATTTTATTTCAAGAAGGAAAATTTTCTACTGAGGAATGTGCTCTGGACCACAGTTTCTAATTGATGTCATTTTTTTTTTAAATGTCCTTTTGAATAAGTTATCTGCTGGGAGACGCAACATTCATCCACCAAATTAAAACCTGTATGTATCAGCTGTCTTGAATAGAGAAACTTAATCTGAATTCAGCTGAAAAATAAAGACATGAAGCAACACTTTTATCTCAGATAAATAAGGGACACTTACCACGGAGGTGGGCAGAGCCTCTTCCTCCAACTTTCAACTGGATAGCTCCTCCAGCTGGTCCTCAAGGAGCTCTAGGAGGACATAGAGGAATTGTCAGGACACCTGTGATGCTGATTTCGAAGACCTTGCTAATGTGGACACATGGGGGGAGTGTATGGATGTGGGTAGTTAATGTGTGGGTTGAGGTCTATTAGACAACCTTCCTGGTGGGTGGAGGAAAGCGAAGGAAATGTACATTTCAGGAATGAGACAGAAAGCCTTTAGTTTTCTAGCTAAGTGGCACCTGATCAACTTGAAATTGTCAGTATGACAAAGGGAAGCACTAAAAATCACATTATGTTTCAGTAGTTATGTACAGTTGTGAGACTTGGACCATAAAGAAGGCTGGGTGCCAAAGAACTGATGCTTAGAACAGTGGTGCTGAAGAGACTCTGCAGAGTCCCTTGGACAGCAAGGAGATCAAACCAGTCAATCCTAAAGGAAGTCAACCCTGAATATTCATTGGAAAGACTGATGCTGAAGCTTCAATAATTTGGCCACCTGATGTGACGAGCAGACTCAGTGGAAAAGCCCCTGAGGCTGGGAAAGATTGAGGGCAGAGGAAAGGGGGGTGCACAGAGAATGAAATGGTTGGATGGCATCATCGACTCAATGGACATGAATTTGAGCAAACTCCAGGAGATAGTGAAGGACAGGGAAGCCTGGTGTGCTGCTGTTCATTGGCTCACATGAGTCAGACACAACTTAGCAATTGAGCACTCTGATCAAAAATACATTGTATTCATTCTTTTCATAATTTGTAAGAATTTAAAAGTTCCATAGCATTTTCTACTTTCATGATGTTGTGTACCTATCAACATCATCTACATCTAAATCTTTGTCATCAGATCCAATATAACATCTGTATTCATTAAGTCATAACCCACCTTCCCTCTTGTCTCCTGGCTTTGATAATTTCTATTTCTATTTTTGTAATTTCTAATTTCAGTTTTCATGAGTTTGTCTATTCTATGTATGTTAAAGCAATGGAATCATACAATATTTGCCGTTCTGTGTCTGCCTTATTTCACTAACCATAATATATCTTTGCATTATTTGGGCCATTCATTTTGTAGCATATTTCAATCCTTAATTCATTTTTGTGATTGAATAGTGTTCCATTCTGTGTATATATTTAATTTATCCATTCATCACTCAATGGTCTTTGGGTCATTTCTGTCTCTTGACTACTCAGAATACACTATGAACGTTAGTGTACAGATTTCTGTATGGTACCATAATCGTGATAAATAACATTTTTCATATTTAAAATATTGTTATTGAAAGGTATGTGTGGGGGGGTCTGGCTGCTCCCCAATCAAAAGCCAATAAGCAGGCCAGGTTGGTAGAAAGGAAAGTTTGGATTTATTTCAGATGCTGGCAACTGGAGGGTGGAGGAGGTTTGGGGATGGTGGCAGACATCTGTCCACAGGCAGACTCCCCTACCCCCTATCCCCAACAAGGCGGTGAGAGCTTTTATAGACAGAGTGGGAGGGGAGGTTACATGTAGAAACAGCACAATCATCTTCAAATTGGTCATCATCGTTCTGACTAGCATCGTCTTGGTTGTTTCAGGCAATTAATCTTCAGTTCTGGGGTGTGCTTGTTCCCATTTCCTTGTAGTCAATTCTCAGAATTGTGGCAACTCAAATCCTGGATATAGTCTGGTCTTCATGTAGTTAACTTCCTCACCTGGTGTTTTGGTATCTGTAAGACAGCTCACAGGACATGGCTTAGAATATTATCTATAGACCTTGAGAAAGAACTAGAGGTCCTTGACTGTGCTTAATGACTACATTATTATACTTAGTCTCCTTTTATTGTTTTTCTTTGTTTCAGTATTAATGGCTTCTCTGATTAAACTTGTCTCTGGTCAAAGTTTTCCAAAGGCAAAAGGCAGGCAGAGCAAAGTGACAATGGGAGAAGGGGATGGGAGGGGGGGCAGGCAATAAGCAAATGGTCCTGCTCCGTTTCAGTATCATTGAATGTAACAACACAAAGTGAGAATCTTAGGTGAATTATGGATTTAATTACTAAAAATATATTCTCTCCCTAATCACAATAAACGTACCTTACTTATGTTATCTCTTAGTAACATATGTTAGCTCAAACTGGAGTGATAGGATATAGGAATTGTCTATATTGTCTACACTTTTTATGTCAATGTAGTCCTGTTCTAATAATTTAAAGCATTCTTGAAACATGGCTTCATGGAGAAACATATCACATATAATGTTAAAAAATTAGCTAATGTCAAAACCATAGCTATAGACCATATTCACTCTTCAACACAAAGCAAATATTGAACTTTAAAGGCATCTTTCCTTCCATAGTTAAAACAGTACCTACTCCTGTTGTTTCAGTTTGAAAACATAAAATAAAAGAAGAACATTGCTTAATATTTCAATTTTTTCTTAAATATAAGGGACTGAACATATTACAACAATTATTCTTGAGTGAACTTAATGAGAAAATTTCCACAGTACCTTCAACTGGGTCACCCATTTTCGTGGCCAACTACAAACCTTCTTGACTCAGCTGGTAGTTGATGTTCTTGACCTCTGAGGAATGATTCTTCTTGCCTTCTGAGCAAAGCATCCTGTGAAATGCATTAAAATGGAGAGATCTGTTGACATCTTACTGGCAGAGGACCACATGGGAACTAATAATCATTGACCCACAATTCAGTCCTCTGGTTCCCTTCCTCACCAGATGCCTAGCAGGGCCTCCTGAATCCAAGGTGGACTTAGGAAGATCTGCAGTTTGATGTGCACTGAAAACACCCAACAGACTGGCTGTGTGTGCAAATATCTGTATTTAACGGAGACCTAGAAGCTCAGCAGTGCATGGTGACCATGCCTGATGGACCAGATTCAGATCCTGTTCCAGAGAAGCAGGTACTTGGGAAAGACATATGGATCCCTCTTTGCCTCAGTTCCCTATGTTGAGTTGGAGAAATGTTAATATGGCCTAATTTTAGTATTATGAGGCCCAGAATAAGTAAATATGGGTAAAATACTAGAAAAATAAAGGAGGGACCTCCCTGGAAGTCCAGTTGGTAAGAATCTATCTCACAATGCAGGGGACAGGGGTTTGATTTCAGGTCAAGAAACTAAGGTCCCACATGCCTTGGAGCAACCAAGCCCACATTTTGCAACTACTGAGCCCAAATGCCACAACTAGAGAGTCAATGCACTGCAATGAAAGATGTGCATGACACAATGAATATCCCATGTGCCACAACTAAGACCCGATGCAGACAAATAAATAAATATAGATAGACAAATAAATAAATAGAAAAGTAAAGGACTGTGCTTCATAAGTGCTCTGTAAGTGTTCAGTCTTGAATGATGGAAAGAATAAGGTGCATCTGGTGGTTGAAAGCAGAGAGGGCATTTGATGGCACCCATAAGTGGGGGCGGAAACTTACTCTTCAGCTTTTTCACATAAACAAGGCTTTACAGCTCATGGAGAGTATCTATCATCACGTCCTGACACCCAGTGTTGTGGAGGAAGTGGTGAAACAGTTGGGGATCTAACCTATATGTTACAGTAGAGGGTGTTAAAATTTAGAGACATCAAGTGACTTTCCAAGAGTGCGCAGCAATGTGATGGCTATGGGACAGGATTGTAGATAGTTCCCTGTACACAGATGCCTGCACCCCTGAAACCTGTGCTGAACCTCTTCAAATTCTCTTGCTCCTAGTTTTCTGTAATGAGTGATGCCCTGGGGAAGATGTATGAGTCTAAAAAGAGCTCCAATCCCCCTCCTGCCATTTGTCTCTATATTTCAATTCCTGATCCAAAACACACATTTCTTCTGAGCAAAACGTCTCAGAAAGACCACAGGATTCCAACTCTGTCCATCCTCCCCAGGCTCTTTGCATGTTCAACCATCTCACAAGCAGCCTTCTCAAAGCTCAGGTCATCTTGCTGAGTGACCAGTGGTCTGTTTGGCCACCAAGTTGGCTCAGAGCTCAGAACCTTCTAAACCAAAGGCCACGTGATGGATCTACAAAGAATTAGTTCCCCTTCCATTGACCAAGTGTGGATGAGCAGTTAATGTGCATTAACTGGAGAGGTGGCCATCTGTGCTGGGCTTTGGTGACTTAAGTCTGTGATGCTCAAAGTCTCACAGTTGATCTGAGCACTGATTTGAGCAGCTTGGACCAAGCACTACCTAAAAATGGGCAGGAGCTCAAGTCTTTCCTCACTAAAATTCTGACACTATCAACTCCTCATCATAAGGTAGACCTTGTAGTGGAAGACAACAGAGCCCCATATTCATTTGAAAATCATCTCTATACACACATCCTGGAGACAGCACCCCAAGATTGTCCTTGAGGATCAACAGACAGACCCTCCTTCCCTCAGTGACCAAATGTTCGTCCTACAAACCCGACAGCTCTGACCCATATTACCAAACTCCCTGGACATGTGAACATGTAAGTTTGTGCTTAGTTGCTCAGTCGTATCAGACTCTTTGCGACCCCATGGACTGTAGTCCACCAGGCTCCTCTGTCCATGGGGACTATTCAGGCAAGAGTACTGGGGTGGGTTGTCATGCCCTCCCCCAGGGTATCTTCCCAACTCAGGGGTTGAACCCAGGTCTCCTCATTGGAGGCGGATTCTCTACTGTCTGAATCACCAGGGAAGCCCTGGCAATAGCCAAACAGTGATCCTGTCCACATCTACTCATGGAAATCCCATCAGTAAATCCCAGTGTCTTTCCTTTTTAAAAGTCTCTGTAATTACACTGCTAGTACTTGTAGATTTGGGCAGCTACATTTAGAAGAGTTAAGCTGTAATTTCCTTTTCCTGTAATGTCTATAGCTGGGGAGTCCTCACAGATCTCCTGCTTCAGGTCTTTCCATCTGTTCTCTGGTAGGACGTGTACAAAACTGGCACTGGGAAATTGTACATATTTCTAAATTTAGGAAGATATTTAAGGCAGCCATCCAACAGAAGAATCAAAAAACATAAATTAAGGAATCAAACAAAACTATAAAATACATTTCTAACTCTGTAGGTAAACTAGAGTGATTTCCATCTATTCTCTGGTGTGCTTAGTCGCTCAGTTGTGTCCACGTCTTGCGACCCAATAGACTATAACCTTTCAGGCTCCTCTCTCCATGGGATTCTCCAGGCAAGAATACTGGAGTGGGTTGCAATTTCCTTCTCCAGGAGATCTTCCCTACCCAGGAATTGAACCCAGGTCTCCTGCATTGCAGTCAGACTCTACCGACTGAGCTACAAAGGAAGCCCATTCTCTGGTAGTGTGTACAAAATGGGCACTAGGAAATTCTACATTTTTCTAAATTTAGGAAGATATTTAAAGCAGCCAGCTGATAGAAGAATTAAAAATAAAACTTAAGAAATAAAACAAAATATAAAATAGAGTTATAACTCTGTATATAAATCAGGGTGATGGAAATTTAAAAAAAAAAAAAAATGAGGAAGATACATCAGTAAAAGTTAACCAACCCATTTGAAGGACCAGCCTTCAGAGGATCAGTAGTTTAGGCTGCTCATTTCAGACTCTCAAGGTTGAAGGTGAGCTCTTCTCACTTGACACAATATGTGAACCTCTCAGCTCACAAAGTGGCAGTTGGTACAGAATGCAGAATGTGTGTTATCACATTCTGGTGACAATTCATCACAGGACTCTTAGAGTTAACTGGACTCTGCATAGCACAAGTCCAACTGCTACTGTGCAGAAAGTACAATTCCATGGACAAATCTGCTTTTTCAGAGTAAACATTTCATTTCAAAAATTGAATCTTATTCTCACACATTCTTCTCTGATTATGAAAATAATTTATATGAGCTAAAATGGCCTTCCCCCCAAAATATAGTTGATAGTGAACATTTCAGGGTGAGGAGGGACAAAACTAACACATTGAGAAGAAAAAGAGATTATATTCTTGATTAGCATATCATCTTGGTACTGATCACACGTTTGTGTTCCTAACACACAGTGAGGCCAGACAACACCAGAACAGGAGCAGAGAAAGCCTTTCTGCAGGGCCACACAAAGCAAAAAGACAAACAAACAAACAAAAACACCTGAGCTCCTAGAAAGCTTTCAGCAAAGCCCTTTTCTAGGGAAGCTGAAAAAGTGGCCTGGTTACTTCTGGGGTCAGAGTCTTTGTTCTTGAGGTCAGGTCATGGTCAGGTCACGTGTTCCTGTAAACCTCCACTAAAACAAATGCTACTCTAAGTTCTGACAAGAAAGGGTCAGGTCCCAGGCACCACCCTCTACCTCTGAAGTCCAGGCCTAGGCCAGGAGGAGGGGCTCCTGGGCGGGCAGGTTATCCTACCCGGTTCAGGAGGACATCCACCCAGCACCCAATCTGGGTGCTCCCACCATTGCCCGGCCCTGGCTGAGGGGGCAGGTCTCAGCTGGCAGCAGCCTCAGATCCAGGTCCCAGGCCCCACCCAACCATCATTTCTGAGGGAGCCTGGCTCCCAAGACCCAGCCGGACCTCAGGCTTTTCATTTAAACTGAAGAGACACACTTGTAGCAAATACCAGTTAGGTTAATCCCCAGTTCACAAAAATTACCCTCTTTGAGAGGGGTCACAACCACAGAGGTAAGCCTTAAGTAATGATGTGTAAGATCCTTGCATACCAACCTAACCTCCTGTTACCTCCTGGAAAACAGATCAATGCTGGACCAAGTGTGGAAACGTGAATGGAGAGACACAAGCTGGTGAACTTTTACCTTAATAGCCAGGGTCATATCCTCTAGCTGCCCAGGGCTCTGGGGACCATTCCCGTATCAACCTCTGTAGCTTATAGGTCATGGAGGTGAGGATTGGGGAGAGGCTTGAGGCCTGGACCTGGACTGTGGGTGCCCATGACAGGGCTCTGGGGCTCTGTGGGACACAGTGCTCAAATTGTCCTAGGCCCCCACTTCACCCACCTGCCCTGAGAACTGAGGGCCTGGATAACACATGGAGAAGGCCTCTGTCTGACACTCGCTGCAGTCTCCAGGGGACGGCTTCCAGGTTGCCCTTTGGAGGAACATGACCTCTAACCCCTGGGCTGACTTTCTCACTAAAGGTCTTGCAATACTGACTGTATGCCAGCCCCACCCCATTATAATCTCCACGCAATTCTACTATTCCTGAGTTACCAGACTTCCCTAAATGAGACTAAGACTTAATCTCCTTATAAACAAAGAATTCTTTATCTCCTTATAAACTTGTATTCTTTATTTGAAAGTGAAGTCCCTCAGTCGTATCCAACTCTTTGCAACCCCGTGGATTGTAGCCCACAGGCTCCTCCGTCCATGGGATTCTCCAGGCAAGAATACTGGAGTGGGTTGCCATTTCCTTCTCCAGGGGATCTTCCCGACCCAGGGATCAAACCCAGGTCTCCCACATTGCAGGCAGACACTTTAACCTCTGAGCCGCCCTGTAAATTCTTCTCAAGAAATCAAAATGGCTGTCTGAAGAGACCGTACAAATAGCCGTGAAAAGGAAAGAAGTGAAAAGCAAAGTAGAAAAAGGAAAGATATACACATTTGAATGCAGAGTTCCAAAGATTATCAAGGAGAGATAAAAAAGCCTTCCTCAGAGATCAACGTAAAGAAATAGAGGAAAACAATAGAATGGGAAAGACTAGAGATCTCTTCAAGAAAATTAGAGGTACCAAGGGAACATTTCATGCAAAGATGGGCTCAATAAAGGACAGAAAAGGTAGAGACCTAACAGAAGCAGAAGATATTAAGAAGAGGTGGCAAGAATACACAGAAGAACTGTACAAAAAAGATCTTCATGACCCAGATAATCACAATGGTCTGATCACTCACACTCACCTAGAGCCAGACATCCTGGAATGTGAAGTCAAGTGGGCCTTGGGAAGCATCACTACGAACAAAGCTAGTGGAGGTGACGGAATTCCAGGTGAGCTACTTCAAATCCTGAAAGATGATGCTGTGAAAGTGCTGCACTCAATATGCCAGAAAATTTGGAAAACTCAGCAATGGCCACAGGGCTGGAAAAGGTCAGTTTTCTTTCCAATCCCAAAGAAAGGCAATGACAAAGAATACTCAAACTACCACACAATTGCACTCATCTCACATGCTAGTAAAGTAGTGCTCAAAACTATCCCAGCCAGGCTTCAACAATATGAGAACCGTGAACTTCCAGATGTTCAAGCTGGATTTAGAAAAACCAGAGGAACAAGAGATCAAATTGCCAACATCCGCTGAATCATCAAAAAAGCAAGAGAGTTCCAGAAATACATCTCTTTCTGCTTTGTTAACTATGCCAAAGCCTTTGTGTGGATCACAATAAACTGTGGAAAATTCTGAAAGAGATGGGAATACCAGACCACCTGACCTGCCTCTTAAGAAACCAGTATGCAAGTCAGGAAGCAACAGCTAGAACTGGACATGGAACAACAGACTGGTTCCAAATAGGAAAAGGAGTATGTCAAGACTGTATATTGTCACCCTGCTTATTTAACTTATATGCAGAGTACATAATGAGAAACACTGGGCTGGAAGAAGCACAAGCTGGAATCAAGTTTGCCAGGAGAAATATCAATAACCTCAGATATGCAGATAACACCACCCTTATGTCAGAAAGTGAAGAAGAACTAAAGAGCCTAAATAGGAGAGTTAAAAATTTTTCTTAAAGCTCAACATTCGGAAAACAAAGATCATGGTATCCAGTCCCAACACTTCATGGCAAATAGATGGGGAAACAGTGGCTGACTATTTTGCGGGGCTCCAAAATCACTGCAGATGGTGACTGCAGCCATGAAATTAAAAGACACTTAGTCCTTGGATGGAAAGTTATAACCAACCTAGACAGCATAATAAAAAGTAGAGACATTGCTTTGCCAACAAAGGTCCGTCTAGTCAAGGCTATGGTTTCCCAGTAGTTATGTGTGGATTTGAGTATTGGACTATAAAGAAAGCTGGGTGTGGAAGAACTGATGCTTTTGAACTGTGGTGTTGGAGAAGACTCTTGAGAGTCTTGGACTGCAAGGAGATCCAACCAGTCCATCCTAAAGGTAATCAGTCCTGAATATTCATTGGAAGGACAAATACTGAAGCTGAACTCCAGTACTTTGGCCACCTGATGCAAAGAGCTGACTCATTTGAAAAGACCCTGATGCTGGGAAACACTGAGGGCAGGAGGAGAAGGGGACAACAGACAATGAGATGGTTGGATGGCATCACCGACTCAACGGACATGGGTTTGGGTAGACTCTGGCAGTTGGTGATGGACAGGGAAGGCTGGTGTGCTGAGGTTCATGGGGTTGCAAAGAGTTGGACACGACTGAGTGACTGAACTGAACTGAACTGAAATTATTCTCTTTACAAAAATTAACGTTTTCATCATGTTGCATGTATGTTTTCAATTTGTGAGTGTTTAAAAAAAAGTTTTTTAAAATTTTTATTTATTTACTTTTGGCTCTACTGGGCCTTCATTGATGTGCTCATTTCTCTCTAGTTGTGCTAAGTGGGGGCTACTCTCTTATTGTGGAGCACAGGCTCTAACACACAGGCTTGAGTAGTTGCAACATGCAGGCTCTAGAGCCCTGGGCCAGTAGTTGTGGTGCACAGGCTTAGTTCCTCAGTGGCATGTGGGATCTTCCCAGACCAGGGATCAAATTTGTGTCCGCTGCTTTGGCAGGCAGATTCTTAACCACTGGGCCACAGTGGAAGTCCCCATGACTCTGTTTCTATTACAGTTCTTTTCACTTATATCATGAAGATATTTATTTTATTTTCAAAAATATCAGTAATTTAAATACTTTTGTTATTTTGGTTGTGAGAAGGAAAAGGGGGAAGGATATTATGACTAATATTCTTATTAAGAGTTAAATATTCCTTTAAAATATTTTACTAATTATGAAAATAGCTACAGGTATTTCAAGACAAACTTTTCTATTAAACAATTTTGAATATTTCTAAAGATATTCACCAAAAT
Source organism: Bos javanicus (assembly GCF_032452875.1). NCBI lineage: Eukaryota > Metazoa > Chordata > Mammalia > Artiodactyla > Bovidae > Bos > Bos javanicus. The sequence goes on along the minus strand of NC_083883.1, from coordinate 7,944,234 downwards.
GGACTAATATTTTAGGATCATGATATAAATTTTCCCTCACAAATGATATAAAGTAGAAATATCCTGATACATTCATAAAGTGAGCTGAGTATTTTGTAAAGCACATGTGGTAATTTATATCTCTCAAAATGCTTAAAACATTTGGAAGTGAAAATAATGATACATCATTGATTCACTCATTTCAACAGATTTGATTTATGATGTGTCTATAATTCAGATAATGAACTTACAGTTGTTTGCTGAGAAAAGAGGGGCACATTCAATAAGTGTTACTTAAAGAACATTAAATTAATTTGTGATTAAATCTGTAGTGACCTAAAATGATTTCAGTGTTGAAGAATTAATTAAGTTTTAATATAGCTCCAATTTGCCAAGTAGATTTGTACTTACTGTACATACTGGATTTTTTAAAAAATTTCCTATAGTTGATTCAACAACTGTTTATTAAAGTTGATGGATATTTACAATAATTAAACACGATAAATTATGTAAAATCAATGAAATAGAACCACCTTAGAGAATATCACAGTTAAATGTACAGCCTTGAAGATTCTAACTAAATTCTGCTGCTCCTGCTGCTGCTAAGTCACGTCAGTCCTGTCCAACTCTGTGTGATCCCATAGACGGCAGCCCACAATCCTCCATCCCTGGGATTCTCCAGGAAAGAACACTAGAGTGGATTGTCATTTCCTCTCCAAAGCATGAAAATGAAAAGTGAAAGTGAAGTCACTCAGTCACGTCCAACTCTTCTCGACCCCATGGACTGCAGCCCACCAGGCTCCTCCATCAAAGAGATTCTCCAGGCAAAAGTCTTGGAGTGGGTTGCCATTGACTTTTCCCCTAACTAAATTCAGCTAACTATAAATCAGTCAGTTCAGTTCAGTTCAGTTCAGTCACTCAGTCGTGTCTGACTCTTTGCTACCCCCATGCCAGGCCTGCCTGTCCATCACCAACTCCCGGAGTTCACCCAGACTCACATCCATCAAGTCAGTGATGCCATCCAGCCATCTCACCCTCTGTCATCCCCTTTTCCTCCTGCCCACAATCCCTCCCAGTATCAGAGTCTTTTCCAATGAGTCAACTCTTCACATGAGGTGGCCAAAGTACTGGAGCTTCAGCTTTAACATCATTCCTTCCAAAGAAATCCCAGGGCTGATCTCCTTCAGAATGGACTGGCTGGATCTCCTTGCAGTCCAAGGGACTCTCAAGAGTCTTCTCCACCACCACAGTTCAAAAGCATCAATTCTTCAGCGCTCAGCTTTCTTCACAATCCAACTCTCACATCCATACATGACCACTGGAAAAACCATAGCCTTGACTAGATGGACCTTTGTTGGCAAAGTAATGTCTCTGCTTTTCAATATGCTATCTAGGTTGGTCATAACTTTTCTTCCAAGGAGTAAGCGTCTTTTAATTTCATGGCTGCAGTCACCATCTGCAGTGATTTTGGAGCCCCCAAAAATAAAGTCTGACACTGTTTCCACTGTTTCCCCATCTATTTCCCATAAAGTGATGGGACCAGATGACATGATCTTCATTTTCTGAATGCTGAGTTTTAAGCCAACTTTTTCACTCTCCTCTTTTACCTTCATCAAGAGGCTTTTTAGTTCTTCTTCACTTTCTGCCATAAGGGTCATGTCATCTGCGTATCTGAGGTTATTGATATTTCTTCTGGCAATCTTGATTCCAGCTTGTGCTTCTTCTGTCCAGCATTTCTCATAATGTACTCTGCATATAAGTTAAATAAGCAAGGTGACAATATACAGCCTCAACGTACTTCTTTTCCTATTTGGAACCAGTCTGTTGTTCCATGTCCAGTTCTAACTGTTGCTTCCTGACCTGCATACAAATTTCTCACATAGCATGAGCTATTATTGCTATGGAACGCATCTTGTGTCCCCACATAAATTCATAAATTGAAACCCTAACATTCATTGGGATGGTCCCAGGGGTTGGGGCCTTTGGGAGGTAATTAAATCATGAGGGTGGAGTCCCCATGATATTGCCCTCTTTATGAAAAGAGGAATAGAGCTAGTCCTTTCTCTCTTTCTGCCACAGGAAGATAAATGAGAAGGTGGCAAAATGTAAGTAAGAAGGCATTCACCAGAACCTGATTTAGATGCATCCAGACCTTTAACACTCAACCTTTAGAACTATGAGAAACAAATAATAATTGTTTAAGCCACCTCATCCATGGTTTTTTGCTACATACCCCAAACTGACTGAAGCAACTATCATTATATATTTTGAGAGTAAGATTTTTCTTAGGTTATTTAGTTATAGAAAGGTGCCACAGATCACCCAAAAAAAACATTGCACTGGACAGAAATAAGGAAGGAAAACTTTATTCAAGACATTGTGATAAAGATCAAGATTATGGCAAGGAGAGAGACTGAAACTAACTCCCCTGAAACAAGTGCTTGGGGTGATTTGTAAACACTGAGTAAGCTAATTAGAATGTACTACAGGTCCTCAGCATCAAAGTCTGCCATCTGTGCTTTATCATCAGCACTTATGGAAGTGAGTTTCCCACCTTGCCACACAGACTTGAATAAAGGGATCCCGTTTTTCTTAATTATTCCTTTTAGGAAGGAGGGCAACCAGGTTCTCGAGAAAGACAGTCTTGGGTGTAAAACATTTGCATATCATAATGGCAGATGAGGAATTTATGCATTTTTGAAAGTAGATGCTCAAAAAAATAGAAGATCAAGAAAAAAAATGTCTGGGATAAATTGGGGGATTGGGATTGATATATACACACTATTATATATAAAGTAGATAAATAATAAGGATCTACTGTTTAGCACAGGAACCTCTATTCAATACTCTATAATGAACTATATTGGAAAAGAGTCTAAAAAAGAGCATGTGTGTGTGTATATATATATATATATATGTATGTGTGTGTATATATATATATATATATATATATATATATATATATATATATAACTGATTCACTTTGCTATGCAGTAGAAACTAATATAACATTATAAGCAACTATACTCCAATACAAATTAGTTTTAAAAAAACATCTGAAGTTTAGTCAAGCTGTGAGTACTGTTAAGGCCCTTTTGGTAAATTCTTTGTTCTTACTTATAAATATTTGAGAGAAAGGCAAAAATAAACAAAAGAAAATCTATTGAGTTGATAAGAGATGGACTGCTGATAATTTTACCTTGTGGTTTATTCATGAGGAACCTTTGAATTAATGAAGTAGCAAAAATAATCCTTCATCATTTGCCATAATATCTTTTTATTAATGCATTAATACATATTATTTGTGCATTTATTAATACTTTACAATTTTACATTTTAACGAGGAGCAAGTACAATAATGACAACAAATTATAGCTTCTGGATGCTTTGTTATATTATAATTAGGGTACATATTATAATGACTATTCTTGTGATGGTAACAGTGTGAGGGGCTAGATATAATATTGAGTCATGTTAGACTTCCTCTATCAGCTTGGGATCCCAGTGGGACAACCAGACCCCTGTACACATACAGATATGTACTTATTCCTACCTGTAAGCATATTAGTCAGGGTAAAGTTGAAGAAAGCTTATTAAAATATAGTTTGTTTTTCTTGTTCAATAAATAAGTCATGTCTGACTGTCTGTGAGTCCATGGACTTCAGCATGCCAGGCTTGCTAGTCCTTCACTGATTATGGTATTAGGATTATAATTAAATCCATTAGTAAGTAAGTACCTGACTTCACTTATTTCTCATTGAAAATATTTCCTATATAATACACTTTCCTGGCTGTGACAGTGTAATCAAATATGTCTTGGTCTTAGTTTTAAATCTAAAACAAATTAGTTATGGTATGACACTCTTGTTGTTTAGTCTCTAAGTCGTGTCCTATTCTTTGTGACCCCATGGACTACATCATGCCAGGCTTCCCTGTCATTCACTATCTCCTGGAGTTTGCTCATATTCATGTTCACTGAGTCGGTGATGCTATCTAATCACCTCATCCTTTGCTGCCCTCTTCTGCTTTCGCCTTGAATCTTTCCCAGCATCAGGGTCTTTTCCAAAGAGTCTGATCTTCACATCAGGTGGCTAAAATTTTGGAACTTCAGCTTTAGTCCTTCCAATGAGTATTCAAGGTTGATTTCCTTTACAATTGACTGGCTTGATTCTCTTGCAGTATTAAGGAACTCTCAAGAGTCTTCTCCAGCACCACTATTAGAAAGCATCAATTCTTTGGTGCTCAGCCTTCTTTATGATTCAACTCTTACGTTCATATGACTACTGGAAAAGCCAATAGCTTTGACTATAGGGACCTTTCTCAGCAAAGTGGTGTCTCTATTTTTTAATATGCTGTTTGGCTTTGTCATAGCTTTCTCCTTCCAAAGGTCAAGTGTCTTTTAATTTCATGGCTGCAGTCACCGTCCCCAGTCATCTTGAAGTCCAAGAAAATAAAACCTGCCACTGTTTCCACTTTTCCCTGATGTATTATATGCCATGAAGTGATGGGACCGGATGCCATGATATTTGTTTTTTGAATGTTGAGTTTTAAGCCAGCTTTTCCACTCTCCTCTTCACCTTTGTCAAGAGGTTCTTTAGTTCATCTTCAGTTTCTGCCATTAGGGTGGTATCATCTGAATATCTGAAACTGTTGATATTTCTCCTGGCAATCTTGATTTCAACTTGTGACTCAATCAGTCCAACATTTCATATGATGTGCTTTGCATAAGTTAAATAAACAGAATGACAACATACAGCCTTGATGTACTCCTTTCCCAATTTTGAACCAGTTCATTGTTCCATGTAAGGTTCTAACTTGCTACTTGATCTGCATACAGGTTTCTTAGGAGACAGGTAAGATGGTCTGCTCTTCCCATCTCTTTAAGAATTTTCCACAGTTTGTTGTGATCCATACAGTTAAAGGTTTTAGCATGGTCAATAAAACAGAAGTAGACGTGCTTTTTGTTTTGTTTTGTTTTGTTTTCCTGAGTTTCCTTGCTTTCTCTATGATCCAAGGAATGTTGAAAATTTGATCTCTGGTTCTTCTGTCTTTTCCAAACACAGTTAGTATATCTGGAAGTTCTTGGTTCATGTACTGCTGAAGCCCAGCTTGAAGGATTTTGAATAAAACCTTACTAGCATGTGAAATGAGAGGTTTTACAGTACGGTACCATAGAATAAACAGATTTTGGCATAGCCCTTCTTTGGAATTGGAATGAATACTGAAATTTTCCTAGTGTGTTACACAATGTGACACTGCATAAACTATTTACTGTTTTTATGCATGATTATTTTATACATAAAATTGAATTGACCATGTCATCTGCTTTCATAAATATTCTGAGTATTACCTGATATTCTGTATCAATGTGAGAGGGCAAGAGACAGGAAGGCTGGGGGTCCCCAAGCAGAGGAAATAGACTGCAAGTGTAGGCTTTTTTTGTTTTTTCTTTCTCTCTCTCTCTTAAGCAGCAAGAGGAAACAAACTACAAGTTATCAGACTTTTTTTTTTTCCCCTTCTCTATACAAATATAAGAGGCTTCTTCTAAAATTCTGTTTTGCCAGGACGACATCTTGTTCCACCTGAACCTCAGTTCAGTTCAGTTCAGTTCAGTTGCTCAGTTGTGTCCAACTCTTTGCAACCACATGGACTGCAGAATGTTAGGCTTCCCTGTCCATCACCAACTCCTGAAGCTTGATCAAACTCATGTCCATGGAGAAGCTGAAACTTTTCTCAAACCCTGAGCTAACCAATGCATTTTTTTTTAATGGAAATGCTTTTCTTAAGCTATGTTAATGAACTATGTATTTACTTTAGATTCTGCCTTTCTTCATGTTGGTTCAGCCTAAGATTCAGAATGGAGAGTTCAGCCCAGTTCAGTTGCTCAGTCGTGTCTGACTCTTTGCGACCCCATGAATAGCAGCACGCCAGGCCTCCCTGTCCATCACCAACTCCCTGAGTTCACACAAGTTCATGTCCACTGAGTCAGTGATGCCATCCAGCCATCTCATCCTCTGTCATCCCCTTTTCCTCCTGCCCACAATCCCTCCCAGCATCAGAGTCTTTTCCAATGAGTCAACTCTTCACATGAGATGGCCAAAGTACTGGAGTTTCAGCTTTAGCATCATTCCTTCCAAAGAACACCCAGGACTGATGTCTTTCAGAATGGACTGGTTGGATCTCCTTGCAGTCCAAGGGACTCTCAAGAGTCTTCTCCAACACCACAGTTCAAAAGCATCAATTCTTTGGTGCTCAGCTTTCTTCACAGTCCAACTCTCACATCCATACATGACTACTGGAAAAACCATAGCCTTATATCAGAATGGATACTGGCTCAACAAACCAGTATGTTTTACTCATGGAAATGTTCTCTTAAGCTATGTTAATGAAACTATGTATTTGCTTGAAAACCCGCGTTTCTTTAAGATTCATGTCAATTGTTTTATGGCCCTGGATGACTCATCTTGTGCCAGTGCTATCTCAAAATGCATGCTGTGCTTGAAGGTCCTGCTGCAACTCTCTCAATTGAGAGGCATTTCCTTTTTCTAATTAGCAACTTGCTAAATAGATCTATAACTTCTTGCTATAAAAGAGCAATGGGGCACTCTTTCTGCCCCTTTCTGATGTCTATGTCAGAAGCTATCTCTATCTCTTTTATACTTTAATAAAACTTTATTACCCAAAAGCTCTGAGCAATCAAGCCTCCTCATTGGCCCTGGATTAAATTCCTCTCCTTGGGAGGCCAAGAAACCCAGCGTGGTTCACAGCTCATAGCTGCAACCTTTCAAATGCTATTTATACGTGTGGTTTGTATTAGAGATTCAGTGTATCTGAGCCAGCTAGTAGTTAACAGTAGTAGCAAATGTAGTAGTCGTCACAATACTGAATAAACTCTCAAAAATATTTCTTGCTCTACAGTTTCATATAGTGTTTAGAGAGATATTTCCTGCATTGTTTTGTTTCAAATATGTGGTCCTCACATGAATATGATTGATTGTAGTAATTCTGATTTCTAAGTCTTGGGCTTCCCAGATGCAGCTCAGTGGGTAAGGAATCCATCTGCAATGCAGGAGACACAGGGGATGTGGATTCAATCCCTGGGTCGGGAAGATCCTTAGAGAAGGGAATGGAAACCTGCAGTATTCTTGCCTGGAGAATTCCATGGACAGAGGGGCCTAATAGTACATGCAGTCACAAAGAGTCAGACATGGCTGAGTGACTAATATTTTCACTTTTCACTTCATTTCTTATTGTCTGAGTATGTATATTTTAATGAAAATATTCACCAATATAAAATAACTCAAGTCAAAAAAAATCTGTGTAAATTCAAAATTTACAAGAAAATCAACAAGGAACCCTTTATTGGGGATCATATGGATATCACTAAGCACTTTAAAGGAAATCAGAATTTTTCATTTTGAACTATTTTATTTTAAAAATTTGAACTCTAAAGATGTAGCAGAATCGTTTCCACACACTGGTGTCCATAACTGAATCTAGTAAGAAATCTATTTCCTAAGGATACTGCTGCCATACATAGTGATTCTTCTTATGAATCTGGGCAAAGTAAGTTGAAAACCTTCTAGAAAGGATTCACCACTGTAGATGTCATCAAGAACATTCATGATTCAGTGGAAGAGTCCAAAATGTCAACATTAAGAGGAGTTTGAAAGAAGCTGATTCCAACACTCCTGAATTACTTTGAGGGGTTAAAATTTTCCTTGGAGGAAGTAGCTGCATATGTGTTGTAATTAGCAGCAGAACTATTAATAGAATTATATCCTGAAGATGAAATTGAATTGCTGCAGTCTCAATGATAAAACCTTAAAGGTTGGGGAGGTGTTTCTTACAAATGAGCAAAGAAATTAGATTTTTGAGACAGAATCGACTCCTGGTGAAGATGCTACGAAGGCTGTTGAAATGGCAGTAAAAAAATATAAAATATCACATATATTTATTTGATAAAACAGCAGGAGGGTTTGAGAAGATTGACTCCAACTTTTGAAAAATTCTACTGTGGGTAAAATACTATCAAACGGCATTGCAGGCTACAGAGAAATGGTTCATGAAAGGAAGAATCAATTTATGTGGCCAAGTTTACTGTCTTATTTTAAGAAAATTGCCACAGCCTTCTCAGCTTTCAACAATGAATACCCTGACTAGTGAGCCAGACATTCAGGCAAAACCTCCACCAGCAGAAAGGTTGTGACTCTTTGAAGATTCAGATGATGTTCAGCATTTTTTAGTAATAAAGTGTAGTTTTAAAATAATGTTATTTTAAATAAGATATTTACATTGTTTTTGAAGACCTAATGCTACTCCAGATTTAATATACTACAAGATAGTCTAAATGTAACTTTTATATACACTAAGAAATCCCAAAATTTGTGTGACTAGCTTTATTGCAATATTTGTTTTATCATGGTTGTCTAAAATCAAACCATAAATATCTCTGAGAAATGCCTATATGTACAAAACTAGCCCCCCAAAATGAGAAATGCACACAGGCAAAAGAAAAACTGTAAAGCTTACAGGAAAAAAAATGCTAACAAAGGAATAGTAATCATATTATAATGTATTATCTGACAGAGCAGTTATAATATTAATACAACAGTGTTGAAATAAATCCATAGTGGATGGACGGTATGTGCTAGGGAAGAGAGTAGAAAAAGAAAATCTAACAAAAACATAAATAAATAAAAAATCAACAAAATATAAAATGTATACATAAAAATAGTACATTGTTAGATCACTGAAATACAAGCCAGGGTAAATAACTTAAATTTTTTAAATAAAAGTCAAAGTGCTATATAATAATAAAATCCCTTGCCCCGTTTTTCCACAAACAATTCAACTTCTTTTTATTTATTTATTTTTTATAGATTTATTTATTTTAATTGGATACTAATTACTTTACAATATTGTATTTGTTTTTCCATACATCAACATGAATCCACCACGGGTGTATATGTGTTCCCCATCCTGAACTCCCCTCCCACCTCCCTCCCCTTACCATCCCTCTGGGTCATCCCAGTGCACCAGCCCCAAGCATCCTGTATCATGCATCGAACCTGGACTGGCGATTCATTTCATATATGATAATATACATGTTTCAATGCCATTCTCCCAAATCATCCCACCCTCGCCCCCTCCCACAGAGTCCAAAAGACTGTTCTATACATAATTCAACTTCTTGAAGAGAACCACTTTCACTTTCAAAGTCTCTCTTTATTCCAGAATCATATTATTGTTCTTTTCTGTAAAATAAGAGATTGCCACTAATCATCAGTTCAGTTCAGTCGATCAGTCACGTCCGACTCTATGTGACCCCATGGACTGCAGCACACCAGGCTTCCCTATCCATCACCAACTCTCAAAGATTGCTCATACTCATGGCCATCGAGCTGGTGATGCCCTCCATCCATTTCATCCTCTGCCATCTTCTTGTCCTCCTGCCTTCAATCTTTCCCAGCATCGGGGTCTTTTCAAGTGAGTCAGTTCTTCCCATCAGGTGGCCAAAGTATTGGAGTTTCAGCATCAGCATCAGTCCTTCCAACACATATTCAGGACTGCTTTTCTTTAGGATTAACTTGTTTAATCTCCTTATAGTCCAAGTGAAGTCGCTCAGTCATGTCTGACTCTTTACAACCCCATAGACGGTAGCCTACCAGGCTTCTCCATCCATGGGATTTTCCAGGCAATAGTACTGGAGTGGGTTGCCATTTCCTTCTCCAGAGGATCTTCCCGACCCAGGGATCAAAACTGGGTTCTCCACATTGTAGGCAGACACTTTACCGTCTGAGCCACCAGGAAAGCCTATAGTTCAAGGGACTCTCAATTGTCATCTCCAACACCACAGTTCAAAACCATCAATTTTGGGGGGCTCAGCTTTTGTTATAATCCAGCTCTCATAGTCATACATGACTACTGGAAGAACCATAGCTTTGTATACATGGATTTTGTTGGCAAAGTAATGTCTTTGTTTTTTGTTTGTTTGTTTGTTTTTATATGATGTCTAGGTTGGTCATAGCTTTTCTTTCAAGGAGCAAGCATCTTTTAATTTTATGGTTTCAGTCACCATCTGCAGTGATTTTGGAGTGCAAGAAAATAAAGCCTCTCACTATTTTCATTGTTTCCCAATATATTTGCCACGAAGTAATGGAACTGGATGCCAGGATCTTAGTTTTTTGAATGTTGAGTTTTAAGCCAGTTTTTTCATTCTCCTCTTTTACTTTCATGAAGGGAATTTTTAGTTCTTCTTCACTTTCTGCCATAAGGCTGGTGTCATCTGCATAACTTAGGTTATAGATATTTCTCCCAGCAATCTTGATTCCAGCTGGTGCTTGATCCAGCTCAGAATTTCACATGATGTGCCATGCCTATAAATTGAATAAGCAGGATGACAATATACAGCCTTGATGTACTCCTTTCCCAATTTAGAACCAGTAAATTGAATAAGCAGGATGACAATATACAGCCTTGATGTACTCCTTTCCCAATTTAGAACCAGTCTGTTGTTCTATGTCCAGTTCTAACTGTTGCTTCTTGACCTGCATACAGATTTCTCTGTAGGCAGGTAAGGTGGTCAGTATTTCCATGTCTTGATGAATTTTCCAGTTTGTTGTGATCTATGCAGTCAAAGGCTTTGGTGCAGTCAGTAAAGCCAAAACAGATGTTTTTTTTTTTTTTTTTCTGAAACTCTCTTGCTTTTTCAATGATCCAACAGATGTTGGCAATTTGATTTCTGATTGCTCTGCCTTTTCTAAATCCAGCTTGAACATGTGGAAGTTTGCAGTTCATGTACTGTTGAAGCCTTGTGTGGAGAATTTTCAGCAATATTGATAGCTTGTGAGGTGAGTGCAGTTGTGCAGTAGTTTGAATATTCTTTGGCATTGATTTTCTTTGGGATTGGAATGAAAACTGAGCTTTTCCAGTCCTGTGGCCACTGCTGAGTTTTCCAAATTTGCTGGCATATTGAATGCAGCACTTTCACAGCATCATCTTTTAGGACCTGAAATAGCTCACCTGGAGTTCCATCACCTCCACTAGCTTTGTCCATGGTGATGTTTCCTAAGGCCCACTCGACTTTGCATTCCAGGATGTCTGGCTCTAGGTGATTGATCACACCATTGTGGCTATCTGGGTCATTAAGATCTTTTTTGTATAGTTCTCCTCTGTATTCTTGTCACTACTTGTTAATATCTCTGCTTCTGTTAGGTCCATACCATTTCTGTCCTTTATCAAGCCCATCTTTGCATGAAATGTTGTTTTGTTATCTCTGATTTTCTTCAAGCGATCTCTAGTCTTTCCAGTTCTATTGTTTTCCTCTATTGCCTTGCATTGACCACCGAGGAAGGCTTTTTTTCCCTCTCCTTGCCACTCTTTGGAACTCTGCATTTAGATGGATATATCTCTCCTTGTCTCCTTTGCCTTTAGCTTCTCTTGTTTCCTCAGCCCTTTGTAAGGCCTCGTCAGACAACCATTTTGCCTTTTTGAATTTCTTTTTTTAGGAGTGGTCTCTATCACTCCCTCCTGGACAATGTCACAAACCTCTGTCCATAGTTCTTCAGGCACTCTGTCTATCAGATCTTATCCTTTGTCTCTATTTGTCACTTCCACTGTATAATCGTAAAGAATTTGATTTAGGTCATACTTGAATGGTCTAGTGGTTTTCTTTACTTTCTTCAGTGTAAATCTTAATTTGTGATTAAGGAGGTTATTACCTATACCACAGTCAGCTCCTGGTCTTGTTTTTGCTGAGTGTATAGATCTTCTTCATCTTCAACTGCAAATAATATAATCAATCTGATTTCAGTGTTGACCACTCATCAGAGGAATGTAAATAAAACTACAATGAGATATCACCTTACTCCTGTTAGCACGGTTGTTCTCAAGGAAGCAAAAGATAAGTATTGGTGAGACTGTGAAGAAATTATAACTTTTTCCCACTATTGGTGGGGATGTAACATGCCTCAGAAGCAATAGAAAGCAGTGCAGATGTTCCTTAAAAATTTAAAATATACTCCCCAGTAATCCAGTAATTCCACTTTTGGGTATTTATTGAGAAGTATTGAGATCAGGATCTCAAAGGCATATTAGTACTCTTGTGTTCATTGCAGCACTACTCACAATAGCTAAGATGTTGAAACAACTTAAATGGAATAAGAAAATATGGCAAATATGCACAACAGAATATTATTCAGCCTTTAAAATGAGGGAAATTCTGTAATATGTTATTCCATGAGTGAAACTTGAAATATACACTAAATAAAAAAAGCCAGTCACACTGCATAATTTCACTTCAATGAGGGTAGCCGAAATAGTCAAATCCATTGGAGCAGAGAGCAGAGTGGTGGTTACCAGGGGCTGGAGGGAGGGGGGATGCACATCAAATAACATCAACTTTCAACTGGGCAAGATGAATACATTCTACAGCTTAGTTGAACACCACTGTGCTTATAGCTACCAATACTTTATTATACACTTAAAAATGTGTTCAGAGGGTAGATCTCATGTTGTGTCCTTACCATAATAATGTAATAAAAAGAAGTGCTCAGTAAATATGTGCAGACTTAATAAAGACAAATTACTTTGAAAATGACATTAATTTAACTATCATTAGAAACATGAATATATTCTAAAAGATGTATTTTTCAGTTTCATTTTCTTGAGAAAAATGTGTGCTTTTTGAAACATAATGGAGTAAATGGTTACACTCACACAAACATATACACACACATTGCTATTCTCTTTTCCCTGAAAACAGATAGCTTGCTAAAATCTTAAATTTGTAATTGACCTTCAAACCACCTAACCACTGGTAGAAAATTATTTTTCTACCACATTCTTCAAATGATGGTAAATTATTGTAAGCAAGTGCTACATTGAACATGAGCATATTTAATTTATAGGAAAGGTTAATACATTGCTCTGTCAGCATGGCCTGTTTGAGTACTGAACCCAGGAAGCATAAATGATTTTTTAAGTACACAGTGAGTGGATTCACCCTGAGGATTATTTCTAAGTTTTCTGTGCTCAGTCAAGCAATAAGAGATGATACACATCTCTATGGTGATTGTCCTCAGCACCCCTGAACTTTAATCCCTAAAGATTATGAGATGAAACTTAATAATAAATAGATTTCTGATGCTAGCATCTAAACAAAAAGGGAACATTATTAGCTTTATTTTTCTTAAATATATATATATATATATATATATATATATATATATAACCTGTAACATAAACATACCGTGATAATTCCTTGGAACAGTGAAGGTTTATTCTTTTCCTTCAAATTATGAAGATTCTGGTTTACTCAAGGAATCTGAAAATTCTAGCCACATGTTCTTCCTTTAAAGATGATGTATTCTGTGACAAAATGTGGGTTACTAGAGTCAATAAAATTTGAGCTACTGTATATGATACTTCTGCTACTATGATTTAGGTATGCTATTGCTGCCACTGATATACTTGCCTTCATTTAAAACTGTTTGTTGCTGATGATTTTCTTCTTGCCTACTAATTCCCCAGATGAATTTTGGCAAGTGCTGGGCTTTGAAATTTTAAAATTATATGAATTCAGTGTGTTTACCTGGAGGCAGGGATGAAAATGTTAATTTTCTTCCCTTTGGGACTGTAGATCTCTTTCATTGTATGGCTCCTTAATTTGTCCACCATGAAATTAAGGGTGTAAGTGAACTGATTATGCTATTTTTATGAGTATATATTGGAAGAGAGTAGCATCAAGAAGTCCCAAGTTGTATTATTATTTCAGTAGCACTATTGCTGAAGCATCAATACTTCAGCCACCTGATGTGAAGAATCAACTCATTAGAAAAGACCCTAATGGTGGGAAAGATTGAAGGCAAAAGGAGAAGGGGGCAGCCGAGGATGAGATGGTTAGATAGCATCACTGACTCAATGGACATGAATTTTAACAAATTCCAGGAGATAGTTTGCCCTGATGACTCAGCAGTCCAGTATTATTGCCTGGAAAATCCCATGGACAAAAGAGTCTGATGGGTTATAGTCCATAGGGTCGTAATGAATGAGACAGAAGTGAGCATGGAAGTATGCATGCACAGGAAGATAGTAGAGGACAGAAGAGCCTTGCATGCTGCACTCCATGGGGTCACAAAGAGTCAGATATCACTTAACAGCAACAGAAGCATATTTCAAATATAAGTTTATAAATATGTCTTCCAAATCTATGATTTATTCTTTTTTTTTTTTTTGACAGAGTTTATGAAAAGCAAATATCTTTTCAAAATTTTAATACAATTTGTTGATTTTATTATATACTTCACTCTTTGTGTGGTGTATTAAGAAACATTTGCCAAAATGAAACTTATTAAGATTTTCTATAATATTTTAAAAATAAAAATTTTAGTGTTTGAAATCATGTATTTAACTTTATTACCTATTGTAGGGAGACAGCAAATTAGCCAAGAAGTTGTGTTCAAGCTGTCTTGTCCCATGTCGAATAATGACAATATAACAGCTGAGATCATTTATAGCACTGCATATGTGCATCACGTGGCACTTGCTTGGTCATAAGCTTCTTTGTGCTGTAGGGATATGTGAGCCCCACCTTGAAAGCAATGGTAATCACTGCTGTGTCATGCTTGTGTCCATTGGGTCCGCCATGAGAGGAGAGAATTGTGATATGGCTGCTGTGTCAGCTAGAAGAGAATAAATGTCTCTGCAGTTCCTATAGCTCCTTGAATATTCTTCCAGACTCTTAGCTTGCACTTTGCCTACCCTGGTGCAAGAGTAACCAAAACCTTGCACAGTGTGGACAGTGTGAATAACAAGACAATTGGCATTGTGTACAATATCAGTAACACACCTATTTTAAGTTAATTCATTATTTTTATTTTTTAGAATCTGAGGTATGATGCACCAAAGTTGATGGTGTCTTCAAGGGAGTAAATATCATTTTGAAGATGAAACCTAAGCTAGGCAGGGATGTGGCGAGGATATGTGGAATGGATGTCTTTTTTTTAACTGCAATTATCAATGGATTTTGGTCCCAGTGGAATTTTGAGGTTTTCATATCTGTGGTACTACAAACAGTGAAAAGGAAATATAAAAGTCATAGCCAGATGGTTATTGTTGTTCAGTCGCTAAATCATGTCTGACTCCAAAATGCTACTGGGGAGAGTAAAGAAACAACTCTAGAAAGAATGAAGAGGCTGGGTCAAAGTGGAAACATTGCTCAGCTGTGGATGTGTTTGGTGGTAAAAGTAGTAAAGTCTGGTTCTGTAAAGAACAATTTTGCATAGGAATCTGGATGTTAGGTCTATGAATCAAGGTAAATTCAGTTCAGTTCAGTTCAGTTCAGTTTTCAGTCGTGTCCAACTCTTTGTGACCCCATTAATTGCAGCACTCCAGACCTCCCTGTCCATCACCAACTCCTGGAGTTCATCCAAACCCATGTCCATCGAGTCGGTGATGTCATGCAATTGGACGTGGTCAAACAGGAGATGATGGGAATGAATATTGATGTTTTAGGAATCAGTGAACTCAAATGGATGGGAATGTGTGAATTTAATTGTGATGTTCATTATATCTACTGTTGTGGGCAGGAATCCCTTAGAAGCAATGGAGTAGCCCTCATAGCCAACAAAAGAGTCTGGAATGTAGTACTTGGGTGCAATCTCATAAATGACAGGATGACCTTGGTTGGTTTCCAAGGCAACTATTCAATATCATAGTAATTTAAGTCTATGCCCCAACCACAAATGCTGAAGAAGCTGACATTGAACGGTTCTATGAAGACCTACATGAGCTTCTAGAACTATCATCAAAAAAATATGCTTTTTTCATCATAGGGGATTGTAACCCTTATGGCAGAAAGTGAAGAGGAACTCAAAAGCCTGTTGATGAAGGTGAAAGAGGAGAGTGAAAAAGTTGGCTTGAAACTCAACATTCAGAAAATGAAGATCATGGCATCTGGTCCCATCACTTCATGGGAAATAGATGGGGAAACAGTGGAAACAGTTTCAGACTTTATTTTTTTGGCTCCAAAATCACTGCAGATGGTGACTGCAGCCATGAAATTAAAAGACGCTTACTCCTTGGAAGAAAAGTTATGACCAACCTAGATAGCATATTCAAAAGTAGAGATATTACTTTGCCAACAAAGGTCTGTCTAGTCAAGGCCATGGTTTTTCCAGTGGTCATGTATGGATGTGAGAGTTGGTCTGTGAAGAAAGCTGAGCGCTGAAGAATTGATGCTTTTGAACTGTGGTGTTGGAGAAGACTCTTGAGAGTCCCTTGGACTGCAGGGAGATCCAACCAGTACATTCTGAAGGAGATCAGCCCTGGGATTTCTTTGAAAGGAATGATGCTAAAGCTGAAGCTCCAGTACTTTGGCTACCTCATGGGAAGAGTTGACTCATTGGAAAAGACTCTGATGCTGGGAGGGATTGTGGGCAGGAGGAAAATGGGACGACAGAGGATGAGATGTCTGGATGGCATCACTGACTCGATGGACATGAGTCTGAGTGAACTCTTGGAGTTGGTGATGGACAGGGAGGCCTGGCGTGCTGCGTGTCATGGAGTCACAGAGAGTTAGACATGACTGAGTGAGTGAACTGAACTGAACTGAAGTGAATGTGAAAGTAGGAAGTCAAGATATATCTGGAGTAACAGGCTAGTTTGGGCCTAGAGTATAAAATGAAGCAGGGGAGAGGCTAACAGAGTTTTGCCAAGAGAACACACTGGTCATAGCAAATACCCTCTTCCAACTACACAAGAGATGACTCTATACATGGACATCACCATACTAAAATCTGATTGATTATATTTTTTTTAGGATAAAAAGAATAGGATAATTGAAAATGAGATTAAATTACAGAACAGAGATAGCTGCTGGCAAAAGTGTGGCAAGGTCAGTTTTTCTTAAACTTGCAGATGTGGGAAACCTAGACAGTCTATTACAGCAGGGAATATGAGGAGAAGAAAGAAAGGCAGAGAAAGACCAAGAAACAGGCAAAAGCACTTGTAATGGCTCTCAGAACTATTCTTAAACAGCCTGGGAAAAATGCTCAGTGGGACCCAGGTGAAAAGGGATGCACTTGCTATTACTGTGGAAAGGAGGGACACCTTAAGCAGGATTGTCCTCAGGCATCTAAGCTGCCCCTGGCTCCATGTTCAGTCTGCAAAGAACCACACCGGAGAAGAGATTGCCCTGAGGCATAGCTCCCAGGGGTCAGACACTCAAGACAATCAGAACTGAAGGTGCCCAGGGGTCCCCCAAAATGCTCCCATCCTAATTACACCTGAGGAACCCCAGGTATTAATAACTATGTGGGGAGGGGGGGGCGGGGGGTGGAATCCGCTGATTTCCTTTTGAACAAAGGTTTAACATTATGCTTACTGAAGCCCCTGGCCCACTTTCTTCCTGATCCGTTTCCATAATGGGACTGTCTGGACAAGCAAACGTTACTATTTCAGTTGTCCTCTATGCTGTAACTGGGGCTCTCTGCTATTTGCACACATGTTTCTGATTATGCCAGAGTCTCCCTCACCCCTTCTGTGGAGGAATATACTAAGCAAGGTCCATGCCTGTTTTCATGAATATAAAGCCCTCCCTTTCTGTCCCATTAATGGAACAAAATGTAAATCCTAGAGTGTAGGCTTATGGAAAATTTGTGGGTCGAGCACAAATTGCTATTCCTGTCCCTGTCAAACTCAAAGATACATATCTATTTCCATATCAAATGCAGCATCCACTGAAACCAGAGGTTAAAGAAGGGTTAAAACCCATCATTGAGAATTTAAAGGAGCAGGGGCTATTAATTCCCTGTAACAGTACATGCAACACTTCTACATTTGTTGTAAAGAAGTAAAATGATAAATGGAGACTAGTTTAAGATTTACAAATAATAAATGAGGCTGTAGTTCCTTTACATCACATGGTACCTAATCCTTATACTCTTGTCTGAAATTCCTGAGTGAGCCAAATGTTTTTCAGTAATTGATTTAAAGGCTGTGTTCTATTCTACAGCATTGGTGGAAGAAAGCCAATTTTTATTTGCCTTTGAAGACCCTACCCAGCCAGCTTCTCAGTTAACCTGGATAGTTTTGCCCCAGGGATTTCATGAGAGCCCCCAGGTATTCAGGCAAAATTTGTCACAGTATCTACAAAACTGCAGTAGCTCTGAGGCAGTGGTGCTACAATATGTAGATGATATTCTGCCCTGTTCTGAGACAGAGGAAGCTTGCTCACAAGCATCAGAAAACTTCCTGAACTTTTTGGATGTTGGCGGTTATAAAGCACCAAAAGAAAAGACTCAGCTTTGTCAACAATCTGTTAAGTATCTGGGCCTGATCATATCAGAAAGGACTAGGGCCATAGGCCCCAAGAGAACTAAATGTATACTAAATCATCCCCTACCTATGACTTTGACACAATTGAGAGGATTTGGGGATATTACAAGCTACTGCCACATTTGGATTCTGGGTTATGGGGAACTAGCCTGGGCTTTAAATAAACTTATAACTGAAACTCAACAAGCCAAAACTGACAAGCTGGTTTGGTCTCTAAACACTCAAAAGGATTTTAATGCTCTTCAAACTGCTCTCCTGCAAGCAATCACTTTGAACTTGCCCACAGGGTCAGAGTTTTTTTGTCACTGAAAGAAAAGGAATGGCCTTGGGAATTTTGACACAATCCCAGGGCCTCACCAGCAGTCTATAGGATACCTGAGCAGAGAATTAGACAGAGTGGCTTGTGGATGGCCACACTGTCTAAGAGTAATTCTGAAATTGCTTTACTAGTGCCTGAAGTTCTTAAACTTATTAGTGGGTGAAATGTTATTGTACTGACTTCTCATGATGTGAGTGAAATCTTACACTCTAAAGTTAATATTTGGAGGACAGACAGGCTTTTAAAATATCAGTCTTTATTGTTAGGAGAATCAATAACTAAGCATAAAGTTTGTGGAAACTTAAATCCTGCCACTTTCCTTCCTGAGAAGGAAAAACACCTGATCACGATTGATCCCAATTTCTAACTTTAAACTATGCAGCTTAGGAAGATCTGTTGGATACCCCATTAGGCAATCCTGGCATGGAAATATGTATGTATAGCAGATTACAAATGTGTTTCACTAAACTAATAAATGCACCACATTACTCAAACAAAGAAAAAATAGAGTAGCACACGTCTAATTTCCAAAGCATTCTGATATGTGTGTATTTTACTTCAATCAGCTGGATCAATGCAATGTAACATAATAAGGTGTTTGAGAATCATTGTGGCATGTTCAACTACATGCAGTATTGATTAAAGAGTTATGTTCTTATTTTATACAGTAGTAATTTGGGTTAGACTGAGAGAGGAGCAAATTATTTGCATTAGGTCTTCTAGATCCAAAGTATATTAGACACAGACAAAGACAGAGAGAATGGGGATGGTAGGCTTAATTTGCATCCTACAGAGATGAAATGAAATAAGTGTATGAAATGCAAGGAATTTAATAATTTGTAGACAAACAATTCTTGAAATGATTTGGTTAATTTATTTTCAGTAGATAAACTCTACTGAGTAGTCATGTATAGATGTGAGAGTTGAACTACAAAGAAAGCTGAGTACCGAAGAATTGATGGTTTTGAACTGTGGTGCTGGAGAAGACTCTTGAGAGTCCCTCAGACTGCAAGGAGATCAAACCAGCCAATCCTAAAGTAAATCAATCCTGAATATTCATTGGAAGGACTGATGCTAAAGCTGAAGCTCCAAGGCTTTGGACACTTGATGTGAAGAAGAGACTCATTGGAAAAGATCCCGATCCTGGGCAAGATGGAAGGCAGGGGGAGAAGGAGATGACAGAGGATGAGATGGTTGGATGGCATCACCGACTCGATGGACATGAGTTTGAGCAAGATCCAGGACTTGGTGATAGACAGGGAGGACTGTTGTGCTGCAGTCCATGGGGTCACGAAGAGTCGGATATAACTGTGCAACTGAACTGAACTGAGGGAAACTCTGCATAACAGATTTCAGGAAAGATAGTCTTAACTTTGCAGAATAATCCATTTAGGTCAATAATGACCCAAATGATTCATATGCATCATTTCAATATAATTCATTATTATTATTGTTCTATATGTCACATTAAGAGCAGATGCTGATAATTGTGAAGTATATCTTAAGGTAGACTGAAGACTGTTTTTAATCAGTTTGCTAATTTGATAAAAGTTTAAGTTAAGATAGTCAAATGGAATAAGAAATATTAAAATGGATTTTATTGCAAATTTTGATCAAACACTACCTGTGTGTATACTGAGAGTCAATATAAGCATCTGTCTGTATAGTTCATTGCTGATGAAATATCCTTTGATTTTTAAATATTCTCACATTTTTAAAAGTATAAATATCACCTAATTTTACAATGAACTTATTTTTGTTCTAAAAATTAATTTCTGTCATCACATTCACAAATCACAGATAGTTGTCCAAGTAGATTACTAAAAACAACTTCTTTTCATTTGGGGCTGCTGCTGCTGCTGCTAAGTTGCTTCAGTCGTGTCCAACTCTGTGCGACACCATAGACTGCAGCCCACCAGGCTCCTGGGTCCCTGAGATTCTCCAGGCAAGAACACTGGAGTGGGTTGCCATTTCCTTCTCCAATGCATGAAAGTGAAAGTGAAGTCGCTCAATCCTGTCCGACTCTTAGCAACACCATGGATTGTGGCCCACCAGTCTCCTCCATCCGCGGGATTTTCCAGGCAAGAGTGCTGGAGTGGGGTGCCACTGCCTTCATTTGGGACACATTTCCCCAAAACATTATAATTACTGGAAAAAAATGTCAATGTTTTTTGTTAATGTGTAAAATAAGAAGAAGCCTAATATTTGCAGTCAGATTATAACTGAAGAGCAATGGATATACCTGATTTATTGAGAACATTTAGTTTTAAGATGAGCACACAAAAGTCTCAAAGAGGCTACTTTTATGCAAAATACCTCACTGATGACTGGATAGTGTAATGGTAAAAACGGACTCTCTTTATTTTTGGAGCAGTTTCATAACTATATGAGTATGTGGTATGACTTCTTCACAGAGTCATGTGCTCCAAATGATAACCTAAGAAAAACTTCATTATATTTTCTGAGGTTTTCCAAATAAGATATGAAAAAACATCAGGAAAAAGATTATATTTAAAATCAATAGGAAGAGAAAATTCATTGTTTTGTAAAATGTAGATTCCAAAGTCAACAGATTCTAGCTAATTGATACTTTCCATTTCAACATTTTATCCATTGGGATTAAAATTCTAGTGGTATATCTCTGCTGGAAAAACTGTCAAAAGTAGAGCCTTTTTGTAAATAAATAATGAAAACTTTTTTTTTTTTCCAGAAAACCTCAAATGTGATATATGTCTGAATTTATCCTAAACCCTTAATGGATTTCAGAATATAAGATGGAAATATAAATTTCACATAAAATTTCACATGTAAAATTTAACCGTTTAAACTTTTCAAGTTACTACACAATTATAAATTATATCAAGTAAGTCAGAATTTGAGTGTATAAGCAGGAAAACCTACAATTTAAATATGCACATTCATTTTTTATATGCTATATACAAGGCACTGTGTACTAAGCACACAGAATAAAATATTAAAACCACATTTTACGTATTAGATAATATCATCAGTTATTAAGATGTACCATTGCTTTTTATACAACTTAAGAAAGAAAAATCCTGCAATCAAAGTGTGATACAATACTTTAAAATGAACCCTGCACAACTAAGAAATTTCTCTTATCTTTCATTGTTATGAATTTTTTCACTCATTCCATTGCTTTTAAAATTCATATTCTTTTGCATTGTTTAACATGTGATGGACCATCTTTCTGCATGTAACTTAGTAATAAAACATTACCCATTTTTATGCACCTGTGACTGTACTTCTTTCTTCATCAACATAAAGCTCTTGTTTTTTAAAATATTGTAGGGAATTCAAGTTATTTTTTTGAAGCATATCCATCCATATGTTTGCTTCAGTTATTGCATTATGCTCTTTCACTTTGTTTTCCTGAGGTTTAATGCAATATCTTTTCATGATAATGCTGAATGTCCAGTTTCTTTGAACACCTAGATGTCAATTCAGTTTAACACATTGATTGACAACAGCTCACATCATTTAACTGAAGTGAGAATGATGGTAAGACTTAAGGTCAAATTCACACAAGGGACACATGATTTCCAAATACAAAATAAAAGTAAAATACACACAATATTTTGTTTCCTCCTCCATTTGTTTCCCAAATTCCAATATTCTCCCAACATCTGAGATAATCATAGCACCATAGAAACACATCTAAAAAAATTACCAGAAACAGAAAGTGATCATTGAAACAAATCTCCACAAGCATCACACATTGATTCCATTATAAAATTACATGTTTTGGGGGTGGGGGGTGGGTAATCTCTGTTCTAAGCATAATAGGTACATTAAGAGAGATGTCATGACCTATTTCAGATGCTTCTTTCTAGGCCTGCTCCAAGGTGCACTCTTTAGACAGTTAAGAGCATGCTGGTTATGACTGAGTAGCACAGAGACATTACAATGAGAACAAGTGTAAAAGTCAGGTGGCATACACACATGCTGACCTTTGAAAGCCCTGGAAAGCATCCAAGGCAAATGAGCTTTAAGGGTCAGCATAGCACAAAGAAAATGTAGTGAAATGAGCCTGATATTTTCTTCTGTTGTTTCCCTTGAGACATATGCTGGTCCTTAATTTGTATGCAGCTTAGAGGTCAGGAAAAATAGGATCAGAATGAGAGCTGTCTCATGTAGCTGGAGGAACTCTGGAGAGCAGAGATCTGAAGGTGCCTTGGACTTCAGGGGTCAAGATACTAGAGAAAATGGAGCCTCTGAAAGGTGAGTCTGATGTTGTATGTTAAGCTTTCCATCATTTTTTTTCCAATTTTTGCTTGTAAAGAGTCTAATAAAGCAAAATGTGATAGTGAAGATCTAAAAGATAAGCAAAGTTTCTGCTTTCGGGTAGAATGGGACACATTGCCACAGATCAGTGTTACAGTGAAAATTAGAAAGATTACTAGAACGGCAGTGTGGGGTGCTTGACAGATCCTCTCCCTAGTGAAATGGATGTTTAATGGATGAAAATCACACACACACACACACACACACACACACACATATATATATATATGTGTGTGTGTGTGTGTATAATTGGAGTCTCTGCAAATTGCCCTAAGAGCATACAGAAAAGAAAGGAACATACATTTAGAAAAATTGATTAAATTTCAGTCACAGTAGTAAGAGCCATTACATTCTGCCTCCTTACCCTTCACCCCCAGGTTAGCATGGCAGAGCTCTATTCCAGGAGGACAGAGCTAAGAACCCTGGGCTTCCTTGCCCCCAGGCTCACCGTCTAAAGCTGCGTATATGCTCCAGTAGAGAATAAGGAACCTGCCTCTTTCATCACAGTCAGCTCTATGTTGCAGAAACTATTCCAGGTTATCATAGTTTACTAGAGACACATTTCAGATTCAAAGTTACAAATAGACTGAATGTAAAAGGAATGAGCCATGCACACAGAAACCATAAGAAATGAGATGGTTGTACTGATACTAAAATAGATATAAATCAGACTTCCCTAGTGGTGAAATGTTTAAGAAACTGCCTGCCAATGCATGGGACACAGGTTAAATCCCTGGTTTGGGAAGATCCTCTATGCCATGAGGCAAATAAGCCTATGTGCCACAACTACTGAGGCAGTACTCTAGAGCCCCTGAGTCACAACTACTGATCCAACATGCCACAACTATTGAAATCCATGTGCATAGAGCCTGTGCTTTGCAATAAGAGAAGCCACTGCAGTGAGAAGCCCACACATCTTAAGGAAGACTAGCCCCCATTCACTGCCACTAGAGAAAGCCTGAACACAGTAATGAAGACCCAGCATAGCTAAAAATAGAAAAAGAAAATTACTAAAAATAAGACAAGACATAAAGTTGCTTGACTGTAGATATTTTATAATAATAAAAGTGTAAATTAAGCAGGGTGTTATAACTATACATCTATATTCAATGACTCAAAATACATGAAGCAAAACTGATAGAATTGATAAGAGAAATAAATAATTCAACAATTATTTAGAGATTTCTGTGCCCCATCTTTCACAATGAATAGCACAATCGGGTGTAAGATCAACAAGATACAGGAAACTTGGAAACACTATAAACCAACTAGACTTAATCTTTATCTACAGAACATTTGGTACAACCATAGCAGAATTCACATACTTCTCATGCACATATGAAAAAATAGAAAGAAAAGTGAAGTTGCTCAGTCATACCTGACTCTTTGTGACCCCATGGACTGCAGCCTACCAGGCTCCTCTGTCCATGGGATTTTCCAGGCAAGAGTATTAGACTGGGTTTCTATTTCCTGCTCCAGGGGATCTTCCTGACCTAGGGTTCGAACCCAGGTCTCCCACACTGTAGGCAGATGCTTTACCATCTGAGCCACCAGGGAAGTCATATGAAACATATTTCAAAACATACCATTAAAAAGTCTTAATGCATTGAAAAGGAATTAAATGAAACAAGTGTGTTCTCTAAACACAACCGAGTGAACTCAGGAATAAATAACAGAGGAAAGGTGGGAAAATTGGAGAACACAGCATCCTCATTTCTCCTTCTCCCATGAAGATCAGTGATTGGACAGCTGTCCATGAGCAAAAACAGCTCTGAGGGAGACGCTAAGAATCCACTTAGGAAGTCTTAGCAACCCAATGAAACCCAAGACACCGAATTTTCCAATGGAGACATACAAATGGTCAACAGTTACATGAAACAGTTTTCTATGCCACTAATCATCAAAAATACAATAAATATCAACTCATATTTGTTAGAATGGCTGTCATCAGAAAAGATAGGAGGTATAGTGTTGATGAAGATGTGGAGAAAGTAAACCCTTGGGCACTATTGATAGAAATGTAAATCAGTACAACCACTATGGAAAACAATATCCAGGTTCCTCAAAGAATTTAAAAATAAAACTAAGTCCCATTTCTGGGTATATATCCAAAGGAATCAAAATCAGATATCTGCACCTCCATTTTCATTGAGGCATTATTTACCCCCATATTCATGGCAGCATTATTTATAATGGTCAAATGATGGAAACACTCAAATGTCTGTCAACAGATGAATGGATGACATGTATGTTATATGTACTATAGAACATTATACAGTCATGAAGAAGAAGGAAATCCTGCCATATGTGACAATTTGGATAAAACTTAAGGGTATTATACTTTAAAAAAATCTCAGAAAAACAAACACTGTTTAATAGCACTTATGTGGATTCAAACACGTGTATACCCGTGGCAGATTCATGTTGATGTATGGTAAAACCAATAAAATATTGTAAAGTAATTAGCCTCCAATTAAAATAAATAAATTTATTTTAAAAACTGTATAAATAACTGATGGGTCAAAAATTTTTAAAATGTGTTTAACACAGTAGATATCCTTTCTCTTTCTGAGTCTTATCAAATTAATTTCTATGGATAAAGAAAAAACATTTAGCACTGTCTGATATTCTACATGTATATAGAGGCAATGTTTTAGACAATTACAAAAGTGGAACTATTTCTTTCTTTGCTATATAACTCAATATTATAATTCTTTATTTTGTTGTTCAAAATATTTCAGCATTCACAGCTAGAAGATTTCCACACTGACTTTCTTATCTTTCTGACATGCTTCATCCATTTTTCTCTTGTGAGAAATTCCCTCAGTTCAGTTCAGTTGCTCAGCTATGTCTGACTCTTTGCGAACCCATGCACTTCAGCACGCCAGGTTTCCCTGTCCATCACCAACTCCCAGATGCTACTGAAAGTAATGTCCATTGTGTTGCTTATGCCATTCAACCATCTCATCCTGTGTTGTCCCCTTCTCCTCCCAACTTCAATCTTTCCCAGAATCAGAGTATTTTCCAATGAGTGGATTCTTCACAAAAGGTGGCCTAAGTATTGGAGTTTGAGTTTCAGCATCAGTCATTCCAATGAATATTCAGGACTGATTCCTTGAGGATTGATAGGTTGGATCTCCTTACACTCCAAGGGACTCTCAGGAGTCTTCTTCAACATCACAGTTCAAAAGCATCAATTTTTTGGCGCTCAGCTTTCATTATAGTCCAACTCCCACATCCATACATGACTACTGGAAAAACCATAGCCTTGACTAGATGGGGCTTTGTTGGTAATGTAATGTCTTTGTTTTTTAATAAGCTGTCTAGGTTGCTCATAGCTTTTCTTTCAAGGTGCAAGCATCTTAATTTCATGGCTGCAGTCACCATCTGCAGTGATTTTGGAGCCCCCCAAAATAAAGTCTCTCACTGTTTCAATTGTTTCTCCATCTATTTGCCATGAAGTGATGGGATTGGATGCCATGATCTTAGTATTCTGAATGTTGAGTTTAAAGCCAACTTTTCAACTCTCCTCTTTCAGTTTCATCAAGAGGCTCTTTAGTTCTTCTTCACTTTCTGCCGTAAGGGTGGTGTCATCTGTGTATCTGAGGTTATAGATATGTCTCCCAGCAATCTTGATTCCAGCTTGTGCTTCTTCCAGCCTGGTTTCATATGATGTACTATGTCCATAAGTTAAATAAGCAGGGTGACAATATACAGCCTTGACGTACTCCTTTTCCTATTTGGAACCAGTCTGTTGTTCCATGTCCAGTTCTAACTGTTGCTTCCTGACCTGCATATAGGCTTTTCAAGAGGCAGGTTAGGTGGTCTGGTATTCCCATATCTTTCAGAATTTTCCACAGTTTATTGTGATACACACAGTCAAGATTTTGGCTTAATCAATAAAGCAGAAGTAAATGTTTTTCTGGAAATCTCTTGCTTTTTTGATAATACAATGGATGTTGGCACTTTGGTCTCTGGTTCCTCTGGCTTTTCTAAATCCAGCTTGAATATCTGGAATGTCACACTTCATGTTCTGTTGAAGCTTGGCTTGGAGAATTTTGAGCATTACTTTGCTAGTGTGTGAGAAGAGTGCAACTGTGTAGTAGTTTGAACATTCTTTTGCATTGCCTTTCTTTGGGTTTGGAATGAAAATTGACCTTTTCCAGTCCTGTGGCCACTGCTGAGTTTTCCAAATTTGCAGGCATGTTGAATGCAGCACTTTCACAGCATCATCTTTTAGGATTTAAAATAGCTCACCTGGAATTCCATCACCTCCACTAGCTTTGTTCATAGTGATGCTTCCTAAGTCCCACTTGACTTTGCATTCCAGGATGTTTGGCTCTAGGTGACTGCTCACACTGTCGTGTTTATCTGGGTCATGGAGATCTTTTTTGTATAGTTGTTCTGTGTATTCTTGCCACCTCTTCTTAATATCTTCTGCTTCTCTTAGGTCCATACCATTTCTGTCCTTTATTGAGCCCATCTTTGCATGAAATGTTCCCTTGGTATTTGTAATTTTCTTCCAGAGATCTCTAGTTTTTCCTATTCTGTTGTTTTCCTTTATATCTTTGCATTGATCACTGAGGAAGACTTTTTTTATCTCTCCTTGCTATTCTTTGGAACTCTGCATTCATATGTTTATATCTTTCCTTTTCTCCCTTGCCTTTAGGTGTTTTTTTTTTTTTTCCCCTCAGCTATTTGCAAGGCCTCCTCAGACAACCACTTTGCCTTTTTGAAATTCTTTTTCTTGAGGATTTTCTTGATCACTGCCTCCTTTACAATGTCATGAATCTTCATCCATAGTTCTTCATGCATTCTATCAGATCTAATCCCTTGAATCTATTTGTCACTTCCACTATATAATCATTAAGTGATTTGATTTAGGTCATACCTGAATGGTCTAGTGGTTTTCCCTACTTTCTTCAATTTAAGTCTTAATTTTGCGATAATGAGTTCATGATCTGAGCCACGGTCAGTTCCCAGTCTTGTTTTTGCTGACTGTATAAAGATTGTCCACCTTTGGGTGCAAAGAATACAATCAATTTGATTTTGGTATTGACCATCTTGTCATATCCATGTGTAGAGTCTTCTCTTGTGTTGTTGGAGAAGGTTGCTTGCTATGCCCAGTGTGTTCTCTTGGCAAAACTCTGTTAGCCTTTGACCTGCTTCATTTTGTACTCCAAGACCAAATATTTGCCTCTTACTCCAGGTGTTTCTTGACTTCCTACTTTTGCATTCCAGTCCCCTATAATGAAAAGGACATCTTTTAGGGTGAATTGATTAGGGGAGATCTAAACATAATAGAAGAGTGGAAGGAAGTTGAAATCTCAGGGTTTCATGGATATTCGAAGTAATAAGAATGGAGCCAGGAAAATGTATAGAGAAGAGTCCAAAAACACAAGAGGAAAACAAAGGTTGGTGACCTCAAAAAGAGAATGATTGAGAGAAAGGGAAATGGGGTGAGGAGAAGGAGGGAGAGGGTTAGAGAGGGAGAAAAGAAGGAAGAAAAAAGTAAGATTTATAAACAGCTGAAACGTTTTCAGGCAATGTGAGCTAAGGAAGAAAAATGTCTATCTAGGCACAAAAAGTATTAATAACATTCTTAAATTGAGTAAAACAGTTACAGTTATATCTCCATGTTTTTAAGTGATTGTACCTACAAACAAACAAAAAAAGCATTTAAACAAACAAAAAGCACAAACACACACACAAAAAAACAACAACTTTATTGTGAGACATTTAGAAAATTACTAGCAATTGCATTGGTTGATTGCTGCCCAAATATCTATAGCTCAGCTTACTTAAGAAGCTCAAGGATGTCCAGCAAAGAACAAACAACACTAGATTTACATTAAGAATATTTTCTTTTCAATCACTGCTTTCTTTTTCTTTAAATAGTTGTTGTCATAATAAGATTTTACCTTAGAAACTTTGAAATTAAGTATGCTACATTAGAATGTTAAAATAAGCACATGTGAATGTGAAATATATTAAATAATAAAAGATATTTTCACCTGGAGAGTAGATCACCAGTTAGGTGTTAGGTGAAAACAGGGCAGTTTCTGAAATGCTTTGAAAGAGATGAGGCCATTAAGATCTCAACATTATAAATAAAATACTACGTATTCCTTAGTTTGAGAAAATGCTCAAAAATTGAGTATTCAATTTTTGAAAATTTTATGGGATCGTTTTAAATTCTAGTCTGAACAAAATAAGCAAGTAAGATTAAGGAAAAGGTTTTATGTATTCTGTCAAAGTCAGCTTAGAAAGCTGTTAGTCACTTTAACAGCTTTACAAAGCTGTTACTTTGAAAACCAAGCACACTCATAAGACCATAGGTAAGATTTTAAAAGAGCTGAACAATTGCAAGTCTAAAGTCATATCATGATCCACAAATTAGAGTGAACCTTAAAGAATTATATAATTTCTCACCGTAATTGAAAAGAATCAAACTTCTGGTGAAAGAGAAAAGTGAAAATGTTAGCCATTCTGTCATGTCTGACTCTTTGCGACTCCATGGACTGTAGCCCACCAGTCTCCTCTGATCACGGAATCCTCTAGGCAAGAATTCTGGAGTGGATAGCCATTCCCTTCTCCAGGGGACCTTCCTGACTCAGGGATCCAACCTGGGTCTCCTGCACTGCGGGCAGATTCTTTACCATCTGAGCCACCAGTGAAGCCCAAACTTTTGATACAGGCCACAAAATATATTAATCTCAAACACTAGATGGTAAGGGAAAGAAGCTAAACAGAGAGGATGCCTATTGCACAAATGCATTTATAGAATGTCTAGGGAAAACAATCTATGGGTACAATGAGTGGAATGGCCATTGCCAAGGGATGAATTTAGGGGATGGGGAAGATGTGTAATAGAATAGACAGTGTAAGTCTCTCTGGTAATAAGCATATTCTATATGTTGATTTTGGTAGCAGCCCCACAATTGAATACACTTGTCAGAACCCATTGAAATTGCCCCTTAAAAAAGCAGTGAAGTTTATGGAATGTAAAATTTAGTTCAGTAAAGCTGATTTGAAATATAAAATTAATGTCATGTGCTATCAGGCATGAAAAAGAATAATTTGTCCAAGTATTTACTTAATCCTGGTTGAGATTTATTGGTGGTTATCTTCAGTGATGTTGTTCTTATTTAGATCTTGATGACTGTATAAAAAGATAGAGAAGAGATACATATATACTGTTTTATATGTAATATTTTAATTACCCTTTTAAGATTAAAGGGTAGACTGCAGTTGTATAATCATTGTCCTTAATGACTAATACAGTGAAAGGAGCTAATTCTTAAATTACTGACTCTGTATTCTTATATTCTCAAATACTAGCTATATTTCTTGGGTTAACCTGAATGATGGACCATAAAGCTTAATCCAAAATTCTGTGTTTCCTTTACAAACTATTTTTTGTTTACATGCTCTGAATTTCAATTCATGTAATTTAAATCTTAATTTATTTTTTTTAAAGATGAGTGATTTGATATCAAAAATAGATTTGCCATTTGTCCAGGGATTGTTACATGGTGAAACATCATTACTATCATTAGAATCACTTCATAAAGTAAATCTAGGCTAAGTTTATTACCATCCACATAATTATATCAAAGGCACTTCATTTAGTGCCTTTTTTCATCATGGGAGTTCTTATCTTATTGAGGCAGTGTGGAAAAGGTTTTTCCCTAACTTATGCCACATTTTATTTTCATCATGAAGTGTTAAACCAATGGAACCATGGACCTTTGGTGAATTGATTTCTTCACTCGCACTATTTACCACTCCAGTAAATTAGGTGTACATAATAAACAGCCATTGACCAATGGAGTCCAGCCACATAAATTCCCAGCCTTGCAGACACACGTATTTTGATGCCTTTATCTGAGAACTTGGTCTACTGCTGCTTTAAATAATTTCATACTCTGGAAACTAGCTTCATGCCATCTTTGTTTTTATTTATTTAAAAATAGGGAATATTTGTGATAAAACGTCAACCATAGTGGCAATATTATCAGAGGTTTTTTTTTTTTTTTTTTTTTTTAAGGAAATTTTGTCCAACAGAAGTTCACATTTAAAATTATTTCCACATTTAAAATTATATACCTAATAAGTAAGGCCCACCTTTGCTTAATAACATTATCTGTATCTTAGATTATTGTTCCTTAATTGAGTCACAACACCACTTATACTTTAACATTTGTGATGAATAAATAACCAGAAGAGCTTTATCTTTTTAAAGGTTGGAAGCTCAGTCCCTGAAAAACATTGATTAGACAAATGGATAATATAAATGATTCTCACAAGTTAACTCAGTGATCAAGGAAAGAAAAATTTCTAAAGTCAAAAATATGTAAAGTCCTAGGTACCATAGAAGAAAAAACAATGCATCACATGTGCACACACACGTACATCAAATAGTTTGGGGAGACACTAAGTCACAAGGAATAAAATAAGAGTAAGTGCAGTTTGATTCAATCAAAAACTGTCAGAAGACATACTCGCCTCCAAAGAGCAGCCCCACTGAATCTGCTGTTGCTCAGCTAAGAAAGAACCTATCTCAGCAAAATGTTCACCATGCAAAAGACAAAGGTCAGCAGAAAGGACTTAAGTAATTGTGGAAATCCCCAAACTTGCCAATTGAAAAACTGATGATATTACAGTTATAAATAGATTAATCGATAAGCAACAAAATCTGACTGACACAGTCAAGACCCAGTTGGTCTTTGCTGGATCAGGATGATCAATGCAGTTCGAAACTCTATTGACAATCTCTTCAGGAGGCTTTATGACTGACAAAGAAAACCTGAAGTGAAAGACAGTATTATGTTGTTATTCTTGATTGTTGTAGAAACATATTTAAAGTTATAACTGTGCTAATAACTTAGTAAAAATGGAATTATGAGCAGAGCAGTGATTAGCAGGGTCATTTTAAGTTCAGTTCAGTTCAGTCACTCAGTAGTGTCTGATTCTTTGCGGCCCCATGAATTGCAGCACACCAGGCCTCCCTGTCCATCACCAACTCCCTGAGTTCACCCAAACTCATGTCCATCAAGTCGGTGACGCCATCCAGCCATCTCATCCTCTGTTATGCCCTTCTCCTCCTGCCCCTAATCCCTCCCAGCATCAGAGTTTATTGTGATCCACACAGTCAAAGGCTTTGGCATAGTCAATAAAACAGAAATAGATGTTTTTTTTCTGGAACTCTCTTCCTTTTTCCATGATCCAGCAGATGTTGGCAATTTGACCTCTGGTTCCTCTGCCTTTTAGGTCCTAAAGCTAGGGTATTTTATAGAATTCATGGTAGCAACTGGAAACTAACAAAACTGAGTAAAGAAGCAATGATGGACTATTATCTTTATTTCAGCTACTAGTGGCAGAATAGAGGCAAAGCCACAAGCACATTAGTATTGACAGACAGATCTCTGTTTCCACCAAATCTGATCTCTTCTCACCTGTATGACGCAGCATCTCCACCTCTATCTGGGATGAAGAGAAACCACACTCTACATTCCAACAAAACAATAGATTGGTAAGGGTGGGGTGGGCTATGACAGTCAAAAAGTGCTTACAACAACAAAAAAAGTCAGAACAATATAAAATACACTACAAGAAAACTAGAAGGGTAATAACTTCCTGAATGTGCAAAGCTTATTATTCTAGTCCAGCCAAATTTTTTTTCCCAAAGGAACTGATACTTGGAAACTTAGTGAAAGATATAGCCTGATTGTCACAAAAATAAACTTGGTTTATTATTAAATTAAAAAAAAATCATTATGATTAACTAAGTAGTTGGAGTTACCCAGAGATGGGTTGGTAGCCAATGGTCAAAGTTTTATGCAAATCAAATCAGATGTTTGATTACCATAAAAATCCCCTATACTGGCACAGATATCAAGCTGCTCTTACAAAGGTAGTGACCACAACATAACTCATATGGATACAGAATAATTTATTACCTTCCCCCTTATTTATAAAACATCTAATTTTTAAAAAATTAAATTAATAGCATATAGCAGTATGTTATTAATAACATATAATAACAAATTAATAAAAATAAAAATAATGACTTATAATTAAATTAAATTAATAACATTAATAACATATATGTCTAATAGACGTCTCCTTCCATCTACATTTCTCAATCCTAAAGGCTTTGGATTAAGAATTTATACATTATATAAAACACTATGCAAACACAAAGAACCATACACCACTTCTATGCTCAGATTCGAATTAGAACTTCTAAGACCTTGGTGAAACCTTGTAAGGACAAGGAATGTTTATTCTCACTAAAAAAAAAAAAAAAATAGAAAGAAATACTTTTCCCTTAACTAAAAATAACACATAAAATAGCTTGAAGTTTTAAAATATCAATCCATATTTTCCCTCTAATTAAGCGTCCGTGGCAGCTGCAACTGGCGCACTAAGTGCAGCCGAGAGGAGCTACCCCACGTCCGAGGTCAGGGGCGATGGCCGAGAGGAGATACCCCACGCTCCCACACCCGAGGCCAGGGGCGGTGGCCAGGAGGACCAACCCCACGTACAAGGAGTGGTGGCTGCACTGGCACAGGAGGGCCTAGAGGAGCTATCCAATGTTGAAGGTCAGGAAGGGCAGCAGTGAGGAGATACACCTCATCCAAGGTAAAGAGCAATGGCTGCACTATGCTGAAGCAGCCATGAAGAGATACCCCACTCCCAGGGTAAGAGAAACCCAGGTAAGACGGTAGGTGTTGCAAGAGGGCATCAGAGGGCACACACTGATACCAAACTCGCAGAAAACTACTCAGTCTAATCACACTAGGACCACAGCCTTGTCTAAATCAATGAAACTAAGCCATGCCTGTGGGGCAACCCAAGATGGGCGGGTCATGGTGGAGAGATCAGACAGAATGTGGTCCACTGGAGAAGGGAATGGCAAACCACTTCAGTATTCTTGCTTTGAGAACCACATGAACAGTGTGAAAAGGCAAAATGATAGGATACTGAAAGAGGAACTCCCAGATCAGTAGGCGCTCAATATGCTACCAGAGATCAGTGGAGAAATAACTCCAGAAAGAATGAAGGGATGGAGCCAAAGCAAAAAGAATACCCAACTGTGGATGTGACTGGTGATAGAAGCAAGGTCCGATGCTGTAAAGAGCAATATTGCATAGGAACCTGGAATGTCAGGTCCATGAATCAAGGCAAATTGGAAGTGGTCAAACAAGAGATGCCAAGAGTGAATGTAAACATTCTAGGAATCAGTGAACTAAAATGGACTGGAATGGGTGAATTTAACTCAGATGACCATTATATCTACTCCTGCGGGCAGGAATCCCTCAGAAGCAATGGAGTAGCCATCATGGTCAGCAAAAGAGTCCGAAATGCAGTACTTGGATGAAATCTGAAAAACAACAGAATGATCCCTGTTCATTTCCAAGGCAAACCATTCAATATCAGAGTAATCCAAGTCTATGCCCCAACCAGTAATGCAGAAGAAGCTGAAGGTGAATGATTCTATGAAGACCTACAAGACCTTTTAGAACTAACACCCAAAAAAAGATGTCCTTTTCATTATAGGGGACTGGAATGCAAAAGTAGCAAGTCAATAAACACCTGGAGTAACAGGCAAAATTGGCCTTGGAATACGGAATGAAGCAGGGCAAAGACTAATAGAGTTTTGCCAAGAAAATGCCCTGTCATAGCAAATACCCTCTTCCAACAACAAAACAGAAGACTCTACACATGGACATCACCAGATGGTCAACACCGAAATCAGATTGATTATATTCTTTGCAGCCAAAGATGGAGAAGCTCTATACAGTCAACAAAAAGAAGACCAGAAGCTGACTGTGGCTCAGATCATGAACTCCTTATTGCCAAATTCAGACTTAAATTGAAGGAAGTAGGGAAAACCACTAGACCATTCAGGTATGGCCTTTATCAAATCTCTTATGATTATACAGAGGAAATGAGAAATAGATTTAAGGGACTAGATCTGATAGACAGAGTGCCCAATGAACTATGGACTGAGGTTCGTGACATTGTACAGGAGACAGGGATCAAGACCATTCCCATGGAAAAGAAATGCAAAAAAGCAAAATGGCTGTCTGGGGAGGCCTTACAAATCGCTGTGAAAAGAAGAGAGGTGAAAAGCAAAGAAGAAAAGGAAAGATATAAACATCTGAATGCAGACTTCCAAAGAATAGCAAGAAGAGATAAGAAAGCCTTCCTCAGTGATCCATACAAAGAAATAGAGGAAACCAACAGAATGGGAAAGACTAGAGATCTCTTCAAGAAAATTAGAGATACCAAGGGAACATTTCATGCAAAGATGGGCTTGATAAAGGACAGAAATGGTATGGACCTAACAGAAGCAGAAGATATTAAGAAGAGGTGACAAGAATACACAGAAGAACTATACAAAAAAGATCTTCATGACCCAAATAATCACGATGGTGTGATCACTCATCTAGAGCCAGACATCCTGGAATGTGAAGTCAAGTGGGCCTTAGAAACATCACTACGAACAAAGCTAGTGGAGGTGATGAAATTCCAGTTGAGCTATTCCAAATCCTGAAAGATGATGCTGTGAAAGTGCTGCATTCAATATGTCAGCAAATTTGGAAAACTCAGCAGTGGCCATAGGCCTGGAAAAGGTCAGTTTTCATTCCAATCCCAAACAAAGGTAATGCCAAAGAATGCTCAAACTACCGTACAATTGCAATCATCTCACATGCTAGTAAAGTACTGCTCCAAATTCTCCAAGCCAGGCTTCAGCAATATGTGAACCATGAACTTCCAGATGTTCAAGCTGGTTTTAGAAAAGGCAGAGGAACCAGAGATCAAATTGCCACCATCCGCTGGATCATCAAAAAAGCAAGAGAGTTCCAGAAAAACATCTATTTCTGCTTTACTGACTATGCCAAAGCCTTTGACTGTGTGGATCACAATCAACTGTGGAAAATTCTGAAAGAGATGGGAATACCAGATCACCTGACCTGCCTCTTGAGAAATCTGTATGCAGGTTAGGAAGCAACAGTTAGAACTGGACATGGAACAACAGCCTGGTTCCAAATAGGAAAAGGAGTTTGTCAAGGCTGTATATTGTCACCCTGCTTGTTTAACTTATATGCAGAGTACATCATGAGAAATGCAGGACTAGAAGAAGCACATGCTGCAGTCAAGATTGCTGGGAGAAATATCAATAACCTTAGATATGCAGATGACACCACCCTTATGGCAGAAAGTAAAGAGGGACTAAAAAGCCTCTTGA
Organism: Bos javanicus; assembly: GCF_032452875.1. Lineage (NCBI taxonomy): Eukaryota > Metazoa > Chordata > Mammalia > Artiodactyla > Bovidae > Bos > Bos javanicus. The sequence continues at coordinate 7,908,031 of NC_083883.1, read as the reverse complement.
TGAAAGTGAAAGAGGAGATTGAAAAAGTTGGCTTAAACCTCAACATTCAGAAAACGAAGATCATGGCATCTGGTCCCATCACTTCATGGCAAATAGATGGGGAAACAGTGTCAGACTTCATTTTTCTGGGCTCCAAAATCACTACAGATGGTGACGGCATCCATAAAATTAAAACACGCTTACTCCTTGGAAGGAAAGTTATGACCAACCTAGATAGCATATTCAAAAGCAGAGACATTACTTTGACAACAAAGGTCCGTCTAGTCAAGGCTATGGTTTTTCCTGTGGTCATGTATGGATGTGAGAGTTGGACTGTGAAGAAGGCTGAGCACCAAAGAATTGATGCTTCTGAACTGTGGTTTGGAGAAGACTCTTGAGAGTCCCTTGGACTGCAAGGAGATCCAACCAGTCCATTCTGAAGGAGATCAGCCCTGGGATTTCTTTGGAGGGAATGATGCTAAAGCTGAAACTCCAGTACTTTGGCCACCTCATGCGAAGAGTTGACTCATTGGAAAAGACTCTGATGCTCGGAGGGATTGGGGGCAAGAGGAGAAGGGGACGACAGAGGATGAGATGGCTGGATGGCATCACTGACTCGATGGACGTGAGTCTGAGTGAACTTCGGGAGTTGGTGATGGACAGGTTGGCCTGGCTTGCTGCGATTCATGGGGTCGCAACGAGTCGGACATGACTGAGCGACTGAACTGAACTGAACTGAACAGAAGCATACATTGTGTAACTCAGTATCACTTTTTTTTTTTCCCTATTCTATGAATAACTTTCTGTGTTCTGAGGGATCAGCTTGACACTGAAACTAAGATTTTTTAGCCAAGAAAAGATATATTGACTTTGATGAGAGTTATACAGTGAGATGTGGAGAAGGCAATGGCACCCTACTCCAGTACTCCTGCCTGGAAAATCCCATGGATGGAGGAGCCTGGTAGGCTGCAGTCCATGGGGTCATGAAGAGTTGGACAGGACTGAGTGACTTCACTTTCACTTTTCACTTTCATGCATTGGAGAAGGAAATGGCAACCCACTCCAGTCTTCTTGCCTGGAGAATCCCAGGGACAGGGAGCCTGGTGGGCTGCTGTCTATGGGTTCGCACAGATTCGGACACGACTAAAGCGACTTAGCTTCAGCAGCAGCATACCATTAGATGAACCATTTACTCATTACACTACTCATATGAAAACTAACTACTCTTTTGTTGTTTGAAAAGGAACATTGAGACCAATATTATTGGAAGGAAAATACTGGGAAATGATGGTCAGATTTTAAAAATTTATGTTCTTAAAATACACTATCACATACTGGGCTTCCCATGTGGCTCAATGGTAAAGATTCCATCTGCCAATGCAGGAGATGCAAGAGATGTGGGTTCGATCCATGGGTTGGGAAGATACCCTGGAGAAGGAGATGACAACCCATTCCAGTATTCCTGCCTGGAGCATCCCACAGACAGAGGAAACTGGAGCGATGCAGTCCATGAGGCTGCAAAGAGTCAGACATGTCTGAGCACAACACGCACACATCCTATATGCATGATATCGAATGTATGATACTATATATTATATATATATTACCTTACATTGTTATCAGGCACAGCTTTCCAAGTTCTGTTAAGAGATTTTTTTACAAACATGTTTCCACTTCACACTTCATAACATCAAAATGCTTCCACACAAGCCAGAAGAACTTCATGATATGAAATCATATTGTTTGTAGTCTGATACGGCTAAATATTGTTTGCATTTCTGAATCTCCCCAATTCTAACATGTGGATTTTTATGGGAAATTGTAAACTAGGTCTTAAATTGGTCTCAAGGTATGTGGTTAGTCCATTTCACTCTTACCGGATAACTAGTTAAATTCTACAGCCCCAGTTGAAGACTGTGAGCCTGGATATTACAGAGAGATCCTATGCTCCTGTTGCACTGCTGAGATTTTTATCCAGCTGTATATTTGAATTGGCTTAGGTTTTAGAAAATGCAGAGGAACCAAAGATCAAATTGCCAACATCCGCTGGACCATCGAAAAAGCAAGGAAGTTCCAGAAAAACATCTATTTCTGCTTTATTGACTATGCCAAAGCCTTTGATTGTGTGGATCACAATAAACTGTGGGAAATTCTGAAAGAGATGGGAATACCAGAAACCTGACCTGCCTCTTGGGAAACCTATATGCAGGTCAGGAAGCAACAGTTAAAACTGGACATGGAACAACAGGCTGGTTCCAAATAGGAAAAGGAGTTTGTCAAGGCTGTATATTGTCACCCTGCTTATCTAACTTCTATGCAGAGTACATCATGAGAAATGCTGGGCCAGAAGAAGCACAAGCTGGGATCAAGATTGCTGGGAAAAATATCAATAACCTCAGATATGCAGATGACACCACCCTTGTGGCAGAAAGTGAAGAGGAACTACAAAGCCTCTTGATGAAAGTGAAAGAGGAGAGTGAAAACATTGGCTTAAAGCTCAGTATTCAGAAAACGAAGATCATGGCATCTGGTCCCATCACTTCATGGGAAATAGATGGAGAAACAGTGGAAACAGTGTCAGACTTTATTTTGAGGGGGCTCCAAAATCACTGCAGATGGTGATTGCAGCCATGAAATTAAAACACGCTTACTCCTTGGAAGGAAAGTTATGACCAACCTAGTTAGCATATTCAAAAGCAGAGACATTACTTTGCCAGAAAAGGTCCATCTAGACAAGGCTATTTTTTTTTTCCAATACTCATGTATGAATGTGAGAGTTGGACTATGAAGAAAGCTGAGCGCTGAAGGATTGATGCTTTTGAACTGTGGTGTTGGAGAAGACTCTTGAGAGTCCCTTGGACTGCAAGGAGATCAAACCAGTCCATTCTGAAGGAGATCAGTCCTGAGTGTTCTTTTGAAGGAATGATGCTAAAGCTGAAAAACCAGTACTTTGGTCACCTCATACCAAGAGTTGACTCATTGGAAAAGACTGTGATGCTGGGAAGGATTGGGGCAGGAGGAAAGGGGACAACAGAGGATGAGATTGCTGGATGACATCACCAACTCAGTGGACGTGAATTTGAGTGAACTCCGGGAGTTTGTGATGGACAGGGAGGCCTGGAGTGCTGCAATTCATGGGGTTGCAGAGTTGGACATGACTGAGCCACTGAACTGAACTGAGCTGAAAAGGTAAAGAATTTGCCTTTAATGCAGGAGACCTGGTTTCCATCCCTGAGTCAGGAAGATCCCCTAAAGAAAGGAATGTCAACCCACTCCAATATTATTGCCTGGATAATCCCATGGACAGAGGAGCCTGGTGGACTATGGTCCATGTGTCACAAAGAGTCAGATACGACTGAGTGACTAACACTTTTCTGAGTTTGCCGCTGTATCAGATTGATACTTTGAAGTTGTTTTAAACTGATGGGAATATTATTCAAAATAAGTTCTCAGCAGGAATAAGAATGTCCTTGCCACATCAGCAGTCTTTCAGCTGCAGGTGATGGTATTTAAATGAACTTTTGCAAGAAAATTCAATGAAAAGCACATGAAAGCTTTCCCCTTACCTTTTTCTCTTTCATACTACTTAAAATTTAAATATTTTATTCTTGAGAGAAACGTGATAAAGTGTTTTAACATGCCACTGATTTTATGGTAAGTTCTATGCTTCTTATATTCTCCATATATCCATTTAAATTTATGCCTGGTATGCTTATGATCTATTCTTATTTCAACCTTCAGAGCTAAGCCATGATTCTTAAACTAATAATTGTTGAAAACTGATCTCGAATTGTAATAAAATAGGAGTTGAAAAATACTCTGCCCTTGATCTTAAGAACATTTAATGAGTTTTGAGAATAAGTCTCAATGCCACTATCAAAGGGCTGCCATTTTGATTAAAAATTTATACCAATGTGCTTGACCTAGTATTAAGATAGCCTTGATTCCCTCTTTAAATATAAAGCTTCTAATTATCAGTAGTTAAGGCAAATTTTGGGACAAAACTCATTAAACAAGACAAATGCCACATGAAAAGTGGTGTGACTTTTTCATTACTGCTTTGTCAGGACACTTCTCCAGAAATACTTATTCCTTTCCAAAGCTTTCTAAGTCCTCAAATAATGTAGTAAGTTATAGTTTGTTTCTGGTGTGACCTAACGCTTGTACATTCAAAAAGAGGATTTATAATTTACTAAAGATAAACACGAAGGTGTGATCACTCACCTAGAGCCAGACATCCTGGAATGTGAAGTCAAGTGGGCCTTAGGAAGCATCACTATGAACAAAGCTAGTGGAGGTGATTGAATTCCAGTTGAGCTATTTCAAATTATAAAAGATGATGCTGTGAAAATGTTGCACTCAATATGTCAGCAAATTAGGAAAACTCAGCAGTGGTCACAGGACTGGAAAAAGTCAGTTTTTATTCCAAGCCCAAAGAAAGACAATGCCAAAGAATGCTTAAACTACCACACAATTGCACTCATCTCACACACTACCAAAGCAATGCTCAAATTTCTCCAAGCCAGGCTTCAGCAATACGTGAACCATGAACTTCCAGATGTTCAAGCTGGTTTTAGAAAAGGCAGAGGAACCAGAGATCAAATTGCCAACATTTTCTGGATCATTAAGAAAGCAAGAGAGTTTCAGAAAAACATCTGTTTCTGCTTTATTGACTATGCCAAGGCCTTTGACTGTGTGAATCACAGTAAACTGTGGAAAATTCTGAAAGAGATGGGAATCCCAGACCACCTGACATGGTTCTTGAGAAACCTGTATGCAGGTCAGGAAGCAACAGTTAGAACTGGACATGGGACAACAGACTGGTTCCAATTAAGGAAAGGAGTACGTCAAGGCTGTATATTGTCACCCTGCTTATTTAAATTATATGCAGAGTACATCATGACAAGTGTTGGGCTGGATGAATGACAAGCGGGAATCAAGATTGCCAGGAAAATTATAAGTAACCTCATATATGCACATAACACAACCTTATGGCAGAAATTGAAGAACTAAAGAGCCTCGTAATGGAAGTGAAAGAAGAGAGTGAAAACATTGGCTTAAAGCTCAGCCTTCAGAAAACTAAGATTACGGCATCCAGTCCCATCAGTTCAGTTCAGTTCAGATGCTCAGTCGTGTCCAACTGTTTGCAACCCCATGAATCGCAGCACACCAGGCCTCCCTGTCCAACACCAACTCCCAGACTTTACTCAAATTCATGTCCATCGAGTCGGTGATGCCATCCAGCCATCTCATCCTCTGTCGTCCCCTTCTCCTCTTGCCCCCAATCCCTCCCAGCATCAGAGTCTTTTCCAATGAGTCAACTCTTCGCATGAGGTGGCCAAAGTACTGGAGTTTCATCTTTAGCATCATTCCTTCCAAAGAACACCCAGGACTGATCTTCAGAATGGACTGGTTGGATCTCCTTGCAGTCCAAGGGACTCTCAAGAGTCTTCCAACACCACAGTTCAAAAGCATCAATTCTTCAGCACTCAGCTTTCTTCACAGTTCAAATCTCACATCCATACATGACCACTGGAAAAACCATTGCCGTGACTAGATGGACCTTTGTTGGCAAAGTAATGTCTCTGCTTTTGAATGTCTTATCTAGGTTGGTCATAACTTTCCTTGCAAGGAGTAAGCATCTTTTAATTCTTCATGGCAAATAGATGGGGAAACAGTGGAAAGAGTGGCTGACTTTATTTTGGGGGACTCCAAAATCACTGCAGATGGTGATCACAGCCATGAAATTAAAAGATGATTACTCCTTGAAAGTAAAGTTATGACCATCCTAGACAGCATATTAAAAAGCAGAGACATTACTTTATCAACAAAGGTCCATCTAATCAAGGCTATGGTTTTCCCAGTAGTCATCTATGCATGTGAGATTTGGACTCTAAAAAGCTGAGTGCAGAAGAATGGATGCTTTTGAACTGTGGTGTTGGAGAAGACTCTTGAGAGTCCCTTGGACTGAAAGGAATTCCAACCAGTCCATCCTAAAGGAAATCAGTCCTGGGTGTTCATTAGAAGAACAGATGTTGAATTTGAAACTCCAATATTTTGGCCACCCAATGCAAAGAGCCTACTCATTTGAAAAGACCCTGATGTTGTGAAAGACTGAATGCAGGAGGAGAAGGGGATGACAAAGGATGAGATGGTTAGATGGCATCACTGATTCAATGGAAATGAGTTTGGGTAAACTCTGGGAGATGATGATGGCCAGGGAGGTCGGTGTGCTGTGGTTCATGGGGTCATAAACAATCAGATACGACTGAGCGACTGAACTGAACTGATAGAAACCAAGATATTGCAGTGAGTTAAATAAAAAAACCATATTTTTTTTCTGTAGAAAGACAAATCATACATGCTTGAGAAAAATACTTTAAATGCAAGAAGAATGTGTGGTAATAATTTGGGATCTTATTCCACTAAATATCCTCAGAATGTTTATATGTCAATATTTCAGAACTCATCTGATATAAAATGTCCTAGTAGAGAAATATCAATAACCTCAGATATGCAGATGACACCACCCTTATGGAAGAAAGTGAAGAGGAACTAAAAAGTCTCTTGATGAAGATGAAAGAGGAGAGTGAAAAGTTGGCTTAAAACTCAACATTCAGAAAACTCAGATCATGGCATCTGGTCCCATCACTTCATTGGAAATAGATGGGGAAACAGTGTCAGACTTAATTTTTGGGCTCCAAAATCACTGCAGATGGTGACTGCAGCCATGAAATTAAAATACGCTTACTCCTTGCAAGAAAAGTTATGACCAACCTAGATGGCATATTCAAAAGCAGAGACATTACTTTGCCAACAAAGGTCCATCTAGTCAAGGCTATGGTTTTTCCAGTGGTCATGTATGGATGTGAGAGTTGGACTGTGAAGAAGGCTGAGCACCGAAGAATTGATGCTTTTGAACTGTGGTGTTGGAGAAGACTCTTGAGAGTCCCTTGGACTGCAAGGAGATCCAACCAGTCCATTCTGAAGGAGATCAGCCCTGGGATTTCTTTGGAAGGACAGATGCTAAAACTGAAACTCCAGTACTTTGGCCACCTCATGCAAAGAACTGACTCATTGGAAAAGACTCTGATGCTCGGAGGGATTGGGGTCAGGAGGAGAAGGGGATGACAGAGGATGAGATGGCTGGATGGCATCACTGACTCGATGGACGTGAGTCTGAGTGAACTCCAGGAATTGGTGATGGAAAAGGAGGCCTTGAGTGCTGCGACTCATGGGGTCACAAAGAGTCGGACACGACTGAGTGACTGAACTGAACTGAACTGAGTAGAATATTCACATCGGATCAGGACTGGACAATTTCCCGCAGTATGGAATGAGAAAAACATGTCTGCATTTCATCAATGTATTCCTAGAATAACTGCTTAATGTTGGGGTAATTGCTTAAACCTCAGACTAATAGCAGTAGCTAGTGTGTTCAGCAGCATATTCAGGCCTTTCTCTTACTTCTTTCCTTTAAGTCATTGTCACTTAATTAGTGATGATGATTTGATAAAAGAAAAACAATGATGAAAAATAGAGTAAATTACCTTAATCAGAAATGGCATAAAGGATTATAAATGAACATTTGTATAATACCCACGGTGGGCATTCAACTTCAGTGAATCTTACAGAAATTACATAGTGATTGATGTTCTTAGGAAATAGAGCTGGGAAGAAGAATAAACTTTAGTATCTCATGCTTATTTGTACATACTATTTTATTGATATAGTTTGGCAAAACAGAAAAGTAAGCATAATTACCAAAAACAAAAATAAGAACTTAATTCTTAGAACCTCATAAGAGACTTTCAAATCAATGCACCATATATACAAAGACAGCATTCACTGCATAAATTTGAAAAGTTATGAAGTTCAACTTATTTCCCTTGCCACTGATTTCAATCACAAGAACTTTTGTAATTTCAGTGATGGGACATGGTGAGCCAACACCACATCCAGCCTCCAAGCCAACCCTGAGCTCTGAATCTTCAACACACCTGAGAGATGCAATATTTCCTGCCATATGGTTAAGCAATGATATCATACTCACCAGCAATTGTAGCCACAATAGATGGTGGGCTAGTGAGCCTTAAGGGCAATTAGGAAGAAGAAGAATGCCACCTATCTGACTGTAGCCACTCCCTATGGTGAGCCCCAAGCAAGCTCAGGATGGGAAAAACATAGGATACTGGCCCCAGAATAACTGAGATGCATATCAAAGGAATGATTTCAGTGAACCCAGACTTTTACATCTTCTCAAACACAGAAAAAGGGCTAAATTCCTTAACTTGAGATATTTGGCTTTCTTTAACAATAATCTCTTGATGTTAAGACTACCTGCCCTTATAGAAATTGCAAAGCTTCTATATAAGCTGTCCTTCTCTCATGTCCTGGAAGCATTTCTCTCAGGGTCACTTGAGATGATATCTCTTGCTCAGTCTTGAGATCCTAAAAATCCCCACTGAATAAAACAGAACTCTCAACTTTTAGGTTGTGAATATTTTTTAAGTCTGCAACCCTTCCCCACTTAAAAATGCCTTGCTTACAGCATTTTTAAATAACAGAATATCCTAACTTGAATATCATGTAGTTTTACCTTTTCCTATAAATTGGAAACATTACATAAATACCAGTATTTACATTAAAAAACAAACATGATGATAATAGTATGCATATCATGATGGCATTTATGAAAATAAAAAAGCATATGCATAATTACTTATGTAAACATACACAGGAAAATGTCTAAAAGAATATATAAAAACAAGGGCATATCCTTAGGAAGGAAGTGAAACTTAATGGATGAAATGGAATTTCAATTGTTTTGTCTTAAATATTTTTAAGTGAAATAAAACATATAGAGTTTTCAATGAAAATACATAAAGCAAGGACTTCCCTGGTCATCCAGTGGTTATGACTCTGTGTTCCAATGCGAGGGACTCAGGTTTGATCCCTGGTGGGGGAACTAAAATCCCACATGCTGTGAGGTGTGGTCAAAAAGGACAAAAAAGTATATAAAACAAATAGTATGCAAAATGGAGTGCCCTAAAAGTAAGAGTAATTACAAAACTTTAATTATAAAATTAGGTGCAAGCATCAGAAACATTGAAAATACACCATGCTTATTTGAATATGTAGGTGTGATTACTACTTCAGTTTTGTTCTATAAAATGAAATCCAAAGGCTCACCATACAGTGTTTGAATTTATTTATCTCTCAGGTATATATGTAGCCACTATATCTAAACGAGCCAAATTCAGTGTTTATGAGCATCATCTGTTCCAAATTTCACAAATTCTTGAATATTAAAAATGAAAACAATATGAAAAGAGCTTTAACAATCAACCAGAACATTGATTTTTAAGGTTTCCCTACTAAAAGACTTAAAAATAATGACCTGAACCTTTTTTGTAAAGTCTAGCTTTCTAGGCCTTTAGCTGAAAGAATGCCCCTCTTACCTTACTACTGAGAGTGTTAAAATTCCCAGGGAAATGGGAGAGATGCTTGCTATTACAGGATATAATACAATAAAGGGATTTTATTCCCTTTAGAGAAAGTCTTCTGATATTTTTTCTCTTGTTGTCCAGTAAAAAAAATAAAAATAAAAGTAAAATTATGGGTATTTGCTTTGTTTGCTTGTCTGTTATTGAGTACTCTATGGCTGAAAGGGTCCCTGGTGTCACTTGGTTTTCTGTGTGATGAAACTATGCAAAAATTCTCTCACTAAGCCCAAACTATTTATTTCTATGCATGGAAGATTCTATGATCAAAGCTAGCAAATTCTATTTTAAAATTAAATCAAAGAAGTACCTTTAAAATATACAAATATATATAGATATATTGGTAGATCTTAAGATAGATCAGAATATTCATGTGTATCTCACCATTTCTATATCTATATCTAAATCTGTGTTTTCTTTTCTATATCTCCTGAAGAGGAAAAGACCACGGAATGCATTAAAATTTATTGTTACTGTGACATACTATCATGAAGTTACCAAAGGCCTCCTATCTCTCATAATAGTTAATCTTATCTACTGTACAAAACAAAAATTTTTCCTTTTGGTCTACATTCATTTAGTGAAAGCACTAAGTCTACACAGAAATATCATACATACACATATATGCACACACAGCTTTTTTTTTTTTTTTTAGGGCAGTCTTTATCTCATACTTTTTTAAAATTTTAATTGGAGGCTAATTACTTTATCTCATACTCTTTAACATACCTTCATATTTTATTTAAAAGTTAAAGTAGAAAAATGAATCCAGTGTTCAGAGATATAAGAAACAGCATGATGAATGTGTAAAAAAAAAAAAAAAACACTTAAGAATATCAAAGGTCCCAAGGCACAGTTTACATTTTTGGTAAACATTTATTCTTTTACAAATGTTTAAGTTTGTTCTAAATATTTAAGATTTCTTTTTATGAATGAAGAGTTCAGTATTGCTATAGCTTGATGATGATGGTCAATTTTGCAATAAAGGGATTTTGAAAGAAGCATTTATATTTTAATTTTAAAATGACACACAGGTACAAAAATGGAAATATAGATCAATGGAACAAGGTAGAAAGCTCAGAAATAAACCCATACTCATATGGTCAATTAATCTACAATAAAGAATTAAGAATATACAATGAACAAACAACAGTCTCTTCAATAAAAGATGCTGGGGAAACTAGATAGGTACATATAAAAGAATGAAATTAAAACATTCTTTAACAACACACACACACACACAAATAAACTCAAAATGAATTAAAGACCTAAACATAAGACTGGATACTATAAAACTCCTAGAGGAAAACATACACAGAACCTCTTTGATATTAATCACAGAAATATCTTTATGAATTTGACTCCTAGAGTGATAGAAATAAAAATAAACAAATGGGAAATGGAACCTAGTTAAACTTAAAAGCTTTTGCGCAGCAAAGGAAACCATAAACAAAATGAAATGACAACCTACAGAATGGGGGGAAATAGTTGCAAATGATGCAATTAATCTTCCAGACTGACCTCCAAATTATAAAAACAGCTTATGCAGCTTAATATATATAAAAAATAAAAACGATAACCCAATTCAAAAATGGACAGAAGATCTAAATAGACATTTCTCTGAAGACATACAGATGACCAACAGACACATGAAAAGATGCCCAATATTTCTAATTATTAGAAAAAAATCAAATCAAGGCTATAATGAGATACCACCTCACACCAGTCAGAATGACCATCATCAAAAAATGTACAAATAATCAAAGCTGGAAAGGGTGTGGAGAATACAGAACCCTCCTAAACTGTTGATGGGAATGTAAACTGGTACAACCAGCATGGAGAACAGTAAGGAGGTTCTTTAAAAAACTAAAAATAGAGCTACCAGCTGACCCAGCAATACCTCTCCTCAGAATAAATCCAGAGAAAACCATAATTTACAAAGATACAGGCACCCTGATGTTCAGTGCAACACTTTTACAACAACTGAGACATGGAAGCAACCTAAATGTCCATCAAAAGAGGAATGGATAAAGAAGAGGTGGGACATGTATACAAGGGTATATTATTCAGTCATAAAAAAGAATGAAATAATGCCACTTGCAGCAACATAGATGGACCTAAAACTTATCATACTAAGCAAAGTAAGCTAGACAAAGAAAGCAAACATTATATGATATTCATTATATGATGACTTTTTTAACAAAAGAGATAGAAATGAACTTACATACAAAATAGAAACATACCCACAGACATGGAAAACAAACTTATGGTTACCAAAGCGGAAAAGCAGGGGGGACTAAATTAGGAGTTTGGGTTTAAATTTACACACTACTATATATAAAATATACAATCAACAAAGATATAGAGTATAGCACAGGGAATTGTATTCAATATTTTGCAATATCCTTTAATGGAAAAGAACCTGAAGAAAATAGATAAATATGCATGTGTATGTATGTATTTAGTTACTAAGTTGTGTCCAATTCTTTGTGACCCCATGGACTGCAGCCCTGCCAGGCTCCTCTGTTTGTGGGTTTTCTCAGGCAAGAATACTGGATCAGGTTGCCATTTCCTTCTCCAGGGCACCTTTTCCAGTGAGGGCTTGAACCCTCATCTTCTGCATTGGCAGGCAGATTCTCAGCTGCAGAACCACCAGGGAATCCCAGAGATACATATGTATACACATATACATATGTATATATACGCTGCTAAGTCGCTTCAGTCGTGTCCGACTCTATGCGACCCCATAGACGGCAGCCCACCAGGCTCCCCCATCCCTGGGATTCTCCAGGCAAGAACACTGGAGTGGGTTGCCATTTCCTTCTCCAATGCATGAAAGTGAAAAGTGAAAAGTGAAAGTGAAGTCGCTCAGTTGTGCCCAACTCTTAGCGACCCCATGGACTGCAGCTTACCAGGCTCCTCCGTCCGTGGGATTTTCCAGGCAAAAGTACTGGAGTGGGGTGTCATTGCCTTCTCCATGTATATATATCCATATATATATATATATATATATATATATATATATATATATATATATCTCCATATCTGAATCACTTTTCTGTATACCTGAAATTAACACAACATTGCAAATTAACTATACTTCAGTAAAAGTTAAATATTAAAAAAAAAAAACAAATTTTTAAGTGGCCTAAAGGTAATTTGACTCAAAGCAAAGTAAGCAATAATTTAAGTATTAGAATTTATATGTCTCCATTACATAAGATTCTTCAAGTAACCCCTGCTCCCTACCCACTGTATTCTCCTACCTCTATCTCTAGTCTCAGGCTTAAGTCTGATGTCAAACACTACATGTGCACAGCTTACACTGTGGAGTCTGGGAGAAGGAAAATCCCAGTTTTATTGTTTAATAGCCATGGGAGTGTTCTGAACTTAATATTATCATCCGACACTTTTCTGTTGCAGTCTTAATTCTGTATCTGCACAGAGAAAAAGCCATGAAAGAAACCAATGAGAAGGCAGTCATCTCAAAGCCAAGGATGGACTGCTCAAGAAAATCCAACTCGACCTTTAATCCCAGCCTCCAGAACATGAGAGAACAGTGTTCTGTGTTTTAAACAACTGGGTCTGTGATATTTTGTGATGGCAGCCCTGCTAAACTAAGACAAGACCTTAAAACATCTCTGAATCTATACTACCTTAGCTGTTTATATAGCTTATAATGACAACAGATTTATTGGCAAACAAGTGAAATCATCTAGAGACAATGATGTACATACCTGTAAATCTTATTTTCTATTGTTATGTTTTTCCTGTGACTTCCATCTCTAAATACCAATTCCTTGAACTCATTCCCAGGGCTTCCCTGGTGACTCAGAGATAAAGAAACCACATGCCAATTCAGGAGATATGGGTTTGATTCCTGGGTTGGGAAGATCCCCTGGAGAAGGAAAAGGCAACCCACCCCAGTATTCTTGCCTTGGATATCCCATGAACAGAGAGGCTTGGTGGGCTAGTCCATGGGGTCACAGAGAGTCAGACATGACTTAGCAACTAAACAATGGCAACAAACTCAATCCCATCAGTCATTCATATTATAAATATAAGGGCAGAGAAAATGAGGAAAGAAAAAGTTAATAGTCAAAGGCACCTAAAGAAAGTTTAGTTGCATAAAATTTACAAAATATTATTCAAATAATATCTTGTTTTATTTTTATTTTCCTCTAGTGACAGTAATACTATTCTTCATGAATATGGCAGTTAGAATATTATTTTTTTATTTAAATGAAAAATTTCAAAATGAATAACATCTTAGAAATTCTTACAGTATTACAATGTAAGTAAATAGAAAATGAAAATGACTTCATCTTGTTGTTTAAACAATTAATGCATTTTTTGGTCTCATACTTAAATGACAATCTGTTGGGGCTCCCAAATCTCCCTCAGAACTTGTGAGTCATATTCAAGTGTGCCGTCAACTGAAAAGAAGGGATCATACTCTGCTCCAGTTTGCTTCACTTCATAGTCCCATAGATCCTTAGTTTTTTCTTGACAAAAGCTGATAATCATGATTAATCCCTAACTTTCTTTCACTTCCCATTTCACATCTGCTAGATCAACATTCAGAATGTGATCACCCTCCCCACGTCCACCACCTCCAATTCTGACTCACATCTCCCCTGAATAATTTAATTGCATTAACTTAACTATTTTAATAGATACACATCTGTTACTGCCCTTACCCTCTTTCTCACTCCTTCCTTACATTATGTTCTTTTCAGTCCTTGAACCATGAAGCCTGCAAAGAATCAGACCACACACCTCAACTCTCCTCCAGCAAGGGAGCTTTGCCTCCAGGGGCAGTCGGGCACATGCTCTATTTCTCCATCAATTTCCCCAAACCTGGCTGAATCCACACTTGATCGCCACTGTCTCTAATTAAAGGTAGGCAGAAGAAAGGAACTGATATTTATTATCAACATTTGGCGATTCTAAGCCAGCTACGTTTTTACTTGTGTGTGCACCCACACACATGCACACTCAGTACTATCCGCCTCTTCACTGTCCCATGGACTGTAGCCCACAAGGCTTCCCTGTCCGTGGATTTCTTCAGGCAAGAATACTGGAGTGGGCTGCTATTTCCTTCTCCAGGGGATCTTCTCAGCCCAGGGACTAAATCTGAGTCTCTTGCGTCTTCTATGTTGAAAAGAGGATTCTGTACCTCTGCATCCCCTTGGGAAGCCCAACTTTACATACATGAAATTATTACACTCACTTCATAGACAATGAAACCAATGCACATCTGGAATATTTGTATAACTCTGTGAACAAGTGTTAACCTAGCTAACTAGTATCAGCTCTGGGATTCAAACCCAGACAAATCTGGGGCCAATTTCCATACCCTGTCTACTCCATGCTGCCTTGAAGGCATACTTTAGTACTTCTCATTGGCCTCCCTGGGATCCCAGAAAGACTGTTTTGGCAGGTGGTAAAAGGATGTGTTTAGGAAGCAGGAAAAAAAAAAAAAAACAGAATCTGAAGACCATATCTTCACATGTAAAGTAGAAATAAAAATTTCTAACACGGAGAGTTCCTTAATTAAATCAAAGAATCCAGATTAAGAATTTAGCACTGTTACAAGGAAAGAATAAGAACACACACAGATACACACCTTGCTACTTCTCTTACCCTCTTTCTCATTAAACAGATCTAAACACACGCACACACATATGCATACACACACACACACACACACACACACACACACACACAGAATAAGTTAGGTCAGGCCATGTGTCCTCTTGTTGACTCCTCCAATTTCACCACCTAATACCTGACTTTACATCCACTTCCTCGCTGTTCCTGGCAGACACAGTCCACAGAGGCGCCCTTTGCTTTAGGCATCTTCTCTGCCTGCTGAGTTCATCCCCAAGGTTTGGCTTTTTCATATACTCTCTTCTGAGGCCTGCTCAAGGTAACTTTATTAGATAAGCCACCCTTCATTATTCTATTAAAACAGCTCACTAGGTCTCACCAGTGAGGGCACTGTTACACTAACTTAGGTTTGTCTCCCTAGCTTTTATCACAATCTAACATACAGTGCAATATGTTTACTTTTTTCCCTGTAAATTTCTGTCTTCTCAAAATAATTCTTGTACCATGAGATAAAGGGGGCTTTATTTTTTGTTTACTTTTCTGGGTCCCAAATGACTAGTGCATAACACATATTAGCTGGTAAATAAATATTTGTGTTTATTGTTATTCAGTTATCATCCTTGTGTTTGACTCTTTGTGACCCATGGCCTGCAGCATGCCAAGCGACTGTGTCCCTCACCATCTCCCAGAGTTTGCCCAAATTCATGTTCATTGCATTGGTGATGCCATCCAGCCATCTTATCCTCTGACACCATCTTCTCCTTCTGCCCTTGATCTTTCTCAGCATCAGGGACTTTTCCATTGAGTTGTCTGTTTGCATCAGATGACCAAAATACTGGAGCTTCAGCTTCAGCATCAGTCCTTAAAGTGAAAATTCCGGGTTGATCTCCCTTAAGATTGACCGGTTTATCTCCTTGCTGTCCAAGGGACTTTCAGGAGTCTTCTCCAGCACCACAGTTCGAAGGTGTCAATTCTTTGGCATCCTGCCTTCTTTCCAGTCCCGCTCTCACAACTGTACATGACTGCTGAGAAGACCATAAATATCTACTGGATAAATTTAATGAAAAAGTCAAATATTTATATCTGTTATTGTGCAAATAAAGATTTTAAAGAATAAGAGCAGTAAATCTCTGGCCATTTTGTTGGCCAATTGTATCTTCTTCTGTCCGTCATATTAAGAGCTTTTAATATGTCTTAGCTGATTGACCATTTGCACTAGAGGTCAAAATTCCAATTATTTAATTCCACAGATGCTTTGGAGGGCCATAAAACAGAAAATTGATGCTGCTTGATCTTTTTCACAGTTATTCCTTTATGGAAATTAAATTTTAAAAATGCCATTGTGGAATATAGTGAAATGATCTGAATATTTCCAATTATAAGAAAATGTTCAAGAATGGTGTACATGGCAAGTATTTCTAAATTGTACACAATTTATTAAAAAAATAATAAATTCAATTTGTTATCATTTAAAAAAGAAAATATCCAAAAAGCTGCTGGTCATTTTTTTAATCTGTTTTCAATATTGTTTGAAAACTAGGGCTTTAAAATTTAATATTATAAATATAATATCATTTAAGGAGTGGCTTTGACTTACAAACCACAAAAGTATGTTTCACTCTATGTTTTATATTCAGTTCAGTTCAGTGGCTCAGTCATGTCCAACTCTTTGCGACCCCATGAATCACAGCATGCCAGGCCTCCTTATCCATCACCAACTCCCGGAGCCTACTCAAACTCATGTCCATTGAGTCAGTGATGCCATCCAGCCATCCTCTGTCGTCCCCTTTTCCTCCTGCCTCCAATTCCTCCCAGCATCAGGGTCTTTTCCAATGAGTCAACACTTCACATGAGGGGGCCAAAGTATTGGAGTTTCAGCTTTAGCATCATTCTTCCAATGAACACCCAGGACTAATCTCCTTTAGGATGGACTGGTTGGATCTCCTTGCAGTCCAAGGGACTCTCAAGAGTCTTCTCCAACACCACAGTTCAAAAGCATCAATTCTTCAGCGCTCAGCTTTCTTCACAGTCCAACTCTCACATCCATACATGACCACAGGAAAAACCATAGCCTTGACTAGATGGACCTTTGTTGGCAAAGTAATGTCTCTGCTCTTCAATATGCTATCTAGGTTGGTCATAACTTTCCTTCCAAGGAGTAAGCATCTTTTAATTTCATGGCTGCAATCACCATCTGCAGTGATATTGGAGCCCCAAAACACAAAGTCTGACACTGTTTCCAACGTTTCGCCAACTGTTTCCCATGAAGTGATGGGACCGGATGCCATGATCTTAGTTTTCTGAATGCTGAGGCTTAGTTCAATATATATTTAAAAAAAAAAAAAAAAAGAATCATGGGCCCTTTGGCTCTCAGTTAGACAAAATTTTCTGACTGTTTTTTTTTTTTTTTTGCGATCTATCTACTTTTTGTATGATAAGGCACATTTTAAGGCAATATTTATCTTAAAGATATTTGAGTTGTTGAAATTAACTCTTTTCTTAGAAATGTGCTTTCCACAGCCAAGATAAGAGTGCAGAATAGTACAGGGAATTTTTTTTTTCTTTTGTTTTTTTCTAGTGGTATTTCTCAGCATAGTTGGAAATTCACCAGATTTATAAAACATCAGTATTAAAATATAATAAATGATTATGCTACAAAATCTAATTACATAGGAATTGAAAAATATCCTCTCTTCATTAAAACTTTTTAGGAATGGAGAGTTTATAAGGGATTATCTCTTGAATGCAGGAGAAAAATCACGCCCCACATTCCATAAACCAAAATAACATCATTGAAAACAAACAGCATAACTATGTGTAATGATAACGCTGACAATTCACAACACAAAATCTATGAAAAAGTTAAGCCACTTATAACACACACACACATATATAGTAAAATCCAATTAGCTCTATCATTTGGTGGCATCAGTGTACATTTTTATGTGATAGATAAACTCTTAAACGTGATACTCATGACAAGCCCAACTTAGTTCTGGGATTTAATAATGTTTGGGCAGGGAGGTGTTTTGTTTTTTCTTTCTTCTTCTTCTTTTTCTGCCACACTTTGTGGCTTTCAGGATCTTAGTTTCCTGACCAAGGACTGAACCCTGGGCCTGGGCAGTGAAATCCAGGTTCCTAACCATTGGATCACCAAGGGAGTCCTATAACATCTTAACAATGCTAATATGAAAATGGCCAAATTTAGGAAATGTACTTCTGACAGTGCTCCCAAAATGGTCAAAGCTGTTAGACTTTTTCTTTTTAAAATTTTATTTATTTTTTATTGAAAGATAATTGCTTTGCATTTAAAATGAAAGTGAAGTGAAAGTGAAAGTCACTCAGTCATGTCCAACTCTTTGAGACCTCATGGATTATACAGTCCATGGAATTCTCCAGGCCAGAATACTGGAGTAAGTAGCATTTCCCTTCTCCAGGGGATCTTCTGGACCCAGGGGTCAAACTCAGTTCTCCTGCATTGCAGGTGGATTCTTAAGGATGTGAGCTCTTTACTGGGGAAGCCCATAAAGGTTACTGAAGCACATGTTAAGTAGTTAGCCAATGGCATCCAAGGAGTAAAAGGTAGAGTTTGAATTTGAATCTAAGAAGCCTGGTTCTAGGATTAAAGTTTTCAGGTACTACACTATAGCTACACTACTACATAAAGAAATACAAAAATAAGGTCTAAAGTAAAATAAGAAAGAATGAAAAAATTCATTTCTATTAAAAGGAGATACTGCTATGCAGTTATCAGAATGGATAAACTATAAAAAACAGAAAACAACAAATATTGGTGAAGATATAGAGCAACAGGAACTCAATCCACTAGCTGATGTTGGAATGTAAAATTGTACAAGCACTTTCTGGGTTTCTTATGAAGCTAAATATAGGTTGCCTACCATATAATACAGCAATCACACTCCATGTAAATTATCCAAATGCACTGAAAACATGAAAGCTTCCACACAGATGTTTAGAGCAACTTTATTCTTGTGTGTGTGTGTGTGTGTGTGTGTGTGTGTGAGTCACTCAGTCATGCCCGACTCTTTGTGACCCTGTGGACTGTAGCCTGCCAGGCTCCTCCACCCATGGGATTGTGAATACTGGAGTGGATTGCCATATTGGAAGTAATCAAATTGTTCTTCAATAAGTGAATAAACAGTGATACATCCATTCAAAAGATTATTATTTGGCAATAAAAAGAAATGAGTTACTGAACCTTGAAAGAAATGGAGAAGGTTTAAAGAGATATTACAAAATGAAAGCAGTCATTTTCAAAAGCTTGAATAAATGGATGCTTTCACCTATATGACATTCTGGAAAAGGAAAAGCTCTACATGTGTTAAAAAGATCAGGGCTTGCCAGAAGTTTGGTGGAAGAGCTTGGTGGAAGGGGAGGGGAAGCAGGGATGAATAAATGGAGCCCAGGAGTCTTTAGGTTCTTAAAACTATTCATAAAATATTATAATGGTGGACACGTGGTATGATGCATTTGTCAAAACCCATAGAACTCTACAAAAGAAAGAGTAACTCCTTACATAAATTATGGTGCTTACTTAATAATCATGTGACAACATTGGTCCATCAGTTGCAAAAATTATAATCAAAGATGTAGAAACGAGATTAATAAAAATGCTTTTCGTGGTGTTAAAAATAATCTCTAATATCATGTATTATTTTGTTCAGAGAAATTCAATAAAAAAATAATATTTATCACAAAGGATTGGTTCACACACTTATAGTAGCTGATTAAATAAGAGGAAGCTTGAAAGCATACAGTCAGGAACGAAAAATTATGACTGGAAACAATATGAATTGAAGCTTGGTATCTCTGTACATAGAAATCCTCTTTTAACAGGGTTTCCCATGTGGCTCAATGGTAAAGAACCCGATTGTCAATGCAGGAGATGTGGGTTCAATGCCTGGGTCAGGAAGATCCCCTGGAAAAGGAAATAACAATCTGCTCCAGGATTCTTGCCTGGGAAACCCCACGGACAGAGGAGCCTGGTGGGCTACCATCCATGAGGTCACAAAAGAGTCGGACATGACTTTGTAGTGAGCATACACACACACTCTTTTAAATGCCTTTTGATTGATTAAGTCAGGCCCACCCAGGATGATATATCTGTTAATAAAATTGACTGCTTAGGACCAATTAACTGAATTAATTTAATTACAGCTGCAAAATTCCCACACAGCATGCTGAGAATAACTGAGTCATTGGGAGGTGTGTGGTTGCACTATAAACTAGTTGTTTCACAGCCTCCTTGAAATTTCACAGGAATGTATCTCCTGTAGCCTACCCAATGTAGAAAAACACTAGAAAGGGAATTCTGCAGTATTTAGTTCAGAAGCAAAGCTGTGTGGGAAACGATGACAGTGGATATAGCAGTCATGGTAGTCTGGGGGGAAGCACTGTGGACAAGGAAAGCAAATTCATTTTCTGAGTGAGTGTATTTTCTAGGGAAAGCAAGATGTTACACAATTACATAAAGAAAGGGATTTAATGTAGTCAGCCTGCCACCAGGTAGCTGGCTGATCACCTCAGAGAACTCAGGGTCAGTCTCCATTGTTGGGATAAGGACACTCAACAGAGTCAATAGCCAGGCCAGCCTTGGGGGTGGAATTCAGCATTGTTAAGCTCATGCTGACCCATCCTTGTCACCAGGGCTGCTTTGTTCATGAGTCACTGAGCAAAGACAGGTGGCTGAGCAGGATGCTGACAGACATTCATAGTAGAGGCCATCTTAGTCCCTTGATTACTGAAGTTCCTCTTTTCTTTTTCTTCTGTTTTTACTAATTTACATGGAACACAAATATCTTCCTATCCTGTTTCCAAAGATATCTATCTACATACCATCTTCAAGACTCTTTTTCCATGAATCTTACAATTGTGCCCCTGATCATTCCACCAAATCACTGGCCACATTTCATGGATTGGTATCGAGCTGATCATTTGACATCTCTCCTTATAGGCAAAAACAAACAGGCAATTACCCTGACTGAAACTCTGCCTTTTACTGAAAAACAAGTCCCTATGCCCAACTTACAGGGAGGCTAAACAAGAACAGAAGGTCAGTGTGTGGAGCCCAGAAAGATGTACTGAGGGCCCTGCAAGGAGAGGAGTGGCTCATGCCTTGAAAACCCCAAACTCCCTGAAAGCTCTCAGTGAGGCCCTTTCCTAGAAAGGTGAGGCAGACTGTGGTGAGTTGCTTAAACATCTTGCTAGCAGAGCCCTTGTTCTGAGGGTCAGATCATGGTCAGATAACTGTTCCCGTAAATATCTCATGAGTTATAGTCTCTGTTCTGACAAGAAAGGGCAGGTCCTGAGGCATGACTTACCCTCCGGGGTCCAGTCCTGGCAGAGTCAGAGCTCAGCTGGCAGCGACCTCAGTGCCGGGTCCTCAGACCCTACTCAGCCATCATCGCTGAAGGAGCCGGGCACCCAACCCAACTGGCCCTCAGGCTCCTCAGGCTGGCCATGTGGTAGAGGGTGTGGGAGCAGGTCCTACAGATGGCATCCCAGGCAGATGGTGCTGCCAGGAGGTGGCAGAGGTAGGGAGAGGATCACTGCCTCCTCAAGGCCTGGGCCCGGCTGGGGGCGGGGGGGGGGGCCACAGTGAGGGCTCTGGAGGTGAGCAGGACACAATCCCCCACATGTCCCCTGGGCCCCCAGGTCACTGCTGGTCCCCCAGATCACTGTTGGTCTGAGGCTGGATGAACTGAAACACCCTTGGGGGAAGGCCAGGATTGACTCTTACCTCACTGTCCACCTGACAATCACTGTTCCACTGACCTTGGCTGAATGTCCTCAGTAACAGTCACTCATTGACAGTTGCTTCCTTGTGGAGGGGAACCCATTGCAAATGGCTGAACAGGACTTGTTGCCTGGTGACAGGGTGCTGAGTAATAGCTCACAGGTATGGCTGTGCTGAGGTCTGCACTTGGCTTTGCTCTGTTACAAGTCTCCTGAGCGAGTCTCCATTCAACCCTGTCCTTTAGAGGTACCCCCAGAGAGAAACTAGATGGCCACAGCTGTCAGCTTTGGGTCGTCTCTTTACATCATGCAGTACTGTCTTTATAGGGTTCCAGAATGCCATATATGAGTAGGAGCCATGGACATGTGAGCTACTTCTTCGCACAAGCTACTTTTCCCTCAGCCCTGCTCAAGCCCTGTCTCCTTCATCCCCACTTCCTTTTGATAATGGAGCACTGTCACACAGGCCTGACTTTGTGCCTCGGTAGGTCACAATATCTTGCCTCATGATGGACAACTCAGGACGCATGGTAACTCGGTGGCCCACGGTTGAGCTTTAGTCTTTACCAAGACCCAGAAACAAGCCAAAAGCTATGTTCAAAAGGACTCTCCTTTTCCATAGATGATGTCTGGGCTTTGCTCCAAAACTCTAAGGGTGGGAAATGTGATTCACCTATAGGGACCTGTCAGTGGCACTGAACAACCTCTCTATCTGCCAATAATGCTTCAAAGGAGCACCATTAGATCTGCTGACTGATGTGACTTAAGTGGCAGAGCAGTTGCAGCTGGTGCCCCTGGGCTCCCAGTCTGCTGCAGTCTTCCCATTCTGACTGCTGCTTGTAGACATTAAACTTCAGCTCGTTGTTGACTATTCTCTGACTCTTAATGAATATTGCTTTTATATGTGAGTAAAAGTAGGGTGTTTCATTATTTTGCATCTTATTATTATATAGTTTTCTTTTGCTGTCCTCAAGCAACTGCTTCTTTTTCATCCATAGTTTCCCACCATCTAATACTAATCCTGGGCTTCCCTGGAGGCTCAGTGGTGGAGAGTCTGCTTGCTGATACAAAAGATGTAGGTTGATCCCTGAGTCTCAAAGATCCCCTAGAGGAGGAAAATAGCAACCCCCGCAGTACTATTGCCAGGGGAATCCCATGGACAAAAGAGCCTGGTAGGTACAGTCCTTGGAGTCGCAAGGGAGTTGGACATGACAGCAACTAAACAACAACAATATTAATGTCTGGTGTATAACAAGCCTTTTAAATAAATGTATTGAATTCATCTGAATTTAATATATGTTGCTGATAAAATTAATTATCCACATACATATGTAACTTCTAAGATGCACAGCTACACACACACACATATGCACACACGCACACATCAATAGACACAGAGTTCTGAAGAAAGAAATCACCAAGAAATAACCTCATCATTCATTACCTCCTAATGAAGATATATCTAGTACTGTTTATTTGGGTCAAGACCTTGATGATTAGATATTTTAAAACTCATTTCATCTCACCAATTTTGGGCTTACATGTTCTTCAAAAGGTCTCTATATGTGCTTTATCTATGCATATATTTTAAGAAGCCCTATTATGCCTGATTCAGTGAATCATGCATGGATTTCATTTCCTCATTGAACTAACATCATTGCAAAACCACAAGGTTAGATATTAGCAGTTTCTCATGAATATATTATGTATAACTAATATAGTTACTCTGAGCAATTATGTGATTGATACATTCTCAGATTTGTCTAATTAGCCTTTGAACAGGTTGATGGCTCAGTTTAAGAGTTAATAAATTATCTGGCTGTTCTCCACACATCTTTTATATTTGGTTCAATTAATACCCAAGCTTTCAGCAAAGGAACTAGTCAAAAGGCTAAAACTTATCCAATCAACTTTCACCATTACATGTTTTAATCATATACATCACTCCTGAGTACTTGATTCCCTTGTTTTAATATGTGTGTATGTATATATAGTGTTGCTTATGACAAATATCATTATTTTCCTTTTATTTGCATACAGGCTAGGTATTAGAAGGCTTCTGTGAGACTGTCTCAATGATATAAGTGAGTAATTTTAGGAAATCCAAAAATACTGTATAAAAATGCATGAAATCAAATAATTTTAGTTCTCTGGCATCTGGTGATTTCCTAGAGAATTACGAACAAACTTCCTTTGCTTTTGACAAATACTGTTGACTTCCTCCAAATCTTCATTTTTACCTAATTCTATGTATGCTCTGCTGCCTAGTTGTTCAGTTGTCCAATTCTTTGTGACCCCATGGACTATAGTCCACCAGGTTCCTCTGTCTATGGGATTTCCCACTGGAGGGGGTTGCCATTTCCTTCTCCAGGGAAATATTCTTGACCCAGGGATTAAACCTGAGTCTCCTGTGGCTCCTGTGTTCCTGTGGTAGCAGCAGTTTCTTTGTGAGTGAGCTATCTGGGAAGCCCAATTCTATGCAAAGGACCCATGATAAATAAATGTTGCTTTTAAAGTTATTTGCATGTCTTTGAATGAAATAAAAAATAATATAATATTTATATATGTGTAACTTCTGGTATTGTTTCCATTCCACAGAGTAAATCTACCAAAGTTGCATTTGCATTTAATTATTTTTTTAATGTAGCTATATTATAGTCTCCTTAACATTGTGTTAGTCGCTCAGTCATGTCTGACTCTTTGCAGCCCCACAGAGTCAAAATCCACTGATGAATACACTCAGGCAGTAATTAGAAACTATTAAAGTGTGGGCTAATTATAATGTGAGAGCTAGTGCATGATCTGAGCTCATTCACCAGGTGGTGAGTAATACAGATTTTTATTCAAAACTATGTTACTTTAAACCTAACTAAACCTGTACTTAGTCTAAAATACATTCTCATAACAACTTATATAAATAATGAAAATTATTCATTTAGCTGCAGAAAACATGGATCAATCATAATCATACACTATTTTTTATCAGAAAATATTTTAATTTGATATTGTAATAGTGCCTCTTCAATATAGAAATAACTGTTAGTAGTCCCCTGGCATGATTGATATAATTCTCATTAATAACTTAGTAACTTGCCCTTCTCATGGACATTATAATTCCAAGCCTTATTAAGTTTTGCCCATCACACATTATTTTCCTTTTAGACACTGAGTGTCCACTAGCAGTCTTTTCCCACTATTCCTTCACCTACCCAATAGGAACCACTATTCTATTTTTCATGTCTGTACTCTGGTCTATGCTCAGTCATGTCTGACTCTTTGCGACCCTTTGGACTGTAGCCCACCAGGCTCCTCTGTCCATGGAATTTCCCAAGCAAGAATACTGGAATGGGTGGCCATTTCTTCCTCCCAGGGATTTTTCCAACCCAGGAATCAGACTTGCATCTCTTGTGTCTCCTGCACTGCAAGCAAATTCTTTACCACAAAGCTATTGCATTGGGGAAGGCCTGTCTCTGCACTTGATTTTGGTAATCCCTATTGATATTTTCCAAGTGTGTTCATCTTTGCTGCAGTATCTAATCTGCTTGCAGTATCATCAAATAGCTTCTCTTTGACAGTGATGTCTTTACAGCTATGTTTTCATCTTTCTATTTTCTCTTTAATTTATTGAATCTTATATCACAAAAGAAATACAAAAAGTACTGTTTTGGTACTCTCATCTTTTATACTATTATTCTTCTGCCAATGAGTCACATTTTCTTGTCTCTTGGCATGTGTAGAAATTTTCTTAATTGGATGGTGTGGTGGTTTAGTCAGCAAGTCATGTCCAATTACTATGACCCTGTAGAGTAGGTTACCATGACCTCCTCCAGGGAATCTTCCTAACCGGGGATCAAACCTGCCTCTCCTGCATTGCAGGCAGGTTTTTTACTTCTGAACCACCAGGGAAACTCTTAATTGGGTGTTGGACATTATACCTACTACACTGCTGAAAGTCTAGAATTTATTTTTTTCTTGAAAATAAGCCTGACTTTTGTTCTAGAAGTCAATTAAATTATTCCCACATCAGGTTGATTTTTCTCTAGACTTACTTTTAAGGATTCGTATTTTGATTATAAAATAGATGTTTCTCTGGAGAAAATTTAGGCTTATTATTATCATTGTTATTATCTTGCTTCTAGACTAGACAAATTAGGCATACTACTGTCACTGTTTTACTACTAAAATATTAACCTCCAGGGAACCTTACTGAATTGCATAGGTTACTGACAGTTGACTTTCCTATAATGTTGTTTGTATGCTTAATATCTCTGCACCTCATGTAATCTGAGAATTATTTAGCTTATATTATCAGCCCATTGTTTTTTCCCTAGTCTCATAAACTTTCATTGTACACATATGCAGTTTAGTGTTCTTTGAAGACTCAAAGCAATTGTTATGCAGTTTTTCTACATAGATTCCCCTTATATTGAACTCTGCTTGCAACTTACAACTACCTCAGTGCACCTAAACTTTAATCTCTGTATGTTCCATACCTGTGGTCAGTCACTTGAGTCACGTCTGACTCTTTGTGACCCTTTGGGCCGTAGCCTGCCAGGCTCCTTTGTCCATGGGATTTTCCAGTTAAGAATACTGGAGTGGATTGTGATGCCCTCTTCCAGGAGACTTTATCGATCCAGGGACTGAACCCACGCCTCCTGCATCTCCTGCATCACAGGTGGATTCTTTACCTGTATGCTTAGCTCAGGGATATCACTGCCCTCTGTCTGGGATTTCTGTCTATGCACTGTGATCCCTAATGTATCTCTGAAGTGAAGTGAAGTGAAGTGAAAGTTGCTCAGTGGAGTCTGACTCTTTGTGACCCCATGGACTGTATAGTCCATGGAATTCTCCAGGTCAGAATACTAGTGTGGTAGCCTTTCCTTTCTCCTGGGGATCTCAATCTAGGGATCGAACCCGGGTCTCCCGCATTGCAGGCAAATTCTACATAAGTTGAGCCACAAGGGTAGCCCAAGAATACTGCAGTGGATAGCCTATCACTTCTCCAGTGGATCTTTCCAATACAGGAATCAAACTGGGGTCTCCTACATTGCAGGTGGATTCTTTACCAACCGAGCTATTAGGGAAGCCCCAGTTTGTCTCTAGGCAATTTTATTTCTCATATTACTTATTTTCCCACTTCAGGAAACTTGAAAAACTGAAGCAGTGGCACAGGACTGGAAAAGGTCAGTTTCCATACCAATCCCAAAGAAAGACATTGCCATGTTCAAACTACCGCACAATTGCACTCATTTCACGTGCTAGCAAAGTGTTTTTCTAATTTTTCCAAGTGACTCTTCAATACTGCATGAGCTGAGAACTTCCAGAAATTTAATCTGGATTTAGAAAAGGCAGAGGAACAGGAGCTCAAATTGCCAACATCTGTTGGATCATAGAAAAAGCAAGAGAATTCCAGAAAAAAAAAAAAAAAACTTCTACTTTTGTTTAATTGACTATAATAAAGCCATTGACTGTGTGGACCACAACAAACTGTGAAGATTTCTTAAAGAGATGGGAATACCAGACCACCTTACCTGCCTCCTGAGAAACCTCTATGCAGGTCAAGAAGCAACAGTTAGAGCCGAACATACAACCACAGACTGGTTCCAGATTGGGAAAGGAGTGCGTCAAGGCTATATTTTCACCCTTCTTATTTAACTTATATATAGAGTAAATCATGTAAAATGCTGGGATGGATGAAGCACAAGGTGGAATCAAGATTTCCAGGAAAAGTATCAAAAACCTCAGATATACAGATGACAACCCTCTTATGGCAGAAATAGAAGAGGAACTAAAGAGTCTATTGATGAAGGTGAAAGATGAGAGTGAAAAAGCCAGCTTAAAACTCAACATTCAAAAATGAAGATCATGTCACCCAGTCCCATCACTTTATGGCAAATACATTGAGAAACAATGGGGAAAATATGTCAGACTTTATATTCTTGGGCTCCAAAATCACTGCAGATGGTGACTACAATCATGAAATTAAAAGATGCTTGCTCCTTGGAAGAAAAGCTATGACAAATCTAGACATCATTTTACAAAGCAGAGACGTTACTTTGCTGACAAAATTCCACCTAGTCAAAGCTATAGTTTTTCCAGTAGTCATGTACAGATGTGAGAGATGGACCATAAAGAAAGCTGAGCAGCAAAGAATTGATGCTTTTGAACTGTGGATTTGGAGAACTCTTGAGAGTCCCTGGGACTGTAAGGAGATCATACAATCCTGAATATTCATTAGGAGGACTGATGCTGAACCTGAAGCTCCAATAATTTGGCCCACCTGATGCAGAGAGACCTGGCTCATTAGAAAAGACTCTGATGCTTGGAGGGACTAAAGGCATGAGGAGAAGGGGACAACAGAGAATGAGATTTTGTGATGGCATTACAGACTCAATTGACATGAGTTTGAGCCTGTTCCAGGAGATCATGAAGGACAAGGAATTCTCCCATGGTGCAGTTCACAGGGATACAGAGTCAGACATGACTGAGCAATTGAACAACAAAAATCCCACATTTATTGTCCTTTACTGAACTTGTTTGTATTGTGAAAATCACTTAATTTTGATACTGTTAATAACAAGTAAGCACACCATTAGTTGTTTGAAAAAATTTACTTTATTTTATGTTATATGCAATTTTAATGAAGAAAGCAGTAAAGATGCTGTGTGAGATATAAAATAAATGTTAAAATATCAACTCTGAAATTAGGCTGCTTATGAATCCTTAGTTTACCATTTACTTGGTCTGTACCCTAGGACTGGTTAACTATGCTTTTCCTACCTTGTCATTCTAATCTGAGACATAATATCTATTTCATAGAGTTGTTGTAAAGAATAAATTATGTGCATGTGTTTAAAATAGCTGGTACATCTAACAGCTGTAAATGTAATTAGTATTATTGCCATGCACAAGCGAAAATATAAAAAAGAAACAACACAGAATTAGATTTCAATACAGAAAATATGTGAGCAAGTAACTTTGTAAGTATAATTAGTTGCATTTTTATGGTGAAAAATAAAATAACTGATAAGGCATAATAAATATCACTTCTATCGATCAGAATATGAACCAAAACTTTCTGATATAAGACAACAATGTGACCAAGAAGAACAGAAGATCACTTGTGCTTCTCTGCCGAAATAGCTAGGGTATATTTTTTCTTTAAGATTGCTGTGCCTATACAGACTGTATAAAATGTTAGGACTCACGCCCATCCAGATGTGTGAAAGAGATACCAAGAGTCCTGACTGAGAAATGATGCAAACTGCATTAATTCCCTGAAAAGGATTAAAGCACATATCAAAGAGCAGACAACTTTGAGAAAAAGGAGCCTGGTGGGGCACATATCAAAGAGCAGAAGATTTTGAGACAGAGGAGCCTAGTGGGTTGCCCTTTGCTTTAAAGTCAGAGCAACTATAAATATGAAGAAAACTAAAAAAGACATCTGGGTTCATATAGGAGATAAATCTCTGAGAACAGAGAATTTGTCTATCACATGAGTATGGCTCCTGTTGGATGGTGCCCTTATTTACTTGTTATGATTATGGGGGTCTGAGGTTAACTCAATGCTTGAAGTCAGTATTTTACTTCTATTAATGAATAAAAGAAGGAAAAACTAATACTACTAAACATGTCTCCCTGGATTGGGAAGATTCACTGGAGGAGGAAATGGCAACCCACTACAGTACTTTTACCTGGAAAATTCCATGGACAGAGCAGCCTTGTTGGCATAGTCCATGGAGACACAAAGTGTTGGACACGACTGAGTGACTCAGGACTCACTCGCTCAAACATATCTTAAGGCTATTATTCTTCATGAGGTACATAATTTTAAAATGCTAAACAGAAGGAAAGAGACGGGGGCGGGGGGGGTGGTGAAACCTGAGCCCCCTTCCTGAAAATGAACTCTCAATAAAAGTTAAAAACAAAACAGTAAGAAATGCAATGCTGAAAAGGCCAATAATGTTGAGTAATAATTTTTTATTATTAAATAAATAAAATTTATTACTGATAAAATTAATCTTTAAAGAGCAACATTTCAAAGTTTTGAAATGAGTCTGAAAAAGATGTTCAAAATTATACCTGAAAATATAACTTACATTAAAAGAGCAAAAAAGTATGAAACAAAGTAAGGTGAAATTAAATTACACTAGAACAGACATCTAGATTCAATACTAATGATACTTTTGTAGCTCTTGAAATTACTGGCAATTGTTCATTTTCTGACTATGCTTAAATATTTATATAAATATATTACATCAGAGTTAACAAAATACTGTAAAAGGAAACAAACTCTGAATAAGTTTTATCAATTATTTTATAGCTATTATTTACCACAAATAAAACTTATTAGAAACATGCCAGGTTAAAGAAACTGAAAGACATAAGTACCCCACTGTTCATTACAGCACTATTTACAATAGCTAAAACATGGAAGCACCCTAGATGTCCATTGACAGATGAATGGATAAAGAAGCTGTGGTACATATATACAATGGAATATTCAGTTCAGTTCAGTCCCTCAGTCATGTCCAACTCTTTGCAACCCCATGAATCTCAGCACTCAAGGCCTCCCTGTCCATCACCAACTCCCCGAGTCCACTCAAACCCATGTCCTTTGAGTCAATTATGCCATCCAACCATCTCATCCTCTGTCGTCCCCTTTTCCTCCTGCCCTCAATCTTTCCCAGCATCAGGGTCTTTTCCAATGAGTCAGCTCTTCGCATGAAGTGGCCAAAGTGTTGGAGTTTCAGCTTCAACATCATTCCTTCCAATGAACACCCCAAACTGATCTGCTTTAGGATGGACTGGTTGGATCTCCTTGCAGTCCAAGGGACTCTCAAGACTCTTCTCCAACACCACAGTTCAAAAGCATCAATTCTTCTGCACTCAGCTTTCTTTATAGTCTAACTTTCACATCCATACATGACTACTAGAAAACCATAGCCTTGACTAGACGGAACTTTGTTGACAAAGTAATGTCTCTGCTTTTGAATATGCTGTCTAGGTTGGTCATAACTTTCCTTCCAAGGAGTAAACATCTTTTAATTTCATGGTTGAAATCACCATCTGAAGTGAATTTGAAGCCAAGAAAAATAAAGTCTGACACTGTTTCCACTGTTTCCCCATCTATTTCCCATGAAGTGATAGGACCAGAAGCCATAATCTTAGTTTTCTGAATGTTGAGCTTTAAGCCAACTTTTTCACTCTCCTCTTTCACTTTCATCAAGAGGCTCTTTAGTTCTTCACTTTCTGCCATAAGGTTGGTGGCATCTGCATATCTGAGGATATTGATATTTCTCCCAGCAATCTTGATTCCAGCTTGTGCTTCACCCAGCCCAGCGTTTCTCATGATGTACTCTGCATATAAGTTAAATAAGCAGGGTCACAACATACAGCCTTGATATATTCCTTTTCTTATTTGGAACCAGTCTGTTGTTCCATGTCCAGTTCTAACTGTTGCTTCCTGACCTGCATACAGGTTTCTCTCAGATGGTCTGGGATTCCCATCTCTTTCAGAATTTTCCACAGTTTATTGTGATCCACAGTCAAAGGCTTTGGCATATCCATAGAGCAGAAATAGATGTTTTTATGGAACTCTCTCACTTTTTTGATGATACAGCAGATGTTGGTAATTTGATCTCTGGTTCCTCTGCCTTTTCTAAAACCAGCTTGAACATCTGGAAGTTCACAGTTCACGTATTGCTGAAGCCTGGCTTGGAGAATTTTAAACATTACTTTAGTAGCATGTGAGATGAGCAATTGGGCGGTAGTTTGAGCATTCTTTGGCATTGCTTTTCTTTGGGATTGAAATGAAAACTGACCTTTTCCAGTCCTATATCCACAATGGAATATTACTCAGTCATAAAAGGAACACTTGGGTTCTTTCTAATGAGGTGAATGAACCTAGAGATATTACACAGAGGGAAGTGAGTCAGAAAGAGAAAAATAAATATAGTATGCTGCTGCTGCTGCTAAGTCGCTTCAGTCGTGTTTGACTCTGTGCGACCCCATAGCCGGCAGCCCACCAGGCTCCCCCATCCCTGGGATTCTCCAAGCAAAAACACTGGAGTGGGTTGCCATTTCCTTCTCCAATGCATGAAAGTGAAAGTGAAGTCGCTCAGTCGAGTCCAACTCTTAGTGACCTCATGGACTACAGCCCACCAGGCTCTTCTGTCCATGGGATTTTCCAGGCAAGAGTACTGGAGTGGGGTACCATTGCCTTCTCCAAAATATCATATACTAATGCATATATATATATGGAATTTAGAAAGATGGTACTGATGAAATTATTTGCAGAGCAGCCATGGAGACACAGATATAGAGAACAGGCTTATAGACACGGGTTGGGGGGAGGGAGGAGAGAGTGAGATGTATGGAGAGAGTAACATGGAAACTTACATTATCATGTGTAAAACAGATAGCCAATGGGAATTTGCTGTATGACTCAGGAAACTCAAAAAGGAGCTCTGTAGCAACATAGAGAGTGGGGTGGGGTGGGAAGGGAGATGGGAGAGAGGTTCAAGAGGGAAAGGACATATTTATACCTATGGCTAATTGATGTTTATGTTTGGCAGAAACAAACAAATTATGTTAAAACAATTATCCTTCTTTAAAAAACAAATAATGTAAAAAGAAAAAAAAAATGCCAGTGTAAGGGATTTTCCTGGAGATCCAGTGGTTAGGTCACTGAACTTCCACTGAAGGGGCACAGGTTTGATATCTGGTTGGGTGACTAACATCCCACGTACTACTTGGCATGGCCAAAAGCTTGTATTAAGGAATAAAAAGATTTATTAAATAAATAAAATAAAAATGCCAGGTTAGTTCTCTATAAATTCTGAATATAAAAACTGGAAAAAAGAGATGAGGACATGAAAAACTGTAAAAATAATATAAAACATAAACATAAAACATTAATATATCACTTTCAAAATGCTCAGAAGTAACATTAAAGTCAGTAAAAATGTGCTCAAGTAAAAATAATGGGGATAAGTGGTACAGTAACAGTGCTAAGTCGTTTCAGTCATGTCCAATTCTTTTCAACCCCATAGACTATAGACCACCAGGCTTCTCTGTCCATGGGATTCTCCAGGCAAGGATACTGGAGTAGGTTGCCATTTCCTTCTCCAACAGTAACAATATCATGATAAAATTTCTTTTTTCTAAATAATCACTAAGAGACATAGTTCCAGTCAACAAGAGAAAAGTACAAAGGAAGAATTATTTGACCTACTATACAACTGTAATATAAAATAACACTGACTTCCCTGGTGGCTCAGATGATAAAGAATCTGCCTGTAGTGTTGGAGATCTGGTTTTGATCCCTTGGTTGGGAAGATCCCTGGAGGAAGTCATGGCAACCCATTCTAGTATTCTTGCTTGGAGAATCCTCATAGACAGAGGACCCCAGCAGGCTATGGTCCATGTGGTTTCAAAGAGTCAGACATGACTGAGCAACTAAGCACACACACAAGCAAGAAAAGAATTTATTTTTAAAAATTGATCTTAAATACTATTACAAATATGCAATGCACATAAATCACCAATGTTAGTCTCAAAGATACATATTTAATATGTACACATAAAAAGTGAAAAAACTGATAGCATAATTGAGAAATACTTCAGGTTGACAGCTGATCTGCAGAATAATAAAAATAGTTGGAAAAATCAATTACATTGATGATCAGGAATATTCAATTTTTATATTTGAACATTCAAATATTCATATAATCAAAAAGATAATATAATACCATTATACACCTATAATATTGATTTTAAATAGTCTAAAATACTAACTTTTAAGGCTGAGTGCTGAAGAATTGATGCATTTGAATTGTAGCATTGGTGTAGACTCTTGAGAGTCCCTTGGACTGCAGGACATCAAACCAGTTAATCCTAAAGGAAATCCGTCCTGGATATTCATTGGAAGGACTGAGGCTGAAGCTGAAGCTCCAATACTTTGGCCACCTGAAAAAGGCCTGATGCTGGGAAATATTGAAGGCAGGAGGAGAAGGGTACAACAGAGGATGAGTTCACTGGATGGCATCACCGACTCAACAGACATTAACTCCTCCAGCAAGCTCCAGGAGTTGGTGATGGACAGGGAAGCCTGGCATGCTGTAGTCCATGGGGTCTCAAAGAGTCAGACATGACTGAGCAACTGAACTGAACTAATAGATGTCCAAGTGTCACTGTAAATAATTCAGTTATAGAAAATACCAACTTTAGGTATTAGGGTGCATTACTGAGTAATATCTTAAGTTATATACACTAAGTGTGCAGTTTTCTCCAAAAATTAAAAATAGAAATACCATATGATCCAGAAATTCCACTTGTGGCTATTTTTTCAAAGCCTGTACCAAGAGGTGAATGGATAAGATGTGGTATACATGTATTTTTGCTCAGCCATAAAGAAAAATAAAATCTTATCATTTGTGGCAACATGGAAGGACCTAGAGGGGATTATGCCAAGTGAAATATGTCAGAATGAAAAATACAATATGATGTCATTTGTATGTGGAAACTGAAAGCCAAAACTAATGAACCAAAATAACAAAACAGTAATGTAGTCATAGATACAGAGAACAAAGAAGTGGTTGCCAGAGAGGAGAGGGGTATGGTGATGAGAAAATTAAGTGAGAGAGATTAAGATTTACAAACTTTTCTTACAAAATAAATGAGGTTTTGGGATGAAATGAGCACCATGAGAATATAGTCAGTGAGAATTGTCCTTTGGGCAGCTGGAATAAAAAAGAGCAGGAGA
The DNA here is from genome assembly GCF_032452875.1 of Bos javanicus. Classification (NCBI taxonomy): domain Eukaryota; kingdom Metazoa; phylum Chordata; class Mammalia; order Artiodactyla; family Bovidae; genus Bos; species Bos javanicus. Next base: position 7,873,414 of record NC_083883.1, on the reverse strand, counting down.
AATATAAGGGAATAAAGATAGAATTTTAAGAGCCTTTTCAGAGAGAAATTATCTATATTAGAAGAAAAGAGAGTAACACATTTCAGTTACACAAGGGGGAAATGGTTTATCATGAACTTCTTATCCTACATGCAGAGTTTCAAAAAATCCTGACATGCAAGTCATGAAATATCTAGGGTAGTATTGATCTCCTATGACTAGCAGAATGAGCAGATGTGAGAAAACAGAATTCTTAAAGACAATGACATAAGAAGAGATGTGAGAACTAAATGTTCAGTTCCTTACTCAACCCAGACTGAGTTGTGTGAAAGGGGGAGTGATCCTGATGGTGGACACTGAGGTGATTGGCTTACAACAATTCATTAAGTTCTACCTCTGTTGAGGGTGTTATTCTATACATGTGAGTTTTCACAAAATAAATAAATGAATACATAAAGTAACAAATAGATAAAAATATTTAATGAAGAAACTTACATATAAGTATGGAATATATAGATACATTCAGAGCATATAGATAAAACAGTAGATGAAATACTAAATCTATACAACCAAACAACACTTTGGTGTCCAGGAAGACATCCAGGTCCAGGTCTTCAGGGATTCAGATCAGAGCCTGCAACACCAACACAGGTGATGGAGGCCCTGAGAGGTGCAGAGTCAGACAGAGGAGGGCTCCCTGGGGAGGGAATGCAGGACCCAGAAGACCTCCCAGGATCTATACTTGGCTTTGGGGCTCAGATCTACAGAGCACAGGGCCTGTTTTCTGCTCTTTGCTAAGGGCATTGTCTGTTAGTGGGAAGTGTTTAGAAATGTCCCACAGAAGCAAGTATACCTGGGCATCTGGCTTGCAACCCTTAACTGATAGGTTCCCTCAACAGTGAGACTCAGGCAGAGGAACAGGTGACTCTGGGATCCAGGACTGAAAGCCTGGGTCCCCCCCCTTCCCTCTAGGCCCTGGGAGGGGCAGGAGGTCAGATGACACAGTGGGTAGCAGAACATGCCCACCCATCCCACACTCAGTACAACTGGTCCTGACACCTGAGCATTGGAAATGTACAGATACCTGGAGTCCCTGCTTTCTCTAATAATCATTTCTAACCCCCTGCCAAACTCTTCTAAAGATTATGATTTTAAAGTGGTATATTGTTGTTGTAATAAAAAAGGACATTTTATCTGTTTAGCATATTACAACATGGAAATCTGAGATAAGACACTGCTTTGTAAATTGTAATATATCAAAACATGTTATTAATGACAGAACTGGAAAAAAAATAAAAGGAACATGAGTAACTTGAATCCTGCCACTCATGCCAAGTGTGCTGTTCATTTGCTTCAGTCATGTCTGACTCTGTGCAACCCTATGGATTATAGCCCACCAGGCTCCACAGTCGCTGGGATTCTCCAGGCAAGAATACTGGAGTGGATTGCCATTTACTTCTCCAGGGGATCTTCCTTACCCAGGGCTCGAACAAGAGTCTCTTGTGTCTCTTGCATTGGCAGGCAGGTTCTTCACCACTAGCACCACCCTCCCAAGTGCACACAGCACTAAATTGCATTCCGGTATTCTTTAATTGGAGTTGTACACATACAGAGAAGAATCTACAGAACCTCCAACTTCAGCTTGAGAGATGGTGCCCTGAGGTGACCCAGGATCCCAGGGTTCCAGAACCTAAGGGAGACCAGACTCGGGCACCCCCCAGGCTTGCTGGGACCCTCAGGACCAGGGAGCACCCATAGGTGTGTGGAGCTGCCAGGTGACCCCCTGCCTGCACGAGCTCTGGGCATCTGTGTCTCCTTCACTCTGTTCCCAGAAGCCCAGGACTGGAGAGGGCAGGGCAGCCCCAACCTCTCTGCAGCTGGTGATGAACTAGGGGTTCCCCCTGCTGCCTTTAGTGGTTGGGAGGGCAGAGCTGAGTCCTTCAGAGAGAGATGAGGATGCCCCTGGTGGGGAGCTTCAAAGAGAAAACACTGGAACAGTAGCTCTTGGACTCCTGCAAAGGGTGGCCCCACAGTGCCCCTAGCCTCTGGAGGAGCCAGCCCAGCAAACTCAGGGGTATCTGTGGATGGGACCTGTGTCCTGGGAAGTCGTGCTCAGGGAATCCTCCATTTATCTGTATGGATTATTACCACCTCTTGTCTGACACATGCATATGGCAAAAAAGTCTCATTAACACTGCACAGTCTCTTCGCATTCTCTCTTATGCCATCAACATAGCTCCTCCCCAGGTTCGGTTCGTGTTCCCTTTAGTTGGCTGGAGATGGTGCAGAGATCAATGTTCTCAGCTTTTGATCTCTTAAGTGGAAAAGTGAAAACCCAGGGTGGGGTCTGAGTATGAATGCTCTGGACCCCTGACCTGCCCATGTCAGTGAGATGAGTCCTCAAGTCATGGAGCAAGGGGTCCCTGCTCCATGTTCATGCCTGGAAGTAATAGTAGCTCCAGAGTTCCAGACCCTGCCCTTCATTATAAAGAGGTCTCTTGCTGGGAGTCAGCGTCAGGAGCTCCACCCGTGGCAAAGGTCATGAGGAAGGAGGCTCGACATACGCAAAGGCGGGATTGAGCCTCAGGAGTCCCCCTGGAAATTCTAGAGCATCTACCCCCATAACCAGAGCCTGCCTACTTTACTACTTTGTGCTTTCACCTACACCTCTGACTTTACGGGGTGCTGTCCCCCACCACCTCTTTCGGAGAAGGAGTTAACTTAGAGCTCCAGTTAATAATAATTCCTGGGCGTGACAGGAGTGCTCCAAACTTACAAACTCCTCTGAAGGTTCTTTAGCCTGCCTGACAGGCTTGCCCGGCCACATGTGATTGCTCACAGCCTCCCAACTGTGAGAGGCACAAGATGTTTTAAACCTTCTAAAAACAGGTTCTTTAGAGAAGTTAGAAAACTATTAGTATAGTGTAGTGGGCTGATTAGAAATTGTATTGGTGAAGGGTTTTTCATTTGTTGAGCCAATGTTTTCTGCTAAGTCTCCACATCCCCTGCCCTTATACACATTAATGAATATATAGAAGAAATAAGTATTAATCTTAGATATTAATCATGTTAAACCTTAGGCTAAGTAAATTATTTCTTTAATTAAAACCCACTACACCCTCACCCTATAGAAATTTAACTTTATCTGGTACCTTTGGAAGGTCACGTCTATTTTAAGAATAATCAATCACCGCTGGAGAAATAAGTGTTGACTGAACGCTGTCACAAGAAGAGGGTCATAAATTGTCAGCAGGCCCCCATGGCCAGAAGATGATGTAACACCCCTAAGACCTCTGTATACATCTGTATGAAGTGCCTGACTTTGATAAAAGTCAGGACTGCTGACCCTGCGTGACTTTTGTATAACATCTCAGTGTATAAAAACAGATCCTGGAAAATAAAGACTTGGGATCAATTCCTTTGGGATTGGGATCAGTTCCTCGAAATACAGGTCTCCTCATGTCATTCTTTTTCTCAACCTCTGGCTGAGTTTCCATCTGGAGCGTGGAGGCCTGCCAAGCTTACTAATTTTGCCTGGGCTTCTAAGATCTGACCAGGAAGGCCTCAGTGTCTCCTCTCCTTTGGGAGAACGGAAGGACGCCTGGGGCCTATGTAAGTGGTGCAAACTTCTTGTCTTGAAGTTTTATTGGTTTTCCGCGTAAACCAAGCTACTCAGCCTCTTTTCTCCACTGAATTTTCCTGCTGAGCTATCCTCATTCTATTACTCTTTATATCTCTAATTAATATCTAATTAAAGCCAGTGTATTCACCAATACTGTCTCTCCTTTGAATTTCCCTGGATCCACCGGGGCTGGACCCTAGCAAGTGGCACCCGAGACAGGCTGATACCCATGTAACATTCCAACTGTATGTGATTCCTTTGCTGCCCTTCTTGCCTTGGGGGAGGGATGTGCTGTCTCAAATGGCCATGTTACTTTTTAGCCCTGATGATAAAGTAACTGCTCAAATGTTACAAATGGGCTATGACCCTTCAAAAAGATTAGGTAAACAACAGACAGGAATAATTGAGCCAATTTTCCTGGCCCCTCAAAAATTCCATACTGGATTGGGGTATCCAAAGTTTGATGGAGGCCATTGTTTTTGCTGTCGACCCCATTACGTGGAAATCTCAGGACCCGGTGTGGGTAGAACAATGGCCTCTGACTAAAGAAAAACCTCTGGCAGCTAAAACATTAATTTTTGAACAACTAGAATTGGGACATATTGAGCCCTCCAATAGCCCCTGGAATACTCCTATTTTTGTCATTAAGAAAAAGTCTGGTAAATGGAGACTTTTACAAGATTTAAGAGCTATTAATGCCACCATGGAGGACATGTAGGGCCTACAACCTGGGCTCCTGTCCCCAGTAACCATTCCAGAGTGACACAATGTAATTGTAATTGATTTACAAGATTGTTTTTTCACTATTCCCTTAAATACTGAGGATAAAAAGCGATTTGCCTTTAGTCTTCCATTAGAAAATCTTAAACAGTCTTATCTAAAGTTTCAATGGAAGGTTTTGACTCAGGGAATGAAAAATAGCCCCACCCTATGTCAAAAGTTTGTTAATGCTGCTTTAGAAGATGTTAGAAGTAAATATGAACAAGTCTATATGATCCATTATATGGATCACATCTTAATAGCCCACCCTGATAGAGCTCATTTACAAACTGTCCATGCAGGCCGGTGGGATGGGGGCCCAGGACAGTTTGGGGACTGTGCCCACAGAGTCCCAGAGCCCTTGCCATGGGTACCCACAGGCCAGATTCAGGCCACAAAGCCGCCGAAGTGAAAGTGAAAATCACTCAGTCGTGTCTGACTCTTTGCTACCCCATGGACTATACAGTCCATGGCATTCTCTAGGCCAGAATGCTGGATTGGGTAGCCTTTCCCTTCTCCAAGGGTTCTTCCCAACACAAAGCAATGAACCTCTCCCCAGTCCCTGCCTCCATGACCTATAAGCTGCAGAGGACAATATGGGCATGGTCCCCAGAGCCCTGGGCAGCTGGAGGATACGACCCTGGCTACTAAGGGAAGAGTTTCCCAGCTCCTGTTCTCCATTCACGTTTCTGCACTTGGTCCAGCATTGATCGGTTGTCCACCCCCAGGAGGTGGCAGGAGGTTAGGTTGGTGTGCAAGGATCTTACACATCATTTCAGGCTCACCTCTGTAGTCGGGACCTGTCTCAAAGAGAGTAATTGTTGTGAACTAAAGATTAACCCAGTTGGAAATCGTTACAAGTGTGTCTCTGCAGCTTAAATGAACAGCCTGAGGCCCGGATGGGTCCTGGGCGCCAGGCACCGAGAGATGAAAGTTGGATGGGGTCTGGGACTTGGCTCTGAGGTGCTGCCCACTGAGACCCGCCCCCTCAGCCAGGGCTGGGCACTGGACATAGGACCCCGACTGGGTGCCGGATATCCTGCACACCCAGGACCCCCTCCTCCTGGCCTGGGCCTGGACCCCAGAGGTAGAGGGTGGTGCCTGAGACCTGATGCTTTCTTGTCAGAACTGAGAGAGGCGTTTGTTTTGTGGGGAGGTTTACAGCAACATTAGGGCTTCCCTCTTAGCTCCATTGGTAAAGAACCTGTCTGCAGTGCAGGGGACCTGGGTTTGATTCTTGGGTTGGGATGGTCCCCTGGGGAAGGAAATGGCAACCCACTCCAGTATTCTTGCCTGGAGAATCCCATGGAGGAGCCCGGCAGGCTACAGTCCATGGGGCCACAAGAGTCGGACTTGACTCAGTGACTAAACCACCACCACCACCACAAGAACATCGTGACCTGACCATGACCTGACCTAAAGAACAAAAACTCTGACCCCAGAAGTAACCAGGCCACTCCCTCAGCTTTCTTAGAAAAGCACTTTGCTGAAAGTTTTCTGGGTGCTCAGCTTTTTTTGTTTGTCTGTCTTTTCTCCTTGTGTGGCCCTGCAGTAAGGCTTTCTCTCCTCACTGTGTTAGAAGCACAAACTTGTGATCAGTACCAAGATGATATTCTAATCAATAATAGAATCTGTTTTTATTCTCAATGTGTTAGATTTGTCCCTCCTCACCCCGAAATGTTCACTATCAGCTATACTTGGGGACAGAACATTTTCATTCATATAAATTATTTTCATAATCAGAGAGGAATGTATAAGCCTGAGATTCAATTTTTGAAATAAAATGTTTTCTCTGAAAAGCCAAACTTGTCCATAGAATGACAGTAGCAATTGGACAGTGGCAGTTGGACTCGTCCTGTGCAGAGTTCAGTTAATTCTGAAGGTTCTGTGATGTGTGGTCGCCTTGGTAATGTGGTGATACACATTCCGCATTCAGTGTGTTTGCGAGCTGAGAGCTTCATGTATGGTGGCAAAGAGAAATGGGTAACCTGAATTGTTTGGGAGGTAGGTTCACACTGATCATCTGAACGCTGTTCCTTCAAATGGGCTGGTTAACCTTTACGGATGAATTTTCCTCATCTTATTATGTTTCTTTTCCATCACTCTAATTTATCTACAGAGTTATAACTGTGTCTTATAGTTTTGTATTATTCCTTAAATTATGTTTTGATTCTCCTGTCAGCTGGCTGCCTTAAATATCTTCCTAAATTTCCAATTTCCCAATGCCAGTTTTGTACACACTCTTACCAGAGAACAGATGGAAAGAACTAACAGAGGAGAACCATGATGTCTCCCCAACATCTGACATTATAGTAAAGGGAATTACATCTCAACTGTTCTCAAATGCTGCTGCCTAAATCTACAAACACTAGCAGTGTAAATCTAGAGACTTAATAAGGAAAGAAACTGGGATTTACTGGTCGGATTCCCATGGGTGGATGTGGGCTGAATCATTGTTTGGCTGTTGCCAAGGAGTTTAGTGAGATGGCATAGTGCTTTTGGGTTGGTAGGATGAACATTTGGTCACTAAGGGAAGGAGAGCCTGTCTGTTGATCCTCAAGGAGAATCTAGGGTTACAGTCTCCAGGCTGTGAGGATGGAGATGATTTTCAAAAAGAATATGGGACTCTGTTGTCTTCCACTCCAGGGTCTAGAGCATGATGAGAAGTTGATAGGGTCAGAATTATAGTAGGGAAAGGTTGAACTCCTGCCCATTCTTAGCTAGCACTTGGTCCAGGCTGCTCAAATAAGAGTTCAGATCAGCTGTGAGGCTTTGAGCATCTCAGACTTAATTAAGACACCAAAGGCCAGCACAGATGGCCACCTCCCCAGTTAACTCACATTAAGTGCTCATCTAGACTTGGTCAAGTTAAAGGGAAGCTAATTCTTGGTAGAGTCATCATGTGGCCTTTGGTTTAGAAGGTTCTGAACTCTGAGCTAACTTGTTGGCCAAACAGACCACTGGTCACTTAGCAAGGTGAACTGGGCTTTGGGAAGGCTGCTCCTGAGATGGTTGAGTGTGTGAAGAAGCTTTGGAGGATGGACAGACTTGGAATCCTGTGGTCTTTCTGAGGGGCTTTGCTCAGAGGAAATTTGTGTTTGGGATCAGGAACTGAGATATAGAGACGAGTGGTAGGAGGAGGATTTGAGCTCTTTTTAAGGCTGAGGCATCTTCTTCAGGGCATCAGCTCTCATCCCCAGAAAACTAGGGGCAGAATAATTTGAGTTGGAGGTAGGGTTGAGGTCCTGGTTAAGGGGTTTTAGCACAGGTCTCAGGGGTGCAGGCATCTGTGTCCTCAGGGAACCATCTACAATCCTGTCCCAGATCCACTATTTATTATTGTGTGACCCTTGGAAAATCACTTCATCTCTCTAAATTTCAACACCATCTAATGTAACATATGGATTACAGCCCACACTTTGGCCAACCTTCCTCTTGAACAGGGCTGGGTGTCCGAAGAGGTGATAATAGATACTCTCCATGAGCTATAAAAACTTGTTTTGGTGAAAAAGCTGAAGAATAAGCTTCCATCCCCACTTACTGGAGCCATCCAAATGTCCTCTCTGCTTTCAACCAGTACTGAAGGTCCATCTTATTCTTGCCATCATTCAAGGTTGAACACTTACAGAGGCATTATGAAGCACCAGTCCTTTACTTTTCTATTTATTTATTTGTCTGTCTATCATTTATTTATTTGGCTGCATTGGGTCTTAGTTGTGGCACGTGGAATCTTCATGACATCGTGCAGCTCTTTCGTTGTAGGGCACTGACTCTCTACTCGTGGTCCTTGACCTCAGTAGTTGCAACATGTGGGCTTAACTGCTCAGAGGCATGTGGGACCGGAGTTTGCCGACCAGAAATCAAACCCTGTTCCCTGCGTTGAGAGGCAGATTCTTACCCACTGGACTGCCCGGGAAGTCCCTCCTTTATTTTTCTAATATTTTACCTGTATTTAATCATTCTTGGCCTCATAATACTAAAAATAGGCCATGTTAACCTTTCTCCAACTCAGGACAGGGAAGTGAGGCAAAGAGGGATCCATATGTCTTTCCCAAGTACCTGCTTCTCCTAAATGTGATTTGAATCCAGTCCATCAGCCATGGTCACCATGTTTTGCTGAGCTTCTAGGTCTCAGTTAAATAGAGATATTTGCACACACAGCCAGTCTGTTGGATGTTTTCAGTGCACCTCAAACTGCAGATCTTCCTAAGTCCACCTTGGATTCAGGAGGCCTTGCAAGGCATCTGGTGAGGAAGGGGACCAGAGGATTGAATTATGGATCAATTATTATTAGTTCCCTGGTGGTCCTTTGCCGGCAACATGTTGACAGCTCTCACCATTTCACAGGATGTCTCATCCAGAAGGTAAGAAGCGACACCCCTCAAATGTCAAGAACATCAAGAACCAGCTGGATGAAGAGAGTTTGTTGTTGGCCACATAATAGGGTGCACCCTCTAACTGACTCAACTGAAGGTACTGTGGAAATTTTCTCATTAAGTTCATTCAAGAATAATTATTGTAGTATGTTCAGGGCCTCATATTTAAGAAAAAAAAACAGAAATATTAAGCAATGTTCTTTTATTTCATGTGTTCAAATTGAAACTATATCAGTTGGTACTGCTTTAACTATGAAAGGAAAGATGCATTCTAAATTCAACATTTGGTTCATGCTTAAAAGTGAAGATGGTCTCTAGCTATGGTTTGGACATTAGCTAATTTTTTAACACTAGCTGTGATGTGTTCCCCCCTGAAGTCATGTTTCAAGGTTTCCTTAAATCATTAGACTTTATTTAAAGCAGGATTACATTGACATAAAAGTTGTATGGATTATACAGAAAATTCCAATATCATATCACTTCAGTTTCAGCTATCAAATTCTACTCACAGATAACATGTGTGTGCTACATTTTTTACAATTAGTGAGAAAATATATATTTTAGTAATTCAAAGTCTAACATTGTTAGTTCACCTAACATTCACACTTTGTATTGTATTCAGTATTTGTATTTGTATTCAGTGATATTTTAAATATGCACATTTAAATTATACTACCATACAGAAATCTACACACTAAATATTCACAGTGTATTATTAGTACTTAAATACTAGAAACACCCCAAAGACCATCATGTGATGAATGGATAAATGAAATGTGGTATGTACTCAGAATGGAATACTATCCCGCCATAAAAATGAATTAAAGATTGATATGCTATAAAGTGGATGAACGATTAACACAAACATTTATTATAGTTAGTGAAATAAGGCAGGCACAGAAAGACAAATATTGTATGATTCCACTGGTTTAAGGTACACAGAATAGGCTAACTAATGGAAGTTGGAAATAGAAATTACCAAAGCGAGGAGGCAATGGAGAAGGTGGATTATGACTTAATGGGTACAGAGGTTATATTGGATCTGATGAAAAAGATGTAGATGGTGTTGATAGGTACACTAAACTGTGAATACAGAAAAATCAAATTGCTGGGAGAAATATAAATAACACCAGATATGCAGATGAGACCACCCTTATGGCAGAAACTGAAGAAGAACAAAAGAGCCTCTTGAGGAAAGTGAAAGAGGAGAGTGAAAAAGTTGGCTTAAGGCTCAACATTCAGAAAGCTAAGATCATGGCATCCAGTCCCAGAACTTCATGGCAAATAGATGGGGAAATAATGGCTGACTTTATTTTTCTGGGCTCCAAAATCACTGCAGATGGTGATTGCAGCCATGAAATTAAAAGACGCATACTCCTTGGAAGGAAAGTTATGACCAACCTAGACAGCATATTAAAAAGCAGAGACATTACTTTGTCAACAAAGGTCCATCTAGTCAAGGCTATGGTTTTTCCAGTAGTAATGTATGGATGTGACAGTTGGACTATAAAGAAAGCTGAGCACCAAAGAATTAATTCTTTTGAACTGCAGTGTTGGAGAAAACTCTGAACAGTGTCTTGGACTTCAAGGAGATCCAACCATTCCAACCTAAAAGAGATCAGTCCTGCCTGTTCATTGGAAGGACTGATGTTGAAGCAGAAACTCCAATACTTTGCCCACCTGATGTGAAGAGCTGAGCCATTTGAAAAGACCCTGATGCTGGGAAAGATTGAGGACAGGAGGAGATGGGAATGACAGAAGATGAGATGGTTGGATGGCATCACCAACTCAATGAACATGGGTTTGGGTGGACTCTGGGATTTGGTGATGGACAGGGAGGCCTGGTGTGCTGCCATTCATGGGGTCACAAATAGTCGGACACGACTGAGCAACTGAACTGAACTGATGGAACTTTTTAATTCTTAAAAATAATGAAAAGAATAAATACAATGTATTTTTTATGACAATGCTCAGTCCCTAGTTTATGTCTGTGAGCTCATGGACAGCAGCACACCAGGCTGACCTGTCTTTCACTATCTTCTTGAGTTTGCTCAAATTCATGTCCATTGAGTCGATAATGCTATCCAGATATCTCATCCTCTGTGGCCCCTTCTTTTCCTCCTGCCCTCAGTCTTTCCCAGCATCAGGGGCTGTTCGAGTGAGCCTGATCTTTACATCATGCAGCCAAAGTATTGAAGTTTAAGCATCAGTCCTTCCAATGAATATCCATGATTGATTTCCCTTATGATTAACTGGTTTGATCTCCTGGCTGTCCAAGGAACTCACAAGAGTCTCTTCAGCACCACTATTCTAAAGCATTAATTCTTTGGCATTCAGCCTTCTTAATGGTCCAAGTCTCACAACAGTACATGACTACTGAAGCATAGTGTGATTTTTAGTGCTTCCCTCTGTCAGACCGAGTTCCAAGTCAATCAGGTTCCCCTTAGCCAGAAAGCTTAAGGCTCTCTGACTCATTTCTGAAACATTCATCTCCTTTGCCTTCCTCCATCCATGATAAAGGTTGTCCAACAGATTTCAGTCCACACTTATTAACCACCCACATCCACACACTCCCCCGATGTGTCCATATTAACATGTCTTCCCAATCAGCATCACAAATGTCCTGAAAATTCCTCTATGTCCTCCTAGAGCTCCCTGAGGACCAGCTTGAGGAGCTATCCATTTCAACGTTGGAGGAAGAGGCTCTGCCCAACTCCACAGTAAGTGCCTCCTATTCATCTGAGATAAAAGTGTTGCTCCATGACTTTATTTTCTAGCTGAATTCAGATAAAGGTTCAAAATATTCAAGACAGTTCATATAAACAGTTTTTAATTTGATGAATGAATTTCTCCCAGCAGATAACTTATTCAAAAGGATGTTTTTCAAAAATTACAACATAAATTAAAAACTGGAATTGGGATCAGTTTCCTCAGCAGAAACTGTTCCTTCCAGAAATGAAAGTTTTAATTACTGGTGAAAATGAGCTGGAGTGCTTTTCCGGAGGAGCTCCAGCCTTTCCCACAGGTGTCCTCTATGTGTTATTTTGGGGATATGGACGCAACAGCACATTCCCATTTGGTTTTCTGAAAAGAAAAAGAGAACAAAAGACCTGAATGCACAGGACTGAAGATGCTGACACCCTCACACTGTTTTCTTCTTTCTAATTGCAGGCCTGTGAACAAGCCAGTGAACATGGTAATTATTCAGGGATCATCCCTCTGTTGAAAATAATCTAGTTGATGAATGTGGCAATCTCTTGCCAGCTCTGTTTGGAGAGTCGCCCTGATGCTGGATTCCTAAAGGGGGTGAAGGCACAGGGTGCAGATAAGAGACTGATCTCCCAGGAAAGAAAACGTCTGTGCTCTATGGTACCTGGAAACCACTACATCATTTAGATGCGTGGGTTTGGGTCCCATGTGTGAGCCCATGCAGTGTGATTCTCAAGCTGTCTGTGTGTGTTTCCTCAGGAGATGTTTCCCTCTTATACAGCACAAGTCAACTGTGAACTTTCTAAACACTTCTCAACACACTGTGTACTGGCTATAGATTACCTAATTCTTTCCTCATCTCAGTCATTCCTCAAGTTTGGTTAATATTCATCTTGCTCAAATGGAGATGGTGCTGAGAAAAATGGACCAAGCTTTTGACTTCCAAAGTGGAAAAGAATAAACTGGGAACCTATGGGTGTTCCCAGTGTGTCTGCTCTGGACCCCTGACCTGCACTTATCACTCAACCATGGGATCCTCAGTCATGGAGCAAGGGGGTCACTGCATCTACTTTTATGCCTGGAGGTACTAGAGCTCCAGAGGTCCAGATTGTGCCCATCATTGTAAGATGGCTCAGTGGTCATGGAACCCAGGGCAAACATAGGTGGATTATCGCCAACATTGCCACAGTCATTATTGTGAAAGGCACTTTGGGATTCATATCCTCTTAGTGAATTCAAAGATCTGAAAGTTGTGTTCCCTTATTTAGACAGTACAGGCCATATCTGTTGGTGCTAGTGTCATTGCTTAACCAAGGACAAAAGCAGAGTGTCATCCAGGGAGATATTTCATTGTACTGGGTGACATTACCATAAGCCTTACATTGGTTAAACCCTGTAGCACACTCTCAAGGGAAGGTGTCAAATAGATCTCACAGTGGAACTTGACACTCTCCTTGGTGACCTTGACTTTTGTTGTGAACCTCCTGCACACCAGGGTCCAAGAAGGTCAACATTTACCCCGTGCTTTCTCTCCATGATGAACTGTCCCTCTAGATGTATGGCTTCACTGAGTGTGAACAGACACTGACTCAGTGGACGTGCAAATATTGTTTAGAAAATGGAGACTAGAAAGAAACATCACATGATAGATTATAGCTATTTGACAAGGTAGGGTTGAATTCAGTTCTCTAACAGAGATTGCTTTTAATCAAGAACAAAATCTCACAGAAAACTTAATAAGTGCACCAGCTGAAACTGAATCCTGGGGAGGCAATGATCTAGGAAGAAATCCTTCTGGATAGGGGTGGTTTTGCAGAAGATATAAACAGGCAGGAGTTTCATGAGTCTCTGTCATCGAAAGGTGGCATGAATTCCAGTGTTTCTTTTTGCCCGAACTGTTATGTTATCACTAGTTAAAATACAGAAGTTACCTGCTCCTCTGATTTACTCTTATTTATACAATGAAGAGGATGATTCAACAGCAAGTCAGTCCATAGTTACTAATGCCTTATGCATACACTCCACCCCATGCCCCTTCTATGAAAAAGGCTCCTGAGAGGTTAGTGAGCACCTCACCTGTGTCCCTATGCTGTTCTGTGTCCCTCCAGCTCCCCAGGAGGACATGGCGGTGGAGCTGCCTCAGGCCGGGGCTGAGGACGAGCCTCTGAGGATGGTGGACGTAAGTGCAGCTTTCTTAACTGGGGCAAGGCTGCGGCTTCACTTCTTTATTTTCCTTTCAGTCAAACACAGTTATAGTAATCTGAGAATTTATGTTACCACTGAGGCATGTAAATCCTTGGCTGGGAAAGTAGAGAGGATAAATCTATTATCAACACAGTCCTGATTCAAAAGGACATTTAAATAAGACAGCATCATTTATTACTGTAGGTACTTTGCTCAGCAGAAAGTTTTCTTTCTTGAAAAACAATTTGTAAACGTTGGTCAAATTAAAACTGAGAGATCTAATATGAAACAGACCAGTCTTTCCAACAGGAGACTGTCTGTTTTATTTTGGAGACACTGAAATAAAGAGTGCTAGTTACCTGAGGACAAAAACCAGATAATAGAAGACTTAGTGCAGAAAACTCAAGATCCTGACACACTCACTCTGTTTTCTTCTCTGCAATCACAGGAATCCGGGAAGCCTGTGAATACGGTAAATATTCAGGGATCATCACTCTGCTGAGGGACAATCCAACTGATAAAGGTGGGGTTCTCTGGCTCTGGTTGGAGAGTGGCCCTGATGCTAGATTCCTACTTGGGGTGTCGGCTGTAGGTGAAGAGAACAGACTGATCTCCTAGGAAAGAATAATGTCTTTGTTCTACGGTACCTGGAAGCAACTACATCATTTAGATGTTGTGGGTTTGTGTGAATCAGGGTTGGGGGCCCATGTGTGAGCCCAAGTGGTGTGATTCTGAAGCTCTGTGTCTGTGTGTGTTGCCTCTGGAGGGGTTTCCCTGTTACACAGCACTGGTCAAATGTGAACTTTCTAAAGACTTCTCACTACCACTGCACACTGGCCATACATTACCTGATTCTTTCCTAAACTCAGTCTTTCCTCAAAAGCAAAAGTGAAAGTCATTCAGTTTGTATTCAAATCTTGGCGGTCCCATGCACTAGAGTCCATGGAATTCTCCAGGCCAGAATCCTGGAGTGGGTAGTCTTTCCCTTCTCCAGGGGATCTTCCAAACCCAGGGATAAAACACAGGTATCCAGCATTGCAGGCAGACTCTTTAACAACTGAGCTATCAGGGAATCCATTCCCCAAAATAGCTTAATATTAATTTTCCTCAGGTGAAGATGGTAATTAGACAACTGGCCAAAATTCTTAATGTCCTAGTGGAAAAGCCGAACTTAGTACCCAGGGTTGATCTCAGTTTGGTTCCTCTGGAGGAGTGACTTGCTCCTACCAGTCACCAATGTGATCCTCAGTCATGCAGAAAGGGGGTCTCAGCATCTATATCCATCCCAGGAGGTATTAGCAGGTCCAGGGGTCCAGATCCTGCCCATCATTATAAGGTGGGCAAGTGGTCAAGGAACCCAGGGTAACCATAGGTGGATTAACACAAACTTTGGCAACGTTATTATTGGGAAAAGAATCTTGGTACTCATATCCTCCTGGTAACCTCAAAGATTCTGAGTGTTGGGTGGCCTTTTGTAGAGTGGAAGACATATGTGTTGGTGTTCCTGTCTTTGTTTATACAAGGACAAAAGTATATCAAAAGAGATGTATTTCATTGTACTGGGTAACATTACCATAACCTCACGCTGATTAAACCCTGCAGTAAACACTCAAGGGATACTGTCAAATAAACCTCAGAATGGAACGTGATAGTATAGTGACCATGACTCTTGTTGTAAATCAAATGCACAGCTGGGTCAGAGATTGTCAGCTTTAATCCATGCATCCTCTCCATAATGAACTGTCCCACTAAAAGTATGACTTCTGTGAGAGTGAACCCCCACTGACTCAGTGGACATGCAAACATTGTTTGGAAAATCAAGCCTGGGAAATAACATCTCATGATTGATAATAGCTATTTGCAAAGGTAGTACTGAATTCAGTCTTCTAACAAGAGTTTGCCTTTAATCAAGAATAAAGTCTCCCAGACTTGGTAGGTACAATAGCTGAAACCGCATCCTGAGGATGCAGTGATCTAGGAAGAAATCCAGAAGATAGGTGTGATTTACCAGAAGCTCGAAACAGAAAACAGGGTCATGGGTCTGTCATTGAAAGCTGGCATGCACTGTAATGTTTCACATTTCCCCATTGGTTTGGTTATCACCAGTTAAAGCCAGCCAATCTCTTTCATCGCCTTCCTGCTTGTCTCCTTGGTTGTACTTCATCCAGCAAACAGGAGGATTCAAGAGCAGCTCAGTCCATAGTTACTAACCTCTCTCATGTACACATTCCACCCCATGTCCCATCAAATAAAAAACAAGAAACCTGAGATCTTTGGAAGCAGCTTCATCTCTGTCCTGATGGCCTTCTGTTTCCCTCTAGCTCCCCAGGAGCACCTGGTGTTGGAACTGCCCCAGGCCAGGGCTGAGGATCTGCCTCTGCCACCCCTGGAGGTAAGCTCAACTCTCTGTGTCTCACAAAGACTGCTCCTTCACTTCTTTATGTTTCATTCAGTGAAATACAGTTATAATAATCTGACAATACACATTAGCACTTATGTATACAATTCCTTGCTGTTGGAATATTGATGTTAATTCTGTTATCAACACAGACCTGATTCAAAAGGACACTAAAAATACCATCAATTACGACTGTAGGTACTTTCCTCAGTAGAACTTTTTCCTCCTTGAAACCTAAAGATTTTAAGTGAAAGAGCCCAGCCTTTTCAACAAGGGTCCTCTCTGTTTTCTTTTGGAATGATTGATTTTTTAAAGAGTTTAGTTACCTGAGGAAAACAAAAAATCAGATAACATAACAGTTACTGCAGAGAAGACACGATTCTACCACGCTCACACTGTTTTTTTCTCTCTTATCACAGGCAGCCGGAGCAGCCAATGAACATGGTAAATATTCAGTGACCGTCCCTCTGCTGAGGAACAGTTTAGCTGATGATTGTGGGGCTCTCTTGCCAGCTAGCTTTACAGAGTCACCCTGATGCTGGGTTCCTAATGGGGGTGAGGGTTAGGGGTTCTGAGAAGAGACTGATCTCAAGGAAAGAACAGTGTCTGTGTTCTATGGTCCCTGGAAACAACCACATCTTTTAGATGATGTGAGTTTGTTTGAATCAGGGTGGGGGCCCATGTGTAAGCCCCTGTGATGTGATTCTGAAGGTGTGTGTATGTGTGTTTCCTCAGGTGTTGTTTCCCTAAGAGGGAAATTTCTGTGAATTTTCTAAACTCTTCTCATCACCACTGCACACTGACTATACATTACCTGATTCTTTCCTCAACTCAGTCTTTCCTCAAAAGCCAAAGTGAAAGTCACTCAGTTTGTGTCCAACTCTTTGAGGCCGCGTGGACTAGAGTCCATGGGATTCTCCAGGCCGGAATACTGGAGTGGGTAGTGTTTCCCTTCTCCGGAGGATCTTCCAAACCCAGGGATCGAACAAGGGTGTCCATCATTGCAGGCGAATGCTTTAACAACTGAGCAATCAGGGAATCCATCCCTCACACTAGCTTAATATTCATTTTCCTCAGGTGAAGATGGAAATGATACAAATGCCCCAAGATCTTGACCTGCTAGTGGAAAAGACAAACTGAGTACCAAGTGTTGATCCCAATTTGGCTCCTCTGGAGGAGTAACCTGCTCCTACTAGTCAGCAATGTGATCCCCAGTCATGGGGCAGCAGGGTCACTGTGTCAATGTTCATCCATGAAGGCACTAGCAGGTCTAGGGGACCAGATCCTGCCTATCATTATAAGGTGGGCACAGTGTCAAGGAACCCAGGGTAACCATTGTTATATTAATGCCAACGTTGGAACAGTCTTTATCGTGAAAAGTAATCGGGACTCATATCCTCCTGGTAAACTCACAGATTCTGAGTCAAAGTTGTGTGGCCTTTTGTAGAGTGGAAGTCATATGTGTTGGTGTTCTTGTCTTTGTTTACACAAGACAAAAGCATATTCTATCAGAGATGTATTTCATTGTCCTGGGTAACATTAAATAACCTCACATTGATTAAACCCTGTAGTACACCCTCAAGGGAAATTGTCAAATAAAGCTCAGAGTGGAACTGATAATCTAGTGACCATGACTCTTGTTGTAAATCTCATGCATAGCTGGGTCAGAGACAGTCAGATTCACTCCATGCTTCCTCTCCACAATGAACTGTCCCACTAAAAGTGTGACTTCTGTGAGTGTGAACCGCCACTGACTCAGTGGACTTGCAAACATTGTTTGGAAAATCAAGCCTGGGAAATAATATTGCATGATTCATAATAGCTATTTGGAAAAGTAGTATTGACTTTAGCCCTCTAACAAGTGTTTGCTTTTAATTAAGAATAAAGTCTCCCAGACTTGTTAAGTACAATAGTTGAGACAGCACATCCTGCAGATGCAGTGATTTAGGAAGAAATCCAGAAGATAGTGTGTTTTACCAGAAACTATAAACAGAAAGCAGGGTCATGGGTCTCTGTCATTGAAAGCTGGCATGCACTGTAATGTTTCACATTTCCCCATTGGTTTGGTTATCACCAGTTAAATGCAGCCAATCTCTTTCATTGCCTTCCTGCTTGCCTCCTTGGTTGTACTTCATCCAGCAAAGAGGAGAATTCAAGAACAGCTCAGTCCATAGTTACTAACCTCTCTCATGTACACATTCCACCCCATGTCCCATCAAACAAACAAACAAGAAACCTGAGATCTTTGGAAGCAGCCTCTCCTCTGTCCTGATGGCCTTCTGTTTCCCTCTAGCTCCCCAGGAGCACCTGGTGTTGGAACTGTCCCAGGCCAGGGCTGAGGAGCCACCTCTGTGTCCCCTGGAGGTAAGCTCAACTGTCTGTGTCTCACAAAGACTGCTCCTTCACTTCTTTACGTTTCATTCAGTGAAATACAGTTATAGTAATCAGACAATGTATATTAGCACTTATGTATGCAATTCCTTGCTGGTGAAATATTGATGTTAAATCTGTTATCAACACAGACCTGATTCAAAAAGACACTAAAAATACCATCAATTACGACTGTAGGTACTTTCCTCAGTAGAATTTTTTCCTCCTCGAAACTGAAATATCTTAAGTAAAAGAGCCCAGCCTTTTCAACAAGGGTCCTCTCTGTTTTCTTTTGGAATGATTGATTTTTTTTAAAGTTTAGTTACCTGAGGAAAACAAAAAATCAGATAACATAACAGTTACTGCAGAGAAGACACGATTCTACCACCCTCACACTGTTTTCTTCTCTCTTACCACAGGCAGCCGGAGCAGCCAATGAACATGGTAAATATTCAGTGACCATCCCTCTGCTGAGGAACAGTTTAGCTGATGATTGTGGGGCTCTCTTGCCCGCTAGCTTTGCAGAGTCACCCTGATGCTGGATTCCTAACGGGAGTGAGGGTTGGGGGTTCTGAGAAGAGATTGATCTCAAATAAAGAACAGTGTCTGTGTTCTATGGTCCCTGGAAACAACCACATCTTTTAGATGATGTGACTGTGTGTAAATCAGGGTTGGGGGCCTTTGTGTAAGCCTGTGTGGTGTGATTCTTAAGGTGTGTGTATGTGTGTTTCCTCAGGACATGTTTCCCTCCTACACAGCACAAGTCAACTGTGAACTTTCTAAACACTTCTCATCACCACTGCACACTGACTATACATTACCTGATTCTTTCCTCAACTCAGTCTTTGCTCAAAAGCCAAAGTGAAAGTCACTCAGTTTGTGTCCAACTCTTTGAGGCCGCATGGACTAGAGTCCATGGAATTCTCTAGGCCGGAATCCTAGAGTGGGTAGTGTTTCCCTTCTCTGGTGGATCTTCCAAACCCAGGGATCGAATGGGGTGTCCAGCATTGCAGGTGTACACTTTAACAACTGAGCAATCAGGAAATCCATTCCTCAAACTAGCTTAATATTCATTTTCCTCAGGTGAAGATGGAAATGATACAAATGCCCAACATTCTTGACCTCGTAGTGAAAAAGCCAAACTGAGTACCTAGTGTTGATCCCAATTTGGCTCCTCTGGAGGAGTGACCTGCTCTTACCAGTCAGTCAAGTGATCCTCAGTCATGGGGCACCAGGGTCCCTACATCAATGTCCATCCCTGGAGGTACTAGTAGGTCCAGGAGTCCTGATCCTGCCCATCATTATAAGGTGGTCACCGTTTCAAGGAACCCAGGGTAACCATAGTTAGATTAATGCCAACTTTGGCACAGTCATTATTGGGAAAAGTAATCGGGACTCAGATCCTCTTGGTAAACTCACAGATTCTGAGTGTTGCATGACCTTTTGTAGAGTGGAAGTCGTATATGTTGGTGTTCCTGTCTTTGTTTATACAAGGACAAAAGCATATTCTCATCAGAGATGTATTTCATTGTACTGGGTAACATTACTGTAACCTCACATTGATTAAACCCTGTAGTACACACTCAAGGGAAGTTGTCAAATAAAGTTCACAGTGGAAAATGATAGTCTAGTGACCATGATCCTTGTTGTAAATCTCATGCACAGTGGGGTCAGAGAGAGTAACTTTCACTCCATGCTTCCTCTCCATAATGAACTGTCCCACTAATAGTATGACTTCTGTGAGTGTGAATAGCACTGACACAGTGGACATGCAAACATTGGAAAATCAAGCCTGGGAAATAACATCACATGATTGATAACAGCTGTTTGGAAAGGTAGTATTGAATTCAGTCTTCTAACAAGAGTTTGCCTTTAATCAAGAATAAAGTCTCCCAGACTTGGTAGGTACAATAGCTGGAACAGTGGATCCTGAGGCTTGAGTGATCTAGGAAGAAATCCAGAAGATAGGTGTGATGTACCAGAAGCTCTAAACAAGCAGGAGGGACATGCGTCTCTGTCACTGAAAGTTGGCATGCATTGTAATGTTTCACTTTTCCCCATCAGTTTGGTTATCACCAGTTAAATGCAGCCAATCTCTTTCATTGCCTTCCTGCTTGTCTCCTTTTTTTGCACTTCATCCAGCAAAGAGGAGGATTCAAGAACAATTCGGTTCATAGTTACTAACCTCTCTCATGTACACATTGCACCCCATGTCCCATCAAACAAACAAAAAAGAAGCCTGAGATCTTTGGAAGCAGCCTCTCATCTGTCCTGATGGCCTTCTGTTTCCCTCTAGCTCCCCAGGAGCACCTGGTGTTGGATCTGCCCCAGGCTGGGGCTGAGGAGCCGCCCCTGCATCCCTTGGAGGTAAGCTCAACTCTCTGTGTCTCACATAGACTGCTGCCTCACTTCTTTATGTTTTGTTCAGCGAAATACAGTTATAGTAATCAGACAATGTATATTAGCACTTATGTATGAAAGTCCTTGCTGGTGAAATATTGACGTTAAATCTGTTATAAACACAGCCCTGATTCAAAAGGACACTAAAAGTACTATCAGTTACTACTGTAGGCACTTTCCTAAGTAGAAATTTTTCCTCCTTGAAATTGAAAGATCTTAAATGAAAGAGCCCAGTCTTTTCAACAAGGGTCCTCTCTGTTTTATTTTGGAATGAATGATTTATTAAAGAGTTTAGTTACCTGAGGAAAACAAAAAAATCAGATAACATAAAAGTTACTGCAGAGAACACATGACGCTGCCACCCTCACACTGTTTTCTTTTCTCTAATCACAGGCAGCCGGAGCAGCCAATGAACATGGTAAATATTCAGCAACCGTCCCTCTGCTGAGGAACAATTTAGCTGATGATTGTGGGGCTCTCTTGCCAGCTAGCTTTGCAGAGTCACCCTGATGCTGGATTCCTATAATGGGAGTGAGGGTTGGGGGTTCTGAGAAAAGACTGATCTCACATTAAGAACAATGTCTGTGTTCTATGGTCCCTGGAAACAACCACATCTTTTAGATGATGTGAGTTTGTATGAATCAGGGTTGGGGGCCCATGTGTAAGCCCCTGTGATGTGATTCTTAAAGTGTGTGTATGTGTGTTTCCTCAGGAGATTTTTCCCCCTTACACAGCACAAGTCAACTGTGAACTTTCTAAACACTTCTCATCACCACTGCCCACTGATTATACATTACCTGATTGTTTCCTCAACTCAGCCATTCCTCAAGTTTCATTAATATTCATTTTCCTCAGATGAAGATGCTGCTGAGAAAAATGGCCCAAGCCCTTGTCCTCCTAAGTGGAAAAGCCAAACTTAGAACCTAGGGGGCTTCCAGTGTTTCTGGTCTGCACACCTCACCTGAACTAATCACTCATCCTTGAAATCCTAGTCATGAAACAAGGGGTCCCTGCATCTATGTTTATACCTGGAGCTACTATAAGCTCGAGGTCCAGACCGTGCCCATCATTATAAGGTTGGCACAGTGGTCCCAAAACCAGGGCAAGCAAAGTGGATTAACAGCTAACTTTGGCACAGTCATTATTGTGAAAGGCACCTTGGGGTTTGCATCCCCTGGTGAACTCACAGATTGTTAGAGTTTTGCGGCCTTGTGTAGCCAATGTTGGTCCTATCTCTTGGTGCTAGTGTCATGCTTAAACAAGGAATAAAGCAGATTATCATCAGGGAGATATTTCATTTTACTGGATGATATTACCACAAGCCCTACATTGATTAAACCTGGTAACACACACTCTAGGGAATGTGTCAAATAGATCTCACATTCGATTTTGATAGTTAGCCTCATGACTATGAGTCGTTGTAATCTCCTAAAGCGCTGGGTCACAGACAGTCAGCATTCACCCTTGGTTCCTCTCCATAATGAACTGTCCCATTAAATGTATCACTTCTCTCATTGTGGACAGCCACTGTCTCAGTGGACATGCAAATATTGTTTGGAAAGTGAAGACTGGGAAAAAATATCACATGATTGATAATAGATATTTGCAAAGGCAGGATTGAATTCAGTCCTCTAATAGAGCTTGCTTTTAATCAAGAACAAAATCTCACAGAAAACTTGTTCATTTCAATAGCTGCAACTTTGCATCCTGGGGAGGGAGTGATCTAGGAAGAAATCCTGGGCTGATTTAGCAGATGCTCCAAACAAGCAGGAGGGATGTTCATCTCTGTCATTTAAAGCTGGAATGCATTTTAGTGTTTCCTTTTCCCCCACTGTTTAGGTTATCATTAGATCACTTGTTAAAATGCAGAGGCTCTCTTTCATTTCTTTCCTGCTCCTCTCATTTATTCTCCTTCATCCAGCAAAGAGGATGATTCAACAGCAGCTTTGTCCATAGTTACTTACCCCTTCATGCATACACTTCACCCCTTGTCCCTATCAAAAAAAAAAAAAAAAGCTGAGTGACTGGTGAGTAGCCTCACCTGTGTCCTAAGAGCTACTCTGTCCCTCTAGCTCCCCAGGAAAACCTGGTGGAGGAACTGTGCTTTCTATAATCAGCTGTCCCACTAAACAGATGGCCCCTGTGAGTATGGGCAGCTACTGGCTCAGTGGGCATGTACACACTGTATAGAAAACGAATATTGATAGAAAAATACTATATTATTCATAATAGCTATTTTTAAATGGTAGGAATTCAATAATATAAAATCTTGTGTATTTGATTTTCTCTAAGACAAGTAATTAGTGAATTAATAGAATAGCATACTTTGCCCAGGATTGATTTCAGTCCTCTAACAGAGTTTACTTTAAATCAAGTGCAAAGTCTCATAGAAAACATGATGAACAGAGTAGCAGCAACTGTGGATCTCGGAGGAAGAGTGATCTGGGAAAAATCAGGAGACAGTGGCGATTTAGCAGGAGCTCAAATGGTGGGCTGCCGTCTATGGGGTCTCACAGAGTCTGACATACTGAAGTGACTTAGCAGCAGCAGCAGCAAACGAGCAGGAGGAGTCATGGGTCTCTTTCATTGAAGAGTACACACATTTTAGAGTTTTCCATTTTTTAGATTGAATATTTCATGTTGATTAGATTCCTCTAGCTAGAAAACCAAAGATGTGTTTTCATTTGCTTCCTCCTCTCCTTTACTTTCCTTCCTCCTCCAAGAGGATGGAGGAACACACATTCAGTCCATGCTTATTAACCTCCCACATCCATACACACCACCCCATGTCCACACAAAGAGAAAAAATCCTGCATGATTCCTCAGCCTCCTCTCTAGCATTCTAACAGCTACTCTGTGTCCCCTAGGTTTCACTGAGGACCTGCCAGTCAACCCAACTTGTGACAGGACCAAAGAGACTCCATGTGTCTCCAAGGAAAGTTCTTTTTTTTTTATTTTTATTTTTTTCTGGTCTGAGATAGAAATACTGTTTCATTTCTTTTTGAGTAGAATTCGGTTATGAGTCTTTGAAGGTGTTCATTTCAGATAGAGACGATTTCCTTGGTTGGGATAATGTAGAGTGAGATACTTATTACCAGATCATGATGCCTCAGTCCACAGGATATTAAAATTGTTAGCATCCATTACATCCTGTTGAGTACAGATTTCTCTCTCCTGCAGTCAGATTTCCTCTAAGAAAAGAATTCTGCAATTTCCAACCCAAACGATCTTAGAAGTTCCATCCTCCAGGCAAAGATCTTGCCTTTCATCCTGAGTATGTGTGTTTTGATATTGCTGAACTCCACCACTGTTCCTCATCAGGAACTGTCACTAAATGAACCAAAGAGTGTGCATCTATGTGATCTTATCCTCATAGTGTCTTCTCTTCTGTACTTGCAGGTGGCCCTTTCAGAATGTGAAAATGGTATGTATTGTAGAATCATTCACTTTGGGAGAAAAACTTTGTAGATGAGAAAGTTGGGGCTTTCTCTCCGGTTTTAGTGTAGAGGCCAAACTGATTCCAAATTCCTGCTGGCAATGAGTATAGGGGCCCTAGTGATAGAAAGTAATGTATAAGTAGAGCAATGTGGCTGATTACTATAGTTCCAGGAGGAAGCTGTACTATGGTTAATAGTGTAGGTTTGTGTCCATGGGACTGGGTGTGTCTCTGTGTGTAATGAATAGTGTGATTCTCCATGTGTCTGTGAATTTTCTGTCTTGTGCTTTCCTCGATATTTGTCACCTTAAACATCACTGTTACTGGTGTCAACTTCCCCCAAAAAAATTTCCCATCACCATGTACCATTAACGAGTATGTACATAAAAATTAAACCAAGTATACACATTCACTGTATCCATTGATTTTATACCAAGTGAACATCCAATACCCTGAAAGACAAATCTCATCACTACCCAGGAAAATGTTTACCCTGGAGTCTTTTTAATTTTTCTTGAATTTCTTCTTGGCTCTGCTGGGTCTTCATTGCTCTGCAGGGTTTTCTCTGCTTGTGGAGAATGAGGGCATCTCTCTAGTTGTGCGTAGGTGTATCACTTTAGCAGCGTCTTTTGTTGCAGAGCATGGCTTCTAGGGCTCTTGGGCTTCAGTAGTTTTGGAAGGTGGGCTCAGCACTTGTGGTTCCTGGGCTCTAGAACACGGCTCAGTCCTTGTGGTGCACTGACGGGTTTAGTTTCTCCAAAGCATTTGGAATCTTTCCAGACCAGGGATTGAGCTCGTATCTCCTGCATTAGCATGTAGATTCTTAAGCACTGAGGCACCAGTGAAGCCCTATACAATTCATAAAAAACAAAACTGTGTTTTAGTATCCCCCTCCTGGGCCAATTACACCTTCATTTAGTCATAAATCCCATTTCTTACTAGGTCTTATATCATTTTGTTTGGTCATGATTCATCTGCCATTTCCATCATTCAAACTCTTTCCTATTAGAGCCTCAGAATGAATCTTTCCCCTTCAATCATGGCCCCCAGTACTGGGGAGGCTCCTTCCTTCTGCAGGGATCCCTGGTGGTACCCACATGCCACACCCAGGTCTAGAGGAGTCTGAGAAAGGAGGAACTTAAAAGCATAGATGAAGTTCAAGCCAGCTTTGCCTCTTAAGCTTTGAAGTGTCCAGTCAGTCCTATTAATTCAGTGCGCTGTGTTGTTCAGCTTGTGTCTAGAACTTCTCCATCCTGCAACAAAAATTTTATAACCATTAAACAGATAATCCCTCTGTCAGCCACCTCCCAGTTCTTGGAACCACCCTTCCACTCTCTGCTTATCTGAATTTTCCTTTAGAAACCTCAGGTAAATGGAATTGTGCAGTATTTGTCCTTCATTGACTACCTTATTTCACTCTTACCAGTATCCTCGAACTTCATTCACAGTGCTGCGAATGACAAGGTATCCTTCATTATTAAATGCTGAAAGGCTTCCAGTGTATGTGTACACCCCATTTTCTTTTTATTTATCTGCCCGTAGACACTGGGTGGTTTTCTTGGATTTTGTGTACAATATGGCAATGGATATGTGATTGTAGATATCTCCTGAACATTCTCATTTTATCTTCTTTGGACATAAACTCAAAAGAGTGATTCCTGGATCTTATGATCAGTCTCTTAATAATATTTTGAGGGACTTCCAAACTGTTGCATAATGGCTATGTCATTTTACATTCTTACCAATAGGTACAAAATTTCCAGTTTGCTACACTGTTGCCAAAATCTTTTACATTCTTTTTAAAATACACAACCTGAAAGGTGGTTTGACGTGGTTTCCATTTCACTAATACTTACTGATGTTGAGGACTATTCCTATATATATTGATCACTTCTCTGTCTCCTATGAAAAAATATCTATTGAAGCCTTTACACATTTTTAAAAGTCAGTTATTTGCCTTTTGTTGTTTTGAAGCTGAGTTGTAGTAGTTGCTATATATTCTGGATATTGGCCCCTTATTCAGATGCAAAGTTTGCAGATACTTCCTCTCATTCCATCAGTAGCCTTTCTGTTGATTGTTGAAGAGACCATCTTTTCTTGATTTGTCATTTTAGAACCCTGGCAAAGATCATTTGGCCTCACATGTTTGAATTTATTCAAGATTCCCTCCTTATGATTCCTTGGTGTCTCTGCCTATTTTGCTGCAGGTGGAACACAGTTTTTGTTTTTTTTTTTTTTTTTATGCTTATCTTTTTGTTTTTTTTTTAAACTTTACATAATTGTATTAGTTTTGCCAAATATCAAAATGAATCCGCCACAGGTATACATGTGTTCCCCATCCTGAACCCTCCTCCCTCCTCCCTCCCCATACCATCCCTCTGGGCCGTCCTAGTGCACCAGCCCCAAGCATCCAGCATCGTGCATCGAACCTGGACTGGCAACTCGTTTCCTACATGATATTTTACATGTTTCATTGCCATTCTCCCAAATCTTCCCACTCTCTCCCTCTCCCACAGAGTCCATAAGACTGTTCTATACATCAGTGTCTCTTTTGCTGTCTCGTACACTGGGTTATTGTTACCCTCTTTCTAAATTCCATATATATGTGTTAGTATACTGTATTTATGTTTTTCCTTCTGGCTTACTTCACTCTGTATAATAGGCTCCAGTTTCATCCACCTCATTAGAGCTGATTCAAATGTATTCTTTTTAATGGCTGAGTAATACTCCATTGTGTATATGTACCACAGCTTTCTTATCCATTCATCTGCTGATGGACATCTAGGTTGCTTCCATGTCTTGGCTATTATAAACAGTGCTGCGATGAACATTTGGGTACACGTGTCTCTTTCCCTTCTGGTTTCCTCAGTGTGTATGCCCAGCAGTGGGGTTGCTGGATCATAAGGCAGTTCTATTTCCAGTTTTTTAAGGAATCTCCACACTGTTCTCCATAGTGGCTGTACTAGTTTTGACTACTGTGGCATTCTTACCTGTTTTGAATTCAGGAAGCCTGAAGACCCCATTGTCATTCTTTGCTCTTAAGATTAGTTTTGTTCTTTGGGTTTCTCTTTGGTTGCATAAATTTCAGTATTTGGGGATTTTTTTCTTTCCATTTTTATGAAAATGACATGAGACTTTGTGAGTGGTTTCAATATATATGTACATCACTTTTAGGAGTATAGGAAGGTCAACAACACTAAATGTTCCAGTCAATGAATATAGTATGGTATTCTGATTACTTGTCTCATCTTTCTTTCAAAAGCATTCTGTGGTTTTCAGTGCACAAATCTTTCACTTCCTAAGGGGCCTTTCGTGTTGCCTTGCTTGGGACCTCTAGAGTCAGGGATGGGAAAGATGGGCTTTTGAAGACTGTGAATGTCCCTTCCCTCCCTTCTGTACCTACTCTCTAGTTACTTGTCAGACAGGAGCTCTCGGCCATGCCCTTCACCACTGCCTACAAGTGAGCCCCCTACAGGGAATTTGCTTTGAATCTGAGTGTTCATCTTACTATTTTAATGTTCACAAGCACTCTCCCAATCCCTGGCCTAGGTTCAAGAGCCCCAGGTATACCTATATATGAATGATCTCATCAGGGCATCAAATTGTCTACAACAGAGAAAAACCTGAAGAGGCAATTAATTACCTTTTCCTTGTCTTTGGAGCTATGAGAGCTGAACTTTCCAATGTAGTAGGCAGTAGTCAGATCTCCCTATCTATAATTAACATATTTCAAACAATAATTAACATATTTTTAAAAAATCACAAAAAACACACATTTGTTGATCACAGTAGCCATATCTCCAGTGTGTCCATAACTGTTGGAATTTCAGCTTTGTAAGCTTGAATGTAAGAGCTATATTGGGCCTGTAGAAGTGTAAGGTTACAATGTGATTCTGTCAGCATCTCTCTCTCATATGACATTTTGCACTGGGATCGACATCTTGTTGAAAGGCTCTGACTCCACAAACACAGGGGAGGTCTGTGAACCTGGAAGAAAGACCAGGGCGATGCTGTGTGAGCCAAGCTGAGGAGGAGAAATGGGTGGGTCAACTTGTATAATAACTGTATTATTGCTCCTGGTTGTCTTTCTGCAGACTGCTTCCTGGAAAATATTAGCAACAGTGATGCAGAAGAGAACTCAGGTAGGGAACAACTCTCAGGTGGGGTTAACAGGGAGAGGGTTCCAGGACCACTTGAGTTACACTTAACTCTTAGGAGATGAAGGAAGGTGAATATCAACTGAGGAAGTAGAAGGAAATATGCGTAGACTTTTTATTTGTTCTTTTCATATTTTAATGATTTTATAGACCCATGTGATCATGTGCTATATCGTGCTGTGCTTCAAGACATCTCTTTTTGTTTGTCCATTTAAAAATCTCCTTTCCGACAAGACTACTCTTTCCTTGTCCTTTCACTGCTAAATGTGAAAGCTTGGCTTCTGGTCAATACCTGCAGGGTTTTATGTACAAGGAACTTTGGCTTTTTGTTTAAATTCTCCTATAATGGCCACATGCTATGGACACAAAATTCTCACGGTCACTTGACACTGGAGACCAAGTTCTGGCAGTGAGTGTCAGGTGGTGGGTGAGATGTGAACCCACCTCCCTCTGCATTTTCAGGACTTGTGGTTTCCCTTCATATTTGTCCTCACTGTTTGTTCCTTGTATGAAGGGTGCTCTCAGGGTTGGATGAGTCAAAGCTCATGTGCTCTGGTGTCCCTGCCTGGGCTGAGTCTCCTGGAGCTCATCTCAGCACCACACCTCCCCAAGGATGCTGTGTTGCATGAGAGCAGTCCATGTGCAGCTGCCCCTAGAGACCAGCATGTCCACAGATTCTAGAGACTGTGAAGGGGCTGCTGGCTTTCTTTACACATTTGCTCTAGCAGTCCTGCTGACCTGGTCTCCTGGGACTGACCAGACCTAGGTCAGAGACTCAGAGCAGCAGGACCCGGGGTGACTGCTCCCCTTAGAACCACTACTCCCTCCAGACCAAAGCTCCAGGTGGTTTGATCACCATCTTTGCACACTCCTCAACTCATTTGTTTACCTTTTATTTTTTTGTTTGTTTTGCATTTGAGCTTTGGGATTTTCTGATATATTTTGAGTATGAGCTCCTAATGTGATATATGGTTTGCAATTTTTCTGTAGGTTAACTTTTCATCCTACTGATTGTTGAAGAGACTACCCTTTCCCTATTTTGTTGTCTTAGAACCTTCATAAATTTTATTTCACCTTGTATCCATGAGTTTACTTGTTTGTTTGTTTTTTATTCTGGTATTTAGGGCTATGCATCTATTTCTATGTCAGTATCATACAGCTTTGATTCCAGTAACTTTGTAATGTGTTTTGAAGTCAAGAGGTGAGAAACTTTGATCTTTGTTCTCAAGATCAATTTGTCTATTTGGAGTTCTTTGTGGTTCCATACATATTTTTGGAATTGTTTTTTCTATTTCTATGAAAATGACATTAATATTTTGATTGGTGTTGCAATGAATCTTTACTTAGGTTTAGGTACTGCAGAAATGTCAATAGTACTAAGTCTCCAGTCTATGAGCATGGAATGTCATGTCAATTCCTCATCCTTGAGTCACTCTCTCAGTGTGGCGTGTAGCGTTCAGTGTGCTGTTCGTGTCTCTCTGAAGGCCCTGTATCCCTCCTTCCCTGATCTCAGAGTCAGTGGTGGAGGGATGGGCTTGTGAGGAGACACAGTGTCTCTCCCTTCCTCCTCACCTCTTCTCTGATGATATTCAGCACAGGTGCCCTGGGCCCTGTATCCATACCTGTCCCCTCAAGAGGAATACCTGCTGGGAATTCCTCTAAGATTTGGGTGTTGACATTGCTGTTTCAGTGTCCCAAAGGCTCATGAGTACCTGGGATGTGTGCATGAGCCCAGGAAATACCTAAAAATGAATCATCAAATC
The DNA here is from genome assembly GCF_032452875.1 of Bos javanicus. NCBI lineage: Eukaryota > Metazoa > Chordata > Mammalia > Artiodactyla > Bovidae > Bos > Bos javanicus. The sequence goes on along the minus strand of NC_083883.1, from coordinate 7,843,261 downwards.
AAGCCAGTCGGATGCTCTACAGAAACTGTTGGGGTACAATTCACAGGCCTGCAAGTCCTGTGCTTATCTAGACTTGAGACCAAAGAAAGATCCCAGAGTTGACAGAGATATCAAAGGTTTAATAGATGGGATGATTTCCATGTCTGAAGTAAAAGGATCCTGGAGAGACACCCACTGTGGATAGCAGGGGACAGGCAGAAGACAGCAGCTGCAGCATTCTTCACTCGGGGGGATTGGGAGTCTACCAGTTACAGTGGGAATGAACAGCAGGTTGGCTCCTTGGTTAAATTGGTTACCATGGAAACCAGTAGAGCATCACATCCCTCTCTTAGCCCCTCAGGCTAAATACTTTCATGGGGCTGAAGTCTTGTCTTTGTTAATCTATCAGCAAACAGCCATCTTGAAATGGCCAGAAATTGCAGAGGAAATAATCAGGAGAGGGAAAATAACAGAGGGTTGGTAACATCCTATATATAGCCTTGCATGCTCAGTCACTCAGTTTTGTCTGACCCTTTGAGATCCCATGGACCCATATCCCACCAGGTTCCTCTGTCCATGTATTCTCCAGGGAAGAATATTAAAGTGGTTCACCATATCCTCCTCCAAAGCCTCTTCCCAACCCAGGGATTCAAACCATGTCTCCTCTATTGGCAGGCAGATTCTTTACTACTGAGCCACCTGGGAAGCCCTACACCCTCCCTTGTAACAAAGTCCCCTGGCATTCCAAAAACTATTCTACCACAATTTATCAGAAGTGTTAGAACAAGTGGTACTGATCTCAAGATTCATTCAATCTTCCCTGGTGACTCAGACAGTAAAGAATTCACCTGCAATGCAGGAGACCTGGATTTGAAACTTGGGTCAGGAAGATCCCCTAAAGAAGGAAATGACCACCCATTCCAGTGTTCTTGCCTGGAGAAATCCATGACAGAGGGGCCTGGTGGGCTACAGTTCATAGGGTCACAAATTGTTGAACATGACTCAGTGACTAAGCACATGCACGTGTATAAACGGATATAGTGGTTGTTGTGTGTTATAGTGTGGTAGCCACTAGCCAGATGTGACTGTTATAATTTGCTTAAAGGCATGTTTTACAGGTGTCAAAAACACTTGAAATTTCAGGTTGGTTAGCATGAAGGTGAGAAGTCTAATGGGCCTGTAGAAGTGAGAGGTTGGAATTCACTCTTTCACCGTCTGTATCTTTAGGTTTGCAACTGAGATCAGTATCTTATTGAAGGACTCTGACTGCACAGAGCACAGATGACTGCCATCTGCTATCCATGGTGAAGTGTCTTTCTAGTATCCTAGGAAAAAGTTCAGGGTGATGCTGTGAGAGCCAGCAGGGCCTCAACTGGGGCAAAAGTGGGTGGGTCGCTCATCTAATCACCTTGTTGCTCCTGGTTGTGTTCCTATGGAATGTGTTGTGGAGAGCATTTGGTGCAGTGATGAGGAAGGGGACACGGGCAGGAAACAATATTCAGTTGGGATCTGATGGGAGAGGCTTCCTGGAACTTTAGGGTTAAATACCCTGCTTGGAGCCTAAGGAAGGTGAACATGAAATTAGGAAGAAGGAACTCTGTGTACAGTTCTGACTTACTATTTTCATATTTTCATATGATAGAGAAATCGTGTCCTGGACTTGCATTGTGCTCTGTTTATAAACACCTTTTGTTCCTTTACTCTTCAAAAATTATTTTGCCCATAAGAGCTGCTCTTTTCTGCTTTTCCACTAGTATGGAAGCCTGGTCTCTGGTCAGCACATCTCGGGTATTGTGCACTGAAGTCTGTTTTCTATTTCATGTTGAACTATGATGGCCATATCCTAGTGGGCACAAAACTCTCATTGCCACTTGACACTGGAAACCTGGTACTTGTAGCGCACGTGAGGTAGTGTGTGAGATGTGAACTCTCTCCTCCTGAGCTTTCAGGACTTGTGACTTCCCCTCATGTTTTCCTTCACTGTTAATTCCTCATGTAGAGGTCGCTCCCAGGGGTGGATGAGTCACAGCACACAGGTCCTAGTGTCCCTCTCTGGACTCGGTCTCCTTGAGCTTAACACAGCCTCCACACCAGCCAACGCTGATGTGCTTCCACGTGAGAAGTCCACGTCCAGCTGCTCCTAGAGACCCTCCATGGCTGCAGATTCTAGACTCTGTGAAGGGGCCACGGGGCTTCTTCACACAGTTGCTTTCACAGCCCTGCTGACCTGCTCTCCTGGGATTGAGCAGTCCCAGGGCAGCAGGTCCTGGGGTCACTTCTGCTCTCATAACCCACTGCTGCATCCACAGAGTCCTGCCCCTTCTTCCCAGTCCCAGGCCTGCCCCATCCTCTGTCCTTTCCTTACACCTTCCCAGGTTTCATCCCTCCAATTTTCCAAGTCTCAGTGCAAACCCGGAAGCTACCAGGTGTTTATAGAGGACCCTTGCCACAGCATTCTGGCTAAATGAAACTGGAAGCGTTTGCCTCTGTCCTCTCTAAGGGTTTGGGAAACTTGAGGTGTTGCTCTGAACATTAAGCATCTCCCAGATACCTCAGGTCACCCCAGTCAACGGGAGAATCTCTGTTGTGTGGAATTTTTGTCCTTCCCTCCCACAGGGGTCAAAACACTCTCAGATCCATGCCAAGTCCTCCCTGGGAGGGATGGATTGGTTAATTCAATATGGGCTGATTGGAGATGTTGATCATACACCCATGGTCCTTCTTCCAATGTGCCCCTGTTGGAGAACTCTAGGGTTGGTGGAGGTTCAAGGAGGAAGGAAAGGACCAGGGACAAGAGGAGAGAAATGAGGAAAGAATAGAGAGGAAATAGTGGGAGAAAGAGGCAAGCGAGGTCATGGGCAGAGAAGCATGGAGACAGTGACCGCCTGGAGGAGGAACAGGTTGTCACGGCCTCATTTGTGGTCACATGTAGACAATTTGAGGGTGGCAACAGGATGTTGGAGGTCAGAGACCCACTTTTTCATTGCAGAGATGAAACTCTGAGGCCCTGGGAGGTCCTTGAGGCAAGTACACCAGGGGTCCCAACGCCAGGCTGTGAGGAGCACCAGGGTCCCCTGGTCATATCCTGACTCTAAGTCTCCCATTTGCTTTCCCACAGCCTCTCCATATGACTGCTGCCCTCAGACACCAGACGAGTACATGGCAGATGATGAAGATTCAGAGACAGTGAGCAAGAATACTGAGGTCATTTATTTCTTCTTCCATATCTTTCAAAAATTTTATCTTTCTCTGATCCATAGACTCTTCCTTGTAACCCTTCCCCATCTCCTCTTTCCAACTTTTTGTGATTAACCTTCTGGAGGACTTGGTGTCTTGTAGGCACTTAGGGTTCTGAAAGCTTATATAAAATCTATGAAATCTGTCTGCAGCCCTCTTCCCCCATTTTCTTAGCATTGCCCTGGCTCCTGACCTCACGTCTACACCCTTGAACCTGGCTTTGTCACCATGAGTGGCCTGAGCAGGAGTTGAGGCTGTAGTCAGCAGGGCTGGACCCACAAAGCTGAAGGAGCCCCATGAAGTCTGCACTGCCCTGAGCTACTCCATATGATTGCTTTCCTGCTCTGGGACCTGCCTGACTGATCTCTTCTTTCCAGATGTCAGACAACTCTCTAATCAGCTCTTTGGAGAATGGCAAAAATGTCATCAGTGATGATGAAAAAGACCAGGAGGAAGTGTGAACGTGGGGCCCGAGTTGAAAAGGTGAGGCAGACGAGGGCATGTGTCTCCATCATGACCCCAGCTCACTTGGTGCTTCAGAAACATGAGCAAAAACCCTGGGGTCTGCTGCTGAGTGTGACCACAAAAGTGGAGACAAGAGGGTGGTAACAATCCGCACTGATGAGTGGAGGATGCCCTTAGCACGTCTCCCCAGGGCACAGGTCCCATCCACAGACATCCCCGAGGTTGCTGGGCTGGCTCCTCCCGCAGCTCTTACATTTGCAGGGAGGCTGGGGGCACTGTGGGGCCACTGTGTGCAGTCCAGGAGCTGCTGTTCCAGCGTGTTCTTTTTGAAGATCCCCACTGGGGGCTTCCTCATCTCCCTCTGCAGGACCCAGCTCTGCCCTCCAACACCCCAAAGGCAGCAGGGGGAATCCCTAGTTCATCACCAGCTGCAGAGAGAGGTTCGGGTGGCCCCACCCTCCCCAGTCCTGGGCTCCCGGGAACAGAGTGAAAGAGACACGGGCGCCCAGAGCTCGTGCAGTCAGGGAGTCACCTGGCAGCTCTGCCTCCCTGTGTGTGCTCCCTGGCCCTGAGAGTCCCAGCGAGCCTGGGGGTGTCTGAGTCTGGGGTCCCTCAGGATCTGGAACCCTGGGGTCCTGGGTCAGCTCAGGTACCTTTTCTTAACCTGAAGTTAGTGGTTGTGTAGATTCTTCTGTGTATGTGTCCAATTTCAACTTAAGAATCACCAGAAATCAACTCAGTGCCGTGTGCACTTGGGATGGTGGTGCTGGTGGTAAAGAACCCACTTGCCAATGCAGGAGACACAGGAGACTCGGGTTCAACTTCTGGGTAGGGAAGATAGACTGGAGAAGGTAATGGCAACCCACTCCAGTATTCTTTCCTGGAGAATCCCAGTGACTGAGGAGCCTGGTGGGCTATCATCCATAAGGTTGCACAGACTCGAACATGACTGAAATGACTGAGCAGCATACTTGGGATAAGTGGCAGGATTTAACTTACTCATGTTCCTTTTTTTTTTTTTCCAATTCTGTCCTTAATAACATATCTTGTTTTATTACTGTTTAAAAAGCAGTGTCTTCTCTCAAGTTTTAATGTTGTAATATGCTAAACAAATAAAATGTACCTTTATATTATAACAACATAATAACAATTTAAAATCATAAACCTCAGGAGAGTTTGGCTGGGGGTTAGAAATGATTATTCAGGAAAATAGAGACCCTATGTGTCTGTCCATTTCCAATGCTCAGGTCTCAGGAGCAGTTGTATTGAGTGTAGGATGGGTGAACAGGTTCTCCTACCCACTGTGTCATCTGATCCCTGCTCCTCCCAGGGCCTAGAGGGAAGGGGGGCCCAAGCTTTTAGTCCTGAATCCGAGTCCCCTGT